>NC_140988.1:84141196-85352017 GCF_052327205.1 Somniosus microcephalus
TCCCTCTCTCTCTCCTTCCCTCTCCCCTCTCTCTCCTTCCCTCTCTCTCTTTCCTTCCCTCTCTCTCTCCTCTTCCCTCTTTCTCTCTCTCTTTCCTTCCCACACAGACAGACAGACAAACTCATTTATATGTCATCAAAAAACCCTCGGTACTGCCGGGCACTCGAGCTGTTATACTAATAAAGGGCCTATTGCCTGTTTTGGGACCCAAATTGGAAATTGGTTTGCCCTGAACACAGCAGGCGTAAGGATTGCTATGTGCTGGATTCTCTGGTCTACATGCAGCCTAACCAATGGTTCTTAAAGGGACTGATGGAGGCCGCCTCCATAAAGGTAAATAAAAAAAATACAAATCTTAATGTGGAACCAGGAGAAGCAGGAGTGCTCCACATTAAAACTAAGAGTCGCTGTCGGCTACCACTTGACCACTATCCGCCCCACCTTGTAAAGCTGAAGCCCTCTTGCTACCCCTCGCAACTGGTGAGCTGTCTCTGACTAATAAGCTAATGAGGTCGGCGGATCAATTTATCGCGGTCTTGCTGCCAACTTCATTAAGCGCCTGCTGCACATGGATTGCGTCCTAATTCGGACAGAGTCCAATTACTAGGCCTATGATTCTAGGTTCGGTGGGATTTTTCTCAGTCTATGTCATTCATTTTCAATGTATAGCATTCTCTCAACACTGAGCCACCAATATAGCTGCTGTGTGTGCCAAGCGTGCAGGAGAAAATATCTTTTTCACTAGCAATGAAAAGGGATGATATCATCTAAATGTAGAGTCAAGCAGTACTTATGCAATACCATCAGCTATTCTGGCTGCCAACTAACTCCAAATTCAGCTGGTATTTTCTTCTCAGACAAACCAGTACATGCACAAAACAAAGATAATATTGGTTACTACACAATGGCCAAGAGTTTCCACTTTGGGCACAACCGGCAATCCGGATGTGAATTGCGCTAGAGTTCAGAAGTGGATCTTTTTGCACAGGTTTCCGCTCAAACTTATTTGCATATCACCAAACATAAAACCTTCCATTAACCAGCGTAATCAGGTAGTGTTATAGAATGTAATAAAAAAAAAAATTTGCATTAAAAATATTCCTTGATGTATTTAAGAGTGGTAACCTGTTGCAGTTTTATTAATACAGCTGAAAATGGGTTACTACAAAAAATAAGCATTTTTAATCTATGGGTGCAATTTTCCAAGCCCCGAGAGGTGGGTTTGGAGGCTGGCAGTTGACAAAATGGCAAAAACTGAGGGCGGGTTCAGAACCCGCGTCCAACCTGCCTCCGCGCAATTTTGCTGGAGGCGGATTTGATGGGTGCGATTCGGTCCCGCCTCCATCAGTCGGGAGAGGTAGTTAAGACCCTTAAATAGTAGTTAAGGGCCTCTGTAATCCTATTTTGACAGGCCTTCGTTATTTTACCACATTTTCAACGTGTTGCACGACCCTCCTAAACCACGCCAGCTAATCCTGGCGGGTTGACAAGTAGATGGCCTCCTCACAGCTGCAGCTCCACCATTAAAATGGAGCTGTCATCAGGGAGCAGTTGCAGGTGGCAGAACTTTTGTTCCAAAGGTCTTTCAGCACTTTTAGCAGGCCTACCAAAGTCGGAGGTGCTGCAGCTTCTATCTCTCAACTGTGGGACCTCCTTGGAAGACCCTCTCCCTGCTTGGACTGAGCGCTTCCCCAACAGAAGTATCTGCCAGCAGCATGGGAACCATTTATTTCCTTTCACCATGGACCTCAGATTCAGATGAGGAGCAGCCACGGCAGCAGCAGAACCAGGCAGCTCAGCAGCAACAGCAGCAGGAACCCCAACTTCCTGCTCACCCACAAAGCAGAAGACGCCAGCACATGGAAGCACGTCGTGCAAGGAATGCACTCATCCTGGCCAGATTTGCATAGGTTGCCCATTGTGGCACATGTGCTTAGCAATTTTTAACACATGATAGAGAATGGACATGACTCTTTGGCCTCCTTTCACTCTGACCACCAACCTGACCACGCAAGTGTCGCGGAGCCCGCAATGTGGAGATGCCTAAGCCAAAATAACAGATACCATCACACCAACAGTTTGCCATCACCTAGTTTTAATACATTCCCACAGGGATGGCATTTCATCAATAAACAGAAACACTCACCCAACCTGCACACAGATGTGGAGGTTATATCCCTTGCCAGCTGGACCCACACGGCCTTGGTTTCTTTGGGCGGCCTCTTCCTCCCAGATAAGGGGGAGAGCACCTCCCTGCTAGCTCTCGCCCCCTCAACCAGCATACCCAGCGCCTCATCCGAGAACCTCGGGGAGGCCCTTGCCTTGGAGCTGGCCATTCTTCAAGGAGATAACAGCTTGGAGGTGGTGCAGCATCGACCAAAAACCAGTGGAATGAGCCAAGGCAGCAAGCAGCCCTTAAATGAAGCTGGATAAGTGACGTCAGCAGAAGCGAGTTTCAGTCCCAAAACACTAAATGGCCCAGGGGAACCCACATCTCTGAAATCAACTGGCTAATTAGGGGAAAATTGCAAATTTTTCCCACCTCTCAGTGAAGGCAGGTTTGAAACCCAACCAAACCGAAACCCACCTCCATTGGGAACATCGTGCCCATAGTGTCTAGTCCACCACCTGTGAGGAGCCCAATTTTAAATAACTGAAAATGACTTTAAAAGACTATACAGATTATAGGTACAGGAGTAGACCATTTAGCCCCTCAAGCCTGTTCTGCCATTCAATGAGATTATGGCTGATCTGTGACCTAACTCCATATACCCATCTTTGGCCCATATCCCTTAATACCTTTGGTGAACAGAAATCTAGCAATCACAGATTTAAAATTTACAATTGATCTAGCATCAATAGCCATTTGCGGAAGAGAGTTCCAAACTTCTTCCACCCTTTGTGTGTAGAAGTGTTTTCTAACTTCACTCCTGAAAGGTCTGGCTCTAATTTTTAGACTATGTGTCCTAGACTCCCCAACCAGCAGAAATAGTTTCTCTCTATCTACCCAATCTGTTCCCCTTAATATCTTGAAAACTTCGATCAAATCACCCATTAACTTTCTAAATTCAAGGGAATATAACCCTAGTTTGTGTAATCTCTCCTCGTAATTTAACCCTTGGAGTCCGGGTATCATTCTGGTAAATCTACACTGCAGTCCCTCCAAGACCAATATATCTTTCCTAAGGTGTGGTGCCCAGAACTGCTCACAGTACTCCAGGTGTGGTCTAACCAGGGTTTTGTATAGCTGCAGCATAACTTCTACCCCCTTGTATTCTAGTCCTCTAGATATAAAGGCTAGCATTCCATTAGCCTTTTAGATTATTTTCTGTACCTGTTCATGACATTTTAATGATCTATGTACCTGGACCCCCAAGTCTCTTTGGACCTCCACTGTTTTTAGCTTTTCACCATTTAGAAAGTACCCTGTTCTATCCTTTTTAGGTCCAAAGTGGATGACCTCAGTTTTGCCCATTCACTTAATCAATCAATAGCTCCTTGTACTAGTACTAGAACCATGTATTAGTTACATTGGTGCACTGTAGTTAGTCTCTTAGTAAATTAAAAAAAAATACTATTTAAAAGATTTTAAAACATGCCTATTAGTGTTCCTTGCAACTAAAAAAAAAAGCTTAACTTTAAGAGCCTACTCGAAGGCCTGCAAAAGAGTGCAATTAGTGGAAACTAGCAATGCAGATTAATTCAATCTGGGGCCGTGGCCAGTTTTATGGGCGGGGCCGGCTTCTAGCACGATGTTCTTAAACCAGCACAAAAGATCGCGGAACCTCGATTTGCACTGGATGTAATTTGCATTTAATGTCTGCGATCTTTTGCGCTGGTTCCGTTGATTTCAGGTGAACTGTGCTGAAATAACCAGCGCAACCTAGCGGAAACTCCAGTCCAGTATGTCTATATTGTACTTTCTTTCATTTAAATGAGAGAACAGGATATAATGCATAATAAGCGATTGGTTACATGCAGTTATTTGATGAAAAGGAGAATCATTTTTATTACTCAATTAAGTAATCTTGTGGCAGTACCGAAACAGCTCTGAGGTATCACTTGACATTTGGCAGATGCACACTGTTGTGTATGTAACTTTAAGAGAAGAACTGATTCTATGCTGCAGTACCGGCAGTGACCACCCCTGTATATAAAGCCATAGCAGGCTTCTGTACGTCAGTCTTAAGTTACCCTCTGTTCAGCTGCAAGCACAAGCAGAGGGAGCAGCCAGACTTTGGAGAGTGGATTAAAGTGGTGGTCCCCTGACCAGGAAGAGGAGGAGAACGTTGGACCACCACCACCAACTCCACCATCATTACATCAACTGAGGTGCCTGGAGAGAGAGGACAGAGGAGGAGAAGGAGAAAGGAGGCCTACATCAACATCAACCAGGGGAGAGGCCTTTCTATCACTGCCTCCCCAATTTGGCCTCCACTTCAGGAGAGGGAGAGAGGGGAGAGAAACCAACTGCTTGAAAGGAGGGAAGAAAACTTCATCCGGAACATCTACAGAGTACCCTCTGTTCAGCTGCAAGCACAAGCAGAGGGAGCAGCCAGACTTTGGAGAGTGGATTAAAGTGGTGGTCCCCTGACCAGGAAGAGGAGGAGAACGTTGGACCACCACCACCAACTCCACCATCATTACATCAACTGAGGTGCCTGGAGAGAGAGGACAGAGGAGGAGAAGGAGAAAGGAGGCCTACATCAACATCAACCAGGGGAGAGGCCTTTCTATCACTGCCTCCCCAATTTGGCCTCCACTTCAGGAGAGGGAGAGAGGGGAGAGAAACCAACTGCTTGAAAGGAGGGAAGAAAACTTCATCCGGAACATCTACAGGTGGGTGTTATTTGGGGCACTCTCCCAAGACTTTGTATTTTAGGTGGGGGGAGAAAAGAAGAAGCAAGGCCGGATCATCAAGGGGTGTAGTGTGTGTGTGTGTGTGTGCTCTTGTTAAAAGCTAGGCCACACACACCACTAATTAGCATCCCTTCTATTGCCTGCCCTGGGAGAGCTTGGAGCTGCCCAAGGTGAAGTCTTTAATTTAATTTAATTACATCGTTAAGACCTGTTGCAGGACTAAGCCTGGGCTTCTCCAGCTTTTCCAGGTGAAGACGTCTTCTCCCCCTGCCAGAAGACCACCATCACCAAAGACTTTTTCCATCGGAGAGTGCAACCCTGCCTACACCCACCCACCATCCTGAGTGGCAACACTGCCCTTTGCGGCCTCCCTCCTTCCCACCCCCCCCCCACCTCTCTCTCTCTCTTTGTCTCTCTCTGCCTGTCTTTCTAAGGCACCTTAGTTTCATCTATTTTATTAATTGCCAATTGAGCAGAGGGGAGAGGCCACTCTCCCAATTTAAATCAATAAGGAGAGAGGTGTGTCCTCATTTTAATCAGCTCCCTCTGCTCAATAGAGGACAAAAAAGTATATATATATATACACCGAGGCCATTAACACCTTCAGGCCTGTGACTTGGGGTGAGTGTAGCCCTTAAAAAAAAGCACCCCAGAATGGCGACTGCATCTTCGCCGGTGGCGGGGCCAGCCGGGACCTATGCGAGAGTGGTAGCCACAGCCACAGCTGCTCCCGCTGTTCCTGCTGCCCCGTCACCTTTTCGATTAATAACGAAAAAGCTTGGGGTGAAGAGCTACACTCACCCCACTATGACCATCGAGGCCTGCGTCAAGGCCATGGCTGGGGTTGTCGGCCCCTCAGCCATCGTCGCGGCCTCGAAAATGTATGGGAAGGCTGTGTTCTTCCTGGGGTCGGAGCGGGCGGTGTCCCTGGCTGTCGCCAAGGGGCTCACCGTGGGCGGGACCTTCCTGCCGGTGGATCCTCTCGAGGCCACCGCGCAGAGGATCATTATTTCCAACGTCCCGCCCTATGTTCCTGGTGAGCTCCTCCTTCCCCATTTGCGACAACTTGGGGAGGTGAGGTCGGGGATCACGCCCATCCCGCTCGGCTTCCGGGAGGCCAGCCTTCGCCACGTCTTCTCCTTCCGGCGCCAGCTGTTTATCCAGCTGGCGCGGGAGGAGGACACTGAAGGGGCGTTCGTCGTCCTCCACGAGGGGACCGCCTACCGCGCCTTTTGGACGTCGGACGGTGTGAGGTGCCATGCCTGCAGGGAGGTGGGGCACATCAGGAGGAACTGCCCTGCCTCCAAGGCCGCCGGATCATCTCGTGCGGCCGAGGCTGGCGCCGCCGCCGCCGCCCTTCCCCCCGGATCTGCCCGCGCGTCAAGTACGTCTGATGCGCGGTTGACGTCGGGGGCCGATGCCACCAAGGCCTCCGGCGGGGGGGAGGGAGCGTGTCCGGCCGGAAAGAAGGCGCGGGGAAAAAAGAAGCACCTTAGGGCAGGTCCCCCCGTGGATGGTGAGCCCTTGCCCCTTGAGCCCCTTACACCCGCGCTCCTCGCGGAGTTGATCAGGGCAGATGTGAGCGGGAGGGGCCCCGTGCCCGAGCCTGTGGCCGCAACCGCCGCAGCGGTAATGCCAATACCTGCGGCCGGGCTCGGGCCCGAGGAACCCGACAAACCTGCTCCGCCGGAGGGAGTCGAGGAGGAGGCCTTTGCAGACATGGAGGTCTCCCTCGCTCCCTCCGTGCTAAAAAGAAGGCGCGACCCCCTGGATGAGGAGGAGGACCGGGAGGAGGAAGGTCCCTCCGAGCAGGGGGAGTCGTCGCCCGCCGCGGGTACTGCGCCCCCCCGCCCCCCCAGCGCTGTCGTCATCACCAGCGATCGGCAGGGGTCGCCTGTCCCTCGGGAGGCTGAGGCAGATGGGTCTGTCCAGCACGTGCCTCCCGGGGATGGGGATGAGACCCTGCCCGTGGGGGGGGTTGCGGAACAACCCGCGGCAGTAATTGAAGTTGACCTTTTATCGGTGTCGTTACCCCTCGCCGGGTCGGGCAGCCTGGGGGTTGGGTCGGGCGAGCTCGAGGATAATGAGCTCGCCCAATGCGACCCGGACGTCTCCCAGGGGATGCTCGTCCTGGTAGAGCTTTTAATTCAAAACCCCCCGTCCGCTGGGTCGGAGGTTGGTGGCGGGGAGGAGGATGGCCCCCTGGCTGCGTCTCTGGTGCCGGACGTACTGGAGGAGCTGGAAATTCTTCTCTCCCCGGTTTCTCCGGTCGTTCCGGCGTCTGAGGCGGAGGGGAGCTCTGAACCGCCGCCGTCTTCTGGCCCGGCACCCCTAGAGGAGCCCAGGGAGAAATCCTCTGCCGCCGATCCTGGGGGTGGGATCCGGGCGGAGGCGGGGCTGGCTGGCGCGGCCGAGTCGTTCGCTTCGCACTGCGCGGCGGACGGGTTGGCCGCTGGTGACGACCCCCTGGAGGAGGATGGGGACTCGGTGATGGGCACGGAGGACGATTCGGACTCCAGCGCCGACGTGGCGATGGATGACCTCGTGCCCCTTGCCGAGTCTCCCCTCATTTCCGTAAGGGAACTCCGGGATTTTATGGCCACGTGCCTGGGTCAGCGCAATAAGGTCCGGCTGGCCCTCGACAGGTGGTCGGAGCTGGCGCTGCTCATCGATTCCGTCCGCGCCGCCGTTAAGATCTTGGGCGCGGACGAGGGTGTGAACCCGCTCGAGCTGCGTCGGCTCACAACGTTTCTCACTGGGCTGCTGAGGAAGTGGCGGCGGACCAGCGGCTGCGCTTCCTCGCCCCGTTAGGTGTAGGTAGAGGTTGCACTATGCTTCTGACATGAAGATAACCATAGCCAGCCTCAACATCAACGGCAGCAGGGAGGCGCGCCGCAGATTCAATAACTTCTCGGTCCTTCGGGACGGGAAGTATGCGGTGTGCTTCCTGCAAGAAACCCACACCGTTCCGGGAGACGAAGCCACGTGGCTCCTGGAGTGGCAAGGAGGGGTCAGCATGAGTCACCTCTCCAACAATTCCAGCGGGGTGGCTATCTTGCTGGCCCCGCATTTTCAGCCGGAGATCTTGGGGGTCAAGGAGCACGTGCCGGGCCGCTTGCTCCATGTCACTGTTCGCCTGGGGGGCGTGCCGCTCCATCTAGTGAACGTGTACGCCCCTCAGACCAGTGCGCAGCAAGTGCGCTTCTTCGAAGAAGTGTCCGCTCTCTTGGGCTCCATCGACGTGGGCGAGTGCGTCATCCTCGGGGGGGATTTTAACTGCACCCTCGAGGCGAGGGACCGTTCGGGTCCCCCGCGAAGCCCGGCGGCGATGGAGAAGTTGAGGGACCTGGTTGGGTCCTTCGACTTGGTGGACGTCTGGCGAAATCTCCACCCCGACTCCAGCGCCTTCACTAGCGTGAGGTCTGGGGGAGGAAGGTCCAGAATCGACCGCCTCTACATTTCCCGGGCGTTCGTCTCCTGCGTTCTGGCAGCTTCCATGCGGCCGGTGCCGTGCACGGACCACCACCTGGTGTGGGCGGAGCTCGCTCCGCTGCGCGCGCGGGGGGGGTCCGTGTACTGGCACTTTAACAACCTGCTGCTGGAGGACGCACGGTTCCGGGATTCGTTTCGTCAATTCTGGGCCGACTGGAGAAGGAAGCAGGGGGGCTTCCCCTCCTTGAGGCTATGGTGGGATGTGGGCAAGGCTCACATCCGTCTCTTCTGTCAGGAGTACGCGAAGGGGTCGACCAAGAGGCGGGAGGCCCGGGTCGGGCGGTTGGAGAAGGAGGTGCTCGACCTGGAGTCCCGTCTCGGTCAGGTCGTCGAGGACCCGGCCCTGCGGAAGGTGTACGAAGAGAAGAAGGGCGCGCTGATGGACCTGCAGCTCGTCGGGTCCCGAGGCGCGTACGTGAGGTCGCGGATCCAGCTCCTGCGGGACCTGGACCGCGGCTCCCCCTTCTTCTACTCGCTGGAAAAAAGACGGGGGGTCCGTAAGCAGCTCTTGGGGCTGCTGGCCGACGACGGATCTCTGGTCTCGGATCCGGAGGGAATCAGCGCGGAGACCCGCGCCTATTACGGGGCTCTGTTCTCTCCGGATCCGTCCAGCGAGGATGCGCGCAGAGTTTTGTGGGAGGACCTGCCGAAGGTTGGCCCGGAGGGCGCCGAAAAATTGGACGCTCCGCTAAGTCTGGCGGAGCTGACCGGCGCCCTCCGCCAGCTCTCTAGGGGAAAGTCCCCGGGGCTGGACGGGCTGACCGTGGAGTTCCACAGGGCGTTCTGGGACGTCTTGGGGGGCGACTACGCGCGGGTCCTGGGGGAAAGTTTGGCGACCGGGGAGATGCCCCTCTCTTGGCGCAGGGCGGTCATTGTCCTGCTGCCTAAGAAGGGCGATCTCCGCCTCCTTAAGAACTGGCGCCCGGTCTCCCTCCTCAGCACGGACTATAAAATCTTTGCCAGGGCCATGTCTGCTCGCCTTGGCACCGTGCTGGCCCACATGATCCACCCCGACCAGTCCTACACGGTCCCGGGCCGGACCATCCACGATAACATCCATCTGGTCCGGGACCTGGTCCACCACTCCCAGAGGGCTGGTCTGTCGGTCGCCTTCCTTTCCCTGGATCAGGAGAAGGCGTTCGACAGGGTGGATCACGAGTATCTCTTCGGGACTCTGCGCGCATTCGGGTTCGGGACGCATTTCGTCGCCCGGATCCGACTTCTGTACGCCGCCGCGGAGTGTCTGATTAAAGTTAACGGGTCCTTGACGGCGCCCCTTCGCTTCGGGAGGGGGGTGCGTCAGGGATGCCCCATGTCCGGCCAGTTATATGCCATTTGCGTGGAGCCTTTCCTGCGCCTCTTGCGGAAGAGGTTGACGGGACTGGCTCTGCAAGGGCCGGGCGTGGAGGTGGTCCTCTCGGCTTACGCCGATGACGTGCTCCTCACGGTCACGGATCCCGCTGACTTGCGGAGGATGCGGGAATGCCAGCAGATTTACTCGGACGCATCCTCCGCCAAGATCAACTGGGAGAAATGTTCCGGACTCCTGGTGGGTCAGTGGCGGGTGGACTCCCTGCCGGAGGAGTTCAGGCCTTTCGCCTGGAGCACCACGCACCTCCTCTATTTGGGAGTCTACCTTAGCCCTGCCGAGGACGCTTGGCCGGCGAACTGGCAAGAGCTGGAGGCCAAAGTCACCGCTCGCCTAGGACGCTGGACAGGACTGCTCCGAGTGTTGTCCTACAGGGGTCGAGCGCTGGTCATAAACCAGCTGGTGGCCGCCATGTTGTGGTACCGGTTGGTCACTTTGATCCCTCCCCCTGCGTTTGTCGCCAAGATTCAGAAGAAGCTCATCGACTTCTTCTGGGACAAAAGGAAGCACTGGGTCTCTGCCGTGGTTCTGTGTCTCCCGCTTAGGGAGGGCGGTCAGGCGCTGGTGTGCCTTCGCACCCAGGCTGCGACTTTCCGTCTTCAGACGCTGCAGAGATACCTGTACGTCGAGAATCCTCCGAGATGGTGTGCGCTGGCGACGTTTTTCTTCCGCCAGCTGCATGGCCTCAATTACGACACGCAGCTCCTGTTTGCGAAAGTGGGCAGCAGGCGTGCCGGCCTGCGGGAGCTGCCTGTCTTCTACCAGGAACTACTATGGGTTTGGAACTACGTCGCTTCCAGGCGGAGCTCTCCCCCGTCAGGAGCGGCGGCTCTCCTTCGGGAGCCGCTGCTCAGGAATCCGCACCTCCACGAACACGGGTTCGGGCGGCTGGCGGAGGGTAGGGCTGTGGCTGGCAAGGTGACCAGAGTCGGGGACCTGCTCGATGGCGGAGGAGCGGGCTGGATGGCGCCGGAGGAGCTGGCGCGGCGCCTGTCCTGGGCCAACGTCCGGCTCGCGGTCGAAACCATCGAATCGGTAAAAGCGGCACTGGGCCCCGACTCCACTAGGTGTATCGAGGCGGCTCAAGCACGTGGGGCGATCCCGTCTGAGCTTACCCCCGTTCGGACGGAATTCCTCATCGGCGCCCGGCCCCGAAACTCCCCTCGGGAACCGGCGCCTCACAACTTGAGCCATCTCGAGGAAATACCCTCCGTGCCTTTTCATTCCGCGCGGAGGGGTTTCCTGTACGGGCTGCTCCTGCACACTCTCCACTTTGCCATCTTCGTCTACCGTCCGGACACGCCTTGGCGTGGCGTTTTGCCGACCGGCGGTAGCGGAGGTCCCCAATGGAGGGCTCTCTATGCGGGAGTCCTCCCTTGTTCCATCGGGGACTTGGCCTGGAGGGTGTTGCACGGAGCGGTCCCGTGCAATAAGGTTTTAAGTAGGTTCACGGACTCCCAGGCCGCCTGCATTTTTTGCGGCCTGGAGGAGTCCGTGTTTCACGTTTATATGGATTGTGAGAGGTTGCAGCCCCTCTTTCACTACTTGAAGGGGCTGCTCCTCGATTTTTGGTTGCACTTCAGTCCCACGCTCTTGATCTACGGTCACCCGGTGCGGAGGGGAGCGGACAGGTTGGAGGACCTCCTTGTGGGCCTGCTCCTGGGCCTGGCTAAAAGAGCCATCAATTGGTCCAGGCAGCGGGCGGTCGAGGGGGTCGTCCAGCCGGATTGCCTGCATCTCTTCCGCGGCCATGTTCGCGCCCGGGTGGCCCTGGAGATGGAGCACGCGGTGTCCGCCGGTGCGCTTGAGTATTTCCGCGACCGGAGGGCGCCGCGGGGACTGGAGTGCATCATCAACACAGATAACCAAATTTTAATTTGATTTGTTAAGCTTTAGTTGAACTTTTGTTTATTTACAGTCGAATTGGTTTTTTTTGGGTCCAAATAAAAGAGTACCCTCTGTTCAGTAAATACCTGTTATTATTGTTCTCCTGCAGTCCGTGTATTATTTATACTCGGACACTACATTGGCGACGAACAGGTTCGAACTCACCTGCAGTACTGCATCACCTCACGGGGATCTTTCCCTGAGAAGAAGCTTTTGGAGGTTGAAGTCAGAACAACAGGCGTCGACCGCGGGCAACCGCCAAGGATCCATCGGAGTTCGGAGAGTTGCTGGAGAGGCTGTGGAGAGCTGGGCCTGGCTCCCCAGTCAAGGTGTTCCAGCAAATCGTGCTGGTAGCAGGTAGTGCGCTGACCCTTCCGGACTGCGGCGGGCTCGAGCTCGATCGAGCGGCTCTGCAAAGGGGCCGCGCAGCATCGTCGGGAGGAAAAGAGAGAGAGAGAGGGTGGAGCACACAGGGCGCGGTCGGTGCTCAAGAACCGGGCAGCGTAGCGAAAATAAAACAAGGGGAAGGAAAAGTGAGATGCGCTGAAGCCGCGGGTCGCCGCCATTACCCTGCAGAATGCTAGGAGCAGCGTGGCAGCAAGGGGAAGAAGGAAAAGCGCGGGAGGCGCCATTTTATTCCATTGGGGAAGAAGGAAAAGCGCGGGAGGCGCCATTTTAATTCATTGGTGAAGAAGAAAAAGCGCGGGAGGCGCCATTTAAAATCACCCAAGATGCCAAAAAGTGGCAGTATCACTGCTTTCGACAACGAGGTAGAAGACTGGACCACATATGTGGAAAGAATTGAAGTGTACTGCAAGGCAAATGAGGTGGCGGATGGAAAGAAGGCGTCGGTATTATTAAATTTGATGCGCGAGAATGTACGGCCTATTGTGGAATTTAATTACCCCAGCTAAACCAATGGAGAAAAGTTTTGAGGCGATTGTTAATATCTTACAGGAACACCTAAACCCTACACCGTTGCTGATAGCAGAAAGATTCAAGTTCCATAAAAGAAACCAGCACAAAGATGAGAGCAATGCTGACTATCTTACGGAACTACGCAAGTTATCGAAGCACTGCCAGTTCGGAGCAGGACTGGCAGACACCTTACGGGATAAGTTTGTCTGCGGGCTCCAGAGTGAAGGAACCCAGAAACGACTACTTTCAGAAAAGGACCTGATGCTAGAACAGGCTTTCAGCGTGGCAGTATCCTACGAAGCAGCAGCACGAGGAGCTGCGGAAATGCAACAGAAACCACAGGAAACAGCGCTAACGAAATGGCGTATGGAGCAGAAAAGTGCTATCGCTGCGGCAGAACAATCCATCATCAGAAGGACTGCTGGTTTAAGGACAAAGTATGCAGGCAATGTGGAAAAATGGGACACATAGCAAGAGTCTGCAGGTCGTGAAAGAAAACCAACACTACAAGAACTACTAAGGAAAAGTACAAGAAAGTAAAGAAATTGACAGACAGTAGTTCGGCAGATCAGGAGAGTGATAAGGACTCCGGGAGCAGGAGACTAAGTTGTCTAAAGTTACACAACGTGATCGCAAAGGAGGATCACCGAACCATTTGGGTCACCCTCATGATAGCAGGGTCCCCAGTAAAGATGGAATTGGACACAGGATCAGCCCTAACTGTCATGAATCGACGAGACTATGAGCGGCTATTCTCACACATACCCTTGAAGGACACGTCCATTGTATTGAAGACATACACGGGGCAAAAAGTCTACCCCAGAGGAAAAATAAGGGTGCCAGTTGAATACAACGGCAAGGAAACACAGAAACTGTATCTATATATACTACCAGATGGAGGACCACCATTATTGGGATGTGAATGGATCCGAAAAATACAATTGGATTGGCATTCCATTCAGGCGCTAACTGTGACTGATAAAAAGGATGATGACATCACACCTGGACGACTGTCAAAAATTCTAACTGACGCAAAAGAGGTGTTCCAACAAGGACTTGAGACTCTAAAAGGAGTAAGGCAACGATAAAAATCGAAGATAACGCAAACCCAAAATTTTTTACGCGATCCGCCCAGCCGTTGAAGCAGAGCTGGAGAGTCTGGAGCGTTCAGGTGTGCTGTCCAAGGTGGACTGGAGCGAGTGGGCCACACCCATCGTTCCTGTAATGAAGAAATCATTGAGCAGCACGCCTGGGGAACCGAAGAAGGTTCGCATCTGTGGGGACTTCAAGGTAACTGTGAACCCAGTCCTGCACACAGTACAATATCCACTTCCACGGATAGAAGATATTTTCGCCTCATTATCTGGAGGGAAACGCTTTACAAAGATTGATCTGGCCCAAGCGTATCTACAAATGGAGGTGGAAGAAGCATCTAGGAAATACCTCATGATAAACACTCAGAAAGGCCTTTACCAGTGCAATCGACTGGTATTCGAGGTAGCATCAGCCCCGGCTATTTGGCAGAGGGCAATGGAACAAGTCCTGCAAGGGATCCCGGGGACCCAGTGTTATTTGGACGACATCCTGGTTACGGGCGAAAATGACAGTGAACACCTTGCCAGCCTGGAGCAGGTGCTCACGAGATTACAGGAATATGGGCTACGAGCCAACCGCCCCAAATGCGAGTTCTTCAGGAGACAAATCTCGTATTGTGGCCACACGATTGATGAGGAAGGGTTGCATAAGTCGCCGGACAAGATTGAGGCTGTAGTCAAGGCTCCAGCACCGGAAAATGTGTCGCAGCTGAGGTCGTTCCTCGGGTTGGTGAACTACTACCATAAGTTCTTGCTGAATTTATCTACAATTCTGCACCCACTGAACGCCCTACTGCAAACTGGAGTAACATGGAAATGGAGTGATGATTGTAAGCGTGCCTTTCAGAAATGTAAATGCCTAATCACTTCAAAAGAAGTATTGGCCCACTACAATCCAACACTACCGATTCGGTTAGCATGTGATGCATCTCCGTATGGCATCGGAGCGGTGCTGTCACACAAATTCCTTGACGGTTCAGAGAGGCCAATAGCCCTTGCGTCGCGCTCGTTAACTTCAGCTGAGCGTAACTACGCCCAGATTGACAGGGAGGCCCTCAGCCTGGTGTGGGGGGTGAAGACGTTCAATCACTATCTGCACGGGCAGAAATTCACCCTACTGACTGATCATCAGTCCCTGGTCTCCATTTTTAACCCAAAGAAGGGCGTTCCGGTGATGACGGCGCAACAGCTGCAAAGATGGTCACGTTTTCTAGGGGCACATCAGTACGACATAGAGTACAAGGGTACGAAACAGCATGGAAACGCTGATGGGCTGTCACGCCTACCGTTGCCTATGGTAGAGGAAGCACCTGCAGTGGACCCTGTTGAGATATTCCATGCGGCCATAGTCGAATGTCTACCTGTTACAAACTCAAGTATAGAGAAGGAAACCCGAAATGACCCGACACTCTCTCGGGTCTATGATTTGACGGTGAAGGGATGACCAGCACATGGCGACTCACTGTTGCCAGCATTCTCGCCAAGGAGAGAACAGCTGTCAGTGTGCCGGGGGACCTTGATGTGTGGATCCCGACTGGTAATTCCACCCAAGTTGAGAGATAGAGTGCTCAATGAGCTTCATGAGGGTCATCTGGGAGGGGTAAAAATGAAGAGCCTAGCCAGGGCGTTTGTGTGGTGGCCGGGAATCGATCAAGAAATCGAGGATATGACCAAGAGATGCATAGGATGCCAGAAGGTCCAAAACGCTCCACCACAGGCCCCACTACATCCATGGGAGTGGCCCTCATCTCCATGGCAACGGGTACACATTGATTTTGCTGGTCCATTTATGGACTCAATGTTCCTAATCGCTGTGGACGCCCATTCGAAATGGCCAGAGGTCATCAAAATGTCCTCCACCACCACGGAGAAAACTATTGCAGTCCTACGGACAATCTTCGCCAGGAATGGCTTGCCAGAACAGATTTGCTCCGACAATGGGCCACAGTTTGTGTCCGAGGATTTCCGGAGGTTTCTGAGGAATAATGGGGTGAAACATTACACATCTGCCCCATATCATCCAGCCACAAATGGATTGGCTGAGAGGTTTGTTCAGACCTTTAAAAAGGCCATAAAGGCAATGTATAATGACGACATACCACTACAACACAAGATGGATAATTTCTTGTTTGCTTACCGGATTGCGACACATGCAGTCACCAACCAAGCTCCAGCCGTAATGTTCTTCAACCGAAGGCTAAGATGTCACCTGGATTTGCTCAAACCAAACATAAGACGAGATGTTGAGGATAAGCAATTCCAGCACATAAATGAGAAGCCAACCAGGAGCTTCAAGATAGGGCAACCAGTCTTGGCCTGCGACTACCGAACAGAAAAATGGCAGCCAGGAACGATATGCACACAGCAGGGACCACTAATGTACACAGTGGACGTTGGAGAGAGCATCGTGAGACACCATGCTGACCAGATTCGAGAGTCACAGGAACAAGCCAAACCCATACCACGAGCAGGTGCACCTGGTAATCAACCCGAAGTATAGATTGCATCTACCTCAGAAGCAGTGGTATTGGAAGCTGACGAACCAACCAATGACAATGAGCCAGAATCAACACCGCCGCAAGAACAGGATACTCGAGAAAGGCGCTATCCAGTCAGGATCAGGAAGCCTCCTCAAAGACTGAACTTATAAATGATTATTTCAGTTGATGTATATAGTACAGAGAAAATTGTAATTGTAATTAGTTATTATTTATTTGTTAAATGAATGTTATGTACTGTTTATCTAAAAGGGGAGGAATTGTTGTGTATGTACCTTTAAGAGAAGAACTGATTCTATACTGCAGTACCGGCAGTGACCACCCCTGTATATAAAGCCATAGCAGGCTTCTGTACGTCAGTCTTAAGTGGCTGTGCAGCTGCCTCAGTCAGCAGGAGGAGAAGGAGCAGCCAAACCAGGAGAGTGGAAAGTGGTGGTCTCCTGACCAGGAAGAGGAGGATATCAATAGACCACCACCACCTCCACCTCCACCATCATCACAGCAACTGAGGTGCCTGGAGAGAGAGGACAGAGGAGGAGAAGGAGAAGGGAGGCCAGCAACAACACCAACCAGGGGAGAGGCCTTTCCATTATTGCCTCCCCAAATTGGCCTCCACTTCAGGAGAGGGAGAGAGGGGAGGGAAACAACCAACAACCACCAACTGTTTGGAAGGAGGGAAGAACAACATCATCTTTCAGGTGGGTGTTATTTGGTGCACTCTCCCAAAGACTTTGTATTTTAGGTGGGGGGAGAAAAGAAGAAACAAGGCCGGATCATCAAGGGGTGTCTGTGTGTGTGTGTGGCTCTTGTTAAAAACGAGGCCACACACACCACTAATAAGCACCCCTTCAATTGCCTGACCTGGGACAGCTGGAGCTGCCTAGGTGAAGTCCAATTACATCGTTAAGACCTGGTATGGGACTGAGCCTGGGGCATCTCCAGCTTTCCCAGGTGAAGACATCTTCTCCCCCTGCCAGAAGACCACCTTCAAAGACTTTAAATTCCCATCGGAGAGTGCACCCCTGCCAACACCCACCATCGTGAGTGGCAACCCTGCCCTTGCGGCCTCCCTCATTCCCACCCCCCCTTTCTCTCTCTCTTTGTCTCTCTCTGCCTATTTCTCTGAGGCACCTCAATTTCATCTCTTTTTATTAATTGCCTATTGAGCAGAGGGGAGAAGGCCCCTCTCCCAATTTCAATCAATAAGGGGAGAGGTGTGTCTTCATTTTAAACAGCTCCCTCTGCTCAATAGAGGTCCAAAAAATACCTGAGGCCATTAACACCTTCAGGCCTGTGACTTGGGGTGAGTGTAGCCCTTACAAAAACACCCCATAATGGCGACTGCTTCTTCGCCGGTGGCGGGGCCAGCCAGGACTTATGCGGGAGTGGCAGCCACAGCCACAGCTGCTCCCGCTGCTTCTGCTGCCCCGTCACCTTTTAAACTTATGACAAAAAAGCTTGGGGTGATGAGCTACACTCACCCCACAATGACCATTGAGGCCTGCGTTAAAGCCATGGCTGGGGTTGTCGGCCCCTCAGCCATCGTCGCGGCCTCAAAAATGTACGGGAAGGCTGTGTTCTTCCTGGGGTCGGAGCGGGCGGTGTCCCTGGCCATTGCCAAGGGGCTCACCGTGGGCGGGACCTTCCTGCCGGTGGATCCTCTCGAGGCCACCGCGCAGAGGATCGTCATCTCGAACGTCCCGCCCTATGTTCCTGGTGAACTCCTCCTCCCCCATTTATGCCAACTTGGGGAGGTGAGGTCGGGGATTACGCCCATACCGCTCGGCTTCCGGGAAGCCAGCCTTCGCCACGTCTTCTCCTTCCGGCGCCAGCTGTTTATCCAGCTGGCGTGGGAGGAGGACACCGACGGGGCGTTTGTCGTCCACCACGAGGGGACCGCCTATCGCGTCTTCTGGACGTCGGACGGTGTGCGGTGCTACGCCTGCAAGGAGGTGGGGCACATCCGGAAAAACTGCCCCGCTTCCAAGGCCACCGGATCATCTCGTGCGGCCGAGGCTGGCGCTGCCGTCGCTCCTCCCCCCGGATCGGCCCGCGCGTCGGGAACGTCTGATGCGCGGTCGACGTCGGGGGCCGATGCCACCAAGGCCTCCAGCGGGGGGGAGGGAGCGCGTCCGGCCGGAAAGAAGGCGCGGCGGAAAAATAAACACCTGAGGGCAGGTCCCCCCGTGGATGGCCAGCCCTTGCCCCTTGCGCCCCTTACACCCGCGCTCCTCGCGGAGTTAATCGGGGCAGACGCGAGTGGGAGGGGCTTCATGCCCAAGCCTGTGGCCGCAACCGCTGCAGCGGTAACGCCAATACCTGCGGCCGGGCTCGCGCCCGAGGAACCTGACAAACCTGCTCCGCCGGAGGGAGCAGAGGAGGAGGCCTCTGCAGACATGGAGGTCTCCCTCGCTCCCTCCGTGCTAAAAAGGCGCGGCCCCCTGGAAGAGGAGGAGGACCGGGAGGAGGAAGGTCCCTCCGAGCAGGGGGAGTCGTCGCCCGCCGCGGGTACTGCGCACCCCTCCCCCCCGCTGTCGTCATCACCAGCGATCGGCAGAGGTCGCCTGTCCCTCGGGAGGCTGAGGCAGATGTGTCTGTCCGGCACGTGACTCCCGGGGATGGGGACGAGACCCTGCCCGTGGGGGGGGTCATGGAACAACCTGCGGCTATTGACATTTTATCGGTGCCGTTACCCCTCACCGGGTCGGGCGGCCTGGGGTCTGGGTCGGGCGAGGTCGAGGAAAATGAGCTCGCCCAATGCGACCCGGACATCTCCCAGGGGCTGCTCGTCCCAGTGGAGGTTTTAATTGAAAACACCCCATCTGCTGGGTCAGGGGCTGGTGCCGGACGTACTGGAGGAGCTGGGAATTGTTCTCTCCCCGGTTTCTCCGGTCGTTCTGGCGTCTGAGACGGGGGGGGACTCTGAACCGCCGCCGTCTTCTGGCCCGGCGCCCCTAGAGGAGCCCAGGGAGGAATCCTCTGCCGCCGATCCTGGGGGTGGGATCCGGGCGGAAGCGGGGCCGGCTGATGCGGCCAAGCCGTTCGCTGCGCACTGCGCGATGGACGGGTCGGCCGCTGGTGACGACCCCCTGGAGGAGGATGGGGACTCGGTGATGGGCACGGAGAACGATTTGGAATCCACCGTCCACGAGGCGCTGGATGACCTTGTGCCCCTCGCCGAGTCTCTCCTCATTCCCGTAAGGGAACTCTGGGACTTTATGGCCACGTGCCGGGGTTTGCAAAATAAGATCCGGCTGGCCCTCGACAGGTGGTCGGAGCTGGCGCTGCTCATCGTGTCCGTCCGCGCCGCCGTTAAAATCATGGGCGCGGACGAGGGCGTGGACCCACTCGAGCTGCGTCGGCTCAGAACGTTTCTCACTGGGTGATGCGCTATCAATAACTCAAAAGACTGAGATTAAGCGAGTAATTAACAGGCTTTTATTAACAAGAGAATGAAGGTGTGCCTCGAGTGGTCGACCGGTCCAGAATACAGAGGGACTGTGGAGCAGTCACCTTTATACCTGGACTCGTGGGAGGAGTCAGCCGAGACATGTACAGGCATGTACACAGTGGAATACAAACAGTGGCTTACCACACTGGGCTGCTGAGGAAGTGGCGGCTGACCAGCGGCTGCGCTCCCTCCCCCCGTTAGGTGTAGGTAGAGGTTGCACTATGCTTCTGACATGAAGATAACCATAGCCAGCCTCAACATCAACGGCAGCAGGGAGGCGCGCCGCAGATTCAACAACTTCTCGGTCCTTCGGGACGGGAAGTATGTGATGTGTTTCCTGCAAGAAACCAACACCGTTCCGGGAGACGGAGCCACATGGCTCCTGGAGTGGCAAGGAGGGGTCAGCATGAGTCACCTCTCCAACAATTCTAGCGGGGTGGCTATCTTGCTGGCCCCGCATTTTCAGCCGGAGATCTTGGGGGTCAAGGAGCACGTGCCGAGCTGCTAGCTCCAGGTCACTGTTCGCCCGGGGGGCGTGCCGCTCCATCTAGTGAACGTGTACGCCCCTCAGACCGTTGCAAAGCAAGTGCGCTTCTTCGAAGAAGTGTCCGCTCTTTTGGGCTCCGTCGACGCGGGTGAGTGCGTCATCCTCGGGGGGGATTTTAACTGCACCCTCGAGGCGAGGGACCGTTCGGGTCCCCCGCGAAGCCCGGCAGCGATGGAGAAGTTGAGGGACCTGGTCGGGTCCCTCGACTTGGTGGACGTCTGGCGAAATCTCCACCCCGACTCCAGCGCCTTCACTAGCGTGAGGTCTGGGGGAGGAAGGTCCAGAATCGACCGCCTCTACATTTCCCGGGCGTACATCTCCTGCGTTCCGGCGGCTTCCATGCGGCCGGTGCCATGCACGGACCACCACCTGGTGTGGGCAGAGCTCACTCCGCTGCGCGCGCGGGGGGGTCCGCGTACTGGCATTTTAACAACCTGCTGCTGGAGGACGCGCGGTTCCGGGATTCGTTTCGTCGGTTCTGGGCCGACTGGAGCAGGAAGCGGGGGGACTTCCCCTCCTTGAGGCTATGGTGGGATGTGGGCAAGGCTCACATCCGTCTCTTCTGTCAGGAGTACGCGAAGGGGTCGACCAAGAGGCGGGAGGCCTGGGTCGGGCGGTTGGAGAAGGAGGTGCTCGACCTGGAGTCCCGTCTCGGTCAGGTCGTCGAGGACCTGGCCCTGCGGAAGGTGTACGAAGAGAAGAAGGGCGCGCTGAAGGACCTGCAGCTCGTCGGGTCCCGAGGCACGTACGTAAGGTCGCGGATCCAGCTCCTGCGGGACCTGGACCGCGGCTCCCCCTTCTTCTACTCGCTGGAAAAAAGACGGGGGGTCCGTAAGCAGCTCTTGGGACTGCTGGCCGATGACGGATCACTGGTCTCGGATCCGGAGGGAATCAGCGTGGAGACCCGCGCCTATTACGGGGCTCTGTTCTCTCCGGATCTGTCCAGCGAGGATGCGCGCAGAGTTTTGGGGGAGGACCTGACGAAGGTCAGCCCGGAGGGCGATGA
The DNA here is from genome assembly GCF_052327205.1 of Somniosus microcephalus. NCBI lineage: Eukaryota > Metazoa > Chordata > Chondrichthyes > Squaliformes > Somniosidae > Somniosus > Somniosus microcephalus. The sequence goes on from NC_140988.1 coordinate 84,162,319, forward strand.
AAAATTGGACTCTCCGCTAAGCCTGGCAGAGCTGACCGGTGCCCTCCGCCAGCTCTCTAGGGGAAAGTCCCCGGGGCTGGACGGGCTGACCGTGGAGTTCCACAGGGCGTTCTGGGACGTCTTGGGGGGCGACTACGCGCGGGTCCTGGGGGAAAGTTTGGCGACTGGGGAGATGCCCCTCTCTTGGTGCAGGGCGGTCATTATCCTGCTGCCTAAGAAGGGCGATCTCCGCCTCCTTAAGAACTGGCGCCCGGTCTCCCTCCTCAGCATGGACTATAAAATCTTTGCCAGGGCCATGTCTGCTCGCCTTGGCACTGTGCTGGCCCACATGATCCACCCCGACCAGTCCTACACGGTCCCGGGCCGGACCATCCATGATAACATCCATCTGGTCCGGGACCTCGTCCACCACTCCCAGAGGGCTGGTCTGTCGGTCGCCTTCCTTTCCCTGGATCAGGAGAAGGCGTTCGACAGGGTGGATCACGAGTATCTCTTCGGGACTCTGTGCGCATTCGGGTTCGGGACGCATTTCGTCGCCCGGATCCGACTTCTGTATGCCGCCGCGGAGTGTCTGATTAAAGTTAATGGGTCCTTGACGGCGCCCTTTTGCTTCGGGAGGGGGCTGCGTCAGGGATGCCCCATGTCCGGTCAGTTATACGCCGTTTGCGTGGAGCCTTTCCTGCGCCTCTTGCGGAAGAGGTTGACGGGACTGGCTCTGCAAGGGCCGGGCATGGAGGTGGTCCTCTCGGCTTACGCCGATGACGTGCTCCTCACGGTCACGGGTCCCGCTGACTTGCGGTGGATGTGGGAATGCCAGCAGATTTACTCGGACGCATCCTCCGCCAAGATCAACTGGGAGAAATGTTCCGGACTCCTGGTGGGTCAGTGGCGGGTGGACTCCCTGCCGGAGGAGTTCAGGCCTTTCGCCTGGAGCACCATGCACCTCCTCTATTTGGGAGTCTACCTTAGCCCTGCTGAGGATGCCTGGCCGGCGAACTGGCAAGAGCTGGAGGCCAAAGTCACCGCTCGCCTAGGACGCTGGACAGGACTGCTCCGAGTGTTGTCCTACAGGGGTCGAGTGCTGGTCATAAACCAGCTGGTGGTCGCCATGTTGTGGTACCGGTTGGTCACTTTGATCCCTCCCCCTGCGTTTGTCGCCAAGATGCAGAAGAAGCTCATCGACTTCTTCTGGGACAAAAGGAAGCACTGGGTCTCTGCCGCGGTTCTGTGTCTCCCGCTTAGGGAGGGCGGTCAGTCGCTGGTGTGCCTTCGCACCCAGGCTGCGACTTTCCGTCTTCAGACGCTGCAGAGATACCTGTACGTCGAGAATCCTCCGAGATGGTGTGCGCTGGTGATGTTTTTCTTCCGCCAGCTGCACGGCCTCAATTACGACACGCAGCTCCTGTTCGCGAAAGTGGGCGACAGGCGTGCTGGCCTGCGGGAGCTGCCTGTCTTCTACCAGGAACTGCTATGGGTTTGGAACTACGTCGCTTCCAGGCGGAGCTCTCCCCCGTCAGGAGCGGCGGCTCTCCTTCGGGAGCCGCTGCTCAGGAATCCGCACCTCCACGAACGCGGGTTCGGGCGGCTGGCGGAGGGCAGGGCTGTGCCTGGTAAGGTGACCAGAGTCGGGGACCTGCTCGATGGCGGAGGAGCGGGCTGGATGGCGCCGGAGGAGCTGGCGCTGCGCCTGTCCTGGGCCAACGTCCGGCTCGCGGTCGAAGCCATCGAATCGGTGAAAGCGGCACTGGGCCCCGACTCCACTAGGTGTATCGAGGCGGCTCAAGCACGTGGGGCGATCCCGTCCGAGCTTACCCCCGTTCGGACGGAATTCCTTATCGGCGCCTGGCCCCGAAACTCCCCTCGGGAACCGGCGCCTCACAACTTGAGCCGTCTCGAGGAAATACCCTCCGTGCCTTTTCATTCCGCGCGGAGGGGTTTCCTGTACGGGCTGATCCTGCACACTCTCCACTTTGCCATCTTCGTCTACCGTCCGGACACGCCTTGGCGTGGCGTCTTGCCGACTGGCGGTGGCGGAGGTCCCCAATGGAGGGCTCTCTACGTGGGAGTCCTCCCTTGTTCCATCGGGGACTTGGCCTGGAGGGTGTTGCACGGAGCGGTCCCGTGCAATAAGGTTTTAAGTAGGTTCACGGACTCCCAGGCCGCCTGCATTTTTTGCGGCCTGGAGGAGTCCGTGTTTCATGTTTATATGGAGTGTGAGAGGTTGCAGCCCCTCTTTCACTACTTGAAGGGGCTGCTCCTCGATTTTTGGTTGCACTTCAGTCCCACGCTCTTAATCTACGGTCACCCGGTGCGGAGGGGAGCGGACAGGTTGGAGGACCTCCTTGTGGGCCTGCTCCTGGGCCTGGCTAAAAGAGCCATCAATTGGTCCAGGCAGCAGGCGGTCGAGGGGGTCGTCCAGCCGGATTGCCTGCCTCTCTTCCGTGGCCATGTTCGCGCCCGGGTGGCCCTGGAGATGGAGCACGCGGTGTCCACCGGCATGCTTGAGTATTTCCACGACCGGTGGGCACCGCGGGGACTGGAGTGCATTATCAACCCGGAAAACCAAATTTTAATTTGATTTGTTAAGTTTTAGTTGTACTTTTGTTTATTTACAGTCCAATTGTTTTTTTTTGGGTCCAAACAAAAAGAGTACCCTCTGTTCAGTAAATACCTGTTATTATTGTTCTCCTGCAGTCCGTGTATTATTTATACTCGGACGCTACACACACCTCATTGTAGGATGAATCAAAGTGCTTCAGGGCTATTCTCACCCTATAGACTAGCAGCATATCTAACAAACAGTGCCAGCTGATCATTAATTCATGCTAAAGTTCATCACCAGTCATACACACCTACAATGTCATGTGTTATCATTCTTTTGCAGTCATGTGGAAAAGAAAATGTCTGCTAATTCAGGATCACTGGAGAGGTCATATTTACCTTTACACAGTTGATTCTGAATAATTAGTCACATTAGCAAAAATATCGTTTAGGTTATTTCAGAACATTTTCCACATTAACAACGGCTCAGAACCTATTACAAGATCACAAAATATATACAGATGAGGAAGAACATTTGGCCTATTTTAGTTCATCCAACCAGAGAGCTTCCAATCCCTCCAATTGCATCATCCAATTATTTTGTAAATAATTCCAAGGCTTTTGCCTCCACTACTCTTCCTGCAGTCTGTTCCATGAGTTGATCACTCTATGTGAAGAAGAGCCTACTGATATCAGTCTGAAATCTACCTTTAACTAGTTTGAACTGTGTCCCCTGTCTTACTCTCGCAATTTCATTTGACATAATTTTCTGGATTTAACTTTTCCACATTGTTTACTGTCTTATATATCTTCATATAAGGTCACCTCTCAGTTGCTTCCTTTTGAAGCTGAAAAGCTCCAGTTGCACTAATCTTTCCATATACCTTATTCATCTCAGGATATGGATCAACCTTGTGTCTTTTCTCTGGACTGTCTCAAGTGTTTGAGTGCCTCCCTTGTGTCTCAGTGACCAGAACTGGACACAGTACTCAAACTTGGTCTGACCAGATTTACAGTTTAAACTGGCTTCTTCTTACTTGCATTTAACTGTTTTGGCTACAGAGTTTAACATTCTATTGGGTTTGATGATTGCTCCTCTACATTGGTTGGTCATGTTGAGCGTTGAGTCTACTAAGACTCCTAGATCTCTTTTAACTTCATCCTTAGCTATTTTGACATTGTTCATGGAGTATGTGCATCACATATGTGTTTCGTTCCTATTTGTAGTACTTTACACTTGTCCACATTAAATTTCATCAGCCATGGTTCTGCTCAATTACATATTTTGCATGACTCTTTTTACATTTCCTGAGCTGCCTCCTCAGTATCAACATTCCCTCTTAATTTGGTATCAATTGCAAATTTAACCAATTTTCATTGACTTTCTGAATCCAGGTAATTTGTGTAAATTAGAAACTTAGGAAGCCCAGGGGAACCCCACACAGTACTCCCTCCCCCCCTCACCATGACATTAGTCCTGTAACTAGTACTCTCTGTTTTCTATTAAGACAAGTCTCTACAAAATGTGCAGTGCAGGTTTCTATAAAAGTGATCCCTTTTAACCAGGGTTAACCTCTACACAGACGTTTGGATTTACTTCTAAATTCGTATGAAAACTGCTGATTATCGTAAAGAGCAACTGGTACATATTCAGGCCAACCTTTATGAATAACATTACAACAGTGACTACACTTCAAAAGTACTTCATTGGCTGTAAAGCGCTTTGGGACGTCCGGTGGTTGTGAAAGGCGCTATATATTTTTTTTTGGTTCCTGGGATGTGGGCGTCTCTGGCAAGGCCAACATTTATTGCCCATCCCTAATTGCCCTTGAGAAGGTGGTGGTGAGCCGCATTCTTGAACCGCTGCATTCCCTGTGGTGAAGGTACTCCCACAGTGTTGTTAGGGAGGGAGTGCCAGGATTTTGACCCAGTGATGATGAAGGAACGGCGATATATTTCCAAGTCAGGATGGTGTGTAACTTGGAGAGGAACTTGCAGGTGATGGTGTTCCCATGCGCCTGCTGCCCTTGTCCTTCTAGGTGGTAGAGTTCGTGGGTTTGGGAGTTTATATAAATGCAAGTCTTTCTTTTACTTTCTTTAAATGACTTATAGAAGTGATACAGGGATGAATATGGGAACGTGATAATTTGATATTAATGAAATATTAAAGTAATTTAATAGATTTAACTCATTAACTAGTTATTTATCGCATTTGCTGGTCATGAATCTTGCTGTGTGCAAATTAGCTGCCACATTTGCCTATGCAACAACAGTGACTACACTACAAAAGTAGTGCTGTGCTGTGCTGTGAAGCACTTTGGGACACTCTAGGGACAGTTAAGATGCTTTTGAAATGCAAGTTCTTTCTTTTTCTTTCCTTAACCCAGATATTCTAAAAGATCTTTAATCAGGGCATTTATCCCTCTTCCGGTTAATTAAGACACGTGGAAGACCGATTAATGATTCGGTTGAATATTAAATGCTTGCATGTCCACTTATATCTTTAATGAAAGGATATGAAGAGACCCTGAACTTGGAAGGAAGTGTTCAATACTTAAACTAATCTGAATAAGAGCATTCACTTAGGTTGCTTTGTACTGCGTTAACAAATTATCCATTCAGAAAAAAAAGGTACATTTATTAGATATGGGTGTAATCAAAAGAACAAATAAAATAGATTGTAAATTAAGTTTAATGCTTGTTTTCTTGGAGTACAGGGTTAATTCAGTGATTCTGCACTTCCAGTGAGCAGCTCTGTTCAAAGAACACCTCTGTTCAGTCCGTTAGGGTGACCCCGAGCTTCCGCTCGCCTGTCACTTTAATTCTCCGCTCCACTCCCACTCTGACCTCGGCCTCTTACACTGTTCCAATGAAGCTCAACGTAAGCTCGAGGAACAGCACCCCATCTTTCGATTAGGCACTTTACAGCCTTCTGGGCTCAACATCGAGTTCAACAATTTCAGACTATAGCCCCTGCCCCCATTTTTCAGCCGGCTGTTGATGATTCTGCCATCCCCATTTGCAACATTTAATCTTTCCTGCCTTCTACCCGAGCGCAAACTATTCCTTCAGTTCCTTCCTCTGCTCCCCCTTTCCCTGTCTCTGCACCTGCTTAAAATCTGTTCCATCTCTAACCTTTTCCAGTTCTGATGAAGGGTCACAGACCTAAAACATTAACTCTGTTTCTCTCTCCACGGATGCTGCCTGGCCTGGTGAGTGCTTCAAGCATTTTCTGTTGTTGTTTCTGTTCGTAGAGAGTTCATTTTCTGTAGTGCCAATTCTTCAATTTTTCAATTCTCCAACAGGCACTTCCTTCAAGCTTGGCTCTTTGCTGGGAGTGTGGGATCACTGAATGTGCCCTCATATTGGATAAATGGCTACCTGTTCCTTGGGAAACTATCAAGCTTTCTAGTGTGAGAAAGGATTACAAATGGTCATTTTTAACTACAATGCAGCACATGATCTACAAGGTCAGCTGTACAGCTGAAAAATCTGACTTCCTTTCAAAACTCTCATTCTCATGGTGATATTTGCAGTAAATGGCCAAGTGGGAGAGTTCACAACATCTCTGGTGACGACAAATGACAAATGTTTCAGGTAAAGCTGTATCAGAACCAGAAGCCACAGCTAGGGGTCATCCAGTGCTTTCTATAGATATTATAATTTTCCGCTTCCTAAAATAATCTCCCACTGGGTTAAAACTGGAAATCAATAGCCTGCCAGCGAACTGATGCTTCTGAATAATTGCAGCTGTTTATTCACATCCTCAGTGTCTCTGCAAAATACCACTGTTTATTGATTCATAATAAGCAGTTCATTATTTTTGCTGAAATCAGCAGCAGATTCGAAAGATCCTAATTACATTTTTGTTAAAACTCTCAGCAACCATCTTCACCCAGAAGTGCCGAGTGGATGATCCATATCGGCCTCCTCCTGAGGTCTCCACCATCACAGAAGCCAGTCTTCAGCCAATTCGATTCACTCCAGGTGATATCAAGAAACGGCGAAGCGCACTGGATACAGCAAAGGTTGAGGGCCCCGACAACATACCGGCTGTCATGCTGAAGACTTGTGCTCCAGAACTAGCCGCACCTCTACAGCTATAACACTGACATCTATCCGACAAATGTGGAAAACTGCCCAGGTATGTCCTGTCCAGAAAAAGCAGGACAAATCCAATCCAGCCAATTACTGCCCCATCAGTCGACTCTCAATCATCAGCAAAGTGATGGAAGGTGTCATCGACAGTGCTATCAAGCAGTACTTAATCACCAATAACATGCTCACCAGTTTGGGTTCCGCCAGGATCGCTTGGCTCCAGGCCTCATTACAGCCTTGGTCCAACATGGACAAATGAGCTGAATTCCAGAGGTGAAGTGAGAGTGACTACCCTTGGCATCAAGGCAGCATTTGACCAATTGTAGCATCAAGGAGCCCGAGTAAAACTGAAGTCAATGGGAATCGGTGGGGAAAACTCTCCACTGGCTGGAGTCATACCTATCACAAAGGAAGATGGTTGTGGTGGTTGAAGGTCAATCATCACAGCCCCAAGACATTGCTGCAGGAGTTCCTCAGGGCTGTGTCCTAGCCCAACCATCTTCAGCTGCTTCATCAATGATCTTTCTTCCATCATAAGGTCAGAAGTGGGGATGTTCACTGATGATTGCACAGTGTTCAGTGCCATTCACAACTCCTCAGATAATGAAGCAGTCCATGCCCGCATGCAGCAAGATCTGGATGACATTCAGGCTTGGGTCGATAAGTGGCACGTAACATTTGCACCACAGAAGTGCCAGGCAATGACTATTTCCAACAAGCGAGCATCTAACCATCATCCCATGACATTCAATGGCACTACCATCACCGAATCCCCCACCATCAATATCCTGGGGGTCACCATTGACCAGCCACATAAATACTGTGGCAACAAGAGCAGATCAGAGGCTGGGAATTCTGCGGCAAGTGTCTCACCTCCTGACTCCCCAAAGCCTTTCCACCATTTAGAAGGCACAAGTCAGGAGTGTGATGGAATACTCTCCACTTGCCTGGATGTGTGCAGCTCCAACAACACTCAAGAAGCTCGACACCAAAGTAGCCCACTTGATTGGCACCCCATCTACCACCTTAAACATTCACTTCCTCCACCCCCTACCGTGGCTGCAGTGTGTACCATCTACAAAATGCACTGCAGCAACTCGCCAAGGCTTCTTCGGCAGCACTTCCCAAATCCGCGACCTCTGCCACCTAGAAGGACAAGGGCAGCAGGTGCATGGGAACACCACCACCTCCAAGTTCCCCTCCAAGTCACACACCACCCTGACTTGGAAGTATATTGCCAATCCTTCATCGTCGCTGAGTCAAAATCCTTCACCACACAGACTGCAGCAGTTCAAGAAGGTGGCTCACCACCACCTTCTCAAGGGCAACTAGAGATGGCAATAAAATTTGGCCTTGCCAGCGACGCCCACATCCCATGAACAAATAAAAACAATGCTCTGGTATTAAACGTAATCACATATTTATAAATGCAGCTGACAGTTTTCTTGAACTGCTTTGTAAAATTTTTAATGATAATCTAGGTGTTGACACATGACCTTAAACCTACAATCATTAAAAAAAGTTTGAAAGAATGGGATGATCCATTTTTTGTTGGTTATGTAATACATTGCAGAGTAACGATAACATACTTGGGAATACACAGTCAAAAAGTAACAGCAGCAATAAAAAATTATTTTAAATATATATTTAAGGGCAGATTTCTTGTGTGCTAGCCTGCAGTCAGCATGTAGAATCAAGAAATCTTACATCACAGAAGGAGGCCATTCGGCCCATCGTGCCTGTGCCGGCCTTTGGTAGAGCTATCCAATTAGTCCCACTCCCCTGCTCTTTCCCCATGGCCCTGCAAATTTTTCCCCTTCAAGTATTTATCCAATTCCCTTTTGAAAGTTACTATTGAATCTGCTTCCACCACCCTTTCAGGTAGTGTATTCCAGATTATAACAACTCACCGCGTAAAAACATTTCTCCTCATCTCTCCTCGTGCTCTTTTGCTAATTATCTTAAATCTGTGTCCTCTGGTTACCGTCCCACCCACCAATGGAAACAGTATTTCCTTATTTACTCGATCAAAACCCCTCATAATTTTGAACGGCTTTATTAAACGTATTGAGAAATGGTGGGCAGGGCATCCATGATTTTCCGATATGTGCTTAGTGGCAGACGAGGTCTCAGAAAATGTACCTTTCATGCCTTGGAATTCTTACATTAACAAAAATCAGCATTAAACCCCTTCAATAGTACCTGTTATATATATTAGCTGTGGAAAATCTTCCTTTTCCACGCCCCCAGTCATTGTATGTTCAAAGTTTAAATTCCTTTGTTAACTATTTTGCAGACACACAGAAGGCAATGCTCGAAGCTCACAGCAGGTTGATCAGCGACTGAAAGAGAAAGATAGGTTATAATTTTGGGTGCAACAGTTTATCAGAGTTCTGTTGAAGGGTTCCATCTGAAACTTGAACCAATTCTTTTCTCTTTCAGAAGCTGACTGACCTGGTGTGTATTTCTGTCTTTGTCTCAGGTTTTCAGACTTTGGCCTAGAAATTCGGGGGTTTATCGCCACCCATTACTGTGAGATTCGGAGAAAAAATGGCATCTGCCGCTCTTCCGCCTGCTGCCGGTGGGCCGCCATTTTCAGCCAGCCAGCAGCGCTGCCGATGTCGGCGTTCGCCAAAATTATGTATATTATGCAGCACATGATGTCAGTGAGTGTGCAATGCTCACTTGACGCCCGATCTGCGAGTTTCGACTTTGCCACTCCACTTGCCGGCATGCCTTAAGTGCGACGAGCTGAGCAAGTGTTGAGAAGCAGGAAGGAGGCTCCAACAGTGGTATTTAAAGGGATTATCAGTAACAACTTGCAGCTGACATGTTTCTGCAGTTTGACTGGTTTTATGCAACTTCCTGCAACTCCAGCAGCTTTATTAACTTCTTTCAAAGTTCTAAGGTAACAGGGAGTGTTGTTGCAAGTGGGGAACGCCTTAATTCTCATAGTCATGGGGGCAGTCCCCCTCGTGCTCCAGTATCTTAGGGAGAGGGAGCGGAGGCAGCGAGAAGGATGAGAAGATGTGCACAGAGGGAGGAGGAGGAGGAGGGCCAGGAGGGCTCTCAACAGGTGGCTTTACACACCTAGGGTCTTCTGAGAACACTTATCTTATATCCCCTTAAGCAAGGAACAGTGTATTAGGCGGCTCCGCTTCACCAAGGAGGTGGTCACAGAAGTCTGCCACCTCCTGCAACCAGACCTGCAGCCTGAGAGCAGGATGACCACGGCTCTCTCAGTGGCAGTCAAGGTCACCATGGCCCTCAATTTCTTCAACAGTGGATCCTTCCAGTATGCAGCAGGAGACATAGCTAACCTCTCCCAGTTCGCTGCCCATCGATGCACCCGGGAGGTCAGTGAGGCTCTCTACAACAGGAGAAGGGACTACATTTTTTCTCTCTGAGCAGAGAAGCAGGACGAGCATGCATGTGCCTTAGCGGGCTTCCCATGATGCAGAGCACCATCGACTACACCTACGTGCTGCTGCATAACAATCCTGAGATCTTCCGTAACCGCTCACTTAATGTGCAGTTGGTGTGTGACCACGTCCAGCGCTTCCTGATGGTCAGTGCCCGCTATCCTGGGAGCAACCATGATGCCTTCATCCTGCGTCAGTCCAGTGTGCCAGCAATCTTCCAGCCACCATGAGAATAGAGGGTAGCTACTCGGAGACAAGGGCTATCTGCTCTGCACCTGGCTGATGACTCTCCTCCGCAAACCGGCCATCGTGCCCAGCACTCATATAATAAGAGCCATGCTTCCACCACGAACATCATCGAGCAAACCATCAGGCTACTGAAGCAATGGTTCCGCTGCCTTGATTGATCGGGAGGAGCCCTCCAGTACTCGGTGGAGAGGGTGTCCCATTTTGTGGTGGTCTGCTGCATGCTCCACAACTTGGCCATCATGACGGTGCAGCCCTTGCCACCAGGGATTGCAGGGCTACCTTCGGAGGAGGACGAGAGAGACAAGGAGGAGGAGGAGGAGGAGAAGGAGGAGGAGGAAGTGGAAGATGAGCAAGAGGAAGAGAAAGAGGAGGAAAGGAGGAGGCAGGCAGCCAATCACCCTTCCGGATGGGCTGTCCATGAATGCCTCATCAGACTCCAACTGCAATGAATGAAATTCCATATCCCAGTTGCTCACCACATCCTCATCATTCCATCCCTCTTTCATAGAATATCACAGTGTCCTCCTGGGCATAAAGCTGAAATGAGAGTGTAATGAAATCTGTTTGTCTTGATCCTGTATTCGTTTTGCACTCATGTATATTACCCTCCCCCACTGTGTATAGTTTCACTTCCTCTTTCCCGACTAACCTGGGAGGTTCCAGGTCTTGGCTCTGCCCCTGACTTCTCTTAAATAAAGATCCCAGGATCTGTATGACTCATTCCTGTGAACCAGTCGGCGTGTTGAGATGTTAGCTCTGATCTTAGTGATTAAAAGCCAACTTGTTTAAGTCTATAACTTCTAGTTTTATGGTTATTGAAGGCCCATCAATTTTAATCACTAAAGAATACTAGGATGGATCGACTCCTAAAACCAGAGTGTCTGGACTTGGATCCACATTCTGCTGAAGCATCAAATCAATTTGGACACTGGCTCAAATGCTTCGAACTCTTCGCGGGGGCCTCATCCGCTAGCGAGGCAGATAAACTGAGTCTACTGACTACTCGCGTAAGTCATCGGATTTATTCGTTCATCCGGGACGCCACCTCTTACACGGAGGCCATCACTATCCTGAAGGCCCAATACCAGAGGCCGGTAAATGAAGTGTACGCCAGACATCTGCTGGCTACACGCAGGCAGCGACCAGAGGAATCAATGGACGATTTCTTACAGGGCCTAAAGGACCTGGTCCGGGACTGTAACTGCAAGGCCGTGACGGCCAACGCGTACTCTGACGAATTGGTCCGCGATTCCTTCATCACGGGCCTCAAATCGAATTATATCTGGCAGAGACTGCTGGAGAAGGAGGTCCTGGACTTAAAAAAGGCACTGGCCACTGCGCAATCGCTGGACGTGGCCCAGAAAAACTCTGACTCTCATTCTTCCAGCCATGCGGCCCTCACCGCCTTGTGCGTGCCGAGGGGGCCGCCATCTTGGAATCAGCCATCTTCCCCATCCAGGTCTCAGACCAGCTCTACGCCGCCGGAGTCCCCACACAGAAGTTCACCCAGGAGTCCTACTACAGCGGTAATGTCTCGAGGCCCGAAATGCTACTTCTGCGGCCAGGCCAAGCACCCCAGACAATGATGCCCAGCGAAGGATGCTACATGCTTCAAATGTAAGAAAAAGGGGCATTTTAGCAAAGTCTGCAGGGGGAATCCGATTTCCAACTCCGTCACCGCCTCGTGCGTGCCATGCGGGCCGCCATCTTGGGATCCGCCATCTTTTCCCGACTCAACGGCCGCCCAGGGCCCAACAGTGGCTTCGATCACGGTGGATCAATCCAGGCCACACCCGTTGACAAAATCCATGATGGACATACAGGTAAACGGGAATTTAACGAAATGTTTAATTGACTGTGGGAGTACCGAGAGTTTTATCCACCCTAGCCTGGTACGGCGGCACTCATTAACGGTAACCCCTACACGGAGCAGAATTGCTATGGCTGCTAAGCCCCACACTTCGGACATTTTGGGCTACTGTGTGGTAACACTGACTGTAAAAGGCACGGACTACAAGGATTTTAAACTCCTCGTGATGCCAGAACTCTGTGTTAATGTAATCTTGGGCCTGGACTTCCAGTGCCACCACGAAAGTGTCACGCTAGCATATGGCGGGTCCCAGCCGCCACTCACAGTCTGTGGCCTATCAACCTTAAAAATCAGCCCGCCCTCTTTATTCGCTAATCTCGCTCCGAACTGTAGGCCCATAGCGACCAAAAGTAGACGGTACAGTCTGGAAGACAGACACTTTATCAAGGCGGAAGTGGACAGACTCCTGCGGGAAGGTATTATTGAATGCAGTACCAGCCCATGGCGTGCCCAAGCAGTCATAGTTAAAAATAGCGAAAAGAAACGGATGGTAATTGGCTACAGCCAGACTGTTAATATTTATACCAAGCTGGATGCCTACCCTTTACCCCGCATATCAGAAATGGTCAACCAGATTGCGCAATACCGAGTCTTCTCGACTATCGACCTCAAATCCGCGTATCACCAGCTCCCCATTAGAACGGAGGACCGCCCATACACCGCCTTCGAGGCGAACGGGCGCCTCTACCATTTTCTCAGCGTGCCCTTCGGAGTAACAAATGGGGTCTCGGTCTTCCAACGTGAGATGGACCGCATGGTTGACGAGAATAAACTACAAGCTACCTACCCCTATCTGGACATTGTCACTATCTGCGGGCACAACCAGCAAGACCACGATCTAAATCTTGCGAGATTTTTAAAAACTGCCCTAAAGCTGAATCTAACCTACAACGAAGACAAATGTGTCTTCAACACAACCCGTCTCTGTATCCTCGGCTGTGTGGTGGAAGATGGGGTAATTGGACCGGACCCTGACCGATTACGCCCCCTAAAGGAACTGCCCCTGCCACACAATCCCAAAGCTTTAAAAAGGTGCCTGGGATTTTTTTCGTATTATGCCCAATGGGTGCCCAATTACTCTGATAAGGCCCGACCCCTCATTAAATCGACGTCCTTCCCACTATCAGCTGAAGCTCGGGAGGCTTTCACCAGTATTAAACAGGACATTGAAAGGGCTGCAGTGTGTGCAGTGGACGAATGCATTCCCTTTCAAGTCAAAAGCGATGCGTCAGACTTTGCTTTAGCTGCGACCCTCAATCAGGCTGGGAGACCTGTGACCTTCTTCTCCCGAACCCTTCAGGGACCGGAAATCAGGCACTCTTCTGTCGAGAAGGAGGCACAGGCTATAGTGGAGGCAGTGCGGCACTGGAGACACTACCTAGCCGGCAAACGTTTCACCCTGCTCACCGACCAGCGGTCGGTGGCTTTCATGTTTAATAACAAAGGGGGAAAATCAAGAATGACAAAACACTCAGGTGGAGGATCGAACTATCCACGTTCGACTATGATATTATGTACAGGCCGGGAGCCCTTAATGAACCCCCAGACGCCCTATCACGGGGAATGTGTGCCAGCATTCATACGGACAAATTACAGGGTCTCCACAACGACCTCTGTCACCCAGGGGTCACCCGACTATACCATTTTATAAAGTCCCGCAATCTGCCCCACTCCATCGAGGAGGTCAGGGCAATGACCAGAGCCTGCCGCACCTGTGCGGAATGCAAGCCTCGTTTCTACAGGCCTGACCGTGCACACCTTATCAAAGCCACACGGCCATTCGAGCGCCTAAGTCTGGACTTCAAGGGACCCCTTCCCTCTGCTGACCGTAACATATACTTCTTCAATATCATTGATGAATATTCCCGCTTCCCCTTCGCCATTCCTTGCCCAGACATGACCAGTGCCACGGTCATCAAGTGTCTCTGTAATCTATTCTGCATGTTTGGCATGCCGAACTACATACACAGCGATAGGGGGACGTCATTCATGAGTGACGAGCTGCGCCAGTTCTTGCTCTCGAAGGGGATAGCCACTTGCAGAACCATTAGCTACAACCCCCGGGGTAATGGGCAAGTGGAAAGGGAGAATGCTACTGTTTGGAAGGCTGTCACGTTAGCCTTAAAGTCAAAAGGCCTTCCGACCTCCCGCTGGCAGGAAGTCCTCCCAGACGTGCTCCACTCCATAAGGTCTCTGTTATGTACTGCCACTAACGCTACCCCTCACGAAAAGATGTTTGTTTTCCCCTGGAAATCCACCTCAGGCATATCTCTATCCGCGTGGCTGACGTCTCCGGGGACAGTACTATTGCGGAAGCACGTGAGAGGCCATAAAACGGACCCCCTTGTGGAAAAAGTACAGCTCCTCCATGCAAACCCTCAGTACGCCTATATCGAATACTCTGACGGGCGAGAGGACACTGTTTCCATAAAAGACCTAGCTCCCTCGGGGAGCGGAGAGAACGATGGGAGACTACCCGATGAAGACCTACACTACAAAGAGACAGGACGCCCAGAGGTATCAATACCCAACTTTAACCTGGAGGACACTGCAGATAACCTGGAAGGCACTGCGGAGGCCCGGACAGCGGAGGAACCAGAATCCACTCCCCTAGAGGCACCCCAACCGGCTTTGCGCCGATCACTGAGAACTGCAAAACCTCCTGACAGACTCACTTATACCAACTTTTAAGAAACATCACCCCGATGGACTAAATCTATAGAAGGGGTGAGTGTAATGAAATCTGTTTGTCTTGATCCTGTATTCGTTTTGCACGCATGTATATTACCCTCCCCCACTGTGTATAGTTTCACTTCCTCTTTCCCGACTAACGTGGGAGGTTCCAGGTCTTGGCTCTTGGCTCCGCCCCTGACTTCTCTTACATAAAGATCCCAGGATCTGTATGACTCATTCCTGTGAACCAGTCGGCGTGTTGAGATGTTAGCTCTGATCTTAGTGATTAAAAGCCAACTTGTTTAAGTCTATAACTTCTAGTTTTGTGGTTATTGAAGGCCCATCAGAGAGCCAGCACAAAAGATTCCAATCAAAATTAATAAATTTATCAAAAATCAATTTACACCTACGATATGAACTAATCACCCTTGTGCAGTGCCTGTCGTTCGGATGCCCTTTCCTGATCTGGTGCTCCTACGAAGTGCTCCCCCAGTGGCTGCAGCATGGCTTCAGATGGCCTTCCAGGACGACCATGAGCAGCTCTGGCCCTAGAAGGCCCAGCTTTAGACTGCACTAGCTTGGCATGGGCGGCAGCAGTCTGGACTGGCTGGCTGACAGGCAGCGGCAAAGGTAATGGTGGAGTGGTAGTGGTGGGAAAAGGAATGCTGTCATCCTGAGTGATGACAGCAGGGTCCTGCGCCACTGACCCACTGCCACTCCCCCAGGGTGGCGCCTCAGCATTCCTAACTATCTGTTGGAGCACAGATTGCTTGGCTGCAACACCCTGTTAGCCCCAGGTGCCAGTGGTAAACACAGCGACGATGGCAGCAGTCTGAGCTTGGGTAGCATCAAGCTGAGAGTGCAGGACAGCGGTCTGCACTTCCGCTACAGCACTAAGGCATTGGGTCGCTTCAACCTGTGCTGCAATGGCAGTCTCGACATCACCCATCACACGCAATATCATGTCTAGTTCAACACGGTCTATTTGGAGGTTTTCCATCATTTCCAGCCTGGAAATCATGGGCTCCAAGCTCTGCACAAAGCCCCGTGCAATTTTCAAGGCTCCTCCATGCTCTTTGACATTGCCACGAGGCTCTGTGGCAGGCTTGCCCTTGTACCTAGCTATTTGGTGTGCATGCTCATCACCCTTTTTCTGAAGTCCACCCCATCGAGGTTCTCATCTGAGTCCTGTACAGCAGAACTCGCGCACGAACTCACCCTCCGAGGAGCTGGCCCCCGAGCTACACTATCCCCCTGGTCTGGCTGCAGTTCACTCATGCCCAGTGCCTCACCCTGTGCAGATCCCGCATCTACACCAGACTCTAAAATATGCGCAGTGCCAGTTTCTGAGCTGCTGTCTGCGAGTGAGAGATGCAGTGAAGCTGTGTCTTCTCCTCCGTCATCTCCCCCTCGCTCTCCTGCAATGCCTCGGGGAAAGGCAGCTCAGGTGCTTGTTCTTGATTATCTGAAAGCAGAAAGACACATGAGTTGGGTTATGGTGAGGGGAGGAGGGGAGAAGCAAGATATGCATGCATACAGCATCAGCAGCTTGAAAGTGAGAAGAGATTGTGGGAAGAGGAGGAAGTGGGATGTGAGTGGATTAGAAATGAGCATACCTTTGTTGTCCCCAAGGGCTTCAACCTTGCCGGTTGCCACGGCCTCCATGATCTGTCACCCAATGATCTCCAGCACTCGTTCCTCCAGTTGGACGAGGTCCTGGATGGCAGCTTGCCCCCCGCCTGTCTGCTGCTGCTCCTTCCTATTATGCGTGACCTGGGCCTGCAGGAGAAAGGGAAGTGTGTGAGTGAGAGTGGTGCAATGTATTTGGGTGATGTTCCTGCCATAGTTGAATAGCTGACATTTTGTGCAAGGTGTGAGATGTGGGTGTGAGTGCTGCAGCAGTGGTAATGCTGTGAGTGTTAAGTGAAGCTATGATGTGAGGTGTAACTGTTGATAGGTAGAGATTTTTGGTAGGTGAGTGCTGGGGGTGTGGTGCACTGAACAGTGTGTGAGGCTTGTGGTGCAGATGGTGGGATATGGCATTTTATGAAGCCTTCACTCACCTTGACCTGCCATGAGAGGTCATTAAACATGTTGCGGCACTGGATCGCCGACCTTGGGACCACAGTGCTGGTCATTACATAGGCAGCTATCTCCTGCCAGAGCCTTCAAGATGTATGTGGTGAGGGCTTCCTGCCAGTCTGTGGGAAGAGGACAGCTCGCCTCATCTCCATGGCCACAACCAGTGTCTCAAGAGCCATGTCTGAGAATCTGCAGGCTCTCTCCCTGTGCTGAGGCTCCACCATGTGCTTCCACTGCTGTTTTCTTCCAGGTGAAGTTGTAAGTGGATTGACAATGAGGTGCTGCAGCATCAATTCACCTCCCCTTTAAGTACTGAATAAAGCCAGTGCCACACACTGACTGGAAATTAAACTGGACCCGATATTGGCCCTCCTGTTGAGTGGTAAGCCAATGAGCAGCGGTTTTAGTGCTGAGATCAAGACTACAATCATGTTAATGAGGACTGAGCACGAATTTTGGGTGCTACCTAGACCATTTTGACCTGGCGCAGCTAAACATCGTTGGGCCATGACACTGTCCATTTTGTGGCCTTATCCAATTTCTAAGCGTTTCTGTTTTTCTTGTTAGCTCTACAACTATGATTCATTCTGGTGTCTCATTAGCAAGCACTATCCATATAGTAGAGGATTAGAATAGTGCTAATAGAGTATCAAAATAGATTTAAGGTAAAGAGATTAAAATAGCAAAAGCATGTTTGACTCATGTAGGTCAAAATAAATAATTTTGGAAGATGAAGACATGAAATCATCAGAAAACTATGTAAAGAATTGGAATTTTTTCCTTGCATAAATGATTATAAATATTTTTCCAAAAACAAAAGTAGAGAATATGACTGCAAATCATACACTGCATAGAATGTGCAGATACATACCATTCTGCATCTGAAAAGACTGTTGTTAAGTTCTGCAGACAGAGTCCAGAAGGATATATCAGAGAATATGCTGCAGTGTTGTATGCATTTAAGACAACAGTATTTGCCGGCACTGCTTGTAAAGATCAGCGATTCTGGCCGCGATTTTACTCCATCCCCCCATCCCCCATCAGGACGGCCTGAGGGCACTCCGCTTCTTCCATGAACAGAGGCCCAACCAGTCCCCATCCACCACCACCCACCTCCGCCTGGCTGAACTTGTTCTCACATTAAACAACTTCTCCTTTGACTCCCCTCACTTTCTCCAAATTAAAGGGCTTGCTATGGGAACCCGCATGGGCCCTAGCTATGCCTGCCTTATCGTGGGATATGTGGAACATTCTTTGTTCCTGTCCTACTCAGGTCCTCTTGCTCACCTCTTTCTCCAGTACATCGATGACTGTACTGGTGCCGTTTCCTGCTCTCGCCCTGAACTAGAAAAGTTCATTCACTTTACTTCCAATTTCCACCCTTCCCTCACCTTCACAAGGTCCATTTCTGACTCTTCTCTTCCCTTCCTTGACTTCTCTGTCTCCATTTCTGACGATAGGCTATCGACAAACATCCACTACAAGCCCACTGACTCCCACAGCTACCTAGACTACACTTCCTCCCACCCCGCTTCCTGTAAGGACTCTATTCCATTCTCCCAGTTTCTCCATCTCTGCTGCGTCTGTTCTGACGATGCCACCTTCCATACCAGTGCTTCTGACATGTCTTACTTTTTCCGCAACCGAGGATTCCCCTCTACTGTGGTTGACACGGCCCTTGACCGTGTCCGTTCCATTTCCCGCACTTCTGTCTCACCCCTTCCCCTCCCTCCCAGAACCACGATCAGGTTCCCCTTGTCCTCACCTTTCACTCCACCAGTCTCCACATTCAACGGATCATCCTCCGCCATTTCCGCCACATACAACTTGATCCCACCACCAAATGCATCTTCCTCTCACCTCCCCTTTCAGCATTCCGAAGGGACCGCTCCCTCCGTGACACCCTGGTCCACTCCTCAATCACCCCTAACAGCCCTTCCCCTTCGCCCGGCACCTTCTCGTGCAAGCGCAGGAGATGCAACACCTGCCCTTTTACCTCCTCCCTTCTCACTGTCCAGGGCCCCAAACACCCCTTCCAGGTGAAACAGCGATTTACTTGTACTTCTTGCAATTTAGTATACCGTATTCGCTGCTTACGATGCGGTCTCCTCTACATTGGGGAGACCAAACACAGATTGGGTGACCGCTTTGTGGAACACCTCCATTCAGTCCGTAAGGGTAACCCTGAGCTTCCGGTCGCCTGTCACTTTAATTCACCGCTTCACTCCCACTCTGATCTCTCTGTTCGGCCTCTTACATTGTTCCAACAGCGATGATAGGGAATCATAGAATGATACAGCACAGAAGGAGGCCATTCAGTCCATCATGCCTATGCCTACTCTTTAAAATAGCTATCCAATTAGTCCAACTCCCTTGCCCTTTCCCCATACTTCTGCAATTTTTTCCTCTTTAAGCATTTATCCAATTACCTTCTGAAAGTTATTATTACATCTGCTTCCACCACCCTTTCAGGACGTGTATTCCAGATCATAACAACTCGCTGTGTAAATGAAATTCTCCTCATCTTGCCTTTGGGTCTTTCGCCAATTACCTTAAATTTGTGTCCTTTGGTTACTGACCCTTCTGCCATTGGAAGCAGTTTCTCGTTATTTACTCTATCAAAACTCTTCATGATTTTGAACACCTCTATTAAATCTAAAGTGTCAGCCGTGGCTCAGTGGGTAGCACTCTCTAGGTGGGAGGGGCTAGGAGTGAGCCAGGTGTGACTGGTTGCCTAATTGCAGCTGGGTGTTGGAGGGAGTTTTGTAAAAAGTTGGTGGAGGGTTTTGGGGTGTTGTTTTCAGGTTTTAGGGCCTTTTTGCCCCACAAAAAACAGCCAGATGGCTGCTGAGGGGTCCGGAGTGCCGGGCCCCTCAGAGGACAATATTCCCGAGAGGAATTTTATTAGGGAAGAACCTGTGGTGGGAAGGGGAAAAAAAAGGCCCAAAGATTTGGGCCGGGACCTCAGGAGGTTTGGTAAAGAAAATACGGTGGTGGTGCAATGTGAAGATAAGAAGATTCGAGCCTGGGATATAATCCAGGCGGTTCATGAGGACTGTGGTGAGGGAAGCTGTTTTGCATGCCGACCAAAACCAAATGTGGGATTTGAGGTGACGGTCAGTGGCCATGAGGAAGTGGAAAAACTGCTGCTCAGTCTGAAAGTTGGGGAGAAATTCTTGGAGGTGACTCTGCTATATTCAGAGGAGGTGGTGGTTTCATTTTTGAACTTGCCTGTGTACATCGAGGATGAAGTGCTGAGCAAAAAGTTGGAGTCGTGGGACATTAAAATTTGTTCCGGAGTAAAGAGGAGGTACTATCCGGGAACACGGGTAGCAGACGGAACCCGGCATATAAGGGTGCGGTTCCCAGAGGGGGTGAGGTCTTTGCCTTACAGTATGAAGTTCGAGACGCTGGAAGGAGTGCAGTACTTTCGTGTGTTGCACGATAACCAAGTAAAGGTGTGTTACTATTGTCTGGGACATGACCATCTCGTAAGAAACTGTCCTGATTTGTATTGTTACAATTGCGGTGAGTCGGGACATATCGCGCGGAGCTGCAAGGCGGAGAGCTGTGGGGTGTGTTGTAAAGGCCCCACCCGCTGTGAGTGTGTGGCAGAAGGGAGCGAAATGAGTGATGAGGAGATGGGAGAAGGAGAGGAGTGTGGAACGGCTGGAGGTGCGGTGCAGTCGGAGGACACAGCCAGTAAAATGAAGGAAAAAGGAGCACAGGAAGAGGCAGAGGATGGCGGAGCGGAGATCGAGATGGAGATGGCGGAAAACACGGTGAGTGCTATGGAGGGGAACAAAGACAGCAGCGGGCAGCGAGGGTCGAGTGCAGACCCGAGCCTTAGTGCAGTTCGGCTCCCCCTGGGGAGTCTGGTGTCTGCGGGGGGAGAGGAGGCAGGAGCGGGGTGTGTGGTGGAAGTGAGTGCTCCAGGGAGAGGCGGGGAGTCAGATATTTTGGTGAGCGGGAGGGGGCAGGGCGGGGAGAGGGTGCAAGAGGCAAGAGCCTTAAAGGGACAGCAGAATGGGATCGGTGAGATAGACGTCAGAAGGGAACAATTTAGGTGCGCCATTGTCCCATGGAGTGAGGGAACAAGGTGCAAGGATCAGAGGTAGAGACGTGGTCGAAGGGGGCGGCACAGTGGGAGAAACTGCGATAGCAGGAAGACTCTAGATGAAGTATCTGACGGGGAGCAGGATTATGTATCTGACGGGGAGCAGGCACAGGGGGTTGCAGAAGAGCTTGAGTGTGGGGAATTAGAGGGGGACAGAGACATGGAAGTCGGGGATGCGGTGGCATCATGTGGAAAGGGAAAGGTTAGTGAGGGGCAGAAGGAGGGAGAAAGGGCAGCTCCTGGGTCCAAACTTAAGGCAAGGAAGAGGCTGAAACAGCAGGGAGGGGTCAAACAGGAGGTGAAAAAGAGCCGGAGGCTGCAGGAAAAAGCAACAGCTGCCCAAAAAGTTGAGAAGGAGCATGAGAGGAGGGAAGAGCCAGAGATTAAATGATGGGGAGATTATTGGGCATACTTCCCTTCTTTGGAGCCATTGGTCTCGATTAATGTGAACGGACTGAGGGGTGAGAAGAAATTGCAGCAGTTGTTGCAGGGTTTTAAAGGCACGGACTTGTTGTGTCTGCAAGAAACCTTTTGGGATGAGGATGTTCTAGAAAGAGTTCAGAAGGTTTGGAAGGGAGAGGTGTTTGCAAGTTGTGCAAACAATAACCGTAGAGGGGTGGCTGTTTTGGTGAGTCCGTCCATAGAAGAGAACGTTGCCTTGGTGGACAAGGACACTGAGGGGAGATTTTTACGGCTAAGGTTAAAATTGGAGGAATTTAATTGTGATCTCTTTAATATCTATGCACTGAACGACCATTGCAAGCATCGCGAGTTTTTTCGGGGGTTATTCACTGAAGTGGCAGAGGTGGAAAATCCTTGCATAGTGGGGGATTTTAATGTATTTTTATCTTGGATGGACATTTCAGCCCAGATGACCTTTAAAGATGATAACTCCAGAGGGATAATTGTAAAAATGATGGCAAATTTAAATTTGAGAGACTTATGGAGGGACTGGAACCCCATAAAAAGGGAGTTCTCCAGAGCAGGTTGGGTGGGTGATGTTTTAAAACAGAGCCGTATAGATTTTGTGTTAATGCGGGAAGGGTTAAGTTCAGCGGTGATGGAGATTTATTATAAAAAAGTATTTTTTAGTGATCACTCGGCTTTGGTTCTTAGAATTAGGAACAGCAGAGTTAAGATCGGTTCAGGGGTGTTGAGTTTAAACAATCAATACCTGAAAGAAAGTGCTTATAAAGAAGGGATTATAAATATAATAAAGAATGCTCGGAAGGAACTTTTGTTCTTGAAAGAAAGAAGAGTTTGGTGGGACAATTTCAAATATGAGGTAAAAGTTTTTTCGGTACGTTATGGGAAAAAGAGGGCGGCAGCTAACCGGCATCGAGAAGAGAATATAAACAAAAGGTTTACGGATGTCTGTAAAGCAGTTGACGGAGGGGATAAGGGAGCTGAGACTAAGTTCCGGGTGCTAAAGGAAGAGTGGGAATTATTGCAAGCTGAAAAATGCAAGGGGGCCATTCTCCGTGCAAAGGCTAGAGATGCATTGGAGGGCGAAAGATGCACTTGATATTTTCTAGAACAAGAGAAGCTGCGACAGAGATTATTGTTAATTGAGGAGTTGAAGGTTGGGGAGAAGATCATTCATGAAAGTGAGGAGATTTTGGAGGCGGCTAGCAGCTTTTATCAAGAGCTATATACAAAAGAAGACATTTCCAATTTGGAGATGGAGAAGGTTACTGCTTTTATTGAAAAGGGTTTAAAGGAGGATGAGAGAAGCATGTGTGATAAAGAAGTAGGATTAGCAGAAATAAAAATAGCAATAAGTGTAATGAAGGCGGGGGGGAAAAGCCCAGGGTCTGATGGACTAAGTGCAGAATTTTATAAGGAATTTTTCGAGATTTTAAGTCCATTGCTCTTAGGAGTTTTTAAGGAAATTAAAATTGAGGGAAGCCTGGCCCCATCTATGAAGAGAGGTATCATAAGCTTAGCTTATAAAAATAAAGGGGATAGACGGGATCTGAAGAATTGGAGGCCCATCACACTATTAAATGTGGATTATAAGATCTTGGCGAGGGTTATGGCAAATCGTTTGAAGGAGGTGTTACCGGAGATAGTTTGGCCCTCTCAGTCCTATGGAGTCATAGGCCGGGACATCGCAGACTCTATGGTCTCAATCTGAGATGCGATAGAGCTCATGGAAGAGAGTGGGAGGGAGGCTTATGTATTAAAGATAGATCAAGAGAAAGCCTTTGATAGGGTCTCTCATGAGTTTTTATTGAAGGTTTTGGAAGCATTTGGTTTCAAGGAAAATTTCATTCAGTGGATAAGGACTTTTTATTCAAACATATTTAGCTGTGTTAAATGTAATGGTTTTTTATCCAAGTATTTTCCGATACAGAGATCAGTGAGACAGGGTTGTCCCCTGTCCCCACTGCTGTACACATTGGTAGCAGAACCATTAGATTACATGATGCGAAAGAAACAAGGTGTAGTTGGGATTGTGGTACCTGTGGTGTATGTAATCTGTTCCACCTTAAGAGAACTACCTTAAGAGATGTACTACTTTCTCTTGGCTGCTGTATACTGTAATACCGGTGGTGACCACACCGGTATATGAACGTTGTGTAGGGATTTGCTGGGCAGTTCAGCCCTGACCTCCGAATAGTAAAGACCTGTTAAAAGTTATTCTTGTGGTCTGTGTCCAGTGATTTATAATAAGCATAACTGGGACACACAGACTTAACAATGGCGAGGAGTCCGATCTTACCCTGCGGCAGTTTTACATCCAAGGCAGCTTCGTCCTCAGAACGGGCTTCGAGAAGAGGCATCCGCCCTCATCATCCTGCTGAGCACCATCGCACGGGAGGCATCGAGAACCCGGGTTAAAAAGAAAAATTCTGACCACGAAGCCCTCCATCAGCAACAGGCAGTGATCATCCCTTCTACTACGGTGGTGGGTAAGCCGATCAGCGACACGAGCAGAAAGTCGGCCGCGTTGACTGTGGAGTGGGGGAGGGAAAACGGAGGAAAAAGGGCGGGGAACTCGACCACGGCCGGTGAAAAGGGCCGGGCTGCAATCGAGGCCGAGAGGCGCAGCGACTGGGGCAGCTTAAGGCACGAGAGCCGCGGAGAACTCAAACGCAGCCGGTGTAAAGGACCGGGCTGCATGCGGGGCTGAGAGGCGCAACAGCAGGGGAAGCGTGAATGCCCACGGGAACCGTGGGGGAGTAAAAGTCACCGCAGGAAAAGTACAGAAAGGTACACAAGGTGACAGAGAACAGTTCGAACGAACAGAAGTCAAATTCAGACTCCAGCAGTAATGAACTGGGTAGTCTAAGAGTACACAATGTTGGTAATGAAGCAGACCTCCAAACAATCTGGGTCACACTTCAGATAGCAGGAGTCCAAGTGAAGATGGAATTGGACACTGGATCAGCATTGACGGTCATGAATAAGCAAGATTACAAAAGGTTATTCCCACATATTCCCCTACGGGATACGGAGATTGTATTGAAAACATACACGGGGCAAAGAGTATACCCCATCGGGAAGATAGAGGTAAAGGTGGTCCACAAGGGCAAAGAAAGCCGAGGAATGGACTTATATGTGCTACCTGAGGGAGGTCCACCACTACTGGGACGGGAGTGGATTAGGAAAATAAATATGGACTGGCATTCCTTAAAAGCACTAACGGTAGATTCCGGTAAAAAAGATGTCAAACCTAAACGATTGTCCAGAATATTGGACGATGCTAAAGAGGTGTTCCAACAGGGACTGGGAACACTGAGAGGAATTACGGCAAACATCAAGGTTGAAGAACATGCAAACCCGAAATTTTTCAAAGCCAGACCGGTACCTTATGCGATACGACCTGCTGTGGAAGATGAGTTGGAAGGGCTAGAACGTTCAGGAGTACTGTCTAAGGTAGACTGGAGTGAGTGGGCCACGCCCATTGTTCGCGTCATGAAGCGTTCATCGAGCAACAAGCCGGGGGAACCGGGGAAGGTTCGCATCTGTGGAGATTTCAAGATCACTGTTAATCCGGTGCTTCACACGGTGCAGTATCCGCTTCCGCGGATTGAGGATATCTTCGCTTCGTTGTCTGGCGGGAAACACTTCACCAAGATAGACCTGGCGCAGGCATACTTACAGATGGAAGTTGAGGAAGAGTCACGCCAGTATCTCACGATCAACACGCATAGAGGCTTGTACCGGTATAATAGACTGGTTTTTGGAGTGGCATCGGCTCCAGCAATTTGGCAGAGGGCCATGGAGCAGGTATTACAGGGAATTCCAGGCACACAATGTTACCTGGACGATGTTCTGATTACAGGAGATGATGACGAGGAACACCTTGCAAATTTGGAACTGGTGCGCACCAGATTGAAAGAATATGGACTTCGAGTTAATCGCCAGAAATGTGAGTTCTTTCAGAAGCGGATCTCGTACTGTGGTCATGTCATTGACCAGGAGGGGCTTCATAAGTCTCCTGACAAGATCCAAGCTGTTGTGAAGGCTCCCGCTCCAGATAATGTATCCCAGTTGCGGTCGTTCCTAGGGTTGATTAACTATTACCATAAGTTTCTGCCAAATTTATCCACGGTGGTGCACCCGCTGAACGCTCTTTTGCAGAAGGGAGTACCATGGAAGTGGAGCGAGGACTGTAAGAGGGCCTTTCGCAAAAGCAAGGCATTGATCACCTCAGAGGAAGTGTTGGCTCACTTCAACCCAACGCTGCCTATTCGTTTGGCTTGTGATGCTTCTCCATATGGTATTGGGGCAGTACTCTCACACAAGTTGCCAAATGGCCTGGAGAGGCCAGTTGCGTTCGCATCCAGATCATTGACCTCCGCTGAGCGCAACTATGCTCAGATAGATAGGGAGGCTCTCAGCCTTGTGTGGGGAGTAAAGAAGTTTAATCATTACCTGCAGGGCCAAAAGTTTACGCTTCTGACAGACCACCAGCCGTTGGTATCCATTTTTAACCCTAAGAAGGGTGTTTCGGTGATGACAGCACAGAGACTCCAGAGATGGTCCCTTTTCCTAGGGGCACATCAATATCAGATCGAATTCAAAGGTACAAAGCAGCATGGTAATGCTGATGGGCTGTCGCGCCTGCCACTACCTACAGAGGAGGAGGCACCGACGGTTGACCCTGTTGAGTTATTTCACTCGACCATCATCGAATGTTTACCAGTCACCAATGCAAGTATTGAAAGAGAAACCAGGAACGACCCGACACTGTCCCGGGTCTACAAAGTGACAGTGAAGGGATGGCCAGCACATGGTGATCCACTGTTACCGGCATTCTCAGCAAGACGAGAACAGCTGTCCGTCTGTCAAGGAACATTGATGTATGGAACAAGGGTGATTATTCCTCCTAAGTTAAGAGAGAGAGTTCTAAAGGAACTGCATGAAGGTCATCTGGGGGGAGTCAAGATGAAAAGCCTTGCTAGGGCTTATGTGTGGTGGCCGGGTATCGACCAACAGATAGAGGATCTGACGAAAAGCTGCTCAGGGTGCCAAAAAGTGCAAAATGCACCTCCGATTGCACCGCTGCATCCATGGGAATGGCCTTCAACCCCATGGCAACGTGTACATATTGACTTTGCTGGTCCATTCATGGACTCCATGGCCCAGAAATTCAGTGGGCCTTGCGCCCACTTAGCGCCTAAAGAGGTCTTTTGCGCCGGCGGGGTGGTAGCGCGGAAATTGAGTGCAGCGGTATTGGTGGCGGTAGCCGTTAGCGCTGCGCCGGGACCGATGACGTCATCGGTGTGCGCGGTGGCCCGTAACGCCCCGAAACCGCGCCGATCCCCATATTTATTTGCGCCCGCCTCCTCCGAAGCGGGCGCAAACAGCGAACAGAAAACGGGGCCGTCCTGCTGCCATAGTGGGGTGCTTTAAAGCTGAAGGTGCGGCCGGCCGCTTTTTCGGCGGCCGCCTGCCCGCGCCTCCTTCCCCGGCCTCCTCCACCCCCCCCCGCGGCATTGCCGGCTGGTTTCCGTGGAGCCCGGCACTTCTCCGTTGTGCCGGGCTCTTTTGCCGGCACTCGCGATCGGGGCTCCGGCCGTTGCAGGCACCTCCCCCTTAAGAGAAGGAGGAGGCCTGCAGTACCGCAGCCTGCCGCACCGCATCGGGTGGTGCTGCGGCAACTAGCGCGCCGATATTCAGTTGCAGCGCCCCAAACGGAGGCGGGCACACCCTGGTATAGCGCCCGCTTCCGAATTGGGGCGCAGAAGACGAATATACGGCGTGCGCTAATGCCTCCCCGCCCAGCGCTAACTTTTGGGCGCGAGCGAGCTGCCCGCGCCCAAGTGAATTTCTAGGCCCATGTTTTTAATTGCGGTGGACGCACATTCTAAATGGCCAGAAGTGATTAAGATGACTACCACTACCTCGGAAAAGACGATCGCGGTGCTAAGAACGATATTTGCAAGAAATGGATTGCCAGAGCAAATATGTTCAGACAACGGACCGCAGTTCGTGTCAGAAGAATTCCAGAAATTCATGAAGAAGAATGGGGTGAAACATTATACGTCTGCCCCATATCATCCGGCTACAAACGGGTTGGCCGAGAGATTTGTACAAACGTTCAAAAAAGCAATAAAGGCCATGAGCGAAGATCAGATTCCACTACAACACAAGGTGGACAAATTCCTACTGGCATATCGAAACGCCACTCATGCAGTGACAAACCAAAGTCCTGCCATGATGTTCTATAACAGGAGGTTGCGGTCCAGGTTGGACTTGTTAAAACCAAATGTGCGGAGGGAAGTTGAAAACAAACCGTTCCAGCATATAAATAACAAGACCACTCGGAGTTTCGAAATAGGACAACCAGTGTTAGCCCGGGACTATAAAAACGAGAAATGGTAATCTGGAACAATTCGGGCCAGACAAGGACCCCTGATGTACACGGTAGATATTGGTGAAAATGTAATACGGCGTCATGCTGACCAACTGGTAGAATCGAGAACAAGGGTCGAACCCAGGGTTACGGCAGAGACAACCGTGGAAGAAGTTAGTGAACCTGAAGCATCTACCTCAGAAGTGAATGTACCTGAGGATGATGTCCAATCCATAAGAGATCAACTAGATGAGTCACCCCAGCAACGAGAATCAGAGACCCCTGAAAGGCGTTATCCAACTCGAATCAGGAGGCCTCCTCAGAGACTGAATCTTTGAATTGTTTTGCATGAAGTTGTATATATATATATCTATATGTTATTATGTTATGTTAGATGGGGATATAACTGTTAAGCTAAAAAGGGAGGATTGTGGTGTATGTAACCTGTTCCACCTTAAGAGAACTACCTTAAGAGATGTACTACTTTCTCTTGGCTGCTGTATACTGTAATACCGGTGGTGACCACACCGGTATATAAACGTTGTGTAGGGATTTGCTGGGCAGTTCAGCCCTGACCTCCGAATAGTAAAGACCTGTTAAAAGTTATTCTTGTGGTCTGTGTCCAGTGATTTATAATAAGCATAACTGGGACACACAGACTTAACAGTACCCAGTTCTGGGCTGGTGTCGGTGATACACCAATATGCAGATGACACAACCTTAACATTGAGAAATGGGGAGTCAGTGAGGAAAGCTATGGAGGTAGTGGAGGAATATTGTAGAGCTTCAGGTGCCAGAGTGAATTATAGTAAGTCCCAATGCCTGGTCGCAGGAAGGGGTAGGGGGGAATGGTTGGGGGTATGTCCCTTTAGGTGGTGGAGGTTTTGGAAGTTCTGGGGGTGCATATGGGGTGCAAGAAAGACAGGGAAGAAGTGGATCGATTAAATTGGGAACCGAAGGTTATGAAAATTAAAAAGATTTTGGGAAGATGGGAAAGAAGGTGGTTGAAAGTGCAAGGAAGAGCGACAGTGGTGTCTGCTCTCCTGCTATCTAAGCTATGGTACTTATTGACGGTGGAGGATATTCCTGAGTGGGCAGAAAAGTCCATCCGAGAGGCTTGTGTGAGGTTTTTATGGGAAGGGAAACCAGCCTTGGTGGCTTACAATACCATCATTGGACAGAGAAATCAGGGAGGACTCAATTTCCCAGATATTGATTTGAAGAAAAAATCCTTTAGAATCAAATGGGTGAAGAGATATCTTCAGAAGTCAAATACAAGTTTTTGGAAGAGTTGTTTTGAGCATTTTTTAAAACGAAGTGGGATAGGAGGGATGGGGATATTGTATATGGAATACAATAATATGTTTTTGAAATCGATTAAACTTCTCCCTGGGTTTTATAAAGGGGGTTGTAGAGACTTGTGCCCAATTTTTAAAAAGTGTGCAGTTTATGCCCAAGGGGGCTGAGGAATTTTTAGAACAGCCCTTATTTTTGAATAGGTGGGTCAACATCGAAGGAGAACTTTTATTTAATCAAGCTTTTATAAAAGCTGGGATTATATCTGTGAAAGATGTATTATACGAGGTGATTCCAGGTTGGTTGCTGGAAGCGATAGTGAGTGACATGGTGTGGGAGGAGGATCAGGAGGTAGAAGGAAAAGCAATAGGAATCATGTATGAGAAGATTGTGAGGGCAATGCCACAGGATTGGATGGAAGAAATAAATGCGGAAATCTCCAAAGGAAGCAAAATGCGTCCTGCTTTTCCAAGCTTTGTACTGGAGAAAGGGGGAGAGTTAGTCCAATTTGACAACTGTAATACTCGAGATTTCTATGAGGTATTCAGAGAATGGAGATTCAAGACACCTGCTGGTCAGGAGTTTTGGCAGAGTATATACCCACAGCTGGACTTCAACAGGATTTGGAAGGGAGTGTGGGCAAATTTTAAATGCCCAGAATGGATTGAACTAGATTTCAAATTGGCTCATAACCGGATTTTTACCATAATGGTCTTGTGCAAGATTGGACGAGTGGAGGCGGCAACTTGCCCAATGTGTGGGACATGGGATGAGACTCTCTCCCATTTACCGGTGTTATGTCCGCAGTTAAATGACTTTAAGTACTATGTTCGACAGTTGTGTGAAGCTTTTTTGCTGGGTGGGGACCGAACAGCGAGAATGGGAATCCCGTGGGACTCAATTTTGAGATGGGGATTGCAGGAGAGTCTGCCAGAGTCTAGCGGAGCGGCAATTAATTTAATGTTCAGTTTGGCTAGATTCGTAATTGTGCAAAGAAGGAATGCACTGTTTTTTAAGGGGAGGAGAATCAATCTAAAAGAATATTTTAAATATAAGCTAAAAGATCATTATAAGGCTCTGTGGATGTTTTAATTCAGAAAGGAATTTAAGGACAGCATTTTACAACCAATTTTTAAAGTACAATCGATTAATATATGTTACAGGAGACAAATTAAACTTCAGGTTTTGATGTTAAAATGTGGTGGCGGAATGGCTGTGCAGGGCGGTGGAATTGATTTGTATCATACAATGTAATGATCACGATGTTGTAAATGTTCTTAATGTTCAATAAAGTATAATTAAAAAAAAGTTGGTAGCACCCTCGCCTCTGAGCCAGAAGATTGTGGGTTCAAGTCCCACTCCAGGGACTTGAGCACATAAAGCTAGGCTGACGTTCCAGTGCAGTGCTGAGGGAGTGCTGCACCGTCGGAAGTGCTGTCTTTCGGATGAGACGTTAAACCGAGGCCTCATCTGCCCTCTCAGGTGGACGTAAAAAGTCCCATGGCACTATTTCGAAGAAGAGTAGGGAAGTTATCCCCGGTGTCCTGGCCAATATTTATTCCTTAACCAACATTACAAAAACAAATTATCTGGCCATTATCACATTGCTTTTTGTGGGACCTTGCTGTGTGCAAACTGGCTGCCGCGTTTCCCACATTACTTCACTTCAAAAGTACTTCATTGACTGCAAAGTGCTTTGAGGCGTCCGGTGGTCGTGAAAGCAGCTATATAAATGCAAGTCTTTCTTTCTTTCTTTCTTCAACACTTAAACTTCTCTGCTCTAAGGAGAACGATCCCAGCTTCTCTAGTCTCTACACTTGTTAAAAGATCAACCTAATGTGCTAAGAGCCAAAGTAAAATTAGTCAATAACAACAACAACTTGTATTTACATAGCACCTTTAATGTAGTAAAACATCCCAAGGTGCTTCACTGGAGTTTATAAAACAAAATTTGACACCGAGCCACATAAGGAGAAATTAGGGCAGATGACCAAAAGCTCGGTCAAAACGGTAGGTTTTAAGGTGTGTCTTAAAGGAGGAAAGAGAGGTTTAGGGAGGGAATTCCAGATCTTAGGGCCTAGGCAATAGAAGGCATGGCCACCAATGGTGGAGCGATTATAATCAGGGATGCTCAAGAGGCCGGAATTAGAGAGAACAGATATCTCAGTGGGTTGTGGGGCTGGAGAAGATTACAGAGATAGGGAAGGGCAAGGCCATGGAGGGATTTGAAAACAAGGATGAGAATTATAAAAACGAGGCATTGCTTAACCAGGAGCCAATGTAGGTTAGCAAGCACCGGGGTGATGGGTGAACGGAATTTTGGATGACGTCAAGTTTACGTAGGGTAGAACGTGGAAGGCCAACCAGGTGTGCATTGGACAAGTCAAGTCTAGAGATATCAAAGGTATGGGTGAGGGTCTCAGTAGCAGATGAGCTGAGGCAGGGGCGTAGACAGGTGATGTTACGGAGGTGGAAATAGGCCGTCTTAGTTATGGCACAGATATATGGTCGGAAGCTCATTTCAGGGTCAAATATGACACTAAGATTACAAACGGTCTGGTTAAGCTTCAGACAAATGCTCGGGAGAGGGATGGAGTTGGTGGCTAGGGAATGGAGTTTGTGGTGGGGACCGAAGACAATGGCTTCGGCCTTCCCAATATTTAATTGGAGGAAATTGCTGCTCATCCAGTACTGGATATTGGACAAGCAGTTTGACAATTTAGAGACAGTGGAGGGGGCGAGAGGTAGAGCTGGGCATCGTCAGTGTACATGTGGAAACTGATGCTGTGTTTTCAGATGAAAAAGGGGCAGCATGTAGATGAGATATCAGAGGGGGCCAAGGATAGTCACAGATATTCCAAATCTACCAGCATAATTTTACTTTCCCTCAAAGTTTTGTTGGACTTACATGGATTTTGCTGTTTTTACAATTAACCTTTCAGATAGCTACTGCTCTTTGGTAATGAGGAGTAACTTGTACTATACTGTAAAGATAGATATATATAAAATGCCTTCACTGCCAGCCGAAATTAGTCAGGATCTCATACCGAAATATGTCAATTTACAATCTGTGAAAATCAAGAGTTTGTCATGAGAACCAAATTAGAGACTTTATTACTCCTTAAAAACACACGCGCACACACACACAAATACATATATATATATATACACACATATATTTGCGGTATAAGTGCTATGCTGTATTTAAATTCTCTAAACAGTTGTTGAAGTCTCTACTGTTTTCCTATGACATTGTAGGGCCCAAACTTCAGATGGTGGCAGTTCTGCTCAGTGCTCACAGGAATTAAAAGTTCTGAAGCCATTTTATGAAAATGGAGAACAGGTTGATAGTAACATGATACACTTCTGTTTTACCCACATTCAGTTTTGTAGCACTGTTAAAGCTAGTTCAACCCATTACTACCATTTAAATTTTTCTTTTTTAAATTAACATAACTGCATTCTTGTCCTGACTGTGTTTTCACTGCAATTACAGACTTTGGGCTAGAAATTTGGGTACTTACCGCCACCTGGTAAGGGAATTGGATGTAATACCTCCAAATTTGCAGACGACACAAAGCTGGGCGGGAGGGTAAGCTGCGAGGAGGATGTCGGGAAACTCCAGTACGATTTGGACAGGTTGGGTGATTGGGCAGAAACATGGCAAATGCACTATAATGTGGATAAATGTGAGGTTATCCACTTTGGTGGCAAAAACAGGAAGGCAGATTATTATTTGAATGGCAATAGATTGGGAGAAGGGGAAGTGCAAAGAGACCTGGGTGTCCTTGTGCACCAGTCGCTGAAGGTAAGCATGCAGGTGCAGCAGGCGGTTAAGAAGGCAAATGGTATGTTGGCCTTCGTAGCAAGAGGGTTCGAGTACAGGAACAAGGATGTCTTGCTACAGTTGTACAGGGCCTTGGTGAGACCGCACCTTGAGTATTGTGTGCAGTTTTGGTCACCTTACCTGAGGAAGGACGTTCTTGCCATGGAGGGAGTGCAGCGAAGATTCACCAGGCTGATACCTGGGATGGCAGGAATGACGTATGAGGAGAGATTGTGTCGATTGGGCTTATACTCACTGGAGTTTAGAAGATTGAGAGGGGATCTCATCAAAACTTATAAAATTCTGTCAGGTCTGGACAGACTAGATGCAGGAAGGATGTTTCTGATGGCCGGGGAGTCCAGAACCAGGGGTCATAGTCTAAGGATAAGAGGTAAGCCATTTAGGACTGAAATGAGGAGGAATTTCTTCACCCAGGGAGTGGTGAACCTGTGGAATTCTCTGCCACAGAGGGCGGTGGAGGCTAGTTCATTAAATATATTCAAGAAAGAGTTGGATATATTTCTTGAGGCTAAAGGGATCAAGGGATATGGGGAAAAGGCAGGGACAGGGTACTAAATTTGGATGATCAGCCATGATCACATTGAATGGCGGAGCAGGCTCGAAGGGCCGAATGGCCTACTCCTGCTCCTATCTTCTATGTTTCTATGTTTCGTGAAAAAAAATGGCAGCCACCTCACTTCCGCCCGCCTCTGGCGCAGGACTCAGCGGCCACCATTTTGGTGAGGGCCAGAGCGCTGGCCCTAGACATGCAAATCTGCAGAGCGTGATGTCAGTCACCATGCAACGTCTAAGCTCGCGCAGAAAAGTGAGTGTGCAGCCGACCTACAGAGGCGCTGTCAGTGCTACTGAAAGGGACACACATCTTTCAGCTAAGTTTGCATTTAAGCTTTAAGACTAGATTTTTTAGATTTTATTCATGTAGGGGCTTGGTGCAATAGATGTTAAAAGTTTTTAAAGTGTGCAGAGAGTTCTGTAGGATGCTTGCAAGGGCTCGGACGGTAAAAGAAGGCTTCTGAGAAGACAGAAAAGGCTGGAAATACTCCGCAGGTCAGGCAGCCTCTGTGGAGAGAGAAACAGAGTTCACGTCTCAGGTCCAGGTGCTGCCTGACCTGCTGAGTGTTTCCAGCATTTTCTGATACTATTTCGGATTTCCAGCATCCGCTCGCAGAGGGAAGAGGAAAATGCAGAAGAGGAGGAAGTAGAAGAGGAAGAAACAGAAGGAAGGCTGCAACCGAGACAGCCCCATTCTGGCTGGGATATCCGGGATGGAATCATCCGCCTGCGGTACCAGTGACCACAACCCCAATTCCCCTTTCAACATTTATCCCACACCTTCCCTTCCCTCGGTTACTGACCATCATAGCGTCCTCTTGGCCATGATGCTGAAATAAAAGCCACCACAAAGCAAACTTTGCAATCCAACTTTATACATCTATCCATCCATTATGACATCAAGAAATCAACTCATCACCCTTCTGCATTCCCTTTGTGACTGTCTTGTGTGTGCCTTTGCCTATCCTAGTGATGTCACACTGAGCTACCCCAGTGGCTGCAGCATGGCTGGTGGAAGGCTGCTGACTTTCAGTGGGGGACACGGCAAATGGCCTTGCTGGTCGACATTGAGGAGCTGGTGGCTGGGAGTGTGAAATCGTGTGATGGTGTTTCTTCTTCTTCTTCTTCAGTCTCCTCTCCCTCTTCTTAGTTAACCACTGGCTGGGCAGGCTGCATTTCTTGGGTATGTGAAATGCGGAAAACACAAGGGTAGAGTTGTGGTGAGGGGAGGACAGGAAAGCAAGAGGTGCATGTGAGAAGGAGGTTAACGTATGAGGATACCAACACCTTGTCTCCTTTCAGCCCTGCCACTGGCCAAGAGCTCAGCCATACCCTTGCTGAGCATGGCCAGCACCGTCTCCTCCAAGGGGGTGAGGTGAAGCTAGGAATGGGAGGTGTGCCTTGTGTGGGGGTGGGGGTGGGGGGTTCGTACATTGAGAAGTATGTGAGGCTGGTGGTGCAGTTGGTAGGAGACGGCTTTTGAAGATGCATTCACTGACCTTGACCACTGGTCTGAGGTCGTGAAGCTTCTTTGGACAGTGGAGCCAGGTCGCGGGGGCGACTTTGCTGGCAGTAACGGCCTCGGTGATCTGGTCCCACATCATTCTTTCTGGAGTTCCTCCTGGCCCCTGTGGGCAGAGGACCGGTCTTGCAGTGTTGACCCCTTGCGCAAAGCTGGAGTGCTGTGTGTGAGACCCTGGGTGCCCCTTCCCTGGCTTGCCGAGCCATCTGTGTTAGTGCTGAAGCACACTGCCCATTTTTTTTAGGTGCGGAAGGCAAGACTGCCATTTGGGAATTCTTTTTAATGTTTATTTTTTCAGAATGCAGTTGAGCTCTAAAGGCTGAAAACTGCCTATTGTTAAATGATTTTTATTTTATTAATTTTAAGTGGCAGTGCCCCTTTAAGGGACCGACCCTGCTTTCTGAAATGACAGGCTAGCTTTAAGAGAAGGCTGTTCTTGCTGCAGGGACGCTACGGCCATGTTACATTGGGCCTCCTGCTGAGACTGCTGCCCGAAGACCAGCTTTATAGAGTGAGTTTAGCACTGCGCTAAGTTTAATTAGCAAGCAGCACTAATATACTGGTGCTGTCTGCACTATTAATTCCAGCAGCCATTTACTGCAGCCCGCGGAGGCACCGGCAGGTTTTCGGCGCTCTGAAATTTCTAGGCTTTTATTTTTTAACTGAAAATTTGGCACAAACCTCTTGCCCTGGGCTGGATGTTTATTCTTAACTTTACAACTAGCATGTTTCCTCATGAGAAACACTTGATTTGGACAGATGGTAAATTGTTGTATTTCGGTATGAGACCCAGACTAATTTTGGTTGGCATTTATGACATTATGATTAATCAATGGGAGGTAAATCCTTAATTGTTTACTAAGAACACAAGCAAGTATGGAATCAGATAGAAAGAACTTGCACTTATATATCTCTTTTCACAATCTTAGGATGCCCCAAAGTTCACAGCCAATTAAGTACTTTTACGTGCAGTCACTGGTATAATGTAGGATAAAGCAGCAGCCAATTAGAGCAGACCAAGATCCCGTAAACGACAATAAGATAAATTACCATTTCCTCTGTTTTTAATGGTGTTGGTTAAGGATAAAGGTTGGCCAAGATATTGTGGAGCTCCCCCTACTCTATTTCAGAAAATGCAATGGGATCTTTTACAGCCGCCTGACAGAGCAGGTAGGGCTTCAGTATAACGTCACACAGAAACATAGAAGATAGGAGCAGCTGTAGGCCATTCAATGCAATCATGGCTGACCATCCAAATTCAGTACCCTGTCCCTGCTTTCTCCCCATATCCCTTGATCCCCTTAGCCTTAAGAAATATATCTAACTCCTTCTTGAATATATTTAATGAATTGGCCTCAACTGTTTTCTGTGGTAGAGAATTACACAGGTTCACCACTCTCTGGGTGAAGAAATTCCTCCTCATCTCAGTCCTAAATCCCTCGTCTAGATCATTAATATATATTGTGAATAACTGGGGTCCTAGCACCGATCCCTGCGGTACCCCACTAGTCACTGCCTTCCACTCGGAAAAAGACCCGTTTATTCCAACTCTTTGCTTCCTGTCTGCCAACCAGTTTTCTATCCAAATCAGTACCTTACCCCCAATCCCATGTGCTTTAACTTTGCACGCTAGTCTCTTATGCGGGACCATATCGAAAGCTTTCTGAAAGTCCAAATATACCACATCCACTGGTTCTCCCTTATCTATTCTACCAGTTACATCCTCAAAAGATTCCAGTAGATTAGTCAAGCATTATTTACCTTTTGTAAATCCATGTTGACTTTGTCCGATCCTGTCACTGTTTTCCAAGTGCTCTGCTATTACATCTTTTATAATGGACTCTAGCATTTTCCCCACTACCGATGTCAGGCTTACCAGTCTATAATTCCCCGTTTTCTCCCTACCACCCTTCTTAAATAGTGGTGTTACATTAGCTATCCTACAATCCATGGGAACTGTTCCAGAGTCTATAGAATTTTGGAAGATGACCAGCAATGCATCTACTATTTCTAGGGCCACTTCCTTAAGTACACTAGGATGTAGAATATCAGGCCCTGGGGATTTATTGGCCTTCAATCCCGTCAAATTCCCTAACACCATTTCCCTACAAATACTGATTTCATTCAGTTCCTCCCTCTCATTAGACCGTATGTTCCCCGACATCTCTGAGAATTCCTCTTCCACAGTATTGTTACTAATTTGGTTGGGCCAATCTATATGTAGATTAAAAGTCACCCATGATAACTGCTGTGCCCTTATTGCACACATCACTAATTTCCCGTCACATCTGAAAGGCAGCCGCCTAGAAATTGGACAAGGCCCAAAGACGGACACGTGGATTGCGATGCGCGATTAACCTGTGCCTGTTCCTTTTGATTCAAGCAGTACGCAAACTTTGTGCTGCCTGCTAATTTGAATGTTAGTAGTGTGCCGCCTAGCGCTGAACACCTCAGCAGGGGGCCTAAGTTTGTGCGAGGTTAGCACCACTAAAGTTAGTGTGCACTACCTAAAGCCAGCCTGCACCTCTTAAAGGGGAGGTGCATTCTAGCTGCAGCAGGTGCTGGAAGTGGTTGGAGAAGACATTCTGAGCAGGAAGAAGACTGACTAATGGTGCAACAGGGCAGAGAGTGTGCTCCAAGTTTCTCCAATGCAGTATTGGAGGCCTTGGTGCAGGAGGTGGACAGGAGGAGAGAAGTACTCTATCGCCAGGAGCCCAGGAGGCCCTCCAGGCAAACTGTGAGAAGCGAATGGGAGCAGATAGGTGTCATACTCAATGCCAGCAGTGTAGCCCCGATGACCTGGATGCAGTGCTGCTAGAAATTTAATGACCTCTCACGAGTGGTCAAGGTCAGTGAATTCATCTTCAAATACCATATCCTTACAACTGGAGCACTCGGCTCAGACACTGCTCAATTCACCCCCCCCCTCACTTACCTAGCAACAATGTCTCTCGATTACAACTCATACCTCACATTCATAGCTTCACCCCACCCTCACACACTTCACACTGTTGCAAGCCTCACACCCACATCTCACGGCTTGCACATACTGCCAGCTATTAAACCATGACATGCAAATCACCCAAACACATTGCACCACACTTTCTGACACTCTTCCCTCTCTCTTGCAGGACAAGGTGGCTCATAACCAGAGGCAGCAGAGGCTACCCAGAGGGAGACAGGTGCACCTGCATGTCCTAACCCCCATGGAGGAGACGATGCTGGAGATTATTACAGCGGCCATCGCTGAGCCCGTGGCTAGCGACGGGGCTGAAACAATCGAAGGTGACAGTATCCTCATACCTAATCCTCCTTCTCACATCCCACTTTCCCCTCATCCCACAATCTCATCTGATTTACAAGCTGCACATGGTGTAAGCATGCACCTCTTGCTTTCCCCCCCTTCCCTCACCGTAACCTTACCCTTGTGCCTTTCTCATTTCAGATAGCCAAGAACTGCCACTTGGTTAGGCACTGGTGGAAGAGCCCAAAATGGAAGAGGAAGAAAGCAGTGATGCTAAAGACACAGAACTGTCAATTGATTTCACAATCACAGCCACCAGCTCAGATACTGATACTCCGCATACTTTAGAGGATAGCTTAGACACGGGATCTGCACATGGTGAGATATTGGGCACAAGTGGCCTGCAGCCAAGGCAGGGGGCAAGGGTAGTGTAGGTGCCAGCTTCCCAGAGGGCAATGTCACACATGAGTTCTGCTGCAGAGGACTCCAATGAGGACTTCGATGGGGTGGCCTACAGTGATGGGTATGCACAATGAAATGCTTGGTGTATTGGTTGGCCTGCCAGAAAGCCTGAGTGCAATGTCAAGGAGAATGGAGGAGTCCAGAACCAACCTTGCACAGGGCTTTGGGCAGAGCTTGGAAACCATCCTTTCCAGCGTGGAAGTGATGGCCAACTCCATTAGTGCACTTGTGCACCCAACCATGATGCAGGGTTTGATGGCTGATGTCTCACTGTAGCACAAGCAGAAGCCACCCAACATCTGGATGCTGCAATGGAAGCTCAGATTTCTGTCATGCAAGGTCAACTTGCTGCCACGCAAGCTCAGACTGTTGGCATTGTGGCTGCAGTTACCAGTGTTCAAAGGGCCTTGCAGGGTGTCACAGCAGTCCAGCAATCTGTCCTCCAACAGATTACTAGGATTGCTGAAGCGCCGCCCCAGGGGAGTGGCAGTGGCTCCATGGAGCACGAACCTGCTGTACTCTCTCAGGATGACATCATTCATTCTCCCACTACTGCCACTCTGCCAGTGCCCTTGCTTTTGCCTGTCATCCAGCCTGCCCAGAATGCGGCCGCCCATGTTGAGATGTTGCAGTCTGAAGCCAGGCCTTCAAGGCCCAAAGCTGCTCGAGGTCATCCTCCAAGGCCATCTGCAGCCCCCCCACTGAAAGTCAGCAGCCTTCCACCAGCCATGCTGCAGCCACTGTGGGGTAGCACTTCGTAGGAGCACTAGGACAGGCAAAGGCACACGGAAGACAGGCACTAGCGGAATGCACAAGGGTGATTAGTTGACTTTGGTATGTAATATTGGATGGTGTGATTTATAAGAAAGGGGCTGTGTTGGTTGCCTACTACCTTCACCCTCCTCTTCCTCTTCCTCCTCCTTTCCCTCAGCTCTTCACTGTATACTTGATGGCAAGATCTGTGCCATCGTGATGACGATCTTGTGCAGCATACTGCAGACTACGACGATTCTTGAGACGCATTCTGGCAAGTACTGCAGGGCTCCTCCAGAGCAGTCCAGGTGGAAGCGTTGTTTAAGTACCCCAATGGTCTGCTTGATCACATTTTGTGTGGCTGCATGGCTTTCGTTATATGCATGCTTTCCACATGTGCTTGGGTTGCACACTGGAGTCAGGACCCAGGTGATTAGCATATTGCCATTGTCGCCCAGTAGCCACCCTCTAGTTTGTCGTGGTGGCTCAAATGCAGCTGGTACAGTAGACTGATGCAGAATGAAGGCATCATGGGGAAAACTTGGTGATCGCCAGCAAAGCAGTCGGTATTGCTGCCAACTGCCATTAACGGCGACCTGAAATGGCTGCAGCGCAAACTGACCTAAATTGGCGTGGGGGGCATGGTGGTAGGTGGTGCAGCGCTAACCTTGGGTGCAACGCCATCCTAGTGACATTGCTTGAGGGATCCGGGACCAATTTGTAGTCCTGGTTCAGCGTTGCTGTTTCCCCTAGTGTCTGTGTGCGAGGCTGTGAAGCACGCAATGCATTGTGGGCAGTGAGGAGCTCTGAAATTTAAAGGGGCCATGCACATTGAAGCAAGACAAAATAAAATGCACTGATTCAATACATTTTTCAGCCCTTTCTGTCTTTTTACAAATATTCAATATTTAAAAGAAGTTCCAAGTGTGATTATTCAGCTCTTAAAGCTGAATTACCTTCCTAAACTCACCAAATGGGAAAACTGCCTCAGTACTAACATAAATGGCTCAGCAAGCCAGGGAAAGGGCACTCAGGGTCTCGCACGCAGCACTCCAGCTTTGTGCAAGGGGTCAACACTGCAAAACTGGCCCTCTACCCACAGGGGCCAGCAGGCCTTCTACCCACAGGGGCCAGGAGGCCGTCCAGAAAGAACAATGTGGGAGTACATTACCAAGGCCATCGCCCTCACCACCTGGCTCCAGTGCCCAAAGAAGCTTCATGACCTCAGACCACTGGTCAAGGTCAGTGAATGCATCTTCAAAAGAAGTCACCTACCAACTGCACCACTAGCCTCACACACTGCTCAATGCAGGACCCCCAATCACTCACCTAACAACAATCTGCACCAATGACGAGGCACATCTACCATTCCTAGCTTCACCTCATCCCCTTGGAGGAGACGGTGCAGGCCATTCTTGGCAGGGGCATGGCTGAGACCTTGGACAGCGGCGGGGCTGAAAGGATACAAGATGCGGGTATCCTTGTACGTTATCCTCCTTCTGGCATGCACCTCTAGGCTTCCTGCCCTCCCGTGAGCACAACTCCACCCTTGTGTCTTCCTCATTTCACACACCCAAGAAATGGAGCCTGACCAGCCAGTGGGACCGCAGGCGGGTGATTCTATCCTGGATATCCTAGCCACAAAAGGGCTGTCTGGGATGCATCCTTCTCTCTGATCCTCCTCTTCTGCATCTTCCTCTTCCCTCTGCAAGCAGATGCTATAAATGTGAAATGAAAGCATAAAATGCTGCAAATACTCAGTTGGGTAGGCAGCATGTCGATCTGAGATGTGAACTCCATGGATGTTGCGTGAACTGCTGAGTATTCGCAGCATGACTGTCTTCTCAAAGGTGTTCACTTACCATCCGAGCCCTTGCAAGTGTCCAGCAGCACTTCCAAAACATTAAAAAAACTTTTCATATATATTGCAGCAAGCCACCACTTCAATAGAATCCAAAGAAACCAAGGCCAAACCCTTCCATTGAATCTAACCTGATTGATGTGTGTATCCCTTTAACAGCTGCAGATATCGCCCCTGTTAACCTGGTGTGCTTAGGACCCAGCGCTGAATTGAGCGCTAGGGTCAAAGTTCATGTAGGTGATGTC
This sequence comes from Somniosus microcephalus, assembly GCF_052327205.1. NCBI lineage: Eukaryota > Metazoa > Chordata > Chondrichthyes > Squaliformes > Somniosidae > Somniosus > Somniosus microcephalus. The sequence continues at coordinate 84,203,961 of NC_140988.1, forward strand.
ACCACGCTGCCATTCCGGCAGCGCAAAGGGGCCCACGAATATGGCAGCTGCTGCGGGGACCGCCTCCAGCTGGCGCAAGAGCAGTGGCCGCTATTTTTTCGAGAATCACTGGCGTTAACAGGTGGCAGGTAAGTATATGAATTTCTCACCCCATGACTTCTACCAGGATACCAAGCATTGACCTGCGTGGTTGCACACCAGCTGGACAATGAGGGAGCGAAATCCCTTCTGGTTGCGGTACATCTCCGAATTGAGATGTGGCGCTCGCAAAGCGTCATGTGTGCAGTCAATGGCATCCTGCACCATGGGGAAGCCTGCTCTCTTGGTGAAGCAGCTTGCTTGCTCCACCTGATTCTCTCTTTGCACACAGAGCCTCAATTACCTCCCTTATGCAACAGTGAAGGACAAACTGGGAGATGTTGGAAATTTCACCTGCTCCAGCCTGGAAGGAGCCTGACGCATAAAAATTCATGGCCACGCTCACCTGCAGCCATTGGCATTGCGGTCCTCATTCTGCTCTGAGGCTGCAGTTCTGCCTGCAGCAGATTTCAGTGAGTGCCTCCTTGGTGAAGCCGAGACATCGCACACACGATAGCAAAATACTGTAGATGCTGGAAATCTGAAATAACAACAGAAAATGCTGGAAAATCTCAGCAGGTCAGGCAACATCCGTGGAGAGAAATTTGATTTGACGTTTCGGGTCGAAATTTCTCTCCACGGATGTTGCCTGACCTGCTGAGTTTTTCCAGCATTTTCTGTTGTTATTTCATCGCACACACTGTTCCTTACTGAGGCTGAGATAGGAGAATTGCTCCCTGAAGACCCGAGGTGGATATGGCCTGCTGCTGAGAGCCCTTCTCCTCCTCCTCCTCTTCCCTCTTCAAGCAGCTTGTCCTCCTCTGTGTCGCCTCTTCTCATTCTCCCTGTCATGTTGCAGGCCAAAGGGAGATACAAGCTACTGCACCCATGTCTGGGAGCAACTGGTCTGAGTAACCTGGAAACTTCAGGAACTTCAAATAAGATAACAAACCGCCAAAACACTTCTACAAACTCACCAAGAGCCAGTAGAAATCAATCAGCAACTAACCTGAAAGATCCCTTTAAATAGCGCTGGTGGGGGTTCCTTCCTGCTGCTGAACACATGTTCAGCTGTGCGTGTTAGAAAAGGACAGGACATTAGAGAAAAGAAACACTTGCATTTAATTAGCACCTTTTATGACCTCAGGACATCCCAAAGCGCTTTACAGCCAATGAAGCACTTTTGGAGTGTAGTCACTATTGTAATGTTGGAAACATGGCAGCTAATTTGTGCACAGCAAGCTCCCACAAACCGTAAGGTGCTAATGACCAGATAATCTTTTTTTTAGTGATGTTGATTCAGCAATAAATATTGGCCAGGATACAATGGATAACTCCCCTTCCCTTCTTTGAAATAATGCCATGGGATCTTTTACATCCACCTGAGAGAGCAGACGGGGCCTCGGTTTAACGTCTCATCTGAAATACAGCACCTCCGACAGTCCAACCCGCCCTCAGTACTGGAGTGTCAGCCTAGATTTCTGTGCTCAAGTCTCTGGAGTAGGACTTGAACCCACAACCTGCTGGCTCAGACGCGAGAGTGCCACGGCTGACACTGGAGCTTTGAGGTCGAAAATGACAGCGCTGGCGTCATGCTGACTGATGTCACGATCTGCCTATTCTGCATACATCTGGCTCACGCTCACAGTGCCTGCGCTAATGACCTCACCAAAATGGCAACTGGCGCGGACCGCAGCAGAAGTATGTGCACGTGGCACGGACACCATTTTTGACCCAAAGTGGCACCCACGGTGCTGAAAAACCAGGCACTACGGAGCTGAATTTTGCGGCCAGCATCTCCGACACTGTAGTGCTCCCTCAGTACTGCATGGAAATGTTAACCTAGATTATATTCCCAAGCCTCTGTTGTGGGGTTTGAACCCTTGCCCATCTGATTCAGAGGGCAAGTGCTACTATTGAGTCAAGTGTAACAACATTATGCCTATTGGGCCTTCTCCTTTGAACAGACCGTGTCCAATTTTTACTCTCACGCATTTTCCGCAACTACAGGAAACTTTTTTTTATCCGGCACGGATGGGACCGACATGGTGCCAGTTCATCAAAAATTCTGGATAACCGAACGCTATAGTAAAAGGTAGGGAGAGCTGACAGCTCCGTATAAAGCAACAAACCCTATTGCTTAGCAACAAGTGTAGAACAATGGCCACAAGTTCCAAGCATCTCTGTAGCTTAGCAACAGCTGCAGCCACACCCTTGCACAGCAACAGACGGAGGAAGGCAAATACAATATGAAGTAAAACCTACTCCTGAATTTTGCCGGTTAACCGAGATTTCCGGTTATTTAGGTGCCAGTAAATCGAAAGTTTCCTGTACCTTACTTTCCTGAATGGGGTGAGTAACCACAAGTGAATCTTTTAAGAAAATGAGAGTCTGAAATTTCTCCAAAATACAATCCTATCCTTATCAAACTGCTTTTTGAAGGAGCTAATTCACAGTGAGTTAATATTTTTGCTGTTCTCATCAATATATTGGGTAGCAGCTTAAGGACACCCTTGCTGTGTCTGCTCTGGGCATCTCTAAAATAATTTGAGTGCTTCTTTTGTCATATGACCTTGTGTTATTAGTGGACTCACCTTGCAATCTATGGGGTCTAATGACCACCTTGAACAATGGGCTAACTATTCGGACATGGTGGTAGATGCCCCCAAGTGAGGTAATATAGCTTTGCACCATTTAAGAGAGGATCTCAAAGGTACTGGTTGGAAGATAGAAGGATATCTGTCCCAATTGTTGATTCATATCGGTAGCTGGATGTCCTGGTTAATGCTGGTTTCAGCTTGGACTAAGTTGTTTAGAATCACGTTGAAAAGAAGTGATGGGCATTTCTCATCTTTCTTCAATGAAGCAAAGTCACAAAGCTTATGGTGTGTGAGACATGTGAACAAACGATTCTCTTTTATGGTTAAAAACTCAAGCATGCAATGGAGGGCTTCCTCTGGCTTTTGTGAGAGTTCAAATCCTTGTGTATCAGTTGTCTCACCAACTGGTGACTATCCTGGTTGGGGTGGGATAAGCACAATCTCTTTTGGGTTGAAGTGGCTCGAAGATGAGATGCCCATTGCTGGAAATTCAGGTCCAAGTCTGATACCTGAACCAGGCAGGTCCGCAAGGACTCCAGGGTACAGGTGATGACTGACCATTTGGCTTGGGTCATTAATAGCCCCGGTACCTTCTGATTCAGCTTCAGATAACACTGGCAGTTAATGCTCCAATAGATCGGCTGGTTCTGGCTTGACAAGCAGCGGGTAGCTTACCAGTTCCCTGAGCTGGTAGGTTGCATGGCTTCAGCTGGTTAAACTCCAGCCCTGCGCACACTGCCAACTTGCACTTAGCTCTCTAGACTTAACTAAGTGAGATGCGTCCCTATCGGGAGTTGCAAACTGAGAAAAAATAAACATTGCCCGTGTGGATTTCTCCACACCTTAGTTTGGAGTTTAATGATGCGTATCATACACTCGGCTGCCCAAACAAATTGGGGTAGAAATTCATCATGGGCAGTAGCAGAAGACGGGTGGTATCGCATCAGCTGCCCGTTATGCACCGCACCCAATATTCAGTTCTATTGACTTCATGCAATATCGCCCGTTTTCTGTTACTGTCCAAGGTGAATTTCTACCCCATTGTATTTTCACTTACGGTTTGCGCTCTCGAAGGATAATTTTGCAAGCCTTGCTTGTGATGAGTACGGATTGGAGATTTTGACTTTGTGCTGCGAATAACGGTGAGGCTAACAGCGCTCACTGTTATTATGGAATAAATCGGACAGCAACTTCCAGAGTCCGCACATGCGCAGTTAAACGTGAACATCCGGAAGTTGCTGTCTGAGTTACCCTGCTCCTCCACAGGCTGCGCTGTAACAGTACATTGCCAATAGACTTGGCATTGAAATATGTGTAAGGGCATGAAGTTACAGTACTTACCCACAAGTCACCCACTAAACATGCCAGTAAAAGTTAGGGCTGGTGCATTCAGGTGTAAGTGAACTTTTAACGGTGTGATAAGTCATAATAACTGCCAAACAACCTATCTAGCACTGAAAATTTAATTTGACAAGTGTGGAGTTTGATTCTTTCCAAATTTAATTAGTGTCAGAGTTTAAAAAAAATTAAAATTAAAATAATTTTTAAAAACTTTTTCTTTGTCTATTATCTCTCTATCTTAATCCCATTTTTCTTTCTTTCTCTTTATTTCAATTTCTGTACATGATTTTTGCAATTAATTCAATCTAATTTATACTTCCCTGGCTTATACTTCCTGGTTTAGACTCTGCGGGGGCAAAATTGGGTGCCTTTGCGCCTCCCATTAGCGCCCCTAACAGGGCGCAAATGACTTTGCGACCAGATGCGGCACTGACATCGACTCCTGCCATATTCGGTGGGAGTTCTGCGGCAGCGCTAAGGCATTGCGCCCCGATCTCATGACGTCATCACTGTGCGCATCGCCCCGGAACCAAAATTGACCTCCGCCCCCCTGTAGCAACGCCGGTCGAAAACACAGACAGCTGCAGGAGGCGTGCATCGGACGGACGGCCACTTCGGGGGCGATGATTAAAGGTGAGATGGCCGAGGTAAGAGAAAAAAAACCTACTTTTGATTGTTCTAGTTTTTTTTGCGTGTTCCTGCCCCCTATCGATCAGCCCGGCACTCTGCTTGAGTGCCGGGCTGATCGCGCAGGATCGTGGCTGCCTTGGTCCAGGTAGGTACTTTTTATATTGCAGAGCCTGCAGCGATGGCCGTTCTCTTTAAGGGAGGGAAGGAGCCTTTGAATGTGGCAGCACTGCATGGCCCAACTTGATAGCGCTCCACTTCCTTCTTGGAGCGCAAATGGCAAATTTTTCAAAAGTTTGAAATAGATAAGTTGAACCAGTGGATGTGCTGTATCTGGACTTTCAGAAGGCCTTCGATAAGGTCCCACATAAGAGATTAGCGTGTAAAGTTAAGGCACATGGGATTGGGGGCAAGGTATTGACTTGGATAGAGAACTGGTTGGCAGATAGAAAGCAAAGAGTTGGGTCAATTGGGCTTGTACTCGCTGGAGTTTAGAAGAATGAGAGGTGATCTCATTGAAACTTATAACATTCTGACAGGACTGGACAGACTAGATGCAGGAAGGATGTTCCCGATGGTCGGGGAGTCCAGAACCAGGGGACACAGTCTAAGGGTAAAGGGTAGGCCATTTAGGACAGAAATGAGGAGGAATTTCTGCACCCAGAGAGTGGTGAACCTGTGGAACTCTCTACCATAGAAGGCGGTGGAGGCCAGTTTATTAAATATATTCAAGAAGGAGTTGGATATATTTCTTAAGGCTAAAGGGATCAAGGGGTATGGGGAGAAAGCAGGGACCGGGCACTGAATTTGGATGATCAGCCATGATCGCATTGAATGGCGGAGCAGGCTCGAGGGGCCGAATGGCCTACTCCTGCTCCTATCTTCTATGTTTCTATGTTAGTGCCTGGCAATAAATTTGAAACTTAAATGACAAAATTAATTTGCTAAATGGGCAGGAGGGACGAGAAATGCTGGAGGTAGATATCTCAATTTGGGCGTAAATTGGTGCAAAGCATATCAATTTAGCAGTGGGACTGTGCGTTCAAACTGCACAGGCGCAGTCGGACTGCTAAATTTGGAAGGCTTTTTCTTTGTGTCCACGGTGAATGAGGAGTTAGGCCCCTTAATTAAGTAAATTAGGAGTCTAACACCTGTTGAAGGACCCCATCAAGAAATTTGTTGCTGTCGAGCCTTCGCCGTTCAGGATTCTTCAGCGCCGGCACCGGCAACGTATGGTAAGTTTACTTAAGAGCATTCCTGCTAAGTGGGATTTTTTTGAGGGCCACAGGAGTCGCGATGGTTTGAGAGCGTGCTGATCGCATAGCTTCGAGTATGGGCCAGAAAACAGACACAAACCAAAGTCTACCCCTATATATCTTTTACTTCCTTAAAGGCCAAGGTGGAATTTCTCACCTTTACCTTTTCTACACAGTCTAGGTAGAATATACAGGCAAAGTTTGTAGGAAATGTAATATTTTAGAACACTATGGTCTGCAGAGTTTTCAAATTAACACCTACCCTGTCAATTGCAGTTTCTTGCTGTCTTGCTGTATACTCAGTGGGATTTTTAGAGATTCTGAGCTAAAGGACCGGGATGCTTGCTTTAATTCCAATTCCAGACTGATCCTTTCTCTCTAAGGCACAGCAGCATTATTCTAAAGCTATTTTTAAGTATGGGTTGTTAAGAACTAAAGTGAGATATGTGGGGGGGGGGAGCGAGTGGGTGTTACTCATGGTAATGGGATGAATGTCCTGTGTCTATTGCCTAAAGAGAAGTTAATTACTTTCCAACCAAAACACTTCACATTTCCTGCAAATAGTTCTACCTCTGAGAGTAACCATGGAAACGCATTTTGGAATAGCAAATACTGAGGGAAATAACTTGTTGTACGTCATTGTTGTAAAAGCTTGGTTGATAAGTTGGGCAGGGCAGTGCTGACCTGGGTTTCTCACGGTGTCAGAAACGTGTCTATATATATATATATATTTTATTCATTCATGGGATGTGGATGTCGCTGGCAGGACCAGCATTTATTGCCCATCTCGAAATGCCTTTGAGAAGGTGGCGATGAGCCACCACCTTGAACTGCTGCAGTCTGTGTGGTGAAGGTACTCCCACAGTGCTGTTAGGGAGGGAGTTCCAGGATTTTGACTCAGCAATGACGAAGGAACGGCGATATATTTCCAAGTCAAGAAGGTGTGTGACTTGGAGGGGAACTTGGAGGTGGTGCTGTTCCCATGCGCTTGCTGCCTTTGTGCTTCTAGGTGGAAGAGGTCACGGGTTTTGGAGGTGCTGTTGAAGAAGCCTTGGTGAGTTGCTGCAGTGCATCTTGTAGATGGCACACACTGCAGCCACGGTACGCCGGTGGTGGAGGGAGTGAATGTTTAAGGTGGTGGATGGGGTGCCAATCAGGCGGGCTGCTTTTTCCTGGATGGTGCCATTGTATGTCAAGGGGTGGTGGTTAGACTCTCTCTTGTTGGAGATAGTCATTGCCTGGCACTTGTGTGGCGTGAATGTTACTTGCCACTTATCAGCCCAAGCCTGAATGTCATCCAGGTCTTGCTGCATGTAGGCACAGATTGCTTCATTATCTGAGGAGTTGTGAATGGAACTGAACACTGTGCAATCATCAGCGAACATCCCCACTTCTGACCTTATGATGGAGGGAAAGTCATTGACGAAGCAGTTGAAGATGGTTGGACCTAGGACACTGTCCTGAGGAACTCCTGCAGCAATGTCCTGGGCTGAGATGATTGGCCTCCAACAACTACAACCATCTCCCTTTGTGCTAGGTATGACTCCAGCCAGTGGAGAGTTTTCCCTTTGATTCTCATTGGCTTCAATTTTACTAGGGTTCCTGGATGCTACACTCGGTCAAATGCTGCCTTGATGTCAAGGGCAGTCACTCTGACCTCACTTCTGGACTTCAACTCCTTTGTCCATGTTTGGACCAAGGCTGTAATGAGGTCTGGAGCTGAGTGATCCTGGCGGAACCCAGACTGAGCATCGGTGAGCAGGTTATTGGTAAGTGCCGCTTGTCGATGACACCTTCCATCACTTTGCTGATGATTGAGAGTAAACTGATGGGGCAGTAATTGGCCAGATTGGATTTGTCCTGCTTTTTGTGGACAGGCCATCCCCGGGCAGTTTTCTACATTGTCCGGGAGATGTCAGTGTTGTAGCTGTACTGGGACAGCTTGGCTAGAGGCATGGTTTGTTCTGGAGCACAAGTCTTCAGCACTACAGCTGGGATGTTGTCGGGGCCCATAGCCTTTGTATTTTAGGATACAATTTCAAATTCATCATCTTTTTCTTCTACTTCAGCATTGGTATAAAGTTCAGAGCCTGGAGATCTAACTTTCTGAGGCCCATGGCATAAGTTTGATGGCATAAGTTCCAGGGGCATGAAAACTGATAATTATAACTTCTAGGCTTTAAGAATGTGTATAAGCTCATCTATAAAATAGGACTATAGTGATTTCTTTGTTTAAAATATATATGTTGTTGTACACGTTGCATTTTTATAAGCTTCTAACCACATTTCCTGGTTCTCTTCTCCTAGTTCCACACAGTGAACTTCTGCACACTCATTGATTCCCTTCATGCAGTTGAATTTTTGAAACATATCTTCCCTATCTTATTTTTTGAAAATCTAAGTAATTGCCAATCCCTGCTCCAAATTACACGATAGATAATGGAACAGTTGCTGAAAGCATTTGGTTTGTAAGGCTCCCGTCAACAGTTGCAAGACATTACATTAAAACTGGCTGTAACTTATATTTCAGCTCATTCTTACCATTAGTCTCTGTTTTCTGACTTTTCACCTGTCTCTCATCACTGGGGCTTGGGTGACTTTCTACTTACTTGGTGATGAAGGATAAATCAAGATAGAAACAGTTCCTTATAATGATCTACCTTCAGTGTCACACCATGGGTTATGGGTTTATGAATCCATTGCCACTCATCCTGGGGAGAATTTAACCATGAACATGTCTCTCCAGTTTTCATAGTCACAGAGTCATAGAGTTATACAGCACAGAAAGACGCCTTTCAGCCCATCATGTCTGCGCCAGCCATCAAGCCCTGTCTATTCTAATCCCATTTTGAGCACTTGGTCCGTAGCCTTGTATGCTATGGCATTTCAAGTGCTCAGCTAAATGCTTCTTGAATGTTGTGAGAGTTCCTGCCTCTACCACCCTTTCAGGCAGTGAGTTCCAGATTCCACCCACCCTCTGGGTGAAAAAGTTTTTCCTCAATTCCTCTCTAAAACTCCTGCCCCTTACCTTGAAACTATGCCCCCTGGTTATTAACCCCTCTACTAAGGGGAAAAGTACCTTTCTATTTGCCCTATCTATGCCCCTCATAATTTTGTACACCTCAATCCCCCCTTAGCCTTCTCTGCTCTAAGGAAAACAACCCCAGCCTGTCCAGTATCTCTTCATAGCTGAAGCGCGCCAGCCCAGGTAACATCCTGGTGAATCTCCTCTGCACCCTCTCCAATGCAATCACATCCCTCCTATAGTTCAGTGACCAGAACTGCACACAGTATTCCAGCTGTGGCCTGACTAGCGTTTTGTACAGCTCCATCATAACCTCCCCGCTCTTATATTCTATGCCTCAGCTAATGAAGGCAAGTATCCCATATGCCTTTTTAACCACCTTATCTACCTGTCCTGCTGCCTTCAGGGATCTATGTACATGCACACCAAGGTCCCTCTGTCCTCCCTAGGATCCTACCATTCAGTGTGTATTCCCTTGCCTTGTTTGTCCTCCCAAAATACATCACCTCACACTTTTCAGGGTTAAATTCCATTTGCCACTGTTCTGCCCATCTAACCATCCCGTCTATATCGTTCTGTAGCCTGAGGCTTCCCTCCTCACTATTTACCACTCCACCAATTTTCATGTCATCTGCGAACTTACTGATCATACCTCCTACATTCATATCTAAATCATTAATGTACACTACAAACAGCAAAGGACCCAGCACCGATCCCTGCGGTACACCACTGGACACAGGCTTCCAGTCACAAAAACAACCTTCGACCATCACCCTCTGCCTCCTGCCACTAAGCCAATTTTGGATCCAATGTGCCAAATTGCCCTGGATCCCATGGGCTCTTACCTTCTTGACCAGTCTCCCATGTGGAACTTTGTCAAATGCCTTTGTCAAATGCCTTGCTGAAGGCTATGTAGACTACATCAACTGCACTACTCTCATCCGCACACCTAGTCACCCCCTCGAAACATTCAATCAAATTGATCAGACATAATCTCCCCCTGACAAATCCATGCTGACTATCCCTGATTAATCCCTGCCTCTCCAAGTGGAGACTAATTCTGTCCCTCAGAAGTTTTTCCAATAATTTCCCTACCACTGATGTTAGGCTCACTGGCCTGTAATTCCCTGGTTTATCCCTACTACCCTTCTTGAACAATGGGACTACGTTAGCTGTTCTCCAGTGCTCTGGCACATCCCCTGTGGCCAGAGAGGTTCTGAAAATTTGTGCCATTGCCCCTGCAATCTCCTCCCTTGCCTCACACAGCAGCCTGGGATACATCCCGTCAAGGCCTGGGGATTTATCCACTTTTAAGCCCGCTAAAACCGCGAGTACCTCCTCCCTCAATGTAATTTGTTCAAGTATGTCATAATCCCCCTGCCTGATTTCTATGCCTACATCACCCTTCTCCATAGTGAACATAGATGCAAAATATTCATTTAAAACCTCACCTACATCTTCTGGCTCGACACACAGATTGCCACTTTGGTCACTAATGGGCCCTACTCTTTCCCTGGTTATCCTCTTGCCCTTAATATACTTATACCTTGGGATTTTCCTTTATTTTGCCCGCCAGTGTTTTTTCATGCCTCCTCTTTGCTCAGGCCAGTGTCAGGAGCGGTGAGAGCAGAGTTTCAGTGAGTATTTAAACTCACTTTCGCGGGCTTTATTTCACAGGCCAGTGTCAGGAGCGGTGAGAGCGGAGTTTCAGTGAGTATTTAAACTCACTTTCGCGGGCTTTTTTTCACAGACCATTGTCGGGAGTGGTGAGAGCGGAGTTTCAGTGAGTATTTAAACTCACTTTCACGGGCTTTTTTTCACAGACCATTGTCGGGAGCGGTGAGAGCGGAGTTTCAGTGAGTATTTAAACTCATTTTCATGGGCTTTCTTTCAGAGGCTTATCAATCTCACAGACCAGTGGCGGCATTCCAGAGCCACGTCACGATTCAAAACATGACGCGGGCAGGAGGAAGCAGCTGATTGCATGAGTACGGCCAGGTGAATATTTAAACTACTCTATAGTTTGACAGTTAAGGTTCATAGGCCTAGAAATTCAGTTTGGGCCCGCCAGCTCGCTTGCGCCCAGAAGTTACCGCTGTGCGCGGAGCCGCTTGCGCCCGCCGGAAATTCAGTTTCAGCGCCCCACGTCGAAGCCGGCCGCTATTCAAGGGTTTCGGCGCCCCCGCTTGGGGCGCTGAAACTGAATGTCGGTGCGCTAGGTGCCGCAGCGCCACCCGCTGCGGAGCGGCAGGCTGCGGTACTGCAGGCCTTCCTCCCTCTCTTAAGGGGGAGGTGCCTGCAACAGCGAGATTGCCGCTCGCTAGTGCCGGCAAATGAGCCCGGCACCACGGAGAAGTGTCGGGCTCCCGGAAAACAGCCGGCAATGCCGCGGGGGGGGGGGGTGGAGGAGGCCGGGGAAGGAGGTGCGGGCAGGCGGCCGCCAAAAAAGCGGCCGGCCGCACATCTGCCTTAACTCGCCCCACTAACGCTACAGTACGGCCCCATTTTCTGATCGCTGTTTGCGGCCGCTGCGGAAGAGGCGGCCGCAACTCAATATGGCGGTCGGGCCGGTAGCGGGGCGGTAGCGGGGCACTGCGCACACCGATGACGTCATCGGTGGCGGCGCAGCGCTACTGGCTAACGCCGCCATTACCGCAGCGCTGAATATCGGCGAAAGCTCAGCAAGTGACGCAAAAGCCCTCTTTGGGCGAAAACTGGGCGCAAAGCCTACTGAATTTCTAGCCCATAGTTTATAAAGTTTAGAAGGTCTAAATGTGTGGTTGTAGTTTCTAAGGTCTCTGTTGTGTAGCGGGGAGTGCTAGGAAACGAGGTATATAGGCCTAGAAATTCAGTATAGCCACTTTTGGGGTGGTAAAGTCATGCGGCCGCTAAAGTTTGCGCCCGGCGCAAAGTCGCGCCACCTTCGCCGATATTCAGTCGCATCGCCCCAAGAGGTTGCTGCTTCGCTAAAACAGGCGATGCACGACTATCTTTAGGCGCTAAGCCGGCGGTGCTGAGCGATACCCCCGAGGCCGGGCGCAGCGCAGGTGCGGCGAGTTGTTGATTGACGGCAGACACTCTGGCGCCGGTCAGCTCTTAAAGGGGGAGGGTGGATTTGTTTGCCTGCCACGCCCTGCACACTGCAGCCCTCAACCTAGGCCTGACCACTTCAGCTTCATCTGCACAACGCCCAGGGCTATGGAGAAGGCCAGGGAGAGAGCGCAGCGCTTCAGCGATGGTGACCTGAGGGTGCTGGTTGGCGGAGTGGAGCGCAGGCGCCATGTTCTGTTCCCAGAAGGTGGCAAGAGGCCGCTGCCCAACGCCTACCGGAAAGCCTGGAGGGAGGTCTCCAACAGGGTGTCTTCCAACAGCGTGGTTGCCGGAAGAAGTTCAACGACCTCACTCGGGTTGTCAGGGTGAGTACCCTTTCCAGTGTCCTCCTCATCCCTGCATGTGCACCTCACTTTATGGGCAAAGGGACCTGAAAGCCCTAATGGCCAGCCCTCATCCAGCAGCTATGGGACTGGCATGAAAATCAATTGCACATTCAGCACTTTACACACTGTACAAGCTATTCGACCATGGGAGGCAGTGCAGACAAGATCAGGGCTTCACACTGTACAAGCTATTCGACCATGGGAGGCATTGCAGACAAGATCAGGGCTTCACACTGTACAAGCTATTCGACCATGGGAGGCAGTGCAGACAAGATCAGGGCTTCACACTGTACTTAGAGGCCGTCCTTTCTCTTGCAGGCCAAGGTGGCGCACAACCGGCGGAAACGAACTGACACCGGGGGAGGCCGTCCTGACGTAAAAGAGCTCTCCGACCTCGACCAGCGTGTGGAGCGCATTATGGCAGGCCGGCTGATTGGCCCCGTCGCCAGTGGAGATGCCGACCCTGTTCTGGGCACCAATGGTAAGGGCATCACCTTTTAGACCTCGCTCGTTCCACTTGCGCCTCAGATCAGCATCCTTTGCCACTGTCCGACCAATGCAGTGAATGGCACCACTCATGCCTTCCTCGCTGCCGTCCTGTCCTCACTCTAAAGCTACTCTTGTGCCTTCCTGCTTTCAGATGGTGAATCGCCAGGTGAGGAGGTGGGCCCTCAAGCTGCCACTGTCAGTGCTTCGTAATACGAGGAGGAGGAAGAGGAAGCCGGCCCATCAGTGCCACCCTCAGCCGCGCCAGCCCATGGCGATGTAGGGGACATGTCTTCCCTGGAGGGGAGCCGGGGGGAAGGGTCGGAGGAGAGTGAAGCTCCGGGGCCCAGCGGCCTGCAGCAACGCGGGAGGGGTGGGGAAGCTCGGCGGACTTCTCCCCAGAGGGTGAGTGCGGCCTCCAGTCCTGCGACGGTCAGCGCAGAGGAGGTGCGGCTCCTGGAGGAAATGGCCATCCAGGCTGAGCGCAGGCACAATGAGCTCATGGCTGCAGTGGCAAGGAGGCCTGACTCCATTGAGTCTTTGTCAAGGAGCGTGCAGCAATTTGGAGCAGCACAGGCCAGGAGTCTGGATCAATTCAGTGCAGCACAGGCCAGGAGTCTACAGGACTTCGCGGCAGCACAGGCGGCTTCGAGCCAAGTGCTCAGTCGTGCCGTCCATTCACTGGCTGTTGTCATGCGGACACAGACCAGGGCCACACGGGCACTAACTGCTGCCACCCTCGCTGGATCAGCCAGGCATCGCCAGGGCACTCGCCGCGCAGCAGCAGCCCAGCAGTCTGTTCTTCAGCTGTTTGCTGCGCATGCTGCAGTGCTGGCCCGTGCGAGTGCCAAAGTCTCAGGCACCTGCGATCTGCCAGGTTGGCACCATTCCTGCAGCCGACACTGCCACTCCGCCATTGCAGCTGCCACGAGCCGCTGGACAGACTGCTGCCGCCCAGCCAGAGTTGGAGCAGTCAGCAGCCGGCCACTCCAAGGCCAGAGCTGGTGCAGGCCGACCCCCAAGGGCATCTGCCGTCTCGCCATCTGCCCCTCAGCAGCCTTCCCCCAGCCTTGCTGCAGCCACTGGGCTCCCATTGAGGAGGAGCTGCAGGGCGGGCAGGGGCCAGGCAAGGATGCGAAAGGCATCGCCCTCGCAGGGCAAAAAGTAGAAGGTATGCACAAATGCCTGGTGCTTTTTGTATGGCCGAGATTGGTGTAGTTGTGTTTTTTTAAGGCCGAGACTGGTGTCTTTCTTTCTTTTTGTAAGGCTGAGACTGGTGCAGTTGTGTTTTTGTAAGGCCGAGACTGGTGTCTTTCTTTCTTTTTGTAAGGCCGAGACTGGTAGTTTTGTGTTTTTGGAGGGGGCTTCTCCACATGAGGATGTAATGTGGGAAGGGCAGAGGTTTGCAATAAATTATTGTTCTTAAATTGCACTGTGCATGGTTTTTTTGTAAAGTCCGGGTTGCCCTGCTCGGCTGAGGGCTTGTGGAGTGGCTACATTCATCTGCTGACATTGGCACAAGCCATTCCCTGAGAGGGGGCCTAGAACCGACGTTCAATAAGCCGGCGACGGGCGGCCCTTGCACTTTCTGCCTCCCTCCTGTGCTGGTCCTCCTCCTCCTCCTCCTCCTCCTCAGGTGGTCCTCCAATGTCTGGTGGCAGTGGCTGAGTCCTGCGGATAGCCAGGTTGTACAGCATGCAGCAAACGACCACGAAATGGGAGACTCGCTCCGGCGAATATTGTAGGGCTCCACCGGAACGATCCAGACAGCGGAACCGTTGCTTCATGACGCCGATTGTTTGTTCGATGATGTTCCTGGTTGCTTGATGGCTATCGTTGTATCCCTCTTCAGCAGGGGTGCTGGGCGCACGGAGCGGGGTCATCAGCCAGGTACACAAAGGATAGCCTTTGTCCCCGATAAGCCATCCTCGTGGGTGAGGCTGGGCCTGGAACATGTCTGCCACAGAAGTCTGTCGCAGGATGAAGGCATCGTGGCTGCTGCCTGGAAAGCGGGCATTGACAGCTAGGATGAGCTGCCTGTGGTCACACACCAGCTGGACGTTCAGCGAATGGTAGCCCTTCCGGTTGCGGTAATCCTCGGCATTCTCCAGAGGTGCCCGCAAAGCCACATGCATGCAGTCAATGGCGCCCTGCACCATGGGGAAGCCCACGAATGCTGCAAAGCCCATTGCACGCTGTTGCTGCTTGGCAAGGGCCATGGAGAAGGAGATGAACTGACGTCTCCTTTTGAAAAGGGCATTGGTCACCTGGCGGATGCAGCAATGCACGGCGACCTGGGAGATGTTGGAAATGTCCCCAGTAGCGGATTGGAAGGAGCCGGTGGCATAGAAGTTGAGAGCCACCGTCACCTTCACTGCCACCGACAGAGACGTCCTGCTCCTCAGCTGTGGCTGCAGATCACCGCCAAGCAGGTGGCAGATCTCTGTGACCACCTCCCTTCTGAATCGCAGCCTCCGAACACACTGCTCGTCAGACATGTTGAGATAGGAGAACTGCTGGCGGTATACCCTGGGTGGGTAAGGCCTCCTTTCCCGACGCCTGTTGCCCCCTCTCCGTCTAGCCAGGGCTGCCACTCTCTCACGGCGTCTGTGAGCCCTTTGGATGCAATTGAGAAAGCCAGCGTTTGCACCCATTGCAGCCCCCATAATATGCTGGCAAACAATGATATGTCAATGAAGGCAAAGACAAGTGGAAAGCTGTGGCCTGAAGCCACAAGTACCTGTCCGAGTGTTGGGCCAAAGCAGAAAGCTCTCTACCTTGGTCTCTCTGCAAAGATCCGTCTCTCAAGAAGGAGTGCTGCGAAATGGCAGCCTTTTATAGTGCAGGAGGAGTGCCCTTTAATTTGCGCCCCCCGCGCCCCGCATCGACTGAGCACCGTTCCACTCTACCAGTCGCTAGGGGCGCCAGGCGCACAATGGGGCGTCGCGACTGAATTTCCGGTTGGGGGCGCACAAAGGGCGTTGCACGAGGAAATGACGTCATGATCTGCGCGTGCAGCTGAACGTGCGCAAAGACTTTGCGCCGCCGCTAAATCGTGAGTGAAGTTGGGGCGAGGCGCAGATCGCGCTGCGCCCGGCCGCTAGCCGTCTAGCGCCCGACATCTACCCCTCCTAAGGCGCTACCGGCTGGCGCAACCAACTGAATTTCTAGGCCATAATTTAATTGTAGTATAATTGGTGGTATTGATTTAATTTAAATGTTTGCCATTGCCTATTCACCGTCAACCCTTTAAGTAACATTCCCCAATCAATTCTAGCCAACTCGTGCCTCATCCCATCGTAGTTTCCTTTATTTAAATTCAGTACCCATGTCTCTGAATCAACTACTTCACTCTCCATCTTAATAAAGGATTCTATCATATTATGATCACTCCTCCCCAAGGGGCCTCGCACAACAAGATTGCTAATGAATCCTTTCTCATTACATAATACCCAGTCTAAGATGGCCTGATCTCTAGTTGGTTCCTCGACATATTGGTCCAGGAAACCATCCTGTATACACTCCAGGAATTCCTCCTCCACAGTATTGTTACTAATTTGGTCAGACCAATCTATATGTAGATTAAAGTCACCCATGATAACTGCTGTGCCCTTATTGCATGCATCTCTAATTTCCCATTTAATGCCATCCCCAACCTCAGCATTACTGTTTGGGGATCTGTATACAACTCCCACTAATGTTTTCTGCCCCTTGGTACTTCTCAGCTCTACCCATACAGATTCCACATCATCAGAGCTAATATCCTTCCTTACTAATGTGTTAATCTCCTCTTTAACCAGCAGTGCTACCCCGCCGCCTTTTCCTTTTTGCCTGCCCTTCCTGAATATTGAATACCCCTCAATGTTGAATTCCCAGCCTTGGTCACCCTGGAGCCATGTCTCCGTAATCCCAATTATATCATATCCGTTTACATCTATTTTCACAGCTAATTCATCCACCTTATTATGAATGCTCCTCGCATTAAGACACAAAGCCTTCAGTCTTGTTTTTTTAACACTCTTAGACCTTTTAGAATTATTGTTTACTGCGGCCATGTTTGATTTACACCCTTGATTTCTCTGACTTCCACTTTTGCTTTTCTCCTTCCTGTCTTTTGCTTCTATCCTTGCTTCCCTTTCCTCTGTCTCCCTGCACAGGTTCCCAACCCCCTGCCATTTTAGTTTAAACCCTCCCCAACAGCACTAGCAAACACTCCCCTTAGGACATCAGTCCCGGTCCTGCCCAGGTGCAAACCGTCCAGTTTGTACTGGTCCCACCTCCCCCAGAACCAGTTCCAATGTCCCAGGAATTTGAATCCCTCCCCCTTGCACCATTCTTCTAGCCACATATTCAGCTGAAATATCCTTCTATTTCTACTCTGACTAGCACGTGGCACTGGTAGCAATCCTGAGATTACTGCCTTTGAGGTCCTATTTTTTTAATTTACCTCCTAACTCCCTATATTCAGCTTTTAGGACCTGATCCCATTTTTTTACCTATATCGTTGGTACCTATATGCACCATGACAACTGGCTGTTCACCCTCCCCCTCCAGAATGCCTTGCAGCCACTCCAAGACATCCTTGACCCTTGCACTAGGGAGGCAACATACCATCCTGGAGTCTCGTTTGCGGCCGCAGAAATGCCTATCTATTCCCCTTACAATAGATTCCCCTATCACTATAGCTCTCCCGCTCTTTTTCCTCCCGTCCCGTGCAGCAGAACCACCCATGGTGCCAGCCTTCCATTGCTTTGATGTGGATTTTCCTGCAAGTAGCTTATCCCAATCCATTTTGGCCAGATCCTGCCTTGTCATATTTAAATCGGCCATCCCCCAATTTAGAACCTTTATTTCCGGTCCATCTTTGTCCTTTTCCATGACTACCTTAAATCTCACCGAATTATGGTCAATGTCACCAAAATGCTCTCCTACTGACACATCTACCACTTCCCCGGCTACATTCCTTAGAATTAGGTCCAGTACCGCCCCCTCTCTTGTAGGACTTTCTACATGCTGGCTCAAAAAGCTCTCCTGGGTGCACTTTAAGAATTCTGCACCTTTTAAGCCTTTCACACTCTGACTATGCCAGTTAATATTGGGGAAGTTGAAATCCCCTACTATTATTACCCTATTATTTCTACACTTCTCTGAGATTTGCCTACATATCTGTTCCTCTATCTCCCCCTGACTGTTTGGGGGCCTATAGTACACTCCCAGCAAAGTGCTTGCCCCCTTTTTGTTTTTAAGTTCTACCCTTATGCCCTCATTAGAGGAACCTGCTAAGATATCATCCCCCCTTACAGCAGTAATTGACTCCTTGATTAATAAGGCGGCATCCCCCCTCTTTTACATCCCCCTCTGTCGCGCCTGAAGATTCTATACACCGGAATATTGAGCTGCCAGTCCTGCCCCTCCCTCAACCATGTCTCTGTGATAGCAACAATATCATACTCCCATGTGTTCATCAACACCTTCAATTCATCTGCCTTACTCGCAAGACTCCTTACATTAAAATAAATGCCATCCAGCCTTGCCATACTCCCTTGTATTGTTACATATTTGCTCTGCCTTCCAGGCTGACTTGTTTTTTCCTCTATATTTGACTGTGCATCACCCCCTACTTTAGCTCCACTCCGTATCCCATCCCCCTGCCAAGTTAGTTTAAACCTCCCCCAACAGTACTAGCAAACCGCCCCGCAAGGCTGTTGGTCCCGTTCCAGTTCAGGTGCAACCCGTCGACTTGTACAGGTCCCACCTTCCCCAGAAGCAGACCCAGTGATCCAGGAAACTAAAGCCCTCCCTCCTGCACCAACTCTTTAGCCACGCATTCATCTGCTCTATCATCCTATTCCTATACTCACTAGCACGTGGCACTGGGTGTAATCCAGAGATTACAACCTTTGAGGTCCTGTTTTTCAATCTGCTACCTAGCTCCCTAAATTCTCGTTGCAGGACCTCATCCCTCTTTCTACCCATGTTGTTGGTACCAATGTGAACCACGACCTCTGACTGTTCGCTCTCCCCCTTCAGAATGCCCTGCAGCCGTTCAGTGACATCCTTGACCCTGGCACCAGGGAAACAACATACCATCCTGGAGTCACGTCTGTGGCCACAGAAACGTCTATCTGTTCCCATTACGATAGAATCCCCCATCACTATTGCTCTCCCACTCTTTTTCCTCCCCTCCTGTGCAGTTGAGCCACTCGTAGTGCCACGGACTTGGCTCTAGCTGCATTCCCCTGAGAAACCATCTCCGCCATCAGTATCTAAAATGGAAAATCTATTGGAGAGGGCGATGGACCCAGGGGACTCCTGCACTACCTTCCTAGTTCTTTTATTCTGTCTGTCATTCACCCATTTCCTGTCTGCCTGTGCACTGTTTACCTGCGGTGTGACCACCTCGTTAAACGTGCTATCCACGAAGATCTCAGCTTCGCGGATGCTCCACAGTGGCTCCAGCTCCAGCTGCAGCTCCGAAACGCGGATTTCAAGTAGCTGCAGCTTGAGACACTTCCTGCACATGTGCTCGCCCTGGACACCTAAAGTGTCCTTGACTTCCCATGTAGAACAGGAGGAGAACTCCACGCAGCCGAGCTGCCCTGCCATGTCCTACCCTTAACTTACTCCCTTTACTTCCTTTAAATTAAAGAATATTAAATACACTTGGGACCTTACTTCCCTTTAAACACTACTTACTCTAAACTAGAGACCTTACTTTGACTTTAACGACTGGACTGTAGAAATACTCACCAGGTCCTACTTACCAATCAGCTCCTTCCCTGGTTGTGACATCACTTTAGTGGTTTCGCAGTTGTTTTTGTTTGACTGTTCCCGCTCTCGGACTCTTTCCTTGGTGTAAAGTAAGAACCAATTCCTACAGGGTGAAAAGTTAGGAAAAACAAAGGCAAAGCAAGGGAGCTCCTCCTTCCACTCCTCACCTAACTCCCTGACTCACCCAACTCGCAGCACGCTGTTTAAACCGCACTCAGTCTCTGCGCTCGGTCTCCACCCAGGGCCGCTCTCGCTGCCTCTGGAGTCGGTGAGTCTAAGCCACTCTCTCTCTCCCCGCTCTTTAAATCCTCGGTCTTTGTGCTCGGTCTCCACCCAGGGCCGTTCTCGCTGCCTCTGGTGTCGGTGAGTCTTGTGTGATAAAACTTCTGTGAAGCGCCTTGGAACATTTTACCATGTTAAAGATGCTATATAAATGCAAGTTGTTGTTTGGGTTAGTCCTATTCGTCAATGGTGGAAAAGTATTAGAAATCGCCAAGGGTATACTGTTGCTGTTCATGCTAGTTATGTTTCTGATCTCATCTTGTAGGGTTATCCAGATGACAGGATTATACTAATTCATGTTGCTACTATGGTGGTTCACCATCTACAGAAGAAGTTAGGAACAGACAAGCATGGTGCTGAAGAGAAAGTGCTATATTCTCATCCTTGCGTTATTAAACATACGCGATCAATACTTCACATGTCTGAGTCTTATTTTAAAAAATCACCATATACCATCATTTTAGCACAGTTAAGAGTAGCATTTGCAGTTGACTCCTTTGTTGCCTTTTCTCAATGAACACTATACCACAAGGAAATGCATTTGGGGGCAATCTTCTTTATTACTGGCCTGCTTGATGAAGAGTAGCCAAATGTGGTGTGTTTGACAAGAACTCTACTAACCACAAAATCATTCCATCAAACTAAACAATATCAAAATAGGAACTGCTACAATTTTCCAAGAGTAAAGTAGGTCAAAAAGTTCAAACATGATCTCGAAGCAAAGCTGTGTCAAGTTTTGTAAAACTGCATAAAGGCCTAACTCTCATACAGCTCACTCCCACTGAACTCTGGAGGACACCACAATAATGAAAGGCAGACTTGAGGTGTTCAGGAGGGATGAATGTGGTCTCCACCAGTAGCGTGAAACGGCCTCACAGTGAAGCGGCAGCCCTTTCTACACCGTGCCCCAATTTCTTTTCCAATGAAGTCCAAGGGAAAAGAAAATCGGACGTGGTGTAAAATGGGCAGCTGTTTCATTGTGAGCCTGTTTTGCACTACTGGCAGAGTCCAATTTCACACCAAGCTGTCTAATGTGGGCAAATGCAGTCAACAGACTTCTACAGGTTGTTATGGTCAGGGATATAGCTGCTAAAACTTGTCGAGAATGCATTATACAAGGCAAAGGAGTACAGATGGGCAAATGGTGGGTGACATAATAATGGTAGGATAAATTCAGCGATACTGTGCCCCCAGCAGTGAACCTTGCTCAGTGGGAGTGTAGATCAAAGGCAGGGCTACAACACTGTAGCACTGACTCTTTGACAAGCACTCCTTTTGAGTGAGGCTGTTCATTGGTAGCATGGGGATCATTGAATACATTCTGGCATCTCAAGTTGCTACTGTCAAACTTGATTTTAAATCTCTTTGATGTAAAGAGTAGAAAGTTACCCAGCCTTTTACTCCTGACCAGTTGGATCTAGGTTGGTTTTAAAGCCTAGCAGCTATTGAACTGACAATCCTATCCCATCTACTTAATCACCTGGGGCAAAAATATTGACGACTATGATTATTAACTACATCGTCAGCTGCTGTTGATTTTAATTCAGCTGTATATTTTTACCATCTGTAATTGTAAATAAACTCTCTGCTCAACCATACCCAATATAAAACAAAATCATGTTTTTTGCTTACATTTTATATATACATTATATCTAAGTAAAATAAAATGAAACTGCAGTAGTAGTTTTAATCTAGTTTCATAGAAAAATTTGCACATGCTCATGATACTATAAGCTTTAGGTGAGAACAGATCTGAGTGCATATTGGCCCTGAATTCGCAGTCAGTAGTATGCCATCATACCACCTTTGAAACTGATCGCACGCGCTAAATCCCGAACTTGCGATCTGTCAATTTCCAACTCTGCATTGGCTTCGCTGCACGTTTCACCTACCCATTGAAATCAACGTGCTGGTGAAAAGTTGGGCTAATTGCCCACCTACTGTGCATTAATTACCCTGAAAATATTTATGGCTGGTGCAAACCGGCGCAGGAGCCTGTTGGACAGCATAAGAATGGTGGTGGTGGTGGTGATGAGAAAATTACATAATTTTGAGCTAGGTTTATGTTGCAGCCCATAAAAAAGCACCCTAAAACAGTTTTATGGTTTTAAGGACACCATCAGTAAAAAGTATCTCAAGACTTTTCAGTGTCTGATTGAATTATGTTAACCATGAAATTTTGGTTTGTGTTTTAAATACTGTTGCAATGATCGTAATTTATTAATAAAATAGCATTTCTGGCTGCTAAATTATTTTAAATTAGTTTTTTTTTAATAGTCAGCAATTTAAAAGCCGAAGCCTGACATCAAATCGTTTAATGTATCGAAATGAATGCAATTCAAAGAAAGGTGCTGAAGCAATCTGTTGTAAAGTGCAGTGTGAACAGTAAAAACAAACCAGGTCAGCTGCTCAGATGGACTTTCTGCAAAGTTACAAAGATATGACAGTCTGTTTTGCCCATGTGTGGTTACCTGGGAGCAAGTGACCATTAATGGTACTTTAATTTTTCACCTGTCAGTAAAAGTGAATAGCTGCCAGGTTTCTGATTTTGGATATCGTTGGTCATGAGCAGCTACCTGGGGGCAGATGTCTGAAGCAACCAAATTGCCTCCTGACCTTCCCTTTTTCTGATGTTGCCCTTGTAAATAAGATGGCTTTACCGCCACCACCACACTCAAACTTCAAACTGTACGATTATGGCTTATATTCTGTCCTCCCTGGAACAGGACTCCAACTTTTCATGATGCAATTATTACTTTTTTTTATAAAGATTATATTTTTACCCTATTACCTCATACATATGGATTCTGCTGTGTAAATCAAATGGGTTTTCAGATTTATGAAAGGCTAAAGGTTTAAACAGTACCCACACTACATGCACACTGATATATACTGTTACCAGCTGCTGTGCACCAGTGTTATTCTGAAGATGATGACTAACTTAGTATGTTAGTCTGCTTGGCTGAAGGTCAATATTTATCCATTTTCATTAGCAATGGGGGAAATAGAATCTGGTGCAGGAGCAGATTTCAAATCCACTCCAACCCACACTGGAGAAATTGCATCTCTCACCCCTCCCTCTCCTCTTGGGTTTGATAGCATGCCAGCTACCTGCTACTGCATTTTCCACAGACACGACTGCATACATTCCCCTTTGCTGTCACACAGAAGAACTAATAAATAAAATCACTAACATTTCAAAGAATTTCAGGCCAACTGAATCTCATACTAATTAACTGGGAGTTGTTAAAGTAAAATCAAGGGTGCTTACAGCTTTATCTCTACAGTAAAAATGTTGTTGCTGCTACCTTTGGGTCTCTTTTATTTCATCTCCCACAGAAAGTCCAAGCTGTGAGTGAAACTGATCCTGTTATGGGTTGTACACCCACACACCTACCTGATGTGATTAATGATGAGGGTTGTAGATGGAATGAAAAAATCATCCACCCTGTCAAACTGTTTGCCGACTGGTTGGGTATGGATGGTGTGATGGGCTGCACTCCCACTGGCCTGATTAATTACCTGTAGAGAAACAGTAAGTGAAATAGAAAATTTGCCCAACACAGGTGAAATTATATGAAGGCTCTTAAAATGACCAATTGCGATAAGCACAAAAATTTGTGACATTTATTATAGTGCGTGTAAAAATAAAATGCCATTAAAGTAATACTGAGCAAGTAGATTTTTAATAATCTTTGTTGTTCAAAAGGCCACTCAGTTCTTTTCCCTGATGAATTAGTTCATACTTAATTTGTTATTCAACTTAGAAGGAATGCAATTTATTGCTGATTGTGAAAGGTCAAGATATTTTATATTCTTTTCTGTTCTGTTCGCTGATTATATGTAATTAGATAGTTGTAATAAAGCTTTACTACAATCTTAGAGTTAATCATTCTGACTCTTCCTGATGCTGTATAACAATAAAAACTATTAAAGTACTGTATTTTTATTTGAATATTATAGATGATTAATTGAAATTAATTGATGCTTGATCTTTGAGATAGATTTAATGCTATTCAGCCAGAGTCAATGTTTTAAATCTTTATTTAGCACTAGATTATTTATGAGACACAGCAACTATTGGAATAGCTGAATATTGCTCTAACAAAGTAACTAACACTTTGAATTAAAGGTAAGAAAACTAATGTAGTATAAATATTGGGAAACTATTTGTATTTGACCCTGTGTGACTGCTTTTCACTATTTTAAGTAATAAAGAATAGAATTTCTGTGACATTCTGGCCATACCAGAGGGAGAATCAGTCAGAAGGTTGTGGGGTCAAGTCCCACTCAAAGACTAGAGCAAAAATCTAGGCTGACACTTCAGTGCAGTGGTAAGGGAGTGCTGCACTGTCGGAGGTGCTGTCTTTCTGATGAGATGTTAAACCGAGGCCGCATTTGCTCTCTCAGGTGGATGTAAAAGATCCCATGGCAGTATTTCGAAGAAGAGCAGGTGAGTTATCCCCGGTGTTCTGGCCAATATTTATCCCTCAATCAACATAACAAAAACAGATTATCTGGTCATTATCACATTGCTGTCTGTGGGAGCTATCTGTGTGCAGATTAGCTGTCATGTTTCCTACATTACAACAGTGACGACACTTCAAAAGTACTTCATTGTCTGTAAAGTGCTTTGGGATGTCTGGTGGACATGAAAGGTGCTATATAAATGCAAGTTTTTCTTTATAAAGGGTCAATTAGTGAATAGTGGCAAGCCACAAGTCTCATCATGGCTAAGAGATCCTAAATAAAATGGGATTGATGTTGATGGTATTGGGTTAGGGGCAGCAAGGATAATAAGGAAGCTAAGAAATACATTAAAAAGGCAAGGTGAAGCGGAAGCAAGCACAAAATGGAGTGCCCGATTTTTGAAGAAAATTTCAATTCGGTAAGTAGTAATCTGAAATATGGTTGAGAAAGTTCTGAGTTCAAACCCAACCTAGGAGACATGAGCTTATGTCAGCACTTTAGAGTGATAATGATTTCCTGGCGCTAATTGTAAAGAGGCATGGGTTACCTTAATGCATGTATTACCATTTCTACAAGACACTCATACTATCTTATTTCTCTTTTGACCTAAAAGGGAGAGGGAGACAAGATGTGCGTGGTTACCCAGGTTAAATATTTAAAGGGGGGTTGAACCTTGGAGGTGCCTTGGATCTCAAGTAGTCAATGGACAGCCTTAATAGGAACATAGGAACAGGAATAGGCCAGTAAGCCCCTCGAGCCTGTTCTGCCGTTCAATGAGATCATTGCTGATCTGCGACCTAACTCCATATACCTGCCCTTGGCCCATATCTCTTAATACCTTTGGTTAACAAAAAGCTATCAATCTCTGATTTAAAATTAACAATTAATCTAGCATCAATTGCCATTTGCAGAAGAGAATTCCAAACTTCTAAACTTTGTGTGCAGAAGTGTTTTCCTAATTTCACTCCTGAAAGGTCTGGGTCTAATTTTTAGATTGTGCCCCCTAGTCCTAGAATCCCCAACAAGCGGAAATAGTTTCTCTCTATCTACCCAATCTGTTCCCCTTAATATCTTGAAAACTTTGATCAGATCACCCCTTAAATTTCTAAATTCTGGGGAATACAACCCTAATTTGTGTAATCTCTCCTCGTAACTTAACCCTTGAAGTCCGGGTATCATTCTGGTAAACCTATGCTGCACTCCCTCCAAGACCAATATATCTTTTCTAAGGTGTGATGCCCAGAACTGCTCACAGTACTCCAGGTGTGGTTTAACCAGGGTTTTGTATAGCTGCAGCATAACTTCTACCCCCTTGTATTCTAGTCCTCTAGATATAAAAGCCAGCATTCCATTAGCCTTTTAGATTATTTTCTGTACCTGTTCATGACATTTTAATGACCGATGTAACTGGACCCCCAAATCTCTTTGGACTTCCACTGTTTTTAGCTTGTCACTATTTAGAAAGTACCATGTTCTATCCTTTTTAGGATCAAAGTAACCTCACATTTGCTTACATTGAAATCCATTTGCCACATTTGCCCATTCACTTAATCTATCAATATTCCTTTGTAATGTTATGCTTTTATCTACACTGCCTACAATGCCGCCTATCTTTGAGTCATCGGCAAATTTGGATATATGACTTTCTATGCCATCATCTAAGTCGTTAATAAATACTGTGAATAGTTGAAGCCCCAACACTGATCCCTGCAGGACACCACTAGTCACACCCTGCCAACTTGAGTACTTACCCATTGTCCCAACTCTGTCTCCTGCCATTCAGTCAATTTCCTAACCAGGTCAATAATTTGCCCTCAATTCCGTGAGCTTCTACCTTAGTTAACAGTCTCTTTTGTGGGACTTTATCAAATGCCTTCTGGAAGTCCATATATATAACATCCATAGACATTCCCCTGTCCACTACTTTAGTCACCTCTTCAAAAAATTCAATCAGGTTTGTCAAGCATGATCTGCCTTTTACAAATCAATCCTGGCTCTCTCTGATCAACTGAAAATTTTCAAGGTGTTCAGTCACGCTATCTTTAATGATAGACTCTAGCAATTTCCCGACAACAGATGTTCGGCTAACTGGTCTATAAATCCCTGGTTTCACCCTCTCTCCATTCTTAAATAGCAGAGTGATATATGCAATTTTCCAATCTAAAGGAACAGTTCCTGAATCGCTAGAACTTTGGAAGATTAAATTTAGCGCATCTGTAATGTGCTCACCTATTTCCTTTAAAACCCTAGGATGGAAACCATCTGCTCCTGGGGATTTGTCACTCTTTAGTGCCATTATTTCTTCATTACTATCATTTTACTTACGTTACATTTATTGAATCCCTATCTCCGATTCAATATTAGCTTCCTTGGGATTCTTCTACTGTAAATACTGACGCAAAGTAATTATTCAACATGTCTGCCATTTCCTTATTATCATTGACAATTTCACCGCTTTCAGTTTTTAAGGGGCCAACATTGTTCCTGACTACCCTCTTTTTCCTAATATAATTGTAAAAATTCTTTATATTGATTTTGATATCCCTTGCAAGTTTCTTTTTATACTCGCCTTTTGTAGCTCTTACTGTCTGTTTTGTGACCCTTTGCTGTTCTTTGTACCTCTCCCATTCACCAGGATCTGTGCTATTTTTTGCATTTTTGTATGCTTTTTCTTCTAGTTTTATGCTGCCCCTTACCTTTTTAGTTGTCCATGGCTGTTTTTTTGACAAGTAGAGTTCTTGCCCCTCGGGTATAAACTGGTTCTGTATCACCTTAAATTCTTTTTTGAACATCTCCCACTGATCTTCTGTCATTTTACCCGTTAACAGATTTGCCCTTTACTGTGGACAATCTCTGCCTCATCCCATTGAAGTCAGCCTTACCTAAATCTAGAATCTTAGTAGCTGTTTCATGTTTCTCCCTTTCAAATGCTACGTTGAGCTCGATCATGTTCTGATCGCTATTGGATAAGTGTTCGCGCACAGTTCTGCTGTTAACTAAATCTGACTCATTACTAAATCTAATATGGCCTGCCCCCTTGTTGCCTCTAGGACAGATTGTTGTAAAAACTATCCCGGACACACTCAAGAAATTCACTACCTTTCTGACAGTCTGCTTATCCCAATCTATATGAAAGTAACTGACATGAATCTTGTCATTCATGTGGAAATGACTTATGAAATGATACTGGGCGGCCTGCTGGTGGCGCTGTCCAGGGAGAGTATAAATACTCGGGCATGGGCCCAGCTTGCTCAGGACATTCTTTAACAGGAACTAGTGAAGGACACAACTAGGTCTCCATGTTGAAAAACAGTTGATTAAAGCCTTATTTAATACTCAGACCAAGTGCCTAGTACAGGAAACTCTCTTTTTACCGGCACCTAAATAACCGAAAATCTCTCTTAACCGGCAAAATTCAGGAGTAGGTTCAGGTAAGTTTTACTTCATATTAGTGGCCGTGTAACCGGGGTTCCTGGATCTGTGGCCGTGTAACCGGGGTTCCTGCACCTGTTGCCATGCAACAAGGACACCTGGGTCTGTGGCCGTGTAACCAGGGTTCCTGCACCTGTTGCCATGCAACAGGGACGCCTGGATCTGTGTCCGTGTATGGGGCTCTCGTACCTTAGTAAGTATCTCTCTAATCCGGACTTTTTCATCAACCGGCAGCACGCCGGTCGCGTCGGTGCCGGATAAAAAAAAGAGATTTCTGTAGTTTTCTTACGTCAGTAACTGTAAACTCAATAGTTTTGTCGACATTCGCAGCAGGTAAGAGTGCTAATTTCACTCTTAATTTTAATGAAATATTTCTCAAACTACATAGTACAATTTTATGGACCTATCATATTATTAACATATAGTATTAACTTCACCTGCAGTTTTCCATTGACTGGCACTACCTGTTATTAAAATTAAAGAAAAAAGAATGACTTGCATTTATATAGCGCCTTTCATGATCTCAGGACGTCTCAAAGTACTTTACAGCCAATGAAGTACTTTTGAAGTGTAGTCACTGTTGTAAGATAGGAAACGCGGCAGCCAATTTGTGCACAGCAAGCTCCCACAGACAGCAATGTGGTAATGACCAGATAATCTGTTTTTGTTATGTTGGTTTAGGGATAAATATTGGCCAGGACACCGGGGATAACTCCCCTGCTCTTCGAAATACTGCCATGTGATCTTTTACGTCCACCTGAGCGAGCAGACGGGGTCTCGATTTAACGTCTCATCCGAAAGACGTTCAGGGTTCACAGAATATTGAGTTGTAATATGTATAACATTGTTGCTAAATTTATTGTCAATGGAGTACAGCTAATTAGATGCTGGAAATTGATATATTTACCTGCAGTGTTGGCGAGTTTTTCTTCATATCACCCCAGCTAAGAACCCAGACTTGATCATGTGATTTATCATAGTGAAGTTTCACTGGAACTGGATCAGTGGCGACAACCTGGAATGCAGAATGGAATCAAATGAAGTGCTGTTGTACAAACCCTAAATTATTAATAAATAAAAGCCCACATCATTTCCAAGATCTATAATAACTTATTAGAGGACAGAGAGGAATTCATTATTTTATTTACGTTGTAGTATTCAACATTAGATGAAGGAACAGTATTTTTTCCCCATTTATTTAGAGATCCAAGAATTGGTTTGTTTTTCCAGTGTTTCAATGTAAGAAGCAGCTGGTTAATTAAGTGCAACTAATTAGCATTTTCCTTAAGGTAGTGCACTAATGGCCAGCTGAGACTGACCACCACTCAAGAGTACTCTTTCATGTGCTTCCTCAAGCCTTGATTATGCACCACAATGCTATTTTTGTTTCCTTTTACTGCCAGCTCGTGATGAGGACTAATGTTTGCTCAACAAAAAAGTTATTTCTGTGCCGATGTCGGAATTGTAACACAAATGAGTCATAATTCTCCACATAGGGGAAGGTCAAAAATATAGATGTAAGGATGGATAAATAGTCTGGCATTTCCACTTGATTACCTTTGTAGTTTCAGGTGAAGTTTAACAGTACGTTTGGGATAGAATCCACGTTAGAGTATATTGTACATGGTCTTTGGAAGGAACAGGTTTGGCGGACTCATTTCTTTGCTCTAGCGAGTGGGTCAATAACCAGAGGTCATAGATTTAAAATCATTGGCAAAAAATCTAGAGGGGAGATGAGGAGAGTGTTTTCACTCAGAGTTGTTGGGGTCTGGAATGTTCTACCTGAAAAGTTGGTGGAAGCTCATTCCATAAATAATTTTAAAAGGGAGTTGGACAACTTGAGGATGGGGAACTTACAGGGTTACGGACAAAAAGCGGGGACTGAGCACGACTGCTCTTTCAAAGAGCCAGCACAGGCATGATGGGCTGAATGGCCTCCTTCTGTGCTGTAATTTTCTATGATTCTCCACTTTATATTCTTATAATGAAAGTTACACATTTTTATCTGTACGTAATATTTAAAACCTATACATTTTTTCTTTTGTCTTATTTTTGTTTTCACATCAACTATGAGTCAATTCTTCCAAAAAGATTTTTTTTATGTCACAGTTGACTCTTTACAGCAACCAGAGAGAGGAAAGTGTTCAAGCTGTTTGTCTGGGCTGGATTGTAATCCAGGTCTTGGAAATGAATGGACAGTGTTCATAACATTTAAAAAGCATTTGTTGCAATTAACATCCATTTGTATTTGTATCTCATTATGTAACTTCAACAAATCAAATAATATTTTCTTTAAAAGTGAACTCAATAGCACATAGCAGTGAATGTAACTTCATAGCATGTGTTTTTTTTTTAACTGTAGTACAGGTAGGCTATCCTTTATCCGAAAACCTTGGGACCAGCTGTGTTTCGGTTTTCGGAATTTTTCGGATTTCAGAAGGTTTTCATCTCCGTATCTGACAACAAACACTGTTGCTTAGCAACAGCTTGTAAACACTCGGGCCCTGCCTTGGAAGCGTCTCTGAAGCTGTTGCTAAGCTACAGAGACTCTTTCCACAGCCTGACTGTTTAAAAAAATGCTAGGGGAAGAAAAAAATGCTAGGGGAAGAAAAAAAACCTAACAAAACAGCTGCTGATTTCTGCCGTTAGATCGAGGTTTCCGGCTCCCCCTGCTCCATTTCTGAATTCCTTGACTTAGCGGGGGTCTGGGGCTCGACTGCCGTCGCCAGTTGTGGGAAAGCCGGATATCGGCTGACTCCTACACTAAGCTGGCCCGCAAATCAGGTCGGGGGGGGGGGGAAGAAAAGACTATCGGACGGGCCGCTGCAGCTATTGGCCGGGCCGCTGTATTGTTGGGTTCACTCTCCCGGTACCTCCTTCACACTGCCCGGCTCGGCCTGCAATCTCCTACCCAGGAGGGAACTCTGTGACCCTCTGCCCTGCTCACAGGGAAAGGCAGAGCTCCCGGACCACTCCTGTCATGTTTGGCGCCACTTGGGTCATGTCGTGCGCACGACATACGCGCCACGAAAAAACTTTCGGTTTTTAGAGGTTTTCGGAAGTGCGGATAAAGGATAGTCTACCTGTAACAGCATCTTCAGCACAACAAGCTGGTTCACTACATTAAATCAATAATTAAACAAAAAGGAAGCCAGCCTTCAGCGGTTGAAAATTGCTCTATTTATAATCTCATCATCGCTACACAAACATTGAAATATATTGTTATGGAAATTCAGCAACTAATTTATTAAAAAAATAACAAAATGTTCACATTCTATTACTATAATTATTTGAATGTGATTACATCCTGATAATTGCTTATAAATAGACCATGTAAAATGCCATTGTTATGTATGACGTATTAATTTATTTTTAAGAGAAAACCAAAACTATTCATTCTTGAAGAAATTTCTAATGAATTGGCTGTATTAAATAATTTGTAAAACAAAACTGCCTGTTGTTCTGGAAGAACATTTGCTCCTGATAGTTAATTTTCCATAAAAGCCTCCCTACTATGTCAATTCACACACAGGAACATTATTAACAGCCTTAGAAGAAAACAATTTGAAGGCAATATCTGGCTTATGGGGGTGTTAATCTTCCTCAGCTTTCCTTCATTTAACATTACAGGACATTGCTGGTTTCACAGAATTGCTGGTTTAGTTCTGTTTCACACTTCAGATGTTCCATATTATAGAAATGTTCTATTTTTAAAATAAATTCAAATTATGGACATTTTTTGAAAAATAAAATCCTGTAGTTTTGGAATTATGCTACGTGACCATTAGCTTAATGCATTCATATGCATTTCTTTGCTGTTTTATTGAAGAAATTAACCTGTTTGGGCTAACAGCTATTAAAATAGCAGAGAAAGGAACTGCGTGCAAATATATTGTGCATTTATATGCTAATATTCACACACAGTAATTTCAAGGCCTTTGAAGCTTTGTAGTGGAACTTCAGCTTCTCCTAGCCTTCATAAGCTCCTTGACATGGATTAGTCAGTGTCTGTCAGTGGGAGGATTAAGAACGCATTTATTCTGATCCTTGTTTTTATTTCTGTTTTCCAACTTCCAATTTCATTATGCAATTATTCCTAGTGCTCGATTCCTAATGTGGATTTATCATACTTGCTTCTGAAATACATGTTTATTTTGTTTTTAACAAAGGCTAATTATTACTTATATGTGAACATAAGAAAGTGTAATAAGAAAAGGCCACTTGGTTTATCAATCTTGCATCTTTCCAAGGACTATGCAAGATTTTTATTGTCATGGAGTGTTCCTTTAATCTCCGAGGTAAGTAAATAGATACAAGTAGAAGGAACCAATCTCCTTGAAATGTCTCCCTAACCCCAGAAGATAAGTTATTGAAAACTCCTTAATATCAAAGTCACATTGCAATTTACATTATTTAACCCTGACCAATTGCATTTCACAGATGAGATTCCCATGATCCCATCATTACTGGAATATTTCATGATCTATGTCTACATTTAACTTTACAGCCTTCAATCTTGTCCTTAACCAGATACCTGTCTATCTTGGAGCGCAAACTATTTCTGGAGAGAGTCAATTCCTCACAATTACAACTCTTAGCAAACACAATTTATTTTAACCTAGTCAGTTTTGTTCTTGTGGTCTGTAGTTTAAATTAAATAACTTTCTTTCATCTACCTTATCTAAACATATTAAAGCCCTTCTCAATAACTGTTTACTCAATGAAGACAAGCTCAGTACTGTGAGATTCTCTTCATAGTTTGAAATCACCTTTGCAACACTTCTCTGAAACTTCTCCAATTCATGAACGCCCTTTCGAAAGTAGAGGTCCTTGAACCATACAGAGTTTTTCAAATGTGGCCTGACCAATGAGTTAACCAGGTTTACAACTGCATATATATAAATGCTATAGAAATGTCAACTGGTACTTGACTGGCTTTGTTGACAACAGTTTCATATTGGCTAGATACTTTCAGTAAATTTTAAATAATTACATTTAAATCTATCCATGTGTGTATGCTTCATATTTCCTACAGCAATGTGTATAGGATTTGATTTATCCATATTAAATTCTATTTGCCAGTCCATAGCCTATATAATTAATCTATCCATATCTCTTTAATTGTTGTCAATCTCTTCAACACTATTCACCAGGCTACATAGCTCACTATCAGCAAATTTGATGATACCACGAGAAGGGTCCTGTTCCATGTTAAAAATAATGTGAACAGCAGGGGACAAAGAAAACATCCCTGCGGAATTATGTTAGGCATAGGCCCCAGACAGCATCTTGTCTATTTACATTACATTCTGCTTACTACAGGAAAGCTATTTATCTAGTTAGTTTCTTTTTTAATTTATTTCATGTGACATTCTCTTCTTTAAAAGTCTGAGATAAATGCAGTAACATTGCTGCAACACAATGGAAGCATACCACCATTTCAAAACATGAGTTTAACTCAAAAGGGAATTCATAGCATTACATAGAATCTACGGCACAGATACAGGCCATTTAGTGCAGTTGGTCTATGCCGGTGTTTATACTCCACATGAGCTTCCTGCTACTCTAATTACCTCTTCCCACACTGCCCCCATATCCATCTAATTCCTCCTCCCTTGTGTATGCACCAAGCCTCCCCTTAAATACATCAAAGCTCTCTGCTTCAACCACTCCACATCCCCACCACACTCTGTGTAAAGAAACTCCTCTTAACTTTAATTTGATCTAGTAATGGGTATTATATTTATGCTCCCTTTTTCTGGGCTCACCCACAAATGGAAACAGTTTCTTCACATACACACTATTGAACCCTTTCATAATTTTAAAGACCTCTATCAGGTCTCCTCTTAGTCTTCTCTGTTCCAGAGAAATGAGCGCAGGCTGCTCAATCATTCCTGATAGTTGCATTCTCTTAAGTCTCCTAAGATCATTGTTAATCTTAACTCTATTTTCAACTTGTATTGGTAATTTTAGTGGTTTATGCATCTGAATTTCCAGATCTCTTTGTTCCTTTTGACCATTTAGTTTTTTACCTTCCAACGCTTAAGTGGCCTCCTTATTCTTCTTACCAAAATGAACTACCTCACACTTCATTATATTGAATTTCATTTGCCATTTACCTATCCACTCTGCAAGCCTGTTTATGTCTTCCTGTATTTTGGTGCCGTCTTCCACACTATTAGTTACAACCCCCAATTTGGGATCATCTGCAAATTGTGACACCACACCTCTAAGTTCACAGTCCAAATCATTTATGTATATGGTGAACAACAGCAGTCCCAGCACGGATTCCTACAGGTCATCACTTCCCACTTTCTGCCGGTCCAAGAAACCTCCCTTAACTGTTACCCTCTATTTTCTGTTTTGGAGTCATCTTTTAGTCCATTCTGCTACCTTGCCCCTGACTCCAAACACCATGGGGGTGATTTTCATTCAGAAGTCAGGAAGGAGGCGGGACTACAACTTTGGGGTTGTAGTCCCACCTCCATCGAGATGCGGCCAATCCACACGATTTTAACTTGATTGACCTTGTTGAGCCCGCCCAGCGGGCTCAGCAGGCCAATTAAGGGCCACCCAGCAACAGGTGACATCACAGACTGAAATTTCATCTGTCAAGATGTTTTGACAGATGAAATATCAGTGTTTCACAGCTGTTTGAAGCTGTCAAACGCTGACAGTCTTACTTCTAACCTGAGTCCTTCTCCACAGACTCAGTTAGAAATCTCACCGGCACAGAAAGCTGCAGGCTGTCACTTTTGACAGTTCACAGCCATTCTGCTTTCTGAGCCGGTGAGATGATCGACTCCCGAAACCTAGAGGAAGGAAGGCTGAAAAGGTATGTACAGGTAAATTAAACTTCTTTACACACTTTAGACACACCAAACACACTTACCTTTGCACTCATGCACCCATCACTCACCTGAACACTGATATCTTGAACCCTCCAAGTCCTTCAACCCGACGGCCCAACTCCTCTAACTTGGCGTGGTTTGGAGCTGTCGGGAATCCCACACTTCAAACTTTAAAATAGGGATTAGGCTAAAAACTGCCTGTTAACAGGCAGTTAATTGGCACTAATCCCTTCCCGCCTCGGGTAGGCAGGTCCCAGTGCGGGGCGGGTTGGGGGTGGGATGGTGTCGGGACCCCCGAATTCAGGACTTTAACCCCCTGCACGCCTCCAATCGCGACTCCACGGGTCAATGAAAATCGACCCCCATGACTTTTGGCATGAGTCTCTTATGTGGCACCTTATCGAAGGCCTTTTGAAATTCCATGTATACCACATCCACTGCATTTCCCTTGTCTACTTTTTCTGTCACTTTTTCAGAGATGAGGGCAAGGAAGGAAATCAAATAAAAAATTGGAACAGAAACAAAATTATGACGTTTTTAAAGCTTTATATTCATATAAATAAATGTAGAGTTTCTCCTGGTTTCCTGATTGGTCTGTGCTAATCACATGGTATTATCTTATCAATCCTATCCCAGGATAATAAGAAGCACACCAGTCTCACTCCCTTCCTACCGACAATGCCACAAGAGATCTATGAGCTTCTTCAAAACATTTTTCAAATAACAGTTGCTAAAGGCAACATTAGGTAACTAGCTTAGATGATTTACTGATCTCAACAGAACAAGTGAGCAGGATTAACAAGTACGATTGTAATATCAGTCATGGGAGCACCCCATGCTGTTTACTTCTGTTGAAATCAATTCAACTGGCTCAGATCTAGCTCAGAAACTCCTCAAAGCTAGTTCGCCTGGGAGCTGAAATATTTCTGTGTGCTAATTTATGTACACTGATTAACCCTTTCATGTTAAATTCCTGTATGCTTGTTACAAATGTTTTGCTAGCTTTAGATAGGTACTCGGGTTTAACGGTGCTGGTCAGTCCTGTAAGTGCTCTCCATGCCATATATCCAGTGGTGTTCCCATACTGCCCAAGATCTACCATTGCATAACCTGGGGATGTACCAACAGTAGCTCTTTGATCATAACTTGATATTGGGTCTTTCATATGTGCCCTCACATGCATCTCTTCAATCTTTCAGTGCTTGGACTGAAAACACTTTAGTGACATGAATTGTTAGGCTGCTTTATTTTACAGACAGCATGTCAATATACAGTAAAAAAAAAACAGAAAATGCTGGAGCTACTCAGCAGGTCAGGCAACATCTGTGGAGAGAGAAAGAGAGTTAACGGTTCAGGTTGATGACCTTTCGTCAGAACTGGAAAAGTTAGAGATATAACAAGGTTTTAAGCAGGTGTGGAGGCAGGGAAAGGGGGGAAGGGAGGAAAGAACAAAAGTGAAGGTCTGTGATAGGGTGGAAGGTCCGAAGAAATGGGGGCAGAGGTTATGCTCATTTTTTCAGATGGCACCTGTTGATCATTCTGCTATTCCCATTTACACCTCTTCTAAACCCATCTTTTCTTTCTTTACTTGTCCCATTACCATCTCCTTTTGCCTTGTACAATCATAACTTCACTTTTGTTCTTTCCTCCCCTCCCCCCCACTTTCCCTGCCTCTGTACCTGGTAAAAAACCTTGTTATAACTCTAACATTTTCCAGCTCTGATGAAATGTCATCGACCTGAAACGTTAACTCTGTTTCTCTCTGCACAGATGCTGCCGGACCTGCTGAGTCGTTCCAGCACCTTCTGTTTTTATTTCCAATTTCCAGTATCCGTAGTATTTTGCTTTTGTATAAGTGAATGTACAAAGTGACTCTTATAATCAAAACTCACTTACTTACCTCTTCTTTATGAATAAGAAAACCTATATTAAACCGTGACACACTAACCTACATTAGGTCAAGGGCTGACAATGTGGAAAACTGCCCAGGTATGTCCTGTCCACAAAAAGCAGGACAAATCCAACCCGACCAATTACCGCCCCATCAGTCTACTCTCAGTCATCAGCAAAGTGATGGAGGGTGTCATCGACAGTGCTATCAAGTGGCATTTACTCACCAGTAACCTGCTCACTGATGCCCAGTTTGGGTTCCGCCAAGAACACTCGGCTCCCGATCTTTTTACATCCTTGGTCCAAACATGGACAAAGGAGCTGAATTCCAGAGGTGAGGTGAGAGTGACTGCCCTTGACATCAAGGCAACATTTGACCGAGTCTGGCATCAAGGAGCCTTCGTAAAACTGAAGTCAATGGGAATCAGGGGAAAAATGCTCCACTGGCTGGAGTCATACCTAGCAAAAAGGAAGATGGCTGTGGTGGTTGAAGGTCAGTCATCACAGCCCCATGACATTGCTGCAGGGGTTTCTCAGGGCAGTGTCCTAGGCCCAACCATCTTCAGCTGCTTCATCAATGACCTTTCCTCCAACATAAGGTCAGAAATGAGGATGTTCGCTGATGACTGCACAATGTTCAGCGCCATTCACAACTCCTCAGATAATGAAGCCGTCCATGCCCGCATGCAACAAGACCTGGACGACGTTCAGGCTTGGGCTGATATGTGGCAGGTAACATTTGTGCCACAGAAGTGCCAGACAATGACGATCTCCAACAAGCAAGAGTCTAACCACCTCCCCTTGACATTCAATGGCATTACCATCGCCGAATCTCCCACTATCAACATCCTGGGGGTTACCATTAACCAGAAACTTAACTGGACCAGCCACATAAATAGAGTGGCAACAAGAGCAGGTCAGAGGCTAGGTATTCTGCGGCGAGTGTCTCACCTCCTGACTCCCCAAAGCCTTTCCACCATCGACAAGGCACAAGTAAGGAGCGTGATGGAATACTCTCTACTTGCCTGGATGAGTGCAGCTCCAACAACACTCAAGGACAACCATCCAGGACAAAGCAGTCCGCTTGATTGGCACCCCATCCACCACCTTAAACATTCATTCCCTCCACCACCGGCATACCGTGGCTGCAGTGCATGCCATCGACAAGATGCACTGCAGCAACTCGCCAAGGCTTCTTCGGCAGCACCTCCCAAACCCGTGAATTCTTCCACCTAGAAGGACAAGGGCAGCAGGCGCATGGGAACACCACCACCTCCAAGTTCCCCTCCAAGTCACACACCATCCTGACTTAGACGTATATCACCGATCCTTAATCGTCGCTGGGTCAAAATCCTGGAACTCCCTCCCTAACAGCACTGTGGGAGTACCATCACCACATCGACTGCAGCGGTTCAAGAAGGTGGCTCACCACCACTTTCTCAAGAGCAACTAGGGATGGGCAATAAATGCTGACCTTGCCAGCGACGCCCACATCCCATAAAATAATTTTTTTTAAACTGCGCACAAATTACTAAAGCATTTGGAGTGGGGAATGTCTCTGCAACGGGGATTTTAATTTCCCAGGAATTTAATAGCCAATGGCGAGCCATCCAGCAGTGAGGGCAGGACAGCTGAAAGACCTGTAGACATTATAATTGACTGTTTTCTAATACAACATGTTAGTGAGGAAACTAGGGGTAATCAGGTATTTAATTTAGTTTTTAGTAGTGAGCAGTATCAGACCTCCATATGGGGGGAAACCTGGGTAACAGTGACCACAATATCATTTGATTCTATTTCATCAGTTAAACAAAAGTTGGCAAGAAGTTAATGCTGGCTCCAGATTTTAGGAGGGCTAAAATTTGCAAAAATGGCAGAGCACTTAAATCAGTAGATTGGCTAACCTACGAGAAGGGGAAATGACTAACAGAAGAAAAGTGGAATACCTTTAAAACCATTCTGATCCAAAATGAAGACATGTATGTTCCTCGTGTCAAAAGAAGGGCGCACGATAGAACAAAGCCAAAGTAGCTAACTGGTCATGTTAGACTTGAGCAAAAATACTTTTACAGACTAAAGTAAAATGGGGGTGAAATTGATCTTTGGTGCTCGTGCAAATTGGCGATTTTGGCGCACGGTAAAATGGTCTGCCAATTCAGTATTGTTCGTTTGCCATTACCGTCAATATCAATGCCACCCCCCCAATAACTCTTAAACATGCACGGCTAAGTATCGAGCTCAGCTAAGGGCAACATTTGTGACAACTTGCATTTATATATCGCCTATAATGTAGAAAATAATCTCCCGTGGTACTTCCCAGAAGCCTAATCAGACAAAAATCAACATTAAGCTAAAGAAGGCGATATTGGGAGGTGTGATCAAAACCTAGATCAAAGAGATGGATTTTAATGAGGGTCTTAAGAGAGGAGAGGGAGCTTGGAAAGTTTAGGGAGCAGATTCCAGAGATGGGGCCTACACGGCGGCAATCATGGACATCAAAGGCATGGCAAAAGGAATGAGGGCTGTACAATAGTGATTATGTTACGGGATTAGTAATCAAGAGGCCTGGAATTTAAATTCAGTTAATTAAATAAAAATCTGGAATAAAAAGCTAGTACCAGGAATGGTGACCATGTAACCACTGGATTGTCATAAAAAACCATCTGGCTCACTAATGTCCTTTAGGGAAGGAAATCTGCTGTGCTAACCTGGTCTGGCCTATATGTGACTCCAGACCCACAGCAATGTGGTTCACTCTTAACTGCTCTCTGAAAGGGCCTAGCAAGTCACTCAGTTGTCAAGAAGGTGGCTCACCACCAGCTTGCCAAGAGCAATTCGAGATGGGCAATAAATGCTGGCTTTCCCACCAACACCCACATCCTGTGAATGAATAAAAAAACATTCCAGAGTTGGTTGGAGGAGGTTACAGAGATAGAGAGGCAGGACCATAAAGAGAATTAAACATAATAATGAGAATTTGAGGCACTGGAGGACTGGAAGCCAATGTAAGCCACCAAGCACAGTGATAGGTGAGTGGAGCTTAATACAGGCACCAGAGTTTTGAATGAGCTGAAGTTTTGAAAGAGCATTGGAATAGTTGAGTCTGGAGGTCACAAAAGCATGGATGAGGGTTTTGGCAGCAGATGGGCTGAGGCAGGAGCAGAGACAGATAATGTTATGGAGGTGGAAGTAGGCGAGCTTTATGATGGAGAGGATATGGCGTCGGAAGAACCTGTCGGCGTTAAGTACAATGCCGAGGTTGCGAACAGTCTGATTCAACCTGAGACCGTGGCCAGTCAGGGGGATGGAATCGATGGTGAGGGTATGGAAATCCCCTTCCAGGTGAAACAACGATTTACTTGTACTTCTCGCAATCTAGTATACTGTATTCGCTGCTCACGATGCGGTCTCCTCTACATTGGGGAGACCAAACGCAGATTGGGTGACCGCTTTGCGGAACACCTCTGTTCAGTCCGTAAGGGTGACCCCGAGCTTCCGGTCGCCTGTCATTTTAATTCAACGCTCCATTCCCACTCGGACCTCACCGTCCTTGGCCTCTTGTATTGTTCCACGGAAGCTCAACGTAAACTCAAGGAACAGCACCTCATCTTCCGATTAGGCACTCTGCAGCCTTCTGGACTCAATATCGAGTTCAACAATTTCAGATCATAACCTCGGCCCCTATTCCATGGAGAGATAGAGCTGGTTGTCATCACCGTATATGTCTTTGTATGATGTCATCAAGGAGCAGCATGTAGATGAGAAAGAGGAGGGGGGCCAAGGACAGATCCTTGGGGGACTCCAGAGGTAATGGTGCAGGAACAGGACGGGCAGCCAATGCTGGAGATGCTGTGGCTATGATTGCATAGGTAAGAATGGAACCAAGCAAGGGCAGTCCCACAGAGCTGGAGAATGGAGGAGAGGCGTTAGAGTATGAAGGTGTGGTCAACCGTGTCAAAAGCTGCAGAGAGGTTGAAAATCAGATTGATTATTTGCATGAACAAATGTGAGTCGTTCTGCGCATGTGCACTGTATGGGGGCGGAACCTAAAGACCGTCCTGCCACGCACTGGCAGCCGCACATGCTCATCCGTCGTTCCAACCGCACAGTCTCAGAATAAGGGGTCGGCCATTTAGGACTGAGATGAGGAGAAATTCCTTCACTCAGAGGGTGGTGAATCTTTGGAATTCTCTACCCCAGAGGGCTGTGGCGGCGCAGTCATTGAGTATATTCAAGACAGAGATCGTTAGAGTTTTGAATATTAAGGGAATCAAGGATAGTGCAGGAAAGTGGAGATGAGGTAGAACATCAACCATGATCTTACTGAATGGCAGAGCAAGCTTGAAGGGCCAAATGGCCTACTCCTGCTCCTATTTCTTATGTTCTTATGAATTTAAATGCCACAGCTGCTGTGGTGGGATTTGAACTCATGTCTCTGGATTATTAGCGCAGGCCTCTGGATTACTAAGTCCAGTTACATAACCACTAATGCTACCGTACCCGTTGCTGAAGTTGTAAATGCTAAAGTGGATGTTTCCTGCTAAAAAATAAGGGATTTCAAATTAGATAGGGCTGCAAGTCATGGTGGCATTCACCTAGCAATGGCCCAAGAGATGGGAGCTGTGCTAAGTGAGCCGCTTATATTTTGATTAAACAGCTCATTAGGTGAGGGTTCTTCCAATGGACTGGCAGGAGGCTAATGTTGTACCAATATTCAAAAAGAGCAGTGAGTCAGAACCGGAAAATTATAGGCCCATTAGCTTGACTTTGGTTATATACAATTTACTAGAAGTGACCATTAGAGATACTCTCTATGACAACCTGGACAAAAGGGGTATTAGAGACTCTCAACATGGCTTCTGTTGAATTTTCTGAGAAGGTTACTAGGTTGGATGATGATGGTAGCCCAGTTTGACAAAGTGCTATACAACAGGCTAATTATATGGTAGATTCCTGTGGGATATGAGGGCAGATCCTGGGGTGGATAAAGAATTGGTTGCATTCACATAGTTAGAGAGTTGGTAATAATCATAGAACCATACAGCACAGAAAGAGGCCATTCATCCCATCATAACTGTGTGGGCTTGTTGAAAGAGCTATCCAATTAATTCCACACCCTTGCCCTTTCCGCATAACTCTGCAAATCTTTCCTTTTCAAGTATATTTCCAATTCCTCTTTGAAAGTTACTACTGAATCTGCTTCCACTACCCTTTCAAGCCATGCTTTCCAGATTAAACCACTTGCATCGTCAAACAAAAATTCTCCTCATCTCCCCTGGTAAAGGGTTGGTGTGGAGACTGGTCACTAGTGGAATCCCGCAGGGTATGGTGTTAGGAACTTTGCTCCTCACTATCTATATCAATGATTTGGATGAAGGCACAGCGGGAATTGTCATCAAGTTCGCAGATGACACAAAGGTTTGGATTGGTATTAGAACTTTGGAACAGAAAGAAATAAGACTGCTGTCAGATCTAGATGCAATGGGGAATGAGTCTGCACCTGGCAGATGGCAGTTAATGTAGATAATGTGGGTACAGCTAATGTCAAACATATGCATAACATGTAGGGGCTCCAAACTAAAGTCTACTGGGCAGTAAAGAGACCTGCTACCTTGGTGTTACAATGCATGTGTCTTTAAAAGTTCACAACCAGTGATGTGAGGCTATAGTAAAGGCTAATAGAATATTGGGATATACTGCTATGATGATCCAATAGAAAACAGAAAGCAGTATATTGTCCTTGGACAAGACTTTGGTTAGGCCTCGTTTAGAATACTGCATTCAATTTTGGTCCCATAACATGGTGAATAATAGAGGCCCTGGACCAGGTTCACAGAAGGATCACTCGAATGATCCCTAGTTTAAAAACCCTTAGTTATCACAATAGGCTTAGAGAGCTGGATCTTTTATCTCTAGAAAATGTAGACTTTGGGGAGATTTGATTGAGGTATTTAAAGTAATGAAGGGAGTCAACTGTGTCCGTGTAGATAAACTATTTGAATTAGATAGGTTAGGGGGAAGCAGGGAACATGTGTATAAGTTACATAACATAGAGCTTGGTTAGATGTCACACACCATTCTGACTTGGACAAATATCGCCGTTCCTTCATTGTTGCTGGCTCAAAATCCTGGAACTCTCTATCTAACTTCACCACACAAACTGCAGTGGTTCAAGTAGAAGGTCAACTACCTTCTCAAGGGCAACGAGGGTTGAGCAACTATTGTTGGCCTTGCCAGCAATGCTCACATCCTGCATATGAATTCAAAAAATGTTTCACAGTGGGATAACTTAACTTTTCCTGGTCAGTCCTTTGATTCTGACTGGCTCTGAGTTTAAGGTGAGCGAGTTCTTCATTGCTAGGCCAAGCTCCTTTCCCAGACATAACTAGACTGACTGACCCCGAACATTG
Source organism: Somniosus microcephalus (assembly GCF_052327205.1). Taxonomy (NCBI): domain Eukaryota; kingdom Metazoa; phylum Chordata; class Chondrichthyes; order Squaliformes; family Somniosidae; genus Somniosus; species Somniosus microcephalus. The sequence continues at coordinate 84,246,917 of NC_140988.1, forward strand.
ATTTTTCTCCCCTTTTTGATTTTTCTGATCACAGGAAGTCGACGAGCTGTCCCTTCAACATCTTCTCCACTTGCCGATTTGCCAGTAGGCCTGCCAAACAAACTGGCTACCTCCTTCCCAAAAGTACATTCACAGCAGATGCCTATGCTGGGTTCCAATGAATGGGTCGTGGCAATGACAAAGGGTCTGGAAGCTCAATGGGATATCTAAACTAAATTCCATTGTCTAAAGCACTCTGGATCCTACTCTACATTTCCCAGCTCTGCGAATCTAACCCCTTGGGAAGTACATCTAACTGAATAGTAGAATTTTTAACATAAATTATACCAAGATCCTCCCATAGCGGCCTATTCAGCAATCCTGAAAGATGACAGTGCCATTTAATGAAGTTATTAACCTATTTAAAATAAATGGGTTAACAACTTTGTTAGAATAGCAATTAAGGTTTTGGCCCAAATGCAGTAACCATTGCATTAAAAGTATGTACAGGGGAGTTTCAAACTCCCTGATAACATCAGCACTCGGTATTTAAACTAAATATACCTCGAAGGGAATAAAAGAAACAAAAAGGAAGTTAAAGTTCATTATTATACCATTGACCTTTTTTAAGCAATGCAGTTGTCAATAGAATATTGTGTAGAAGCAAACTAATTATATAATTATTATGCAAACTAAGCATTACAAGTTGTGTTTCTTCAAGCATTTTATATGAATAAGCAGTCATACAATATATTTGGTAAGTTCTAAGTTGTTAGTCTGCCTTACATTTTAGAAAGCTTTAAATTAAAGAGTATCAAAATCAATATAATTAATTTCCAATCAGAAGGAAAAAAATAATGAATCCAACTAATTGTCATGCAAACCAGTGTTCTGTAAAGTTGACATTGTAAACTATGTTTATGTTTTAAAGGACAAAAAAAATACTTTTATTCACCAAGGCTTAATTTAACTAACCCAACAATGTAAAAGAAGCAATAAAGACCTGCACTGCTTTCTGGGACTGAATATCAACAATCAGCACTCTGTTCAGGCTTGGCTGTGTCACGTAGATGTACTTGTCTTTGATGTTCACGGCAGTAGCCCAAACACACCGCTGGATTGCTTCACCCTCAGCTTTGGGGCAGACTTCATCCTAAACAACAATGTGGAGAAAAAAATCTTCAGTAACCAATTAATACTGAGGTGAAACTAGGTTCAGTTTCTGTGACCAGAGGAAAATCAAGGCAAATATAATAAATGATAAAGTTTAGAAACTGCTTGGGCAGCAGAGAAACGGTAGAAGGTATGTTTTTTTGCTCTTCTAAGAGTGTAGGTTCATTGCCTGTAAAATTTATATCATCCTTATTGTGTGTTAAGCTGACAAACTGTTTGTATTCATAGTAGATAACAATCTAATTTAAATGGTTAACTACCTAAGGGGGGGGGGGGAGGTTGGGGGGTGGTGTCAGAGCTGGGTCATAATTCTGGAGAGTTTAATTATAACCAACATCACTAAAACAGGTTATCTGGTCATTATCACATTGCTGGTTGTGGGACCTTTCTGTGTGCAAATTGGCTGCTACGTTTCCTACATTACAACAGTGATTACACTTCAAAAAGTACTTCATTGAATGTAAAGTGCTCTAGACATCATGAGGTTGTGAAAGGCACTATATAAATGCAAGTTCTTTCTTTATATTAAATAATGGAACAATATAAACTACCTATAGTACCAAGGACTTATAGCAATCTGCCAGCTAAGGGTTGACTAGGAATTCTGATGTTGGTTATTAGTCAAGGTTTTCTGGGTGATTTATTTTAAAACTGGGTAGACTAAATTGAACCATTGTCTTAACTTTTGTTGCCTTGTGTAATTATACTTTGAATTTGATGTACTAATCTGAAAATTGCATCTTCAAATCTTTATTCTTATTTTACTGTACATTTACACTTTTGGTTGAGTTAGATGAAGAAGGGTGGGAGGAGGCTCGTGTTGAGCTTAAACACTGGCATAGACCAAGTTGAGAGAATGGCCTGTTTCTGTGTAATTCTATGTAGTTTGAGTCCTGCATTTGTTATTTTTATATTCTGCTAAAAATTGGTCCTAAACACAGGAATTTATTCTTCAGTTACATTGTTGGCATTTGAAATGACCCTGCTGGGATATGAGTGCAATACTTATATAAAGCAATTATATGGCAGGATTATTGAGCCATTAATATTTTCAATGTTCTCATGGCAGTAAGAGCACTATTACTTTAAACGCTAAATGCAAATAGTGGCTTGAAATAAAAGCACACCACAAAACAGCTAATTCACCATAAGGAAAATATATTGACTAATGTACCACTATTTGTTCAGTCAACCAGTTAGAAAAGGTTGGTGCAATTTTCTTTATCTCACTCAGCGAATGCATTAGCATCGCAAAACGAGCAAAAATAGTGTAAAAAGTCTGACCATTAATTTGAGCTCACTTATTCTCTGTGTAATTATTGCCAGAGAGCAGAATGGGCTTTGAATAATTTAATAGTGGAGATTAAAAAAAACTGAAATCATTTCTGATTGAAAGGTCCCACCCAAATGGTCATCTCTCTTTCTCTAATATCTGCACTGACTGACCAGCATGTGTATTGCCAGCATATTATGATTTTTTTTAGAAATGAATAATCTAACAAAGTCCAGTTTATAAACATTAATTATTAGTATTGGTGTTATCTCGAGCACAAATATTTTTACTTGATATGTTGTGGTGCTATATCAACATGAAAGCCTTTCTTACAGCTCAAAGTCGGCTAAAGAAATGGACACCTAAACTTCAAGTATTCATTATCAAACTAATAAAAGAAACTAGCACGCAGCTGAAATGTATTTAAAGAGCCCTATTAAATCAGGCCAACAACTTTTGAAGGCGCATGTTGGTAGATCTGAAGGTGATTAGTGCAGCTTTGTTGAGATTAAATTCATAAACCCTTTCCATCACAGCCTAGGGAAAAATCCATTGCTACTGCAAAGATAGCACAATAAAACAATGACATTTATACAACTGCATGAAGAATACATTTTTTGCAATATGCACTGATCAAAATGCTGTGCCCATCTCTGTACAATTATCTAAAAGTATGCAATTTAGTAATATCTCGAGTCTTTTATACAACTTTCCAAAACCTTTCCCTATTTTTTTTCCGATTGCCACTCTTTTTCTGGGGGTGGTGGCCCATGTTGGGGTACAATTCCATGGCTACTGGCAGCCCTTGCCCAAGCAGACACTCTTCCTTGCCAGTTTTCATAGCAAGTATTGATATGCTATTCGACAGTTGGGGGCATCACAGCTGGGTCCAATCTGTCGTATTCTGTGCCTGGGATATCCACGGGGGGTTGCAGTGGAAACTCCAAAGAAATGACATCTATGGCTAATATGCGTTTCCACCAACCTTCTGCCAAAGTTACAGTGAGAGATTAAGAGAACCCTGTGGAAATTCTCCCCCACCTCCCGATGCCCATACCTGAGCACTTGGAAAATTATGCAAATGCCATCCTAATAGCTAAATGCGAGGAGATGGTATCAAATTCATTGCTTATCCTGCAGGGGCCACTCGATAGAGATGAGGGAATAGATTTTTCTCTTAAGCACTGGGGCACTGAGCTTGGCGTGACTGCCACCCTTATCTGAAAATTGGGCGCCAGCTGCTAAGAATTTTCTTTCCATTAAAATGGATAGATGGAAAATCATGAACCGTTTGTATCTGATTTTCTTATAAAGGCTTTTGCCCCTCCCTGCTCTTATGCCCCAATGCTGAAGAGCAAAATTTGCCCCCAGGAGTAGAAACAAATGATAAGAACATAAGATAAGAATGTAAGAATTCGGAGCAGGAGTGGGCCACACGGCCCCTCGAGCCTGCTCCGCCACACGGCCCCTCGAGCCTGCTCCGCCACACGGCCCCTCGAGCCTGCTCCGCCACACGGCCCCCTCGAGCCTGCTCCGCCACACGGCCCCTCGAGCCTGCTCCGCCACACGGCCCCTCGAGCCTGCTCCGCCACACGGCCCCGTCGAGCCTGCTCCGCCACACGGCCCCTCGAGCCTGCTCCGCTATTCAATAAGATCATGGCTGATTATCGACCTCAACTCCACTTTTCCGCCTGATCTCCATACCCTTGATTCCCCTAGAGTCCAAAAATCTATCTATGTTGGCCTTGAATATACTCGAAGATTCAGCATTCACAGCCCTTTGGGGCAGAGAATTCCAAAGATTCACAACCCTCTGAGTGAAGAAATTCCTCCACATCTCAGTCTTAAAAGACTGACCCCTTATCCTGAGACTATGGCCAGAATTTTCTGGGGTCCGTGCGGGCATGATTGGAGGCGGCTCGGGTGGGAAATTTGAAAAATCTTGCAGCGGGTGGGGAACTCGCCGTCATCCCGCCCCGACGCACCTTTCCCTCGGGCACGTTTGCTGGCACTGCAGCGACCCGAATGGCAGAGGCAGGCGAGCTAATTTAGATCATTATTAGGTACTTGTCAGACCATTAAGAGTCCTTTTAGCCTCCGGGATCACGTGGGCCGGCCCAACCAGTGAAAGAAGGGGAATCTCCATTCATACTTATGGGGATTCCTTACGTACGGAACTCCCATAAGTATGAATGGGGATCACTTAAAAAATTGAGCCGTGCCCCCTTTGGGGCACTAACTTCACCAGAGCGCTAATTTTAGCGCCCGGAAAAAATTAGTGCCCCCGCGGCCGAAATTCATCGGTATCGCCCCAAGAGAGAAGCGGGGTGCTACTGGAAGCACCCCGCCTCTCTCTTGGGGCGCTGCGAGGGAATATCACGGCGCTACGTGCCACGGTACTGCAGGCCTTCCTCCCCTTCTTAAAGGGGAGGGGCCTTGCACTGCGCGACCCGGGGCCCAGCTGGGCCACCAGGGATTGGAGTGCCAGCAAAAGAGCCCGGCACTCAAGCTAAGTGCCGGGCTCACGGAGCGCAGCCGGCACCCCGTGGGGGGGCTTCAGAGGAGGCCGGGGACGGCAGATGGGGCAGGTGCGGGCAGGCGGCCAGCAACAAAAATGGCCACCCGGCACCTCCCCTTTAATTTGCGCTGCCCCAACCGCAGGTAGGTCTCCCTGACCCCGGCAGACATAGCGTCCGGCGGTAAGTCAGGGGGCGCTACCGAAGATTGCGGTCGGGGCGCGAGCGTGGCGATGTGCACGGTGATGATGTCATTGCGGGCGGCACAGCGCTGCGGGGCACTAACGGTTACTGTCACCGCTAACCTCCCGCTGAATTTCGTGGGAGGTGCTGGCGGTGCCGCGCCCGGGCGCTAGTTTTTTTGGCCTAAGGCCTAGAAATTCACTTTGGGCCCGCCAGCTGGCGTGCGCCCAAAAGTTAGCGCTGAGCGCGGAGCCAGTTGCGCGTGTCAGATATTCAGTTTTTGCGCCCCAAGTCGGAACCGGGCGCTATCCCAGGGTGTGCCCGCCCCCGCTTGGGGCGCTGAAACTGAATTTCAGCGCTCTAGGCGCCGCTGCGCCACCCGCTGCGGAGCGGCAGGCTGCGGTACTGCAGGCCTCCTCCTTCTCTTAAGGGGGAGGTGCCTGCAATGGGGAGATCGCCGCTGGATAGTGCCGGCAAATGAGCCCGGCACCACGGAGAAGTGCCGGGTTCGCGGAAAGCAGCCGGCAATGCCGCGGGGGGGGGTGGTGGAGGAGGCCGGGGAAGGAGGTGCGGGCAGGCGGCCGCCGAAAAAGCGGCCGGCCGCACCTCCACCTCAAAGCGCCCCACTAAGGCTACAGTACGGCCCCGTTTTCTGGTCGCTGTTTGCGGCCGCTGCGGAAGAGGCGGCCGCAACTAAATATGGGGGTCGGGCCGGTATCGGGGCGGAACCGGGGCACTGCGCACACCGATGACGTCATCGGTGCCGGTGCAGCGCTAACGGCTACCGCCGCCATTACCGCTGCGCTGAATATCAGCGCAAACTCCTCTATTGGCGCAGAAGCCCTCTTTGGGCGGTAACTGGCCGCAAAGCTGGCAGCGCCTTACTGAATTTCTAGGCCTATATGTTTTAACGGGGCTACAAATAAACTTACCCCATTGGACAGGGTATGCACCCCTAGGGGTTGCAAATTACTGCCCCAGGTGACAACACTACTCTGTCTCACATGGCACCCACTGAGGTGCGCGTATTTGCTCTGGTGCTGGGTGCACTCATGTCTGGTGACGGTGCGCCCTCAGAGGCTGGAGGCTCCTCTGAGGAATTGTCTTCCTCTTCCTTCTAGACAGTGGGTGGGGGGGCTCTTGATGGATCAGTGGGAGTGTAAAGAGATGAGTTAGAGATGCCATATGAAGAATGGCTACAGATTCCATTGTGCACATGATGACCATTCAGTGGCTGCTGACATCAGTGCCCATATGAGTGACTGATACATGCCATTTAGCTGAATGATATGTAATTCGTTCACCATGTTGCTGAGATGTCCCCCTCTCTCCCTCTCCCACCTCCAGCTGCTTGGCGACTCCAGAAACTTGCATGGCAACCTCCGCTGCTGATGTTAGGGTGTCCAATGATGGCATTCCACCTCCGGTTCTCTCCCTCTCCCTCTTATTGTGGGCTCTCTTTTCCTGCAAGGAGGGAATGAAGAGAAGGTTGAGCGAGAGTGATGGAATGAGTGTAAGGAATGGATGGGTTACATCTTTAGAGGGAGACTATGATGGAGTGGGGTGACATTGCCAAGTGGCCTCCTTGTGTTGTTAGTTGGTATGATTGCATTAGGATGAGGGTGAGTGTGAGGGGTGGCTAGTCAGATGGGGATGTGAGTATGTAGATAGTGAGAAGGATGGGTGGAGGTCCAAGGTAAGTTGATGTGAGTAATGATGTGCAGGAGATGGGTTGGTTCGGCAGAGTGATGGGGATGTGATGAGAGGCACAGCAGGATGAAGTTGAGTTTGGCTTTGTACTCACCTTTCCTGATCTAATGAGATCATTGAAACGTTTCCGGCACTGCACCCAGGTCCTCCTGAACACATCCCTGCTGTTTATCTCCTCTGGTATTTGGAGCCAGGCTCTTTTGGTCTCCTGGGGAGGTCTCTTCCACCCATTAGAAGGGAAAAGGATCTCCCTGCGTGCTCTGACTCCCTCCACAAGCACATAGATTGAGTCATCGGCGAACCTGGGTGCAGCCCTCTGCCTCTGTGCAGTTATATTTGGCACTCTTTCCAGCAGTCCTAGATGAACCTTCAAATGCAATGTGGCCATGGCTGCCTTAAATATTCCTAATTGAAAACGCGTCATCGCTGATGTCATCAGACCTGCACCATTTAATAGGACCGTGTAATGTGCAGGGCAGCCTTAATAGGCCCCACTAGCGCAAAATCAATCTGAGGAGCAGCATGGAATCAGGAATGGGGTCGCAATGGATTTATTAAAGGGAAATCATGTTTGACGAATCTGTTAGAGTTTTTTGGGTTTGTAACTAGCAGAATAGATAAGGGGGAATCAGTGGATGTGGTGTATTTGGATTTTCAGAAGGCATTCGATAAGGTGCCACACACGAGGTTATTAAACAAAATTAGGGCTCATGGGATTGGGGGGTAATATACTAGCATGGATTGAGGATTGGTTCACAGTGAGTAAAGCACTGAGCTAATGATAATTAGTCCCTAGCAGCAATTTTTCTATTCTGACAGCGCTACCATTTTTGACGGCCGTTAACCCCCGGCCACGGTGGCACCGGCAGCTTTTGTGGTAGCCACAAGTTTCTAGGTCAATGCCCCCTAGTTCTAGGCTCTCCAGCCAGGGGAAACAGGTCGGTAAGGAGAAGGCTGCTGGTGTTGCTGGTGCTGCTGGTGTTGCTGGTGCTGCTGCTGCTGGTGTTGCTGCTGGTGTGGCTGGTGTTGTTGGCTCTGGCTGCTCATCTTGGTCTGACTCTGAGGTCCAAGGTGAAACAGCATAAGCGGCACCCAAGCTGATCTGATAGATGCCAGGTAAATTGGAGATCAGAGGCACAATCCTCCAATGTAGTGAAAGTGCCTTGCAATGTGGTGAGAATGGCTTCTGAAGGCAAAATTGCTGCACAAAATGGTGTCAGCAAGAGCCTTTCCCTTCGGCAAGGAAGCAGGTGTAAGGTGTGTGTATTTATGTGCTTTTTCCAGCTGTCGCTTAATGAACTATCACAATGGCCACTGAGCTCTCACCTTGCCTTCACAGGTGACCTTCAGGAAAACCGTAAATCCCATGCACAAGCAGTAAAGGCTGAAACCTCACATTAAAAAGCCTCTTAAGGGTCTCTCAACGAGCTGTGAACTACTTCAATGAGGTCGCCCGCCTCTCCCGAGTGGGTCCGTGGCGCGCTTCAAAACGCTCCCCAAATGCGGAAGTTGGCGGGATGAAGGCGGGTTCCCGATGCGCTATCAATTTCAGCACTTTTAACTGCCGACCCGCTCCCAAACCCGCACTCTCTGCAATGTCAAAATTCCGGCCATGGTGTTCAGAACTGCAAACAGTATTCCAGATGTGGTCTAACCAGGGCTTTGTGTAGCTGTAGCAAAACTTCCTTCCTTTTATATTCTAGCTCTCTAGATATATAGGCTAACATTCCATTAGCCTTTTTGATTATTCTTCGTACCTGAACACTACACTTTAGATTTCTGTGCACATATACCCTCAAATTTCTTTGGATCTCCATTGTTCCTAGCTTTTCACTGTTTAAATAATACTCAGATCTATCCTTTTTTGGTCCAAAATGGATGAAGTCACACACACACATCCATCTACCACAGTTTTGCCCACTCACTTAATCTATCAAAGTCTCTTTGTAATTTTATGCTCCCATCTAAGCTGCTTACAATGCCACTAACAGGGAGGTTATGCCAGAACTATATAAAATACTAGTTAGGCCACAACGAAAGTACAGCATACAGTTTTGGTCACCACATTAAAGGAAGGATGTGATCACACTAGCGAGGACACAGAGGAGATTTACGAGGATGTTAACAGGGCTGGTTAGACCACATCTGGAATACTGTTCATAGTTCTGGACACCATACCTTAGAAGGAATATATTGGCCTTGGTAGGAATGCAGTGCAACTTCACCAGAATGTTACCAGGGCTGCAAAGGGTAAATTATGAGGAGAGATTGGATTGGCTGGGGTTGTTTGCTTTGCAACAGAGGAGGCTGAGGGGAGATTTAATTGAGGTGTGTAAAATTCTGAGGGGCCTAGATAAGTGGATAGGAAGGACCAATTCCCTTAGCAGAGAGGTCAATAACCAGGGGGCATGTATTTAAAGTAATTGGTAGAAGGATTAGAAGGGAGTTGAGAAGACTTTTTTCACCCAGAGGGTAGTGGGGGGTCTGGAACTCACTGCCTGAAAGGATGGTAGAAGCAGAAACCCTCATCATTTAAAAAGTACCTGGATATGCACTTGAAGTGCCGTAACCTACAGGGCTACGGACCAAGATCTGGATGTGGGATTAGGCTGGATAGCTCTTTTGGCCGACTCTGACACGATGAGCCGAATGGCCTCCTTCTGTGCCATACATTTCTATGACTCTATGCCTTAAGATGAGCTGAGCAAGCAAGGAAGCAGCACAGAGTGAACAACTGCATGTTTGGTAGGTGTGGGAGTTCAGTGAAGTGGGGGAAGGAGGTGTTTGCTTTTCTTAACTTCTCCCGCAGAGCGGCGGTGGACCTGAGTGGGAGCAGACCAAGGCCCGAGAGCGGGGAAGAACTTGGAGTGAGAGGGGGAGGATCCAGTTGTCGTGATCCACGTAGGTACCAACGACATAGGTAGGACAAAGAAAGAGGTTCTGCTGAGAGAGTTTGAGCAGCTAGGGACTAAATTAAAAAGCAGAACCACAAAGGTCATAATATCTGGATTATTACCGGAGCCACGAGCAAATTGGCATAGGGTCAATAGGATCAGGGAGATGAACGATGGCTCAAACATTGGTGTGGGAGAAGTGGGTTTCGATTCGTGGGGCACTGGCACCAGTACTGGGGAAAGAGAGAGCTGAACCATGCTGGGACCAGAGTTCTAACGAATCGAATAACTAGCGAGGTAGATAGGGCTTTAAACTAAATAAGGTAGAGGAGGGTCCTGGTGGAGAGAAATCTAGAATTCTAAAGAGACAAGACAAGGAAGCAGTGCAGGAAAGGGACCAGATTGTGTCAGGAAGGGACAGAGCGTACAAACAAAGGAGTGCACTAACAAATAGGGTCCGGGTAAGAATAAATGGTAATAAGACAAATAGGGCCATAGTACAAAAAAGTGTTAAGATGTCTAAAAATGTTAAAAAGACAAATCTAAAGGCACTGATCTGAATGCACAAAGCATTCGTAATAAGGTAGACGAATTAACAGCACAAATAGATGTAAACGGATACGATATAATTGCGATTACGGAGACATGACTGCAGGGTGACCAAGGCTGGGAGCTGAATATCCAAGGATATTCAATATTTAGGGAGGACAGGTGAAAAGGAAAAGGAGGTAGGGTGGTCTTGTTAGTAAAGGATGAAATCAGAGCAATAGTGAGAAAGGATATTGGCTCAGAAAATCAAGATGTAGAGTCAGTCTGAGTGGAGCTAAGAAGCACCAAAGGGCAGAAAATATTGGTGGGAGTTGTCAACAGACCTCCACACAGTAGTGGTAATGTAGGGGATGGCATCAAACAGGAAATTAGAGATGCATGTAACAAGGGTACTACAGTAATCATGGGTGACTTTAATCTACATATAGACTGGCCAAACCAAATTAGCAATAATACTGTGGAGGATGAATTCCTGGAGTGTGTACGAGAACCAGTGGGTGTGGTGTATTTGGATTTTCAGAAGGCCTTTGGTAAAGTCCCACATAAGAGGTTAGTGTGCAAAATTAAAAGCACATTGGATTGGGGGTAATATACTGGCATGGATTGAAAATTGGTTAACAGACAGGAAACAGAGAGTAGGAATGAATGGGTCTTTTTCGGGGTGGCAGGCGGTGACTAGTGGGGTACCGCAGGGATTAGTGCTTGGGCCCCAGCTTTTCACAATATATATCAATGATTTAGATGAGGGAACCAAATGTAATATTTCCAAGTTTGCTGATGACACGAAACTAGGTGGGATTGTGAGATGTGAGGAGGATGCAAAGAGGCTTTAAGTTGAGTGAGTGGGCAAATACATGGCAGATGCAGTATAACGTGGATAAATGTAAGGTTATCCACTTCGATAGGAAAAACAGAAAGGTAGAGTATTATTTAAATGGTGATAGATTGGGAAATGCTGATGTACAAAAGGACCTGGGTGTCCTTGTACACCAGTCACTGAAAGCAAACATGCAGGTGCAGCAAGCAGTTAGGAAGGCAAATGGTATGTTGGCCTTCATTGCAAGAGGATTTGAGTACAGGAGCAAGGATGTCTTACTACAGTTGTACAGGGCCTTGGTGAGACCACACCTGGAGTACTGTGTGCAGTTTTGGTCTCCTTACCTAAGAAAGGATATACTTGCCATAGAGGGAGTGCAGTGAAGGTTCACCAGACTGATTCCTGGGATGGCAGGACTGTCGTATGAGGAGAGATTGGGTCGACTAGGTCTGTATTCACTCGAGTTTAGAAGAATGAGAGGGGATGTCATTGAAACGTATAAAATTCTGACAGGGCTAGACAGACTGGATGCAGGGAGGATGTTTCCCCTGGCTGGGGGGGGTCTAGAATGAGGGGTCACAGTTTCAGAATTTGTAGTGGGACATTTAGGACTGAGATTAAGAGAAATTTCTTCACTCAGAGGGTGGTGAACTGTGGAGTTCTCTACCACAGAAGGCTGTGGAGGCCAAGTCACTGAATATATTTAAGAAAGAGATAGATTTCTAGACACAAAAGGCATCAAAGGGTATGGGGAGAGAGTGGGAATATGGTATTGAGATAGAGGATTAGCCATGATCATATTGAATGGTGGAGCAGGCTCGAAGGGCCGAATGGCCTACTCCTGCTCCTATTTTTCTATGTTTCTATGAGGGAGGCTTCAACAGTGGTATTTAAAGGGATCATCAGCAACCACTTACAGCTGACATGTTTCTGCAGTTTGACTGGCTCTGTGCAACTTACTGAAACTCCAGCAGCTTTATTAACTTCTTTCAAGGTTCTAAGGTAACAGGGAATGTTGTTGCAGTGGAGAACACCTTCATTCTTATTAAAAGGCTTCTGCTCACAACTCTTGCTCACAGTCATGGGGGCTCTACTGGCAGTTCACCTCGCGCTCGAGTATCTTCGGGAGAGGGAGCGGAGACAGCGAAGAAGACGAGAAGATGCATGCAGAGGAAGGAGGCCTTACCCACTTAGGTCTTCTGAGAGCGCTTCTCTTATATCCATGTAAGCGAGGAGCAATGTATTGGGAGGCTCCGCTTCACCAAGGAGGTGGTCACAGAACTCTGCCAACTCCTGCAACCAGACCTGCAGCCTGAGAGCAGGACAACCACAGCTCACCCAGTGGCAGTCAAGGTCACCGTGGCCCTCAATTTCTTTGCCAGCGGTTCCTTCCAGTCTGCAGCAGGAGACATCTCACAGTTCGCCGTCCATCGCTGCATCCAACTGATGCTCTCTACACCATGAGAATTGATTATGTTGTCTTCTCTCTGAGCAGAGAAGCAGGACGAGCATGCATGTGGCTTTGCCAGGATAGCGGGCTTCCCCATGGTGCAAGGCACCATCAATTACACCCACGGGCGCCGTATAACGATCCTGAGATCTTCCATAAACGCAAAGCCTATCACTCACTTAATGTGCAGTTGATGTGTGACCATGATGAACGCTTCCTGATGGTCAAGGCCCGCATTAAACATTAAGCATTAAACATTAAAACAGATAGTAAGAGCTTCTACAGGTATATAAAAAGGAAGAGGGTAGCTAAAGTAAACATTGGTCCCTTAGAGGATGAGACTGGGGAATTAATAATGGGGAATGGGGAAATGGCAGAGACTCTGAACAAATATTTTGCATCTGTCTTCACTGTAGAAGACACTAACAGAATCCCAATAATGGATAATCAAGGGTCCATAGGGAGTGGGGAACTAAAGACATTCACTATCACTAAGGAAATAGTACTTGGTGAAATAATGGGACTAAAAGACGACAAGTCCCCTGGACCAGATGGCCTGCATCCCAGGGTCTTAAAGAAGTGGCTGCAGAGATAGTGGATGTATTGGTGAGACCACACCTTGAGTATTGCGTACAATTTTGGTCTCCTTATTTAAGGAAGGATATACTTGCATTGGAGGCAGTTCAGAGATGATTCACTAGGTTAATTCCAGAAATGAGGGGGTTGACGTATGAGGAAAGGTTGAGCAGGCTGGGCCTATACTCATTGGAATTTAGAAGAATGAGAGGTGATCTTATCGAAACATATAAGATACTGAGGGGGCTCGATGGTAGATGCAGAGAGGATGTTTCCCCTCATGGGGAAATCAAGAACTTGGGGGCACAGTCTCAGAATAAAGGGTCACCCTTTTAGAACTGAGATGAGGAGGAACTTCTTCTCTCAGAGGGTCGTAAATTTGTGGAATTCTCTGCCCCAGAGAGCTGTGGAGGCTGGGTCATTAAATACATTTAAGGTGGAGATAGACAGGTTTTTGCAAGATAAAGGAGTGAAGGGTTATGAGGAGAAGGCTGGGAAGTGGCTTTGAGCCCAAGATCAGCCACGATCTTATTGAATGGCAGTGCAGGCTCGAGGGGCCAAGTGGCCTATTCCTGCTCCTATTTCTTATGTTCTTATCCTGGCAGCAGCCATGTTGCCTTCAACCTGCATCAGTCTGGTGTGCCAACAATCTTTCAGCCACCACAGCAAACTCGAGGGTAGCTGCTCGGAGACAAGGGCTATCTGCTCTCCACCTGGCTCATGACTCCCCTCAGCAACCCAACATTTGTGCCCAGCACTCATATAATGAGAGCCATGTTTCCAACAGGAACATCATCGAGCAGGCCATCGGGCTACTGAAGCAACGTCCGTTGCCTTGACCACTCCGGAGGAGCCCTCCAGTACTCGCCGGAGAGAGTGTCTCATTTTGTGATGGTCTGCTGTATGCTTCACAACTTGCCGCCAGGGATTGAGGGACCACCTCAGGAGGAGGAGGAGGAGGGAGAGGAAGAGGATGAGGAAGGAGGGAGGAGACAGGCGGCCAATCCTTCTTCCGGACGAGCTGTTCTTGAACGCCTCATCAGACTCCAATTCCAATGAATGAAACCCCAAATCCCTGTTGCTCACTACGTCCGCATAATACCATTCCTCTGTCACGGAATTTCACAGCGTGCCCCTGGGCACAAAGCTGAAATGGGAGCCACCATAAAACAAACATTCCAAACAAAATGAATAGATATAGCGAAAATCACTTCACACATATTTACAGTAACAATATGAGCTAATCACCCTTTTGCAATCCCTTATTGCCTGTCGCTCAGGAGCTCTTTCCTGTCCTAGTTCTCCTACAAAGTGCTCCCCCAGTGGCTGCAGCGTGGCTGGTGAAAGGCTGCTGAGTTTCCATGGGAGATACTTCAGATGGCCTTGCAGGACGACGTCGAGCAGCTCTTGCCCTAGAAGATCCAGCCGTAGACTGGACCACCTCGGCATGGGCGGCAGTAGTCTGGGCTGACTGGCTGAAATGCAGTGGCAAGAGTAATGGCAGAGTGGTAGTGGTGGGAACAGGAATACTGTCTTCCTAAGAGAGGACAGCAGGGACCTGCTCCACTGACCCACGGCCACTCCCTCTGCGCCACAGCAGTCTGAGCTTAGGCGGCACCTCAGTATTCCTAGCAAACTGTTGGAGCACAGATTGCTGGGCTGCTGCGACACCCTGCAAGGCCCAGTCGACACTGGTAAACCCAGCCACGATGGCAGCAATCAGATCTTGGGTGGCAGCAATCCTAAGACTACATGACAGCGGTCTGAGCTTGGGTGGTATCTTGCTGAGACTGCATGAGAGTGGTCTGCACTTCTGCTGCAGCACTAAGACATTGAGTCATTTCTGCCTTTTTTGCAATGACAGTCGCGACATCTCCCATCAGACGCACCGACTGTCTGGGTCGACACGATCTCTTGCGCAGTCTTCCACCATTTCAAGCCTGGAAATCCTGGGCTCCAAGCTCTGCGCAGAGCCCTGTGCAATGTTGGAGGCGGACTCCTCCATGCTCCTTGATGCTGCCAAGAGGCTCTCGGGCAGGCTTGCCATTGCACCTAGCAACTCGTTGTGCATGTCCATCACCCTTCTTCTGAAGGCCACTTAATTGAGGTCCTTATCTGAGTCCTGTGCAGTAGAAGCCGCGTGTGAACTCGCCCTCCGGGGAGCTGGCCCCTGGGCTACCCTTTTCCCCTGGCCTGGCTGCAGCCCACTCATGCCTGGTGCCTCACCCTGTGTAGATCCCGCTTCTACACTAGCCTCTAAAGTACGGGCTGTGGCAGTTTCTGAGCTGGTGTCTGCGAGTGACAGAGGCAGTGAGTTGTGTCTTATTCTTCCTCTACCTCTCCCCCCTTGCTCTCGTGCATCACCTTGGCACAGGCTGCTTCGGTGCTTGTTGATTATCTGAAAGCAGAAAGGCACAAGAGTAGGGTTATGGTGAGGGGAGTGTGGGGGAAGCAAGATACGCATGCATACAACATCAGTAGCTTGAAAGTGAGAAGAGATTTGATGGATGAAGGGAAGTGGGATGTGAGAAGGAGTATTAGGTATGACCATACCATTATTGTCCCCAAGTGGATCAACCTCCCTGGTTGCCACAGCATCTACGATCTGACGCCCAATTACCTCCAGCACTCTCTCCTCCAGCTGGCTGAGGTCCTGGATGGCAGCGTGCCCACCACCTGTCTGCCACTGCTCCCAGCAGTTATGTGTGAGCTTGGCCTGCAAGAGAAAGGGAAGTGTGTGAGTGAGTGTGGTGCAATGTGTTTGGGTGATGTGCCTTCCATAGCTGAATAGCTGTCAGTGTGTGCAAGGTGTGAGATGTGGGTATGAGTGTTGCAGCAGTGGTAAGTTTTTGAGGGTGAAGTGAAGCTCTGATTGTGAGGTGTGAGTGATGATAGGTAGAGATTGTTGGTAGGTGAGTGCTGGGAGTGATGTGCATTGAGCAGTGTGCGAGGCTTGTGGTGCAGATGGTGGGATATGGCATTTGCTGAAACCTTCACTCACCTTGACCTGCCGTGTGAGGTCATTAAATTTATTTTGGCACTGGATGGCCGACCTTGGCACCACCCCAATGTTCAAAAAAGGTGGTAGAGAGAAAACGGGGAATTACAGACCGGTAAGCCTGACTTCGGTCATGGGGAAAATGCTAGAGTCCATTATAAAGGATGTAATAGCAGAGCACTTGGAAAAAAGTGACTGGATCAGAAAAAGTCAGCATGGCTTTACAAAAGGTAAATCGTGCTTGACTAATCTACTGGAATTTTTTGAGGATGTAACTGGTAAAATAGATAAGGAAGAACCAGTGGATGTGGTGTATTTGGGTTTTCAAAAGGCTTTCGATAAGGTCCCGCATAAGAGATTAGCATGTAAAATTAAGGCACATGGGATTGGGGGCAAGGTATTGACTTGGATAGAGAACTGGTTGGCAGACAGAAAGCAAAGAGTTGGAATAAACGGCTCTTTATCCGAGTGGCAGGCAGTGACTAGTGGGTTACCGCAGGGATTGGTCCTTGGACCCCAGCTATTCACAATATATATTAAATGATCTGGACGAGGGAACTAGATGTAATATCTCCAAGTTTGCAGATGACACTGTGTACTGTGAGGAGGATGCTGAGAAACTCCAGTATGATTTGGACAGGTTGGGTGATTGGGCAGAAGGATGGCAGATGCAATATAACGTGGATAAAAGCGAAGTTATCCACTTTGGTGTCAAAAACAGGAAGGCAGATTATCTAAATAAATGGCAATAGATTGGGAGAAGGGGAAGTGCAACGAGACCTGGGCGTCCTTGTGCACCAATTGCTGAAAGTAAGCATTCAGGTGCAGCAGGCGGTTAAGAAGGCAAATGGTATGTTGGCCTTCGTAGCGAGAGGGTTCGAGTACAGGAACAAGGATGTCTTGCTGCAGTTGTACAGGGCCTTGGTGAGGCCACATCTTGAGTATTGTGTGCAGTTTTGATCGCCTTATCTGAGGAAGGATGTTCTTGCCATGGAAGGAGTGCAGCGAAGATTCACCATACTGATACCTGGGATGGCAGGAATGACATATGAGGAGAGATTGGGTCGATTGGGCTTGTACTCGCTGGAGTTTAGAAGAATGAGAGGGGATCTCATCGAAACTTATAAAATTCTAACAGGACTAAACAGACTAGATGCTGGAAGGATGTTCCCGATGGTCGGGGAGTCCAGAACCAGGGGTCACAGTCTAAGGATAAGGGGTAAGCAATTTAGGACAGAGATGAGGAGGAATTTCTTCACCCAGAGAGTGGTGAACCTATGGAATTCTCTGCCAAAGAAGGCAGTAGAGGCCAATTCATTAAATATATTCAAGAAGGAGTTGGATATATTTCTTAATGCTAAAGGGACCAAGGGATATGGAGTGAAGGTGTCAGGGTTGGGGAGCCACGGGGCCATGTAGATACGGGGCCATGCTCTCCGGGCAAGGTAGGTTCTGGACCCAAGTGCAGAAACCAGGCTAGAGGCAGGTATACAATCTTTAAGGTACTTTACTAGATTCACACATAACTAGATTCATACAAGGAACACAACAATATACATAGAACTCGAGACAAGTTACAAAACGGCTAGTCAAGAATAGGAACTCAGGACAGCTTCCATGAGGCAACCTACTTGTCCATACTGAGCTGGGATAAGCTTACCACAAGCGCAACCAGCTTGCCGAGACGAGACTCGAGAGAAGCTATCACGAGGGGCTGCCGCAGGGGTAACAGGCTTATCAATACAGAGCTCAAGACAAGCGCCAGCATGGCAACACGCTAGTCCAGCCCAGCACCTTATCAAGACTAAGAACAACAAGAACACAGACTTAGTTACATCTTAAATACAGAGCTCGAGAGAACCATAGCAACCAGCTAGTCAAAGCCAGGAGCCACAGAGCGAAGGCTAGTCCCCGGTTCCCCGGTTAGGACTGAGCAAGGAGGGAAGCAGCCACAGAACTTATATACCAAGAAAACCAGGTGAAACCCATGAACAGCTAACAGGCCGTTAAGAATTAACACAGGAGGCTAGGAACAATTAACAAAGGGCTAGAACCAAACAAGTGAAGGTGCCATCTAGAGGCTACAGAAGGAACTGACTGGCACCCTCACAGAAGGCAGGAACAGGGTACTGAATTTGGATGATCAGCCATGATCTCATTGAATGGCGGAGCAGGCTCGAGGGGCCGAATGGCCTACTCCTGCTCCTATCTTCTATGTTTTTATGTTTAGTACTGGTCGTCACATGGGTGGCTATCTCCTGCCATAGCCTTTGGGAGGTGCGTGGCATGGGCTGCCGTCCAGTTTGTGGGAAAAGGACAGCCCGCCTCCTCTCCACGGTCACAACCAGTGAAAACAGAGCTGCATCAGAAATTCTCCGGGCTCTCTCCCTTTGAGGAAGTGCTGCCATGGCTTTGCAGTTCCTTCTTCTTTTTCTTCTTTTTCTTCTTCTTCTTCTTGCAGCTGCAGTTCCAACTGGCTTGACAATGAGGTGCTGAAGCATCAGTGCACATCCCCTTTAAGTACTGAATAAAGCTTGTGTCACGCATGACTGGGAATTAGACTGGCCCTGATATTGGTCCACCTGCTGAGTGTTAAGCCAATGAGCAGCAGTTTTAGCGCTGAAATCAAGACTATAATCATGTTAATGAGGAGTGAGCCCAAATTTTGCGTGCTACCTAGACCATTTTGAGGTGGCGCAGCTTAACATCATTAGGCCTTAAAACCATCCGTTTCATGGCTATATCCAATTTCTAGGCCTAGGCTAGTAGTCCCTGGAATAGAGAAGGTTAAGAGGTGATTTGAGTGAGTTTTTAGGATTTTGAAAGGAATTGATACAGTAGATAGAGGGAAACTGATTCTGATTAAAATTCTGACAGGGCTAGACAGACTGGATACAGGGAGGATGTTTCCCCTGGCTGGGGGGTTTGAATGAGGGGTCACAGTCTCAGGATATGGGGTAGGACATTTAGGACTGAGATGAGGAGAAATGTCTTCACTCAGAGGGTGGTGAACCTATGAAATTCTCTACCACAGAAGGCTGTGGAGGCCAAGTCACTGAATATATTTAAGAAGGAGATAGATAGATCTCTAGACACAAAAGGCATCAAGGGGTATGGGGAGAGAGCGGGAATATGGTATTGAGATAGAGGATCAGCCATGATCAGATTGAATGGCGGAGCAGGCTCGAAGGGCCGAATGGCCTACTCCTGCCCCTATTTTTCTATGTTCTATGTTTCTATGTTTCTGGTGGGAATCTAGGACAAAGGGAAATAACATTAAAATCAGGGCCAGGCCATTTAGGAGAGAAGTTAGGAAATACTTTTTCACACATAGAGTGGTTGAAGTGTAGAACTCTCTCCCACAAAAAGCAGTAAATGCTAGCACAATGAAAAATTATGGGCAGGATTTTCATTGAGCCGAGGAGTCGGGATTAGAGACGGCGGGGGGTTAAAATCCCGAAATCAGGGGTCCCGACCCATCCCGCAACCAAACCCGCCTCCATGCCAGTTTCAAAGGAGGTTGGTACCCGCCCCGCACTGCGACCCACCTACCCGAGGCGGGAAGGGATTAGTGTCAGTTAACTGCCTGTTAACAGGTAGTTAAATGGCAGTTTTTAGCTTAATCCCTATTTTTAAGGTTGCAGTGTGGGATTCCCAACGCCTCCAAATCACGCCAAGTTAGAGGAGGCCAGCCGGCGGGTTGAAGGACTTGGAGGGGTCGAGATGTCGGTGCTCAGGTGAGTGATGTGTGCATGAGTGCAAAGGTAAGTGTGTTTGGTGTGTCTAAAGTGATTAAATAAGTTTTACATACCTTTTCTTACCTTTAAAGCCTTCCTTCCTTTAGGTCTCGGGAGTCCCTCATCTCACCGGCACAGAAAGCAGAATGGCTGCGAACTGTCAAAAGTGACAGCCTTCAGCTTTCTGTGCAGGAGAGATTTCTAACTGAGTCTGTGGAGAAGGACTCATGTTAGAAGTACGACTGTCAGTGTTTGACAGCTGTGAAACGCTGATATTTCATCTGTCAAAAGCTCTTGACAGATGAAATTTCTGTCTGTGATGTCAAGTGTTGCCGGGTGGCCCTTAATTGGCCTGCTGAGCCCACTGGGCGGGCTCAACAAGGTCAATCAAGTTAAAATCGCGTGGATTGGCCACATCTCGATGGAGGTGGGACTAGAACCCCGAAAGTTGTAGTCCCGCCTCCAACCCGACTCCTGAATGAAAATCCTGCCCTATATCTCTGAGATCAATCAATTTCTGCTAGCCAAGCGTATTAAAGAATATGGATCCAAAATGGGTAAATGGAGTTAGGATACAGATCAGCCATGATCTAATTGAATGGCCGAACAGTCTTGAGGGACTGAATAGCCTAATCCTGTTCTAATGCTGCAATTTCTGGGTTTTTTTTAAAGTCAGTCCTTTTGTAAGACTTTCAATTCATAACCATGTATCAGCTGAGGAACTCCATTCCTGATAAAATTTTGAACTAAAGAATCAAACAAACAGTAGATAACTGTTGTACTAAATGTGAAGTCACTAAAAAGAAAACATGATGGAATGAACAAGTACAAGCTTGAATCCCAAAACATCAAATGCATTATGCATAAAGATCACGGAATGCACCATGATACAATCTGACACTACATCAAAATTGAATTTATAGTTGAAGTAAAGTAATGGCATTATCCGGAAGGATTTCTGATTCTTGGAAAGGTTCTATGTGTTATCCGAGTTTCACGGTCAATGAGTTATCTACCTGGGAAAAATTGCACAGCTGCCGTCTTAATAATATGGGGGAGATACTGTCAAATCCATTTCCCATTCTACAGTTTGGAAAGGAGTGCTCAATCATTTCAAGTGATTTTTCTCTTTAAACAGTGGAACATTTATAAGATTGTAAAATATAAATTGTGCCATAAATCTTAGGGAAGTTGTGACCACAAGTAAAGTTCGAAAATGCAGTGGCATATTAACCTAAAAAAAATCAATCTTAGAAAATGTATTCCATAAACTATGCACAATGAAATTCATGTTACGTCAAGGGAATAAGAAATGTAGAAGCAGGAAGTAATTCTCCAAGTGGTGCAGTATCAGGGACATTTCTGAGAGTGGTGTGAGTGGGCAGAAGGGTTATACTGTTCAGTTGCATCAATTTGAATCTGAAGAAGTGGAGATCCAAACATGCGTATTTAGTAAGATAATAACATAGCAACAGTTTCAGGCAGGGGAAGACATTCAGTCCATCTAGCCCACCTACCCACAATATTTCCTCGGTACATTTCTAATAATCTCAAATCCCATTTGTTGACAAGAACCTGTCCATTTCCTTCTTGAAACCCATTAAGGCTTGTTGTTCCACCGCCCGTGACGGCAGTCTGTTCGACATACTTACCACCCTTTTAATAAAAAAGTCCCTCCTGGTTTTCCTATTTTATTTTGTTGTCCTTAATTTGTAAATAAGATCTTTTGCGCTGAAACTATGTACACGGCAGAAAAGATTACTTGGATCCAGTTTGTCCAAACCTTTCATAATTGTCAACACCTCTATCATATCTCCTCTCAGATTGAGTTTTTGTAGATTAATATGCCACTGTATGTCTCACATTTTCAAGAGAGAAAAGACTCAGGGTAGTCAATCTTTCCTCATATGCCATTCCCTTAAGTTTTTGGATCAACTGTGTAGCCTTGTCTGTACCCTCTCCAAAATGTACGCTTCACTGCTCACTAGCCTCTGACTGCTAGTGACATTTCAAATCTTGAAACATTCTACCAAGCCAACCAACTCTTTTTCTCATAGGAATGTCAAGGTGGCACAGCAGGCTAGGAGTGCTTTTAAATTCTATGCTTAAAGCTAAAAAAAAGTTAAGCCGTATACCATTACTAGCTGTGTGATACAGCAGGCTCCTAACTGCTTTTAAACTTCATGCTTAAAGCTAAAAAAATTCAACATCACACCACTACATTTAGTGTATCGCACGAGCAGTGTGGGATCACCTCTTCCCAATTACCAATACCAAATCATCAAAGTTGTATTTTTTTCGCGACCCATGTGGGGCAAAACATCACAGCAGATGAGTGGAAGCATGCAGGATGATTTGATTATAAAAGTCAAATCATATTGTACCCTGTACAATTTGGAGAAATTCATGCTCAAAGCACACATTTGTGATAACAAGAAAAACATATTCAATCGACAACCCAGGATGTGCAAGTCAAAAATAATCATAAAGCAACTGTTTGAAACAGTGCAATAAGAATTTGGCACTAGATTGCAGGATGTGCAAGATGATAATATTTCTGTAAGTGGGTATGTTACTGTAGTGGTTATGTTACTGGACTAATCATTCAGAAGTCTGGACTGATAGTCCAGAGAACCTGATTTCAAATGCCACCATGGCAGTTTGAGAATTTGAATAATTAAAAAAATATCTGGTATCAGTAAAAGTGACCATGAACCTGTTGGACTGTCATAAAATTCCAACTGGTGTCCTATAGGGAAGGAAACCTGCCATCCTCACTGGTCTGGCCTATATGTGACTCCAGTCCCATGCCAACTGACTCTTAACTGCCTTCTGAAGTGGCCTGGGAAGCCACTTGGTTGTCCCAAGAATAGCAGCAGTTCAAGAAGGCGGCCACCTTCTCAGGGCAACTATAGAAGGGCAATAAATACTGGCCCTGCCAGCAACGCTCACATCCCGAGAATGAATAAAAAATATGTCCAGGACTGAGTTTTAACAATCCTATTAGTTCAGTCTATAAAATGTAATTTTGAAACTTACTTTGTGACTTAGTTCTTGCTTAGGAAAACATAACTTTGAAAGTACTATTTATGAAAAGAATAAAGCATTATAGTTACTCGACCATCCTAGCAAAAATAGTCTTATAACAAGATGGGACTAACATTAGAAAGTGGTTATTTTGAAGATATCGATTACAGTTCTGCCATGGCACAGTTGTTAATTTTTGAAGACACAGCAAATCTGGAGCCAGGTTTAGGACTAGTTACAGGAACTGGTGGCATCCTTTAATTTTGACAATTAGCTTTTGTGCTGTATAAATCAATCAATCAGAATGATTGCAATTACATGAGTGTGCTCACCTGATATCCTAGGATTTTCTCTGAAGGTTTAATGTGTCTCTGAATCTCACATTCTATTGGCTGAATCACTTTGATTCCATCCTCATAAAATATATAGAACATGTTCCCTACTCCCAATCCTAGCAAAAAAAAACAAAGAAGGCAATTTGAGGAGATAAAAGGAAACACTATTAAAAGTTCAGGAAGTCAAAATCAGAACAAATAATGCTGTAAATGCACAGAAAGTCAGTCAGCATGCGAAAGAGAAAGGTTGGTTAACGTTCCAGATGGGACCTCCATCAGAACCATTTTGATGGAGATCCCATCAGATGAACTGAACATTCTCTTTCAGAGGCTGGCTAACCTGCAGTGCATTTCCTTCATTTAAAAAAAAACAAATTTAAAGATTAATTGAAAAGACTCAACAAGTAAACTACATTTGTAAATGTACAATATATATCCTTTACAATGGTTAATTCTGACCTAGGTGAACAATAAACTGTAGTACTGCTGAAAACAATTAAAAATTCTCCTGAGAATTTTATAGGTCCATGGCTTTTAATGACCAGCAGTTATGTACTTGCTATTAAAAAAGTACCAACAGCACTTTACTATTCACTAACAGCATTTTACTTAAAAGTTTGGATACAGAAAACATTCATAATGATAGTTTTAATGATAAATCAATTTTGAACAAATACTCTAGTAATGGAAAGGTGACAAGTACATAATTATTAATAGACAAGAACTTGCTTCAGTACCTTCCTCTCGCCACAGTATGTTTGCAACTGCAGCATCAAGAAAACAGAGAGAGCCAGAGTATGATTAAACAGCTACAGAAATATTAACTTCAAAACAATCCAAAATGCCACAACTGACAGTGTTAGATAATAAAGATAACTTTGAACAAGAAAGACAAAAATAAATCATGCAGGAAGTGCTCACACATTGTTCCAATACATTTCTAACAGTGGGGAAAATGCCAAAAGAATGAAAAGGATGCTGAGATTCCACAATTTAAGTCACTAGAGAGCAGATAAAAATGATAACTTTTGTTTTAAATATTACTGCTCTTTGAAAAAGGTTAAAATTTAAGAAGATCTGTCATCCACCATTTGCTAACTTACTTCGAACTTTGTTCAAAATATTACAAGATCAAAAGCACAAAAACTTTCATCCACATGTAAAGATATTTCATGCAATTTCTGGGAGGAAAGCTGAATTGCCTGTGAATAATGTACAGTGGGCCAAAACTATGCCAGCCAACATTACATTTAAATTACAACAATGTTGAGCTACAGCCAAGTTCTTCCCATGTATTAAATATAGAAAGTCAATCTCAGTTCATAGATATTCTGACTAGCACTTCTGCACTGTCAAGTGCAGTGCAATGCTACAAGAGGTTCACAGCTCACTGCAGTAAATTACCTTGAACAGTAAAGTAACACTGGGTCATTTTTTTATTAATTAAAGAGCCTCTCTAAATACTACCTGACAATGTAGAAAACTACCCAGGTATGTCTTGTCCACAAAAAGCAGGACAAATCAAATCCGGTCAATTACTGCCCCATCAGTCTACTCTCAATCATCAGCAATGTGATCGAAGGGGTCATCGACAGTGCTATCAAGAGGCACTTACTCACCAATAACCTGCTCACTGATGCTCAGTTTGGGTTCCGCCAGAACCACTGGGCTCCAGACTTCATTACAGCCTTGGTCCAAACATGGACAAAAGAGCTGAATTCCAGAGGTGAGGTGAGAGTGACTGCCCTTGACATCAAGGCAGCATTTAACTGAGTGTGGCATCGAGGAGCCCTAATAAAGCTGAAGTCAATCGGAATCAGGGGGAAAATTCTCCACTGGCTGGAGTCATACCTAGTGTAAAGGAAGGTGGTTGTCGATGTTGGAGGCCAATCATCTCAGCAGCATGACATCGCTGCAGGAGTTCCTCAGGGCAGTGTCCTAGGCCCAAACATCTTCAGCTGCTTCATCAATGATCTTCCCTCCATCATAAAGTCAAAAGTGGGGATGTTCATTGATGATTGCACAGTGTTCAGTTCCATTTGCAACTCCTCAGATAATGAAGCAGTCCATGCCCGCCTGCAGCAAGACTTGGACGACATTCAGGGTTGGGCTGATAAGTGGCAGGTAACATTCGCACCACAGAAGTGCCAGGCAATGACCACCTCCAACAAGCGAGAGTCTAACCACCTCCACTGGACATTCAACGGCATTAGCATCGCCGAATCCCCCACCATCAATATCCTGGGGGTCACCATTGACCAGAAACTTAACTGGACCAGCCACATAAATACTATAACAAGAGCAGGTTGTGTATTCTGTGGCAAGTGTTCCACCTCCTGACTCTCCAAAGCCTTTCCACCATCTACAAGGCACAAGTCAGAAGTGTGATGGAATACTCTCCACTTGGATGAGTGCAGCTCGAACACTTAAGAAGCTTGAAACTATCCAGGACAAAGCAGCCCGCTTGATTGCCAGCCCATCCACCACCTTAAACATTCACTACCTCCACCACCAGTGCACTGGGGCTGCAGTGTGTACCATCTACAAGATGCACTGCAGCAACTCACCCAGGCTACTTCAACTGCACCTCCCAAACCCGCGACCACTACCACCTAGAAGGACAAGGGTAAATACTGCAAAATTCCTAGAACAGTATACAAATTGCAGGGGTGAAATTAAAAAGGAAATTAGGAATCAAAGCGAGGGCATGAAAAATCAATTGGCAAGTAAAATCAAGGAAAACCCAATGATGTTTTATAAATACTATGGCCTTGAATTTCCGGGGGGTCAGCAGGCATGATCGGTGGCGGGTCGGCTGGGAAAGTATTTTTTTTCCCCAGCGGGTAGGGACTCGCTGTGAACCCAGCGTCATGCACCTTTACCAAATGTCGGGTCTGTCAGCGCTGAACAGACCCGATACGCAGTGGCGGAAGAGCCAATTTAAATGATAAGTGTCAAAGCAAAATACTGCGGATGCTGGAAATCTGAAATGAAAACAGAAAATGATGGAAATACTCAGCAGGTCAGGCAGCATCTGTGGAGAGAGAAACAGAGTTAACGGGGGTGATTTTCATTCAGAAGTCGGGAAGGAGGCGCGACTAAAACTTTCGGGGTTGTCGTCCCGCCTCCATCGAGATGCGGCCAATCCACACGATTTTAACTTGATTGACCTTGTTGAGCCCGCCCAGCGGGCTCAGCAGGCCAATTATGGGCCACCCGGCAACAGGTGACATCACAGACTGAAATTTAATCTGTCAAGACGTTTTGACAGATGAAATATCAGTGTTTCACAGCTGTTTGAAGCTGTTGAACACTGACAGTCTTACTTCTAACATGAGTCCTTCTCCACAGACTCAGTTAGAAATCTCTTCTGCACAGAAAGCTGCAGGCTGTCACTTTTGACAGATCGCAGCCATTCTGCTTTCTGTGCCGGTGAGATGAGGGACTCCCCAAACCTAAAGGAAGGAAGGCTGAAAACATAAGAACATAAGAAATAGGAGCAGGAGTAGGCCAATCGGCCCCTCGAGCCTGCTCCGCCATTCAATAAGATCATGGCTGATCTGATCCTAACCGCCAATCTACTATCACAGAACCATCTCCTGAATCTAACAGAATTAGACACACGAAATAGGAGCAGGATCAGGCTACACGGCCCCTGGGCCCGCTCCGCTACCCACAGGGCCATGACCGATCCGAACCTAGACTCATGTCCAAATTCCTGCCCGCTCCCCGGAACCCTTAATTCCCTTTACTTCTAGGAAACTGTCTATTTCTGTTTTAAATTTATGTAATGATGTAGCTTCTACAGCTTTTTGGGGCAGCATATTCCATGGACCTACCGTAAGAAAATGTATGTAAAACTTATTTAACCACTTCAGACACACCAAACACACTTACCTTTGCAATCATGCACACATCACTCACCTGAATACCGACATCGCAACCCCTCCAAACCCTTCAACCCGACGGCCTGACTCCTCCAACTTGGCGTGGTTTGGAGCAGTCGGGATTCCCACAGTTCAAGCTTAAAATAAGGATTAGGCTAAAATCTGCCTGCTAACTACCTGTTAACAGATAGTTAATTGGCACTAATCCCTTCCCGCCTCTGGTAGGTGGGTCCCAGTGCGTGGCGGGTACCCGCCTCCTTTGAAATTGGCATGGAGGCGGGTTGGGGGCAGGATGGGGTCGGGACCCCCGATTTCGGGAATTTAACCCCCTGCATGCCTCCAATCCCTACTCCATGGCTCAATGAAAATCGAGGCCAATGTGTCAGGTCGATGACCCTTTGTCAGAACTGGAAAAAGCTGGAGATGGAACAGGTTTTTAAGCAAGTGCAGGGGCAGGGGCAGGGGGGAGGGGGGGAAAGAACAAAAGGGAAGGTCTGTGAGAGGATGGAAGGCAGGAGAGATTAAGAGACATTAAGAGATGATGCAACACAAAAGGAGATGGTAATGGGACAAGTTAAGAAACAAAAGATGGCTCTAGATGACGTGTAAATGGCACTGGCAGAATGAAAGACAGCCACCATGTGGGAGAGAGAAAAAAAATGGGAAAAAAAGGATGGGGCAGAGGTTATGGTCTGAAATTGTTGAACTCTATCTTGAGTCTAGAAGGCTGTAAAGTGCCGGATCGAAAGATGAGGTGCTGTTCCTCGAGTTTGCCTTCCATCCTCTCACAGACCTTCCCTTTTGTTCTTTCCTCCCCTCCCCCCTTTCCCTGCCCCTGCACTTGCTTAAAAACCTGTTCGATCTCCAGCTTTTTCCAGTTCTGACGAAAGGTCATCGACCTGAAACATTAACTCGGTTTCTCTCTCCACAGATGTTGCCTGACCTGCTGAGTATTTCTGGCATTTTCTGTTTTTATTTTAAATGATAAGTGGCTTGTTTAAAGCCACGTAACAAAATTTTCAAACTGACCTTTTGAATTTGACAGCTCGCCCACGGGTTTCATGCTGTTGCTAGACCACATCTGTGAAGCTGAAGCAGGAGGTCAGTGGCCATTGAATCAGCTGATGAATTTACAACTTCAAATGTCAAGTAAAAGCTCCCACCTTACAGAGGTAGCTTCCCTCAGCCATAAGCTCTTCCTCATTGCATTTCCACAACAGATTCACCATACTGCAAGTCTTTACACAAGTTTCCATCCAGTCTGATCTCATTACCTCTCTCACCATTGACAGATCACTTCTGTCATCTCGACTTCACCTGCCATCTATTCCATCAGCATGGGTGCCCTTTATACTCTCTCACCTTGGTCCTCACAATCCCACCACGATCAGCCCCAACACCAAAAGCACCAGCAACAACACCAACCATCTCCGCAAGCAGTTGATGCTGTACAGGACGCAGGGCATCTGCACCCGACCACGTTGCTGCCCCGGGAGGCCAGGAATGGCCTCACCATGACCAGATTTACTTCACTTGATGCTGTACACCAGCACCATAAAGCATCCCTGCAATGCCCAAGCCATTTCTTTCACACACATCACCATTGTGGGGGGTACCGTTATGTCTCACCATTCACTGCAACTCACTAAGCCACTTCCAAAGGTGCACACAAATATGTCCAAGAATGCAAAATGTTCAAAATAAAGATTTCAATGTTTGACACCACATTAAGAGAAACTTTACATGGACATTGCAGAAAACACCCAAATGCCTACCCTTGTGTGTTGTTAGTTGGTATGATTGTACTAGAATGAGGGTGAGTGTGAGGGGTGGCTAGTGAGATGGGGATGTGATAATATAGATAGAGAAAAAGGGATGGGTGGAGGTGCAAGGTAAGTTGGTGTGAGTAAGGATGTGCAGGAGTATGGTAGGGAAGGCAGAGTCATGGGGATGTGATGAGAGGCACAGCAGGATGAGGTTAAGTGTGGGTTTGTACTAACATTTTATGATCTACTGAGATCATTGAAAGGTTTGCGACACTGCACCCAGGTCCTCCTGACCGCATCTGCTTGTGCCCTCCTGAACAATGTGCAACTAGGCAGTATTGGTGTCCTGGGGAGGTCTCTTCCACCCATCGGAAAGGAAGAGGACCTCCCTGTGTGCTGTGACTCCCTTCATAAGCATATGGAGGGAGTCATGGGAGCGCCTGGGTGCAGCCCTGCACCTCTGTGCAGTGATTGTCAGTGTTTGCAGCACCTCAATGCTGTAGAACACTGACAGCACAACAATCAAAATGAATGTGACCATGGTTCCTTTAAGGAAACCGGCAAATAACGTCATCAGACCTGCTTCCTTTTAATTGGCCAAGAACCTCGCAGGGTGGGCTTAACAAGCCCAATCAATGCAAAATTCTTCTCAGAGCGGGATGGAGCCGGGAGCGGGGTCACAACCCGCCACCTAGCTCGGCAGCACTGAGCCCGCCTCGGTAGGTGAAATTGTGGTCGAAGTGTCAGCTTAGATTATGTGCTGAAGACCTGGTGCGGAGCTTAAAGCAACAACCATCTGACACTGAGCCAAGCTGACATGAAATGGTTTAATTTGAGGCGCTGTGGGCCAACAGCAGCAGCAGAATTGTATTCCGCCACAATCTGTAACCTCATGGCCCGGCATCAATGCTGTAGAACATTTTGACAGCGCAAATGTCACACTAAATTTGGGCATGGTCCCTTTAAGGAAATCGGCTGATGACGCATCATCAATCAGACCTGTTTCCTCTAATTGGCCGGGAAACATGCTGGGTGAGCTTAACAAGTCCAGTCAAGCGAAATTCATTTCGGACAGCGGGATGGAGCCAAGAGCAGGCCACGGACCTGTTGAGGTCAGCAAAATCGGGGCCATAAAGTGCAAGAGGATAACTAAGGAAAGAGTAGCCTATTAAAGACCAAAAGGATAATGTTAAGTCTGTGTGTTCTAGTTATTGTTAATAAGAATTACTGCACACAGACCACAAGAGTAAATTCAACAGGTCTTTACTAGTCGGAGGTCAGGCTGAACTGCCCAATAAATCATTACACAGCACTTATATACTGGTGTGGTCACCACCGGTATTACAGTATACAGCAGCCAAGATAAAGTAGTGCATCTCTTAAAATAGTTCTCTTAAAGGTGGAACGGTTACGTACACCACAGATAACCTGTATGGTGAGGCAGAAGACGTGGGTATGGTTCTTAATGAATAGTTTGCTTCTGTTTTCACAAAAGAGAGGGACAATGCAGACATTGTAGTTAAGGAGGAGGAATGTGTAATATTAGGTGAGATAAACATAGTGAGAGAGGAAGTATTAAGGGGCTTAGCATCTTTGAAAGCAGATAAATCGTCAGGCCCGGATAAAATGTATCTCAGGATGTTAAGAGAAGCAAGGGAGGAAATAGCAGAGGCCCTGACCATCATTTTCCAATCTTCTCTGGCTACAGGTGTGGTGCCAGAGGACTGCCAACATTGTACTGTTGTTTAAAAAGGGAAAAAGGGATAGACCGAGTAATTACAGGCCAGTCAGCCTAACCTTGGTGGTAGGCAAATTATTGGAAAAGAATTCTGAGGGACAGTACTAATCACCATTTAGAAAGGCACGGATTAATCAGGGACAGTCAGCATGGACTTATTAAGGGAAGGTCGTGTCTGACTAACTTGACTGAATTTTTTGAGGAGGTACAAGGAGGGTCGATGAGGGGAGCACATTTGACAAGGTCCCACATGGCAGACTGGTTAGAAAAGTAAAAGCCTATGGGATCCAAGAGAAAGGGCAGGATTTTCATTGGGCTGTGGAGTCGGGATTGGAGGCATGTGGGGGGTTAAAATCCCGAAGTCAGGGGTCCCGACCCCATCCCACACCCAACCCGCCTCCATGCAAGTTTCAAAGGAGGCGGGTACCCGCCCCACACTGGGACCCACCTACCCAAGGCAGGAAGGGATTAGTGCCAATTAACTGCCTGTTAACAGGTAGTTAACAGGCAGTTTTTAGCCTAATCCCTATTTTTAATGCTGAAGTGTGGGATTCCCAATGGCTCCAAACCATGCCAAGTTTGCAAGGCGGGCCGTCGGGTCAAAGGACTTGGAGGGGACGAGATGTTGGTGTTCAGGTGAGTGATGTGTGCATGAGTGCAAAGGAAGTGTGTTTGGTGTGTCTAAAGTGTTTAAAGAAGTTTAAATTACCTTTTCTTACCTTTTCAGCCTTCCTTCCTTTAGGTCTCGGGAGTCCCTAATCTCACCGGCACAGAAAGCAGAATGGCTGCGAACTGTCAAAAGTGACAGCCTTCAGCTTTCTGTGCAGGAGAGATTTCTAACTGAGTCTGTGGAGAAGGACTCAGGTTAGAAGTAAGACTGTCAGTGTTTGACAGCTTCAAACAGCTGTGAAACGCTGATATTTCATCTGTCAAAACCTCTTGACAGATGAAATTTCAGTCTGTGACGTCACCTGTTGCCGGGTGGCCCTTAATTGGCCTGCTGAGCCCACTGGGCGGGCTCAACAAGGTCAATCAAGTTAAAATCGCGTGGACTGGCCACATCTCGATGGAGGCGGGACTAAAACCCCGAAAGTTGTAGTCCCGCCTCCTACCCAACTCCTGAATGAAAATCCAGCCCAAAGTGTCAAGTTGGATCCAAAATTGGGTCAGTGGCAGGAAGCAAAGGGTAATGGCCGACAGATATTTTTGTGACTGGAAGGTTATTTGCAGTGGGATTCCACAGGGCTCTGCACTAGGAACCTTGCTTTTTGTGGTATAGATTAGCGATTTAGACTTCAATGTAGGGGGCAGGATTAATAATTTTGTAGATGATACAAAAATTGGCTGTGTGGTTGATAGTGAGGAAGAAAGCTGTAGACTGACGAAAGATATCAATGGACTGGTCAGATGGGCAGAAAAGTGGCAAATGGAATTCAATCCGGAGAAGTTAGAGGTAATGCATTTGGGGAGGGCAAACAAGGCAAGGGATTACACAATAAATGGTAGGATACTGAGAAGTGTAGAGGACCTTGGAGTGTATATCCACAGGTCCCTGAAGGTAGCAGAACAGGTAGATAAGGTGGTTATGAAGGCATACAGGATACTTTCCTTTATTAGCCGAGGCATAGAATATACCGGGGAATATATAATGGGAAATAAGGAAATGGCAGATCAACTAAATGCATACTTTGGGTCAGTCTTTACGAAGGAAGACACAAAAAACCTCCCTGGGATATCGGGAAAAATAGGGACATTGGCAAAGGAGGAACTGACGCAAATCAATATCTCTAAGGATATGGTGTTAAGGAAGCTAAAGGGATTGAAGGTGGACAAATCCCCAGGGCCTGATAACATGCATCCTAGGGTACTGAAGGAGGTGGCCCTAGAGATAGCGGATGCACTAAGGATGATTTTTCAGAATTCATTAGACTCGGGAACAGTGCCGATGGATTGGAGGGTAGCTAACGTTACCCCACTATTCAAAAAGGGGGGTAGGGAAAAAGCAGGTAATTACAGACCTGTAAGCCTTACATCAGTTGTGGGCAAAATGCTGGAGTCCATCATTAAGGATGAAATAGCGGAGCACTTAGCAAATGGGGACAGGATAGGACAGAGTCAACATGGATTTACAAAGGGTAAATCGTGCTTGACTAATCTATTGGAATTTTTTGAGGGAGTAACTGGTAGAATAGATGGGGGAGAGCCAGTAGATGTGGTGTACCTGGACTTCCAAAAGGCCTTCGATAAGGTCCCACATAAAAGATTAGCATGGAAAATTGAGGCTCATGGGATAAAGGGGAAAGTTTTGGCGTGGATAGGGAACTGGCTGTCAGATAGAAAACAGAGAGTTGGAATAAACGGCTCATTTTCTGAATGGCAGGCAGTAACAAGTGGGGTACCACAGGGATCTGTCCTGGGCCCCCAGCTGTTCACAATTTACATTAATGACCTGGATCAGGGAGTCGGATGCAGCATTTCCAAATTTGCAGACGACACTAAACTAGGAGGTGGGGTGGGCTCAGAGGAAGAGACCAGGAAGCTCCAGAGCGATTTGGACAGACTGGGCGATTGGGCGGATAAATGGCAGATGCACTATAATGTGGACAAGTGCGAAGTTATCCACCTTGGGTGCAGGAACGGGAGGGCAAATTATTATTTAAATGGCAATAGATTGGGAGAGGGGGAAGTACAGAGAGACCTGGGTGTTCTTGTACACCAGTCACTGAAGGCGAGCATGCAGGTGCAACAGGCGGTCAAGAAGGCAAACGGTATGCTGGCCTTCATAGCAAAAGGGTTAGAATACAGGAACAGGGATACCTTGCTGCAGCTGTACAGGGCACTGGTGAGACCACACCTCGAGTACTGTGTACAGTTTTGGTCGCCTCATCTGAGGAAGGATGTTCTTGCCATGGAGGGGGTGCAGCGGCGATTCACCAGGCTGATACCAGGAATGGCGGGAATGACCTATGAGGAGAGACTATGTAGTTTAGGGATGTACACACTGGAGTTTAGAAGATTGAGAGGGGACCTCATAGAAGTGTATAAAATTCTGACAGGTCTAGACAGACTGGATGCAGAAGGAATGTTTCCCTTGGCGGGTGAAAACAGAACTAGAGGACATAATTTAAGGATAAGGGCTAAACCATTTAGGACAGAGATGAGGGGGAATTTCTTCACTCAGAGAGTGGTGAACCTGTGGAACTCATTGCCACAGAGGGCAGTGTACGCCAGCTCATTAAATATATTTAAGAGGGAATTAGATATATTTCTACGGGCAAAAGGGGTTAAGGGTTACGGAGAGAAGGCGGGGACGGGATACTGAATTAAAGGATCAGCCATGATCTCATTAAATGGCGGAGCAGGCACGAAGGGCCGAATGGCCTACTCCTGCTCCTATCTTCTATGTATCTATGTATAAGAGCAGGGAGGTTACACTTGGACTGTATAAAACACTAGTTAGGCCACAGCTAGAGCACTGCGTACAGTTCTGGTAACCAAATTACAGGAACAATGTGATTGCATCAGAGAGGGTACAGAGGAGATTTACGAAAATGCTGCCGTAAATTTTAGCTATGAGCAAAGATTGTATAGGCTGGGGTTGTTTTCTTTGGAACAGAGGAGTCTGAGGGCAGACTTAATTAAGGTGTATAAAATTATGAGGGGCCTAGATAGAGTGGATAGGAAGGACCTATTTCCCTTAGCAGAGAGGTCAATAACCAAGGCGCACAGATATAAGGTAATTTGTAAAAGGATTAGAGGGGAGTAGAGGAGAACTTTTTCACCCAGAGGGTGGTGGGGGTCTGGAACTCACTGCCTGAAAGGCTGGTAGAAGCAGAAACCCTCATCACATTTAAAAAGTATTTGGATACGCACTTGAAGTGCCGTAACCTACAGGGCTACGGACCAAAAGCTGGAAAGTGGGATTAGGCTGGATAGCTCTTTTTCGGCCGGCACAGGCATGATGGGCCGAATGGCCTCCTGTGCATTCTATGATTCTATAAGGGCAGCAGGTGCATGGGAACACCATCACCTCCAAGTTCCCCTCCAAGACACACACCATCCTGACTTGGAAATATATTGCCATTCAGTCATTGCCGCTGGGTTAAAATCCTGGAACTCCCTCCCTAACAGCACTGTGGGAGTACCTTCACCACATGAACTGCAGCGGTTCAAGAAGGCGGCTCACCACCACCTTCTTAAGGGCAATTACGGATGGGCAATAAATGCTGGCCTTGCCAGCGACGCCCACATCCCATGAATGAATAAAAATAAAAGTAGAGCTTGAAGTTGACATCAATGCCGTGTTTACTTGCAATCAGATGGTCGCTGTTAGGAGAGGCCATTAGTTGAAACGCTAGCCACCAAAATGCCGTGCAGCCTCTTTAATCAGCACTAGCAGCCATTTTAAGTGACAATCAGCTCTTTGACAAGCCTCTTGGCAGCCGTTCCTAGCGCTGGCTTCAACTCCTTTACCAAGAAGACATCTTGCACTAAACGCAGGCTTAATCGGTGATTCAGTTTAAGACCCCATCTTCGCCATCTCTTTACCTCTTTAGCGCCTAAAGTATTCAGTGAAAATCACCCCCAAGTTTTTTATGTGTTGAAGACAGGGAATTCACATTTTTTTAGTAATTTCCATCAATGTGTGCTGACAAGAATAAACATTTTTGGAAGAATTCGATTTCAATCTTCATTAGTGACAATTAGACATTTATAGCAAAGCATCTTTTTTTTTATTATTCATTTTTATGGGATCAGGTCATCGCTGACAAGGCCAGCATTTATTTCCCATCCCTAGTTGCCTATGAGAAGGTGGTGGTGAGCCGCCTTCTTGAACTGCTGCAGTCCGTGTGGTGAAGGTACTCCCACAGTGCTGTTAGGTAGGGAGTTCCAGGATTTGACTGAGTGACGATGAAGGATCAGCGACATACTTCCAAGTCAGAATGGAGTGTGACTTGGAGGGGAACTTGGAGGTGGTGGTGTTCCCATGCGCCTGCTGCCCTTGTCCTTCTAGGTGGAAGAGGTCGCGGGTTTGGGAAGTGCTGCCGAAGAAGCCTTGGCAAGTTGCTGCAGTGCATCTTGTAGATGGTACACACTGCAGCCACAGTACGCCAGTGGTGGAGGGTGTAGGGTTCTCAAAATTCCCACATTCCCCAGAGTTATTAATAAAGGGACCCTGAAGGATGAAGTTATAAGGGAACCCTAAACAAAATGGCTTCTGGAGCTCGTGGCAGAAGCCTGCAAGAGCAGGGTCCTGCAAAAACGGCAGGTCAAATGACAAGCCGGGGCCTGTGAGAGCTGAAGCGAAACAATAGATAATGCAGTATACGCATTCTTTTTTTTAAACCAATCAACTCAGGAAAGACTTAATCTTGAACCCATCAAACCTTTGCATAAATAATCGCTTACAGTTTAAACTGGCTACCGAACCAGGAAGATGCTGATTCACTTTATGAATAACAAACACCAGGACATTAAAGAGCATTTAGCAAAGTGGCAACCACCCAAAAAGCTGATAATGTGAAATGACTATAATCACTTTAACGAGCCCGCCAAAAATCGGACAAAGAACTAACCCTGATTTGGCGTGCAGATAATGAACCTCCGAAATAGTACAATTGTAGGCCCACCGGTAACCAGGACACACAGGTCACACAGGACACACGGGGCAGCAAGCGGGCAGGTGAGAGAAGGCAAACGGCAAGGCCGATAAGCAGAGAAAGGCAGCATGGAGAAGCGTTGGGGACGAGCAGGTACACACCCTGGTCCAGGTATACTCGGAACGAACAAAGCTGACGAACGAAGCAGGGGTAGAAGAAGAAGCAGACGACCACGAGCACCGCGGTAACAAAGGGCCGGGTAAACCATACCTTCGGATCATTACCACTGCACAGGTAATGATCTAGGCCACCGCGACCAAGCCAACACCGAAGACCGCCAACCGAACCCCAACCGCAACAAAAACTTCAACGACCAGACCACCACCAGAAGAACAAAACCCGAAGTTTCCATTCTGCAAGGTAAAGTACCCAACAAAGACTTTACTCCCTATCTCTAACGGAGGAAAAGAGGGTACTTTACTCAGACGACTCCACCGCCGCGCCCTGGGACCACGTGATGATGGCAGGCCCCAAAGGACACCAAGAGCGAACCCCAAAACCGCAACCGGCTTAATCGACAGGATCCGACCTGTCCAGAAACCCTTATTGGTGAGCATAATCCCTGGCCCCTCACAGCACAATTAGTTAGATATTGGGGGTGGGACAAGGGTAAGGGAAGTAATACTGTGATTTTTCCCTTGATGTGCCATGTGTTCCCCATCCCTAATTAAGTGTACTCTTCTATGCCTGTAGCTATTCCAGTAATTTTTTTCAGTGTTGTAATCTTATTGTGCCTTTTAATAAAAATACAGTTTTCTTGTACCAAACCAGTTGTCTACTCCAATTCTGTATCGCCGCCTGTACCTAAGTCTGGTGTCTAGAACCCAGGGGTGTTGGAGCGATTCAAACCGCTCAGGAACCCAGTCAGAAGCGAGCTGACTGCACACACGCCAACCCCTACAGAAATGGCGACCGCGGCAGAACACTGGCAACAGGGGTGCGATACAGTCGACATTGATTCGGGAGAGCGAACCGTAATGGAAGAGAGGATTTCTGACTATGTATTTAGTAAAGTGAATATCACTAAGAAGTGGATCACTAATCTGTTAAAGGCTGGGCGTCTGGTAGATGCCGCAGCTAAATGGACAGAAGGGAAGGATCATAGGAAATCCATAGAAAAGGCAGTCTGGTTGATTTGCTTCAAGAAACAGATCCAGCTTCTGGACAGGCTCGTTGAAGCACAGGCAGCCGAGATACGGGAGTCAGCCCTGGAAGTCCAAGACAGGACTCTAGCAGGGGAGAAGTTACTGGTAGCATTGCAGGCCCTGAATCAGGAAAGGGTACAGTTAATGGGGGAGCATAAGGCCAGGCTGGAATATCTATAGTGCCAGGTCACCGAAGGCAAGAGCAATGAGCTGAGGTTGCGGGAGAAGAATGCCCGCCTAGCAAGCCAAGTAAGAGAGCGGGAGGAGAAAGTAAAAGACATAAAGGCAGCCTATAAGTTAGCGAGCGAACAGGGGTTTGAAGACGCAGATCATGGCCCCTGCAAGGAACAGATAGAGAATCTGAGCCTTGCCCTAAGGAAGGCAAAGGGCATGATGTGCCTCATAAGCCCAAAGGCAGCCCAGGCCGACTTTACAGGGAACGAGGTTCAGACACCACGGGTAGTGCCAAGGGACGACCCGGTTGAGGAGCAGGAGGACCCACGACCACCACCCATAGCGCCAGGTTTTAGCGAGGTCTGGCAGCAAGGGGGGGTGGAGTTAGGGGTAGAAGCGGAGATGGAACAACCCCCGCAAGAGAGGCTGGAACCGGGGCCGATGTGCCCGGCCCGGCAGTGGAGGTTTGGCCCACCCGCTCGTGACGGGGAAGAGGGACCCCTCCAAAACCAGTTCGTAGTTCCCTACGGCACCCAACAGCTTAGAGCTATGGTAAGCCACATACCAAAGCTCACAGAGAAGAGGGACCCCTCGGTCCACTTCAGGGAGGTGGAGCAGGCAGCCAGCATCAACGAGTGCGATGATGCCGAGCAGGCCAAAATGCTGCTGTTCTCCCTGGAGGGTAAGCTCCTCCAGTCCCTTTCTGACCAGTGTAAGAAGGGACAGTGTGAGTATGGGGAACTCAAGGAGGAAGTTCTTGAGGCCATGTGGATGAATGAGGGAAGTCCTTTCTCCCGAGTGGAGAAGACAGTGCAGATCGCAGGGGAAACCCCGCAGGCTTTCGCGGACCAGTTGTGGCCGGTGTATAGGAGTGGCTGCTCAGGGGCACTTAACCAAGCGTTCCTGGACCGGGATCAGCTGGCCCACTGGCTCGGTTGCCTGGTGGCAAACAGCTTGCCACAGGTCAGGGCCAAGGTGGAAGTCTGGTTTGACCCTAAGAATCCCCTGACTACCAAACTCACGGTGATCAGACAGTTGACCCTAGCCTACAGGAATGGTAGGGGAACCGATGCACACCCACCTAAGGGGAAGGTGCATGAAGTAAAACCCAGACAGGGTAGGAAGGAGTGGCATCAGGAAGGGAATAACCCTTCCAGCACGAAGCTTAATTGTTACGGGTGTGGGAAGGATGGACACTGGAGGAAGGAATGCAAAAACCCTTGGAAGGATAACAAGGGAAAGAATTCCTCAGCCCCAGCCCAAAAGACAGAGTTAGGGATCCCTCCCGCCACAGTTGAGTCATTTTTGGACGCGATGAGGACCCTATTGACTGGCCCTGGGAGGGTAGCCGCCACTACAGGTGCGCTGACCCCATCAGCCCCATCCAACCCACAGCCCTGACTAGAACCAGCGCAGCTTGTCAACCTGTGTCCCATTGAAAACGCTGAGGGGAGCAGGCCCTATGATAAGATGGGGGTGGAGACGGTGCAGGGGAGATATTTGGTGGACACTGGAGCTTCCAGCACGGTGGTCCATTCGGAAGACCCGACCAATTCACCCAGGTCTAACAGGGTCCCATTTAGCCTAATGGGATTCACAGGGAACGAGCAGGCTGGGGAAAGGTCCAAACATTTGGCCATAGATTCAGGATCCCTCCATACCACGTGGGAGGGTAACCGAAAGACCGATGAGGTGGCCAAGCAGGGGGCCAGGGAAGGGGAGTTCTGGGATCCCTGTAGAGCAGGCCCAGTAGCCGCAATCCGGGACAAGGGAGGCACACAGTCGGTAGCTTTGGCCCCGGACTTAAAGCAGGTCCAAGCCCAAGATCCCCTCTTTAAGGCCGTCCCGGTAAAGAGAAAGAATGGGGAGTCCATAGGAGGCCCGTTCGGGGCAGAGGACGAAACTTTAAAACAGGGTTACTGGCAGGCTGCTAGTTACATTCATCAATGTAAATTG
Organism: Somniosus microcephalus; assembly: GCF_052327205.1. NCBI lineage: Eukaryota > Metazoa > Chordata > Chondrichthyes > Squaliformes > Somniosidae > Somniosus > Somniosus microcephalus. The sequence goes on from NC_140988.1 coordinate 84,286,460, forward strand.
TTTAAGCCCGAGAAAAGAGAACAGCCAGTTGGGGCAAGGTCTGAGGATAGAAATCCTCAGCCTGCAGCAGGGGAAAACTCACAGACTGCACAGGCAGGTGCAGTGGCTTGTTCCAAGGGAGGGGCAATCCCAACCACCATTTGGGAAACTCCCCCACTCCTCTGGGATTTAGATGAGGTGGGATGTGAGGGCGAAGACCCTGCCCCTGACCCAGATCTGGACGAGGTGGGACCTGAGGGTGAGGAACCTCAGCCTGCAGCACCAGGCTGCAAAGAGTTACCTGCCCCTAGCACAGGTTTGGGAGAGGTAAAGGCTGAGGATGAAAATCCCCAGCCAGCGGCAGTGGAGAGCCCACAGACCGCACCGGAGGGGGCAGTGGCTCGTGTTAAAGAACCACCAGCCAGAAAAACCCCACCAGCCAAAGTCCCTCGAAGGTCCCCACGAACGCCACGGCCAAGGAAACCGTGGTCATCGGCTCCCCAGTTTAAACGGGCAGCCTCTAAAGTCAGGGATCGGTCTGAGGACAGAGGTTCCCAGCTAGCAGCCACAGGCTGCGAGGGACCAAAAGTACAGGGCAGAGCAGCCACACCGAAGGGAATAGTTTGCTGCTGCCCAAACAGGGATTAGCCTGGCCGCCCGGAGATGGGCAGCGGATCTACATAGCTTCTGTTATTTAAGTTTGGGTGTTTTAGTTTAATTTAAGTTTGGGTGTTTTAGTTTAATTTAAATAAGGTGATTGGTAGTTTAAATGTTATTGTTTTAAGAGTGTTTGCATCGAGTCGAGGTCGCAAGAATCGACTATGTTTTACCCAAGCCAGAGAATCTTCTCGGGACCTGACTATATGCTCTTGTGTCTCTTTACAGAAGGGATTTCGAAATGAAGGGGGGCGTACTCCTACTCACCCTGATAGGAATGAGCATGGGGAAGCGAGGTGACGTGGAGGACTCCCACATCTATGGGTGCTCAGGAGAGAGAGCACCAGTTGTGACTGCTGGGAGCAGCGAACAAGGCATGGAGGAGCCCGCCATCTATTCCCATGAGGGAAGATGGCCCGGGTGGTTGGGATCCAACTCCTCCCGGTACTCCAGCCAGACCGGGTTCACCTACGGGGAGGCCTCCCTCCCCTGCCCCAGCGTACAGGTTGTGGCCTCACGGGTCGGGGTCACTGAGGGGAAATGCGTGTGCCTGACTTGCAGAGGACAGATTCCCCTGGGAAGGTGGTGGTGGCTCAGAAAGCTGAGCGGAGACATGGGGGACCGTACAGCTGACTGGGTACGACTGGGGAACGACACCTACCGGACGGTCACAGGGACCTGAGGGGGGACGAGAGTGTGCTGGGATAAGTGGTGGGAGTCGGAACAGGGAATTTATGTCTGCATGTGGGGGTCGCAAAGGGCCTGCCCCACAGGCATATCCATCATCTTCTCCGCATCATGGCAGGATAAGGGGGAGGGGGTGGAATGGGATTCCCACCTATACACTTGCAAAGTCCCACGTTACCCAGCCCCAGTCAAAGCCACTGAACTCGTGGCACGCGCCCGAAAGCCCCTGCCCATGACTGAGGCAGCAAGGACACACAGAGAGGGGTGCCCTGACACCACTAAGGGACCAGGGAATGGGCTGGTACTGGTGCAGACGGAACAGGTACTGTACCAGGGGGTACACTACGCGGTAACTTCCGTGACCCTGAACCTCACCGAGGAACACTTACCTGAGTGGTGCCCCAAAGAGACAGAACAGCTATACCAGGCCCAGTTAAAAGAGATGTTTAGGAAATTCTACGAGTTCGATTTTGCCAATGTAGACAAAACCGAACTGTACACCACACACCATGAGTTTTTTGGTAGTGCGGGAAGACAAAGAGGGGGAACCTGGAATGATGTTTTCACAGCGTTTAACACAGGATCCTCTGTTATAAACAGCCTGGATGACATAGAATTGCAGACACAGATAAACGGTTTGAAAACAGTTATGGAAAATCTTAATGGATGAAAATACAGTAGTAGGCTCAGAGTTACACGAGGACCAAGCTATGACGGTCCACTTAAAAGAGATCATTGCTGAGCTGGAGAAGCACGCAAAGACTGTAAATGCCCTCATAAGAGAGGACAGAAATGCTTCAGATCAGGCTGTACAGAATGAGGTGTGCATACTGTACGGGGCATGGTTGCTAGGCGAGGGCCGCAGTAACCTGGAGAATTTAAAACAGGGTTTAGTCCCCTCCTGGATCAGCAACAAGCACCTCGCAGCCCTCCATCCATTTGAGAATGCATTGAGCCCGTGCCAACTCCGGCTAGCTTCTGAGGTCTACCCTGTCCCAGTAGATTGTGGGCGCTCCAATCACACTATCATGGGGATAGTAATGAGGATGCCGGTCATGGGTGGGACAGCCCGACCCGCACCAGTATACAGGGTAGAGAACATTGGAGTCATTCAAGGGGGTGCACACATCCGTTTTACCTCGGTCCCACCTTATGTCATAAAGTGGGAGCACGCTATGACAGGTACTGACCTCTCGGGGTGCCGGAGGTGAGGAGCACACATAATACTGTGTCCCCAGCACTTGAACACCTAATCTAAACCACAGTGCGGATTTAAAGCTACTGGCGCAAAACCTATAAACTGTACCATGGAGGTAATGGCACAAGACCATGTTCCCCCACAAGTAGCATATATAGGAGGTGGGACATATTGGGCTAGATTATCAGGGAGCCATCAGGCAGGGTTTCAGGCGTGTGGGGGGGGGGGAAATCCCGAATTTGGGGGTCCTGACACCATCCCGCCCAAAACCCCACCCCACGTAAGTTTCAGGGGCGGCAGGTACCCGCCCCACACTGGGACCCGCCGAAACCAGGCAGGGAGGGATTAGTGCCAATTAACTGCCTGTTAACAGGTAGTTAACAGGCAGTTTTTAGCGTAATCCCTATTTTGAGGGGTTTCGTGTGGGTTTCCCGACGACTCCAAACCACGCCAGGTTAGCGAGGCGGGCCGTCGGGTTGAAGGAGTTGGAGGGGTCGCAATGTCGGCACTCAGGTGAGTGATGGGTGCATGAGTGCAAAGGTAAGTGTGCTTGGTGTGTCTAAAGTGTGTAAAGAACTTTTACTTACCTGTACTTACCTTAACAGCTTTTCTTCCTGTAGCCGTTGGGAGCGCATCACTCAGCCAGAACTGAAAGCTGAACAGCTGCGATCTGTCAAAAGTGACAGCCTTCAGCTTTGAGTGCCGGTGACATTTCTAACTGAGTCTGTGCAGAATGACTCAGCTTATAACTCAGAGTGTCAGTGTTTGACAGCTTCAAACAGCTGTAAAACACTGATATTTCATCTGTCAAGAACTCCTGACAGATGAAATTTCAGTCTGTGACGTCACCTGTTGCCGGGTGGCCCTTAATTGGCCTGCTGAGCCCGCTAGGCGGGCTCAACAAGGTCAATCAAGGGAAAATCGCGCGGATTAGCTGGACGTCGAAGTAGGCGGGTCAAAAACCCGAAAGGGGAAGTCCCGCCTTCTTCCCGACAGGTTCGGCAAAATCTACTCCATTGTGTCACCACAGGTGCACCCCACTACCAGCATGGACAGCATAGCTGGTGTCCGGTAAGTGACAGCAGTTTCTGCTTTAAACCCGAGACAGAAGTTCAAGTGGCCCAGGAATGAATTGTCCCCATTCCTGAACCCTCTACTGTTCACCTCACTGTAAAAGAGAATTTCACCAACCTGCAAAGATATGTAGCACATTTTGGCTACGAAATCTCCCCTCTACTAGAACATCTGACCAAGATATTAAAAGCAGTAATCATCTCACAGAAACATTTCTACACGTTAGAGCAGAAGACAGTAGAGATAGGGGCCAAGATATTGGACATTGTAGTTCCACCCTGGTGGGACATTTTTGAAAATATAGAGGTCCCTTCATGGGTTAGAATGGCTTCCCACATCCTCGTGGTTTGCCAGCTGGGAATAGTATTGTATCTGTTGTGCACTCAGTGCAAGGGAAAAGGCCAAATACTAGAATTCCGCAACCAAAGGGCCTGGAAAGAGCATTATATTAAGGTGGAGGGAGGTACACCTGTTTGAACCTTTTATTTTGTATTTTTGAATAAAGATTGTCATTTTTTTTGTGTTTCTGTTATTTTTTTTTAATAAAGATTTTGACGTGTTATTTTTAATAAAGATGTGTATGTACCAAGTGGTGCAGGGGTTTTGGACCCCCTCCATGCTTGGATGTGTGTAAATAATTGTATTTTGCCTATGTATGCTATGTACATTTTCGAAGAATGGGAAATGCGTGTGTCATGGGATTTTAGATAGGTAATTATGGGGAAGATTGGCTGTGGAGGGTCGGAATTTTGCTCACCTTCGTAGGTATGATACTTAAAGCGAGTTCAGTATCAACAGGGGGGAGTGTAGGATCCTCAAAATTCCCACATTCCCCAGAGTTATTAATAAAGGGACCCTGAAGGACGAAGTTACAAGTGAACCCTAAACAAAATGGCTTCTGGACCTCGTGGCAGAAGCCTGCAAGAGCAGGTCCCTGCAAAAACGGCAGGTCAAATGACATGCCGGGGCCTGTGAGAGTTGAAGCCAGACAACAGATAATGCAGAATACGCATTCTTCTTTTTGAAACCAATCAACTCAGGAAAGACTTAATCTTGAACCCATCAAACCTTTGCATAAATAATCGCTTACAGTTTAAACTGGCTACCAAGCCAGGAAGATGCAGATTCACTTTATGAATAACAAACACCAGGACATTAAAGAGCATTTAGCAAAGGGGCAACCACCCAAAAAGCAGTTAAAGTGAAATAACTATAATCACTTTAACGAGCCCGCCAAAAATCGGACAAAGAACTAACCCTGATTTGGCGCGCAGATAATGAACCTCCGAAATAGTATAATTGTAGGCCCACCGGTAACCAGGACACACAGGTCACACAGGACACACGGGGCAGCAAGCGGGCAGGCGAGACGAGACGAAGGGCAAGGCCGATAAGCAGAGAGGGCAGCGTGGAGAAGCGTTGGGGACGAGCAGGCACACACCCTGGTCCAGGTATACTCGGAACGAACGAAGCTGACGAATGAAGCAGGGGTAGAAGAAGAAGCAGACGACCATGAGCACCACGGTAACAAAGGGCCGGGTAAACCATACCTTCGGGTCATTACCACTGTACAGGTAATGATCTAGGCCACCGCGACCAAGCCAACACTGAAGACCGCCAACCAAACCCAAACCGCAACAAAAACTTCGACGACCAGGCCACCACCAGAAGAACAAAACCCAAAGTTTCCATTCTGCAAGGTAAAGTACCCAACAAAGACTTTACTCCCTATCTCTAACGGAGGAAAAGAGGGTACTTTACTCAGACGACTCCACCGCTGCGCCCTGGGACCACGTGATGACGGCAGGCCCCAAAGGACACCAAGAGCGAACCCCAAAACCGCAACCGGCTTAATTGACAGGATCTGACCTGTCCAGAAACCCTTTTTGGTGAGCAAAATCCCTGGCCCCTCACAGCACAATTAGTTAGATATTGGGGGTAGGACAAGGTTAAGGGAAGTAATACTGTGATTTTTCCCTCGATGTGCCATGTGTTCCCCATCCCTAATTAAGTGTACTCTTCTATGCCTGTAGCTATTCCAGTAATTTTTTCAGTGTTGTAATCTTATTGTGCCTTTTAATAAAAATACAGTTTTCTTGCACCAAACCAGTTGTCTACTCCAATTCTGTATCGCCGCCTGTACCTAAGTCCGGTGTCTAGAACCCAGGGGTGTGGGAGTGATTCGAACTGCTCGGGAACCCAGTCAGAGGCGAGCTGACTGCACACATGCCACCCCCTACAAGGGAGTGAATGTTTAAGGTGGTGGATGGGGTGCCAATCAAGCAGGCTGCTTTGTCCTGGATGGTGTCAAGCTTCTTGAGTGTTGTTGGAGCTGCACTCATCCAGGCAACTGGAGAGTATTCCATCACACTCCTTACTGCAGCTGAAGATGGTTGGGCCTAGGACACTGCCCTGACAAACTCCTGCAGTGATGTCCTGGGGCTGTGATGATTGACCTTCAACCACCACAACCATCTTCCTTTGTGCAAGGTATGACTCCAACCAGTGGAGTGTTTTCCCCCTGATTCCTATTGATTTCAGGTTTACTCGGGCTCCTTGATGCCAAACTCGGTCAAATGCTGCCTTGATGTCAAGGGCAGTCACTCTCACCTCACCTCTGGAATTCAGCTCCTTTGTCCATGTTTGGACCAAGGCTGTAATGAGGTCAGGAGTCGAGTGGTCTTGGCGGAACCCAAACTGGCATCAGTGAGCAGGTTATTGGTGAGTAAGTGCCGCTTGATAGCACTGTCGATGACTTCACTTTGCTGATGATTGAGAGTAGACTGATGGGGCGGTAATTGGCCTGTTTGGATTTGTCCTGCTTTTTGTGGACAGGACATACCTAGGCAGTTTTCCACATTGTCGGATAGATGCCAGTGTTGTAGCTGTACTGGAACAGCTTGGCTAGAAGCGTGGCAGGTGACCGGAAGCTCGGGGTCACCCTTATGGCCTGAACGGAGGTGTTCCTCTTAATGTCTCTTCACTTCTTTTGTCCTCTCGCAGCCCTGCCTTTCGATCTATTTCATTTCCTTTCCAGTTGTGAAAAAGGGTTAGACCCGAAACGTCGACTCTAATTTCTCTCCACGGATGTTGCCTGGCCTGCTGAGTTTTTCCAGCATTTTCTGTTGTTATTTCTGTGCGAATCTATCCCATTTGGCACAGTTGTAGTGCCACACAACACGATGGAGGGTGTTCTCAGTGTGAAGACGGGACTTCATCTCCACAATGACTGTGCGGTGGTCACTGCTGCCAATGCTGTCATGAACAGAGGACGAGGTCAAGTAGGTTTTTCCCTCTTGTTGGTTCACTCACCACCTGTCGCAGGCCCAGACTGGCAGTTATGTGCAGAGTAATTAGATATAATGGGATTTGCTTTAATCAATTGTCCCAAAATATTGCAGATAAAATATTTTGCAGTTTCGACTGGTTATTTTGGTTACCATTTCTGCCAAATAATCAAAAGTTTGAAAAGTATTGGGCCAACATTTGCGATCGGAGGCTTCCTGCGGGCGGATGCCTCCGACCTGCAAATATTCTACAAATGTATCTGGTGGCCCGGGAGACACGGTGGCTTGCGATCCTGGGCCTCTCCGGGTCTGTGCAGGCAGAGGTCAACGTATCCCAGGGACGCAGGTGGTTCGTAGGTGCCCCTGGGATCATGTGGGCTGGCCCAACCAATAAAAGAAGGGAATCCCCATTCTTACTTATTGGAGTTGTGTACATACGGAGCTCCAATAAGTATGAATGGGGATCCCTCAAAAAATATACCAACACATGAAATATATATTATTTTAATTACATATTTAAAATTAATTAACTTGCCATTTAATTAAATATTTTAAACAAAAATTTAATTTTAAAAAAATTATGTTTTTACGGGGCTAAAAATAAAACTTACCTTATTGAAGAGTATTTTTAATTTATAAATGAGTGGTAACATTTTAATTTTCTATTTTTTTAAACTCTTATGCTGGTAAAAGCAGACCTTACGCCTGCTTTTACCAGGCGTAGGAATTTGACAGGATGTTGTGCAAAAAACGCAACTCTCCACCCGCAGAGGCCCATCTCCCAGGAATGCGGGTCAAGAGGATTCTTGACAGATTGCAAGTGCTGGGTTTTAGCGCATGTGTTTCGCATGACTAAACCCGGAAATTGCGCGGCCCCTATGGGTGCGTACACACCTCGTATGCACCTGTGGGGGTCGGAAAATACGGCCCATTATCTGAACCTCACTGTAAATAAAGAGACAATTGTAATGTAAAGAAAATCTTACTTGCAGTCAATTTTTGTTGCTGAACAATTACGGGGCTAAATAATAAAATACTATGCCAGGTTTTTTTTAGTTTACAAGTTTTGAAGTAATTTCCTGGTCATATTGCTATCCTTAGTACTCAAACAAGTACAGATGAAAATCTTGTAAACAGCAGCAACTTGCTTTTACGTAACACCTTTAATGTCGGAAAAGGTCCAAGCTGGTAAATTAAATAACAAATTAAATTAAATACTAATTACATTGGCAGTTATAATTACTATAGTGAAAGGATAGATCAACCAGTTAAAAATAGTTCAGAGTGAATGGATTAAACTGGCTGTGTGTTTAGGTTTGGAGTTAAACTAATATTCTGGCCTCTGACAATAGGTTTATTTGCCTACCATGTCTAGCTAACTAAAGAGCAGTTAATTAAACTAGCTTAATGGTGTCACATGATCCTCTGGCCGACTGTCAGCAAAAAGATTGAAAGTTAGTTGTAGATGTTTGTTGTAACTCATTTGGACACATCAATGGGTTTTGAATGAATTTAGCAGTAATGCTGTAAATTTACATCTGCCATATCTGAATTACAGCTTGCAAATAACTCATACTCTTCCCTGCATCCAAAAAAAAATACTTCTGCATTGTCTTAAGGGACTTCAGACATACACAGGTTCCATTAAATCAATTCTGATATCACGTCATGTCCTAATGTTAGAACATAAGAACATAAGAAGTAGGAGCAGGAGTAGGCCATACGGCCCCTCGGGCCTGCTCCGCCACCCAACAGGACCATGGCTGATCCGAACCTAGACTCACGTCCACTTCCCTGCCCACTCCCCGTAACCCCGAATTCCCTTATCAGCTAGGAAACTGTCTATCTCCGTTTTAAATTTATTTAATGTCGCAGCTTCCACAGCTCTCTGAGGTAGCAAATTCCATAGATTTACTACCCTCTGAGTGAAGAAGTTTCTCCTCATCTTAGTTTTGAAAGGGCAGCCCCTTATTCTAAGATTATGCCCCCTAGTTCTAGTCTCACCCATCAGTGGAAACATCCTCACCGAATCCACCCGATCAAGCCCCCTCACAATCTTATATGTTTCGATAAGATCGCCTCTCATTCTTCTGAATTCCAATGAGTAGAGGCCCAACCTACTCAACCTTTCCTCATAAGTCAACCCCCTCATCTCCGGAATCAACTGAGTGAACCTTCTCTGAACTGCCTCGAGAGCAAGTATATCTTTTCTTAAATATGGAAACCAAAACTGTACGCAATATTCCAGGTGTGGCCTCACCAGTACCCTGTATAACTGCAGCAAGACTTCCCTGCTTTTATACTCCAGCCCCCTTGCAATAAAAGCCAAGATTCCATTGGCCTTCCTGATCACCTGCTGTACCTGCATACTAACCTTCTGCGTTTCATGCACCAGGACCCCCAGATCCCTTTGTACTGTAGCACTTTGCAGTTTCTTTCCATTTAGATAATAACTTGCTCTTTGATTTTTTCTGCCAAAGTGCATAACCTCACACTTTCCAACATTATATTCCATCTGCCAAATTTCTGCCCACTCACTTAGCCTGTCTATGTCCTTTTGCAGGTTTTTTATGTCCTCCTCACTTACTGCTTTCCCTCCCATCTTTGTATCGTCGGCAAACTTGGATACGTTGCACTCGGTCCCTTCCTCCAAATCGTTAATATAGATTGTAAAGAGTTGGGGTCCCAGCACTGACCCCTGCGGAACACCACTAGTCACTGATTGCCAACCCGAGAATGAACCATTTATCCCAACTCTCTGTTTTCTGTTAGATAGCCAATCTTCCACCCATGCCAGTATATTACCCCCAATCACGTGATTTTTTATCTTGTGCAGTAATCTTTTGTGTGGCACCTTGTCAAATGCCTTTTGGAAGTCCAAATACACCACATCCACTGGTTCCCCTTTATCCACCCTGTTTGTTACGTCCTCAAAGAATTCGAGCAAATTTGTCAAACATGACTTCCCCTTCATAAAACCATGTTGGCTCTGTCCGATTAAATTATGCTTATCCAAATGCCCTGTTACTGCTTCCTTAATGATGGACTCCAACATTTTACCAACCACAGATGTTAGGCTAACTGGTCTATAGTTTCCAGTCTTTTGTCTACTTCCCTTTTTAAATAAGGGCGTTACATTAGCGGTTTTCCAATCTGCTGGGACCTTTCCTGAATCCAGGGTTGATGTTGATTACTAGGGGTCGATTTTCATCTCTCTCCTGCTCGGTTTACTCCTAAAAATGGGGTATTAGCGCAACCAAAATCATGTGGCGAGTTGACCCACCAACTGACTGTTGGCTGTCCACCCATTCTGCTATTTGGGTGGACCTCAATGTAGATGGCCAGAGCTCCTGCCGGAAGCAGGTGAGGGCCTTGTTAACGTTCCTCTAAGCTGCATGGCCACACAGCTGTCTGCCGGTCCCACGCAGCCTAGGACCAGCTTTTACAATGTGAAACTTTGAATGAGCTGCGCAGCCGTTAAAGGGACCACGGACCCAAATTTAAAATTAGGGGGAACATTGGGCCTTGTTAATATATGCAAATCTGGATCAAGTGATGCAGTTAAGAGCTCAAAATAAGTTTTGTCACTATCCGCGTTGCTATTGCTAGTTCCTGAAGTCGCCCACAAACCATGGGCGGTACAAGTTGGGAAGTGGCCATTTCCAATGGTATTTAAAGGGATTCTTAGCTGCAGTAAGAGAAAGCTGGAAGCTGGTCTTGTAATCATTTTTACTGCAGCCGCTTGTCTGTTTTGAGCCTTAAAGCTTTCCAATATTTAACACCCTTGGTGCTGTAGGCGCTGCAAAACTTATCTGTCACTAAAAATCATTGTTCCCTTTCACACCCCATACTTCCGCCCCTCCTCTTTAAGACGGTGTTGCAGGCCCATCAAAATCAAATGCCCCACCAGATTTCTCGCCCTCCCACTATGCAAGTTTATAATAAAAGAACCTCTATATAAGAGTGTGAGTAGACCTGGCAGCTGAATGTTTTAATGTTAATGAGGCCCGACCACTAAAATTGATTGGGCCTCCTGCTGACTGCATCAAATGGTCGCAGTAGAGACCCTGCCCACCGCCTGTCCGATATACATCCAAATCAAAAATCACCTCTACATGTCCACCAAGAATCCCACCCAAATCACATTCTAATAATGACTTTTTCACTGCTGTGTTATACAAAATGTTTACACACTTTCTGCGGCCCTGATTCAATGCAAATAATAATGCCTTACTACAGGGGTATTAGAGAAATTTCAATTTAGAAATGGAAGGTGAAATGCTAGCTTACTAAGTGGAAGTATGTTCTTCCTGATTTTATCCCCAGTTTTACCCCTTATGCTTCCTTTCCTGAAGGTGAAAACACAGGCTAGGATCTCTTCTAAATGTCCATTCTTTGTGCAGAAGCCTACACATGGAATGTTGGCATGCTAGGGGTAGAAGTGCCCCCACTAGCGAATCATGGAAAGGCTTTATCATTGAGCCCATTCCAGTCCTCACTTAAAACAGAAAATTCTTGTGTTAGCTAACCTTAGCACAAGCTGCAGCAAAACATGAGCTATGATTAAACTGTGGTGAAATCCTGGGAGTAAGTATCAATGGGGAATGGGCTCGGACCATTCATACTCTCAAAAAAGAATGTAAAAAAAAGGTTAGCAAAAAGGCCAATTTAATTAGTTAAGGCCTTGTTAGATGATGTACTCCTGCCGGATTGTGCAGCTGTACAGTGAATATTTTACTCCAAGTCAGATTGATCTTAACAAAGGGATAGATTTTGAAGTATCCCCACAGCACTGAGAGAAATTAGAATGTCAGAAATGTTGCCTCCCTTCGGTATAGCCAACATTGGTATGTAAAACTGCAGTGGAAAGGAGGAGGAGAGGGTAGCCAAGGAGTATAAAGGGCATACAAAGCACATGATTTGCAGCAGTATGTTCTCTCTCTCCCCATCCTATGTATAATGTAGTAACATATCCTTGCTATTCTTACATCAAATACCTTACTTGTTAAATCCCTACCAAAATTTTCCCTCGCCAATACAGTATGTTTTTGCATATATCTTTTACAACTATAGCTTTTCTTTACATGCTGATATGTCTTGAGCTGCTGCTTTATAGTAAATTTACATTTTATCTTGCATATATTCTCATCCTGCTGAAAATGTACTTGGGCTGTTAAATTATTATGTGTAGTGGCACTTCCAGGGCCTTGTCAATAAATTGTCCTTTACTCAGCTGGAAATTTTTTCTAACAATTGTACGCTCTGCATCTGGATTATTAATCCTTCCAGCATTTATGGCGGTTAACTGCCTCAGCTGCCTGAGGGTGCTAAAAGACCATTACTGCATGTGTATTGTGATTGGCTGCTACTTTTTCATTACCAACAATAAATTGCATTCGTACAAGCTACACATTTAAAACCTGTGTGACCCCTCAATTTCATTACTGACTGTTGATATTGGAAAGCAAGCTATTCTGCTTTTGTCAGTGAAAAGAATAATGTTGGGCATCGAATGTCCACACACGGGGGATAATGTTACTTCCGGCAGGGGCGGAGAAATGGATCGGCCACCTGTTATACACTCAGCCCGATTGAAGTCAGCGGAAAGAAAAATCAGGCCAAGTGTATAGTGTGGCCAATCCAAGATTGGTAGTGTCCCAACCTCGCCAATAGTGAACATGACCCTCCGTGGACTCTTCAGCAATGATTGGTGGATAGTATCCAAATTTTGAATCGTGGCTGATTTTATTCCTGTCCCAATAGCAAATTGTAAATTACAATTCGAATTCATTTTTGGAAGAAGTTTAACCTCTGCTTACAAATAAGAGCTTACCCTCATCCCAAATCACTGAGAGAATGAAAACAAAAGCAAAATACTGCAACACTAGGAATCTGAAATAAAAACAGAAAATGCTGCAAACACTGAGCAACACTCTTTCCACAGATGCTGTCTGACCTGCTCAATTTTTCCAGCATTTAGTTTTTCTTTCATTTCGAGAACTGTCTATTTTTTTAAAAATCAAGCGCTTTCTGGTCAGGTGATTTTCTTCAACCCTGTTCTTAACACAAGCCTAGTACACAAACTAAAGCAACTCTAATCAGTACTAGATCAAAGAAATTGGAGGTGTGGATGATGCAGAAACCAGGGGGTAAATCTTCTTTTCATCACCTGGGTGATAATCTGGAAGAGTGGATTGCTGGCCTGATTTTCATTCCATTGAATTTAACATAGCCAATAATTTACTTTTTGAAAGACAGCAAGTTTGCACACAGCAAGATCCCACAAACAGCAAATGCAATAGCTGAGCAATTCATCTGTTTTGGTGGTGTTAGTTGAGGGATGAGGGCAGGCCAGGGCACTCGGAAAACTCCTTGCTCTTCTTGAGGTAGTGCTGGGGATCATTTACATCCACTTTAATGTCTAATTTGGAAGATAGCACATCCAACAATTCTCACAGTACTGCACTGAAGGCCAGAATTTTGCCGGCGCTCAGAGGGCGGGTTCGGAGCTGGGTCCACTGCCAAAATTGAAAAGATTGATAGCGGGTCGGGATCATGCTGTCAACCCACCTCCATGTCAGTTTCCCAAGTGTCGGGTCTGTCTGTGCTTTACAGACCCGACACCAAGCGGCGGGTCAGCCAATTCAGATACTTAAGAGCTTATTAAAAGGTACTTAAACACCATTTTACTATGTATTAGCATTTTACCAGCTTTTTCACAAGGTTCCCGTTGCTCGGGGATCACGTCAGGTAAGTAGGTTGGGCTGTCAATGACTCTCCATTCCTCTAAATAGTTGACAGCTGTAAAAGTGGTATAAAAACTACCATTTCACAGCTGTCCACTTTCCAATCAGAGAAGCTGGAGCCTTCAGGATTTGGAATACACTTTTCAGCTTTATGCAGTTTGGAAATGTTTGGAGTAAACTCTCTATCCACTGTCATCTCCTGGGAGCAACCTCTCTCACCATTGACAGATCGTTTCTGTCATCTCAACTTCAGCTGCCATCTATTCTAGCAGCATCAGTACCCTTGAAAAAATCTCACCTTGGTCCTCAGAATCACATCACGATCAGTCCCAACACCAGCAGCCCCATGCAAACCAGCATCACCAACAACACCAACATGCTCCGCAATCACCTGATGCTGCACAGGACACAGGGCATCAGCACCCGACCACATTGCTGCCCGGAAGGCCAGGGACGGCATCACCAAGACCCGATTTACTTCACTTGACCCTGTACACCCTGGCTGCCACATGATGCGACAGGTTGGCACCACCCCACACCAGCAGTATAAAGCATCACTACAATGTCCAAGCCATTCCTTTCACTCATCACCATTGTGGGGGGTAACATTATGTCTCACCACTCACTAAGCCACTTCCAAAGGTGCACACCAATCTGTCCAAGAAGGCAAAGTGTGGAAAATAAAGATTTCAATGTTTGGCAACTCATCACCAGAAACTTCACATGAACATTGGCAAAACACCCAAGTGCCTACCCTTGTGTGTTGTTAGTTGGTATGATTGGACAAGGATGAGGGTGAGTGTGTGGGGTGGCTAGTGAGATGGGGATGTGATGATGTAGATAGAAAAAGAGGGATGGGTGGAGGTGCAAGGTAAGTTAGTGTGAGTAAGGATGTGCAGGAGTAGGATAGGGAAGGCAGAGTGATGGGAATGTGAAGAGTGGCACAGCAGGATGAGGTTGAGTGTGGCTTTGCAGTAACGTTTCGTGATCTACTGAGATCATTGAAAGGTTTGTGCCACTGCAGCCTGGTCCTCCTGATGACATCCCTGCTTGTGCCCTCCTGTGCAATGTGCAACCAGGCTGCGTTGGTGTCCTGGGGAGGTCTCTTCCACACATTGGAAGGGAAGAGAACCTCCCTGCGTGCTGTGACACATGGGCGAGCCTGGGTGCAGCCGTGCACCTTTGTGCAGTGATTGTAGCACCTCAATGCTGTAGAACACTGACAGCACAACTGTCAAGATGAATGTGAACATGGTCCCTTTAAGGAAATGATGTCATCAGCGTTATGTTCATAAATAAATAGACGTTTTCATTATGAACAGCTAGCTTGAGCTAGTCATTTATTCAGCCATGTGGACTAGTGTACAGGCATCCATCTTGACTACTGCCTTGTAGGTAGCCTCACTACTAAACATACAGCTCCACCTAGTGTACCATTCTAGAATGACATGTTACTGATCATTACAATCAGACCCACTTCCCTTTAATTGTCCAGGAACCTCGCAGGGTGGGCTTAACAAGCCAATCAATGGAATATTCTTCTCACAGAGCGAGATGGAGCTGGGAGCGGGGTCACAACCCTCCATCTACCTCGGCCGCACTGAGCCCGCCTCGGTAGGTGAAATCGCGGCCAAAGTGTCAGCCTAGATTATGCACTGAAGACCTGGCATGGAGCTTAAAGCAATAACCATCTGACACTGAGCCAAGCTGACATGAAATGGTTTAATTTGAGGCACTGTGGGCCAACAGCTGCAGCAGAATTGTATTCCGCCACAATCTGTAACCTCATGACCCGGCATAGCCCTCATTCTACCATTACCCTCAAGCCAGGGGAACAACCCTGGTTCAATGAGGGGTGTAGAAGAGCATGCCAGGAGCAGCACCAGGCATACCTATAAATGAGTTGCCAACCTGGTGAAACTACAACACAGGACTACATGCTAAACAGAGGAAGCAGCATGCTACAGACAGAGCTAAGCGATCCCACAATCAACAGATCAGATCAAAGCTCTGCAGTCCTGCCACATCCAGTCATGAATGGTGGTGGACCATTAAACAACGAACGGGAGGAGGTGGCTCCATGAATATCCCCATCCTCAATGATGGTGGAGCCCAGCACAAGAGTGCAAAAGACAAGGCTGAGCGTTTGCAGCCATCTTCAGCCAGAAGTGCCGAGTGGAAGATCGATCTCGGCCTACTCCTGAAGTCCCCACAATCACAGAAGCCAACCTTCAGCCAATTTGATTCACTATACATGATATCAAGAATCGGTTGAGTGCACTGGATACAGCAAAGGCTATGGGCCCCAACAACATCCTGGCTGAAGACTTGACGTCCAGGAGTACAAGATGCACTGCAGCAACTCGCCAAGGCTTCTTCGGCAGCACCTCCCAAACCCGTAACCGCTTCCACCTAGAAGGAGAAGGGCAGCAGGTGCATGGGAACATCACCACCTCCAAGTTCCCCTGCAAGTCACACACCATCCTGACTTAGAAATATATCGAGATCCTTCATCATCGCTGGGTCAAAATCCTGGAACTCCCTCCCTAACAGCACTGTGGGAGTACCTTCACCACAGGGACTGCAGCAGTTGAAGAAGGCAGCTCACCACAACCTTCTCAAGGGCAATTAGTGATGGGCAATAAATGCTGGCCTTGCCAGTGACGCCCACATCCCATAAAAATGAATTTGAAAAACTAGCCGTGCCTCTAGCCAAACTGTTCCAGTACAGCTACAACACGCGACAATGTGGAAAACTGCCCAGGTACGCCCTGTCCACAAAAAGCAGGACAAATCCAATCCGTCCAATTACCGGCCCCAGCAGCCTACTCTCAAATCATCAGCAAAGTGATGGAAGGTGTCGTCGACAGTACTATCAAGCGGCATTTACTCACCATTAACCTGCTCACAATGCTCAGTTTGGGTTCCACCAGGACCACTGGGCTTCAGACCTCATAACAGCCTTGGTCCAAACATGAAGAAAAAAAGCTGAATTCCAGAAGTGAGGTAAGAGTGACTGCCCTTGACATCATGGCAGCATTTGCTCAAGTGAAGCATCAATAAGCCCTAGTAAAATTGAAGTCAATGGGAATCAGTGGAAAAAATCTCCACTGGCTGGAATCATACCAAACACAAAGGGAGATGACTACGGTTGTTGGAGGCCAATCACCTCAGCTCCAGATCATCATTGCTGTAGTCCCTCAGGGCAGTGTCCTAGGCCCAATAATCTTCAGCTGCTTCATCAATGACCTCCCCTCCATCATTAGGTCAGAAGTGGGGATGTTGGCTGATGATTGCACAATGTTCAGTTCCATTCGCAGCTCCTCAGATAATGAAGCAGTCCATGCCTGTTTGCAGCAAGACCTGGACAACATTCAGGCTTGGGTTGATAAGTGGCAAGTAACATTCGCATCACACAAGTGGCAGGCAATGACCATAAATCTAACCACCTCCCCATGATATTCAATGGTGTTATATTCAATGGCAGATAGCTAACGTAATAACTATGTTTAAGAAGGGGGATAGAACATGTCCAGGAAATTATAGACCAGTCAGCTTAACATTTGTGGTAGGAAAAATAATGGAATCCCTACTGAAGGAGAAAATAGAAGAACATCTAGAAACCAAAAATATAGTAATGAATAGTCAGCATGGATTTCAAAATGGAAAGTCTTGCTTGGCCAACTTCATTGAATTTTTTGAATAGGTAACAGAGAGAGTAGACAATGGTAATGCAGTCGAATTAATTTATCTAGATTTTTAAAAGGCCTTCGATAAGGTACCCCATAATAGACTGATGAACAAGGTCAGAGAATGCGGAGTCAGGGGACAAGTAGCAGAATGGATTGCTGGCTGGCTTCAGGACAGAAAGCAGAGAGTAGGAGTAAAGGGTAGCTATTTACAGTGGCAGAAGGAGGTTAGTGGTGTTCCACAAGGATCAGTCTGGAACCACTGTTGTTCACAATTTATATTAACGATTTAGACTTTGGAATCAAAAACACAATTTCTAAATTTGTGGATGACACCAAATTCGGGGGCGGGGGGATAGTCAATAGTGAGGAGGACTGCAACAAATTACAGGAGGACATTAATAAACTTGCAGAATGGGCATATAATTGGCCAATGAAGTTGAACACAGATAAATGTGCGGTGTTACATTTTGGTAGGCGGAATATTACTTGGAGGGTGCGAGTCTAGGTGGGGTAGAGGAACAAAGAGATCTCGGAGTACAAATACACAAATCACTAAAAGTTCTGACGCAGGTTAGCAAGGCCATAAAAAAAGCAAACCAAGCACTAGGGTTTATTTCTAGAGGTGTAGAATTGAAAAGTCGGGAAGTTATGCTAAACCTGTATCGAACCTTGGTTAGACCACACTTAGAGTACTGCGTGCAGTTCTGGTCATCATATTTTAAAAAGGATATAGAGGCACTGGAGAGGGTGCAGAGAAGATTTACAAGGATGATACCAGAAATGCGAGGGTATACATATCAGGAAAGGAAGAGCAGGCTGGGTCTCTTTTCTCTTGAAAAAAGGCTGAGGGGTGACCTAATAGAGGTCTTTAAAATTATGAAAGGTTTTGATAGAGTGGATACAGAGGGAATGTTTCCACTTGTGAGGAAGAGCATAACTAGAGGCCATCAATATAAGATAGTCACCAAGAAATCCAATAGGGAATTCAGAAGAAACTTCTTTACCCAAAGAGTGGTGAGAATGTGGAACTCGCTACCACAGGGTGTGGTTGAAGCGAAAAGTATAGATGTTTTAAGGGGAGGCTGGACAAGCATATGAGGGAGAGTGAATAGAGGGTTATGCTGATAGATTTAGATGAGGAAAGACGGGAGGAGGCTCGAGTGGAGCATAAATGCCAGCATGGACTGGTTGGGCCAAATGGCCTGTTTCTGTGCCGTATATCCTATGAAATCATCGCATCCCCCACCATCATCATCCTGAGGGGTCACCATTGACCAGAAACTTAACTGGACCAGCCACATAAATACTGTGGCTACAAAAGCAAAGGTTTTCTACATGAGTGACTCACCTCCTGACTCCCCAAAGCTTTTCCACCATTTACAAGGCACAAGTCATGAGTGTGATGCCTGCATGAGTGCAGCTCCAACAACACTCAAGAAATTCGACACCATCCAGGACAAAGCTGTCCGCTTGAGTGTCATGCATTCTACCACCTTAAACGTTGACTCCCTCCACCACCGGTGCACTGTAGCTGCACTGTGTACCATCTACAAGATGCACTGCAGCAACTTACCAAGGCTTCTTTGACAGCAGCTCCCAAACACTGACCTCTATCACCGAGAAGGACAAGGGCAGCAGGTGCACGGGAACACCATCACCTCCAAGTTTCCCTCCAGTCACATATAATCCTTCATCATCGCTGAGTCTAACTCCTGGAGCTCCCTCCCTAACAGCACTGTAGAAGTACCTTCATTACACACACTGCAGCGGTTCAAGAAGGCAGCTCACCACCACCTTCTCAATGGCAATTTCAGATGGCCAATAAATGCTGGCCTTGCCAGCAGCCCCCATATCAGTGAATGAATGAAAAAAAAAATTCACTTGACAACTGAGGGTAGAAGCCTGATTGTAATGCTACTAAAAATGGTTCAGAGCAAATACATGACTCCATTTAGATATATGACAGGTCCTCACAACACTCCAGTATACATTGGAGATGCATGGTAAACGATAGCTTTTAAATTATAAAGATACAGGCCTAGAAATTCAGTAAGGCGCTGCCAGCTTTGCGCCCAGTTACCGCCTAAAGAGGGCTTCTGCGCCAATACAGGAGTTTGCGCTGATATTCAGCGCAGCGGTAATGGCGGCGGTAGCCGTTAGCGCTGCGCCGGCACCGATGACATCATCGGTGTGCGCAGTGCCCCGGTTCCGCCCCGATACCGGCCCGATCCCCATATTTAGTTGCGGCCGCCTCTTCCGCAGCGGCCGCAAACAACGACCAGAAAACGGGGCCGTACTGTAGCCTTAGTGGGGCGCTTTAAGGTGGAGGTGCGGCCGGCCGCTTTTTCGGCGGCCGCCTGCCCGCACCTCCTTCCCCGGCCTCCTCCACCCCCCCCCCCCCCCGCGGCATTGCCGGCTGCTTTCCGCGAAGCCGGCACTTCTCCGTGGTGCCGGGCTCATTTGCCGGCACTATCCAGCGGCGATCTCCCCGTTGCAGGCACCTCCACCTTAAGAGAAGGAGGAGGCCTGCAGTACCGCAGCCTGCCGCTCCGCAGCGGGTGGCGCAGCGGCGCCTAGAGCGCTGAAATTCAGTTTCAGCACCCCAAGCGGGGGCGGACACACCCTGGAATAGCACCCGGTTCCGACTTGGGGCGCAAAAAGTGAATATCTGACGGTCGCAAATGGCTCCGCGCCCAGCGCTAACTTTTGGGCGCTAGCCAGCTGGCGGGGCCATAGTGAATTTCTAGGCCACAATTTCAAATTTGGAATTTTGGAAACAAGTTTTTATTATTATTAAACTTAAAATGTTGATTTATTATTCCCACACAAAAGGTTTCCTAGCTGCTGACTGGAATGCTGGATTTTTTGAATACTACCAGATACTGCCATGCAAAAAATAACTTGATACAGCAGCAACAGAGATCCCAAAGATTTACAAAGATATCACTAAAGTTCAAATAGCATGTGTCAAGAAGACATGTATCATGATTATAACAGTCATTAATACATTGATAAAAGGATCCAAGACAAATGCAAAGTAAAATTTGTAGTTTTAGGAGAATGTAGTATTACTTATGATTTGCTGGGAGAGAAATTGGTCTTTGTTGCCCCAATTTACAGGCAGAAAAAGGGGGTTTAAAGGTCTAATTTTGGGGAGCTAGGTCCAGTGTCCCTAGGGTGCCTGAAATATGTCTGATATCATATTGGCCTCGGACTATATTCAGGCATTCCGGGCGGCCACATTAAACAAGCATAAGACCCCTTGCATATGTTAATAAGGGGCCTAACACCTGCTTAAGGACCACTTCCAGAATTTGGCAGTGACCCTGCAATGCGCAAGCTTTCCAGCATTGACTGTGACCTAACCAGTGGCCACCAACAAACAGGCATCTTTTCTACATTTTGTCTTCATATGGAGCCAGGGGGAGCAGGAGTGGTCCTTTGGGAGCTCCTCAGCACTCCTGAGGTACGTTGTCATCCCATGTGATACAGCCCCACCCCCACCCCCGTTCTCCTCCCACCTCCCACACCTACCCGAGGGCCACTGCCGGTAAGGCAACTAGCCCAAATTGGTCCTGTGGTGACCAGGAAGCAACCTCTGGAGGCACGACAGGCACCGGAAATTCACCACAATTATTAAAATGAGGCCTGTGGTCCGATTTCAGACAAACATCAGGTTTCCAGCTTCTGGCATGTCCTCTGTGCACTATTTTTGCCCTGAAAAATGGGCATAAACCATTTCTAGCCTGTTAAATGTGCTACAAAATGTACTCCAAAAACATTATTTTAATGCATACAATAATATGCTCCTCTCAATCGTTTACCTGAAAATTGCAATTGTGGCCCTACAAATGACGTTGGACCCTGATTTGCATATTTAAGCAGCCTCCCACCAGACACAGGCAGGCAGGCGGCTCACCCGTTTACAGGCCCACCGAGTAATTACATTAAGTGGGCCTTGGGCACCAGTGGGGCAGTTGAGTTGCCCACTCAAAATCTACCCACTGTCAACTGCTAGGGTAGATTTTCCCAAGTCCTCACACATGAAGAGGTACTTTAGACATAGGCATTCATCAGAAAATTGCAGGCCCACCATCCATAATTTTCTGACCATTGAAAGACAGAGAATTGAGGGCAATGAGCCCACCATCGTCCAATGCATGCATGCCCCCACTTGAGTTATCTCATCATGTATGATGAAATACATTCATTTACCTATATCTTATTAAAAATCTTATGCCTGTGCACACTTTCTGTCAAGACTATAATTAGACCCTTCCCCAAGTTGAGTACTGTTCTGCAGTGCCCCATTGGCAGGAGGAAGTAATTACAGTGTGACAAGTTTACATAGGCACTTTCCATTACAAATATGGTTATGGTGGGAGGTGGGGGAGTGGCGACTTTTGTTTGTGCTGTAAATAGGGCGGGCAGTGGGTGAGACATCAGCTCCACCCGCCTGATGACACAAGTGGGAGTGCCGATCGATTCTTGTAATCAACCCACATTTAAATATTCGAGGTAAACTGCCAGTATTAGTCGCACTGCTTCTAGGCAGCTAGCCATTAGGGACGGCAGGAAATCTAGTGGGTATGCAGCTTCCTAAAGGCAGCCTACAGCTCTTAATGGGGAGGTGGAGTTTTCAATGGTGGTGAGTAGACAGCAGCAGGATGACTCCGAATAGGTCGCCCCAATTTCCAGATACTGCCATGGAGGTCCTCGTGGAGCAAATGAAGGCCAGAAAGGTGAGTGAAGGACACCCCTGCAAGTTAGCCATCAACAGCAGAAAGAGATGGCTGGACAGGTCAATGCCAGCAGCAAAGATTCCTGGACCTGGGTGCTGTGCACCAAAACATTTAATGACCTTACCAGGATCACCAAAGTAAGACTCACCTCTTCGCTTACTCACTATTCATCCTTTCAAAAACCAGACTTTAATCCCTGCACTAACAGTACTCCCCTCCACTCCCCCCCACCCACACCATGCCGCTTCACAAGCCTCTCCTCCAATCACTAACAGGACAGTTTACTACACCTCTTTCTGCTTGTAGTCACACATTTAATATCTGCTACTGCCCTCACATCTATTTCCCCTTTTGCACACACATGCTTCTTCCTTTCAGCTTCACACATCTTCAGAACCCTTCAACAGAGCCCAAATTATCCCACTCCCACTTTTCCTGCACAATCAGAGGGAGACCTCAAGAACAGGCATAAATGGGGTGGAAGCAAGTCAAGAATCATCCCCAGTGTATTTATAATGGAAACATAAAAATAACGTATGACTTTAAAATGGGGACAAAAATTATGTCTGCACACTCTGGTCTAATTATACCCCAACTTATAACCCTGCTTCACCTGAAGTCTACACTTAGTCTTGATTCCCTGTGTGCAACGTCATGGGAGAGGGACTGGTATCTCATGTAATGCTTGCAGAAAAGATGATAAGTTATTTATTTATTCATTTTTCTCCAGCAAGAGAGAGTCTAACCACTTCCCCTTGAGATTCAACGACATTCCGCTTACTGAATCCCCCGACCCTAAAAATCCTGGGGGTCACCATTGACCAGAAACTTAACTGGACCAGCCACATAAATGCTATGGCTACTGGAGCAGATCAGATACTAGGTATTCTGAAGTGACTGGTTCACCTCCTGACTCACCAACGCCTCTCCTCCACCTACCAGGCAAAAGCCAGGAGTGTGATGGAATATTCTCCACTTGTCTGGATGGGTATAGCTGTAACAACATTCAAGAATCTTAACACCATCCAGGACAAAGCAGTCCGCTTGATCAGCAGCCCGTCCACCAAATGAAACATCTACTCCCTCCACCACCGGTACACATGGCTGTAGTGTGTACTATCTCCAGGATGCACTGCACCAACTCGCAAAGGCTTCTTCGACAGCACCTCCCAAATCCGTGACCTCTACTACCTATAAGGACAAGGGCAGCAGGTGCATGGGAATACCACCACCTGCAAGTTCCCCTTCAAGTCGGAGCTGAGCGGTGGACCTGCGAGAGGCACAGAGTCAGTGAGAAGAGGATAAAAAGAGCGCGGAGAGGAGGCCTGGGACTAGAGCTGAGCAGCGGACCTGCGAGATGCACAGAGTCAGCGAGAGGAGAGAGAGAAGTAAAAAGTAATCGAAGTGTGACGTCACCAGAAAGCAGGTAAGTGATTGGTTGGTGAGTATTTCTCTCTTTCTCGCTTTTTTCCAAACTTAAATTTTGTGGTTTATACTTTCAAGGTCTCTGTTGTGTAGCGGGGACTGCTGGTAAACAAGGGCCCTTGAGTATATCATTTAATTGTAGTGTAATTGGTGGGATTGATTTGATTTAATTTAATTTGAATTAATTAAAGCGTAATCATGGCAGTACAGCTCGGCACTGTGGTATGCTCCTCCTGCAGTATGTGGGAAATCAGGGACACTTCCTATGTCCCTGATGACCACGTGTGCGGGAACTGTATCCAGCTGCAGCTACTGGCAGACCGCATTGCGGTGCTGGAGCTGCGAATGGATACATACTGGAGCATTTGTGATGCTGAGGACGTCGTGGATAGCATGTTTAATGAGTTGGTCAAACCGCAGGTAAAGGCTGCACAGGCAGGAAGGGAATGGGTGACCGCCAGGCAGAGTAGTAGGCGCAGGCAGGTAGTGCAGGGGTCCCCTGTGGCCAACCCCTCTCAAACAGATATACCGTTTTGGATATTGTTGAGTGAGATGGCTTATTGGGGGAAGACAGCAGCAGCCAACTTACTGGCACTGTGGGTGGTTCTGCTGCACAGGACGGGGGGAAAAAGAGTGGGAGAGCTATAGTAATATGGGATTCTATTGTAAGGGGATTAGATAGGCGTTTCTGCGGCTGCAAATGAGACTCCAGGATGGTATGTTGTCTCCCTGGTGCAAGGGTCAAGGATGTCTTGGAGCGGCTGCAGAGCATTTTGGAAGGGGAGGGTGAACAGCCAGTTGTCGTGGTGCATATAGGTACCAACGATATAGGTAAAAACCGGGATGAGGTCCTAAAAGCTGAATATAGGGAGTTAGGAGGTAAATTAAAAAATAGGACCTCAAAGGTAGTAATCTCAGGATTGCTACCAGTGCCACGTGCTAGTCAGAGTAGAAAAAGAAGGATATTTCAGATGAATACATGGCTAGAGGAATGGTGCAAGGGGGAGGGATTCAAATTCCTGGGATATTGGAACCGGTTCTGGGGGAGGTGGGACCAGTACAAACTGGACGGTTTGCACCTGGGCAGGACCAGGACTGATGTCCTAGGGGGAGTGTTTGCTAGTGCTGTGGGGGAGGGGTAAACTAAAATGGCAGGGTGTTGGGAACCTGTGCGGGGAGACAGAGGAAAGGGAAACAAGAATAGAAGCAAAAGACAGGAAGGAGAAAAGCAAAAGTGGCAGTCAGAGAAATCAAGGGTTTAAATCAAACATGGCCACAGTAAATAATAATTCGAAAAGGTCTAAGAATGTTAAAAAAAAACCTGAAGGCTTTGTGTCTTAATGCGAGGAGCATTCGTAATAAGGTGGATGAATTAGCTGCGCAAATAGATGTAAATGGATATGATATGATTGGGATTACGGAAACATGGCTCCAAGGTGACCAAGGCTGGGAACTCAACATCCAGGGGTGTTCAATATTCAGGAAGGACAGGCAGAAAGGAAAAGGAGGTGGGGTAGCATTGCTGGTTAAAGAGGGGATTAACACAATTGAAAGGAAGGATATTAACTCTGATGATGTGGAATCTGTATGGGTAGAGCTGAGAAATACCAAGCGGCAGAAAATGTTAGTGGGAATGTATACAGACCCCCAAACAGTAATGCGGAGGTTGGGGATGGCATTAAATAGGAAATTAGAGACGTGTGCAATAAGGGCACAGCAGTTATCATGGGTGACTTTAATCTACATATAGATTGGGCTAACCAAATTAGTAACAGTACTGTGGATGAGAAATTCCTGGAGTGTATACGGGATGGCTTCCTGGACCAATATGTCGAGAAACCAACTAGAGAGCAGGCCATCTTAGACTGGGTATTATGTAATGAGAAAGGATTAATTAGCAATCTTGTTGTGCGAGGCCCCTTGCGGCGGAACGAGCATAATATAATAGAATTCTTCATTAAGATGGAGAGTGAAGTAGTTGAATCAGAGACTAGGGTCCTGAATTTAAATAAAGGAAACTACGATGGTATGAGGCGCGAGTTGGGTAGGATTGTTTGGGGAATGTTACTCAAAGGGTTGAAGGTGGGTAGGCAATGGCAAACACTTCTAGATCACTTGGATGAACTACAGAAATTGTTTATCCCTGTTTGGCATAAAAATAAAACAAAAAAGGAGACTCAACCGTGGCTAACAAGGGAAATTAGGGATAGCATAAGATCCAAGGAGAGGACATATAAATTGGCCAGAAAAAGCAGTAAACCTGAGGATTGGGAGCAGTTTAGGATTCAGCAAAGGAGGACAAAGGGATTAATTAAGAGGGGGGAAATAGAGTATGAGAGTAAGCTTTCAGGGAACATAAACACTGACTGTAAAAGCTTTTATAGATATGGGAAGAGAAAAAGATTGGTGAAGTCAAGCGTAGGTCCCTTGCAGTCAGAATCAGGGGAATTTATAATGGGGAACAAAGAAATGGAAACCAATTAAATACATACTTTGGTTCTGTCTTCACAAAGGAGGACACAAATAACTTCCCAGCGATGTCGGGGAATATAGGGTCTAATGAGAGGGAGGAACTGAATGAAATCAGTATTTGTAGGGAAATGGTGTTAGCGAAATTGATGGGATTGAAGGCTGATAAATCCCGAGGGCCTCATAATCTACATCCTAGGGTACTTAATGAAATGGCCCTAGAAATAGTAGATGCAATGCTGGTCATCTTCCAAAATTCTATAGATTCTGGAACAGTTCCCATGGATTGGAGGGTAGCTAATGTTACCCCACTATTCAAAAAAGATTGTAGAGAGAAATCGGGGAATTATAGACCGGTAAGCTTGACATCGGTAGTGGGGAAAATGCTAGAGAACTTGGAAAACAGTGACAGGATCGGACAAAGTCAACATGGATTTAAAAAAGGTAAATCGTGCTTGACTAATCTACTGGAATTTTTTGAGGATGTAACTGGTAGAATAGATAAGGGAGAACCAGTGGATGTGGTGTATTTGGACTTTAAGAAGGCTTTCGATAAGGTCCCACATAAGAGATTAGCGTGTAAAGTTAAGCCACATGGGATTGGGGGTAAGGTACTGGCTTGGATAGAGAACTGGTTGGCAGACAGGAAGCAAAGAGTTGGAATAAACGGGTCTTTTTCCGAGTGGCAGGCAGTGACTAGTGGGGTAGTGGGGAAGTCATGTTTGACAAATTTGCTGGAGTTCTTTGAGGAAGTAACATACAGGGTGGATAAAGGGGAACCAGAGGACGTAGTGTATTTAGACTTCCAAAAGGCATTTGACAAGGTGCCACACAAAAGATTATTGCTCAAGATAAAAAATCACGGGATTGGGGGTAATATTCTGGCGTGGGTGGAGGATTGGCTCTCTAACAGAAAGCAGAGAGTTGGGATAAATGGTTCATTCTCAGACTGGCAATTAGTAACTAGTGGTGTTCCGCAGGGGTCAGTGTTGGGTCCCCAACTCTTTACAATCTATATTAACGATTTGGAGGAGGGGACCGAGTGTAACATATCAAAGTTTGCAGATGATGCAAAGATGGGAGGGAAAGTAGTGAGTGAGGAGGACATAAAAAACCTGCAAGGGGACATAGACAGGCTAAGTAAGTGGGCAGAGATTTGGCAGATGGAATACAATACTGGAAAGTGTGAGGTTATACACTTTGGCAGGAAAAATCATAGAGCAAGTTATTATCTTAATGGCAAGAAACTGGAAAGTACTGTAGTACAAAGGGATCTGGGCGTCCTGGTGCACGAAACTCAAAAAGTTAGTATGCAGTTGCAGCAGGTGATCAAGAAGGCCAATGGAATGTTGGCTTTTATTGCTAGGGGGATAGAATATAAAAACAGGGAGGTATTGCTGCAGTTGTACAAGGTATTGGTGAGACTGCACCTGGAATACTGCATACAGTTTTGGTGTCCATACTTAAGAAAAGACATACTTGCTCTCGTGTCAGTACAAATAAGGTTCACTCGGTTAATCCCGGGGATGAGGGGGTGGTCAAATGAGGAGAGATTGAGTAGATTGGGACTCTACTCATTGGAGTTCAGAAGAATGAGAGGCGATCTTATTGAAACATATAAGATTGTGAAGGGGCTTGATCGGGTGGATGCGGTGAGGATGTTCCCAATGATGGGTGAAACTAGAACTAGGGGGCATAATCTTAGAATAAGGGGCTGCTCTTTCAAAACTGAGATGAGGAGAAACTTCTTCACTCAGAGGGTAGTAGGTCTGTGGAATTTGCTGCCTCAGAAAGCTGTGGAAGCTACATCATTAAATAAATTTAAAACAGAAATAGATAGTTTCCTAGAAGTAAAGGGAATTAAGGGTTACGGGGAGCGGGCAGGAAATTGGACATGAGTCTAGATTCGGAATGGTCATGGCCCTGTGGTTAGTGGAGTGGTCCCAGGGGCCGTGTAGCCTGGTTCTGCTCCTACTTCTTGTGTTATAATTCTGTGTTAGATTTCAGGAGATGGTTTTATTCCTGTTCCTGGCTGGGGTGGAGATCGCCTTTACAGAAGGTAAGTACTGTAGAAAATATAGCGACAGAGTGATCTCCTGGACGAGTTTCGATTGCCTAGATGGGTCGGAGAGGAATTTCCCAGATTTTTTCTCCCAAATTGGCCATTGGGTTTTTTACCTGGTTTTTCGCCTCTCCCGGGAGATCACATGGGTTCGGGTGGGATGGAGAGTGATAGAAGATTTGAGGTTAGGATCAGATCAGCCATGATCTTATTGAATGGTGGAGCAGGCTCGAGGGGCCGATTGGTCTACTCCTGCTCCTATTTCTTATGTTCTTATGTACCTTCTCAAGGGCAACTAGGGATGGACAATAAATGCTGGCCTTGCTAGTGATGCCCATATTCTAAGTATTCATTTTTTTAAATTCTGATTTTTTTATGTTTTTTGTTTCCAAAAAGAATTTCCATTTGTTGCTGTCTCTTCTTTCCTGTCTGAGAGTATGGGCAACCCATCTGCTCCAAAGTTTCTGCCTACTACTGTGAGGTGCATCAGATTAACCCAGAATAATTTGATCTCTGATTTTACTTTGCCCCTGATAGGGAAGTGCCTGATCTCCCTTGATGACCAGTCTGAGATCAGGAGCTTACAATTGCACAAGTGCAGCTGTAGTCCTGAAAAATGTAGAATGACTCACATGGGGTTTATATATGTCTAGTGTGAGGTTGTGGAAACCGACTCCTATTGTGGAAATGAAAATGGGGAGAGATGTATAAAGGCAGCTGATCCGATATCGCCTCTTTTACACCCAAAGTCAAACTTGCCCCTCTGCGTGAAAAAATCGTTTCTATCGGACTAAGCATTTAATGGGAGGTTTTGGAATGCCTGTGACGCAGTGTTATCAAGAACCTTGCAATGGCTCACTGTTATAGAAAAGAAAAAGATTTCTCTTTTGGAAATCTAGGTAGAGATTGAGCATTTGCTTTTCTTCATTTTTGATGTTTAGAAAAGCAAAGTGTCCATCTCTGCACCAGCCTAACACTCTCTTTATGTGTCTTCAAACTACTCACTTACTTGCCAATTGCATTTTCACACAACTATACTGAAGTCACAATTCAGACCACTGTTTATATGTTAGAAACAACATTCACATTCACAAGATGTCATGCTCTGTAGAAATTAAGCTGACTGAAAGGAAAAGGATTATGGACTAAACCCATGTGTGAAGAGGATGAAAATTGTCTCATTTGACAAGCATTCTTACTTGGTAGTTTCTCCTCTGTACCCGAAAAACAGCAACATAAATTACCATAGATGAATTAGGTAAATAGGTACATAAAATATGAGATGAGGCAGACTGATTCCATTATAGGTACTTGAAGCAGTCAGAAGAAATGCAGGCAATAAATCAAATTCTGAATGCTTAGTTATAATTCAAGTTCCAAGCAAGAGGTGGCTACTTGCTCATGATAAATATAAAACTGTTAAACCAGCAGCAATCTGATCACATTACTGCTTGTTATATGAACAAACCGTGACAGCATGCAGAAGTCAATGCACTAGAAATATTTCTACTTAATAGCAAGAAAAATTCACAATATGCTTAAAACACTGCCCCAAAACACACAGTAGCACAATATGGGTTAACTGTTTTCAGAGGAGAGACCATGGATGCACCATTTGAAAAATAATTATTGTCTGGAATAAGTCCCATGTGAAACTGGTCGCCTGAGTGCTGTATATATATATTAAATTCTAAA
The DNA here is from genome assembly GCF_052327205.1 of Somniosus microcephalus. Lineage (NCBI taxonomy): Eukaryota > Metazoa > Chordata > Chondrichthyes > Squaliformes > Somniosidae > Somniosus > Somniosus microcephalus. The sequence goes on from NC_140988.1 coordinate 84,316,173, forward strand.
GGGAAAAAAAGACAATGGAAAATGAGCACAATATAGTCCCATTTCTACACCCACTGTTTACTTCTCAACCCCAGTCTCACGATCTTGCATTTGTCCATATTAAATGTGATTTGCAACTCATTTGTCCACCGTTGCAATCTATCTAGATCCCTTTGTATTTACCTCTTTATCTCTTTATTGTTTGAAATCCTCCTCCAATTTAGTGTCAACTACAAATTTGGACAGTTTTGCTTCTATCCCTAGCTCCAAATTATTTATATATATTTTAAACAGCAATAGACAATAACTTATCCTTATGGCACCTTGCAGGTGATCGCTTGCTACATCAACACATGTCCCTTCACAGTCACCTTTTGCTTCTATTCACTTGATTATAGAATCCCCCCAAATACCATTCTCATACTCATGGCTAGTGTCGCTCTTTCCCTATGCCTAAGGGTATGGTACTGTAATGGTTATGTTAGTGGACTACTAATCCAAAAAAACATGAGTTCTTCAAATCCCATGATGGCAGTTTGAGAATTTGAAAACTGTTTAAAAAATCTGGAAATAAATAGTTGGTATCAGTAAAAGTAATCATGAACCGATTGGATTGTCATAAAAACTCAATTGGTTTACGAATGTTTCTTTGCGAAGGAAACCTGTCATCCTTATCCAGTCTGGCCTATATATGACTCCAGTCTCACACAAATGTGATTGCCTTTGAAGTGGCTGAGCAAGCAGCAGTTATATCACACTGCTATCTACAGTGGTTCAATAAAAGGGACCACTACCATTACCTTCTCAGGGCAGCTAGGGATGCGCAATAAATGCTGGCCTTGCCAGCGGCGTCCACATCCCGAGAATGACGAGAAAATTATAACCCCTTGCTCCATAGTGCTGTGTGTTGCTTTAAATTATGCACACCTGGTTCCGTCCTTGTCTGCATCATAGGTGTCCAGACCAATGGTTCCTTCTGTCTTCCCCTCCTTTACCCAAAGGCAGTTTATGGGAATGGTAGCATTGTGGTTATGTTACAGGACTAATAATCCAAAGGCTTGGACAAGGTGAGATTAAATCCCACCATAGCAACGGGGAAATTTAAATTCAACTAATTAAATAAATCTGTAATAATAAGTTAGTATCAATAATGGTGACCATGAAACTATCAGATTGTTGTAAAAACCCATCTGGTTTACTAACATCCTTTAGGGAAGGAAATCTGCCATTCTTACCTGCTCTGGCCTATATTTGATTCCAAACCCACAGCAATGTGGTTGACTTTTAACTGCCCTCTGAAATGGCCTTGCAAGCCACTCAGTTGTAACAAAGTACAGGAAACTCTTTTTTTATCCGGGTCTGGCGTGGTGCTGGTTTATCAAAAAGTCTGGGTTACAGAGAGATATAGAAAAAGGTACGAGAGCCCCGTACACAGCCACAGATCCAGGCATCCCTGTTGCATAGCAACAGGTGCAGGAACCCCGGCCACAGATCCAGGCGTCCCTGTTGCACAGTAACAGGTACAGAAACCCCGGTTACACGGCCACAGATCCAGGAACGGCCACTAATATGAAGTAAAACTTACCTGAACCTACTCCTGAATTTTGCCGGTTAACAGAGATTTCCGGTTACTTAGGTGCTGGTAAATCGAGAGTTTCCTGTACTACAAAAAACAATAATAAGATTAAAACCAGAAGGACCACCTAGCACCGACTTCGGACATGACAACGGCACACCCAGCCCAGTTGATGTAGTGGGTGGCCTGTGGTGGTGGCGCGTGCGCCCAGTCAGTTATGCCCCTGACTGTTTTGTGAGCGGTTCGAATCACTCCTACGCCCCTGGGTTCTAGACACAGGACTTAGGTACAAGGCGGCGGTACAGAGAAGACTCGAGTAGACAGGTGGTTGGATGTAAACAAAAGCCAAGATTTTTATTAAAGAGGAAAACTGATACAATCTTGTGGAAAATTACTAGTGTACACTTCTACAGGCAAAAATACAAAAGAATAACTATACTTATACAGGGAATGGGGAACACACGGCACATCGAGGGAAAACAACTATCTTAACAATCCCCTTATCCTTATTCCACCCCCTATACCTAACTAGATTAAGCTATGAGGGGTCAGAACTTCATGCTCACCAATCAAAAGGGTTTGTTGGACTCAAAACAGCGGTGGGGTTCAGGATTCACTCTTGGTGCTCTCTGGAGCCTGCCGTCATCACGTGGTCTTCGGGTGCTACAAGGGTGTTGTCCAGGTTCGAGTACCCCAAAGTTAAAGTCTCTGTTTGGGTACTTTACCTTGCAGGGCTGATTCTTCATCGCCAGCCGACAGTTTGAGTTGGTGTGCAGATATTCGAAGGTCGGCTGAGGCCGAAGGCCCGATAATTCGAAGCCTCCCCTCAGTTCGTCTCCTCAGTTGGTCTTCTTCAGTCGGTCTTCCTCAGCTGGCCTTCCCTCGGGTGGTCTTCCCTCCTCCCCTCGTCGCGTCCCGCCTGGCCTGAATTGTCCATGTCCGCCTGATGCAGTGCTGGGGCGATTTTTCAGATGGAGTGGCAAAAGGCACGGGCAAAGGCCAGGGGGTAAGCGCAGGACGGGGAAAGAGCAACAGCCACGAGGGCGAGGGGCCGAAGAGCAGAGAGAGAAGAGAAGAGCGGAGTAGAGCGATTGCTACCCGGGGGCCTTCAATTATACTCCTTTCGAAAACCCTTATCTGCGCGCCAAATTCAGGTTAGTTCTTTGTCTTAATCTTGGCGGGCTATTTTAAATAATGGTAGCAATCCATACTAACTGTTTTTAGATGGCCGGTAATCGCATCTATTGGCCCAATAATTGACTTGTATTGTCATGAATGTTCCTTGATGGGCCTGTCCAGCCTCGATGGCTCTCTTAATCTGTTTCCGATTATATATGTAGACTGCTTGATGGCCTTAACTATAGGCCTAAACTGAATTTAGAGTTGTCTCCAATTCGGTCTAATACATAATTCAGAGTCCTGTCTGGTTTCAAAATACAAAGTCTCTCTTCACAGAAAACTGTAGCTTGGGTTTCGATCCACAAGCTGTCTACGTTGCAGAGTCCATTTTAAAATCCCACAGGCTTTCTGCCACGAGGCACGGATGCCATCTTGGGTACCCTTTTTGATTTAAAATGTCCACGTAGGGTCCCGTTTATTAATAACAGCCTTCGGGGAAATGCAGAAATTTTGCAAATCTTACATTGATCCTGCAAAGTCCTCCTCAGCAACATCTGGGTATTTGTGCCAAAACAGGGAGAGTTGTCCCACAGACTAGTCAAGCAACAGCCTGAGAGTTATACTCACAGAATCATACCTTTCAGCCAATGTCCCAGACTCCTCCATCACCACCCGTGAGTCTGTCCTGCTGGTGGTATGGGACATACAGTGGTATACAGTCAGGGAGTGGTCCTGGGAATTCTCAACACTGACTCCGGACCCCATGAACTCTCATGGCTTCAGGCCAAGCTTGGGCAAGGAAACTTCCTGCTGATTACCACCTACCGCCCTCCCTCAGCTGATGAATCAGTACTCCTCCATGCTGAACACCACTTGGAAGAAGCACTGAGGGTAGCAAGGGCGCAGAATGTACTCTGGGTGGGGGACTTCAATGTCCATCACCAAGAGTGGCTCAGTAGCACCACTACTGACCGAGCTGGCCAAGTCCTGAAGGACATAACTGCCAGTCTGGGCCTGCGACAGATGGTGAGAGATCCAACACGAGGGAAGAACCTACTTGACCTCCTCTTCACCAATCTACCTGCGCATGACAGCATTGGTAGCTGTGACCATTGTGGAGATGAAGACCAGTCTTCACACTGAGGACACCCTCCATCATGTTGTGTGGCACTACCACCATGCTGAATGGGATAGATTCAGAACAGATCTAGTAGCTCAAAACTGGGCATCCATGAGGCGCTGTGGGCCATCAGCAGCAGCAGAATTGTATTCCACCACAATCTGTAACCTCATGGCCCAGCATATCCCTCACTCTACCATTACCATCAAACCAGGGGACCAACCCTGGTTCAATGAGGAGTGCAGAAGAGCATACCAGGAGCAGCACCAGGACCATGTAAAATACAAAATGAGGTGCCAACTTGGGAAGCTGCAACACAGAACTACATCCATGTTAAACAGCAAAAGCAGCATGCTATAGACAGGGCTAAGAGATCCCACAATCAACGGATCAGATCAAAGCTCTGCAGTCCTGCCACATCCAGTCATGAATGGTGGTGGACCATTAAACAACTAACGAGATGAGGAGGGTCCATGAATATCCCCATCGTCAATGATGGTGAAGCCCAGCACGTGAGTCCAAAAAACAAGGCTGAAGTGTTTGCAACCATCTTCAGCCAGAGCTGCCAAGTGGATGATCCATCTCGGCCTCCTCCCGAGTCCACACCATCACAGAAGCCATTCTTCAGCCAATTCAATTCACTCCACATGATATCCAGAAATGGCTGAGTGCACTGGGTACAGCAAAGGCTATAGGCCCTGACAACAGCCCTGAAGACTTGTGCCCCAGAACTAGCTGCACCTCTAACCAAGCTGTTCCAGTACAGCTACAACACTGGCATCTATCCGACAATGTGGAAAACTGGCCAGGTATGTCCTGTCCACAAAAAGCAGGACAAATCCAATCCGGCCAATTGCCGCCCCATCAGTCTACTCTCAATCATCAGCAAAGTGATGGTAGGTATCATCGACAGTGCTATCAAGCGGCACTTACTCACCAATAACCTGCTCACCGAGGCTCAGTTTGGTTTCTGCCAGGACTTCGGCTCCAGACCTCATTGTAGCCTTGGTCCAAACATGAACAAAAGAGCTGAATTCCAGAGGTGAGGCGAGAGTGATTGCCCTTGACATCAAGACAGCATTCGATCGAGTGCGGCAACAAGGAGCCCCAGTAAAATTGAAGTCAATGGAAATAAGGGGGAAAACTCTCCACTGGCTGGAGTCATACCTAGCACAAAGGAAGATGGCTGTCGTTGTTGGAGGTCAATCATCTCAGCCCCGGGACATCACTGCAGGAGTTCCTCAGGGCAGTGTCCTTGGCCCAACCATCTTCAGCTGCTTCATCAATGACCTTCCCTCAATCATAAAGTCAGAAGTGGGGCTGTTCGCTGATGATTGCACAGTGTTCAGTTCCATTCGCAACTCCCCAGATAATGAATCAGTCCATGCCCGCATGCAGCAAGACCTGGACAGCATTCAGGCTTGGGTTGATATGTGGCAATTAACATTTGCACCACACAAGTACCAAGCAATGACCATCTCCAACAAAAGAAAGTCTAACCAGCACCCCTTGACATTCAACGGCATTATCATCGTGAATCCCCCACCACCAACAACCTGGGTGTCACCATTGACCAGAAACTCAACTGGACCAGCCACAATAGTACTGTGGCTTCAAGAGCAGGTCAGAGGCTGGGTATTCTGCAGCAAGTGTCTCACCTCCTGACTCCCCAAAGCCTTTCCACCATCTACAAGGTACAAATCAGGAGTGTGACGGAATACTCTCTACTTGCTTGGATGAGTGCAGCTCCAAAACACTCAAGAAGCTGGACACCATCCAGGACAATGCAGCCCACTTGATCGGCACCCTATCCACCACCTTAAACATTCATTCCCTCCTCCACTGGCGCACTGTGGCTGCAGTGTGTACCATCTACAAGATGCACTGCAGCAACTCGCCAAGGCTTCTTTGACAGCACCTCCTAAACCCGTAACCTCTTCCACCTAGAAGGACAAGGGCAGCAGGTGCATGGGAACACCATCACCTACAAGTTCCCCTCCAAGTAATACACCATCCTGACTTGGAAATAGATTACCGTTCCTTCATCGTCGCTGGGTCAAAATCCTGGAACTACCTTCCTTACAGCACTGTGGGAGGACTTTCACCACACAGACTAGTGTTCAAGAAGGCAACTCACCACCACCTTCTCAAGGGCAATTAGTGATAGGCAATAAATTCTGGCCTTGCCAGTGACGCCCACATCCCACAAACGAATAATAAAAAAGTTACCTAATTTCCTTCCTCTGCTTTCATAGGCCAGAATTTTAATTTGGAGGCAGGTAGGGAGCAGGGCGGCTGCAATGCGGTCGGGAAACCCGGGAGAGTGAGTTTTCCTTAGGCCTTGCCAAATTTAAAGGCAGGGCCTAATTAACACTTTGAATCTCTGTTTCAGGGCAGCAGCCAGCCAGATGGAGAGGCTAGCTGACTGTCAGGCAGCTAGGTCTGTGGCACAAGGATGCAGAGAGGATAGAGGGAGGGATTGGGGGCGGAGGGTCAGAAGGCCAGAGGGGGGATCGGAAGCCTTGTGGGGGAGGGGAAGTTGAAGGGGGAGGGGGAGTTGAAGGCCTCGGGGTGGGGTGGGGAGATCAGAGGGAGATCGGAAGGGTTGTGGGGTGCCCGATTGTGGGGGGGTTGGTGAGGCAGGAACGTTGGATCCAGCAGGTAATTGGAAAGGCACTTACCTTCTGGATCTAGCAATCTCTGCCTCCCTTTAGCTGGCGGGTTTCTCGAAGCCTGGGAAACCTGCCCGCCCACAATTAAATTTAGAATGGTGAATCACCATGAGGCACATAGCCTCATTATAATATTTAAAGTGCCAACCCACCTCATGTGACCGGGTTGGGATCATGATTCAGATTTTTATCTCTTTAATCTCCCATCCGATGCCAACCCACCCGTTTTTTGGGGTTAAAATTCCCCAGATTATTTGTGAAGTGACCTTCGTCTGGAACCCGTCTTCTACAAACCTTTCTTCCCATATATCTTGCAGACTGTTGCCAGCTGGCCCTTGAGCTCAGCATTCCTCTGCTCTGGTAATGCAATTCTGTCACTTAAGATACCTGTGTATTCCACCTGTATACTATTCAGATCCAGTATCTCCTACATCACCCATGCCACACACATCATTAGGCTAACTCCTGATCCCGCTATTACTGTATTTCTAACTCCTATAATACAGATTTTTCAACTGCGTCCATTGTGCCTTGGCCTATTTGGCCCTTCTCCCTGCAAGAGGAAGGTGGTACAGAGGTAAATTACTATCAACGAAGCGAGGAAAAGGAAATTGAAAAATGTGAGTGTTAAAAGTTAAATCAGAATCTTAAATATCTCAATGAGACACTCCAGAGGAAAGTTTGTATCAATAAACCATGAAACTTGACTTCAATACATATCTACAAATCAATTTTCACTACCGCATACAGAATATTTTAACAAGAAAAAGCATATACATGCATTTGGAGAAAGTGCAGAGAAGAACAATGAGACCGATCTCAAGGGTAAACGGGATGAGATATGACGAAAGATTAGAGAAACTTGAGCTCTTACAGACTAGAAAGAGGGTGAAGTGGCAATACCATTGAGGCATATAAAGTATTAAAAGATGAATCACTTGTACATCATGTGAAAATCAGAATATTACTGTAAGGCTCGCAAAATTCTACAGATTCCCCCAAAGTAAGAAAAGAAGAGATTTTGGACTGTTTGAAAGAATATTGGGCCAAAAGGGGCTTAAAATCAAAAGCCCAGGATTTTTGGCTATTTTAAAAGGCATGTCTAGGCCTGTGGAGAAGCTGCAACAAAGGAACTGGGTTGGGCACTGTGGGACAGACAGTTTGAGTATTGGAAAAGGCCAGATTGTCTGAGAATCACAGAATCACAGAATCACAGAAATCCCACAGTGCAGATAGAGGCCATTTTGGCCCATCGAGCCTGCACCGACACATATCCCACCCAATCCCCGTAACCACTACACCAACACATATTCCACACTATCCCCGTAACCCCAGGTATTTAATCCCCCTAACACTAAGGGTCAATTTATCATAGCCAATCAACCTAACCCGCACATCTTTGGACTGTGGGAGGAAACCGGAGCACCCGGAGGAAACCCACGCAAACACGGGGAGAATGTGCAAACTCCACACAGACAGTCACCCGAGGCCGGATTTGAACCCGGGTCCCTGGCGCTGTGAGGCAACAGTGCTAACCACTATGCCACCGTGCTGGACTGTCCCAGTCATTCTAAATAAAGACAATAGGCCCACGGGAGGACAGTTCCCGCCGAAACCTACAGGGCCATCAAGAACATGAATAATACAAAACATGCCACTAATGAACAAAAGAGACCCTGACCCCAGCAGGAGAGGACAATCAAACAACAGTTTAAACCACTCAGAAAGATTTCCAAAACCACTTTGCACACTTAAACTGATTTTCGAAGCAATCCCAAAACCAGTTAAAAGCCAATTAAAAATAGATGGGACCAGCCCCGAAACTCGATAAGAATTTTAAAACTACTAAAATTAATGAGCCCACCAAAATTAACCATGGGCCAGAGGAGATTTGACGGTCAGATAAGCCAGGCCTCAAAACAGTATAATTGAGGCCTGCTTGTTCAGTACAACGAACAGTTCAGTGCAGTTAAGTTCGGCTGAGAAAGGTTCAAGTTCAGTACAGGAGAGCAGTTAGAAAGTACAGCTCAGAAAGAGTACTACTCATCATCATCATCATCACCGCACACAGTCGGAGGATCGAAGACTTGAGGAAAGAAGAATGAAATGAAAGGAAAAGGAATCGCGGCAGCCAAAGGCCTCAAGAAACCAACAACTAACAATATTACCACCAACTAGGTAATATTGGGCCACCGCGATCAACAAGAAACCAACCAGCAAGAAGTCGAAAATTCGCAAGTTTGTTTCCACTCTACAAGCTAGCCTGACTGACCCCGGGTAAGGTTTAACACAAAAGACTCTAAAAACTATACCTAACCAAAGGAAATTGGGTACTTACATAGAAACATAGAAGATAGGAGCAGGAGTAGGCCATTCGGCCCCTCGAGCCTGTTCCGCCATTCAATGCGATCATGGCTGATCATCCAAGTTCAGTACCCGGTACCTGCTTTCTCCCCAAACCCCTTGATCCCTTTAGCCTTAAGAAATATATCCAACTCCTTCTTGAATATATTTAATGAATTGGCCTCTACTGCCTTCTGTGGTAGAGAATTCCACAGGTTCACCACTTTCTGGGTGAAGAAATTCCTCCGCATTTCTGTCCTAAAAGGCCTACCCCTTATCCTTAGACTGTGACCCATGGTTCTGGATTCCCCGACCATCGGGAACATCCTCTCTGCATCTAGTCTGTCCAGTCCTGCCAGAATTTTATAAGTTTCAATGAGATCCCCTCTCATTCTTCTAAACTCCATTCTTCTAAGCCCAATCGACCCAAACTCTCCTCATACGTCATTCCTGCCATCCCAGGTATCAGCCTGGTGAATCTTCGCTGAACTCCTTCCATGGCAAGAACATCCTTCCTCAGATAAGGCGACCAAAACTGCACACAATACTCAAGATGTGGTCTCACCAAGGCCCTGTACAACTGTAGCAAGACATCCTTGTTCCTGTACTCAAACCCTCTCGCTATGAAGGCCAACATACCATTTGCCTTCTTAACTGCCTGCTGCACCTGCATGCTTACCTTCAGCGACTGGGGCACTAGGACACCCAGGTCTCGTTGCACTTCCCCTTCTCCCAATCTATTGCCATTCAGATAATAACCTGCCTTCCTGTTTTTGACACCAAAGTGGATAACCTCACATTTATCCATGTTATATTGCATCTGCCATGCTTCTGCCCAATCACCCAACCTGTCCAAATCATACTGGAGTTTTTCGGCATCCTCCTCACAGCACACACGTCCACCCAGCTTTGTGTCATCTGCAAATGTGGAGATATTACATCTAGTTCCCTTGTCTAGATCATTAATATATATTGTGAATAGCTGGGGTCCAAGGACCAATCCCTGCGGTACCCCACTAGTCACTGCCTGCCACTCGGAAAAAGACCCGTTTATTCCAACTCTTTGCTTTCTATTTGCCAATCAGTTCTCTATCCAAGTCAATTTGGGTTGTCGGACAGGAGGAATGGTGGAAATGGAATGGCGGCGCGCACAGACGCAGCGGCTTTGCTTCTCCCAGGACGGTGCTATTTACGTTAATGGTAATGTTATTTGTACTGGACTCATGGGAGCTTGCAAGATCACATTTCGTTGTACTTGTGCATTGTACAATGACAATAAAGTTGAATTATTATTATTATTAATTATTATACCTTGCCCCCAATCCCATGTGCCTTAACTTTACACGCTAATCTCTTATGTGGGACCTTATCGAAAGCCTTCTGAAAGTCCAAATACACCACATCCACTGATTCTCCCTTATCTATTTTACTAGTTACATCCTCAAAAAATTCCAGTAGATTAGTCAAGCATGATTTACCTTTTGTAAATCCATGTTGACTTTCTCCGATCCTGTCACTGTTTTCCCAGTGATCTGCTATTACATCTTTTATAATGGACTCTAGCATTTTCCCCACTATCGATGTCAGGCTTACCGGTCTGTAATTCCCCGTTTTCTCTCTACCACCTTTTTTGAATAGTGGGGTAACATTAGCTACCCTCCAATCCAATGGTACTGTTCCAGATTCCATCAAATGTTGGAAGATGACCAGCAATGCATCTACTATTTATAGGGCCACTTCCTTAAGTACCCTAGGATGCAGATTATCAGGCCCTGGGGAGTTATCGGCCTTCAATCCCATCAATTTCCCTAACACCATTTCCCTACAAATACTGATTTCTTTCAGTTCCTCCCTTTCATCAGACCCTATGTTCCCCGACTTACTCGATAAATCCAACTACGCACCCGACTGCATCAGCGGACTCGCGAAGACTGAAGACCCAATGCAGGTGCAGTCTTCCACCACGTCTGGGGTACGGCAGGCCCCAACCGCCACAACTAAAGAGAACCCCGAAATCGCGATCCACTACAACTGTCAAGAAAGTCGTTTGGTGAGCATTTCCTGGTCCTCTGGAATTCAACCTAGTTAGTGTAGTGGGATTGTGAGGGGTAAGGCATTTTGTCTATTGTCATTTTCCTCGCATATTCTGAAGTGTTCCCCCCTTTTAGAGTATAAGATTTATTGTATTGTATACTTTCATGTCTAAAAAATAAAATCTAAATTCTTTTGATCAACTCAGGTGTCTGTTGCAATTTCATTACAATCCCCAAATAAGTCCAAAATCTAGAACCAAGGGAGTGGGAGCGATTTGAACCACTCAGGGAGTCAGAGGCAAAGCTGACCACACACACCACCCCTTACATTACTTTAAAGTAAACTCAGAGATGGGGGTGAGAGGACATAGATTTAAATTAGTGAAAAGAAAATTATAAGCAGATATTCAAAAGAACTTATTTACTCTAAGAGTGAAAAATAATTGAAATATTTTGCCAGACAGCATAGGACTGCTCAAAATGCAGTTGGACATTGGAATGGGAGAATTAGGGTACTAGAGGGATGAGCTTTAATGGCCAAATGACATTTTTTGGTTTTATGAATAAGCCAAACTTAGACAAATGCATTATGCTGGATTTAATTTCTGCAGCTGAAAAGACTAAGTGGAGATTTAATAGAGTTTTTGTTTTAAATTGAGAAGGGCTTTCATCAGATGAACTTGGAAAATACTATTTCCTCTAGCTGTGGCATCAGGGATGAGGGTGGCATCAATTGAAAACAGTCGCTAAGAGAGTGAGAAGAGATGTCTTTGCAGTGTGTTGTTTGAGCATGGAGTACTTTACTACAGATTTTCCTCATCCTGGGTGTAGTGAATACAGGAAATTTTGTGGGCAGAAGTGCGTGGAATGGAGACCCTCTGTTTTTCCGTCCATTAACTTAAATCAATAGAATATCAGGCGGGCTCCTTTAGGGAGGTGTGCTCCCCTGTGACATTTTATTTAACCAATCTTCGCTTTGCCCAGATGATCCAATAGCCCAGGTACTAGAACTGGAAAATCTGTCCCACTGAGGCAGACACTAATGCATATTTTTAAGGAAAAATATTTAAATATTTGAAGCAGAGGAAGGTACAGGTCTACGGGGAAAGGGCAGGGTAGTGGGAATAGATTTGGGTTGCTCTAACAAAGAGCCAGAACAGACACGATGGGTTGAATAGCCTCCTGTGCTGTGAACTTCAATAGTTTTGTGGTTCTATTAGCTTGTGGATTAAAAGATATTAATATTTTACAGGATTAAATTGAACTTTTATTTACAATAGCCCATCACCAGAGCACTTTCTGATATAAAAGTTGTTGAAATTGAATTCAATAAACTCAGTAATTGCAGACTGACACCATAAAATGACCATGAAAGCTGCCCAATTGTTGTAAACACCCAATTGGTACAAGAATGTGCTTCAGGGAGGGACCTGCTACCCCGACTCAGTTTGGCCTACATGTGTCTCCAGTCCCACCCCATGTGGTTGATTGTTCATGCCCTCAGGGCAACGAGGGATGGGCAATAAATGTAGTCTTGCCAGTGAAATGAAAAAAAACAATTAGTTCAGATATAAGGGGCAGTTTTAAAACTTTCCACTGTCAGTGGGGAGCCTCACCCGCCGTGCATGCAGATCTGAAGTTCGAGCATGCATTGCACATGATTTTCCAACATTAAAATGAATGGTCAGAGAACTGGGTGCACCGTGCTCCCACAATCCCAGATAAGGCACCCCACCAACAGCATGAAGTCAGAAAATGACTTATATAATGTGCATTGATCTGGTTCCCCACTGATAGTGAGTCTGTATAAAAATAACCCTCTGTATAACCCACCTCTTGCTAGTAAGAGTCTCATAGAACTAAACTGGTTCTCACTGAAAGAAAGAAAACTGAGAGGGGATATGATCCAGACATTTAAAATCCTGAAAGGCAGTTACTATAGATTCAAGCAGGCAATTGAACCTTGACTCTGATCCCAGAAACAAAGGACATGAGGCCATTAACAAGTCGCAAACAAGACTTCAGATTGAAAGGAACTGTTTTTTTCACAGAGTCATGGATATCATTGAGTTATAGAGTCATAACGGCACAGAAGGAGGCCATTTGGCCCATCGAGTCCATGCCAGCTCTCTGTAGAGCAATTCAGTTAGTCCCATTCCCCCGCTCTATCCCCGTAGCCCTGCAAGTTTATTTCCCTCAGGTGCCTATCCAGTCTCCCCTTGAAAACATTGAGGCCTAGAAATTAGGTATGGCCCTGCCAGCTCAGTTGCATCCAAAAGTTTGCGCAGCGCCCGGAGCCCGTTGCGCCCGCCAGAAATTCACTTTTAGCGCCCCAAGTCGGAACCGGGCGCTGTTCCAGGGTGTGCCCGCCTCCGCTTGGGGCGCTGAAAGTGAATTTCAACGCTCCAGCTGCCGCTGCGCCACCCGATGCGGTGCGGCAGGCTGGGGTACTGCAGGCCTCCTCCTTCTCTTAAGGAGGAGCTGCCTGCAGCCGTGAGATCGCCGCTGGATTCTGCCGGCAAATGAGCCCAGCACCACGGAGAAGTGCCGGGCTCGCGGGAATCAGCCACCAATGCCGCGGGGGGGGTGGTGTAGGAGGCCGGGGAGGGAGGTGCGGGCAGGCGGCCGCCGAAAAAGCGGCCGGCCGCACCTCCACCTTTATGCGCCCCACTAACGCTGCATGAAGGCCGTGTTTCACGAACGTTGTTTGCGGCCGCTGCGGAAGAGGCGGCCGCAACTGAATATGGGCGTCGGGCCGGCATCGGGGCGGAACCGGGGCGCTGCGCACACCGATGACGTCATCGGTGCCGGCGCAGCGCTACCGGCTACCGCCGCCATTAACGCTGCACTCAATTTCCGCGCTACCAACCCCGCCGGCGCAGAAGACCTCTTTAGGTGCTAAGTGGGCACAAGGCCCACTGAATTTCTAGGCCTGAGTGTCTCCGCTTCCACCACTTCCGTCGGCAGCGAGTTCCAGGTCCTCACCAGTCGCTACGTAAAAAAGTTCTTCTTCACGTCTCCTCCATATCTCTTGACCAAAACCTTAAATCTGTGTCCCCTAGTCCTTGTACCATCAACTAGTGGAAACAGCCTTTCTCCGTCTAGCCTATCCAAATCCGTCATAATCTTGTACAGCTCTATCAAATCACCCCTCAACCTCCTTAGCTCTAATGAAAACCAATCCAGCTGTTCCAACCTGTCCTTGTAGCTAAGATCCCACATCCCAAGAACCATTCTGGTAAATCTCCTCTGCACCCTCTCAAGTGCCTTCACATCCTTCTTAAAGTGTGGTGACCAGAACTGGATGCAATACTCTAGTTGTGGCCTAACCCGTGCTTTATAAAGGTTCAGCATAACTTCTCTACTTTTGTACACAATACATCTATTTATGAAGCCCAAGATCCCATATGCTTTGCTAACCACTCTCTCAATATGTCCCGCCACCTTCAGGGACCTATGCACATTAACTCCCAGGTCTGTCCCTGCACACTCTTTAAAACTGTGCCATTAAGTGTATATTGCCTCTCCCTGTTCCTTCTGCCAAAATGCATCACCTCACACTTCTCTGTATTAAATTCCATCAGCCACTTGTCTGCCCATTCTGCTAGCCTTTCTATGTGCTGTTGCAGTCAATTGGTATCATCCTCACTGTTTGCCACAGCCCCAAGTTTGGTGTCATCGGCAAATTTAGAAATTCTACTCTGTATTCCAATATCCAGGTCATTTATATATCCTCCATTCTGAAAAACAGCCATTTACCACAACTCGCTGTTTTCTGTCCTTAAGCCAATTCCTTATCCAAGCTGTCACTGACCCACCTATTCCATGAGCCTCAATTTTGTTAACCAGCCTTCTATCTGGTACTTTGTCAAACGCCTTCCCAAAATCCATGTAGACAACACCCATTTCATTTCCTTCATCAATTCTCCCTGTTATTTCATCAAAAAATTCAATTCGATTAGTCAAACACGATCTGCCTTTTACAAATCCAAGTTGGCTCTCCTTAATTAGCTTAAACCTCTCTAAGTGTCCGTTAATTTTTTCCTTGATTATTGTTTCTGAAACTTTACCCCCACTGATGTTAAACTGTAGTTACTAGGATTGTCCTTACACCCTTTCTTGAACAATGGTGTCACATTTGCCACTTTCCAATCCTCAGGCACCTCCCCCACATCTAGGGAAGATTGGAAAATTATGGCAAGCCCTTACGCTATCTCCTCCCCCAATTCCCTTAGCAACCTGGGATGCAAGCCATCTGGACCAGGCAACTTATCCACTCTAAGCATACTCAGCTTTTCCAGTACATCCTGTCTATCAATTTTCACCCCTTCCATTGCTTCTTTTTCACTTCTACTGATATTTTGTCAGCATCCATCTCCTTACGATACAAAGTACTCATTGAGTATTCTAGCCTTGTCCTGCGCTTCGAAGCATATGTTACCTTCTTTGTCTCTAATAGGCCCTGCCTCTTACTACCCGCTTACAGTTTACATGCCGGCAGGAGGGTTTTGGGTTCCCTTTTATGTTAACCGCCATTCTACTCTCAAATTCTCTCTTTGCCAATCTTATTTTCATCGTCACATCCCCTCACAACTTATTGTATTTGGTCTGGTTCTCCCTTGAAGAATTCACCTGACATGCATCATACACCCTCTTTTTTTGTTTCATCATCTTCTCTATCTCTCTCATCATCCAAGGATATGTGGAATAAACTCCCAAATAAAGCAGCTAAGGCTGTGAGATTAACAGCTTTAAGAAAGCGCCAATCAAGAATGTGATAGAGGCTCGTATCTTCTTCTTCTCAGGTAGTCCCTCAGAACCGAGGATGACTTGCTTCCACATTAAAAATGAGTTCTCAGGTGACTGATGAGTCTAATGCGGGACCTACAGTCTCTGTCACAGGTGGGGCAGACGGTGGTTGAAGGGGTGGGTGAGTGGGTTGCTTGGGTTGACGTGTGCTCATTGCGCTGCCTGCGCTTGGCTTCCGCTTGCTCCCAGCAAAGAGACTCGAGGTGTTCAGCGCCTTCCCGGATGCTTCTCCTCCACTTTGTGCGGTCTTGGGCCAGGGATTCCCAGGTGTCGGTGGGGATGTTACACTTTTTCAAGCAGGCTTTGAGGGTGTCTTTGAAGCGTTTCCTCTGCCCACCTGGGGCTCTCTTGCCGTGCCGGAGCTCCAAGTAGAGCGCTTGTTTCGAGAGTCTCATATCAGGCATGCGGACAATGTGACCCGTCCATCGAAGCTGATCGAGCATGGTCAAAGCTTCGATGCTGGGGATGTTGGCCTTAGCGAGAACACTGATGTTGGTGCGCCTATCCTGCCAATGGATTTGCAGGATCTTGCGGAGGCAGCATTGGTGGTATCTTTCCAGTGCTTTGAGGTGCCTGCTGTACATGGTCCATGTCTCTGAGGCATACAGCAGGGCGGGTATCACTACTGCTCTGTAGACCATGAGCTTAGTGCCGGGTTTGAGGTCCTGGTCTTCAAACACTCTCTTCCTCAGGCGACCGAAGGCTGCACTGGCACACTGAAGGCGGTGTTGGACTTCGTCATCGGTGTCTGCCTTTGTTGACAGTAGGCTCCCGAGGTAAGGAAATTGGTCCACGTTGTCCAAGGCCTTGTTGTAGATTTTGATAATCGGGGGGCAGTACTGTGTGGCGGGGGCAGGTTGGTAGAGGACCTTTGTCTTACGGATGTTTAGTGTAAGGCCCATGCTCTCGTATGCTTCGGTGAAGGCCGCGGTGAAGAGGAGGACAGAGCGGCTGAGGGACATCGTGCTCCCACTGCCACGGGAAGCCATTGTATTGACTCTGAACGCGGTGCTGTATGTATAGCTGATGCATCCCTACGGGGAACAAGCATTCCATTGTACTTGTTACATATGGCAAATAAATCTAATCTGAATCTGAATCTGAATCTAATGATGGTTTGGAGTTCGACCTCCAAGTGAGCGCAGACGCAAGCGTCGTCTGCATACTGTAATTTGACAACAGAGGATGCGACAACCTTGGATCTGGACTGGAGGCGATGGAGGTTGAACAGTTTCCCGTTTGTTCTGTAAATTAGCTCCACTCCAGTGGGAAGCTTACTGAGGGTGAGGTGGAGCAAGGAAGATCGAGAAGAGCGTTGGTGCGATGACACAGCCTTGTGGCTCATATGGATTAGTGCAGACAGAGGTACCTGAATGCTGTATGGGTCATGGACTACAGGCAGGACTTTCAAATTCAGTGCGGGTGTAAGACTAGTGGCATCGGTTTGGCCGCCCATTACACACCCTGCCCGATATTCCTTTCCACTGACGTCAGTATAACGAGTAGCCGATCCGATGCCCCCGCTGTAGTTGAACATTTTGTCCTATAGTTTCTACTATAAAGCTTTAACACTATTTTCACAAAAAAATTAGCTATGAAGGGAAATATAGCAACATGATGGACAGCAGCTGGTGTAATGAAAATGTCAACTCAAGGAAGGCAAGCAGAGAAGAATGACTAATGTTGGATATATTGTTAAATAAATGTTCTGGAGTTTTGCTTGATTTCACTTTGGAAGAAATGTTGCGTAACCTTTGCTCAGGACATTACTGGATTGGATAAAGTCCACGTCCCATGTTAAGAATGGATTATACATTATTTTGGGAATTAATGGACTTGAAAGGCTGAATTGCTTTTTTTTTCATTTCATGTTATATTCCTGTGTTTAAATTTGTTTTCTCAGTGGGTCCAAAGAACAGACTATTAAGACGAGAGGATTGGCTGTACAATTCAATTTAGTTACTGAATAAGAAACATATTTGCTTGATGAAATAATAACATAGACTCAGTCACAACATCGCAATAAATCAATATCGTACAGAAATTTCAAAACACAATCAATACTTTCACAGAAGTTTCGCGTCCTATTATAGAAATTAACGGTTTGAGTTCAAAGTCAGAAACTAGTTCTAGCTTCTCAGTGTAGCTCAATGTGCAGGAATTTATATAAGATTTTTACACAGGATATACAGCACAGAAACAGGCCATTCGGCCCAACCAGTCCATGCCGGTGTTTATGCTCCACTCGAGCCGCCTCCCGTCTTTCCTCATCTAACTCTACCAGCATAACCTTCTATTCCCTTCTCCCTCATATGCTTATCTAGCCTCCCCTTAAATGCATCTATACTATTCACTCCAACCATTCCCTGTGGATTCTCACCACTCTTTGGGTAAAGAAGTTTCTTCTGAATTCCCTATTTGATTTCTTGCTGACTATCTTATATTAATGGCCTCTAGTTTAACTCTTCCCCACAAGTGTAAACACTCCCTCTGTATCTACTCTATCAAAACCTTTTATAATTTTAAAGACCTCTATTAGGTCACTCCTCAGCCTTCTCTTTTCATGAGAAAAGAGATCCAGCCTAATCATCCTTTCCTGATAGGTATAATCTTGCATTTCTGGGATCATCTTTGTACAACTTTTTTGCACCCTCTTCAGTGTCTCAATATCCTTTTTTTTTATGGCAACCAGAACTGCACACAGTACTCCAAGTGTGGTCTAACCAAGGTTCGATACACGTTTAGCATAACTTCACTATTTTCAATTCTATCCCTCTAGAAATAAACCCTAGTGCTTAGTTTTTTTTGGCCTTATTAACCTGTGACCCTACTTTTAGTGATTTGTGTATTTATACTCTGAGATCCCTTTGTCTTCTACCCTATTTAGATTCTTATTTTCCATGTAATATGTGACCACCTTACCAAAATGCAACGCAGCAGGAATGGTAGTATAGTGGTTATGTTACTGGACTAATAATCCAGTGGCTGAAACTAATTAGCTGGTAGACGTGAGTTCAAATCCCACCACGACAGAGGTGGAATTTTAAATTCAATTAAATAAATCTGAAATTAAGCTAGTACCAGTAATGGTGACTAGATTGTTGTAAAAACCCATCACTAATGTCTGTTAGGGAAGGAAATCTGCTGCCCTTACTTGGTCTGGCCTATATGTGACTCCAGACCCACATGTGGTTGACTCTTACTTGCCCTCTGAAAAGGGCCTAGCAAGCCACTTAGTTGTATAAAACCACCAGAAAAATACTTCACGGACTGCAGCGGTTCAAGAAGGTGGCTCACCACCACCTCAAGGGCAATAAATGTTGGCCTTGCCAGCAATGCCCACATCCCATGAATGAATAAAGGGGAAAAAAACTCACATTTATCTGTGTTGAAATTCATTTGTCAATTATAGGCTCATTCTGCAAGTTTATTAATGTCTCCTTGTAATTTGTTGCAGGATTGTCAGTAAGAATTGATTCCTTTTCTGAAAAGCTTGCTGACCCTTAGACTACTGGAACGTCCACAGAAATCCTTTCCATCTCCAAGACTGCTTACATTCACAAATGCAACATTGTTCTCAACTGCTGAAACCTTTGTACATGTCTTTGTTGCCTCTGGACTCTAAGGGGGGAATTTTGCCGGTGCTCAGGGGGAGGGTTTAGAGGTGGGACTGCTGGCAAAATTGCAAAGATTGACAGCGGGTCCCGAACCCACTGTCAACCCACCTCCATACAATCTTCCCAAGTGTCAGGTCCCCAATTTGTGCAGGAAGAGGATTATAGGCACTTAACTGCCTGCTAACAGATAGTTAACAAGCAGTTAAGAAGCTTTTTTCAATTTTGACAGGTTGACTGCGGGCTTCCCGACGTCCAGGGTAAGTGTGACGTGCTGTGGGTCTACACAGCTGCAGAAGTGGTGTGAAGGATTCAATGGTACACTGATGAGTTTCAGAGGTAAGAAAATGTTGGGAAAGTAATTTTAATGTATTTAGACTTTTCTGTAGGTAACAAGGTTTGAAGTGTTTGTGTAGTCCCACCTCATTGGGAGAACCTCTCGCACCAGTGACAGATCGCTTCTGTTACCTGCAGCTGCCATCTGTTCTAGCCTTAGGAGGGAGTCACTGGAGAGGCTGGGTGCAAGAGCTCACCTTTGTACAGTGATTGGCAGTGTTTGCAGCACCTCAATGCTATCAAACACTGAAATACCATCTGTCAAAAAAAAAATGTGCGTGTTCCCTTTTAAAAAACCGGCAGATGAAGCATCATCAACTGATGTCATCTGACACTGGCTTTCTCTTAGTTGGCGGGCTTAATAAGGTCAATTGACGAAAAATTATGTCTGTGCGTCGGGCGTCGTTGGGGCGGGGTCGGAACCCGCAAATCAGCTGACCCGCTCCCAACTCACACCAAAACACTTTCCTTATTGCCCTTCTATTCACCATCCTGCATAAACTCTAGCTTGTCCTGATTTCTATTGCTGGGACTTTCCTGATCATAGTAGCACATCAGGTACATTCACCCACTGGTTAATTAGGGCAGCTACAGAAAACCTTGTATATGCCATACTGTGAGTGGCAAAAAGTGAATCGCAAAAAGTTACCAGTTGTTTCACTCTCAACTGTTTACATGGTCAAACTGGAAGAGCAGTGAATATTCACAAGTACAGTATGACATAAAACTAAAAATAAAGGTGGAAATTATGCCACGGCAAGTGTGATAATTTGTAGTCCATATAGAAAGATAATTTGATTGGGTAAAATAATAATTCCTTTCCCCCATACACCAGCTCAAACTAATGTTACACATTATTTGAATAAACCATTGCTGAATGTCACATTCTAAGGGGGAAAAATTTGGTTGATTTGCACCTCCCATTAGTGCCCTCTTAAGGCGCTAACGGAGCGCAAAGGAACTAGAGCCTGGGCGTGGCACCGTTAACGCCTCCCGCGAAATTCAACGGGAGATTAGCGGCGGTGGTAACCGTTAGCGCCCCGCTCGTGCCCCGGCTGCAATCTTCGGTAGCACCCCCTGACTTACCGCCGGACGCTATGTCCAAGAGGGTGAGGGGGGCCTACCTGTGGCCGGGGCAACGCTTATTAAAGGGAAGGTGCCAGGCGGCCATTTTTGTTGCTGGCCGCCTACCAGCACCTGTCCGCTTTGCCGTCCCCACTTCATGAGCCTGGCACTTCTCTTGAGTGCTGGGATCTATTGCCGGCACTCCAATCCCTGGTGGCTGGGCCCCGGGTCGTGCTGCGCTAGGCCCCTCCCCTTTAATAAGGGGAGGAAGGCCTGCAGTACCGTGTGGCGCTGCAGCATGTAGCGCCGCGATATTCACTCGCAACACCTCAAGAGGGAGGCGGGGCACTTGCAGTAGCGCCCTGCCTCCCTCTTGGGGTGCTACCGGTGAATTTTCAGCGCGGGGGCGCTAACTTTTTCTAAAGTAGCGCCCCGGCAAAGTTAGCGCCCCAAAGGGGGCGCGACCCAATTTTTCCCCCTAAAACTCTCTCAATGACTCAGTGAGTAGTTGAGTCATACATAATAAATAACTCTGAGGACCTAAGACAGCTGTAAGATTATATTGATAAGATGGTGGAATGATCAAAAATAAATGGCAGATGGAATTCAGTGTCTGTAAACGTGAAGTGGTACATTTTGGTAAAAAAATTAAATTAATGATTATATTTTGAATGGGAGAAGGCTGGGTAATGGGGAACAGCAGAGGGATTTGGGGGCCGAGATTCACAAGACATTAAAAGCAGCACCCCAAGTGGATCAGTCCATAAAAAAGCTAATGGAATACTAGATTTTATGGCAAGAGATATAGGGGGAGAAATTGGGTGGAGCCGCAAACGGGGCGCCAAGCTCGCCTGGGCGCCGGATTTAGTGCAGCGTTTGGAGCAGTAGCGACCGCCAGAAATTCAGCTTGAGCGCCCCAAGAGGGAGACGGGGCGAGGCTCGAGGCGCTCCGCGTCCCTCTTAGGGCGCTGAAACTGAATATCGCAGTGCGACGTGCCGCAGCGCCACAGGCTGCGGCACGGCGCGCTGCGGTACTGCAGGCCTTCCTCCCATTCATAAGGGGGAGGGGCCTGCACCAGCGCGATCGGAGATCGCGAGTACCGGCAAAAGAGCCCGGCACCGAGAAGTGCCGGGCTCTCGGAAAACAGCCGGCAATGCCGCGGGGGGCGATCAGGAGGCCGGGGACGGAGGTGCTGGCAGGCGGCCGCCGAAAAAAACGGCCGCTCCGCACCTCCACCTTAATTTGCGCCACTGCCGCCACAGGAAGGCCCCGTGAACCGGGCGCCATTTGCGAACGGCGCTACAGAGGCGGTCGCTGCCAAATATCGAGATCGGGGCGGTAGCGGGGCGCTGCGCACACCGATGACGTCATCGGAGGCGGCGCAGCGCAACAGGTTAACGCTGCCATTAGCGCCCCAGCTAAATATCGCGGGAGGCGCGGCCAGTGGCGCTAAAGCCACTGAGTGCCCTCTTTAGGTGCTAACTGGTGGCGTAGCCCACCGAATTTCTAGGCCGTATAATATAAAAGCGGAGACATAACAGGGAATCTGTATAAAAACATAGATAGACCACATTTGGAGTACTTTGTGCCATTTTGGGCTTCACACAGCAGGAAGGATGTTGAGCTACTAGAGAGGGTCAGCACAGACTCACTCGGATGCTACCAAGTTTGAGGAAACACAAATACGAAGAAGGACTTGAAAAATTGGGGCTGTTTTTGTTAGAACAGAGGGGATTATGGGTAATTTGATAGAGATGTTTAAAATTACAACGGGATGGGACAGAGTAGATAGAAACAGAGTGTGTGAATTTCCACAGAGGTTCTCCTGTTTGACAACCATAACTTCTGAGCAGGAGGACCTTGGCAGAAATCCATCGCAGACTGTTTCCAATGGTTGAGAAGTCTGGAACGAGGGGATTTAGAGATAAGATTAAATGTAAGAGATTTTGGGCAGAGGGTAGCAACATTTAAAAAAATAAATAGACGGTTGCAAGCTAGTGGAATACACCGCTGGAGTTAGTGATTTAAGCAGAGACTATGGCCCAATTTTAACCTGGAGTGGGAATCAAGCAGCCAAGCACCAACTTCTTGGTATCTCGGCAGTATGAGGTGATTTAAACTCCCAGGCCCCATCTGCACGCCCCTGGTCGGTTGTCCATCCAAAATGGGTGGGAAGCAGCAGCTGGCCTGTGGGTGGGAGTGTGATTCTGGGCAGCAGGAGGTCACTGACCAGGACCGCTGAAACTGTTGCCGGAGTTCCGGTAAGTCACGGGGGGGGGGGGTTTGTGGAGGGTGTCACGTTTGAGAAAGAGGGGAGCCTGAGGCAGAGGAGACCTTAACCTTCCTTGTGGAGCCCCGAGGAGCATCAAGAATCATTGGCAATTTGCTGTGAGCCCGATTTGTGCTACTGGCGAAGACCAATTTCACCTCCTTCAATTCAACTTGCCCAGTCATTCCTTTCCCCATTTTCTGTTCTTTCTTATTTTTATTGAGATAAAAATCATGCTGTGTGATATTAAAAAAAAAGTTAATGCTTCCATTAAAGTACTGGACATAGGAATTCCATACTAACGTTGTAAACATTTGTATGCTAACCTCACACAGTGAAATTTCACCATGTTCTGTTCTATTTTTAACTTAAATTTTGCTTTATCCTCCCCTACCTGATCTATCCTTTCTAACTCTTTGCTAACTTTAAAACAAAATCTAAAATCTTTCACTTATGTTTTACCTTCTTCTTACTGGTTCCCACCATCAATTTTAGAGGTGGGAGGAACTTTAAGAAAAGGGGTCTTTGATTGACTGTTGTCTGACTTATTGATTTGTCTGTTCCACTTTACTGTGCTAATGTATTTGGTTCTATTCTGAATTATTGCTAAAATAAAGAAAGAAGTTTAAAAATTGATTGGTTTCCATATCATTAATTCAAAGTGGATACTTCATTCCATATCAATGCTGCTTCAACTCTAGATCAAGGTAAGTGTACAAAAAAAGAAATTCTTAATTATTTGATTCATAGCTCTTTGCAACTTTGTAGCTAGGAAACATAACTACAAATATATTTCACTGCATAGAAATATACATATAATAAATTTTCATCAAATTATTATAAAACAATTTCCCACATGTGGTGTCTGATACATGAGTGGTGAGCACCCAGCTGGCTTGCAATATTTCACCCTCCTCCCCATCCACCCACACATAAACATAGAAAATGGTTTCACAAAGTGCACAGTTTTATAGAAAAAGATCCTAGCAACTTATATTATCACTGTAAAACTTTTAAAAGTAAACCTGAATGGTGAAGGGATGCAGAGAATTAAATTGCTCATCAGATCATCAAATATGGGGCGGCAATTTCCTCAGAGTTTTATTGAGCAGGGCGTTTGCAGCGGTGCCCCCCTAAGCAGGCAGTTAAAATAGCATCAGGGTCCCAACTAAGTGACTATCAGGCTTCCGTCTGAATCAAGAGTCTGCCTCAGCCACCCAAGGAAACATCAGCATGAAAATAGCTGTGGGGAAGGAAAGGAGCAGTGAGTGTACCGAATCTAACTCCCATTCCACTCGGATTCTGTCGAGCAAAGACAGTTAAAATTCCATCTTTAAAGAGGTCCCCAAAATCCACCCACTTCCCACCTGCAAACGCTTCCAAACTGCCCACAACTTACTGAATTGGCAGCCTGGTGCTCTCTGTGCTGCCTGATTTTAATAGGCCCAATGTCAGTGAGCTGCCTCTGGGCACATGTTTTGGGTAGGCAGCTGGCTGACGGGATGTTAAAGAGGCCATTAAAATGGACTGGGACTCCCACTGCAGCTCCAGAGCGGGCAGCTGGAGTATCCTGCTGGCTTCCGGCCTGGGAATTAAAATCCCCCTTATAACACAGAAGGTCATTTGGTTCGTTGTATCTCTGCTGGCTTTTTGCTAAAACAATCTTAAACTAATTCCATGGCCCTTCATTTTCCTCTGCTTCAAATATTTATCCACTTTTCCCTTACAAAAATGCAGTGGTCTCAGTTCCTTGTCGCAAAGCATTCCATGTTCCAACTGTGATGAAATATGCCTTCATCAGACCTGCTTGTATTTTACCTGCTTGTATTGTGTGAACCACACCCTTTTGTTCCTATTGTGTGTATTGGCTATGTCCCTGTCTTTTGCCATATAAAGGTCTCAGGAGCTGTATGAGTCACTCACTACCAGATGAACTCGATGTGGGAAGACCTGCTATGCTGCTATGTTCTTAGTGATTAAAAGCCTTCAGTTGAATCCTTTAAAATCCTTGTCTTTGAGTTATTGAAGGCACATCAATTTTAATCACTAAAACACCAGGATGGATCGACTCCTGAAACCAGAGCGCTTGGATCTGGACCCCCATGCCTCAGACGCAGCCACACAGTTCGGACACTGGTTCCAATGCTTCGAATTTTTCATTGCAAACTCATCCACTGCCATAGCCGCAGCTGAAACCGCTACCGGAGACATGAAACTGGGAATCCTGCGAAACTGGGTGAGCCATCGGGTCTCCCCCCTCATCCAAGATGTCACCAGCTACGAGGAGGCCTGCACCATCCTGAAGGCCCACTACGCACGGCCAATAAACGTGGTGTACGCCAGGCATCTTCTGACTACTCGCACGCAGCGGCATGGTGAGTCACTAGAGGACTTTATACTAAACCTAAAAGTACTGGGCAGAGACTGTAACTGTAAGGCCGTGTCTGCCATCGTGTACACGGAGGAGCTGATTCGAGACTCCCCTATTGCGGGCCTCAGTTCAAACTATATTCGGCAGAGACTGTTTGAAAAGGAGGGACTGGACTTAAAACAGGCTATAGATATAGCGCGATCGCTGGATATGGCCCAGAGGAACTCTGAATCCTGTTCCCCAGGCCACGCGGCCCACTCCGCCTCGTGCGCGCCGTGGGGGCCGCCATCTTGGAAGCCATCTTCACCTCCCAGGTCTCAGGCCAGCCCAGCACCATCGGAGCCCCAGCCCCCACCCAGGAGCCCCACTACTGCTGCGATGCATCGGGGCCCGAAATGCTACTTCTGCGGTCAGGACAAACACTCCAGGCATCTGTGCCCAGCGAAGGGCACCACCTGTTCTAAATGCGGGAAGAAAGGACACTTCAGCAAAGTCTGCAGAAGGAACCCCGCCTCCAACTCCACCACTGCCGCATGTGCGCCGTGGGAGCGGCCATCTTGGAAGCCATCTTGTCCACCCTCATGGAGTCCACCATCTTGCCCCGACTACACGGACCTCCAGGACCCACTGGTGGCCTCGATCACAGTGGATCAATCCAGGCCACATCCGTTGTCTAAACCGATGATGGACATAGAGGTAAATGGGAACAAGGTTAAATGCTTGATTGACTGCGGGAGCACCGAAAGCTTTATTCATCCTAGCCTGGTAAAACAACTTTCTCTAATGATAGTCCCCACACAGGGCAAAATCGCCATGGCCGATAAGACTCATACCTCAAAAATTACAGGTTTCTGCACGGTTATGTTGTCGGTAAAAGGCAATGATTACAGAGATTTTAAACTATTGATAATGCCAGATCTCTGTGTGAGCGTGATCTTGGGTCTGGACTTCCAGTGCCACCACCAAAGTATCACGCTTACCTACGGTGGGTCCCAGCCGCCCCTCACAGTGTGCGGTCTGGCTACCCTGAAGGTCAAGCCGCCCTCTCTGTTCGCCAACCTCGCACCCAACTGCCGACCCATAGCGACCAAGAGTAGGCGGTACAGCTGGGAGGATAGACGGTTCATTGCGTCGGAAGTAGAAAGACTCAAGCGGGAGGGTATCATCGAATGCAGTACCAGCCCGTGGCGCGCCCAGGTAGTAGTAGTTAAAGGTAGCGAAAAGAAGCGGATGGTGATAGATTATAGCCAGACGGTTAATCTATACACCCAGCTAGACGCCTACCCTCTGCCCCGCATAGCGGATATGGTTAACCAAATCGCGCAATACCGGGTGTTTTCCACCATCAACCTAAAATCGGCATACCACCAGCTCCCCATTAGGCCGGAGGACCGTCCATACACCGCCTTCGAGGCGAACGGACGTCTCTACCACTTCCTCAGAGTCCCCTTTGGGGTAACGAACGGGGTCTCGGTCTTCCAGCGGGAGATGGACCACATGGTCCATGAGAACCAGTTAACAGCCACCTACCCATACCTAGACAACGTCACCATCTGCGGCCACGACCAGCAAGACCACGACTCGAACCTCGCGAGATTTCTGAAAACCGCCCTCAGACTCAATCTCACCTACAACGAGGATAAGTGTGTCTTTAGCACCACGCGCCTCTGTATCCTGGGCTGCGTGGTGGAAAACGGGGAAATCGGCCCGGACCCCGACCGATTGCGCCCCCTACGGGAGCTACCCCTACCAAACACTCCCAAGGCCCTGAAAAGGTGCCTGGGGTTCTTCTCCTATTACGCCCAATGGGTCGCCAATTATTCCAACAAGGCCCGTCCCCTCCTGAAATCAACGTCCTTCCCGCTCACAGCCGAGGCCCACGCCGCCTTCAACAGCATTAAACACGACATTGAGAAGGCCGCGCTGCGGGCAGTGGACGAAAACATCCCTTTCCAGGTCGAAAGCGATGCGTCCGACTTCGCTTTAGCAGCCACCCTCAACCAGGATGGGCGGCCCGTAGCCTTTTTCTCAAGAACCCTCCAAGGGCCCGAGATCAGACACTCCTCGGTAGAGAAGGAGGCCCAGGCCATAGTGGAGGCAGTGCGGCACTGGAGGCACTACCTAGCCGGCAAACGCTTCACCCTGCTTACCGACCAGCGGTCGGTAGCCTTCATGTTTAACAACAAACAGAGGGGGAAGATCAAGAACGACAAAATTCTCAGGTGGCGGATCGAACTCTCCACGTTTGAGTACGACATAATATATAGGCCGGGGGCCCTCAACGAATCCCCCGATGCCCTATCACGAGGGATGTGTGCCAGCATCCAGGGGGACAGGCTAGAGGGCCTCCACAATGGCCTCTGCCACCCGGGGGTCACCCGGCTATTCCACTTTATAAAATCCCGTAACCTGCCCTATTCCATCGAGGAGGTCCGGTCTATGACCAGGGACTGCCGCACCTGTGCAGAATGCAAGCCCCGTTTATTCAGACCCGACCGAGCCCACCTGATCAAAGCTACACGGCCATTCGAGCGCCTGAGCTTAGATTTCAAGGGACCACTCCCCTCCACCGACCGCAATGTGTACTTTCTCAACATTGTGGACGAGTACTCCCGCTTCCCATTCGCCTACCCCTGCCCAGATATGACCAGTGCCACGGTCATCAAGTGCCTCGGCAACCTGTTTTGCACGTTCGGCATGCCTAACTACATCCACACTGACAGGGGGGCGTCGTTCATGAGCGATGAACTGCGCCAATACCTGCTGTCGAAGGGGATAGCCACGAGTCGGACCACTAGTTATAACCCCCAGGGTAATGGGCAAGTGGAGAGGGAGAACGCGACAGTGTGGAAGGCGGTCACCTTAGCACTAAGGTCTAAAGGCCTCCCAACCTCCCGCTGGTAGGAGGTCCTCCCAGACGTACTCCACTCGATAAGGTCACTACTGTGTACTGCTACTAAGGCCACTCCTCACGAGAAGATGTTTGCTTTTCCCTGCAAATCAACCTCAGGAGTATCCCTACTCTCGTGGCTCTCCACCCCAGGGACAGTCCTGTTACGGAAGCATGTGAGGGGCCACAAAACGGATCCCCTCGTGGAGGCAGTACACCTACTCCACGCAAACCCACAGTACGTGTACGTCAAGCACGCCGACGGGCGTGAAGACACCGTGTCCATAAAGGACCGCGCCTCGGCAGGAAGCGACAACGACGACCCATCACCACCACCCCCAGAAGAACCTCCACCATCCCCAGAGGTATCCTCACCACCCCCAGAAGTACCTGCAACACCCCCGGCACATGGGTATGCCCAGGAGGGCACCACGGACTCCCGGTCGGAACCCGAGGTACTGTTGCGACGTTCAGGAAGGACTATCACACCCCCGGACAGACTAAATCTGTAGAAGGGGTGAATGTGATGAAATATGCCTTCATCAGACCTGCTTGTATTTTACCTGCTTGTATTGTGTGAACCACACCCTTTTGTTCCTATTGTGTGTATTGGCTACGCCCCTGTCTTTTGCCATATAAAGGTCTCAGGAGCTGTATGAGTCACTCACTACCAGATGAACTCGATGTGGGAAGACCTGCTATGCTGCTATGTTCTTAGTGATTAAAAGCCTTCAGTTGAATCCTTTAAAATCCTTGTCTTTGAGTTATTGAAGGCACATCAATATTGAAGGCACATCACCAACAATTCTCTGCATAAAGAAATTTCTCCGAACCTCACTCCTGCTTTTACCTACCATTTTAAATTAATGACTCATCACTCACTCCCCAAATAGTCTTTCTTTATTCACCCTATCAAAACCCTTCATATTTTATAAACCTTTGTTATATCTCTTCTCAGCCTTCTTTGCTCCAGTGGAAATAGTCCTTGTTGGAATATTTTAAGATGATTTAAATGGTCAAGGTATCCCAACATCCTTTCCTTCAGCATTTTTAGTGTTAAAGCAATAGTGGAGGAAAGGGAAATCTTAATACTGTCTCTTTGTACGAATAACAGACAGTTTGGAAGAGCAAAGGCAAGAGAATGATGACCATCCAGGTTAAGAAAGGGCTCATAACCTGATAAGAGACTAGTAAAAGATGAAATTGGCTTATGCACTTACTGTATTATAAACAGAGCTTGTAGAACTGAGACAAAGGCCGAAAAGATTATAAGCGGGGTAAACACCCAAAAACGTGGCCTCAGCGAACTACATATTGCGTGGGCACAGCCCATGGTTGTATTATAGTATAAAGAATAGAACCTGTCCTCCTCCCAAGGGCAGAGTGTTCGCGGGGTGGTCAGGAGCCACCCAGCTGCACGGACAGCTTGGAGGGCTGGAGCTGGTCGCTCTAGGCCTGGCAACTGAACTGTTTGTTCTCTTGGGGGACGGAGAGTTCACGAGGTAGTCGGAGCCTGGGAACCAGGTTGTATTATTTGCATATTATTTATTGTAATATGGCAGACCATTATCAGGCAATGTATTAAAGCTTATTATAAAATTCAATTGAGCCTGGAATCATGAGTGGAGTTCTTGCCACCGGCCTGCCAGCCCTTTGGTGCGATGGTAATCACGGGGAAATCTGTCAACAGTCCCGTTTCTAAAGTCCCATCTCAGAGCTAGAGGCGTCAATTTTCATGTAACCTCTTTCACTGGGCGGCAAGCGGGCAAAGTGAGCCCACTGCTCACCCGATGAAAGTGGTCTAACGCCAATATTCATGGCCGGGCCTCATGGCTTTTCTGTCAGTGAACTGCCTGCACATATGGAGTAGGTCATTACTTAGAGGTGGCTGAAAGACTGGCAGCTCCACTGCGGAGCACAGCCAGTCCAAGGGGTGGAGGATAGGCGATTCTGGGAGAGGGCTATGGAGGCTCAGGAATTGGTGTGGGTGGGCGGGGGGCATGTTTATGGGACCAGAAGGAGCATTAATGCTTATGATTGACGTAATAAAACTCACGACGCACTTGGTTTGAGCATAAAACAAGGCTTTA
This sequence comes from Somniosus microcephalus, assembly GCF_052327205.1. Taxonomy (NCBI): domain Eukaryota; kingdom Metazoa; phylum Chordata; class Chondrichthyes; order Squaliformes; family Somniosidae; genus Somniosus; species Somniosus microcephalus. The sequence goes on from NC_140988.1 coordinate 84,346,460, forward strand.
ATCAACTTATTTCAGAACATGGAGGTCTAGTTGTATCCACTAGCTCCTTGTCTTACAAAATGTCCCTGGCAAGCTGGGGCCAACGCCCGAGTATTTATACTCCTTGGACGGTGCCACCAGCTGGCCGTCCAGTGTTATTTCATAGGTAGCTTCTCGATAATGAGATTTATGACAATGATCCTACAGAAGTCATTTATAAACCTGGTTTCCCATCCACCCCCTCCAACTTTTTCTGAGTGGCCTGCAGAGGTCCCTTTAAGGAAAACTGGTTGGGCTGCTGAAGACCAAGTACCAGTAGGCGGAGAATGCATGGCGCCCAGTTCTACAAAATTGTATGGGAGTTCTAATGATGTCATTAGACCCTGATTTGCATGGGCTAATGAGGCTCGCGCCTGTACCTGGCAGCCGACTTAATATATGCAAATTGGGGTCTATGACAGACTGAGTATCCTGATGCAATTCTGGCCTTCCACTGGGCAGAGCGAATGCTGCAACAGTCCCGCCCAGTGGAACTGCATGAAGAGCGGCCTAACCAGTGGTTCTTAAAGGGACCGCCGGAGGCCATGATGAAAACACTGCAGTTAAGGCACTGCAACAAGTTTTTTGTTGGTCCCTCCGCTCCCCCGCCACTATCACTTGCCTACCTCACCAATGTGACCCTGCTGTTTCTGCTCCCTGGAGGGGCCACGAGCTGTTGGATTCCCCGCACCACCCCCCACCCCCACCTCAATCGGCGAGCTGCCTGCCTCTGCTAGAAATGTGCAGACAGCTCACCTATCAAATTAACTAAGGCATCGCCATGACAATGGCACAAATAGAGATAAATAGATATGATCCAAAAGCCATCACAGAGATGTGGTTGCAAGGTGACCAAGTTGGGAACTAAATATTCCAGGGGACCTGATGTTTCTAAAAGACAGGCAGCATGGAAAAGGAGTGGGGTGGGGGGCAGTGGGTAGCCCTGATAATAAAGGATGACATAAGGATAGTAGTGAGAAAGAATCTTGGCTCGGAAGATCAGGAAGTAGAATCAGTATGGGTGGAGATAAGAAATAACAAGGGCAGAAAACAGTGGTGGGAGTAGGTTATAGTATTAATCAAGAAATAATAGGAGCTTGTTACAATAATCATAGGGGAGTTCAATCTTCACATAGACTGGACAAATCAAATTGGCAAGGGTAGTCTGGAGGAAGAGTTCATGGAATGCAGTCAAGACAGTTTCCAAAACAATATGTCATGGAACCAAGCACAGGACAGGCTATTCTAGATCTTGTATTGTGTAATGAGACAGGGTTAATTAGTAATCTCAGTAAAGGATCCTCTGGGGAAGGGTGATCATAATATGATAGACTTTCACATTGAGTCTGAGAGTGATATTCTTAACTCTGAAATGAGAGTCTTAAACTTAAATAAAGTCAATTACATAGGTATGAGGGGCAAGTTGGCTAAGGTAGATTGGGAAATTAGATTAAAAGGTATGACGGTAGAATGGCATTTAAAGAAATATTCCAAAATTCTCAACAAATATTCATTCCATTGAGAAATGAATACTCCATGGAACTAAAGAAGCTAATGATAGTATTAGATTAAAATAAGAGGGTTATAATGTTGCAATGAATAGCAATAAGCCTGAGGATTGGGATAGCTTTACAAACCTGCAAAGGATGACCAAAAAATAGATAAAAAGGGAGAAAATAAAATGAGAATAAAATAGCAAGAAATATAAAAGCAAATTGTAAGAGCTTCCACAAGTATGTAAAAAGGAATAGAGTAGCAAAAGTAAATGTTGGTCCCTGAGAGGCTGAGACAGGAGAAATTATATTGGGGAACAAGGAACTGGCAGAGACTTTAAACAAATATTTTATATTTGTCTTCACAGTTGAAGACACAAAAAGCACACCAACAATAGGGGGGAACAAAGGGTTTAATGAGGGTGAGGAATTTAAAGTAATTAATATCAGTAGAGAAAAAGTACTTGATAAACTGATGGGACAAAAAGCCGACAAATCGCCTGGACCCGCTGGTCTACATCCTCGGGCTCTAAAAGAGGTGGCTACAGACATAGTGAAGGCATTGGTTGTGATCTTCCAAAAATCCCTTAATTCTAGAATGGTTCCAGTGGATTGGAAGGTGGCAAATGTAACCTCACTATTCAAGAAAGGAGGCAGAGAGAAAACAGGGAACGACAGGCCAGTTAATCTGACATCAGTCATCGGGAAAATGCTGGAATCCATTATTAAGGATGCAGTAACAGGCACTTAGAATATTATAATATGATTAGGCAGAGTCAACATGGTTTTATGAAAAGGAAATCATATTTAACAAATTTATTAGAGTTTTTTGAGGATGTAACTATCATCAGGGTCAATAAAGGGGAAATCAGTGGCTGTAGTATATTTGGATTTCCAAAAGGCATTTGATAACGTACCACATAAAAGGTTGTTATGCAAGATAAGGGCTCATTGGGTTGGGCGTAATTTATTAGCATGGATAGAGGATAGAGGATTGGTTAAAGGACAGAAAGCAGAGAGTAAGGATAAATGGGTCATTTTTCAAGTTGACAGAATGTAACTAGTAGGGTGCCACAAGGATCAGAGCTTGGGCCTCAGCTATTTATAATCTATAGTAATTACTTAGATGAAGGGACCGAGTGCAGTGTATCCAAATTTGCTGATGATACAAAGCTAGGTGGGAAAGTAAGCTGTGAGGAGGATACAAAGAGCCTGCAAAGGGATATAGACAGGTTAAGTGAGTAGGCAATAAGGTGGCAGATGGAGCATAATGTGGGGAAATGTGAGGTTATTCACTTTGGTAGGAAGAATAAGAAAACAGAATATTTTTTAAATGGTGAGGAACTAATAATGTTGGTGTTCAGAGAGATTTAGGTGTTCTCGTACAGGAAACACAGAGTGTTAGCATGCAGGTACAGCAAGCAATTAGGAAGGCAAATGGTATGTTGGCCTTTATTGCAAGGGGGTTGGAGTATAAGAGTAAGGAAGTCTTGCTACATTGTACAGGGCTTTGGTGAGACCACACCTGGAGTACTGTGCACAGTTTTGGTCTCCTTATCCAAGAAAGGATATGCTTGCCTTATAGCGGTGCAACAAAGGTTCACTAGATTGATTCCTGGGGTTGTCCTATGAGGAGAGTTTGAGTAGAATGGATCTATACTCTCTGGAGTTTAGAAGAATGAAAAGTGATCTCATTGAAACATGTAAGATTCTGAGGGGGATTGAAAGATAGATGCTGAGAGGTTGTTTCCCCCAGCTGGAGAGTCTAGAACTAGGGGCCTTAGTCTCAGGATAAGGTGTCAGCCTATAAAAGACTGAGATGAGAAGGAATTTATTCACTCAGAGGGTTGTGAATCTTTGGAATTATCTGCCTCAAAGGGTTATGGATGCTCAGTCATTCTATATTGTCAAGGCTGAGGTAAATAGATTTTTTGACTCTCAAGGGATATGGGGATCGGACGGGAAAGTGGAGCTAAGGTCGAATATCAGCCATGATCTTACTGAGTGGCGGAGCAGGGGCCGTGTGGCCTACTCCTGCTCCTAATTCTTATGTTCTTATAATCTTATGTTCTTATGTATGCCTCCCGCCGATGACATTGTGTGGGTATCCCAATCATTACACGCACCACCCACCCGATGTCTGTCTACTATGAAAACCAGCCCCAAAAGGTCAGTGCTCAGAAGGGGACATCTAAATGTGCAAACAATTGCCTCGAAATTCAGGGGTTTAACGCTGGTCATTAAGGCCCATTTTGAAGGAAAAATGCCTCTCTTCCGCCTGCTTTCGGTGGGTGCCGTGGTGGCCGCCATTTTGGGCAGGTCAGCAGTGTTCTGCTGCCTGCGCTTGCTGCAGATAATTAGATTAAGCAGTTTGTGACGTCAATGAGTGTACAATGCTCACTTGACACACAATCTGCCATTTGCGCCGTCAACACTTCACTTACTGCCCTCTCTTAGTCATGACCAGCTGACCAAGCATTCAGTAGCAGGAAGGAGCCTCCAGCAGTATTATTTAAAGGGATCACCATCAACAACTTGCAGCTGACATGGTTATTTAGTTTGACTGGCTTTGTGTAACTTTCTGCAGTTCTTGCAGCTTTCTAAACTTGGTTCAAGTTCCTAAGGTGACAGGGATTGTTGGTACAAGTGGAGAACACCTTCATTTTTTCTGCTCACACCACTTGCTCACAGTCATGGGGCTCTACTTGCAGTCCCCCTCGCAGTTGAGTATCTTCAGGAGAGTGAGCGGAGGTAGCGAAGAAGAGGATTAGATGCACGCAGAGGGAGGAGGGCTCTCAACACGAGGCCTTACCAACCTAGGGTCTTCTGAGAGCACGTTTTCTACCTGCGCCTAGGCCAGGAGTGGTGTATTAGGAGGCAACACTTCACCAAGAGGGGGTCACAGAACTCTGCTACCTCCTGCAACCAGACTTGCAGCCTCAGAGCATGGCTACCACGGCTCTCCAAAAGGCCCGCAAGATCACTGTAGCTCTCAATTTCTTCTCCAGCAGATCCTTTCAGTCTGCAGCAGGAGACATAGCTAACATCTCTCAGTTTGTCTTCCGTCACTGCATCTGGGAGGTCACAGAGGCACTCTATGCCAGGAGAAGGGACTACAATGTCTTCTCTCTGAACAGAGAGAAGCAGGAGGAGCGCACATGTGGCTTTGCCAGGATAGCGGGCTTCCCCATGGTGCAGGGCACCATCGACTGCATACACGTGGCTTTGTGGGCACCGCACCAATCCTGAGATGTTCCGTAACTGCAAAGGCTACCACTCATTTAATGTGCAGTTGTGTGAACACACCCAGCGCATCATGATGGTGAATGCCCGCTATCCTGGCATCCTGCATCAATCTGGTGTGCCAGCAATCTTCCAGCCACCACGTCAATCCCGAGGGTGGCTGCTCGTAGACAAAGCCCATCCGCTCTGTACCTGGCTGATGCCTCCCTTCCGCAACCCTGCCACTCGTGGCCCACACTCATGTAATGACAGCTATGCTGCCACCAGGGACATCATCGAGCAGACCATCGGGTGCTCAAACAACAGTTCCGTTGCCTTGACCACTCGAAGGAGTCCTCCAGTACTCACCAAAGCGGGTGTCCTATTTCATGGTGGTCTGCTGCATGCTCCACAACTTGGCCATCATGAGGGCGCAACTGTTGCCACCAGGGATTTCAGGACCACCTCAGGGGGAGGAGGAGTAGGAAGAAGAGGACGAGGGAGAGGAAGAGGAAGGCAGCAGATCCCCATTCCAGACGGTTGGCCATGAAGGCGTCATCAGACTCCAATTCCAGTGAATGAAACCCCAGATTCCCATTGCTCAGCACTTCCCCATCATACCATCCCCCGTCACGGAACATAGAAACATAGAAACATAGAAGATAGGAGCAGGAGTAGGCCACTCGGCCCTTCGAACCTGCTCCGCCATTCAACGAGATCATGGCTGATCATCCAAACCCTAGCACCCGGTCCCTACACCGACAGCCATCCCACCCAAGCCCTATCCCCGTAACCCCACGTATTTAATCCCCCCTAACACTAAGGGCCAATTTTTATCATGGCCAATCAACCTAACCTGCACATCTTTGGACTGTGGGAGGAAACCGGAGCACCCGGAGGAAACCCACGCAAACACGGGGAGAATGTGCAAACTCCACACAGACAGTCACCCGAGGCTGGATTTGAACCCGGGTCCCTGGCACTGTGAGGCAACAGTGCTAACCACTATGCCACCGTGCTGCCCATAGCATCACAGCATCCTCCTGGGCACAAAGTTGAAATTAAAGCCACCACAAAACAAATGTTCCAAACAAAATTAATAAATTTATCAGAATCCAATCAACATTACAATATCAATGAATCACCCTTGTGCAATCCCTTAGTGCTGTCTTTCTTGTGCCTTTTCCTACTCTAGTACTCCTACGAAGTGCTACCCCAATGGCTATAGCATGGCTGGTGGAAAGCTGTTCAGCGGGGGAGCTACAGCTGGCCTTGCAAGCAACATCAACCAGCTGTAGGTCTAGAAGGTCCTGCTGTCGAGTGCACCACCTTGGCATTGGCGGCAGCAGTCTGGGCTGGTCGGCTGATAGGCAGCGGCAAGGGTGGAGTGGCAGTGGTGGGAGTAGGAGTAGGTTCTTGCTCCACAGACCCACTGCCACTACCCTGTCTTGGCACCTCAGCATTCCTAGCAATCTGTTGGAGGACAGATTGCTGGACTGCTGCAACACCCTGCAACCCCTTTCAACACTCATAAACCCCAGCGATGACGGCAGCAGTCTGAGCTTGCATGGCAACAAGCTGAGCCTGCAGGAGAGCAGTCTGCGCTTCCACTGCAGCACTGAGATGTTGGGTTGCTGTCGCCTGTGCTGCAATGGAAGCTGCGAGATCGCCCATCACACATAGCATCATGGCTGGGTCGACAACATCCATACTGGAGTTGTCCATCATTTCTGATGTTAAAAGGCTACTGAGCGCTTGGTTTGAGTATAAAACAAGGCTTTAATCAACTGTTTCAAAACCATGAGATTTCTAGTTACATCACTATTTCCTGATTACAGAAACATCCTGAGCAAGCTGGGCCCGCGCCCGAGTATTTATACTCCTTGGACGGCACCACCAGCTGGCCACCCAGTGTTACTTCATGAGTCATGATAAGATTCATGACATCCTTCCCGCCTGAAAGTTTTGGAAGTCCGACGACTTCCTCTAGTGGATTAGGCGGACCACGAATAGGCGCAGTCTTTTAGATCTTTGCTTGTGGCTGGAAGGCATGTCTCCTCGGACCGTGTCTTGGTCCCTGGGCCGCTTGGTCCGTACTGGTAGATCGACGGGGCCCGTGTCACCTTGATTGAGCTGCGGAAGACTGGGGAGATCGTGACTCCGAGTGCGGGTCCCCACAGGCGCAGAGCTGGAGTCATCGTGGTTGGTAGCCGGGGATTGACCGGTGTCCTGGCTTCGGGTGACCATCCCATGGGAAGCGCTCGGCTCCCAGAGTTGATCCGGTGCAGTAGCCGGCAGATCCCTTGATGTCCCAGCTAGGGCGTCATCCTCAAAGGAGCGCAGAGCGTCGGTACCATTACCATGGGTTCCTCTACCAGTTGAGTCCGTGGGACTGGTTGGACAGGGAGCCAGATCTCGGAGTGAAACGGTGGACTCCCGGCCATCGGGGTACCGCACGTGTGCGTAAGTGGGATTAACATCCGTTAGTTCCACCTCGTTGACGTGGGGATAGTTTTTGGAAGATCAGACGAATCGTTGGAGCAGCACGGGGCCGGGAGCTGCCAACCATGACGGTAGGGACGTCCCATGAGTGGAGCGACACTGGAACCTGAAGAATGGCTCGTGAGGAGTGACATTCGTGGACGTAGAAAGAAGAGGCTTGATGGAATGCAACGCATCAGGGAGCATAGTTTCCCACTGCTCGTCTGGTAGGTTGCATGACCTCAGTGCAAGATGAACAGCGTTCCAAATGATAGCATTGTATCTTTCAACCTGTCCATTACCGATTGGATGATACGGTGTCGTTTTGCTTCTGGCGATTCCCCGTTGGGAAAGATAACTTTTGAGTTCGCTTGACATGAAGGAGGCACCCCGATCAGAGTGGATGAAAGTGGCCGTACCGCAAAGGAAAAAGACCTGATCGAGGCATTTGATCACTGTGGAAGTAAGCATATTGAGACAGGGGAAAGCAAAGGGAAAGCGTGAATATTCGTCCACCATAGTAAGTAAGTAGGTGTTTCACGTTGAGGAAGGCAATGGCACTTTAAAGTCAATGCTGAGTCACTGCATAGGCTGCACAGCATGTATGAGTGAGCCATCTGATGGACGGAAGAATTGCAGTTTTAATTCCGCACAGATTCTACAGGTGGAGCAAGTTCTTTTCACATCTTCCGTAGAAAATGGGAGATTTTTAGATCGCACAAAGTGCAACATATGGGTAACGCCATGATGGCATAGGTCAGTATGAAGGTCCGCAAGTGTCGAAGTTGACATAGAAGAGTAGAATACACGCATGAGGGTATCCGGGGCCACATTCTCTTTGCCGGGTCGATAATGTATGGTGTAGCCAAAGGCGGCCAATTCCATCCTCCAGAGTTGTATTTTGTTATTCTTGATCTTAGTGCATTTCTGCTTATCCAGCATAAAGGCCACGGAGCGCTGATCGGTTATAAGTGTGCAATGGCGACGAGCGAGAAAATGACTCCATTTACGTACAGCTTCGATGATAGCCATAGCCTTCTTCTCGACAAGAGGATAATGGAGCTCGCTGCCCTGCAAAGTTCTGGACAGAAATGCAACGGGTCGACCACCTTGATTCAAGGTAGCCGAGATCGCCACATCCGATGCATTGCACTCGACAACGAAAGGGAGATTTTCATCGATGGAACAAAGCGTGGCTTTTTCCAGTTGTCGCTTGAGGAGGCCGAAAGCTGAAATAGCTGTTGCCTTCAACGGAAATAACTTTGCATGAAGCAGGGGCTGGATCTTGTCGGAGAAATGGGGTATCAACTTCGCATAATAGGCGAACATGCCGAGTGCCCGATGAAGAGAGCCGAGATTCGTAGGGGGAGGGAGCTCCTGAAGCGGACGAAGTCACTCCGGATCCGGTTTGATGACACCGTTGCCCACCCAGTAGCCAAGGATGTTGACTGATGGTACTGATTTCACAGATTTGGACTCATTTAAGGTTAAGTTGCGACGACGGAGAACGTCAATAAATTTCTGGAGGTTAGCATCATGCTCCTTCTGGTCATGACCAGCAATGGTGATATTATCCAGATATGGAAAAGTGTCCGTTAAGTTCTCCTGTTTGACTAGGCTATCCATTGCCCATTGAAAGACGGCCACCCCATTGGTGACCCCAAATGGAAGGCGACAAAACTGATAAAGCCGACCATTGGCCTCAAAGGCCGTATACTTTTTGTCAGAGTCCTTTAATGGTACTTGATGGTATGCGCTCTTTAAATGAAAAGTTGAAAATATCTTGTAGTTCGCAAGGTTATTGACCATGTCATTGATGCTTGGTAGTGGGTAGGCATCCAGGTCGGTACACTGGTTAATAGTTTGCGAGTAATCGATGCAAAGACGTTTCTTGTGTTGCTTCAGAGGATTTTTAACAACGACGATTTGAGCCCGCAAGGAAGATGAACATGGCTCAATGATACCCTCAGCTAGAAGGCGAGAGGTTTCTGCCTCGATAAAGGATCGATCATCTTGGCTGAAACGTCATGATTTAGCAACTATGGGCTTACATTGGGGGGAAAGATTGGCAAACAAGGAGGGCTCGTCGAGCGAAGCCGCCAAAAGCGCACAAAACGGTACTTTGCAAATAGTAAGCTCCGGCTTTGACCCTCCAAACTCTAAAGTGAGTCTTTTGTGTTGTTTCTGGAAATCTTGTCGCAGGAGCACATCACTGCATAGGTTTTTGAGCACCCTGAGCCGGGTGGAGAAATAAGTGTGGCCATTGAGAATAAGGTTGACAAGGCAAAAGCCGGAAGAGTTGGTGGTCAGTGTCGTCAGAGCAATTGCAATTTCCCTGTCTGAGAGGTAAATACGCAGTGTTAACTTACTGACAGCCCGCTTACTAATGAAGCTGTCAAAGCTGCATGAGTCGATTAGTGCACTCAAAATGTGTCCATTTACCGAAACCTTCGTGGCTGCATGGGACAGACTTTGGGGAAAAACAGCTGTGATGGGAGGAGGGGCAGTTTTACCCTTGACAGCTGTAACCTTAGTAGTGGTTCTTGAGGGAGGAGCAGTTTTATAGATAGTAGCTGCAAAACTAACAGGGGCTCTTGACCGGTATACGTTAGAAAAGTGGCCTTTCTTACTAACAGAGGCTCTTGACTGGCATACCTTAGAAAAGTGACCTTTCTTACTGCAATGATTGCAGGTTACATTACGAGCAGGACAAAATTTCCTACAGTGGAATGCACCTCCACAGAAGAAACACTTCCTTCCAGATTGCCAAGATGCCGCTAGGGCAGGGTCGTCATCATGAAGGCTTCTAGGGAAGGGTTGTCATCCGCTAGGTTAGAGTCATCACCGCCCGAGACCTATCGAAGGAGTCATTAAAAGTGATAGCAGCAGCCCATGCATGTGGCAAAAGATAGGTATCTGCATTCCTCTTTGCTAAGTCCAGGGACCATGTCTGGTCATAGGCAGCCTGTAACTCGAGGGTTTTATTCTCCAACAGATGCTGGCGTATGAAGGGAGATGTAATTCCGTTAATAAAAGAATCACAAATTAGCTCCTTCTGGTACTGCTCAGCTGTGACAGCTTTAAGATTACAATCCTTGCTGAGCCTGTGAAGCTTTTGAAGGAATTCGTCAAGTGATTCCTCGGGTTGTTGTTGAGTAGTGGCCAGTAGATGCCGAGCAAAAATGTTGTTTGGGGCCTTAACATATAGTTGTTGTAATATTAGAATAGCAGAGTCATAGTCTAAACAGTCTTCAATATAGTCCATCACATGAGGAGATACATAATTGGCAAGTATCTCTAATTCATCAGGAACATTCTCACCACACACCCTGAGGAAGTTGCTGAAGGTACGATACCAGTGTTTCCATACCTTAGCAGTTGTAGGTGAATTCGGGTCCAGGTCAAGACGGGCGGGTCTGAGTAGTTTGTCCATGATGGACTGATTACTATGTTGGAGTTCCCTTCTACAGTTGAAGTCGTAGCTGGCTGTTCCTGAAATTACTCAGAGCGTGGAGCCGATACACAGTTGATTAAATTGATGTAAAAAGACTACTGAGCACTTGGTTTGAATATAATACAAGGCTTTAATCAACTGTTTCAAAACCATGAGATTTCTAGTTACATCACTAGTTCCTGGTTACAGAAACATCCTGAGCAAGCTGGGCCCACGCCCGAGTATTTATACTCCTTGGATGGCGCCACCAGCTGGCCGCCCAGTGTTACTTCATGAGCCATAATAACATTCATGATAATTTCCATCCTAGAAATCATGAGCTCCAAGCTCTGCACAAAGCCCCGTCCAATGTTGGAGCCGGACTCCTCCATGCACCTTGACACTGACAAGAGGCTTTTTGGCAGGCTTGCCATTGCACCAAACATTTCTGTGTGCATGGCGATCATCCTTCTTCTGATGGCCACCACATCGTAGTCATCATCTGAATCCTGTGCAGCAGAACTCGTGTGTGAACTCGCCCTCCAGGGTGCTGGCACCCGAGCTACTCATTCCCCCTGGCCTTGCTGCAGCCCAGTCATGACTGGTGCCTCACCCTGGCAGCTCCTGCCTCTTTACTACACTCTAGATTCCACACACTGCCATTTTCTGAGCTGGTGTCTGTGAGTGTCAGATGCAGTGACGGTGTGTCTTCTTCTCCTGCATCACTCTCCTCCACAACATCAGGGACAGTGTTTGCTGGTGGCACTTCTTGGGTATCTGAAAGCAGAAAGGCACAAGGGTTGGGTTGTGGTGAGTGGAAGGGGGTAAAGCAAGATATCCATGCATACACCATCAGCAGCTTGTAAGTGAGAAGAGATTGTGGGATGAGGCGGAAGTGGGATGTGAGAAGGAGGATTAGGAATGGCCATATCATCATTATCAGCAAGGGCTTCAACTTTTCCTGTTGTCACGACCTCGGTCACTGCCCCTCCAATGACGTCGAGCATGGGTTCCTCCAGGTGGCTGAGGTTCTGTATAGCAGCTTGGCTGTCTCCTGTCTGCCAATGCTCTCTCCAGTTGTGTGACACCTTTGCCTGCAAGAGAAAGGGAAGTGTGACAGTGAATGTAGTGCAATGTGTTTGGGTGATGTGCCTGTCATAGTTGAATAGCTGTCAGTGTGTGCAAGGTATGGGAGGTGGGTGTGAGTGTTGCAGCAGTGGTAAGGTTGTGAGGGTGAAGTGAAGCTATGATTGTGAGGTATGAGTGGTGATAGCTAGAGATTGTTGGTAGGTGAGTGCTGGGGGTGTGGTGCACTGAGCATTGTGTGAGGCTAGTGGTGCAGATGGTGGGATATGGCATTTGCTGAAGCCTTCACTTACCTTGACCTGGGGTGTGAGGTCATTAAACTTTTTTCAGCATTGGATCCACGTCCTTGGGACCACACTGGTGGCCGTGACTGAGTTAGCTATCTCCTCCCAGAGCCTTCTGCAAGTGACCTTGGATGGCTTCCTGCCATCCTGCGGGAAAGTACAGCCCACCTTCTTTCAATGGCCACGACCAAGGCCTCCAGTGCAGCATCCAAGAACCTTGTGCTCTCTCCCTAGGTTGCTGAGTCATATCTTCATCCAGACTGATAATGAGGAGCTGCTGCAACAAAGTACCTCCCCTTTAAGTAGTGCATAGAGCCTAGGCCAAACATTACTGGCCATTAGACTGCACCCGATATTGGTCCACCTGTTCAGCGCTAAGCCAACCAGCAGTGCATTTAACTCTGAGATCAGCACTGCAATCATTATAATGAGCAGGCAGCACAAATTTTGCGTGCTGCCTGCACCACTTTCAACGGGCGCAGGCGAATTGCGCTGGCACTTGACACCGCCTGTTTTAGGCCCTAATCCAATTTCTAGTCCAATATCAAACTGAAATAACTGATGAAAACTGTTCCTATCACAGTGCAATTTTTATATGCTGTCCCCCAAGTAAACCTAGCTGGATAACATCACAGATAATTAACCTTCTTTCTGCACTTGGGCATAAAGGATTGCTTGTGCACAGCTCACAGAGGAAAATCAGATAGGGAGCTTCGCACACCTGTAATTGAGCCTGCCCAATTTTCAGTCCTTTTAAGTTAAAGAAAATCAAAGGGGGTCTATTGTGAGCATGCAATCCTCACCGTCCAATTTTCCTCTATGCGTCCTGCTCAGGAAATCCTTTATGGCCAAGAGAGGACAATCTGCCTTCACGTGTACTGAACAGATAATTGCCATGGAGATGAATTCGTTGTTTATGTTCACAATAAACTCAATCCTAGTCTTTATGTTTTACAACATAAAAGCTTTGAATGAATTCTATTGATTTTATTTTTATCATCTCTCATTTGTAGTGTTTATATTTATAACACTCACCTGCTGCTAACATGGATTTACTTGATAAATCTGAACAAATTCTTTGCTGTCAAACTACACACACATACAGCTTTATAAACCCATGAGAACCATTTTGATGTGACCCCCATCCTCGGGTGGGAGCCCACCACCCTCCCAGCGAAAGCGGTTCAGAGGCCCAGAACACTTTCTTTCGGCGGGACCTCAAGAAATAGTCGCAGCAAGCTGCCCGCACAGTCATAGCAGCTTGCAAATTGAGGGTGGGCGGGAAATCTGATGACTCTTCCGTGGAGGCGAGTCAGTCGAGTGAAATTAAGGGAGGGGGGAATCCTGAGGAATGGTTGTGGAGCGCTCAGACAACGGGCAGGGTGATTTTTGTGGGGCCAGAAGCAGCATTAATGCTAAAATAACTTAGCTGTTCTGATGTTGGAGCGGCCTCCAGCGGTCCCTTTAAAGAGTGCTGATAGGCCTCTCTATGTCCAGTATCCAGTACTGCTGCAGTACATGCTCTGACCATTAGTACTTTCAGGTTTTCATCAGCCCTATTGATGTCATAGAACCAAATTTGCTTTGTGTCACGAGGTTGCTGCCTATTTCTGGAGGGAACGTTGATTGCATATCTGAAAGCATGAAAATGTGAACCATTCACACATGAGTGGTAACTTTCTAAATAGCGCCCTGGACCAGATATTGAGTCACGCCCCCTGCCTTAGCGCCTGCCGCTAGGAACGACAGGTAGAGGGGAACGTTTTCAAGTTGGGAAGGGACTGGGGGATCGCTGTAAGGTTCACAAAATTCTACAGATTCCCCCAAACCAAGAAGAGAAGAGATTTTTGGACTATTTAAAAGAATATTGGGCCAAAAGGGGCTTAAAGCTTAAAACCCCAGGATTTTGGCTATTTTAAAAGGCATGTCCAGGCCTGTGGAAGGCTGCGACAAAGGAGTTGGGATGGGTACTGTAAAACAAACAGTTTGGGTATTTGGCACAGACCAGATTGTCTGGGAATGTTCTGGACCATCTCAGTCATTCTACATAAAGAAAATTGGCCTATGGAAGGACAGTTCCCGCCAAAAGCTACAGAGCCATCAAGAATATGAATAATACAGTACATGCCATTAATCAACAAAAAGGACCCTGACCCCAGCAGTCGAGGACAATCGAACAACAGTTTAAACTAATCACAGAGACATCCAAAAACCACTTCACACACTTCAACCGATTTCGAAGCAATCCCGAAACTAGTTAAAAGTCAATTAAAGATAGATGGGACCAGCCCGAAACTCGATAAAGAATTTAAAACTATTAAAGTTAACGAGCCCACCAAAATTAACAATAAGCCAGAGAAGATTTGGCGGGCAGATAAGCAAGGCCTCAAAACAGTACAATTGAGGACTGCTTTTACACACACAGACAGTTGTTCGGGCAGAGAATTGAAACAGCAGTCAGTGAATTGAAGTCAGCAGTACAGTTCAGACAGACACAGAAAGAGGCACAGCTCATTCAAAAGACATCAGCCTTGGGACAATCAATCGACAGAATGACAACAGAAGGAGAACGGAAAGGAATCGCGGCAACCAAGGGCCCCAAGAAACAAACAACCAACGATAGTTTAAGCAGACTTTGCTAAGTGGCAGAAAAAGTCTTTTAAGTGCATTGACCGAATTTTAGTGAGTAAATAAGTGAATTAATTGAAGTAAGTTTAATTTTTTAGAGTAAATTAAGCAGTTGGGGAGTTGAAACCGGAAGTAGAATCCGGGTATAAAAAGGGGCGGGCTTAGTGCGGTAGCGCTGAGTGTGGTCGCATTGAGTGTAAGTAGAGTTTGGTAAGTGGCAGAGTTCGGGCAAGTGGGAGGTGAGGGGGTGCTTGTTGCTCTGTTTTGCTTCCCTCTCTCAGGCTAATCCAACACTGCGGACGTGGAGCAGTGAGACAATTCAACCGGATAGGTCCCCCAGACAGCTTCCACGAGGGAGGTTGGTGATCTACTGGTTGGTAGGTTCTCTTCCTTCTCTTCTATACCTTTAAGTTGGTAAGTCCTATTAAATAGTGGTGTAATATTATCATCTATATCGGGGCAGAGGGTCTTCATAACTAATAATAAGAAATTTAATTAATTACACAGATATGGGTGAACAGGTGATGTGTCACTGTTGCGAAATGTGGGAGCTGGTGGACCCCATTGAGGCTCACGGTGGTTACATTTGCGATAAGTGTTTGCTGCTAGAGGAACTCAAGCTCCATGTTAAAGAGCTTGAGACCGAGCTTCAGACACTGCGACACATCAGGGAGGGGGAGAAGTTCCTGGACTCTATGTTTCAGGAGGTGGTCACACCTATGAAATTAATTACTGCAGATGTAGTCCGTGGTCAGGGACAGGATAGTGTGACTACGAGTGAGGAAGGTATAGGGATCCAGGATGTAGTGTTGAAGGAGCCGCAGCCCTTGCTCTTGTCAAGCAGGATTGAGGTTCTTACTCCCTGTGAGGGCAGGAGCGGGGACTGCAGGGAGGATGAGCAACCTGACCACAGCACCGTGGTGCAGGGGGCCATTCAACTGGAGGGAGTAAAAAGAAATGTTGTAGTGGTAGGGGATAGTATCATTAGGGGGATCGATAGGGTTCTCTGCAGTCAAGAGCGGGAGTCCCGAAGGCTGTGTTGCCTGCCCGGTGACATGGTTAAGGACATCTCTTCTGGGCTGAAAAGAAACTTGGAGTGGGAGGGGGAGGATCCAGTTGTCGTGGTCCATGTTGGTACAAATGACATAGATAGGACAAGGAAGAAGGTTCTGTTAAAGGAGTATGAGCAGCTAGGGGTCAAATTAAAAAACAGAACCTCAAGGGTAATAATCTCTGGGTTATTACCTGAGCCACGAGCAAATTTGGCTAGGATAAATAAAATTAAAGAGTTAAACGCGTGGCTCAAAGACTGGTGTGGGAGAAATGGGTTTTGCTTCTTGGGACACTGGCACCAGTACTGGGACAGGAGGGAGCTGTTCCATTGGGACGGACTCCACTTGGCCAGTGCTGGGACTAGAGTCCTGGTGAATCATATAACTAGGGCTGTAGAGAGGGCTTTAAACTAATTAGTTGGGGGGAGGTTTCTGGAGCGCAAATAACAGAAATGACAACGGAGAAGGTCATAGACTTAGGTAGCAGTGGGGAAATTAAAAAACAGAATGTGTCAGGAAGGGACAGAAGGTATAGAGTAAAAGGTAAAGTAGTAAAAGGGGAAAAAACAGGAACTAAGTGTCACAAAACATATTTGAAAGTTCTTTATCTGAATGCACATAGCATTCGTAACAAAATGAATGAGTTAACGGCACAAATAACTACATATGGGTAGCACGGTGGCATAGTGGTTAGCACTGTTGCCTCACAGCGCCAGGGACCCGGGTTCAAATCCGGCCTCGGGTGACTGTCTGTGTGGAGTTTGCACATTCTCCCCGTGTTTGCGTAGGTTTTCTTCGGGTGCTCCGGTTTCCTCCCACAGTCCAAAGATGAGCAGGTTAGGTTGATTGGGCATGATAAAAATTGACCCTTAGTGTTAGGGGGGATTAAATACGCGGGGTTACGGGGATAGGGCTTGGGTGGGATGGCTGTTGGTGTAGGGACCGGGTGCTAGGGTTTGGATGATCAACCATGATCTCTTTGAATGGCGGAGCATGCTCGAAGGGCTGAATGGCCTACTCCTGCTCCTATCTTCTATGTTTCTATGATCTTGTGGCCATTACAGAAACATGGCTGCAGGGTGACCATGACTGGGAATTAAACATACCAGGTTATTTAACAATCAGGAAGGACAGGCAGGAAGGGTGGGGTGGCTATGTTAATAAAGGAAGGAATCACTATAATACAGAGAAATGATATTGGATCAAAGGAGCAGGATAGTGAAACAGTTTGGGTAGAGATAAGGAATAATAAGGGGAAAAAACACTAGTGGGCGTAGTCTATAGGCCTCTGAACAGTTGCAACTCTGTTGGACGGAGTATTAATCAGGAAATAGTTGAGGCTTGTAATAAGGGAACAGCTATAATTATGGGGGATTTTAACTATCATATTAACTGGACAAATCAAACTGGGCAGAGCAGCCTTGAGGATGAGTTCATTGAGTGTATTAGGGATGGGTTTCTTGAGCAGTATGTAACTGAACTGACCAGGGGGCAAGCAACCTTAGATTTGGTCCTGTGTAATGAGACAGGATTAATTAAAAATGTCCTAGTAAAGGATCCCCTTAGAATGAGTGACCATAACATGGTTGAATTCCATATTCAAGTAGAGGGTGAGAAGGTTGGATCTCAAACAAGCATGCTGAGCTTGAATAAAGGAGACTATGAAGGTATGAGAGCGGAATTGATTAGAGTGGACTGGGAAAATAGATTAAAGGGTAAGACGGTACATGATCAGTGGTGTACATTTAAGGAGTTATTTTACAACTTCCAAAAAAGATATATTCCACTGAGGAAAAAAGGGTGTAAAAGAAAAGATAGCCATCCGTGGCTAAGTAAAGTAATTAAGGATAGTATCCGACTAAAAACAAGGGCATATAAGGTAGCCAAATCTAGTGGGAAGATAGAAGATTGGGAAGTCTTTAAAAGACAGCAAAAAATAACAAAAGATTGATTAAGAAAGGGAAGATAGATTATGAAAGTAAATTAGCAAAAAATATAAAAACGGATAGCAAAAGTTTCTATAGTTATATAAAAAGAAAAAGGGTGGCTAAAGTAAATGTTGGTCCCTTAGAGGATGAGACTGGGAAATTAATGGTGGGAAACATGGAGATGGCAATAACGCTGAACAAATATTTTGTATCAGTCTTTACGGTAGAGGACACTAAGAATATCCCAACACTGGACAAACAGGGGGCTCTAGGGGGAGAGGAGCTAAATACGATTAAAATCACTAAGGAAGTGGTACTTGGTAAAATAATGGGACTTAAGCCGGATAAATCCCCTGGACCTGATGGCTTACATCCTAGGGTCCTGAGGGAAGTGGCGGTAGGGATTGTGGATGCATTGGTAATAATTTTCCAAAACTCCCTGGACTCAGCAAAGGTCCCAGCAAATTGGAAAACTGCGAATGTAACACATTTATTTAAAAAGGGTAGTAGGCAGAAGGCTGGAAACTATAGACCTGTTAGCCTAACATCTGTGGTTGGTAAAATGTTAGAGTCAATTATTAAGGAGACAGTAATGGGACATTTAGATAAACATAATTTAATAGGACAAACTCAGCATGGTTTCATGAAGGGGAAGTCATGTTTGACAAATTTGCTTGAGTTCTTTGAGGAAGTAACATACAGGGTGGATAAAGGAGAACCAGTGGACGTAGTGTATTTAGACTTCCAAAAGGCATTTGACAAGGTGCCACACAAAAGATTATTGCTCAAGATAAAAAATCACGGGATTGGGGGTAATATTCTGGCGTGGGTGGAGAATTGGCTCTCTAACAGAAAGCAGAGAGTTGGGATAAATGGTTCATTCTCAGACTGGCAATCAGTAACTAGTGGTGTTCCGCAGGAGTCAGTGCTGGGTCCCCAACTCTTTACAATCTATATTAACGATTTGGAGGAGGGGACCGAGTGTAACATATCAAAGTTTGCAGATGATACTAAGATGGGAGGGAAAGTAGTGAGTAAGGAGGACATAAAAAACCTGCAAAGTGACATAGACAGGCTAAGTAAGTGGGCAGAGATTTGGCAGATGGAATACAGTACTGGAAAGTGTGAGGTTATGCACTTTGACAGGAAAAATCATAGAGCAAGTTATTATCTTAATGGCAAGAAACTGGAAAGTACTGTAGTACAAAGGGATCTGGGGGTCCTGGTGCACGAAACTCAAAAAGTTAGTATGCAGGTGCAGCAAGTGATCAAGAAGGCCAATGGAATGTTGGCTTTTATTGCTAGGGGGATAGAATATAAAAACAGGGAGGTATTGCTGCAGTTATACAAGGTATTGGTGAGACCGCATCTGGAATACTGCATACAGTTTTGGTGTCCATACTTAAGAAAAGAAATACTTGCTCTCGAGTCAGTACAAAGAAGGTTCACTCGGTTAATCCCGGGAATGAGGGGGTGGTCATATGAGGAGAGGTTGAGTAGATTGGGACTCTACTCATTGGAGTTCAGAAGAATGAGAGGCGATCTTATTGAAACATATAAGATTGTGAAGGGGCTTGATCGGGTGGATGCGGTGAGGATGTTCCCAATGATGGGTGAAACTAGAACTAGGGGGCATAATCTTAAAATAAGGGGCTGCTCTTTCAAAACTGAGATGAGGAGAAACTTCTTCACTCAGAGGGTGGTAGGTTTGTGGAATTTGCTGCCCCAGAAAGCTGTGGAAGCTACATCATTAAATAAATTTAAAACAGAAATAGATAGTTTCCTAGAAGTAAAGGGAATTAAGGGTTACGGGGAGCGGGCAGGAAATTGGACATGAGTCTAGGTTCGGAATGGTCATGGCCCTGTGGGTAGTGGAGCGGGCCCAGGGGCCGTGTAGCCTGGTTCTGTTCCTACTTCTTGTGTTCTAATTCTGTGTTAGATTTCAGGAGATGGTTTTATTCCTGTTCCTGGCTGGGGTGGAGATCGCCTTTACAGAAGGTAAGTACTGTAGAAAATATAGGGACAGAGTGATCTCCTGGAAGAGTTTCGATCGCCTAGATGGGTCAGAGAGGA
The DNA here is from genome assembly GCF_052327205.1 of Somniosus microcephalus. Taxonomy (NCBI): domain Eukaryota; kingdom Metazoa; phylum Chordata; class Chondrichthyes; order Squaliformes; family Somniosidae; genus Somniosus; species Somniosus microcephalus. The sequence continues at coordinate 84,366,158 of NC_140988.1, forward strand.
ATTTCCCAGATTTTTTCTCCCAAATTGGCCATTGGGTTTTTTACCTGGTTTTTTGTCTCTCCCGGGAGATCACATGGGTTCGGGTGGGATGCAGAGTGATAGAAGATTTGAGGTTAGGATCAGATCAGCCATGATCTTATTGAATGGTGGAGCAGGCTCGAGGGGCCGATTGGCCTACTCCTGCTCCTATTTCTTATGTTCTTATATATTACCAACAACTAGGTAATACTGGGCCACCGCGACCAACAAGAAACCAACCTGGAAGAAACCGAAGATTCGCAAGTTTGTTTCCACTCTACAAGCTATCCTGACTTACCCCTGGGTAAGATTTTATGCAAAAGACTCTAAACCCTATACCTAACCAAAGGAAATTGGGTTCTTACCCGATAGATCCAATACGCACCCGGCCGCATCAACGGACACGCGAAGGCTGAAAACCCAACACAGGTGAAGTCTTCCACCATGTCTTGGGTACGGCAGGCCCCAACTGCCACACCTAAAGAGAACCCCAAAATCGCGAACCTATACAACTGTCAAGAAAGTCGTTTGGTGAGCATTTCCCTGGTGCTCTGGAATCCAACCTAGTTAGCGTAGTGGGACTTGGAGGGGTGAAGTATTTTGTCTATTGTCGTTCTCCCTCGCATATTCCGAAGTGTTCCCCCTTTTAGAGTAATAGGAATATTGTGTTGTGTATATTTTCCTGTCTCAATAAAAATCCAAGTTCTTTTCACCAACTCAGTTGTCTGTTGCAATTTTCATTACAACCCCCAAATAAGCCCAAAGTCTAGAACCAAGGGAGTGGGAGTGATTCGAACCGCTCAGGGAGTCAGAGGCAAAGCTGACCACACACACCACCCCTTACAGAAAATGGCGACCACGGCAGGACTTTGGCAAAAGGGTTATAATGCAATAGACCCTGGGGGAGAAATTGGGTATAGCCCCGTTTGGGGCGCTAGAATTGGCGCTGCGCAAATTATATCGCCAGGCGCAACTTATCGCCACCTCGAGCGATATTGGGTTGCTGCGCCCCTAAAGGTGATTGCGGCGTTGATTCAGGTGCTGCACGGGAGTCTTAAGGCGCTAACCCGGCGGCGCTACTCAATATGTCGGCGGCCAGGCGCAGCGCAGGTGCTGTCAATAATCGATTACCCCGAGACATGCTGGCGCCGGCCAGCTCTTAAAGGGGCGGGTCAATTAGGATCAGCAGCCACACTCTGCGCCTTGTAGGCCTCAAAATCGGCGCTGTGCTTTCTGTGGCGTTCCAAACTTTGAACATATGGAGAGGGTGCGGCAGAGAGCGGAGCGCTTTACCGATGGGGCATTGGATGCTTTGGTTGGCGAAGTGGAGCGCCGGGGAGCTGTGCTGTACCCCGACAATGGCAGGAGGCCTCATCAGAGCGAGTACCGCAGGGCTTGGAGGGAAATTTGTCAAAGAGTCACCTCAAGCAGCATGGTGCCCAGGACTCCTGTGCAATGCAGGAAGAAGTTCAACGACCTCATTCAGGTCGTTAGGGTGAGTGCCTTTTTCGCAATCTTCTTCATCCCTCCATCTGCACCTGACATTATGGCCAGAGGGTGCGCGAAGCCCCAATGGCCATCTGTCAGCCAGCACCCATGGCCCTTTCTGGAAACACACACGCACATTCAGCTCAATGCATAATGTAAGGGCTATTCTACCATGGGGGGCATGTGATGTCAGCTCAATGCATAATGTAAGGGCTATTCTACCATGGGGGGCATGTGATGTCAGCTCAATGCATAATGTAAGGGCTATTCTACCATGGGGGGCATGTGATGTCAGCTCAATGCATAATGTAAGGGCTATTCTGCCATGGGGGGCATGTGATGTCAGCTCAGGCCAGCATGTTTCATCACTTCCCGTCCTTTCTCCTGCAGGCCAAGCTGGCCAGGAACCGGAGGGAGCAGCTTCGTACCGGAGGAGGCCCTCCTCAGTTGCAGACACTGACGGACCTGGAGGAACGAGTCCATCAGATTGTTGGAGGCCGGATGAGTGGTCCTGTCACCACTGGAGCTGCCGACCCCATTGTGCACAGCGATGGTAAGGTCATCATCTTTTTGAACTCTCTCCTTCCACTTGTTCCCCCCACCAGCATGCTTTTTCACTCTGGACCCATGTCAGAGCATTGCAGCACTCTTGCATCCCTTGCTGCCACCCTGTGCTTTCGCTAAAGCCACTCTTCAACCTCCCTGCTTTCAGATGCTGCATCACCAGCTCGAGAGCCGGGCCCTCAAGCTGCCACTGCCACTGACTCCGGAGGCGACGAGCAGGAGGAAGCCGGACCATCCGGACCACCCTCAGGCGAGCCAGCCCCTCTGCAGACTAGGGAATTTACTTCCCTGGAGGGGAGCGGGGGGGAAGGCTCTGAGGAGGAACCACCTCCATGACCCAGCGGGCTGCAGCAACGCAAGGGGGGTGGGGAAGCTCGGGGGCCGTCTCCCCGGAGGGCGAGTCAGGCCGTGAGTACTGCTGCACAGAGCGCAGAAGAGGTGCGTTCTCTCGCAGAAATGAGTGCCCAGGCTCGGCTCAGGCACACTGAGCTCATGGCTGCAGTGGCAAGGATGCCTGAATCCATCGAGACACTGGCACGGAGTGTCCAAGACTTCGGGGCAGCACAGGCAAGGAGTGCGCAGGACTTTGGGGCAGCACAGGCAAGGAGTGCGCAGGACTTTGGGGCAGCACTGGAAAGGACTGTCCAGGACTTCGGGCCAGCACTGGAAAAGACTGTCCAGGGCATTGGGTCATCACTGGAAAGGACTGTCCAGGGCTTCACCGAAGCAGTGGAAAGGACTGTCCCGGCCTTCACCGAAGCACTGGAAAGGACTGTCCAGGGCTTCACCGAAGCACTGGCACCTGCCACGCAAGTGCTGAGTGCTGCCACGCAATCACTCTCTGGTCTCATGCAGACGCATATTGAGGCCACGCGACCAATGACTGCTGCCACCCTCGCTGGATCAGGCAGGATTACCCGGGGCCCTTGCAGCACCACAGCAGGGCATCAATCTGTGGACCAGCTCCAGGGGCGATAGAGGCGAATTTTGCAGTCGAAGGCGATAATTAGCGTCGGGAGCTAAATTTTGCGCCCGGCCGGTAATAGCGCCCCAAACGGTGCGATACCGAATTTCTCCCCCTAATTATTTTCAAAATATTTGCTATGGTGTTCATTAACACATTAAAGTTGCTGTAGCAGAGATCCTGAAGGAAGTGCTTAAGTGTTTAGTGTTTCTCCTTTATTTACTCCACCCGAGAAGAATTCTAAAGATGTATCAGGTCCCTTTAATTGTCATTCAGCAAAACAATGAATGATAACCTCTCAATCCAAACAACTCCACATTCACAAGGGTTGTACAGGTATATATACTAAATTAGTGTTATCCTTAAATTAACATCTGTTAAGTTAATTCGTTTCATTACTTTCAGTTTGGAAATATATGTCAAAATATGTTTTGTGAAACCCACAAATAAGAATATAAAATATCCTGAACAATATTCCTGTAAGGTCCACTGTTTCATGGTGATGCACATATAACGAAACAATCTGATTTTTCTATTCCCTGATATTTACAACCCAAATTTGACTTGACATGACTGCTCTAGCAGTCCATAATATACAGTCCTCCAAGCTGTAAGATTGAATTTCTGGTTCCCCATGATGACTGATAAAAAAAATACTTTTATTGATTTAAAATGTTTGGTTCCTTCTAATGATTGTCAAGGTTTGGACTATCAATGTAAAGCTTTCTCTACTCAAGAACGTGCTTCAACCAGGGAAGGACAGCTCCTGCTACTGAAGCAATATGACATGCAAACTTGCAACACCAGTCTTCCCAGTAAACTCTCTGAAGCGTAAGCTCGAGGAACAGCACCTCATCTTCCGATTAGGCATTTTACAGCGTTCCGGGCTCAATATCGAGTTCAACAATTTCAGATCATAACCTCGGCCCCTATTACATTTTTATATATATTTTTTATCCACACCTTTGTTTTGTGCCCTTCCCCCTTTTTTTCTCTCCCACATGGCAGCTGTCTTTCATTCTGCCAGCGTATTTCACATCTAGAACTGTCTTTTGTCTCTTTACTAGCCCTATCACCATCTCGTCTCATTTTCAATACCTCTTAATGTCTCTTCACTTCTCCTTTGTTCTTTCATCCCCATTTCCCAGCCCCCAAACTAGCCTTTTAATCTGTTTCATTTCCTGTGTTTTTCAGTCCTGATGAAGGGTTTCGACCTGAAATGTTGACTCTATTTCTCTCTCCACAGATGTTGTTTTTCCAGCATTTTCTGTTGTTATCTCTGAAACTTATAACTGAATGACATTTAATGCCAGATAATTGGCAGATTTGCTCAAAGCAGCAGTGTTCCATTTACAGCCATCAAAAAGAAAAGGGGCGAGTTTAATCCTACCCGCCTGGCAGAAACCAAGTGGGTAGGCAGTTAAAATCTCCCAGGTTACAGGTTACGGTCCCCAATTTTAACCTGGTCAACTAAGCAGACAGCGAGGCCACCCGCTCAAAGTTGATGGGAACCTTTTTCACAAATGCATGTCGGGTTTGGATGACATCATCAGGACCGACTGGAATTTTAACTCGACCAGGAAGCCACAGTTTGTTTCCCACCTGACCAACCCAGCTGGAAGAGGATTGTGGCCAGAACAGGCCCAAAAAGGTATGTTTTTTCCCCTACTTTTTTTTACTTTCCTTGTGAGGTCAGGAGGAGCAGGAGCACCTGGTCGCAGTGTTCGGCTTCCAGGCGTTTGATTTTTCTGTCGGCTTTTGCTGAGATCCTGGCCGGAATGGGTGTGGTTGGCCAGCAGGATTTAAATGAGGCCCAGGAATTAAAATACCCTGTGATTAATTTCTGGAGCATTAGGTGAGGAGATTTTAACTCACACTGCTACTGTCCCACCGAAAACTGGCCCAGATAAAGACTATGGGGGAGAAATTCATTATAGCCCAGGAATGGGTGGTAACTTCAGAAAAGTTTGTGTATCAGCACCAGCTGCTAATGAATCACGCTGCACGCAAAATTAAGTCTCATCACTCAAAGAAAGGATGGGAGAGCTAAATCAAGTGCTAATGGCCAAGCTCAGTGGTGCTACACTCAAAGCACTAACCAATATCAGGTGCAGTTTAATCGCAAGTCATCATTGCCACAGGCTCTTTCCAGTTCTTAAAGGGGTGGTTCATTGATGCTACAGAACCTCATTCTCAGCATTTCTGCCTGTGACCCTGTGTCAGCAAGCAGGAGCAACCAAGCCCAAGGAGCCAGACGACTCAAGCAGGTGTCATGATGACAGATCCACGCCCCAGGGAGAGAGCCAGCAGATTTTCAGACCAAGCTTTGGAGGAGTTGGTGTCCGCTGTGGAGAGACGGAGGGCGGTGCTCTACCCAGCAACTGGCAGGAGGCCCTCGCCGCCAGTCTTCCATTCTGTGTGGAGGGAGGTTGCCCAGCATGTCTCGGGCAGCACTATGGTCCCCAGGACCCACAGACAGTGCAGGAAGAAATTTAACGACTTCACTCGAGTGGTCAGGGTGAGTCAATGCCTCAGCAAATGTGACATATCACTGTCTGAAGCACAGTCTGCACTCACCCACCAACAATCTCCACCTACCAACATTCACACCCACATCTCATACCTTGCACACAATGACAGCTATTCAACTATGGCAGGCACATCACCCAAACACACTGTTCCACACTCACTCACACACTTTCCTTTCTCTTGCAGGCCAAGATGGCTTTCAACAGGAGGGAGCAGGAGCACACAGGTGGGGGATAAGCTGACACCCAACCACTGTCTGTGCTGGAAAATAGAGTGCTGTAGATTATTGGGCGCCAGGTGCTGGGCGCTGTGACCACCGGCAACGTTGACCCCCTTGGGGAAAACAACGGTATGTTCATCCCTACTCCTTCTTCTTGCATCCCACTTCCCCCTCACCCCACAAGCCTTTCGCACTTTCCAGCTAATCTTGCTGTATGTATGCATTTTTCCCTTCCTGCCCCCCTCCCCTCACCTTAACCCGACTATTGTGCCTTTATGCTTTCAGATAATGAGCAAGCACCTGAGCAGCCTGTCCCTGAGGGCACCATTGAGAGCGAGGCGGGAGAAGAGGAGGAGGAAGAACACATTAGATTACTAAGGATGCTGAGGTGCTGCCCTGCGGGAGTGGCAGTGTGTCAGTGGAGCATGAACCTGCCGTCCTTTCTCAGGATGACAGCATTACTGCTCCTACCGCTGGCACTCCACCATTGCCCTTGTCGCTGCCCGTCATCCAGCTATCCTAGACTGCTGCCGTCCATGCTAAGGTGGTGAAGTCTATGGCTGGGCCTTCCAGGGCACCCTGCAAGGCCATCTGAAGTCTCCTACACAGACACTCAGCAGATTCTACCAGCCATGCTGCAGCCACTGGGCCAACACTTAGTAGGAGCACTAGAGTAGGCAAAGGCACAGTAACGAGAGGCACTAAGGGATTGCACAAGGGTGAATAGTTAATATTGTTGTTGAAAATATGTTTTAACTGATTATTGATAAATTTATTAATTCAGTTTGGATTATTTTGTGGTGTGTCTCATTTCAGCTTTGTGCTGTGAAATGGCATGTAACAGGGATGGAATAATGGGGGTGACGTGAGCAATGGGGATCTGGGGTTTAATTTACTGGAACCGCAGTCTGATGAGGTGGTCACGGACCACCCTTCTGGAAGGTCGATTGAGTGGCTGCCTCCTCCTTTGCTCCTGTTTCTCCACCTCGTTATCATCCTACTCCTCTTCCTCCTCGTCCACCTCCTCTCCCTTTTCCTCCTCCTGAGGTGGTCCCGCAATCCCTGGCGGCAAGGACTGGGCCCTCATGATGGCAAAACTGTGGAGCATGCAGCAGACGATGACGAAATGGGACAGCTGCTCAGCCGAGTACTGCAGGGCTGCTCCCGAGCAGTCAAGGCAGCGGAACCGTTGTTTGAGTACCCTGATGGTCTGCTCGATGATGTTCCTGGTGGCAGCATGACTCTCATTATATGAGTGCTGGGCAGGAGTGTTGGGGTTGCAGAGGGGAGTCAAGAGCCAGGTGGAGAGCGGATAGCCCTTGTCTCCGACCAGCCAGCCGTGAGCTTGATGTGTTGGCTGGAAGAGTGCTGGCACACTGGTCTGGTGCAGGATGAAGGCATTGTGGTTGCTGCCAGGATAGCAGGCATTCACATTGAGAATTCGCTGTGTGTGGTCACAAACCAACTGCACATTAAGTGAATTGTAGCCTTTGCGGTTACGGAAGATCTCAGGATTGTTATGCAGTGCCCAGAAGCCATGTGGGTGTAGTCAATGTCGCCCAGCACCATGGGGAATGCCCCTATCCTGGCAAAGCCACATGCACACTTGTCCTGCTTCTCTCTGGTGATGGGAAAGGAAATGTTGTCCGTTCTCCTACTGTAGAGAGCCTCTGTGACCTCCCGGATGCAGCGATAGATGGCGAACTGCGAGATGTTAGCTATGTCTCCTGTTGCAGACTGGAAGGATCCGCTGGCGAAGAAATTGAGGGCAACAGTGAACTTGACTGCCACTGAGAGCCATGGTCGCCCTGATCTGAGGCTGGAGGTCTGGTTGCAGGAGGTGGCAGAGTTCTGTGACCACCTCCTTGGTGAAGCGGAGCCTTCTAATACTCCTCGCTTAATTGAAGGTAGGAGAAGTGCTGTCGGAAGACCCTTGGAGGGTAAGGCCTCCTGTTGAGAGCCCTGGTGGCCCTTCTCCTCCCTCTGGCCACATGTTCCAGTCTTTCTCGCTGCCTCCGCTCCCTCCGCCGTAAATCCTGGAGGGCGAGGTCAACTGCCAGTATAGCCCCCATTACTGTAACCACGCGTAGCACTTTGATATGTTGTGAGAATAAATGTAACTAATTTTTAGTAGGCACAACACTCCGGAGACTAAACAGCCTTTAAATGATTGTGCAACAGTTTAATTCAATGTCAAACTGACAAGGAAGTAGTGAAACAGCACTAACCTGAGAGTTGCGACTCATTACTCATGATCCCTTTAAGTTGCGCCCCTGGAGCCAACTATCGACCGCTTCACGCCTCCTCTCCCTGTCGCGGTTGGGGCGAGGCACTAAGGCAGGGGGCGATAATCAATTTTGCAGATCGTCACTGATGTCACAATCTGCCTGACGCTGAAGTCCCCGGCGCTAACTCGTAGCGGCGGCGCTACTGGGGTGCCGGATTTGGCTGGATTTGCCTCACCACAGCGCAACTGCCTCAGTGCCCCATTAGCGCCCCCGCCAGGCGCTAACTGGAGGCGCTAAGGTGATGAATTTCTCCCCCATTCATGCCACTGGTCTGGTCTATATTCAGATCCAGGTATCTGAAGTCACGTGCTTGCATGGTAATTCACTTTGCCTTTTACCTTTAAAATGAAGAACTTGTGATATATTTTACTCTTTTTGCAAAGTTAAAGAACTAACTGGAGTGTCACTATAAACCTCTCTTAGTTCAGTAAAATTATTTCTCTTTAAATGTTATACCTATTTGTTTGATGCTGAGATGAACTGCAATTCGAGAGTAAAAATAGAAAATGCTGGAAATACTCAGGTCAGGCAGCTTCTGTGGAGAGAGAAACAAAGTTAGTGTTTCAAGTTGATGACCTTTCGTCATCGTACTGAAACGTTAACTCTGTTTCTCTACAGATGCTGCCTGAACTGCTGAGTATTTCCAGGATTTTCTGTTTTTATTTCAGATTTCCAGCATCTGCAGTATTTTACTTTTGCAATTAGAAAAGATTGAAGTAGCAAAACATTTTTTCCCAAAAATGTCCAATAAATGTTGTAGTTGACACAATTGGTTTTCATAGTAACTGTTTTAGTAAACAAACATCATTTTAAAGTCTCCTAAATATAGAGTTCTTTTTGAGTTTTCTTGTGGGTGTTTTTTGAGCAAATGAACGTAAGTACATTTTGAAGCCAACTCTACATCATGTATACTTCTCAAATCCTGTACCTCTTAATTCATCTCATTAGGCCTGCAAAGGCAAGGTGAGCTATTGTTACTCATAGGAACATTGTACGAACACATGTAAAAACTTTCCAAGGAGTCAACTTTCTTCATAATATAGATATTTCAGAATATGGGTCAGGTTTTGCTCTTCACTTTGTGCAATAACTTCATGTATCGCAGCATCCTTTCACATTCTTAGAACCACTCAAAATCCATGCTGATCAAAAAAAAAAATGCTAAAAATGTTCCCAAAGGTTTTACATACGTGTCTTTCTGGCTGAATCTTCCACAAAAAGAGATGAGATATCTTCATCCACTCCTGCATCATTTTTGGCAATGCAAGTATAAGCTCCAGTATCTTCATAGCGTACATTACTAATATGAACTCCACTCCCATTTGCTGAAAAATGCAAATAAATGTGTTTTGTCCCCTTTTCTTCACCATTTCCATCACAGAAAATCGGCAATCAGATTATGAAAGGAACAGTTGCATTTATATATCACTTTATCACATCTCAGAAATATTTCAAAACACCACATAGAATGAATTATTTTGAGGTGCAGTAACTGTTATTATGTAAATAATTGCAGCAGCTGGTTTGCACAATACAGGATCCCACAGCCCATAAGATAAACAATCAATTAATCTGTTTATTTTTTCTGATGGTTTCAGTTGCGGGAGGATTGTTGTCCAGGATATCAAGAGAATTCCCTGCTCTTCTCTCAGTCCTGCTATGAGATTTTTAATGACCTTCTGAAAGACAGGGCCTTGGTTTAATGTCTCATCCATGAATGTCTCACAGCACTTCACACTTTGGCGTGATGCTTAGATTATTTACCCAAGTCCTCAAGTGGGTGTGAACCCACAAACCTCTGACTCAGCAATGAGTGCTACCAAATGATCGAAGTTGACATCCTGGGACATTATATGAACAAAATGGAACTAACCCAAATGACCTAAAAATCATTCACTACGCCCTCTTTCTTATTACAATCATTAAAAGAAATATGATAGTAACAGAAACATTTAAACATTTCTAACCTTTTCCAGTTCTGATGAAAGGTCATCGACCTGAAACGTTAACTCTGTTTCTCTCTCCACAGAGAGAGGCTGACCTGCTGAGTATTTCCAGCAGTTTTTATTTTTATATCATAAATTAATGGCAGTTTAGTACAACAATTTTCCTTTAACTTTACACACAGAAGAAAATATGGTCCCAAAAATGTGTCTGCCTTCCAGCCTACTCCGACCGCAGCTCTAGTAGAAGTCCAATGGATGGCTCAGGAAATAGGCTGGGTCTTGGATGTGCCTGCTTCTAGCCTTTGCTAATAGGTTTGAGGGGCCTTATATGGGCAGAAGTTCCCACTTTCCCAGCCTCGGTGGGATCCAGGATGTGTGGAGGCTGTATGTCCAGTGAGGTAAGACATATTGGCCTCTTGAATGGCTCAAACAGGGGAGATCCAGGCCAGGGAATTGGGCTGGATTCTCAAAAAACCGGTTCATTTATAGGGGGCCAAAAAATGGTTTCTCTGGGTGAAGGAGGAGTCAGGCAGCAATCGCCAGAGTTTTGGGGCCAAAATATTCCTATAATGGCATGGGTGCCCACCAGCTTTATTCTAATTTGCTGCCCAGCCCTGACCCTTTGGAATCAACACTGGAGAGCACCACTGGGCACAATTGCAGTTTAACTGCTGGGATTGCATCCCCAAGCAGTTTCAGGGCCCATAGCTTTTGAGTGCCTTCTTCACTTACATTTTTATTAAAGTGACACTGCTCAGTGATACTCCACTGATGATTAACTGATTAGATTTTAGCTACACTGATGACTTTAACATATTTGATGCTTAACTATAATAACTTTCCAAAATTATGTTGTATAGTGTGTGACATAAATACAATGCACTGAACATACAATTGCAATTTCCTATGTTCTGGATCAGTATCCTTATCAGTTTCCACAACAATTTTTCTCTTTCAATTCAACATTAGCTTACAGTTTGCATTTCTGATAGAGGATGATTGCTGGGAAGCAATGCTGCACAGTGCATTATTCCAGTGCCATGAATGGTCTATTTCTGGAACTCACTGCAATCTTGGGGGAAAAAATGGAGTCGTGCCCCTTTTGGGGCACTAACTTCGTCGGGGCGGTACTAAAATTAGCTCCCCCACGGCCAAAATTCACCGGTAGCACCCCAAGAGGGACGTCGTCTCACCTGCACGTCGCACCACTGCAGGCCTTCCTCCCCTTATTAAAGGGGAGGGGCCCAGTGTTGCGTAACCCAGGGCCCAGCTGGGCCACCATGGATCGGAGTGCCGGCAAAAGAACCTGACACTCAAGAGAAGTACCCGGTTCACAGAGCGCACCCGGCACTCCATGGGGGGGGTGCTGCAGAGGAGGCCAGGGATGGCAGAGGGGACAGGGGGGGGCTGCAGAGGAGGCCAGGGATGGCAGAGGGGACAGGGGGGTGCTGCAGAGGAGGCCAGGGATGGCAGAGGGGACAGGGGGGGGCTGCAGAGGAGGCCAGGGATGGCAGAGGGGGCAGGTGCTGGCAGCGGTCAGCAACAAAAATGGCCGCCCGGCACCTCCCCTTTAATTTGCGCCGCTCCGGCCGCAGGTAGGCCCTCCTGACCTCGTCGAACATAGCGTCTGATGGTAAGTCAGGGAGCACTACTGAAGATCGCGGCCAGGGCGCGAGTGGGACGCTGCGCATGGCGATGACGTCATTGCCGATGGCGCAGTACCACAGGGCGCTAACGGTTACTGCTGCCACTAACCTCCCGCTAAATTTTCCGGGAGGCGTTGGCGGCGCCACACCCAGGCATAGTTGCTTTGCGCCCGTTAACACCCTCTTAGGAATTTTTAAGCCCTGGCATCTACTCTGATTATGCCAAACATTCTAGTGCCTTTAAATTCAAATACCCTGTATATTAAAATGTTTTTTTTTAAGGGCAATTTGTTTTATATTTTCCTCCTTCCCCTTTAAGTCTACATATGCCACACACACTTTACCCTGGCTGAGAGGGTGACTTGCTCCCAAACCCTTCCCAATACTGTACTCCAGCAAGCTGCTAGGAGTTGGGATGTAAGAGCAGCTAGGACAACTGATTGTCTGGTTTTGTTGTAAACTTAAGGCCTCTATTTTATGCCTGCTCAGTGACATGGCTGAGATCAGGAGTTGATCCTGTGGGGAGAGCAGCAGAGTGAACCCAGCTCCTATCACTCCGTGTTGTAGCGTTTGGTACAAGTTCATCTTATAAAATGAGTTGCTTTCAGATGCAACATTTTTTAACACTATCCTATGTTGTGTGGAGGAGAAATAACTGGTGGATTCATATGATGGGTTCTTGGGAGAAGAGGTTAGTTTTTGGGGGTGATATTAGATAGAGATAGAGTTATAGAGCACAGAAAGAAGCCCTTCAGCCCATCGTGTCCACGCCGGCCATCAAGCCGTGTCTATTCTAATCCCATTTTCCAGCACTTGGTCCGTAGCCTTGTATGCTATGGCGTTTCAAGTGCTCATCTAAATGCTTCTTGAATGTTGTGAGGGTTCCTGCCTCTACCACCCTTTCAGGCAGTGAGTTCCAGATTCCAACCACACTCTAGGTGAAAAAGTTTTTCCTCAAATCCCCTCTAAACCTCCTGCCCCTTACCTTGAAACTATGGCCCCTGGCTATTGACCCCTCTACTAAGGGGAAAAGTTCCTTTCTATCTACCCTGTCTATGCCCCTCATAATTTTGTACATCTCAATCAGGTCTCCCCTCAGTCTTCTCTGCTCTAAGGAAAACAACCCCAGCCTGTCCAGTCTCTCTTCATAGCTGAAACGCTCCAGCCCAGGTAACATCCTGGTGAATCTCCTCTGTACCCTCTCCAATGCAATCACATCCCTCCTATAGTGTGGCGACCAGAACTAAACACAGTATTCCAGCTGTGGCCTAACTAGCATTTTGTACAGCTCCATCATAACCTCCCTGCTCTTATATTCTATGCCTCAGCTAATGAAGGCAAGTATCCCATATGCCTTTTTAACCACCTTATCTACCTGTCCTGCTGCTTTCAGGGATCTATGTACATGCACACCAAGGTCCCTCTGATCCTCTGTCCTTTCTAGGATCCTACCATTCATTGTGCATTTCCTTGCCTTGTTAGTCCTCCCAAAATGCATCACCTCACACTTTTCAGGGTTAAATTCCATTTGCCACTGTTCTGCCCATCTAACCATCCCGTCTATGTCATCCTGTAGCCTGAGGCTTCCCTCCTCGCTATTTACCACTCCACCAATTTTCATGTCATCTGCGAACTTACTGATCATACCTCCTACAATCATACCTAAATCATTAATGTACACTACAAACAGCAAAGGACCCAGCACCGATCCCTACGGTACAAAACTGGACACAGGCTTCCAGTCACAAAAACAACCTTTGACTATCACCCTCTGCCTCCTGCCACTAAGCCAATTTTGGATCCAATGTGCCATTTGCCCTGGATCCCATGGGCTCTTACCTTCTTGACCAGTCTCCCATGTGGGACTTTGTCAAAAGCCTTACTGAAGTCCATGTAGACTACACCAACTGCACTACCCTCATTCACACACCTAGTCACCCCCTCAAAAAATTCAATCAAATTTGTCAGACATGATCTCCCCCAGACAAAGCCATGCTGACTATCCCTGATTAGTCCCTGCCTCTCCAAGTGGAGACTAATTTTGTCCCTCAGAATTTTTTCCAATAATTTCCCTACCACTGATGTTAGGCTCACTGGCCTGTAATTCCCTGGTTTATCCCTACTACCCTTCTTGAACAATGGTACTACGTTAGCTGTTCTCCAGTCCTCTGGCACCTCCCCTGTGGCCAGAGGTTCTGAAAATTTGATATCTATCTCTGTTTGCATGTTCCATCATTTTCATTGGGCAGTTTCATAAAATAAAAATGAAATGCAAAGCAGTGGAGAAGAACTGCAATAGAAAAAGAGACTGACAGGAAATCCAACCTGAAGAAAAGTAACAAAGTGAGAGACAGAGAGAGAGACATAGAGGGTATGGAAGAGAAAGAGGCCCCGAAATTGCTAGGCCGTTCCAGGGGACTCCTATGATTTCGGGAGGAGTTGACTATAGGACCTCGTTTCCAGGGTGACCTTTTTGGGGTGGGGCTCTGCCCACCTCTACAAGTCCATCGGCGTAAGTGGGATGTGGACTCGCTAAGTAGGGAGTTCCTGCACCCGGCCTTCAGTCTGGACCCAGTGAAAATATTGGCACAGTGACATCTGATCTCACCAGGTGTACCTCACTGAAATGGAAGAAGCGAGGCCCCCTTGGGTGTCTAGGCCGTCGTTGATGGGTTTGACACCCCAGGATCGGAGGGGGGATGGTGCCGAGGTGGGGGGTGGGGAAAGAGGTATTTGACAGGGAGTGGGGGGCAGCGGGAACAGTGTTCCGAGGAAGATCTGGTACCTCCTTGACTGGTATTTTGATGAGGGGGTGCTACAAATACTGCCAGAGCCCCGCTCCGCAAAGCCTCTTCCCTGACCCGACTAACTTCAGCAGAGTCAGGGATGAGCACAATCCTGGCGTCATTACCAGGATCATGACTCTGCAGATGTTCTGTGCCAGAACATTTATTAGTGGGACACAGGTGGTTTTAGTGCGCACAATGAGATCCATAAACAATTCCAGCAGTGACAAGCAAAACCTGTATGCCACCAGCTGTAAACCAGCAACAGCTATGAACATACAGTCTGTGATGTTCAGAAAACAATATGGCATAGCACAACAAATAAGTCTTTTTGTTTAAATGTGCAGTTCATTTATTTTTGCAGCAAGGAGAATATCACTTGTAAGGATTATCCAGAATCCTGCAAAATCCACCAGAACAGACATAAACTTGGCCGGGACTCAGATTCGCCGGATCCTGGCTGTGGGGCCCAGTTGTCAGGGTAACCTTTTTGTGGTGGAGGTTCTGCCCACCTCTACAAGGCCATCAATATAAGCGGGATGGGGGCTCCCTAAAATTTTAACAAACAAGCAACAAAAAGATGCATATGAAATTGCATGTGAGTTCTCTGTTGGATCAATATACAAAACGCAGGATTTTACATTTTCTAAATGAGCGTTACGTTGTGTTTATAGGATTCCAGTTACCTGTACTAGATGAAGCAATCTATTCAACAGCTCCAAGAAAAAATATTTTGCATATCGATTGGTACAAAAACATCTCTGTGGTATATTCATAGATATGAGTAACATATTACCTTGCAGTGTTAGCTGTTTTGATAGTTTGGGCATAATGTCAATGCCATTTTTCAACCAGTTGATCAAGGGATTCGGAATGCCTTCAGCATGACACCTGAGACTGGCAGTCACACCTGGTTCACGAGCCTGGCTCTCTGGATACACCCGAATAACTGGAGGAACTGCATGCGAAGTAGAAAAATATCAAGTCAGTTCACTGCAGATGATTATAAGGCAGCATTAAGATAATTATTGCAATCTTCCTCAAGGATAGGGGTATTATGGTGAAAAAGCCATGCACCGGGTGATCAAACAAATCCGGG
Source organism: Somniosus microcephalus (assembly GCF_052327205.1). Taxonomy (NCBI): domain Eukaryota; kingdom Metazoa; phylum Chordata; class Chondrichthyes; order Squaliformes; family Somniosidae; genus Somniosus; species Somniosus microcephalus. The sequence continues at coordinate 84,381,706 of NC_140988.1, forward strand.
AGAACACATTAGCCATGACTTACATTACTTGGTACCTACTGATGCACGGGTTAATAAGATATCGGACTTATTAGAGATGGTCCACGTTGGGTCCAGATCTAGGTTTTGGTGTGTTTGGCCTAGAAGGCCTAGAAATTCGGTGGCGCCAAGCTCGCCTGGGCGCCGGAATTTCCACTCCGGACGGAGCCGCTTGCGCCAGCGCGATATTCAGTTTCAGCGCCCCAAACGGAAGCGGGGCGCTGCTCGAGGCGCCCCGCGTCCCTCTTGGGGCGCTGAAACCGAATATCGCAGCACAACGCTGCGGCACGGTGTGCAGCGGTACTGCAGGCCTTCCTCCCCTTCTTAAAGGGGAGGGGCCTGCACCAGCGTGATCTCCGATCGTGAGTGCCGGCAAAAGAGCCCGGCACCGAGGAGAAGTGCCAGGCTCTTGGGACACAGCTGGCACTGCCCGGGGGGGGAATGAGGAGGTCAGGGACGGTGGCGCGAGGAGGTGCTGGCAGGCGGCCAGTGAAAAATATGGCCGCCCCGCACCTCCCCTTTAATTAGCGCCACTACCGCCACAGGTAGGCCGCCCTGAACCGGTCGCGAATTGCGACCGGCGCTACGGGGGGGGCGTGACCCAATATCGCGTTCGGGGCGATAGCGGGGCGCTGCGCACACCGATGACGTCATCGGTGGCGGCGCAGCGCTACAGGCTAATGCCGCCATTAGAGCCCCGCTAAATTTCGCGGGAGGCGTGGCCAGTGGCGCTAAAACCACTAAGTGCCCTCTTTAGGCGCTAACTGGTGGCGCAGCCTACCGAATTTCTAGGCCACTACTCTTTTTTACTCCTTTTTCAGGGTCGGGATGTTAGATGCAGCCTTAATAGGAGATGAATCATCCACCGACACTGTCCTCTAACACTCCAAGACTCCTTACTCAGGTCTACATTATTGCATGTTAAAGAACACAGAAATATTGGTTCATAAGTTATGTTTTCTTTTGGAAATGCACGTTACAAAATGTAGCAAAAAACCCATCATTCAAGCAATAATGAGCAGAATGTTTGAAATCTACCATAAATCAATCTACACCCTTAACTATAAGCAGATGCAATTCAATTTAATTTTATAACCAATTAAAATCTAATTTAATCAAAATAATATTAGGCATCATCTCCATAAGTATGCTTAAGGAAGAAACACTACAATAACTTCATTATCTGCTTATCAACTTGCAGTTCTCCTTCGTCAGGTATTAGTATTGACAGAACAGTGACATATTCAACCTCAGCTGACACTTCTGTATTGGAAATTAATTGGAATGTGACATTTGAAAAAGAGAACGAATTAGTTTTTTTTAACTAATTAATTGAAGATTTTATCCTTAAATTATTATTTAGATGGCAGGTCCCTGTAATAAGCAGGCTTTGTACAAATGAAGGTCACACAAAGACAAAGGTTTTTTTTCCTACCTAAATTGATTTAACTTTTGTTACAATTAGCAACTTGAGTGGACAGCGACTTGACTTGCAGTCAGGATGTTGAGTTCCAGTTTGCGGTCACTAGAACACGTTTGGCTTGGCTGAGAAGCCTTTATCAATTATCTACTGAGCAGCTGGCTGTACTGAGTTACTATATTTTGAGGCTAGAGTTTCCACCCATTGATTATAAGTAGGAGGTAAATCTAGCTCTGATCTTGGGGAGGGGCAGGAGAGAGTAAGGGTTGAGGGCGCAATAGCACAATGTAGCTGGCAGCAGGAACTTGGAAAGTTGACCCTACGGAGCAAATATTGTTTGTTTTTTCCCTAGTGGTTTAATTTTTCAACACTAACGTATGTATAAGTACAGAAATTACAGTTGTGTTATGCATAAAGCCAGCAGTAATGAAGCGTTATAGACCAGTAATACCAGGTGTGCCAGTTAGCACACACTTCCTACAAAAGCCAAATACTGCGGATGCTGGAAATCTGAAATAAAAACAGAAAATGCTGGAAATACTCAGCAGGTCAGGCAGCATCTGTGGAGAGAGAAACCGAGTTAACATTTCAGGTCAATGACCCTTCGTCTGACGTATTTACTTTTAAATTTACTTTAAAAACACCTTTCGTGAGGCACTGCCAGTGGATGTAAAATTTTCTGGCACTGAGGGCATCTAGGGCCAGAAATTCAGCTCCGTAGCATCCGATTTCTCGGTGCTACGGGTGCCGTTTTGTGATGAAAATGGCGTCCACGCCATGCACGCACACTTCTGCTGTGTGCCATGCTGGATGGCGTCTTGGTGAGGGCTGTAGTACGGGCGTTAGGAGCGTGCACCGGAAGTATGTTGAGTGGGCAGATCGTGGCGTCAATCAGCGTGCAACACTGATCTGACGCCAGTGCTGCCATTTTCATCCTCAACGCTGAAGCTAACGCCCTGTCTTATCCTTGTACAGCTGGACATGCGTTCAGCAGCAGCAAGGAACCCCTACTAGTGATATTTAAAGGGATCAGCAACCACTCTCATGTTAGTTGCTGATTAATTTCTACTCACTCTGTGTAAGCTTGTGGAAGTGTTTGGAGCTTTCTAGAGTTGTTTAAAGTTGGTGAGGTGACAGGGAGTGGTGCTGAAAGTGGAGAAGGCCTTGGTTCTGAAATCAAGGGTTCTGGTCAGACCACTTGCTCCCAGTCATGGGTGCTGGAGTTGTCATCCCCCTTGTCCTGCAGTATGACAGGGAGATGGTGCAGAGGCAGCAAAGCAGAGGACAAGCTGCTCACAGAATGAGGACGGGGAGAAGGGCTGTCAGCAGGAGGCCTTACTCACCGAGGGTCTTCCGAGAGCAATACTCTTACCTCAGCCTGAGCCAGGAGCAGTGTGTGAGGCATCTGCGCTTTACGAAGGAAGTGCTCACAGAACTCTGCCACCTCTTGCAACCAGACCTGCAGCCTCACTCCAGGGCAAGGACAGTGCAGCCAGTGGCTGTGAAGGTGACCGTGGCCATGGAATTCCTCATGTTGGGAACCTTCCAGGCTAAAGCAGGCGACATCTGTACATCTCCCAGTTTGCTGTCCACTGTTGCATGAGAGAGGTGACAGACGCTCTTTATGCCAGGAGCAGGGAGTTCGTTGTCTTCTCTCTGATCAGAGAGAAGCAGGCGGAGCGTGCACATGGCTTTGCCAGGATAGCGGGCTTCTCCATAGTGTAGTGTGCCATTGACTGCAGGCACGTGGCTTTGCAGGTGCCGCATCTAAATGCTGAGATGTACCTCAACCACAAAGGTTACCACTCACTGAATGTGCAGTTGGTGTGCGACCATGCTCAGCACATCATGATGGTGAATGCCCGGTATCCTGGAAGAAGTCATGATGCTTTTATTCTGCGCCAGTCCACTGTTCCCTCAGTCTTTGAGCCACCACAACAAACCAGAGGGTGGCTACTGGGCAACAAGGGCTATCCACTGACCACCTGGCTCATGACTCCGCTCCACAACCCAATCACACGTGGGCAGCATACGTTCAATGAGACCCACACTGTCACACGGAATCTGACAGAGAAGACTATTGGCATCCTTAAACAACGCTTCCACTGCCTGGACCACTCTGGAGGAGCCTTGCAGTACTCACCAGAGCGTGTCTGAAGATTCAACGTGATTTGCAGCATGCTCCACAACCTCGCCATCATGAGGCCACAAGTGTGCTGATGGAGTTGCCCAGCCCTTCCATGCTGGAAATCATGGGCTCCAAGCTCTGCGTAAAACCCTGTGCAAGGTTGGTAGCGGACTCCTCCATGCTCCTTGACATTGCACTCAGGCTTTCTGGCAGGACTTCCGATGCAACCAGCATTTTGCTGTGCATACCCATCAATGTTCTACTGTAGGCCGCCCCTTTGAAGTCCTCATCTGAGTCCTCTGCAGCTGAACTCATTTGCGACCTTGCCCTCCGGGTAGCTGGCACCTATGCTACCTTTCCCCCTGCCCTGGCTGTAGCCCACTCATGCCCGGTGTTTCACCACGTGCAGATCCCATCTCTAAGCTACCCTCTAAAGTCTGCGCAGTGCCAGTATATGAGCTGGTGACTGCAAGTGTCAGATCGAATGATGGTGTTTCTTCTTCATCATCATTCTCCTCTCCCTCTTCTTCTACAACCACTGACTGGGCAGGTTGGATTTCTTGGGTCTCCATAATGAGAAAGGCACAAGGGTAGGGTTCTGGTGAGGGGAGGGGGGAAAGCAAGAGGTACATGCTTACACCATGTGCAGCTTGTAAATCAGAAGAGATTGTGGAATGATGGCGTAGTGGAATGTGAGAAGGAAGATTACATATGAGGATACTGGCATCTTGTATTCTTTCAGCCCCGCCACTGGCTACAGGCACAGCAATGCCCCTCCCAACACCATCTCCTCCATGGGGGTCAGGTTATGCAAGTGTGCCTGTCCCCCACCGGTTATGTCCTGCTGGCATCGGTTGCGAGCGATCTTTTCCTGCAAAAAAAAGGGAAGTGTGTCCGTGAGTGTGGTGCAATGTGTTTGGGTGATATGCCTGGCATGGTTGAATAGCTGAAATTGTGTGTAATGTGTGTGATGTGGGTGTGGGGCTTGAGGCAGTGGTAAGTGTGTGAGGGTGAGGTGAAGCCATGAATGTGAGGTGTGAGTCATGTTTGGTAGAGATTGTTGGTAGGTGAGTGATAGGGGTGTGGTGCATTGAGCAGTCTGTGAGGTTAGTGGTGCAGATGGTGGGATATGTCATTTGAAGATGAATTCACTGACCTTGACCACTCATGTGAGGTCATTAAACTTCTTCCTGTTTTTCATCCACGTCCTCGGGGCCAAACTTCTGGCATTCACTACAGCGGCTATCTGCTCCCCAATGGACTTTACACATTTGCCTGGAGGGCCTCCTGGCTCCCTGTGGAAACAGCACCTCTCTCCTCAAGTTGACCTCCTGCACCAAGATCTCCAGTGCTGCATCGGAGGACCTTGGAGCACGCTCTCTCCCCTGTTGTGAAATAATTTTAGTTTTTCCTCCTGTCAATCACTTCCTCAGTCAGTTCAATGAGCTGCTGCAGGCAGAATGTACCTCCCCTTTAAGAGGTGCACACTATCTTCAAGAGGTGCAGGCTAGCTTTCATTGGTGCTAGCCTTGCACAAACTTGGGCCCTCTGCTGACGTTCAGCCACTCAGCAGCACGTTCAGCGCTGGGTTGAACGTCGCAATCATAGTAATCAGCAGGCAACATGATGTGCGCGTGCTGCCTGCATTCCTTTGAACGGACGCAGCTGATCGTGCATCGCGATCCCCGTGCCCGTTTTTAGGTTCAAATGAATTTCTTGGCCCTACAGTCTTAGACTTTTTGCTGTCCAAAGATGTATCAAAGAAGTCAAAGATGCATTATTCAGCTCCCACGGACTACGTTGGCCCAGTAATTCCGGGCCCAACGCGTGAGTACGGACGGGGTACTCACGCGTGGGCCCCATGGAATTGCCGGTTTTCAGCATGCACAGCGCATGCGCAGAAAACCGGCATTTCCTGTCCTCTGAACCAAGGGGCTCAGAGGACGAACGCGTGCGCGCTGAAATTCCTTTTTTTCCACAGGTTGCGCGTGTGTAAGGGCCTCTCCTTTTTACGAATGTAAAAAGGAGACGTAAGGACTTCATTCTTTAAGGTAAGTGGTCTATTACTTAAAATTATAACATTTTTTCCACAGCTTTATTGTTTTTAAGGACTTTACAGTAAGGTAAGTGTAGTTTTAGACCAGATTTTTTTTTAAATTATTTTTTTCAAAAATTTGATTAATTGTTTAAAATAGTTTTTTAAAGTTATTTATAGTTTATTTAATTATTGGGATGTTTTTTAAAATTTTATTTAAAGTTAAACTAGTCTTTTGGGCGCCCGTACTTTTCATGAGTTTGACAGTTCTTACTATCAAGCTCATGAATGAAGTTTCCCCTCCCCTGATTGGCTGCACAGTGCTCACCTGATCCCAGCCGGCACATCGAACTAACTACGCCGCTGGATCAGGTAAGCACAGCGCGCCAACATCTGAACCGGGCCAGTGACAGGAATTCCAAGCAGGCCCAGGCTTCAGATGTCGGCGCACCGGGTGAGTGCACATCGGGGGCTTGCACGCGCGGCAAGCCCCCAAACCTAATTTCTGGGCCATTATCTTCATTACTGACTAACAGCTGCAGCATGATACAGCACTGCAATCTACAAGTCTGCTGATTTTTCCAGGGCTCAGAGAGTTATCAATTGCACCCATGCTGTCTTTTAAGTACCTGTGAACAATGTTATGCCCTATATGAATGGTAAGAGATTTTATTTTAAATCGCATTGTGGACATAGTATGCGACGACTGTTACAGAATCGTGCAGTTCAGTGCTTGTTTCCTCAGAGGCTCTTACAATGCATCAATTTCAGGCAATCATTTGTGCCATTCTTATTTGAAGGAAAAGTGGAAGGACACATGCAGGGAGACTAAGGCTCCTTACTTACTCCATCAAATCCCTTCATGATTTTGAATACATCTATCAAATATCTCATTAATCTTCTCTGCTCTAAGGAGAACAGCCCCAGTATCTCTAGACTCTCTACATAACTAAAGTTCATCACTACCTTCATCCCTGGCACCATTCTAGTAAATCTCCTTTGTACCCTCCCTAAGGCTTTGACGTCCTTTCTAAAGTGTGATGCCCAGAATTGTCCACAATACTCCAGGTTTATAAAGGTTTTTCATAACTTCCTTGCTTTTTCACTCTATGCCTCTATTTATAAAGCCAAGGATCCCATGTGCCTTTTTAACAACCTTCTCAGCTTTCCTGCCATCTTCAAAGACTTGTGTACCTGCATCCCCATGTCTCTCTGTTCTTGCACCCCTTTAAAATGGTACCATTTTGTTCATATTGTCTGTCCTGATTCTTCCTCCTAAATGAACCACTTCACACTTCTCTGCATTAAATTTCATCTGCCACGTGTCTGCCCATTTCACCAATTTGTCTACATCCTCCTGAAATCTGTTACTATCCTCCTCACTGTTTACGACATTTCTGAGTTTAGTCTCATCTGCAAATTTTGAAATTATGCCCAGTATACCTCAAGTACAGGTCATTAATATGTATCAAAAAGAGCAGTGCTCCCAACACCGACCCCTGGGGGACACCACTGTATAGCTCCCTCCAATCTGAAAAACAAACGTTCACCACTATTCTCTGCTTTCTGTCACTTAGCCAATTACGGATCCATGCTGCCACTGTCCCTTTAATCCCACGGGCTTTAATTTTGGTAACAAGTCTATTATGTGGTACTTTATCAAACATAAGAACATAAGAGAACATCAAACACCTTTTTAAAGTCCATATACACAATGGCCCAGAAATTCGGGTCAGGGGCTTCCCGCGGGCGTAAGCCCCCGACCTGAACTTACCTTGCGCGCCGGCCGTTGAGCTGTTGGCCCCCGTGGAATTCCGATCCGGGGCCTGGTCCAGCTGCCAGCGGGCAGTGCTTGCGTATCCCAGGGGCGCAGTTAGTTCGATGCATCCCCTGGGATCACGTGGGCCATGGGGAGCCAATCGGAGCAGGGAATGCCGCATTCATAAGTATGACAGGAAGTGCTGTCTAGATTTATAAATACTACGGCCCCAAAACAACACTGAATCTTGAAATAATTTTTTTTTTAAATCACATTTTTTAAATAAACTATAAATTACATGAAATAACTACTTTAAACAATAATTTAAATTTTTGAAAAAAATTATTTTATTTTCTAATGGGGCTAAAAATAAACTTACCTTGCTTTAAAGTATTTAAAAATAATAAACCTGTGGAAAAAATGTTTTAATTTTAATTAATTCACCACTTACCTTGTAAAAAGCAGGCCTTATGCCTGCTTTTTAAATTTCCAACTTCTGCAGGCTTACCCTCCCGGGAAAACCTATAAAAAAAAACGAAGTTCGATGTGCACGCGCAGCCTCCCCCGCGCACGCGTTAGACCTCTGAACCCCTTCGTTCTGAGGAACGGAAGTGCCGGTTTCCCGCGCATGCGCAGTGCATGCAGGAAGCTGGCACTTCCATTGGGCCTACAGGTGAGTACCCCGTGTGTACTCACCCATGGAGACCCAAATTTCTGGGCCATTATCAACCACACTACCCTCATCAACCCTCTTCATTACTTCATCAGAGAACTCAACCAAGTTAGTCAAACACAATTTTCCTTTAACAAATTGGCTTTCCTTTATTTCCAGGCAAATGGCAGATGTGCCAATTAATTTTGTCCCAGATTAATGTCTCTAAAAGTCTCCCATATCACCAACTGACTGACCTGTAGTTGCTGGGATTATCCCTCTCCCTTTTTTGAACATTTGAAATCCTCTAGACCTCTGGTACCACTCCCATATCTAAGGAGGATTGGAAGATTGTGGCCAGAGCCTCTAATTTCCACTCTTACTTCCCTCAGTAACCTAGGATGTATCCTTTCCAGATTAGGTGACTTTTCTACTTTGAGCACTGCCAACCTTTTAAGCACCTCCTCTTGATCTATTTTTATCCTATACAATTTCTCTACTACCTCCTCCTTTACTGCTACATTGGCAGCATCCTCTTCTTTAGTGAAGACAGCTGCAAAGTACTCATTTAGTACCTCTGCCATGCCCTTTGACGCCGCAAGATCACCACCTTTTTGGTCCCTAATCAGCCCCACCCTTCCTTTGACTATCTTTTTACTGTTTATATGTTTATAAAAAGACTTTTGAGTTCCCATTTTATGTTAACCGCTAATCTATTCTTATACAATCTCTTTGGCCCTCTTATTTCCTTTTTCAATTCTTCTTTGTGCTTTATATATTCAGCTTGATTTTCTGCTGGATTATGAACCTGACATTTATCATAAGCCTCTTTTTCTGTTTCATTTTAATCTCTATATTTTGAGTCATCCAGGAAGCTCTAGCTTTGGAGGCCCTTCCTTTCCCCCTTGTTGGAATGTGTCCAGTCTGTACCTGACTATCTCTCCTTTGAAGGCCTCCGATTGCTCATGTACTGTTTTACCTTTGGTTCCAATCCACCTGGACTAGATCCCTTTTCAACTCACTGAAATTACCTCTGGAAGAGGCTGCCATCTCCTGCAGTGGACACTGATTCGCTGAATTCCTTCAAGCAAGAGCTGGTTCTGTTTGTGGAGTGATCAGGATTGGGGTGCATCCTAGGTTACTGAGGGAAGTAAGAGTGGAAATTGCAGAGGCTTTGGCCATAATCTTCCAATCCTCCTTAGATATGGGAGTGGTGCCAGAGGACTGGAGGATTGCAAATGTTATACCTTTTACAAAAGATAGGTACTTTAGGGAATTCAGGACCAGAGTGATCTCCTGGACTAGTTTCATGTGGCACGGGGATTAATCCGGAGATTACTACCTTTGAGGTCCTGTTCTTTAGCTTCCTCCCTAGCTCCAGAAACTCTGTCTGTAAGACCTCAACCCTTTTCCTACCTATGTTATTGGTTCCAACATGGACCAAAACTTCTGACTGTTCCCCTTCCCTGCAAAATGATCTGCACCCATTCAGTGATGTCCTTTACCCTGGCACCAGGGAGGCAACACACCATGCGGGACTCACGTCGGCAGTTGCAGAAACACCTGTCTATCTCTCTGACTATCGAATCCCCTACGACAACTACATTTCTACTCTTCGCTGTGCCCCCCTGTGCAGTCATTTGCCCCATGGTGCCATGGATCTGCTCTGGACTGCACTCCCGGATGTGATGTCACCCTCAGTACTGAAAACTGGTTTGAAAGTGCCACACTTCCGGAGGATTCCAGTACTGCCTGCTTCTTCCAAACCTGTCAGATGGCCACTCACTTACTATCCTTCAGAACTGTCTGTGGCTGTGGTTGGACCACCTTCTGGAACATGCGACCCAGGAAATCCTCAGCCTCCCGTATGCAGGTATAACAAAGCTCAGGCTGCAACCAGAATGATCAAACATACCACTGCTAGGAGGACACAAATAACCTCCCAGAGATGTCGGGGAACATAGGGTCTAATGAGAGGGAGGAACTGAATGAAATCAGTATTTGTAGGGAAATGGTGTTAGGAAAATTGATGGGATTGAAGGCCGATAAATCCCCAGGGCCTGATAATCTACATCTTAGGGTACTTAAGGAGGTGGCCCTGGAAATAGCAGATGCATTGCTGGTCATCTTCCAAAATTCTATAGACTGGAACAGTTCCCATGGATTGGAGGATAGCTAATGTAACCCCACTATTTAAAAAAGGTGGTAGAGAGAAAACGGGGAATTATAGACCGGTAAGCCTGACATCGGTAGTGGGGAAAATGCTAGAGTCCATTATAAAAGATGTAATAGCAGAGAATTTGGAAAACAGTGACAGGATTGGACAAAGTCAACAAGGATTTACAAAAGGTAAATCATGCTTGACTAATCTACTGGAATTTTTTGAGGATGTAACTGGTAGAATAGATAAGGGAGAATCAGTGGATGTGATGTATTTGGACTTTCAGAACGCTTTTGATAAGGTCCCACATAAGAGATTAGCGTGCAAAGTTAAAGCACATGGGATTGGGGGTAAGGTACTGTCTTGGATAGAGAACTGGTTGGCAGAGAGGAAGCAAAGAGTTGGAATAAACGGGTCCTTTTCCGAGTGGCAGGCAGTGACTAGTGGGGTACCGCAGGGATCGGTGCTAGGACCCCAGCTATTCACAATATATATAAATGATCTAGACGAGGGAACTAGATGTAATATCTCCAAGTTTGCAGATGACACAAAGCTGAGTGGGCGTGTGTGCTGTGAGGAAGTTGCAGAGAAACTCCAGTATGATTTGGACAGGTTGGGTGATTGGGCAGATGCATGGCAAATGCAGTATAATGTGGATAAATGCGAGGTTATCCACTTCGGTAGCAAAAACAGGAAGACAGATTATTATCTGAACGGCAATAGATTGGGAAAAGGGGAAGTGCAACGAGACCTGGGTGTCCTTGTGCACCAGTCGCTGAAGGTAAGCATGCAGGTGCAGCAGGTGGTTAAGAAGGCAAATGGTATGTTGGCCTTCATAGCGAGAGGATTCGAGTACAGGAGCAAGGGTGTCTTGCTGCAGTTGTACAGGGCCTTGGTGAGACCACACCTTGAGTATTGTGTGCAGTTTTGGTCGCCTTATCTGAGGAAGGATGTTCTTGCCATGGAGAGAGTGCAGCGAAGATTCACCCGACTGATACCTGGCATAGCAGGAATGACATATGAGGAGAGATTGGGTTGATTAGGCTTATATTCACTAGCATTTAGAAGAATGAGAGGGGATCTCATTGAAACTTATAAAATTCTAACAGGACTAGACAGACTAGACGTAGGAAGGATGTTCCCAATGGCGGGGGAGTCCAGAACCTGAGGTCACAGTCTAAGCATAAGAGGTAAGCCATTTAGGACTGAGATGAGGAGGAATTTCTTCACCCAGAGAGTGGTGAACCTGTGGAATTCTCTGCCTAAGAAGGCAGTAGAGGCCAATTCATTAAATATATTCAAGAAGGAGTCGGATATATTTCTTAAGGCTAAAGGGATCAAGGGATATGGAGAGAAGGCAGGAACAGGGTACTGAATTTGGATGATCAGCCATGATCTCATTAAATGGCGGAACAGGCTCGAGGGGCTGAATGGCCTACTCCTGCTCCTATCTTCTATGTTACTATGTTTCTATGAAGCACTGCACCACCTGCCTGAGCTAGTGATACCAGCATGACAACAAGGAAGACTGGGGTACCAGGCACTAGCTCCAGCAATATTCCAAGTGGTGCTTTGTCAAAGAGATGGGCTTTAAGAAGGGTCGTGAAGGATGTGAGGTAGGAGGAGAGGCAGAGGGGTTTAGGGGGGGAACAGAGCATGTGGCCTGGAGGGAGGGGGGATGCATAAGAGTTTGGAGTCAGAGGATCGGAGAGTTTAACACTGGAGGATTTAGAGAGATAGGGAATGGCCATGAAGGGATTTAAACACAAGGGTATGAACTTAAAATTTAGGACATTGGTGGATCTAGAGCCAATGTAGGTCAGCGAGAATGGGGGTCATGGACAAGTGGGACATGGTGAGGGATGGAATATGGGCAGCAGAGTTTTGGTGAGATGAAGTTTATGGAGAATGGAGGATGGGAGGCCAGCCGAGAGAGCTTTGGAATAGTGAAATTTGGATGTGACAAAAGCATTGATGAGGGTTTCAACAGCAGAGTTAGGGATGGAGGCAGCTGATTTTATAGTGTTGAAGGTCAGCGGTCTATGTGGCAGAGGATATGAGCTTAGAAGCTCATTTCAGGGTTGGATAGGAAGCCAGTCTGAACCAATGAACAGTCTGGTTTAGTTTGAGACAGTGGCTGGGAGGGGGATGGAATTAATGGCAAGGCTACGGAGTTTGTGACGAGGGATGAAGATGCTTCATTCTCCCAATGTTTAGCTGGGGGAAACTGAGACTCATCCAAGACTGTATGCCGGACAAGCATTCTGAAAGCACAAAGGTAGTGAAGAGGTTGAAAGAAATAATGGAGAGCTAAAACTGGGTGTCATCACCATAAATATGTAAGCTGACCCCATGTGTGTGGATGATGTCGCCAAGGAACGGTATGTAGAGAGATCAACGAGGATGAGGAGCAATACAACACCATGGTGAGAGTGACAGAGAATGTCATTCATGGCTTTGGTTAGGGCTGTTTCGGTGCTGTGGGACAGGCAGAAACCTGATTGGAGGGATTCAAACAGAAAGTTGCGGGAAAGATGGGCATGGATCTGGGACGTGACAACACATTCAAGGACTCTGGACAGGAAAGAAAGGTATGAGAGGGGTGGTAGTTTGCAAGGACAGTGGAGTCAAGAGTAGATTATTTGAGGAGTGGGGTGATGACAGTGGTTGTGAAACAAGATGTAGGAATGCCTGGAGAGAGGGAACCATTTACAATGAGAGCCAGGAAAGGAAGTTGGGTGGTTAACACTCTAGTACGAATGGGAATGAATAAGCAAGAGGTGGGTCTCATGAACAAGTTGAGCTTGGGAGAAGGCATGGAGAGAGATGAGAGAGCAACTAGTGAGAGATAAGGATTCAGGACTAGGATAGGAGGTGAATGGGGAGAAGTTTTGCATGGTCAGCAAGGGGAAGGAGGTAAGCTGCTTAGGCAGTGAATGAATAGTCTCTATTTTGGTGATGAAGAAATCCATGAGCTCCTCACAATTCTCATGAGGGTGGCATGATCAGGGGAAAGGGGTTTAAGGAAGCAGTTGGTAGCAGAGAAAAGGAGCCAATGGATATCTTTGTCCTCCAGGATGATTCTACAGTTTCTGCAGTGGAAAGCATGGCCTAATAGAGCTTTGGATGGAGAGAGGGGAGGGGAGGGGCGGGGGGGGGGGTGGGAGAGGGACGACATGCTGAAGATGGGCTGCTGAATTTTTTAGTGTTTTTTAGTGTTTAAAGTGGGGAAAAAAAGTTACATTTCAAGTTTTAAAAGGTTTAAAAGTTAAAGTTAAATTTAATTTTAGTTAAGTTAGTTCAGTTTAGTTTAGTTTAAGTTTAAGGTTAGTTTAAGGTTAGTTTAGCTTAGTTTAAGTACGGAAGAAAAGACCGCCAAAAAGACCGCCAAAGACGGGACCCGAAAGAGGGAAAAATAATCCCGAGGAAAGCAGAAGCAAAAGGACAGAAGAAAGAGAGGAATAAACCCGGGGAAAAACCGGGAGAGCGAGGCACCAAGGCGAAGCCCGAGCAGCAGCCGGAACACGGGGCCGAGCGGCGGCCGGAGCACGGGGCCGAGCGGCGGCCGGAACGCGAAGCCCGAGCGGCGGCCGGAGCACGGGGCCGAGCGGCGGCCGGAACGCGAAGCCCGAGCGGCGGCCGGAACGCGAAGCCCGAGCGGCGGCCGGAACACGGGGCCGAACGGCGGCCGGAGCGTTAAGCCTGAAAGGCGGCCGGAACATGGGGCCGGAACGTGCAGCCGGAAGCCAGGGAAAGGCCCGAGGAGCTGGGCCAAGACAGAGGCCCAGAGATCTCTGAGGGAGAGTGGAGCAGCCCGGAGGCAGCGGCTCCCAGACACAGACAGTGATTACAGGGCCCGGGGAGGGAGCCTGAAGCCAGAGAAAGGCCCGAGGAGCCGGGCCAAGACAGAGGCCCAGAGACCTCTGAGGGAGAGGGGAGCAGTCGGGAGACACCGGGAAACAGCAGCTCCCAGACACAGACCTGGACAGTGAGTACGGGGCCTGGGGAGGGCCCGGAGAGTGAGTGAGTCCTGGGCCTGGGAAAGATCGCGAGCCGGGAGAGGGAAACACCAAACCCGGGGCCCCAGAAAAGTTTATTCTAAGGTCAACAATATTTTTTACCTCTACACTAAAAAAATGAGCGAATCAGAGGAGCCGCAGCAGCTCCCGGGGCGCACTGAGAGCAACCTCTTCCAGATTCCCCCTAACACCAAAAAAATGCAAATAAAATCGCTCCAGCAACAGCAGCTGAGAGCAAACCAGAAACTCCTTTTGCTGACTGGTACAAAAGCGGGAAAAGGTGTCATCTCATTTTTTACTCAGACCAGACAACGGCTTGGACCAAAGCAATAAACATACACTATCCCAGGGTTAAGCAGGAAAGAACCGCTAATGGGTCCAAACTGAAAATAAGGAAATCAGGGGACCCTAATAGTGAAACCACGACTGTCAACATGTACAGTAACGGAACAATATTGGTGCAAGGCAACCTCGACGACTTTGAAACGGCCTTCATGACGCTGAAAGAAATAATTGAGAGGGGAAGGAACAGCCCCAGGTGACTAACAGGGAAAAAGCGACACACACTCCCCCCACCATTTACAACTCACCAGGAGAAAATCAGCCTGGTCAGGAGGTGAGCGAGCCACACAGTTCTAACCAGACACTCACCCCGGGGCCCCACAGCCCCATGGTACAGTTGACCAGCCCCAGCGTTAATACCAGGGAGGAAGCCACACACACTCCTCTACCACTTCCAGCTCACCAAGAGAACAGCAGCCTAGCCAGGAAGTGAGTGAGCCCTCCAGCTCCGACCAGACACACACCTTGGGATCCCACAGCCAGATACAACTAAAGGAGAAATTTAATCAGCTGGAGACAGAGCTGGTTAAACTTATAGAGGAGGTCCTTAAACTGAGAGCCGATCAAGAAAACAGCATTTTAGCAATGAAGCATGAACAAAAGCAAGAGAGGGAGAGATACAGGAGAGAGCTGAATTTACTTGGGAACCAGGTGAAAGAGCTGCAGAAAGACAAAGAGAGCCATAGGGGAGGGATAGCGCCATTAGCCCAGCAGCCAGAGGCTAGAGATAAGACAGTGCAGAGCCCGACTGAACAGATGCACTCTCACACTGAACAACAGCAGCAGACACACAATACAGGGGGAGCCACACAGACCGACCAGCATACTGAAGCTCAGTCTCCCCCCACCACTGTGGAACAACAGGCGAGCTGCTCACAAGAGGAGCGCACACACCAGACACGACCACCCCAGTCCAACACACAACCTATGAGTCCAGGCGAAAGCCACCAGCCAGTAAACACCAACAAGGCTGACATCGTAATACTCATAGACTCAAATGGGAAATTTCTATGGGAAAAAAAGCTCTTCCTAGACATAAAGTAATAAAGATCTGGTGCCCAACAACAGACAGAGCCCTGGAATGGCTGACCAAAACCCGATTAGGCTCCCCCCAACACATAATAATACACACTGGTACAAATGACCTAAAGGCCCAGCAGAAAAGGGTAGCAACATCGCTCGGATCAGTGATTGAGAAGACAAGCAATACCTTCCCAAACACTAGAATCACTGTTTCCACACTATTGCCGAGAACAGACTTTAACAACAAAACAATCCATGAGATAAATGCCAGCATAGCAAGAGACTGTGAATTAAAACACAACGTGCACCTGGCCCAACACCCCACCCTCGATGTGGAATGTCTTCACGACCACGTCCATATCCACAGGAGGCGAATATCGGTCTTTGCTAAAGCCCTGAAGGACATTGCTTTTAACCGGGACCATACCCAGACTCCAGGAGGACCCCCCCCCCGACCACCAGAGACCAGCGGGGTACAGACCAGGACTACTACAGAGACCACCACCACACCAACCGGGACCAGAGAGGATCCCCATGCACAACAACAATGTCGGACCTGCACCACTCCTGTCCTACAGGGGAACAGGACCGCCCCCAGCCAGACAGAGGGAGCGATGCTCAGGGCGTACGCAATACCTCAGGCAGAGACAATCCATTAAGAGACATAATGCAGATGCGCAGCAGCATCTACTTCCGCCTTATGGATCAGAAAAAAAATAAGGACTAGTTGCTAGAAAGAGTTGTAACCTATTAGTATCAGCATTTATAGACAATTGAAACGTTCTTTTTTTTCCCCATTTAGACACGACAAACACATATCATATTTTAACCTATCATTGTAAAAGATCAAACTTAACAGGAAGTCCTTATATATCTCAACCTGGAATATCCAAGGTCTACGCTCTTCTGTGCGTGGCATGAAGAGTAGGACCCCAGAGTTCCTAGATGAAATTAAAGATCTAGATATTATCTTTTTACAGGAAACTTGGTGTAAAGGAGAAGGACACACTGGCCGTCCCCATGGGTACACAGAGCTGGTGGTCCCCTCCAATAAATTGCCAGGAGTAACCCAGGGCAGAGACTTTGGAGGCATACTGATTTGGTTTAAAACAGAGCTTAGGAATTGCATCAAATTTATAAAAAAGGGCGAAAACCACATATGGCTCAAAATTAAGAGGGGCATCATCTCTAACACGCAAGATGTTTTCATTTGCGCACTCTATATCCCCCCAATGGAATCCCCATACTTTAAAGAGTAAAGAGGTCACCTTCTCCAACATTGAGAGGGAGATTATCCAATTCCAGGCCCAGGGGAACGTGTTGATCTGTGGTGACCTCAATTCAAGAACTGGCGAAGAACCAGACTTCACCAATAATCAGGGGAACAACTACATATTCGGGAATAACCACTTTGATATCCCTTCCCATCGATATAGGCATAACTGTGACAAACAGACAAATGCTAACGGAAAACAGCTCCTGCAGCTCTGTCGAAGCCTGGGTCTGTACATTGTCAATGGTAGGTTCATGGGAGACTCCCTAGGAAGATCAACCTATTGCTCACCTCTTGGCTGTAGCACCGTAGACTATATGATTACGGATTTGGACCCATCCTCTTTCAGAGCATTCACAGTCAAACCACAAACAACACTGTCAGACCACAGTCAAATTACTGTGTATCTTAAAAGGACAGAAACAACCAACACAGAAACACAACCCAGTAAGCTGTACAACATGAAAAAATCCTACAGATGGGCCAAAAACAGCACGGAAAAATACCAGAAAGCAATTAGCAATCAATCAACTCAAGCTCTCTTGGACACCTTTCTGGAAAACATATACACTCACAATAAAGAAGGCGTAAACCGGGCAGTGAATAACCTAAATAATATTTTTGATAATTTGGCAACAATGTCAAACTTGAAAGTTCACAAGAATAAACCCAAAACAAAAAACTATGAAAAATGGTTTGACCCAGATTGCCATAACATGAGGAAAAAACTCAGAAAAATATCAAACCAAAAACACAGACAGCCAGAAAATGAGGAATTACGCCTTAATTATTGTCAGGCACTAACACAATACAAAAACACACTCAGAACCAAAAAGAGCAGTATATTAAGAATACACTCAGCTCCATTGAGGAATCCATTGATTCCAATTGTTTCTGGGACAACTGGAATACATTAGACAAAAAACAACACGACGAATTGGCCATTCAAAACGGAGACACATGGGAAAACCATTTTGAAAAATTATACCAGAAAAACACACTAAGACCAGAGCAATACCAAATATGCAAAAAACTGGAAAAGCTCAAAGTGGTCATAAAAGATAACCAAAACCCGCTAGACCCCCTAATAACTGAAAAAGAGCTAGTTGAAAAACTCAAGGACCCGCGACCAGGAAAAGCTTGCGGTGCAGATGGCATCCTAAGCGAGATGATTAAACACACGGATGATAAAATGAAATTGGCTATCCTAAAACTCTTCAACTTGGTTCTGAGTGTCGGTCACTTCCCTGATATCTGGAACAAAGGACTCATAAAGCCCATATGCAAAAGTGGAGACAAAGTTGACCCAAATAACTACCGAGGCATCTGTGTAAACAGTAACCTGGGGAAGGTATTCTGTAATATCATAAACAAAAGACTTATAAACTTCCTTGAGGAGCACAATGTCTTGAGTAAAAGCCAAATTGGATTCCTACCAAACTATAGAACATCAGATCATATCTTCACCCTGCAGACCCTAATTGACAAACATGTTCATCAAAACAAAAACAAAATTTTTGCCTGCTTTATAGATTTCCAGAAGGCTTTCGATTCCATCTGGCACAACGGTCTATTCTTGAAACTTATTGAAAGTGGTGTAGGGGGAAAAACATATGATGTAATTAAATCAATGTATACAAACAATAAATGTGCAGTTAAAATTGGAGACAAACAAACAAAATACTTCCCATAGGGGCATGGTGTGACACAGGGCTCGCCCATCTCACTGACACTCTTTAATATTTACATAAATGAATTGGCAAAACTACTTGGACAATCTACAGCACCCGGCCTCACCCTATATGAATCCAAGGTTAAATTCCTCCTCTATGCAGATGACCTGGTTCTGCTGTCACCAACTAAGGAGGGTCTACAGCAGAACCTGGATCTGCTAGAGTCGTACTGTCAGACTTGGGCCCTGACAATAAACCCCCCAAAAACCAAAGTCCTTGTGTTCCAGCAAAGATCCAGACATCAGGGACCCAAAATAAATTTCACACTAGGAACAACCAAAATTGAACAAACCACTAACTACACATACTTGGGCTTAAAAATCAGTTCTACGGGAAATTTTCATCTGGCTGTGAATGAACTGAAAGAGAAAGCAAGAAGGGCTTTCTATGCCATTAAAAAATCAATCCAAATAGAAATCCCAATTAGCATTTGTCTCAAAATTTTCAAATCAGTAATTGAACCAATTGCACTCTATGGCAGTGAGGTGTGGGGACCACTAACACAACAAGAATTTGCAAAATGGGACAAACACCCAATTGAGATCCTACATGCAGAATTCTGTAAAAGTATCCTCCGGACTCAAAGGAAAACCGTAAACAATGCATGCAGGGCAGAACTAGGCCAATATCCATTAATAATTACTATCCAAAAAAGAGCCACCAAATTTTGGAAACACCTAAAAATGAGCAACCCCCACTGCTATCATTACGAAGCCCTGAAATGCCAAGAGAGGATCATAAAGAAGAATACCCTCAGTCAACTAGTCCTGGGACTCAGTGAAGTAACTACTAACACTACTAACAATAACCAGCCCCAGGACAGTGACATCGTAGCACAGAGAATTCGACCCAGCACAATTGTCACGAAGCAAAAGGAAAAATATCTGTCATATTGGGCAGAAACAACAAAAACCCAAAACAAACTCAATTGCTACTTGGCCCTAAACAGACAATACAACATGGCTGAATACCTGACCATGGTAAAAGATAGCAAATTGAGAAAAACCTTGACTATGTACAGACTTAGTGAGCACAGCCTGGCTATCTAAAAAGGCAGACACAGACAGACCTGGCTGACAAGAGAGAACAGGATATGCTCTCACTGCAGTCAGGGAGTGGTGGAGACAGAGATGCACTTCCTCACAGCTTGTGGAAAATATCAGGGTATAAGGGAGAATTTCTACCCAAAATTCACAAAAATATGCCCTGAATTTAGAAATGTGAATGATGACCAAAAACTCCCATACCTACTAGGGGAACAGAGAAATTGTGTAACCTTAGCGGCATGCTATGTTACAGCTTGCCATAAACAGAGGGATAACCACTAAATATAAGAAAAGAGTATATACAAATTATATGAATGTATATTTATACACTCAGGGATATATCTGTTTATACACTGTATGGATAGATCTGCGTTTATGTGTTCAACCATAAATGTTTTTCGATGCTTTGGCAACATAAGATGTACCTTGTCATGCCAATAAAGCGATTTGAATTGAATTGAATTGAATTGAATTGAATTGGTGCAGCCAGATCTGACGATGGATGGCTAAGCTGGTTGTCTTCCACATTAGCTTAGGCTTGTACCCCTTTGACTTGAGGGAATGAAGATGGGGGCTGTACTGAGGGAATGACTTGGATGAAAGATAATGAAGGTTTTGCTAGGGACAGGCATCAAATGTGGGAATGAGTGAGTGGTTGAATGAATCAATAGCTGCAGAGGTATCATGGTAAGCAGTTGTGAATTTGAGACTGCAGTTCCGTGGAGCTCCAAAATGGCAGCGCTGGCGTCAAATCAGCGTTGCACACTGATTGACGTTATTATCTGCACACTGATTGACGTTATTATCTGACTGCTCTGCATACTTCCGGCAACGTTAAGCTTTGCGTCAGAAGTGTGCTACTGAACCGAATTTTGGGCCCCTTGTTTTTTGTGAACATAGCAAAGATATTGCAAAGTAAGACAAACAGTGCTGGAATAAAATTTATACCCTCTGCGGTATGACAGAAATTAATATTAAAATAGAAAGAGCAAGCTTTGTACCGGTTTGCAAATCAGGGACACATGGTTTTCCCTTTATGTTAGTCCCAGCAGATAATAGAACTGTGGTTACTGTGTGTCGGCACGTACACATATTTTTGGCAATACAACAATTTGTCAATCTCATCCTTGGGCATCCATAAATGGCGCAAAACAACTGTCAACTTACAGGAAAAAAAACTTTTAAAATATTGCACTAACCCTAAAATTAAGTAAACTGTGAAAAACATTTTTCAAAATGTGGAAGATGCATTTTCTATAGAAACACTGGGTACAAATTGGGTAGCGCCCCCTTTTTAGTGCCCCGAAAAAGTTAGCACCCCCACGGCCGATTTTCCCAGGTAGCGCTCCGAGAGGGAGGAGAGGCACTACTGAGAGTGCCCCGCGTCCCTCTTGTTAAAGGGGAGGGACCAGGCGCAGCACGTCCCGGCGCCCAGCTGGGCCACCAGGGATCAGGAGTGCCGGCAAACGAGCCCGGCACTCCGCGGGGAGGCTTCATGGGGGCCGGGGACAGCAACAGGGGCAGGTGCTGGCAGGCGGCCAGCAACAAAAATGGCCGCCCGCCACCTCCCCTTTAACTAGCGCCGCCCCGGCCGCAGGTAGGGCTCCCCGACCCCGGCGGACATAGTGTCCGGCGGTAAGTCGGGGGGGCGCCACCCAATATTACAGCCGGGGCATGAGCGGCGCAGCACTGCATTAACGGTTAGTGCCGCCGCTAACCTCCCGCTGAATTTCGCAGGAGGCGTTAACGGCACTGCGCCCAGGTGCTAACGGGAGGCACAAATCAACCGAATTTAGCCCCCTTCATGTTTTAAAAATCATATTCAAGTGTATTTTTGGGATGTGCAACATTGGACTACTGTTTTAGTCCCGACGTTTAGTTTATGGTAATCAATCATTTGCAGGACATGGTGCTGTAGGTCATTACTTTACTTTAAATTAATTGTTTATGCCAGAGATCCAGTGTAATAAAGTGAACCCAAACAAGGGAACTACATCTATAACTCAGGCTGCAATTTAGTTTGGCGCTTTTAATGAAAATATTTATCTTCTCTATTTCCCATTAATGTTATTCACGCTACAATTGCCTTTCATTTTAATGATAACTGTACTCTCCTCATTAATCACACTAAAGTACATTTCTATTGTCTGTTGACTCAGCCTAATTAGTCCAAAAAATAATTACATTGACCTCTGGCTACTGGCCACATCTTGTGGCTTTGAAATGTTGATTTGTAGCTCAGAATGCGTGTTAATTATTTTGCCAAAGCTATTTAGAATTTTGTGATTGAAAAAAAGGTTCAATGGTGAAATATCGATATGCCAATGTAATTTTGTTTTAAAAATGAAATACAACTGAACCCTTTGGAATATAAATGAACAGGTACTGTGACTAAATGAGACAAATCATAACAAGTGCCAGGGTTTGGTGATAGTACAAAAGAAAAATGTACAAAATAACTAAATGCATATGTCACAGAAATAAAGATTACATTTCAGTTCAAAGGAACATCGCCAATTAGAGGTTTCTTTCAGAGAACAGGAATCAGAATTGGCTGCAAAATGGGAACTTTCATAATCTTTTAATATAACCAGATTTTGATGTCAATGCAGTCTTCAAATAAAAGCTTTTGCTGGAAGATTCCACTCTTTAAACTATTCAAATACCAAGCTAGTGAAAGGATTATGGTACGATCACGAGGAGATGGTAACAAAGCACTACATTAGACTATATTCAGCTGTGAAATATATATTGTTACATCAATATAAAGGCAGTCACCAATATATGTAAATAGTCTTTAAATACAGTAAATAGAGATTAATCTATTTAATTGAAAGGGATTTTTTTGTATATAAGAATGTAGAAATCTAGACCAATCACTTCCCAGAGCTTTAACCAATCAGATCCAACAGAGCACCATCATTTCAACCATTCAGATCCCAGAACCATGGGGTGACCTTCAACTTCTGCCCTTGATGGGCACAAAGTCTGGGGAACGGCCATGCCACCCTCCTAAAACCTCCATTGGCCTGAATCAGTGAGCTGTGAGTGCCTTACAGGTGACCCGCTGTCATTTGCCAGTTGTGGGAGAGCGGAACATTGGTTGGCTCCCATGCTGAGCTAGCTGGCAGGTCAGGTTCGGGGGTGATCCTGGGGGAAGGGCCTCACGTGGGTCAGAGACCTTTTTGTGGGCTCCACAAAAATAATAACTTCCAAATTTTGGTGCGGCCTCCGGTGGTCTCTTTAAGGACCACTGGCTACACTGCTCAACACCTGGTACAAATGGGCGGCCCGTGGGCCTGAAAATTGCAGCTGGGGTCCTACAATCAGGGTAGGCTTGCATATTTAAGCAACCTTCCACTGGAAAAAGGTGGGCGAGCTGCTCGCCCATTTACAGGTCTGCCTGAAAGTTGCATCAGGTGGGCCTTAGGCATCAAGGGGACTGAGGGGCCTCTTGCCGATTTTAAACTGGCTGCTACCCATTTTTCTGGTGAGAATTGGGTGTCCAGGTGTTGAAAACTGCTCCCCCCTCCCCTCATTTCTGACTGGTTCAGTCATAAAAGTGACCAATCACATTGTACCATAAAAAAGAAATGTGTGACGTACAACAACCATGATAGTTCTTAACACCCCCACAGTTAAACCTGTCCCCAGCCTTGCTGCACAGCTCCAGGCTGCCAGCTGCACCTCCAGGCCCCACTATCTCTTGACTAAACCACTGCATAGAGCGAGACATAAAGTGCATGCAAAACAAGCAGTCAGGAAGAAAGAAGCACATTTCAAAAAGAAAATTATGAGCAATACCATGGGATATGAAATAGTTGTTAGCAATTATAATGATAGATTATATTTACCATTCACTTGCAGGATATGAGTCTGGTAGAGCTTTTCATAGCCATCTGCATGACAGCTATAGTTTCCCATGTGAATTGTCGTTACCTTGGTTATATACAGTGAGCCATCATCTCCAAAATCCTGTGGGGTAAAATCAGAGCCTTAGTGGAAATTGTTTAATTAAAATGAACATCACATTTTTACCCTTTATAATAGTACATGTATTGTAAAACCAAATAAAACCCTGCAAAAAATTCCTCATATAATTTGATGTGATGTCACTTGAAAAATTCCAATGAGATTTTATTAGTAAGCATGCAAATCACAGATAAGCAACATATTGTAGAAAATTGTTTTCATAATAATAAAATGGAAAAGGCACAATTCAAAGTTTGTAAAAAGGCTCAACAATACTATATTTTATACAGCTGTCATAAGTGCTGCTGCTGTGAGACCAGTGATCATTTCCATTTCAATTTTAAAGGACAAGTAGGAGCAGTGAATTTTTAATGGTCAGTATGGTAAATATATATCACTGGAAGAGAAGGAAAGGGCTGTGAAAGCCCGACAGCAAATCATTCACAGGCATGGAAAAATATTTTATTATTATTTGATATTTTTCACCAAAACTATTTCTAGATCCACGGCTGTCAGCAGAAGAAATATATAAATCCATTGTTCAGATCAATAGAAATAGTGAAGAAAAAAATCACTAACAAGGATTTAATTTCATAACAAGATCACTTTTAAAGAAAATATATTTTTCTCTTCGTTTTCTTTTCTTTTCAGTACATATCTGAAGTATGCTAATAAGGTAACCGATTATAGAGCATTTATGTAATGTTTAGAATAGAAATATAGGAACAGGAGTAGGCCATTCAGCCCCTTGAGCCTATTCCCCACATTCTATTAGACTATGGCTGATCCGTACCTCAACTCCATTTAACCACCTTTTCTCCATATCCCTTGATACCCTTACCTAATAAAAATATATTGATCTCCGTCTTAAAAATTTCAATTCACACAGCCTTTTCTGGGAGGTAATTCAACATTTCCATTGCCCTTTGTGTGAAAAAATGCTTCCTGATTTCACTCCTAAATTGCCTAGCTCTAAACTTAAGATTATACCCTCTTGTTCTGGGAATAGTTACTCTGTATCTATCCTATCAAATCTCTTAATCATGTTAAATTGATTAGATCGCCTCTCAATCTTCTAAACACAAGAGAATACAAACCAAGTTATGGAACCGGTCTTTATAATTTAACCCTTTAAGCCCTGGTATCATTATGATGGTTCTGTGCTGTACCCCTTCCGAGGCCAATATATCTTTCCTGAGGTGTGGGGTCTGAGCAAGGTTCTATACAATTGAAGCTTAACTTCAAAACATTTGATTTCCATCCCCCTTGAGATAAAGGTCAACATTCTATTAGCCTTTTTAATTACTTTTTGTATCTGTGCAGTAGCTTTTAGTGATTTGTGTACATGGACACTCCGAAGTCCCTTTGTTCCTCCACAGCTCCAAGTCACTCACCATTAAGAAAATATTCTAATTTTTGCTAATAATTTCTCATGCAGAAACTTATCAAATACCTTCTGGACATCTATATAGACAACATCCATAGACATTCCCCATCCACCATGCTAATGACCTGCTCAAAATATTCAACCAGATTATTCGGACATGACCTACTCATCACAAATCCGTGCTGGCTCTCTTTGATCAACTGATACCTGCCCAAGTGCTCAGTCACTCTGTCCCCGATAATAACTCTATGCCGCATTCAGAGCAGGGGGTTGCAATATCAGGTGGAAAACCCGGAAGAACTTTCAATGCGTTGGTCTGTGACAATTTAACGCAGTCACTTGATTATATTACTTCTGGGCTTAGCGTTGAATGCGCGGCAGAGGGCCTATTGCGGACCCGCATGATGCGACCTAAACTGGAGTATTTAAAGGGACAATCCAAAGATGAATTTTGGTGGAGTTAGGAGTTTGATCAAAGAGAGGGAGAAATTTCATCATGGATTTAGGACGGTCAAGGGCTGCACCTCAATTTAATGTTACATCCCTTGATGCACTAGTGGGTGCAGTGAGGCGTAGGAGAGGCATACTCTACCCCAGCAATGGGAGGAAGAAACATGCTGTTGCAACAAAGAGAAAAGAAAGATTTGCATTTATATAGCGCCTTTCACAACCACCGGACATCCCAAAGCGCTTTACAGCCAATGAAGTACTTTTGAACTGTAGTTACTGTTGTAATGTAGGAAAAGTGGCAGCCAATTTACACACAGCAAGCTCCCACAAACAGCAATGTGATAATGACCAGATAATCTGGTTTTAGTGATGTTGATTGAGGGATAAATATTGGCTAGGGCATCAGAGATAACATCTCTGCTCATCTTCAAAATAGTGCCATGAGATATTTTACGTCCAGCTGAGAAAGCAGGCAGGGCCTCGGTTTAACGTCTCATCTGAAAGACGGCACCTCCGATAGTACAGCAACCCCTCAGTACTGCACTGGAGTGTCGGCCTAGATATTTTGCTCAAGTGTCTGGATTGGGACTTGAACCCACAACATTGTGACTCAGAGGCAAGGTGTGCTACCAACTGAGCCACAGCTGACACAACTAAAGAAAGTGTGGCTGGAGGTGGCCAAGGAGGTCAGCAGCAGGCGCATTGTGTGATGCTTTCCTGGATTCAGCGCTTTAATGACCATATCAGGTCAGGAAAGGTGAGTACAGTTGGACATTCACCTACATCTTGTGTGTGCATCACTCCACCACCCCCCCCCGCCCACGCTGCCTTGTCAAGCCTACTCCATCACATCACTCCTCGCACCCACTTACCTTGCAAGTGCACCCATCGTCCTCTTTCTATGCACTTCCTCACATCTCCATCTCTCCTTTCACCACTCCCACTCACAAAAAAATCAACTTTTTTTTCAACTTTTATTGTCATTGTTAGTGCACAAGTGCAGTACAACGAAATGTAGGCTTGCGGCTCCCGAGAGTGTACAATTTGGATTAGGACATCTTTATGCAATTTCATGCCTCTGCCTGACAGTCACCCTCACCAACACATGCCATACACTCACTCATAAGTCTGTTCTTTTCCCCATTGCAGGAGAAGAGAGCACAGAACACAAGGGAGAGGGAGAGAACCAGAGGTGGTCCTCCACAGATTTCCCAGCTAACAACTGCAGAGGAGGAAGCGCTGGAGACCAGTGCCATTTCAGCATTCCTGGCCATCGGAGATGGGGAGATCGGGAGCTTCCAGATACTTGGTGACACAATTAGTTATATATCAGTGAACCACGTATCAAACAACACTCAGTCATGTTGCCTTTATTTCAGCAGTGAGTGAAATATGATAATTTTCGTAATGCTAAGTTGCAACATTCCTACCATGCCAGTACTAATACATATATTTTCTCTCCGCCAGGGCCTACACGCATACAGTGGACCTCACAGGAGACAAATCCTCTGAGGAGCTGATTCATTCTGAGGACATGGGCATCATGCTTACCATGCACCAGTGCAGATACTTGTACTTCGGTGGATCTAGTTCGGCAGTTAGTTGGGTTTCACTTGATGACTCATAGTTCACAAGTGAGCACAAACAGACAGCAGTGGTAGGGACAGTAGTGGAGAGTCCATGTCAGAGGGCACAGCCTTCTCCCAGCTTTGCTCAGCTGGATACAGATGCTGTATCCCGGGGGCCATCGATGAAATGGATAAGCATTGAGGGGCAGCAGAAAATCTGCGACATACTGGCAGGCCTGCCATGCATACTGTCCACGATTGGAGAGAGAATGGAGGTGTCCTGCTCAAGAATGAGCGGGTGATGCTGCCCCCCTCTCTGCTGCCCCCTCTGTGCTGCCCCCTCTCTGCTGACTGCCTGCCGTCTGCTGCTGATGTTCATCATGCACCTCATCCAAGGTCCAATCAGCCCTGGTGCCCTTCATCCTGATCTCGAGTCTCATTACTGTACCTCCAAAGTGCAGAAATTAGCCTCTTAGCACAATTACTCTGAACAAACCCTTTCCCAGTGGTAGGTGAAAAAGTAGCTGTGAGCACAGACTATTTATTGCTGTATTTGTCTGACCTTCATTGAGCCCCATGAATTGCTATTCCCTTCTCGCCTTGATTTCAATGGCGAGTTTCAGGAAGCTCAGGAAATCCGTGCATACGCGATTAAATTTAAATGCCGGTTGAAATATCGTTGGAATTCACTGATTTAAATATTCAAATCACTAATCCACCTTTCCGGAGGGAGGTTATTGTGGTGTATGTGCCTTTAAGAGCCCCAGGTGTGCTGTAATGCCGGTAATTGCCACTCGGGCTATATAAGCCTGTATATTGTGTATATCCGTTAGAACCCCCCCCCCAGACTTTGCTTAGTAAATACCTATGAACCAACTCCTGTCTTCAGTGTCTTTATCAACACACGGACACTACAGTTATGTGCATGCAGCTGAATGCGCTCGAGTTAAACCCAGAATTTGGCACGTTGGCGCCGCCTTCCGCGTGCGCTGACATTTTTTCCAAAATTAACCTCCCACCTGCACCTAAACTCACGAGCTCCTCAATGTTAATATTCCCACCTCTGTCTCTGATGATAGATTCCAGTAATTTCCACACAATTTATGTTAAGCTCACAGGTCTGTAGTTATCTAGTTTCTTCTTCCTTTCTTAAGTAATGGTGTGACATTTGCAATTTTCCAATCCAAAGGTACAATTATTGAATCCAGAGAGCTTTGGAAAATTATGACAAATGCATCTGCAAGTTCTTCACCTATTTCTTTCAATAATCTTGGGTGGAAACCATCAGATTCCTGGGGAACTCTTTGGAGCTGTTTATGACTGGTTTTTAGCTTCACTTTTACCCTGAGTTCACAAGACAGTTAATGGATTTAATGGACTATTCACCAATTTTAACTTCTAGGTCAGGATTTTCTTCTACCCAACAGAAATGTGTCAGAGATGGACTTCCTCTCGCTAGCTCGACCCAACCAATACCCCGATCCATTTTCCCGGATCATGTCAATGGCATTTGCAAAGTGGGCTCTCGACAGGATCTCTGCTCTGCAGAGGGAGCCTGCCACTCCCAGGGAGGAAAATGCTGCAATGCTGAAGCATGGGAAATGGGTAGGGCTGCCACTAAAGGGGACGGAAGCCCCTTAAACAACCTTGAATGAAATATGGAAGGGGCTTTGAATGAGCCCAGTATCGGTGGCTGAGCTATTTGTAGGGTCAGGGAGACAGTGAGGTGTCAAATCTTTGGGCCATTCCTGTCTCCTGGTACACCCCCACTGCCTTTTGATCTTCCTGCGCATCAGTGGTTCAGGGGCAGGAAGGAACGAAACTTAGCTGAAAGATCAAAGGCTTCCCGCTCTCATTATTATTCAAACCAATCTGACCTCAATAGGGGATTTAGCCTGTTCATGGCTTACATTCTACCTTGCACATAAACCCACCTCACAGAAGAACAACTCTGCTTAGAATTAGTAATGACAACAGTCATGGAAGGGTTCCAGCTCAGACTGTCTGGTCCAGGTGACTGAAGGAGGAAAGTTATAGCAGAAGGCTGTGATGGAACGTGTTATAGCAGAAGTTGAGGAAAACCTGAAATTGGCTGAAAATATATGCGACTAGTGGGGTACCGCAGGGATCGGTCCTTGGGCCCCAGCTACTCACAATATATATTAATGATCTAGACAAGGGAACTAGATGTAATATCTCCAAATTTGCAGATGACACAAAGCTGGGTGGGTGTGTGTGCTGTGAGGAGGATGCCGAGAAACTCCAGGATGATTTGGACAGGTTGGGTGATTGGGCAAAAGCATGGCAGATGCAATATAACGTGGATAAATGTGAGGTTATCCACTTTGGTGGCAAAAACAGGAAGGCAGATTATTATCTGAATGGCAATAGATTGGGAGAAGGGGAAGTGCAACGAGACCTGGGTGTCCTTGTGCACCAGTTGCCGAAAGTAAGCATGTAGGTGCAGCAGGCAGTTAAGAAGGCAAATGGCATGTTGGCCTTCGTAGCGAGAGGGTTTGAGTACAGGAACAAGGATGTCTTGCTACAGTTGTACAGGGCCTTGGTGAGACCACATCTTGAGTATTGTGTGCAGTTTTGGTCGCCTTATCTGAGGAAGGATGTTCTTGCCATGGAAGGAGTTCAGCGAAGATTCACCAGGCTGATACCTGGGATGGCAGGAATGACGTATGAGGAGAGATTGGGTCAATTGGGCTTGTACTCGCTGGAGTTTAGAAGAATGAGAGGGGATCTCATTTAAACATATAAAATTCTGACAGGACTGGACAGACTAGATGCAGGAAGGATGTTCCCGATGGTCGGGGAGTCCAGAACCAGGGGTCACAGTTTAAGGATAAGGGGTAGGCCATTTAGGACAGGAATTAGGAGGAATTTCTTCACCCAGAGAGTGGTGAACCTGTGGACTTCTCTACCACAGAAGGCAGTAGAGGCCAATACATTAAATATATTCAAGAAGGAGTTGGATATATTTCTTAAGACTAAAGGGATCAAGGTGTATGGGGAGATGATCGCATTGAATGGAGGAGCAGGCTCGAGGGGCCAAATGGCCTACTCCTGCTCCTATCTTCTATGTTTCTATGCAAGGGAGTTGCCGTTCGAATGCGCTAATTCTTTCAGCGTAATTCCCCTGATATCGGTATAACCAGTGCAAAAGATCGTGGAATTTTAAGCGCAAATTGTGTTCAGCGCAACTTGAGTTTCCGTGATCTTCTGTGCTAGTTTTAAAAACATTGCGCTAGAAGCAGCCCCCCCCTCACCCCCCCAAGAGTGAATTAATCACCATTGGGAGTTTCC
The DNA here is from genome assembly GCF_052327205.1 of Somniosus microcephalus. NCBI lineage: Eukaryota > Metazoa > Chordata > Chondrichthyes > Squaliformes > Somniosidae > Somniosus > Somniosus microcephalus. The sequence goes on from NC_140988.1 coordinate 84,412,004, forward strand.
ACTAATTGCCCTTGTTTGTAGGCCTTCGAGGAGCCTCTAAAAATTATGCTGGAATTTTGGGGCATAAGACGCCAATAGGTACGTAAGGAACTGGCAACTGTACCCCAATCTAACTAGAAATAGTTTTGTAATTTTTTTAAAGCAATTTTCAATAATTTAAAATCAGAATTCTCACAGGTTGTGGATTGACACTATGATTTAAAATGCTTAACTTTTGTGATAAACCCATTTTCAGCTGTGTTAATCAAACTCTTTAATATATCAAGGAATGATTTGTTTTAAAATGCTGGTTCATGGTAGATTTTACATTTTCTGATAGGCAAATGAGCTGAAACTCGGAGGGGAAAAAACACTTTTCACAATGGGTGCAATTTGCGCCAGAATCGACAATTGTGCCCAAAGCGGAAACTCTACTCCAGAATGTTTAAAATTTGAGGCTATTAAACATCTGTTTACTGGATGCACCTGGTGGATCTGAGTGGAAGCAGATCATTATGGTTTTCGGAGCTCTGAAATGGTATTGGCCAATATAGACCATATACAGAAAAATCATTTTTTTAATAACATTTACTAAATACATATTGATCTGCATACACAGATATAAGATATTCAAGTTCCTCAGGTAACTAACAGCAGCCACAAAGTGTGTCCATTGTTTTCATTCCAGTGAACTAATTTGACATTGCCCACTTTACACTATTGCCCAAAGTTAATATTATGCCCATTAGATGTTAATCTCATTGCCATTGAGGATAAAGTAATTTGAAACTGCCCTTTCATTGTCTCCCATGAGTGGTTTAGAAAGACATATGTGCTAACGGCCTTTTCCTCAGGTTTCCTGAGAATATTCCTAACCTAATAAAACTGACAAATATATTTGGGCCTAGAAATTTGGGCGCGCCCATTATTGAGTCTACAGGGGCCCTGAGGAAGGGTGGGCGATCGGGTCTCAGGCCGGACGGGAGCGATCAGTGGTCGGGAGGGAAGGAGAGATCGGTGGCCAGAGGGGAGCGATCAGTGCCCTGGGGAGGAGGGATTGGCCTTGAGTTGGGAGGAGCGACCGGTGTTCATAGGGGAGTGATTGGTGGCTGGTGGGAATGACTGGTGGCCGGGAGTGAGCAATCGGTGACCGGGGAAGGGGCGGGGGCAGGCGATCGGTGACTGGGTGTGGGAGAGATCGAACTTCGGGCCAGGGGGAGCAATGAGTGGCTGCGGGGTAGCAATGGGTACCCAGTGGGGGGGTCTGGGGGAAGAGATTGATGGCCGGGGGGAGCGGTACCCGGGAGTTCAACACATGGCAAGTGAAGCGCTGGCGCATTTGAACATCGAAAACGGGTCCTGCAAGACACACAGAACCCTAATTTTAAAAAATTATTCCGGCCTTTAAATGTTCCTGATGTGCGTTCCTGCCACCAGTGTATCGACCTTATCCATTAAGTGTGGCGCACTTCTGGCCAGAAATGTGGGCCTGCTTCCTGCCCACCATATTGGGAGCTTAGTAGGCTAGTTAGTGCCAGCAAAGCGGGCATTACGTGGTTGAAATTCTAGAACATGATCTGTTTGGTGATGTGGCCAGAACCTCTGCTCTTATGATCTAAGAACTCTTGGCTGCATATTTGATTAGTTGAGCTTGTGTATGTGTGAAGACCCAGCTCCCTGTCACAGAACAAAAACTGAACTGCAGGAAGTTTTGCAGATGACCTTTGAATTGAAGGAAAGACCTTCAGTTCTGGATTGTATTTTGCTCTGGAACATTACCCAATTAAATAGTCTGTGCCTCTTTCTGTCATTTTAAGTGAGACCTACATCCTAGGATACTTAAGGAAGTGGCCCTAGAAATAGTAGATGCATTGCTGGTCATCTTCCAAAATTCTATAGACTCTGGAACAGTTCCCATGGATTGGATGATAGCTAATGTAACCCCACTATTTAAAAAAGGTGGTAGAGAAAAAACGGGGAATTATAGCCTGACATCGGTAGTGGGGAAAATGCTAGAGTCAATTATTATAAAAGATGTAATAGCAGAGCACTTGGAAAACAGTGACAGGATCAAACAAAGTCAACAAGGATTTACAAAAGGTAAATTGTGCATGATTAATCTATTGGAATTTTTTGAGGATGTAACTGGTAGAATAGCTAAGGGAGAACCAGTGGATGTGGTGTATTTGGACTTTCAGAAGGCTTTCGATAAGGTCCCGCATAAGAGATTAGCGTGCAAAGTTAAAGCACATGGGATTGGGGGTAAGGTACTGACTTGGATAGAGAACTGGTTGGCAGACAGGAAGCAAAGAGTTGGAATAAACGGGTCTTTTTCCGAGTGGCAGGCAGTGACTAGTGGGGTACCACAGGGATCGGTGCTAGGACCCCAGCTATTCACAATATATATTAATGATCTAGGCAAGGGAATTGGATGTAATATCTCCAAGTTTGCAGACAACACAAAGCTGGGTGGGTGTGTGTGCTGTGAGGAGGATGCAGAGAAACTCCAGTATGATTTGGACAGGTTGGATGATTGAGCAGATGCATGACAGATGCAGTATAATGTGGATAAATGTGAGGTTATCCACTTTGGTGGCAAAAACAGGAAGGCAGATTATTATCTGAATGGCAATAGATTGGGAGAAGGGGAAGAGCAACGAGACCTGGGTGTCCTTGTGCACCAGTCGCTGAAGGTAAGCATGCAGGTGCAGCAGGCAGTTAAGAAGGCAAATGGTATGTTGGCCTTCATAGCGAGAGGATTCGTGTACAGGAGCAAGGATGTCTTGCTACAGTTGTACAGGGCCTTGGTGAGACCACACCTTGAGTATTGTGTGCAGTTTTGGTCGCCTTATCTGAGGAAGGATGTTCTTGCCATGGAGGGAGTGCAGCAAAGATTCACCAGACTGATACCTGGGATGGCAGGAATGATGTGTGAGGAGAAATTGGGTCGATTGGGCTTATATTTGCTGGAGTTTAGAAGAATGAGAGGGGATCTCATTGAAACTTGTAACATTCTAACAGGACTAGACAGACTAGATGCAAGAAGGATGTTCCCGATGGCGGGTGTTGTGTATGTACCTTTAAGAGAGAACTGCTTTTATACTGTAGTACCGGCAGTGACCACACCTGTATATAAAGCCGTAGCAGGCTTCTGTACTTTCAGTTCCAGCATACCCTCTGTTCAGTAAACACCTGTTATTACCGTTCTCCTGCAGTCCATGTGTTATTGATACGCGGACACTGCAGTGGCGACGAGCAGCTTCGAACTCACCTGCAGTACGGCATCACCTCACGGGGATCCATCCCTGAAAAGAAGGTTCTTGGAGGTCGAAGCCAGAGCAACGGGCGTCGACCATGGGCAACCACCCAGTGATCCATCGGAGTTCAGTGAATCGCAGGGGAAGCTGTGGAGAGCTGGGCTTGGCTCCCCAGTCAAGTTGTTCCAGCAAATCGTGCTGGTAGCAGGTAGTGCGCTGACCCTTCCGGACTGCGGCGGGCTTGAGCTCGATCGAGCGGCTCTGCAAGGGGGCCATGCAGCGTCGTCGGGAAGGAAAAGAGAGAGAGAAGGTGGAGTGCACAGGGCGCGGTCAGCGCTGAAGAGCCGGGTAGCGTTAGAGAAAATAAAAGAGGGGAAGGAAAAGAGGCGCGCAGTGGACAGCGTCGAAGAAGAATAAAACTAAGGAATTTAACTAACAAAAGTGAGACGCACTGAAGCTGCGGGGCGCCGCCATTACTATTTAGAACGCTAGGAGCAGCATTGGCAGCAAGGGGAAGAAGGAAAAGCGCGGGAGGTGCCATTTTAATCCATTGGGGAAGAAGGAAAAGCGCGGGAGGCGCCATTTTAAATCACCCAAGATGCCGAAGAGTGGCAGTATCACTGCTTTCGACAACGAAATAGAAGACTGGACCACGTATGTGGAAAGAATTGAAGTGTACTGCAAGGCAAATGGGGTGGCCGATGAAAAGAAGGCGTCGGTATTATTAAATTTGATGGGCGCGAGAACGTACGGCCTATTGTGGAATTTAATTACCCCAGCTAAACCAATGGAGAAAAGCTTTGAGAAGATTGTCAATATCTTACAGGAACATCTAAACCCTACACCGCTGCTGATAGCAGAAAGATTCAAGTTCCATAAAAGAAACCAGCAGAAAGATGAGAGTAATGCTGACTATCTTACGGAACAACGCAAGTTATCGAAGCACTGCCAGTTCGGAGCAGGACTGGCAGATACCTTAAGGGATAAGTTTGTCTGCGGGCTCCAGAGTGAAGGAACCCAGAAACGACTACTTTTGGAAAAGGACCTTACGCTAGAAAAGGCTTTCAGCGTGGCAGTATCCTATGAAGCAGCAGCACGGGGAGCTGCAGAAATACAACAGAAACCGCAAGAATATAGCACCAACGAAATGGCATATGGAGCAGAAAAGTGCTATCGCTGCGGCAGAACAACCCATGACCAGAAGTACTGCTGGTTTAAGGACAAAGTATGCAGGCAATGTGGAAAAGTGGGACACATAGCACGAGTCTGCAGGTCGGGAAAGAAAACCAACACTACAAGAACTACTAAAGAAAAGTACAAGAAAGTAAAAAAAATGACAGACAGTAGTTCAGAAGATCAGGAGAGTGACAATGACGCCGGGAGCAGGAGACTAAGTTGTCTAAAGTTACACAACGTGATCGCAAAGGAGGATCACCAAACCATTTGGGTCACCCTCATGATAGCAGGGTCCCAAGTAAAGATGGAATTGGACACAGGATCAGCCCTAACAGTCATGAATCGACGAGACTATGAGCGGCTATTCTCACACATACCCTTGAAGGACACGTCCATTGTATTGAAGACATATACGGGGCAAAAAGTCTACCCCAGAGGAAAAATAAGGGTGCCCGTTAAATACAACGGCAAGGAAACACAGAAACTGTATCTCTATGTACTACAAGTTGGAGGACCACCATTATTGGGACGTGAATGGATCCGAAAAATACAATTGGATTGGCATTCCGTTCAGGCGCTAACTGTGGCTGACAAAAAGGATGGCGACGTCACACCTGGCCGACTGTCAAAAATTCTAACTGACGCAAAAGAGGTGTTCCAGCAAGGACTTGGGACTCTAAAAGTAGTAACGGCAACAATAAAAATTGAAGATAACGCAAACCCAAAATTTTTTAAGGCCAGACCGGTACCGTACGCGATCCGCCTGGCCGTCGAAGCAGAGCTGGAGAGTCTGGAGCGTTCGGGTGTGCTGTCCAAGGTGGACTGGAGCGAGTGGGCCACACCCATCGTTCCTGTAATGAAGAAATCATTGAGCAGCACGCCTGGGGAGCCGAAGAAGGTTCGCATCTGTGGGGACTTTAAGGTAGCTGTGAACCCAGTCCTGCACACAGTACAATATCCACTTCTGCGGATAGAAGATATTTTCGCCTCACTATCTGGAGCGAAACGCTTTACAAAGATTGATCTGGCCCAAGCGTATCTACAAATGGAGGTAGAAGAAGCATCTAGAAAATACCTCACGATAAACACTCACAAAGGTCTTTACCAGTACAACCGACTGGTATTCGGGGTAGCATCAGCTCTGGCTATTTGGCAGAGGGCGATGGAACAAGTCCTGCAAGGGATCCCGGGGACCCAGTGTTATTTGGACGACATCCTCGTTACGGGCGAAAATGACAGTGAACACCTTGCCAACCTGGAGCAGGTGCTCACTAGATTACAAGAATATGGGCTACGAGCCAACCGCCCCAAATGCGAGTTTTTCAGGAAGCAAATCTCGTATTGTGGCCACATGATTGATGAAGAGGGGTTACATAAGTCCCCAGACAAGATTGAGGCAGTAGTCAAGGCTCCAGCACCAGAAAATGTGTCGCAACTGAGGTCGTTCCTCGGGTTGGTGAACTACTACCATAAGTTCTTGCCAAATTTATCTACAATTCTGCACCCACTGAACGCCCTGCTGCAAACTGGAGTAGCATGGAAATGGAGTGATGAGTGTAAGCGTGCCTTTCAGAAATGTAAATGCCTAATCACTTCAAAAGAAGTATTGGCCCACTACAATCCAACACTACCGATTCGGTTGGCATGTGATGCATCTCCCTACAGCATTGGAGCGGTGCTGTCACATAAATTCCTTGACGGTTCAGAGAGGCCAATAGCCTTTGCGTCGCGCTCGTTAACCTCAGCCGAGCGTAACTACGCCCAGATTGACAGGGAGGCCCTCAGCCTGGTGTGGGGGGTGAAGAAGTTCAATCACTATCTGCATGGGCAGAAATTCACCCTACTGACTGATCACCAACCTCTTGTCTCCATTTTTAACCCAAAGAAGGGCGTTCCGGTGATGACGGCGCAACGGCTGCAAAGATGGTCCCTTTTTCTAGGGGCACATCAATACGACATAGAGTACAAGGGTACAAAACAGCATGGAAACGCTGATGGGCTGTCACGCCTGCCATTGCCTACAGTGGAGGAAGCACCTGCAGTGGACCCTGTTGAGATATTCCATTCGACCATAGTCGAATGTCTACCTGTTACAAACTCAAGTATAGAGAAGGAAACCCGAAATGACCCGACACTCTCTCGGGTCTATGATTTGACGGTGAAGGGATGGCCAGCACATGGCGACTCACTGTTGCCAGCATTCTCGCCAAGGAGAGAACAGCTGTCAGTGTGCCGGGGGACCTTGATGTGTGGATCCCGAGTGGTAATTCCACCCAAGTTGAGAGATAGAGTGCTCAATGAGCTTCATGAGGGTCATCTGGGAGGGGTAAAAATGAAGAGCCTAGCCAGGGCTTTTGTGTGGTGGCCGGGAATCGATAAAGAAATCGAGGATATGACCAAGAGATACACAGGATGCCAGAAAGTCCAAAACGCTCCACCACAGGCCCCGCTACACCCTTGGAAGTGGCCCTCATCTCCATGGCAACGGGTACACATTGATTTTGCTGGTCCATTTATGGACTCAATGTTTTTAATCGCCGTGGATGCACATTCGAACTGGCCAGAGGTCATCAAAATGTCCTCCACCGCCACGGAGAAAACTATTGCAGTCCTATGGACCATCTTCGCCAGGAATGGCTTGCCAGAACAGATTTGCTCCGACAATGGACCACAGTTTGTGTCCGAGGATTTCCGGAGGTTTTTGAGGAATAATGGGGTAAAACATTACACATCTGCCCCATATCATCCAGCCACAAATGGATTGGCTGAGAGGTTTGTTCAGGCCTTTAAAAAAGCTATAAAGGCGATGTATAACGACAACATACCACTGCAACACAAGGTGGATAATTTCTTGTTTGCTTACTGGAATGCGACACATGCAGTCACCAACCAAGCTCCAGCCATAATGTTCTTTAACCGAAGGTTAAGATGTCGCCTGGATTTGCTCAAACCAAACATAAGACGAGATGTTGAGGATAAGCAATTCCAGCACATCAATGAGAAGCCAACCAGGAGCTTCAAGATAGGGCAACCAGTCTTGGCCCACGACTACCGAACAGAAAAATGGCAGCCAGGAACGATATGCACACAGCAGGGACCACTAAGGTACACAGTGGACGTTGGAGAGAGCATCATGAGACGCCATGCTGACCAGATTCTAGAGTCACTGGAACAAGTCACAACCATACCACGAGCATGCGCACCTGGTGATGAACCCGAAGTACAGATTGTGTCTACCTCAGAATCAGTGGTATTGGAAGCTGACGAACCAACCAATGACAATGAGCCAGAATCGACTCCGCTGCAAGAACAGGATACTCGAGAAAGGCGCTATCCAGACAGGATCAGGAAGCCTCCTCAAAGACTGAATTTATAAATGATTACTTCAGTTGATGCATATAGCACAGAGAACATTGCAATTGCAATTAGTTATTATTTAATTGTTAAATAAATGTTATGTACTGTTTATCTAAAAGGGGAGGAATTGTTGTGTATGTACCTTTAAGAGAGAACTGCTTTTATACTGTAGTACCGGCAGTGACCACACCTGTATATAAAGCCGTAGCAGGCTTCTGTACTTTCAGTTCCAGCATACCCTCTGTTCAGTAAACACCTGTTACAGGTAGACTATCCTTTATCTGAAAACCTCGGGACCAGCCGTGATTCGGTTTTCGGAAAATTTCGGATTTTGGAAGGTGGGTCGGCGGGGATCCGCGGGGGGGTTGGCGGGGGTCGGGGTCGGCGGGGGGGTCCGCGTCGGCGGGGGTCCGCGGGGGGGTCCGCAGTCGTGGCTTGTCCGTCGCTGCTAGCCTGGAATGCAATGAAGTTCCGCATTTCCACCAACAGGTCGTCGTGCTCGGTCGGAACAGGGGCCAGCACCGCCGCGGGCTCAGAGCTCTCGTTGCTTTCGAGCCTTTGGAAGAGAGTCAGGTGGTTCCGCGGGGGGGTCGGCGGGGGGTCGTGCGCACGACTTACGCTGACCCTCTGCTCAGCGTAAGTCGGCGGGGGTCGGGGTCGGCGGGGGTCCACGGGGGGGTCGGGGGGGGTCCGCGGGGGGCTCGGCGGGGGTCCGCGGGGGGGTCGGCGGGGGTCGGGGTCGACGGGGGGGTCGGCGGGGGTCCGCGGGGGGGTCCGCGGGGGGTCATGCGCCACTCTGGTCATGTCGTGCGCACGACTTACGCTGACCGAAAAAACCTTCGGTTTTTAGAGGGTTTCGGTTTTCGGAAGTTCGGATAAAGGGTAGTCTACCTGTATTACCGTTCTCCTGCAGTCCGTGTGTTATTGATACGCGGACACTACAGCGGGGGAGTCCAGAACCAGGGGTCACTGTCTAAGGATAAGGGGTAAGCCATTTAGGACAGAGATGAGAAGGGATTTCTTCACGCAGAGAGTGGTGAACCTGTGGAATTCGCTACCACAGAAGGTAGTTGAGGCCAATTCATTAAATATATTCAAGAAGAAGTTGGATATATTTCTTAAGGCTAAAGGGATCAAGGAATATGGGGAGAAAGCAGGGACAGAGTACTGAATTTGGATGATCAGCCATGATCTCATTAAATGGCGGAGCAGGCTTGAGGGGCCGAATGGCCTATTCCTGCTTCTATGTTTCTATGACCATTGCTGGTCTATTACAAGAGGTGTCAGCTTTTTAAAGCACTTCACTGCAGACTGTCAATTCTTTGTCAGTTTGAAGGCATGCCTTGTTTTTTCAATGTTTACTGTCAAGCCATCCACCACTGTAATTTTAGTGAGCATCAAGAGCTATTCTGGAAGTTACTTTCAACAGAACTTATATAACCTGCATAGCTTATGCCAGTAAAAATTTAACTGGGCATCTTTGGGTTTACTGAACAACAAGGAAAGCTGAAATTGTGAGTTTAGATTTGCATATCACCTACTGAGTGAGCAGCAATGCAGAAAAGGAACAAGCACACATACCCCTAAAGGATGCCTGTTGTAACTTTGAACTCTGGTGAAGTGCCAATTTACTATGACAGAGCCACTTTAGTTGTCATACAATACTCTTGACTCACTGCAGCAATTTCCCCCCCCCCGAGTTTTAGTACTGCTTCATGATGGCAACACTATACAGTACTTGAACAATTGTGTCAAATGGTTTCTGTCAGTAAATGTGACAATAAGCGCCTGCTTTTTGTCTCTTCCATTGGCGTTCTGAACTGAATGTTTATTTGCCTAAGGCATCTTCTACTTACACAAAAATTGCTCAGATTTTTACATGGGATTGATTTTCGTTTTAACTGTCTGGGTGACGTGCAGAAATGAAAATCTGGTGGGAGGATTGCAATGGAATTACAATGGAAGGAAAATCCACCAGGTTCTGTTATGAGTGGGCGATTTCCATATAACATAGAAACTTCCAAAAAAAGGAGCAGGAGTAGGCCATTCGGCCCTTTGAGCCTGCTCCGACATTCAATATGATCATGGCTGATCCTTTATCTCAATACCATATTCCCGCTCTCTCCCCATACCCCTTGATGCCTTTTGTGTCTAGAAATCTATCTATCTCCTTCTTAAATATATTCAGTGACTTGGCCTCCACAGCCTTCTGTGGTAGAGAATTCCACAGGTTCACCACCCTCTGAGTGAAGAAATTTCTCCTCATCTCAGTCCTAAGTGTCCTACCCCGTATCCTGAGACTGTGACCCCTTGTTCTAGACACCCCAGCCAGGGGAAACATCCTCTAGTCTGTCTAGCCCTGTCAGAATTTTATACGTTTCAATGAGATCCCCTCTCATTCTTCTAAACTCTAGTGAATACAGGCCTAGTCGACCCAATCTCTCCTCATACGACAGTCCTGCCATCCCAGGAATCAGTCTGGTGAACCTTTGCTGCACTCCCTCTATGGCAAATATATCCTTTCTTAGGTAAGGAGACCAAAACTGCACACAGTACTCCAGGTATGGTCTCACCAAGGCCCTGTACAACTGTAGTAAGACATCCTGCTCCTGTGCTCAAATCCTCTTGCAATGAAGGCCAGAATACCATTTGCCTTCCTAACCGCTTGCTGCACCTGCATGTTTGCTTTCAGTGACTGATGTACAAGGACACCCAGGTCCCTTTGTATATCAGCATTTCCCAATCTATCACCATTTAAGTAATATACTCTACCATTCTGTTTTTCCTACCAAAGTGGATAACTTCACATTTATCCACGTTATACTGCATCTGCGATGTATTTGCCCACTCACTCAACTTGTCTAAATCGCCTTGAAGCCTCTTTGCATCCTCCTCACAACCCCACCTAGTTTTGTGTTATCAGCAAACTTGGAAATATTACATTTGGTTCCCTCATCCAAACCATTGATATATATTGTGAATAGCTGGGGCCCAAGCACTGATCCCTGCGGTACCCCACTAGTCACTGCCTGCCACCCTGAAAAAAAAACATTTATTCCTACTCTCTGTTTCCTGTCTGTTAACCAATCTTCAATCCATACCAGTATATTACCCCAATGTCATGCGCTTCAATGTTGCACACTAACCTCTTATGTGGGACTTTTGCAAAGGCCTTCTGAAAATCCAAATACACCACATCCACTGGTTCGCCCTTATTTACTCTACCAGTTACATCCTCAAAAAACTCCAGTGGGTTTGTCAAACACTATTTCCCTTTCATAAATCCATGTTGATTTTGTCTAATCCCGTTGATATTTTCTAAGTGTCCTGTTATCACATCCTTTATAATAAACTCTAGCATTTTCCCTACTACTGATGTTAGGCTAACCGGTCTGTAGTTCCCAGTTTTCTCTCTCCCTCCTTTTTTAAATAGTGGGGTTACATTTGCCACCCTCCAATCTGCCGGAACTGTTCCATAATCTATAGAATTTTGGAAGATGACAACCAATGCATCCACTATTTCCACGACTACCTCTTTTAGTACTCTGGGATGCAGATTATCAGGCCCTAGAGATTTATCAGTGTCAGTCCCATTAATTTCCCCAGCACTATTTTTTTTACTAATACTAATTTCCTTTAATTCCTCCTCAGTGGACCTTGGTTCTCTTGCATTTCTGGGAAGTTATTTGTGTCCTCTTCCGTGAAGACAGAACCTAAGTATTTGTTTAATTGCTCTGCCATTTCCTTGTTTCCCATTATAAATTCTCCGGTTTCTGACTGTAAGGGACCTACATTTGTCTTCACTAATCTTTTTCTTTTTACATACTGCATTTCACCCAGGAGATGCTTAATAACCAGGCAGTGAAGATGAAAATCCACCCCAATAGGCCTTATTCTGCTTAAAGAGAATTCTATTAATGATTCCCCTGCCCGACAATGGACATGAAACTGATTCCTCTGAAATTTGTCATAAGAAGAGATTGCCGCATTTACTCAGTTGACAGACACTGCAAAGAGGAAAGGGGCTTTCCAAGGCTTCCTTCTATGAGTGTTACTAGGTTTGTGCCTGCAATAGGTGCAGACCCAGCATCCTAATATTAATGAGGTAGGTTTGGGGGGTGGAGAAGTTGGGGGTTGTCCCGGCCTGCCTGCCTCTCTTTCTGTTCTAGCTGTCCATGGGGCTCCCAAACATAGGACTGTCCCAGAAAAACTGAAAGTGGGGCTTGTTCTGAAAGGGGCCCAGGGATAACCTAAACAGGAAACTGACAACAAAGAAGTCATTTGAGTTCTTTTAACAGTATCTTCGGGCCTTGGGGCAGTAGCAACCAGAAGACCCCAAGGCCTATTTTTGCCCTCGGTTTCTAGTGCAAGGTCCTGCCACGGGACGGGGCTGCACCAGTGGTGCTCCCGGGTCATGCTAGTGTCCAGGGGCAGGACATCCGGGCAATCTGCGAGCTTCAAAGCTGCAGTGCACCTTCCAGACACTGAACCTGTCTAGCATCCGATGCGGGAGGGAGGAAGAGAAAGAAAATCCGGTCCTCTTGCATTCAAGCGTTCAAAAACTGCATTCTCTTTGTAATTGTACGTAAATGCAGCTCATTTTCTTTTGTGCTTTTCCAGAAACTCAGCATGACTCCTTTGTTTTAGATCTTAAAATTAACACGATCAATACACAATTATCTCTGAGATAGTGAAGCTTGATTCTCCCGCTCTAACATGGTTATTTATTCCTCGACTTACTCAACAGACCGATGTAACAAAATGCACTGGTCTTTGGAGATCAGTAACATGCATCCCTGCTGCTAATGTCACTGCGGTACTTGGATAGACCATATCTTCACCAGCAAATACTTTTAGTAACCACCAGCAGACTGATCACAAGGGAAGATGCATCCTTTAATTACCTCCTGGAATTTTTCTAAATCGGCAGTCTGTGGAAATCTGCAAATCCTTTGTGACTATCTTCACAGAAATTTGACTGTTTATCTTAATACATGTGCAGCCTGTGGTTTTTGCATGGATGAGAGTGTTATTTTGGTAACTGAGACATTTTTTCCCCATTGGTGCCAGAGTCCATAACTATCGCTATGGGAATATAATTGATACATGCATTTATCCAAATCATACCATAGCATTTGAATTATTATTTTACTCCTTTCTTTTCTATTTTCCTTCAGAATGGTGGTAGCCTTGAGACTGGCTCAAAACGTCATCAAAATAACATTACCATAAAAAGGTGGTCAAAACTCCTGTGATAAACACATTCAGCATGAGTTTGAACCAGAGATCCCACATATTGAGCATTTGCATAGTTTACTTATAACAAACACGTCTGTGCCAAGTAGCCCTTTCATCGTGTATGATTAGCAGTTGTGATTTGATCCAGTGACCTCGATAGCATTCCAATACTCGATCTGAAATTTGCTATGTTTGATACAGAGTACTAGATTAATGTAAACTGGAACCACTCTAAACTTCAGCATATTTCTGCTCGGTCTCAGTTGGTAATTGTTTCTAATAAACTGGAACGGTCTCTGCATTTTATTAATGCAAATCACAACCAAAAACAGTTTTTCAACCATCGAAGAGCAGTTCCTGATTCACCATCAATAACAAAATAGAGGGAATGAATATGTGTAGTGAAATGCTAATGCATTCTTTTTTAAAGACATATCTACAGGAAACTCTTTTTTATCCGGCACAGACGGAACTGGCGTGGTGCCGGTTTATCAAAAAGTCCAGATTACAGAGAGGTATAGTAAAATGTACGAGAGCCCCATACACGGCCACAGATCCAGACGTCCCTGTTGCATAGCAACAGGTGCAGGAGCCCCAGCCACAGATTCAGGCGTTCCTGTTGCATAGCAACAGGTGCAGGAACCCTGGTTACACGGCCACAGATCCAGGAACAGCCACTAATATGAAATAAAACTTACCTGAACCTACTCCTGAATTTTGCCGGTTGACAGAGATTTCTGGTTATTTAGGTGCTGGTAAATCGAGAGTTTCCTGTATTTGCAACACCAAAGTTCTGATTGGTCCCCTTCGATGACAAGACCCGATTGCTGATTGGTCCCCTTGGAGGACAAGACACACGCAGCAGTTTCTCTGAAATGTGTAATTAGATCCTCCCTGCCTATATAATCAGTTACTTTGCAAAGTGTAATTCGAGCCATCCTGACTGCCTACTCCAGACAGAACACAGCTCACTTGGAACAGACAGGGCTCACCCTCAGGGGTTAAGATCTTCTCCCACCCCCTAAACAAATTCCTGCCCCTACTGCCCAAATTTCTGACATTCTCCCCCTGCCCAAGTGTCTGCCCCCCACAGCTGAGTTCCTGACCTCCCTCTCCTCCATGCCCAGCTCCGGGTTCCTGATCTTATACCCCTGCCCGAGTTCCTGACCTTCCCAACCCCCCCACTATATAGATGGGCCATTGTGTTGGGGAAACAGATTGTTAACAGGTTTATTGTGTATGAAGTGAATAGTGGCAGTGTCATGACTTCTGGATTTCATCCAGTCCAATGATATCAGTTGCTACACACGCACCAAGCTTTCCGAGAATTCAACCAGGTTTAGGGAGAGGAGAGGGAGAACGTGAAGGGGGTGGGGTTGGAAGAACGGGATCCGTCTTACCATCTGGATCACGCTCTTGCTCTCATTTCCTCCCCCACCCCCCCTTGACCTGGATCACATTCTTCCCCAACCCCACTGTGCACTTTAACAACCCCCAGTCTCTCTCTCTTTTTCCCCAGTCTCTCTTTCTCTCACTTCCCCCCAGTCTCCCTCTCTCTCTACCCCAGTCTCTCTCTCTTTCACCCCAGTCTCTCCCTCTTCCCTCCCAGTCTCTCTCCCTCTCTCCCCATCCAGTCTCTCTCTCTCCCCCTCTCTCCCAACCCAGTCTCTCTCTCCACCCCGTCTCTCTCCCCCCACCCAGTCGCTCTCTCTCTCTCTCTCTCCACAGTCTCGCTCTCTCTCACCACTTAGTCACTCTCTCCCAAACCAGTCTCTCTCTCTCCCCCACCCAGTCCCTCTCTCTCTCTCTCCCCCACCTACTCTCTCTCTCTCTCTCCTCACTCAGTCTCTCTATCTCTTTCCCCACCCAGTCTCTCTACTTCTTTCCCCACCCAGTCTCTATCTCTCTCTCTCACCCCACCCAGTTTCTATCTCCCTCTCTCTTCCCCGTCAGTCTCTGTCTCTCTCCCCACTCAGCCTCTATCTCCCTCTCTCTTCCCCTACCCAATCTCTATCTCTCTCTCTTCCCCCACCCAGTCTCTCTCTCTCTCTCTCTTTCCCCACCCAGTCTCTCTCTCTCTCTCCCCACCCAGTCTCTCTCTCTCTCTCCCCACCCAGTCTCTCTCTCTCTCTCCCCACCCAGTCTCTCTCTCTCTCTTCCCACCCAGTCTCTCTCTCTCGCCCCACCCAGTCTCTCTCTCTCTCTCCCCACCCAGTCTCTCTCTCTCTCTCCCCACCCAGTCTCTCTCTCTCTCTTCCCACCCAGTCTCTCTCTCTCCCCATCCAGTCTCTCTCTCTCTCGCCCCACCCAGTCTCTCTCTCTCTCTCCCCACCCAGTCTCTCTCTCTCTCTCCCCACCCAGTCTCTCTCTCTCTCTCCCCACCCAGTCTCTCTCTCTCTCTCTCCCCCCCAGTCTCTCTCTCTCTCCCCACCCAGTCTCTCTCTCTCTCTCCCCACCCAGTCTCTCTCTCTCTCTCTCCCCACCCAGTCTCTCTCTCTCTCTCCCCCCCAGTCTCTCTCTCTCTCCCCACCCAGTCTCTCTCTCTCTCTCCCCACCCAGTCTCTCTCTCTCTCTCTCCCCACCCAGTCTCTCTCTCTCTCTCTCCCCACCCAGTCTCTCTCTCTCTCTCCCCACCCAGTCTCTCACTCTCTCTCCCCACCCAGTCTCTCTCTCTCTCCCCCCCAGTCTCTCTCTCTCTCCTCACCCAGTCTCTCTCTCTCTCTCTCCCCACCCAGTCTCTCTCTCTCTCCTCACCCACCCAGTCTCTCTCTCTCTCTCCCCACCCAGTCTCTCTCTCTCTCTCCCCACCCAGTCTCTCTCTCTCTCTCCCCACCCAGTCTCTCTCTCTCCTCACCCACCCAGTCTCTCTCTCTCTCTCTCCCCACCCACCCAGTCTCTCTCTCTCTCTCTCCCCACCCACCCAGTCTCTCTCTCTCTCTCTCCCCACCCACCCAGTCTCTCTCTCTCTCTCTCCCCACCCACCCAGTCTCTCTCTCTCTCCTCCCCAGTCTCTCTCTCTCTCCTCCCCAGTCACTCTCTCTCTCTCCCCACCCAGTCTCTCTCTCTCTCTCTCCCCACCCAGTCTCTCTCTCTCTCTCCCCCCCCGTCTCTCTCTCTCTCCCCACCCAGTCTCTCTCTCTCTCTCCCCACCCAGTCTCTCTCTCTCTCCTCCCCAGTCTCTCTCTCTCTCCTCCCCAGTCACTCTCTCTCTCCTCACCCAGTCTCTCTCTCTTTCCCCACCCACCCAGTCTCTCTCTTTCCCCACCCACCCAGTCTCTCTCTCTCCTCACCCAGTCTCACTTTCCCCACCCACACAGTCTCTCTCTCCTCACCCAGTCTCTCTCTCTCTCTCTTTCCCCACCCAGTCTCTATCTCTCTCTCTCTCCCCACCCAGTCTCTCTCTCCTCACCCATTCTCTCTCCCCACCCAGTCTCTCTCTCCCTCTCCCATTTTCTTCTCTCCCCCCACCTACGCTCTCTCTCTCTCTTTCTTTCCCCACCCAGTCTCTCTCTCTTTCGGCCCAGTCTGTCCCTCTCCCCTCCTAGTCTCTCTCTCTCTCCCCACCTAAGCTCTCTCTCTCTCTTACTTTCCCCACCCAGTCTCTCTCTCTTACACCCCAGTCTCTCCCTCTCCCCTCCCAGTCTCTCTCCCTCTCTCTCCCCATCCAGTCTCTCTCTTTCCCCACCCAGTCTCTCTATTTCTTTCCCCACCCAGTCTCTCTCTCTCTCGCTCTTTCCCCACCCAGTCTCTCTCTCTCTCTCCCCACCCAGTCTCTCTCTCTCTCTCCCCACCCAGTCTCTCTCTCTCTCTCCCCACCCAGTCTCTCTCTCTCTCGCCCCACCCAGTCTCTCTCTCTCTCTCCCCACCCAGTCTCTCTCTCTCTCTCCCCACCCAGTCTCTCTCTCTCTCTCCCCACCCAGTCTCTCTCTCTCTCTCCGCCCCAGTCTCTCTCTCTCTCCCCACCCAGTCTCTCTCTCTCTCCCCACCCAGTCTCTCTCTCTCTCTCCCCACCCAGTCTCTCTCTCTCTCTCCCCACCCAGTCTCTCTCTCTCTCCCCACCCAGTCTCTCTCTCTCTCTCTCTCCCCACCCAGTCTCTCTCTCTCTCTCTCCCCACCCAGTCTCTCTCTCTCTCTCCCCACCCAGTCTCTCTCTCTCTCTCCCCACCCAGTCTCTCTCTCTCTCTCCCCACCCAGTCTCTCTCTCTCTCCCCACCCAGTCTCTCTCTCTCTCCCCCAGTCTCTCTCTCTCTCCTCACCCAGTCTCTCTCTCTCTCTCCCCACCCAGTCTCTCTCTCTCTCCTCACCCACCCAGTCTCTCTCTCTCTCCCCACCCAGTCTCTCTCTCTCTCTCCCCACCCAGTCTCTCTCTCTCTCTCCCCACCCAGTCTCTCTCTCTCTCTCCCCACCCAGTCTCTCTCTCTCTCTCCCCACCCAGTCTCTCTCTCTCCTCACCCACCCAGTCTCTCTCTCTCTCTCCCACCCAGTCTCTCTCTCTCTCTCTCCCCACCCACCCAGTCTCTCTCTCTCTCTCTCCCCACCCACCCAGTCTCTCTCTCTCTCTCTCCCCACCCACCCAGTCTCTCTCTCTCTCTCTCCCCACCCACCCAGTCTCTCTCTCTCTCTCTCCCCACCCACCCAGTCTCTCTCTCTCTCTCTCCCCACCCACCCAGTCTCTCTCTCTCTCTCCTCCCCAGTCTCTCTCTCTCTCCTCCCCAGTCACTCTCTCTCTCTCTCCCCACCCAGTCTCTCTCTCTCTCTCTCCCCACCCAGTCTCTCTCTCTCTCTCCCCCCCAGTCTCTCTCTCTCTCCCCATCCAGTCTCTCTCTCTCTCTCCCCATCCAGTCTCTCTCTCTCTCCTCCCCAGTCTCTCTCTCTCTCCTCCCCAGTCACTCTCTCTCTCCTCACCCAGTCTCTCTCTCTTTCCCCACCCACCCAGTCTCTCTCTCTCCTCACCCAGTCTCTCTCTCTTTCCCCACCCACCCAGTCTCTCTCTTTCCCCACCCACCCAGTCTCTCTCTCTCCTCACCCAGTCTCTCTTTCCCCACCCACGCAGTCTCTCTCTCCTCACCCAGTCTCTCTCTCTCTCTCTCTTTCCCCACCCAGTCTCTATCTCTCTCTCTCTCCCCACCCAGTCTCTCTCTCCTCACCCATTCTCTCTCTCCCCACCCAGTCTCTCTCTCCCTCTCCCATTTTCTTCTCTCCCCCCACCTACGCTCTCTCTCTCTCTCTTTCTTTCCCCACCCAGTCTCTCTCTCTTTCAGCCCAGTCTGTCCCTCTCCCCTCCTAGTCTCTCTCTCTCTCCCCACCTAAGCTCTCTCTCTCTCTTACTTTCCCCACCCAGTCTCTCTCTCTTACACCCCAGTCTCTCCCTCTCCCCTCCCAGTCTCTCTCCCTCTCTCTCCCCATCCAGTCTCTCTCTTTCTCCAACCAGCCTCTCTCTCTCTCCCCCCAGTCTCTCTCTTTCTCTCCCAGTCTCTCTCTCTCCCCACCCAGTCTCTCTCTCTCTCTCTCTCCCCCCGTCTCTCTCTTTCTCTCCCAGTCTCTCTCTCTCCCCAGTCTCTTGCTGTCTCCCCAATCTCTCTCTCCCAGTCTCTCTCTCTCTCCTCCCAGTCTCTCTCTCTCTCTCCCCCCAGTCTCTCTCTTTCTCTCCCAGTCTCTCTCTCTCCCCCAGTCTCTTGCTGTCTCCCCAATCTCTCTCTTCCAGTCTCTCTCTCTCTCTCTCCCTAGTCTCGCTCTCTCTCTCTCTCCCTAGTCTCGCTCTCAGTCTCTCTCCCTCTCCCCAGTCTCTCTCTCCCCGCCATCTCTCCCTCTCTCCCCCCAGTCTCCCTCTCTCTCCCAGTCTCTCTCCCAGTCTCTCTCTCCCCATCTCTCTCTCTTCTGCAGTCTCTCTCTCTCCACAGTCTCTTGCTCTCTCCCCAGTCTCTCTCTCTCTCTCTCCCCGTCTCTTTTCTCTGTCTCTCCCCAGTCTCTCTCACCCCAGTCTCTCTCTCCCAAGTCTCACTCTCCCCACCGTCTCTCTCTCCCTGCAGTCTCTCACTCCCCCAGTCTGTCTCTCTCCCAACCCAATCTCTCTCTCCCTCTCCCCACCCAGTCGCTCTCTAGCCCCACCATCACTCTCTCTCCCCTGTCTCTCTCCACCCCGGTCTCTCTCTCACCCTCCCATTCACTCTCTCTCCCCCAGTCTCTTGCTCTCTCTCCCCAGTCTTTCTCTCCCCCCAGTTTCTCTCTCTCTCCCCAGCCTCTCTCTCTCCCCGGTCTCTCTCTCTCCCACCCAGTCTCTCGCTCTCTCCCCAGCTACGCTCTCTCTCTCTCTCTCTCTCTTACTTTACCCACCCAGTCTCTCTCTTTTTCAGCCCAGTCTCTCCCTCTCCCCGCCCAGTCTCTCTCCCCATCCAGTCTCTCTCGGTCTCCCCATCCAGTCTCTCTCTCTCTCCCCATCCAGTCTCTCTCGGTCTCCCCACCCAGTCTCTCTCTCCTCCCAGTCTCATTCTTTCCCCACCCAGTCTCTCTCTCTCTCTCTCTCCCCACCCAGTCTCTCTCTCTCTCCTCCCAGTCTCATTCTTTCCCCAACCAGTCTCTCAGTCTCTCTCCCCCCAGTCTCTCTCTTTCTCTCCCAGTCTCTCTCTCTCCCCCAGTCTCTTGCTCTCTCCCCAGTCTCTCTCTCTCCTCCAGTCTCTCTCTCTCTCCTCCAGTCTCTCTCTCTCTCGCCCCAGTCTCTCTCTCTCTCCCCCCAGTCTCTCTCTCTCTCTCTCTCTCTCACCCCAGTCTCTCTCCCTCTCCCCCAGTCTCTCTCTTCCCGTCTCTCTCTCCCCCAGTCTCTCTCTCTCCCCCCGTCTCTCTCTCTCACCGCCATCTCTCTTTCCCCCGTCTCTCTCTCTCTCCCCGTCTCTCTCTTTCCCCCATCTCTCTCTCTCCCCCAGTCTATCTCCCTCTCTCTCTCCCCAGTATCTCTCTCTCCCCAGTCATTTTCTCCAGTCTCTCCCTCCCCCATTCGCTCTCTCTCCCCCAGTCTCTTGCTCTCTCTCCCCGTCTCTCTCTCCCCCGTCTCTCTCTCTCTCTCCCCAGTCTCTCTCTCTCCCCAGTCTCTCTCTCTCCCCAGTCTCTCTCTCCCAACCCAGTCTCTCTCTCTCCCTCTCTCCCCACCCAGTCACAGTCTCTCTCCCCACCGTCTCTCTCTCTCACCAGTCTCTCTCTCTCCCCTCCCAGTCTCTCTCCCTCTCTCTCCCCATCCAGTCTCCATCCCTCTCCCCTCCCAGTCTCTCTCCCTCTCCTCTCCCAGTCTCTCTCTCCCTCTCCCCTCCTAGTCTCTCTTCCACTTGCTCCACACCCAGTCTCTCTCTCTCTCTCCCCACCTATGCTCTCTCTCTTTCTTTCCCCACCCAGTCTCTCTCTCTCTCTCTCTTTCACCCCAGTCTTTCCCTCTACCATCCCAGTCTCTCTCCTTCTCTCTCCCCATCCAGTCTCTCTCTCTCCCCACCCCGTCTCTCTCCCCACCCAGTCTCTTTCTCTCTCTCCCCACCCAGTCTCTCTCTCTCTCTCCCCCCGTCTCTCTCTTGCTCTCCCAGTCTCTCTCTCTCCCCCAGTCTCTTGCTCTCTCCCCCCAGCCTCTCTCTCACTCCCTCCCAGTCTCTCTCTCTCCATCTCTCTCTCTCTCTCCCCGTCTCTCTCTCTCTCCCTCCAGTCTCTCACTCTCTCTCCTCTCAGTCTCTCTCTCCCAGCATCTCTCTCTCCCCCAGTCTCTCTCTCTCTACCCCTGTCTCTCTCTCTCCCCGTCTCTCTCTCTCCCCAGTCTCTCTCTCTCCCCAGTCTCTCTCTCTTTCCCGTGTCTCTCTCTCTCCCCATCTCTCTCCTCCCAGTCTCTCTCTCCCCCATCTCTCTCATCCCAGTCTCTCTCTCTCCCCATCTCTCTCCTCCCAGTCTCTCTCTCTCCCCCCATCTCTCTCCCCAGTCTCTCTCCCCCAGTCTCTCTCACTCCACGTCTCTCTCTCCACGTCTCTCTCTCTCTCCCGTCTGTCTCTCCCCGGTCTCTCTCTCTCCCCAGTCTCTCTCTCCCCAGTCTCTCTCTCACTCTCCCCCAGTCTCTCTCTCTCCATCTCTCTCTCTCTCTCCGTCTCTCTCTCTCTCCCTCCAGTCTCTCACTCTCTCTCCTCTCAGTCTCTCTCTCCCAGCATCTCTCTCTCCCCCAGTCTCTCTCTCTCTACCCCTGTCTCTCTCTCTCCCCGTCTCTCTCTCTCCCCAGTCTCTCTCTCTCCCCAGTCTCTCTCTCTTTCCCGTGTCTCTCTCTCTCCCCATCTCTCTCCTCCCAGTCTCTCTCTCTCCCCATCTCTCTCCTCCCAGTCTCTCTCTCTCCCCCCATCTCTCTCCCCAGTCTCTCTCCCCCAGTCTCTCTCTCTCCACGTCTCTCTCTCTCCACGTCTCTCTTTCTCTCCCGTCTGTCTCTCCCCCAGTCTCTCTCTCTCCCCAGTCTCTCTCTCTCCCCAGTCTCTCTCTCTCCCCCAGTCTCTCTCTCTCTCTCTGCCCCAGTCTTTCTCTCTCTCTGCCAGTCTCTCTCTCTCTCTGCTCCAGTCTCTCTCTCTGCCCCAGTATTTCCCTCTCCCCCAGTCTCTCTCTCTCCCCCAAGTCTCTCTCTCTCCCCCAGTCTCTCTCTCTGCCCCAGTCTCTCTCTTTGCCCCAAATCTCTCTCTGTCTCCCCCCAGTCTCTCTCTCTCTCCCCCCAGTCTCTATCTCTAACCCCCCAGTCTCTCTCTCTACTCCCCCAGTCTCCCTCTCTACCCCCCCCAGTCTCTCTCTCTCTCCCCCCAGTCTTTCTCTCTCTCCCCCAGTCTCTCTCGCTCCCCCAGTCTCTCTCTCTCCCTCTTTCTCTCTCTGAAGGCCGCAAAAATATTTGTGTAGATAATCACAGCGATATTCTGGGCAAAAGTCCTAGGCCTAGAAATTCAGTATAGCCACGTTTGGGGTGCTACAGTCGGGCGGCCGCTAAAGTTTGCGCCCGGCACAAGTTCGCGCCACCTTCGCCGATATTCAATCGCATCGCCCCAAGAGGTTGCTGCTGCGCTAAAACAGGCGATGCATGACTATCATTAGGCGCTAAGCCGGCGGCCCGGGGCGATACCCCCGAGGGCGGGCGCAGCGCAGGTGCGGCGAGTTGCTGATTGACGGCAGACACTCTGGCGCCGGTGAGCTCTTAAAGGGGGAGGGTGGATTTGTTTGCCTGCCACGCCTTGCACACTGCAGCCCTGAAGCAAGGCCTGACCACTGCTGCTTCATCTGTACAACACCCAGGACTATGGAGAAGGCCAACGTTTGCACTCATTGCAGCCCCCATTATATGTTTCCAATCAATGCTATGGCTCTGAAGTTAAAGACAAGTGCAAAGCTGTGGCCTGAAGCCACAAGTACCTGTGCGAGTGTTGAGCCAAACCAGAAAGCTCTCTACCTTTGTCTCTCTGCAAAGATCCGTCTCTCACAAAGAAGGAGTGTTGCAAAAAGGCTGCCTTTTCTACTGCAGGAGGAGTGCCCTTTAATTTGCGCCCCCCGCGCTCCGCATCAACTGAGAACCGTTCCCCTCTACCAGTCGCTAGGGGCGCCAGGCGCACAATAGGGCGGCGCCACTGAATTTCCGGTTTGGGGCGCACAAAGGGCGTTGCACGATGAAACGACGTCAGGATCTGCGCGCGCAGCTGAGCGCGCGCAAAGGCTTTGCGCCGCCGCTAAATCTTTACTGAAGTTGGGGAGAGGTGCAGATCGCGCTGCGCCCGGCCGCTAGCCGCCTAGCGCCCAACATCTCCTCCTCCTAAGGCGCTAGCGGCTGGCGCAAACAACTGAATTTCTAGGCCCTAGAGTCTCCTTTAGTATAGTCATTGATTTTCAAAAGATAACCCGAAAGCCTCAGGCGCAGGCGCAGGCTCGGTCCCATTGTCGTACTGCGCATGTGCAGAGGGAGCCACAGAACCCGAGCAGCCAATCACTGCTTTTTATGGAGTGACATTGTCGTCACGCACAGCAAACAAAGCAATGCCTCCCCCAGGGTTCACAACATTCAAGTGGCAATAAGAGTGATTATTAGTGAAATGATTGAAACATTAAGGTGAGTTACCACACTCACAAGAAAATTATTACAAATTTAGATGGTTAAATTATAACTTACAACCTAAATGTGTGAGTAATTCTTTTTATTTTACTTCCATAGTACATTTTGTAGTCTTGATTAAACTGTAAGACCTAAAGCAAACCTTTCCTATTAATCAAATTATCGAATACCTGGAGTGTATATGGGAATGAAAGAGAATGCATATTTGTTTCTGAAAATACTTATCAGATTAACAATATGTTGGCAGGAATGTAAGATTGCAAAATCTATGATTATAATTTGCTGTTATTAATTCTGGATTCAAAAACAAATTCGACATTCTTAAATGTAACAAAGCAGAATACAAATATAATATTCTAAATATAAAACTCAAAATTCTTAACTGAGCTAAAAAGGTGCTTTATCTAAAAAAAAATGTTAACTCTGTTTCTGGACTGTCTATTTACAGGTGTAGTGAATGATTTTTCACTGTGGTTCTCAGACTGTAGTGCATACCCCACTGGTGGGGCGTGAGGCCTGTCCAGATGGGGTGCAGTGAGGGGGCTAGTCGGCTCAGAATTTGCACTCTTAAATTAATTTGAATACCACAATGTTGCTACAGTGCTTTCTTCAAATTGGCCTTGTCAATCACAAACTTCTCACACTCCAAACCATCACACATATTTGGTTTTCCTTTTCTGTCTTTTTTTCAAGAGCTCCACTGCTAAATTCTGTCTCTTGTGAAGTTCCAATGGCTGACCTGATCCCACGCAGGTTAGATTAAAATTAATCACTTGTTAGTGACCCCAGTGTGCTCAGCTGGTAAAATTACCTGCGGAGCTCAAATAGTTTAATGAACTCTTTCCTCTATTTATGCAAAAATAGATGAAAAAGATTTTATGTAATGTGGCGGGGGAGGCGGGGGAGGGGTGATGGTTACTATGGCACAAGGAACATCTCCAATACACACATAAGGGCCAATTTTCCTGGCCTCCTCTGCTCTGGCACCTTTCAGGCCCAGGAACGCCAGGAATTCCTGTCCCAGTATAACATGGCCTGATAAATTTTGATATTTAAAAAGAATCATTTTTATCAATACTGGTAGTTCCACTGTACCTGCTTCTAGGTCATAGATGTACTGTCCAATCTACCCTAACCCGGTGAGATGACACCATAAAAGAAAGAAAGGCTTGCATTTATATAGCACCTTTCATGACCTCAGGATGTCCGAAAGCGCTTTACAGCCAATGAAGTGTAGTCACTGTTGTAATATAGGAAACGTGGCAGCCAAATTGTGCACAGCAAGCTCCCACAAACAGCAATGTAATAATGATCAGTTTTTTTGAGTGATGTTGATTGAGGATTAAATAATAGCCAGGACATTGTGGCTAACTCCCCTGCTCTTCTTCAAAATAGTGCCATGGGATCATTTACGTCGGGCTGAGAGAGCAGGCGAGGCCTTGATTTAACGTCTCATCCAAAAGATGTAACGAACACCTAACAGTACACCCAATGTAATCCAGAAATTTTTGACCCATCTCATTCCAGCCCATGGACCAGCTCAGATAATTTTGTAGATTGAGAATTGAATTTAAACAGTTTATTATTTAAAACCCTAGATTGAGTTAGAGGTTTTATTTCACATTGGTTACACCAATTAAAAATCTTAACGATGTTAACTTATAGGAATGATGACTAATGGCTGTGTGGAACATGTTTGGTGTCACTTTGTTTCTTGAACTGTGAAAAGCCACTGTTACAAATTTGGGTCTGCTATAGATACCTCCTTGGATTCAATGGCATCAGACACTCTTGTAAGTGAATCCCTCACCCCTTACATTCTCTTCCTCTATCATCAATCTTATTTATAGAGCAAATGTTTGCAATATGCAGCAAACAACAATGATCTTGAAGATCTTGATGGGGTGTACTGTTGGGTGCCCCCTGATCTGTCAAGGAATGTGAAATGCTACTTCAGGATCCCAATGGTACATTCTATGATGATCTTGGTAACTGCATGGGGCTTATATTATTATATATCAGTTTATATCCATGGCTTTTGCAAAGGGTTGGGGTGATCATATGGGGTGGTTGGAATGAAGGGCGGGATTGCAGGGCTGAGGCAGGCAAGAAGCTGTCCGATCCTCTGGAGAGTGAGGCCCAGGAGATTTTAACTCCCGGGCCTCATCTGTATGATTGGCGTCAGTCTCCAACCTAAACCCGGTAGGAAGCACGACCTGGCTAGTGGATGGGAGCAAGCCACCGCCAGCGACCCGATGGAAAGCCTGCGGCACTAAGATAAGTGATTGGTGTGGGGAATTGGATGGCCAGGTTCCGCAAGGAAACAAAAAAAAAGAAACTTATCTTTCAAGGCCTCTTCTGGCCCCGGCTCCTCTTTCCAACAGGTTTGGCCTGGCGTAGAGGTCGCGGGGTTTCCCCGCACCTGCTTGGAGTTCAAATTGCAGTCAGGCACCGATGACAACATTGGAGCCTTATCTGCATTTTTAAAGCAGGACCCCACCAAAAGCCTGTCCACCCGATTTCTGCTGGGTGGAGGTTGGGGTTAAAATGCCCCCCATTATGTCTAAAGAGAGGAGCCTACTGCAGGAGGAGCTATCCTTGTAGTCTACCTTTGCCTTCAAATAAGGGCGGCTCAGATGATTGCCTTAGAGTTTTTTTTATATTCGTTCATGGGATGTGGGCGTCACTGACAATGCCAGCATTTATTGCTCATCCCTAAGTCCCCTTGAGAATGAAAGCATTGTGACTGCTACCTGGAAAATGTGCATTGACATGCATGATCTAATATTGGTCTGCACCAAGTGGAGCCATTTCCAGTTCAGTTAGGTGAAGGACAAATATCGAGGGCCATTGATGGCCACATGGCTTTCATCAATAATGGCATGCACTTTGGAGAATCTAGCAATGTGATGAAATTGGGCAGCTCTATCATTCTATCCTTCCTGTTCAGCGAAACAATGCATCAGTGACCTATTTGATATATTCATGTACTGAATAGGCTAATATTGCAGATGTCCCTTGTAGTGCTCTGGAAGTGGCCAGAAGATAAATGTTGAGGGCAGTACTGACCCAACACCACTGGCTGTGGTATCCTAATGGTCAAGAAAGTCTGTTTGCAGGTCTGTTTTCAACACCTCTGTAATTGTTTTCCTACAAAGGCAGTTCTCCTCTGACACGGTCAGGTTACTGGGTGTGGGCCTATAAAGATGAGTACTCAGGTTATGGTGGTTGCTGGCAGTGTAACTGGGGTGCAATTTCATCTCCCTGACATCCCTTCTTTGGTCTTAGAATCATACAGCACAGAAGGAGGCCATTCGGCACATGGTGCCTGTACTGGCTCTTTGAAAAAGCTGTCCAATTAGTCCTACTCACCTGCTCTTTCCCCATAGCCCTGCAAATTTCTGCTTTTCAAGTATATATCCAACTCCCTTTTGAAAGTTACTATTGAATCTACTTCCACCACCCTTTCAGGCAGTGCATTCCAGATCACAACAACTTGCTGTGTAAAAAAATCCTCCTCAGTCCCCCCTTTCCAATCATGTTAAATCTGTGTCCTCTTACCGACCCTCCTGCCAGTGGACAGTTTCTCCCTATCTACTCTATCAAAACCCCTCAAGATTTTGAACATCTATATTAAATCACCCCTTAACCTTCTCTGCTCTAAGGAGAACAATCCCAGCTTCTCTAGTGTCTCCACATGACTGAAGTCCCTCATCCCTGGTAATATTCTGGTAAATCTCCTCTGTACTCTCTCCAAGGCCTTGACATCCTTCCTAAAGTGTAGTGCCCAGAATTGGACACAATGCTCTAGCTGAGGCCTAACCAATGATTTATAAAGGTTTACCATAACTTCCTTGCTTTTGTACTCCATGGCCTCGATATTAACCCGTCTCTCATGATGGAGGTTGTGGGGTTAAATGCTTAAAAGAGCAAAACGCAATCCCAACCCAATGCACATGCACCTGCTGCCATTTTTATGGCTGTGGGTAGCGTAGCATGCGAGTGTTGGGAAACGTCATTAACATATGGAGAAGTGGGACACCTCATTAACACATTTAAAGCAGGCTTCCACAGTACAATTGGGAGCCTGATTTAAATGTAACTGCTGCCGGCCGGTATTCCCGAGGCTCGCAAACTCCGACAGTGAAATGGAGACAGGAGCTGCCGGCTGCAGCACGTTAGTGCTTTTTACAGCACTCCTTGAGGGTCAGAAGGAGCTGGAGTGCTCCCCCTGGCCCCTCAAGGAAGCCTTCGGTCTCCCCTCTGCTGATCACGGCCTCCCTCGCTAGCGCCAATAGCCCCCTCCCCCCAAGCCCCAATCTGATGCCTGCCCTGCGATCACCACCCCCCCAAGCCCCGATCTGATGCCTGCCCTGTGATCACCGACCCCCCCAAGCCCCGATCTGATGCCTGCCCTGTGATCACCGACCACCACAAGCCTCGATCTGATGCCTGCCCTGTGATCACCGACAACCACAAGCCCCGATCTGATGCCTGCCCTGTGATCACCGACCCCCCCAAGCCCCGATCTGATGCCTGCCCTGTGATCACCGACCCCCCCAAGCCCCGATCTGATGCCTGCCCTGTGATCACCACCCCCCCAAGCCCCGATCTGATGCCTGCCCTGTGATCACCGACCACCACAAGCCTCGATCTGATGCCTGCCCTGTGATCACCGACCCCCCCAAGCCCCGATCTGATGCCTGCCCTGTGATCACCGAAACCCCCAAGCCCCAATCTGATGCCTGCCCTGCGATCACCACCACAAGCCTCGATCTGATGCCTGCCCTGTGATCACCGACCACCACAAGCCTCGACCTGATGCCTGCCCTGCGATCACCGACCACCACAAGCCTCGACCTGATGCCTGCCCTGTGATCACCGACAACCACAAGCCCCGATCTGATGCCTGCCCTGTGATCACCACCACAAGCCCCGATCTGATGCCTGCCCTGCGATCACCGACCACCACAAGCCCCGATCTGATGCCTGCCCTGTGATCACCGACCCCCCCAAGCCCCAATCTGATGCCTGCCCTGCGATCACCACCACAAGCCCCGATCTGATGCCTGCCCTGCGATCACCGACCACCACAAGCCTCGATCTGATGCCTGCCCTGCGATCACCGACCACCACAAGCCTCGATCTGATGCCTGCCCTGCGATCACCGACAACCACAAGCCCCGATCTGATGCCTGCCCTGCGATCACCGACCACCACAAGCCCCGATCTGATGCCTGCCCTGTGATCACCGACCACCACAAGCCTCGATCTGATGCCTGCCCTGCGATCACCGACCACCACAAGCCTCGATCTGATGCCTGCCCTGCGATCACCGACAACCACAAGCCCCGATCTGATGCCTGCCCTGCGATCACCGACCACCACAAGCCCCAATCTGATGCCTGCCCTGTGATCACCGACCACCACAAGCCCCGATCTGATGCCTGCCCTGCGATCACCGACCACCACAAGCCCCGATCTGATGCCTGCCCTGTGATCACCGACCACCACAAGCCCCGATCTGATGCCTGCCCTGTGATCACCGACCACCACAAGCCTCGATCTGATGCCTGCCCTGTGATCACCGACCACCACAAGCCCCGATCTGATGCCTGCCCTGTGATCACCGACCACCACAAGCCCCGATCTGATGCCTGCCCTGTGATCACCGACCACCACAAGCCTCGATCTGATGCCTGCCCTGTGATCACCGACCACCACAAGCCCCGATCTGATGCCTGCCCTGTGATCACCGACCACCACAAGCCTCGATCTGATGCCTGCCCTGTGATCACCGACCACCACAAGCCCCGATCTGATGCCTGCCCTGTGATCACCGACCACCACAAGCCTCGATCTGATGCCTGCCCTGCGATCACCACCACAAGTCCTGATCTGATGCCTGCCCTGCGATCACCACCACAAGCCCCGATCTGATGCCTGCCCTGCGATCACCACCACAAGCCCCGATCTGATGCCTGCCCTGCAATCACCGACCACCACAAGCCCCGATCTGATGCCTGCCCTGTGATCACCACCACAAGCCCCGATCTGATGCCTGCCCTGCGATCACCGACCACCACAAGCCCCGATCTGATGCCTGCCCTGCGATCACCGACCACCACAAGCCCCGATCTGATGCCTGCCCTGCGATCACCACCACAAGCCCCGATCTGATGCCTGCCCTGTGATCACCGACCACCACAAGCCCCAATCTGATGCCTACCCTGTGATCACCGACCACCACAAGCCTCGATCTGATGCCTGCCCTGCGATCACCGACCACCACAAGCCCCGATCTGATGCCTGCCCTGCGATCACCACCACAAGCCCCAATCTGATGCCTGCCCTGTGATCACCGACCACCACAAGCCCCGATCTGATGCCTGCCCTGTGATCACCGACCACCACAAGCCCCGATCTGATGCCTGCCCTGTGATCACCGACCACCACAAGCCCCGATCTGATGCCTGCCCTGTGATCACCACCACAAGCCCCGATCTGATGCCTGCCCTGTGATCACCACCACAAGCCCCGATCTGATGCCTGCCCTGTGATCACCGACAACCACAAGCCCCGATCTGATGCCTGCCCTGCGATCACCACCACAAGCCTCGATCTGATGCCTGCCCTGCGATCACCGACCATCACAAGTCCTGATCTGATGCCTGCCTTGCAATCACCGACCACCCCTCACCCCCCCCCAACTCCCCCCCCCCCCGCCGACCACCAAGCCCTGATCTGCAGTCCGCAATCCCCTGCTGATCGCCGGGGACTGTCCTCAAGGGTCCCTGCTTGCAGCCTCATGCTGCTGGCTTTCCCGCCCGGCACCCAGCCAGCCTTTCAGTTTGGCCAGCTGGCAGATAGGAAAGCGAAGACAAAAATTGTAATGAGGTCCTGCTGTTAAATTCGACAGGACCGCCATGATCCTGGCGTTGCTGGGTTTCCCCTCCACTGTCCCGTAAATATCGAGGCCTGTGCCTCTATTTATAAAGCTCAGGATCCCATATGCTGGGAAATTGGAACCGGTTCTCGGACATTGGGAGTGTTTCTGGGACATTGGGACCGGTTCTGGGGGAGATGGGACCTGTACAGGCTGGACGGGTTGCACCTCAACAGATCTGGGACCAACATCCTCGCAGAGGGTTTTGCTGGTGCTGTTGGGGAGGGTTTAATCTAATTTGACAGGGGGATGGGCACCAGGATGTAGCATTAGAAAGGAGAAACAAGGTGCACAAAGGATTGGGAGAGACAGATAGCACTAGAGTAAGAAACAGTGAGGTATTAGGTGGGGTCAGACGAAGAGAGAATATAAGACAGTCTAAGATAGGTTTACAGTGCATGTGTGTAAACACACAAAGCGTGGTAAATAAGGTTGGTGAGCTGCAGGCGCGAATAGCCACATGGGAATATGATGTGGCAATAACGGAGACCTGGTTCAAAAATGGGCAGGATTGGGTACTAAATATTCCTGGATATAAGGTGTTCAGGAAAAATAGGGAAGGAAAGAAAGGAGGTGGTGTGGCAGTATTGAATAAGGAGAATATTACAGTGCTGGAGAGAGAGGATGTCCTGGAGGGGTCAAGGACAGAATCTATTCGGTTAGAGTTAAGAAACAATAGAGGTGTCATTACACTACTAGGTGTATTCTATAGGCCACCAACTAGTGGGAAGGATATAGAGGAGCAAATTTGCAGGGAAATTACAGAGAGGTGCAAGAACTATAGAGTAGTGATAATGAGGAACTTCAACTATCCTAATATAGACTGGGATAGTAATAGTGTAAAGGGCAGAGAGGGTAAGAATTTCTAAAGTGTGTTCAGGAGAACTTTCTTGATCAGCACATTTCCGGCCCAACGAGGAAGGAGGCTTTGCTGGATCTAGCTCTGGGGAATGAGGTGGGTCAAGTGGAGCAAGTGTCAGTAGGGGAACAGTTAGGGAACAGTGACCATAGTATCATAAGGTTTAGATTAGTTATGGAAAAGGGCAGGGAGCAATCTAGAGTAAAAATACTTAATTGGAGGAAGGCAAATTTCAGTGGGTTGAGAACGGATCTGGCCTGAGTAAACAACAACAGGAATCAAAGATTGGCAGGCAAAACTATAAAGGAGCAATGAGCTGCCTTTAAAGAGGAGATGGTTTGGGTACAGTCGAGGTACATTCCCACAAGTGGGAAAGGTAGGGCAACCAAAGCCAGAGCTCCCTGGATGACGAAAGAGATAGAAAGATGATGCAGAAAAAGGGGGCGTATGACAGATGTCAGGTTGGGAATACAAGTGAGATCCAGGCTGAATATAGAAAGTTCAGAGTGGAAGTGAAAAAGAAAATAAGAGGGGAAAAGAAAGAGTATGAGAATAGACTGGAAGCTAACATAAAAGGGAATCCAAAAGTCTTCTACAGGCATATAAATAGTAAACGGGTAGTAAGAGGACGGGTGGGGCCAATTAGGGACCAATAAGGAGACCTTTACATGGAGGTCGAGGGCATTGGGTGAGGTACTAAAAGGGTACTTTGCATCTGTCTTTACCAAGGAAGATGCAGCCAAATTCATAGTCAAAGAGGAGGTAGTTGAGATACTGGATGGGCTAAAAATTGATAAAGAGGTACTAGAAATGCTGGATGTGCTTAAAGTAGATAAGTCACCAGGACTGGATTGTATACATCCTAAGATGCTGAGGGAAGTAAAGGTGGTAATTGCGGAAGTACTGGCCATAATCTCCCAATCCTCCTTAGATACGGGCGTGGCGCCAGAGGATTGGAGAATTGTTCAAAAAAGGGTGTAAGGATAAACCCAGCAACTACAGGCCAGTCAGTTTAACTTCGGTGGTGGGGAAGCTTTTAGAAACAATAATCCAGGACAAAATGAACAATCACTTGGATAAATGTGAATGAATTAAGGAACGCCAGCACAGATTTGTTAAAGGCAAATCGTGTTTAACTAACTTGATTGAGTTTTTTGATGAGGTAACAGAGAGGGTTGATGTGGGCAATGCGGTTTATGTGGTGTACATGGACTTCCAAAAGGCATCTGATAAAAATGCCACATAATAGGCTTGCCAGCAAAGTTGAAGCCCATGGAATAAAAGGGACAGTGGCAGCATGGATACGAAATTGGCTAAGTGACATGAAACAATGAAACAGGGAGTAGTGGTGAACGGTTTTTTTTTGGACTGGAGGAAGATATTCAGTGGTGTTCCCCAGGGGTTGGTACTAGGAGCACTGCTTTTCTTGATATATATTAATGACGTAGACTTGGGTGTACAGGGCATAATTTCAAAATTTGCAGATGACACAAAACTTGGAAGTATAGTGAACAGTGAGGAGGATAGTGATAGATTTCAAAAGGACATAGACAGGCTGGTAAAATGGGCAGACATGGGGCAGATGATATTTCATGCAGAAAAGTGCGAAGTGATACATTTTGGTAGGAAGAATGAGGGTTGGCAATATAAACTAAAGGATACAATCTTAAAGGGGGTGCATGAACAGAGAGACCTGGGGGTATATGTGTACAAATCATTGAATGTGGCAGTGCAGGTTGAGAAAGTGGTTAAATAAGCATATGGGATTCTGGACTTTATAAATAGAGGCATAGGGCTAGATTTTCGGGGAGCCATCTGGCGGGGTTTCAGGCATGTTGGGGGGGGGGGGAAATTCCGACTTCGGGGGTCCCAAAACCATCCTGCCCAAAACCCCGCCCCACGTAAGTTTCAGGGGCGGCAGGTACCTGCCCCACACTGGGGCCCGCCGAAACCAGGTGGGAAGGGATTAGTGCCAATTAACTGCCTGTTAACAGGTAGTTAACAGGCAGTTTTTAGCCTAATCCCCATTTTGAGGGGTTTCGTGTTGGTTTGCCGACGGCTCCAAACCACGCCAGGTTAGAGCAGCGGGCTGTCGGGTTGAATGAGTTGGAGGGGTCGAGGTGTTGGTGTCCAGGTGAGTGATGGGTGCATGAGTGCAAAGGTAAGTGTGTTTGGTGTGTCTAAAGTGTGTGAAGAACTTTTACTTACCTTTACTTACCTTAACAGCCTTTCTTCCTGTAGCCGTCGGGAGCGCAGCACTCAGCCGGAACTGAAAGCTGAACAGCTGCGATCTGTCAAAAGTGACAGCCTTCAGCTTTTAGTGCTGCTGAGATTTCTAAATGAGTCTGCGCAGAAGGACTCATCTTAGAAATCAGACTGTCAGTGTCTGACAGCTTCAAACAGCTGTAAAATACTGATATTTCATCTGTCAGAAATCTTGACAGATGAAATTTCAGTCTGTGATGTAACCTGTTGCCGGGTGGCCCTTAATTGCCCTGCTGAGCCTGCTGGGCGGGCTCAACAAGGTCAATCAAGGGAAAATCGCGCGGATTGGCCAGACGCCGAAGTAGGCGGGTCAGAAACCCAAAAGGGGAAGTCCCGCCTTCTTCCCGACAGGTTCGACAAAATCGACCCCATAGTGTGCAAAAGCAAGGAAGTTATGATGAACATTTATAAAACACTGGTTCGGTCGCAACTGGAGTATTGTGTCAAATTCTGGGCACCGCACTTTAGGAAGGATATGAAGGCCTTAGAGAGGGTGCAGAAAACATTTACAAGAATGGTTCCAGGGATGAGGGACTTCAGTTACGTGGATAGACTAGAGAAGCTTCGGTTGTTTTCCTTAGAGCAGAGAAGGTTGAGAGGAGATTTGATAAAGGTGTTCAAAATCATGAGGGGTCTGAACAGAGTAGATAGAGAGAAATTGTTCCCATTGGCGGAAGGGTCGAGAACCAGAGGACACAGATGATTGGCAGAAGGTCCAAAGGTGACATGAGGAAAAACTTTTTTACGAAGCGAACGATCTGGAATGCACTGCCTGAAAGGGTGGTGGAGGCAGATTCAATCATGGCTTTCAAAAGGGAATTGGATAAGTACCTGAAGGAAAAAAATTTGCAGGACTACGGGTAAGGGTGGTGGAGTGGGACTAACTGAAGTGCTCTTGCAGAGGGCCGGCATGGGCTCAACGGGTCGAGTGGCCTCTTTCTGTACTGTAACCATTCTATGATTCTATGCTTTTTTAACAGGCTTATCAACTTTTGCTGCCACCTTCAAAGCTTTGTGTACGCACATCCCCAGGTCTCTCTGTTCCTGCATCTCCTTTAAAATTGCACCATTTCGTTTATATTGCCTCTCCTCATTCTTCCTTCCAAAATGTATCACTTCACATTTCTCTGCATTAAATTTAATCTGCCATGTGTCTGCCCATTTCATCAGTCTGTCTATGTCCTCTTGAAGTCTGCTACTCTCCTTCTCACTGTTTACTACATTTCCAAGTTTTGTGACATCTTCTTCACTATATTCTGTGAAATCTAGTACTAGGATGTCACTGAATAAACTTCCCATTAACTTTCAATTGCAGGATACAATCGTAAAGGAGGTGCATGAACAGAGAGACCTGGGGGTATATGTGCACAAATCGTTTGGAGCAGTCATCATTTGCTTAGTTTTTGAATATCTAATGAGGCTCTCACACATTTGAGATGGAACAACCAGGTCCATGATTTCTGATGGTACTTTATTGGAAGGACCACCCAGTGACTCATTAGGACACCAAATTCTGGGTCTTATTCACCCACTTCACACTAGCAGAACTATTTCTAAGAGCCATAATTTCATCCGTAACATTTTTTCGAGAGATCATTTACGACGTTATTTACAATCATAACTTCGTATATAACAAGAAGATGGAAAAGACATGCCAAATCCACGTTGTAGTTTTCATGGAAAAATTAGCAACTTATCTAACTTGAGGAGAAGATATTCTCTGTAATGAAATTGCAAACCCATTTATAAAGAACAAATTTACAATTTTGTTAAAGGCAAATCATGTTTAACTAACTTAATCGAGTTTTTTGATGAGGTGACAGAGAATGTTGACGAGCATAATGCGGTTGACGTGGTGTACATGGACTTCCAAAAGACATTTGATAAAGTGTCACATAATAGGCTTGCCAGCAATGTTGAAGCCCATGGAATAAAAGGGACAGTGGCAGCATGGATATGAAATTGGCTAAGTGACAGGAAAGAGAGTAGTGGTAAATGGTTGTTTTTTGGACTGGAGGAAGGTATACAGTGGTGTTCCCCAGGGGTCGGTACGAGAACCACTGCTTTTCTTGATATATATTGATGACTTGGACTTGGGTGTACAGGGCACTATTTCAAAATCTGCAGATGACACAAAACTTGGAAGTACAGTGAACAGTGAGGAGTATAGTGATAGACTTCAAGAAGACATAGACAGGCTGGTGAAATGAGTGGACACGTGGCAGATGAAATTTAATGCAGAAAAATGCGAAGTGATACATTTTGGTAGGAAAAATGAGGAGAGGCAATATAAACTAAAGGGTACAATCCTAAAGGGGTGCATGAATAGCGAGACCTGTCGGTATATGTGTACAAATCGTTGAAGGTGGCAGGGCAGGTTGAGAAAGCGGTTAAAAAAGCATACGGGATCCTGGGCTTCATAAATAGAGGCATAGCGTACAAAAACAAGGAAGTTATGATGAACCTTTATAAAACACTGGTTCAGCCTCAACTGGAGTATTGTTTCCAATAGGGTGCAGAAAAGATTTACGAGAATGATTCTAGGGATGAGGGACTTCCGTTATGTGGATAGACTAGAGAAGCTGGGGTCGTTTTCCTTAGAGCAAAGAAATTTGAAAGGAGATGATAGAGGTGTTTAAAATCAGGAGGGTTCGAGACAGAGTACATGTCAAAGATGTCTTATAAAAATATTAAGAGTAAGAGGATAACCAAAGAAAGGGTACGGCCTATTAGAGATCATGAGGGTAATCTGTGTGTGGAGATGGGAGACGTCAGTAGGGTTCTTAATGTATACTTGCGTTTGTTTTCACAAAGGAGAGGGGTGAAGCAGTCATTGCTATCGGGGGGAGGAGTATGAAATATTAGATGAAATAAACATAGTGAGAGAGGAAGTATTAAGGGGTTTAGCGCTTTAAAAGTGGATAAATCCCCACGCCCGGATGAAATGTATCCCAGGCTGTTAAGCGAAGCAAAAGTAGAAATAGCAGAGGCCCTGACCATCATTTTTCAATCCTCTCTGGCTTCAGGTGTGGTGCCGGAGGACTAGAGGACTGCTAATGTGGTACCCTTGTTTAAAAAGGGAGAAAAGGATAAACCGAGTAATTACAGGCCAGTCAGCCTAACTTCGGTGGTGGGAAAATTATTGGAAAGAATTCTGAAGGACAGGATAAATCTTCATTTAGAAAGACACGGATTCATCAAGGATAGTCAGCACAAATTTGTTAAGAGAAGGTTGTGTCTGACAAAATTGATTGAAATTTTTGAGGAGGTAACAAGGAGGGTAGCTGAGGGTAGTGCGTTTGATATAGTGTATATGGACTTTAGCAAGGCTTTTGATAAGGTTCCACATGGCAGACTGGTTACGAAGTTAAAAGCCCATGGGATCCAGGGCAAAGTATCAAGTTGGATTCAAAACTGGCTCGGAGACAGGAAGCAGAGAGTAATGGTTGATGGGTGTTTTTGTGACTGGAAGACTGTTTCCAGTGGGGTTCTGCAGGGCTCAGTATTAGGTCCCTTGCTTTTTGTGGTATATATCAATGATCTAGACTTGAATATAGGGGGTATGATTAAGAAGTTTGCAAATGATACTAAAATCGGCTGTGTGGTTGATACTGAAGAAGGAAGCTGTAGACTGCAGGAAGATATCAATAAATTGGTCAGGTGGGCAGAACAATGGCAAATGGAATTCAATCGGAGAAGTGTGAGGTAATGTACTTGGGGAAGGCTAACAAGAAAAGGGAATGGTAGGACACTGAGTAGTGTAGAGGAACAAAGGGACCTTGGAGTGCATGTCCACAGAGGGGAGCAGGCCAGGTAGATAAGATGGTTAAGAAGGTATACGGAATGCTTGCCTTTATTAGCTGTGGCATAGAATACAAGAGCAGGGGGGTTATTCTTCAACTGTATAAAACACTACTTAGGCCTCAGCTAGAGTACTGCATGCAGTTCTGGTCACCACATTACAGGAAAGATGTGATTGCACTAGAGAGGGTACAGAGGAAATTTACAAGGATGTTGCCGGGAGTAGAGAATCTTAGCTCTGAGGAAAGACTGGATAGGCTGGGTCTGTTTTCCTTGGAACAGAGGAGGCTGAGGGGAGACCTTATTGAGGTGTATAAAATTATGAGGGGCATAGATAAAGTGGATAGAAAGGACCTATTTCCCTTAGCAGAGGGGTCAAAAACCAGGGGGCACAGATTTAAAGTAATTGGTGGAAGGTTTAGAGGGGATTTGAGGGGAAATTTCTTCACCCAGAGGGTTGTGGGGATCTGGAACTCACTGCCTGAAAGGGTGGTAGAGGCAGGAACCCTAACCACATTTAAAAAGTACTTGGATGTGCACTTGGGATGCTCTAACCTGCAGGGCTGTGGACCAAGAGCTGAGAAGTGGGATTAGGGTGGATAGCTCTTTGTTGGCCAGCGTGGACACGATGTGCCGAAATGGCTTCCTTCCATGCTGTAATTTTCTATGATTCTATGATGTTCCCATTGGCGGAAGGGTCGAGAAGCAGAGGTGACAAATTCAAGGTCGTTGAAAAAAGAACCAAAGGCGACATGAGGAAAAACTTTTTTACACAGCGAGTGGTTAGGATCTGGAATGGACTGCCTGAAAGGGTGGTGTAGGCAGACTCAACTGTGGCTTTAAAAAGGGAATTGGATAAGTGCCTGAAGGTTAAAAAATTTGCAGGACTACGGGGAAAGGGTGGGGGAGTGGGACTAGCTGAAGTGCTCTTGCAGCGAACTGGCATGGGCTCAACGGGCCGAATGGCCCCCCTCTGTGCTTTAATCATTCTATGATTCTATGTTTCATATAAGTAGCAATTTTACAAAATTGCACTCCCAGCAGGGGGCCTCACTTGCTGGGAACCCACATCAACAAATCATCCAATAATGGGTGTAAAATTGTGGGGAGTGTGCCAGGAACCTGCATTTGTAAAATTGGCCTAATGGCACACAGAGGAGATCTTCTCCTTGGCTAGATAAATGTGACTGCAAAGAAGTTCAAAAATTGCAATGGAAGTTCCAAAATTGACAGACAAAGTAAAGAAACATTTATCTCAGGCAAATTTATTACTTACACTTATATCTTCCAGATCCAAGTTGTTGAGAATAATGTTGTTGCGTTTCCAAATAATTGGGGGCCTCAGGATTCCCTGAATTGAACATGTTAGGACTGCGCTCTGTCCCACTGTTGCCGTGGTGACACTCACTTTCTGTTCTTCTGCCAGGCTCAGCTGAACCACCTCTGGAAGAGTGATATTGTTTATGCGGTTAATTAACATTCTCTGTCCATACAATTAAAACTTTCTACTGTAATAACACATCAAAAAGACCTCTACAAAGGCTGCAGGAAACTTTCAAATACTTGAAGAAAAGGTTATTTTGGCATTTTCTTCATTTTGATAGACTAATTATCATTTGTGAAAGCATATTACTTTAGATATTGATTTACTTTGAGTTGTGAAGGAGTGTGGAAATTAATTGGAACATGTATTTCCAGCACAGTTCAATATTCAGAGTCACAGCAGACTCCAGATATATTCTGTCAGCAGTGTAAGCAGAGTAACTTGCCTATATTCCCATTCAACAGAATATATGGCTGAAATAATTTAATTATTTTAAGTAATATACTCTGTAAAAAAGTGATGTGGATTTTGTAATTAATTTGTGAAATTAGCAGGTTAATTAATTTAGTGGCGAGTTGATGGTAATGCTAATGTAAAAAATAATTTTAATATGCACATCTTATACTCACATGTACTAAGCAAAATATTTTGACAGAAGTTACAATGTATTCATTCCTCCCAAAGAAATATAATATTTTCAAATTTACTTTATCACATTTTTGATTTTAGACAGTTGTAGTAGAAAATGTCCTTACAGCAAATAGTCAAAAATGCATTTATTTAATACGCCTTAATACTCTGCATTAATTCTTAAAACCAAAAGATCAACAACCATCCTTTATTTTTATATACAGTAAAGAAGGAAGAATTGCATCTCAAATATCATAAAGCACTTCGCATAGAATTAATTACATTGCACAGTTACAATGCTATGGGTAAACAATGGAACCATTTTGCATACAGCAAGATCCCACAAACAGCAATGAGATGAATATCCAGTTAATCTTTTTATGGCCACATTGGCAGAGGATGGACTGTTACCCAGGAGGAATCCTGACTCTTTGAATAGAGCCATAACATTTTTAACACTCAGCTAAACCACCAGCACAAGGCTTCAGTTTAACGTCTCATCCAAAGGGCAGCACGTCCAACACTATAACACTTCTTCATCAGTGCTCTGAAGTGCCAACCTAGATTACATATTCAGGTTTTAATTTGGCACCTGAACCCATAATCTCCTGCCTCAGAGACAAGAATGCCACCAACTGAGCCAAGCTGACAGTACTGACTAAATCAGACTAAACTTTCACTATGCTTAGTTTATCAAATCATTAACCAAAAATATTGAAAATATTAAACGCAAAGACAAAAATAAGATTATCACAGACTGAATTGCCTGTTATTTATGAGACACGATGATTAATTTACTTGTAAAGATAAGCATCTGGAATTTCCATGGAGGCTTTCATGGAGAGATCGGCGGATTACCCAGAGAAATGGCTAAAAATGAACATTTCTGATGAGATCGGGGGAGCCCCGTGGAAATCTTGCCTCAATGCAGTTTTGGCCAAGCAGTCAGAATTCTGTTGCAGAGTTCGGCTGAGGTTAAGTGCCCAGGCTGCTGCAGTAAGAACTGATGTCAAATAATTAAAAGAAAGTAATTAGAAAATAATAAATGCTAGTCATTAATTTAATAGTAAGGAATCAATTTCTTGGGGTTTACACAGATCTTCTGCTTAAGTCATGCCGGACAATCAGGAGAGCCCCTGCAGAAGTTCAACCACCCACCTCTCTTCCTACTTGTTAACTACTTCATTAGAATACGCACAGGTTAAAAAAAACAATCACCTTCCTTTTTGAACAGAACCTTATATAAAAAGTTGCTCTTTCCTACATTAAATAACATCACACTATAAGATTCAGAGCATGCAGTAACATGCTGTGACTCAGAGCTGTTCCTACAAAGGTTTAGCTCCTGCTGCATTGGCGGGGAGAGGCGTCTTTTGCCCTTTTAAGGTCCCTGATCAACTCTTGGGCATCCGCACTGCAGCAGTGCCCAATATTCCTCCGTGGCACTGGTGGGTTACCTTAGCGGTGGGAATCTTGCCGGGAGTCTGCCATGCAGAGACAATGACCCCTCCCCCCCACACCACCGCCGACCCAGGAGCATGGATCAGGGTTGCAGTTGTGTCGGAGAAGCTGGTGGAAGTCATAAGAACATGAGAACATAAGAAGTAAAAGCTGGAGTAGGCCATTCGGCCCCTCGAGCCTGCTCCGCCATTCAACAAGATCATGGCTGATCATCGACCTCAACTCCACCTTTTGTGCTATCTCCATATCCCTGCCACAAAGAGGAAAATCCAGTCGATGTCATCTAAAACCACAGTGCAACTTCCAAAGGCAAAGCATGTTTGAGAATATTGGAACAAGTTAATATAGTCTGGTGTTGATTAGCTGCCTTCAAAGGTTGTGAAAACATCCTTAACCTGGTCCCAACATGTTTCTAGCCCAATTCAACTTGAATTATTAACTCGCTTGGAACATAATATAAAAACCAGACATCTAAACAAACATGAATAACTTCAAACTCAACCATTTCTAAGCAGGGCATACAGATGACAGTTTGGCTTATGTCTACTAAAATATTTATGCTATTTTAGTTACTGAGCAGAAAATGGATATTGGAAATGTCACTCAAACTAGCTAGGCATCAATCTCTGCAGCCAAATAAATATAATTAACATATGATTGGAACCATAATACTATAAATACACTTTGCTATTTTTACTAGTGAATTTCTACATTGGTGTTTGATATGAGGTGGCAGCTGGATGGTGAGCAGGGAGATTGTGATAACAGGACTTCTTTGAGTACAGTCATCCTGGAAGTAGGTAGGGAGTAACAGTGGATGGTACAGAGTGGTGTCAGGAATGGTACTGACTGGGGGGAATGGAAGCCTGACGGGAAGAGGGCATGCAAAGGTAAATCATGATAGTGAATGCTATTAAGGGTGGGAATATCAGAGGGTGAGATGGAGCATTGCAGCAAGGAAGATCGAGAAGAGCGTTGGTGTGATGACACAGCCTTGCTTGACCACGGTCCGTACGTGAATTGGGTCTGTGGTGGAACCGTTGGTCAGGATCACGGCTTGCATGTCATCATGAAGCAGGCAGAGGATGGTGACAAACTTTTGAGGGTAGCCGAATTTGAGGAGGACACTCCATAATCCTTCACAGTTGACAGTGTCGAAGGCCTTTGTGAGATCAAAAGCGGCCATGTACAGCAGTTGGTGCTGTTCCCTGCATTTCTCTTGTAATTGACGCGCGGTAAAGATCATGGCCATTGTGCCCGTTAGTGGGCGGAATCTGCATTGCGACTCTGGGAGGAGTTCTTCAGCCACTGGGAGAAGGCGATTGAGGAGGATTCTTGCGATGACTTTCCCTGTGGCAGACAGCAGGAAAACTCCTGTGTAATTAACGCAATCGGACTTGTCACCTTTCTTGAAGATGGTCACAATTACGGCATCTCTGAGATCCCCTGGCATGCTCTCCTCCTTCCAGATAAGAGAAATGAGTTCATGAATTCGCGCCAGTAGTGCTTTTCCACCATGCTGTTGTGCCTCGGCAGGGATTCCATCTGCTCCTGAGGCCTTTTTGTTCTTCAGTTGTCAGAAGGCCTTTTCAGCCTCATGCCGGGCTGGAGTTGTGCTGAGATGGTGGTGGGTAGCATGCTGCGGGATGGAGTTGATGAAACTCGTGTCGAAGACAGAGTCTTAGTTAAGGAGATCTTCGAAGTGCTCCTTCCAGTAAACACTGACTGCCTCTCTGTCCCTGATGAGTACCTCTCTGTTCTTGGCCCGCAGTGGGGTGGGGCCTTGGGTGCTTGGGCCGTAGATGATCTTGACTGCGCTAAAGAATCCACGCATGTCGTGGTTGTCACCCTGCTGAAGTGGAGCTAATTTACAGAACAAACGGGAAACTATTCAACTTCCGTCGCCTCCAGTCCAGATTCAAGGTCATCCCATCCTCTGTCGTTGAATTACAGTATGCAGACGACGCTTGCATCTGTGTTCACTCGGAGGTCGAACTCCAAACCATCGTCAACACCTTCACCGAAGCGTACGAGAGCGTGGGTCTTACACTAAAAATCCGTAAGGCAAAGGTCCTCTACCAACCTGCCCCCACCACACAGTACTGCCCCCTGATTTTCAAAATCCACGACAACGCCTTGGACAACGTGGACACTTTCCATACCCCAGCAGCCTACTGTCAACAAGGGCAGACGTTGATGACGAAGTCCAACACCGCCTTCAGTGTGCCAATGCAGCCTTCGGTCGCCTGAGGAAGAGTGTGTTTGAAGACCAGGACCTCAAACCCAGCACTCAGCTCATGGTCTACAGAGCAGCAGTGATACCCGCCCTGCTGTATGCCTCAGAGACATGAACCATGTACAGCAGGCACCTCAAAGCACTGGAGAGGTACCACCAACGCTGCCTCTGCAAGATCCTGCAAATCTATTGGAAGGATAGGCGCACCAACGCCAGTGCTCTCGCTCAGGCCAACATCCCCAGTATTGAAGCTTTGACCACGCTCGATCAGCTCCGATGGACGGGTCACATCATCCGCATGCCCAATACGAGACTCCCAAAACAAGCGCTCTACTCGGATTTCCGACACGGCAAGAGAGTCCCAGGTGGGCAGAGGAAACACTTCAAGGACACCCTCAAAGCCTCCTTGAAAAAGAAAAAGTGCAACATCCCCACTGACACCTGGGAATCCCTGGCCCAAGACTGCACAAAGTGGAGGAGAATCATCTGGGAAGGCACCGAACACCTTGGCCTCGATTTTCATTGGGCCGTGAGGCGGGCTTTTAGGCGTGTGGGGGGTTAAAATCGCAAAACATAGGGGTCGCGACCGCCCCCCCCCCCCCGCCTGGTTCCCGCCTCCACGCCATTTTAACCTAGGTATGTCTGATTGACCCAAATCAGTCCCGCCTGCAACAGGCTGGACTGGTCTTTAGGGCCCTTAAACAGCACTGATTGGCCTTTATAATCCCATTTTAACAGGCCCTTGCCTGTTTAACCCTTTTCCCATGTAAAACGCGCCTGGTGGGGATGACGCCTGTGAAACCTGGCGTGAACACTATTGGCTTGTTGTCTATCAGCTGCAGGTCCAACATTAAAGAGGATATTTGATCAGTCATCATTTGCAAGTGGCAGGACTTTGTTGTCTCAGGTCTGGGGGAACTTTTACCAGGCCTGGCTACACCTGTGGAAGGTTGTAGCCTCACACACTTCTCCAGTGTGACCTCCTGTGAGACCCCTCTCACCACCCTCACTCAGTGCTTCCTCAACGGAGTCATACACCAGAAGCATGGGAGCCATTTATTTCCTTCCCATCTGGGCATTAGATGAGGAAGAAGACCAGCTGCGGCATCAGCAGAACCAGCACCAACAGCAGCACCAACAGCAGCAGCACCAGCAGGAGCGCCAGCAGGAGCGCCAAGCTGCTGCTCACCCACCTGAAGCTGCACAGGCCAGAAGGGGCCAGCGCTTGGAAGTCGCTTGAGAGCACCTTGCTGCACATCAGGGGGCCATGGGGACACATATCTGCACTGGCAGTCCTACTCAGAAGGACTTCCATGAAGGTCTGGTTTCTCTGTTCAATAGATGCCCATCGCTCCTCAAGAGATGTCATTCTATTCTGAACACTCACCATGTTTTCCATACCCTGGCGACTTAGCTCCTCCATGGAGGCTGCCATCCTTTCCATGGTGATGCGGTCAGGAGCCAATGACTCCACAAAGGCTCTGCTCATGTTCGCTATGGACTCCTCCATTCGCTCCACACTCACATCGACCCTGGAGACAAAACCTGCCAGAGACTCCTGCATCTGTTCCTGGAGTTCCAGCACCGCTGATCTTCTGGATGGACCCAGAGGCAGAGGGTCAACATGCAGCTGAGCCGAGCTGGCAGAGTCCTGCGCCCTCCGACCAGAACTCTCCACTGCTGTCCCTGTCTCCACAATCTGCTGATGCTCACTTGTGAGCTGTGATACACCAGGTGACAACACTAGTCTATGTCCCAAAGGTCCCACCGAGGTGTAAGTGTCTGCGCTGGTGCTGGGTGCGCTGAATTCTGCTGACACTGCGCCCTCAGAGGTTGCAGCTTCCTCTGAGGAGTCTGGAGGCTCAGGCTCTTCCTCCTGGCTAGTGGGGACGGGTGCTTGTGATGGTCCTGTGGGGGAGTAAAGGAAAGAGTCAGAGATGTGATGCCAATGTTACATGCACATTGCATATTGCAGATGATCATAAGTGCATCTGTTAGAGCTTCAGAATCATTATCAGCGACTCATGCAATGTCAATGAGAGAGATGGAAAACTATTCTGTCACCAGCTTGCTGTGATGCACCCCTCTGTCCATCCCCCACTTGCGCATCTTCCTCCACTCCTCCGATCTCCAAGACCGCCTCCTCCCAGGGGGCGAGCTGGGCTACTGAGGGTGGCCCTCCTCCTGTCCTCGCTCTTTCT
Organism: Somniosus microcephalus; assembly: GCF_052327205.1. Taxonomy (NCBI): domain Eukaryota; kingdom Metazoa; phylum Chordata; class Chondrichthyes; order Squaliformes; family Somniosidae; genus Somniosus; species Somniosus microcephalus. The sequence continues at coordinate 84,456,824 of NC_140988.1, forward strand.
CGCTTATTGTGAGCTCTCTTTTCCTGTAATGAGTGAGACAAGTGGAGGTTGAGTGAGACTGAAGGAGTGAGTGTAGAGATTCCATAGCATCGATACTTAGAAGGAGACAAAGATGGAGTGAGGTGGCAAGACCAAGGACCCTCCCTGTGTGTTGTCAGTTGTTTTCATAGCATCACAGTGATAGGGAGTGTGAGGGCTGCACAGTCGAATAGTTAGGTGAATGTGACCATAGAGAGAGAGGGAATGGGTAAGGGTGCATGGATGTCAGTGTCAAGTGGGATGTGGAGGAAGAGATTGCTAAAGCTGAGTGCTGGTGAGGAAAGGCAATGGGGATCAGGTTGAGGGTGATGGGAAATTCATACTCACTTTTCCAGTGCGCAGAAGGTCATGAAATCTCTTCCTGCACTGAATCCAGGGTCTGCGGGTTACTGATAATGAGTTGACCTCCTCTGCCACCTGGATCCACACAGCCTTGGTCTGCTGGGGAGGCTTCTTCCTCCCTGAAGAAGGGAAGAGCACCTCTTTATGAGCTCTTGCTCCCTCAACTAAAGCCTGCAAGGCAACGTCATCAAACCTGGGAGTAGTCCTAAGTCTTTCACTGGCCATTCTGCCTCCAGGTCCCTGTAGCATGAAAGGCCAAAAGGTTGGCAGTCTGCAGAAGAAGCAAGGCTTGTTGCAGACCTTAAATGCAGCAGCAATGATGACGTCATCGGAGGCGACCTTCAGACTGGAAAAACTCATTTGCCATGGGTTCCCACACGCTGGAAATCAATTGGCCAATTAAGTTAAAATCGCATCAATCTCCCACACCGATTTAGATTCGGGTGGATAACACAAAATGCGGATTACACGACTCCGGCCCGCCCCTGAATTAAAATCCAGCCCTGTAGGTCCCGCATTGGACTCATCAGTTACCTGAGAACTCATTTTTAATGTGGAAGCAAGTCATCCTCGGTTCTGAGGGACTGCCTAAGAAGAGGGGCAGAAGGGAACTTCAACTTAAATGTTCGATTTAACAATTTCAGTGTGTAGTTTATTATGTTAATATATAAATTGTAATAAAACATATTCATTAGAGAAGATAATAATCTACCCATTTGCATTTAATTGCAGCCAGAATGTGGAGAACACTAATTATGCCTGTATCACACACACAAATATTTTTGATGCAATGATTTGATCATTTTTATAGTTGACCCAAACAGAGGCACTGATCAAAAAGAGTAGAAACAATGAACTAAGTAGAAAAACCAGGTGTGAGCCTACACTGAACCATTCTGAAAACTCCTGCTCCAGAGTCGTGTCTTATTCCTGGGTGTGAACGTGGCAAACCGAGCCTCCACCTGTCAAGAGCAACAGCAGGGAGGCTCAGCCGATTTTAATGGCCGGACCTCATTAGCAGGCCGCTTCTCCGACATCCTGACCAAAAGGGCTGGGAAGTTGGCGGGAAGTGGCTGCCCAGCCGTTAAAATTAGGGGGACAGATAGCATCCTTTGTAAGCAGGATCGAGAGTCCCACATTGGACGTTGCCTACTGGTGCCAGGGTGAGGGACTTCTCGAACCAACTTGAAAGGATATTGGAGAGGGAGGAGGAGGATCCAGTCATCCATGTTGGGAGCAACAACAACACAAAGGCCTAGAAATTGAGTGGGCTTAGCGCCCATTTTGCGGCGCTAGAGGGCATTGCGCTGGACTTACAGACAGTTTTGAAATTGACTAGGGCCCAACATCGGCGTTACACCGGTAGCGCTGCGCCGGCACCGATGACGTCATCGGTGTGCGCAGCATCCCGGTTGCCGTGGTGACGGGCCCCAGCGCCGAAATTCAGTTGCGGCCGCCTCGCCCGTGGCAGCCGCAGCTAAGACTCTGGCAACAGAGTCTTACACGACTTTGCGCCGGCGCATAAAGGTGGAGCGGTGGCCGGCCACTTTCCCGCCGGCCGCCTGCCCGCACCTCCCTCCCCGGACTCCCCCACCCCCCCCCCCGCGGAACAGATGCTTCTCGGCTGCGAGCCTGGCACTTCCCCGAGGTGCCGGGCTCATTATTGTGGCGATTTAACCGGCCAGCGGGCGGGTGCAGGCAGCTCCTCCTTAACTGAAGGAGGAGGCCTGCACTTCCCGAGCCTGCCGCACCGCATCGGGCGCCGCAGCGCCGGAATAGCGCCGCAATGCGGCGCGTAGTGCCAGTTTTCAGGCGCAAACAGCCTTCAGTAGCGCCGGCAGCCATTTGGGCGCGGCGCTACTGAATTTTTGGCACGCACAGCGCGACTTAGCACCGGCGCTAAATTTCCGGCGTTAAGCCCCGGCGCAGCGCAAACTCAATTTCTAGGCCAAAGAGTAGGCAAGACATCCGGTTCAGAGTGTACCAGGAGCTAGGAGCTAAATTAAAGGTAGGCCCCGATTTTAACTCCAGGTGGATTCCCTGCTCAGACCTGAGTTAAGTTACAGTTGATTCTCAATGATGTGATCGGGCCGCAACATGTATGTGTAAAGAAGGACCCTGTTGGCTCTGGGTGCATATCCTTGCTGCCCGCGCAGGAGAGCAGGTTAAAATTGCAGATGTTGTGATCATGGCGGCTTTCGGACAGGTAAGAGCCAGGGAGATTTTAACTGCCCACCCGGTTTCTGCTGAGCGAGTAGGGTTAAAATCGTCTCCTAATCTGTGGATTATTACGTGAGCCACATGCAAATTGGCGTAGGGATAAGCAGATTAGGGAGTTAAACACGTGGCTGAAGCAGTGGTTTGGGAAAGAGGAGTTCCATTTCATGGGACACTGGCACCAGTACTGGGATAGGAACGAGCTGTACTGTTGGGATGGGCTCCACCTGAACCGGGCTGGGACCAGGGTCTAACGGAAAGGATGAATAGGGCGGTCACAAGGACATTAAGCTAGTAAATGGGGTGAGGGCTCAGGTGGAAAAGGTAGTATAAATAATAATTCTAAAACAAACAAAAGGGAAGACAGTAGAGTAATAGTCAGAAATTTTGCTTTAGGCACTACGGGCTAAAAATTGAGTAGCGCCGCTACTTTTAGCGCCCCAGAAAAATTAGCACACACACGATGGAAATTGAGCGGTAGCACCCCAAGAGGGAAGTGGGGCGCTACTGGAAGCGCCCCGCCTCCCTCTTGGGCGCTGCGAGGGAATATCGCGGTGCTACGTGCCGCAGCACCACATCACACCACGGTATTGCAGGCCTTCCTCCCCTTCTTAAAGGGGAGGGGCCTTGCGCAGCTGGGCGGCCGGGGATCGTGAGTGCCAGCAAAAGACCCCGGCACTGAAGAGAAGTGCCGGGCTCATGGAGCGCAGCTGGCACTCCGCGGGGGGGGGGCGGGGCGGTAAATGAGGCCGGGGACGGGAACGGAGGCAGGTGCTGGCAGGCGGCCAGCAACAAAAATGGCCACCCCGCACCTCGCCTCCCCGGCCACAGGTAGGCCCCCCTGACCCCATCGGACATAGTGTCTGGCGGGAAGTCAGGGGGCGCTCCCGAAGATCGCGGCCAGGGTGCTGCGCACAGCAATGACATCATTGCCGGTGGCGCAGCGCCGCAGGGCGCTACCTGTTACCACCGCCACTAACCTCCCGCTGAATTTTGCGGGAGGCATTGGCAGCACCACGCCCAGGCGTTAGTTGCTTTGTGCCCCGTTAGCGCCCTCTTACGGCGCTAAAAGAAGGCACAAAGCAACCAAATTTTTCCCCCTACACGTAAAGGGGAAACTAAAAGATGTAAAATCATTAAATCAGGAGAGAAATAAGAAATGTGTGAGAAAAACAACATTAGAGCAGAAGGACAGGTTAGGGTGTGTGGAGAAATAAGGGATCTGTGTTGGGGCCTCAACTATTTATCATATGTATTAACAACTTAAATGAGGTGATAGAGAGCCATATATCCAAGTTGGCCGATGAAACAAAAATAGGCGGCATTGTAAGCAGTGTAGAGGGAAGCATAAAATTTCTAAAAGTATTAATAGATTACCTGAGTGGGTAAAACTGTGGCAAATGGATTTCAATACAGGCAAGCGTGAGATCATCCACTTTGGACCTAAAAAGGATAGATCAAAGTACTTTCTAAATTGTGAAAAGCTAGAAACAGTGGAGATCCAAAGGCCTAGAAGTTGGGGAACGCTGGAAACCTGCTGGTAACATTGGCGGCCAAGGATAATGGCCGCTAGCCATAGAAAGATAGAAGATAGGAGCAGGAGTAGGCCATTCAGTCCCTCGAGCCTGCTCAGTACCCAGTCCCTGCTTTCTCCCCCTTGATCCCTTTAGCCTTAAGAAATATATCCAACTCCTTCTTGAATATATTTAATGAATTGGCCTCTACCGCCATCTGTGGTAGAGAATTCCACAGGTTCACCACTCTCTGGGTGAAGAAATTCCTCCCCATTTCTGTCCTAAATGGCTTATCCTTAGACTGTGACCCCTGGTTCTGGACTCCCCGACCATCAGAAACATCCTTCCTGCATCTAATCTGTCCAGTCACAATCACAGAATCACAGAATCTACAGTGCAGATAGAGGCCATTTCGGCCCATCGAGCCTGCACCGACACATATCCCACCCTATCCCCGTAACCCCACATATTTAATCCCCTAACACTAAGGGTCAATTTATCATAGCCAAATCAACCTAACCTGCACATCTTTGGACTGTGGGAGGAAACCGGAGCACCCGGAGGAAACCCACGCAGACACAGGGAGAATGTGCAAACTCCACACAGACAGTCGCCCGAGGCCAGATTTGAACTCGGGTCCCTGGCGCTGTGAGGCAACAGTGCTAACCACTAACCACTATGTCAGAATTTTATAAGTTTCAATGAGATCTTCTCTCATTCTTCTAAACTCCAGCGAGTATAAGCCCAACCGACCCAATCTCTCCTCATACGTCATTCCTGCCATCCCAGGTATCAGCCTGATGAATCTTCGCTGAACTCCTTCCATGGCAAGAACATCCTTCCTCAGATAAGCTGACCAAAACTGCACACAATACCCAAGATGTGGTCTCACCAAAGCCCTGTACAACTGCAGCAAGATATCCTTGATCCTGTACTCAAACCCTCTCGCTACGAAGGCCAACATACCATTTGCCTTCCTAACCGCCTGCTGCACCTGCATGCTTACCTTCAGCAATTGTTGCACAAGGACACCCAGGTCTCGTTGCACTTCCCCTTCTCCCAATCTATTGCCATTCAGATAATAATCTGCCTACCTGTTTTTGCCACCAAAGTGGATAACCTCACATTTATCCACGTTATATTGCATCTGCTATGCTTCTGCCCAATCAACTAACCTGTCCAAATCATCCTGGAGTTTCTCAGCATCCTCCTCACAGCACACATGCCCACCCAGCTTTGTGTCGTCTGCAAACTTGGAGATATTACATCTAGTTCCCTTGTCTAGATCATTAATATATATTGTGAATAGCTGGGGTCCAAGGACCAATCCCTGCGGTACCCCACTAGTCAATGCTTGCCACTCGGAAAAAGACCCGTTTATTCCAACTCTTTGCTTTCTGTCTGCCAACCAGTTCTTTATCCAAGTCAATACCTTGCCCCCAATCCCATGTGCCTTAACTTTACACGCTAATCTCTTATGCGGGACCTTATCGAAAGCCTTCTGAAAGTCCAAATACACCACATCCACTGGTTCTCCCTTATCTATTTTACCAGTTTCATCCTCAAAAACTTCCATTAGATTAGTCAAGCATGATTTACCTTTTGTAAATCCATGTTGACTTTGTCCGATCCTGTCACTGTTTTCCAAGTGCTCTGCTATTACATCTTTTATAATGGACTCTACCATTTTCCCCACTACCGATGTCAGGCTTACCGGTCTGTAATTCCCCGTTTTCTCCCTACCACCATTTTTGAACAGTGGGGTAACATTAGCTACCCTCCAATCCATGGGTACTGTTCCAGATTCCATCGAATGTTGGAAGATGATCAGCAATGTATCCATTATTTCTAGGGCCACTTCCTTATGTACCCTAGGATGTAGATTATCAGGCCCTGGGGATTTATCGGCCTTCAATCCCGTCAATTTCCCTAACACCATTTCCCTACAAATCCTGATTTCTTTCAGTTCCTCCCTTGCATCAGGCCCTATGTTCTCCGACATCTCTGGGAGGTTATTTGTGTCCTCCTTTTTGAAGACAGAACGAAAATATGTATTTAATTGGTCTGCCATTTCTTTGTTCCCCATTATAAATTCCCCTGATTCTGACTGCAAGGGACCTACGCTTGACTTCACCAATCTTCTTCTCTTCACATATCTATAAAAGCTTTTACAGTCAGTTTTTATGTTCCCTGCAAGCTTACTCTCATATTCTATTTTCGCCTTCTTAATTAATGCCTTTGTCCTTTGTTGAATCCTAAACTGCTCCCAATCCTCAGGTTTACTGCTTTTTCTGGCCAATTTATATGTCCTCTCCTTGGATCTTATGCTATCCCTAATTTCCCTTGTTAGCCATGGTTGAGTCACCTTTTTTGTTTTATTTTTATGCCAAACTGGGATGAACAAATTCTGTTGTTCATCCATGCAGTCTTTGAATGTTTGCCATTGCCTATCCACCATCAACCCTTTGAGTGACATTCCCCAATCAATCCTACCCAACTCACGCCTCAGACCATCATAGTTTCCTTTATTTAAATTCAGGACCCTAGTCTCTGAGTCAACTACTTCATTCTCCATCTTAATGAAGAATTCAATCATATTATGATCGCTCCGACCCAAGGGGCCTCACACAACAAGATTGCTAATTAATCCTTTCTCATTACATAATGCCTAGTCTAAGATGGCCTGATCTCTGGTTGGTTCCTCGACATATTGGTCCAGGAAACCATCCCGTAAACACTCCAGGAATTCCTCCTCCACAGTATTGTTACTAATCTGGTTAGCCCCATCTATATGTAGATTAAAGTCACCCATGATGACTGCTGTGCCCTTATTGCACGCTTCTCTAATTTCCCTTTTAATGCCATCCCCAACCTCCGCATTACTGTTTGGAGGTCTATATACCACTCCCACTAACGTTTCTGCCCCTTGGTATTTCTCAGTTCTACCCATACAGATTCCACATCATCAGAACTATTATCCTTCCTTACAATTGTGTTAATCCCTTCTTTAACCAGCAATGCTACCCCACCTCCCTTTCCTTTTTGCCTATCTTTCCTGAATATTGAATACCCCTGGATGTTGAGTTCCCAGCCTTGGCCATCCTGGAGCCATGTTTCCATAATCCCAATCAAATTATATTTGTTTACCTCTATTTGCGCAGCTAATTCATCCACCTTATTATGAATGCTCCTCGCATTAAGACACAAAGCCTTCAGGCTTGTTCTTTTAACGCTCTTAGACCTATTAGAATTATTATTTACTGTGGCCATGTTTGATTTAAACCGTTGATTTCTCTGACTGCCACTTTTGTTTTTCTCCTTCCTATCTTTTGCTTTTATCCTTGTTTCCCTTTCCTGTGTCTCCCTGCTCAGGTTCCCAATACCCTGCAATTTTAGTTTAAACCCTCCCCCAGATCACTAGCAAACACTCCCCCTACGACATTGGTCCCGGCCCTGCCCAGGTGCAAACCGTCCGGTTTGTACTTGTCCCACCTCCCCCAGAACCAGTTCCAATGTCCCAGGAATTTGAATCCCTCCCTCTTGCACCATTCTTCTAGCCACGTATTCATCCGAGAGAGCACAAGCAGTACCGCTTGTGCTCTCTCGGATGAGCAGGCATTTTGGTACTGCCTGCTCATTATCATCAGCATGGTGGTGATTTGCTTGTGCAACGTTAATCTCAGGAGGCCACCAAAGGTCACCTCTGTCTCCTGCTTGCCGTATTAGGGGAGCAGGGAAGAAAGGAGCGACCCAAACAGTAGCCATGCATGCTTCAAATATATTAGCTGCCACCCGATGTTTGTCGATTTTTTGTTTGTTTATGACACGAATGCGGATAAAAGAGATCTTATCAGAGATTATCTTTAATCATTGCAATAAGAACATAAGAAATAGGAGCAGGAGTAGGCCATTTGGTCCCTCGAGCCTGAGCCACCATTCGGTAAGACATGGCTGATCTTCTACCTCATCACCACTTTCCTGCACTATCCCCATATCCTTTGATTCCCTTAATATCCAAAAAACTATCGATCACTGTCTTGAATATACTCAACAACTGAGCCCCCACAGCCCTCTGGGGTAGAGAACTCCAAAGATTCACCACCCTCTGAGTGAAGAAATTTCTCCTCATCTCAGCCCTAAATGGCTGACCCCCTTATTCTGGGACTGTGACCCCTGGTTGTAGACTCCCCAGCCAGGGGAAACATCCTCCCTGCATCTACCATGTCAAGCCCTGTAAGAATTTTGTATGTTTCAATGAGATCACCTCTCATGCTTCTAAACTCTAGAGAATATAGGCCTAGTCTACTCAATCTCTCCTCATAGGAAAATCCCCCCATCCCAGGAACCAGTCTGGTGAACCTTTGTTGCACTCCCTCTTTGGCAAGTATACCCTTCCTTAGGTAAGGAGACCAAAACTGTCCACAATACTCCAGGTGTGGTCACACCAGGGTCCTATATAATTGCAGTAAGATGTCTTTACTCTTATACTCAAATCCTCTTCTAATAAGGAGTTCACCCATTGATTTACTGACCCACAAACACTGTGGGCCTCCCGGAAAGCTGCCAGCAAATGCAACCCCCCCAGCACCGCCCCCCACCCCTCCACCCTCACTGATGGGCAAAAATGAAGTTTAAAAGAAGAACTTTGGCAAAGGAGGTGCTTGAAGTTCCGGCATCTATCCTTATAAGTCCTGCCAGACACCTCATGGCCATTAACGCTGCTGAAAGACCTTTCAGCGGCAGAAAATACTGGCATAAATTAGTGCAGGCAGCAATGCGAGCAGAGAAATCAAAAATGGATGAGCTGGTGTCAACTCGGTGTTGCACGCCAGTTGATGTCACACTCCACCTCATTAAAATACTCTTGCCGATAGCAGGTAATAGCAGCTCTGACAATCTGCCAAAACTGGCGGCCGCCGCGGTACCTGCCACCAGTTGGCGGAAGAGCGCTGGCCACTGTTTTTTTGCCATTTCTTGGCGCTAACGGGTTGCGCAAATTTCTAGGCCAAAGAAACTTGGTGGTCCATGTACATAGATTATTAAAATGTCATGGGCAAATACAACAAATAATCAATACGGCTAATGGAATGCTGGGCTTTATATCTAGAGGACTAGAATACAAGGAGATAGAAGTCATGCTACAGCTATACAAAGCTCTAGTTAGACCACACTTGGAGTACTGTGAGCCGTTCTGGTCACTATCCATTTAGGAGTGATATATTGGCCTTGGAAGGAGTGCAGCGTAGATTTACCAGAATGATACTTGGGGCTCCAAGGGTTAAATTAGGAGGAGAGATTACACAAATTAGGGTTGTATTCCCTGGAATTTATACAGTTAAGTGGTAATTTGATTGAAGTTTTCAAGATATTAAGGGGAACAGATAGGGTAGATAGAGAGAAACTATTGCCGCTGGCTGGGGAGTCCAGGAATAGGGGGCATCGTCTAAAATTAGAGCCAGACCTTTCAGGAGTGAAGTTAGGAAAGACTTCTACATGCAAACGGTGGTAGAAGTTTGGAACTCCCTTCCGCAAATGACAGTTGATGCTAGGTCAATTGTTAATTTTAAATTTGAGACTGATAGATATTTTGTTAACCAAAGGTATTAAGGAATGTGGGAGAAAGGCGGGTATACGGAGTTAGGTCACAGATTAACCATGATCTCATTGAATAGTGGAACAGGCTCAAGGGGCAATATGGTCTACTCCTGCCCTAGTTTCCTAAAATCATGCAGCTTGGAGGCAAGGGAACGGTCCCTAGCACAAGGTAAGTGGTCAGAAGGCCTTTGGGAAGGGAACCTTACGACAGGAAAGGCCCGAGATTTCCTTGTTGGGTCTGAAGGAACTTCTACTGGCCCACCAGGAAACCTGTATCAATTTTTTTTAAACCCTTATTACTGGGCCTCCTCCGGCCCCAACTGCTCTTCCTGGTAAATGATGCCTGGTGGGGAAACCGCCCCGGTCTTCCCTCAGGCCTCAGTTTAAAATAGCAGTACTGGTCCTGATGACATGATATGCCTGATCTGCATATTTAAAGAGAACCCTGCCTGCTTGGGGCGGGTTTGCAAAATTGCAATTGACCAGATAGCCACACCATTTTAAATGCCCCCCTTTCCATTTTCTGCCAGGTGGAGGGAGCTAAACCTTCCCCAATTTACCATTGTGCAGACCTGACAGGCTTCAAACAACCAATGCGAAGCGTGTGAAAGTAGCCTTGAGTGAGTATCTCTAAACTTCCTTCTCTTCCTTGCTGTGGGAAAGCATCTACTCTCTCCTAAGCACTTATCCCTTCACAGCAATGGCCAAGATCAGACAGGAACATACGTTGTTGCATTCCATGATCCATCAATACAATATTTAGGAAGGATCGGCAAAAAGGTAGGGGAGGTGGGGTAGCATTGCTGGTAAAGGAGGGGATTAATGCAATGGAAAGGAAGGATATTAACTCGGATGAAACGGAATCTGTATGGGTAGAAATGAGAAATAGCAAGGGGAGGAAAACGTTAGTGGGTGTGATATATAGGCCTCCAAATAGTAATATGGAGGTGAGGGAAGGCATAAAAAGGGAAATTAGAGAAGCGTGCGATAAGAGCACAGCTGTCATCATGGGTGACTTTAATTTACATATTGATTGGACTACCCAAATTAGTAAAAATTCTGAGGAGGAGGAATTCCTGGAATGTTTTCGGGACGGTTATCTGGACCAATATGTCGAGGAGCCGACTCGAGATCAGGCCATTTTAGACTGGGTATTGTGCAATGAGAAGGGACTTATCAGCAATCTTCTTGTACGAGGCCCCTTGGGTCAGAGCGATCATAATATGATCGAGCTCTCAGTCGAGATGGAGAGTGAGGAAATTGAATCAGAGACTAAGGTCCAGAACTTAAATAAAGGGAATTACGAGGGTATGAGACGGGAATTGGGTAAGATTGATTGGGTGGTGTTTCTGGGGGGATTGACAGTGGATAGACAATGGCAAGCATTCAAAGATAGAATGGAAGAATCCCAGAACATGTTTATACCGGTTTGGCATAAAAATAAACCTAAAAAGGTGACTCAACCGTGGATAACGAGGGAAATTAGGGACAGCATAAAATCAAAAAAAAGGGCATATCAACTGGCAAAAAAAAGCACCAGACCGGAAGATTGGGGGCAGTACAGGATACAGCAAAAGAGGACAAAGGGATTAATCAGGAAGGGGAAAATAGAATACGAAAGTAAACTTGCAGCAAACATAAAGACAGACTGCAAAAGCTTTTATCGGTATATCAGGAGGAAAAGACTGGTAAAATCCCAAGTCGGTCCCTTGCAGTCCGATTCGGGAGAATATATAATGGAGAATAAGGAAATGGCAGACCAATTAAACTCATACTTTGGTTCTGTATTCACAAAGGAGGACACAAATAACCTCCCAGGAATATCGGCAAACATAGGGACTAATGAGAGGGAGGAGCTGACAGAAATTAGTATCTCTAGGGATATGGTGTTGGGTAAGTTGAGGGGACTGAAGGCCGACAAATCCCCGGGGCCTGATAAACTACATCCTAGGGTACTTAAGGAGGTGGCCCTGGAGATAGCAGATGCTCTAAGGATCATCTTCCGGAACTCCATTGACTCGGGAACAGTACCCGTGGATTGGAGGGTAGCTAATGTTACCCCAATATTTAAAAAGGGGGGTAGAGAGAAAGCAGGGAATTATAGACCAGTAAGCCTTACATCGGTTGTGGGCAAAATGCTAGAGTCCATTATTAAGGATAAAATAGCGGAGCACTTGACAAATGGGGAAAGGATCGGACAGAGTCAACATGGATTTACAAAGGGTAAATCGTGTTTGACTAATCTGCTGGAATTTTTTGAGGAAGTAACTGGTAAAATAGATGGGGGAGAGCCAGTGGATGTGGTGTACCTTGACTTCCAGAAAGCCTTCGATAAGGTTCCACACAAAAGATTATCATGCAAAATTAAGGCTCATGGGATTGGGGGCAAAGTATTAACGTGGATAGAGAACTGGCTGGCGGATAGAAAACAGAGAGTTGGAATAAACGGCTCGTTTTCGGAGTGGCAGGCAGTGACCAGCGGGGTGCCGCAAGGATCTGTCCTGGGACCCCAGCTGTTCACAATATATATAAATGATCTGGATCAGGGAATTGGATGCAATATTTCCAAATTCGCTGACGACACTAAACTAGGAGGAGGGGTGGGCTCTGATGAGGATGTCAGGAGGCTACAGTGCGATTTGGACAGGTTGGGGGAATGGGCGGATACGTGGCAGATGCACTATAATGTGGATAAATGCGAGGTTATCCACTTTGGGGGTAAAAACAGGAGGGTAGATTATTATCTAAATGGCAATAGATTGGGAGATGGGGAAGTGCAGAGGGACCTGGGTGTTCTTGTGCACCAGTCACTGAAGGAGAGCATGCAGGTGCAACAGGCGATTAAGAAGGCAAATGGTATGTTGGCCTTCATATCAAGGGGGTTCGAGTATAGGAATAGGGATACCTTACTACAGCTGTACAAGGTGCTGGTGAGACCGCATCTGGAGTATTGTGTACAGTTTTGGTCGCCCCATCTGCGGAAGGATGTTCTTGCCATGGAAAGAGTGCAACGGCGATTCACCAGGCTGATACCTGGAATGGCGGGAGTGACCTACGAGGAGAGATTGGGTGGTTTGGGCTTGTACTCGCTGGAGTTTAGAAGATTGAGAGGGGATCTCATCGAAACATATAAAATTATGGCAGGCCTGGACAGGCTGAATTCAGAGAGAATGTTTCCAATGGCCGGGGAGCACAGAACCAGGGGCCACAGTCTAAAAATAGCGGGCAAATCATTTAAAACAGAGATGAGGAAGAATTTCTTCACTCAAAGAGTGGTGAGCCTGTGGAATTCCCTGCCACAGAGGGCTGTGAAGGCTAATTCAATAAATATTTTCAAGAGAGAATTGGATATATTTCTGAAGGCTAAGGGGATTAAGGGTTACGGAGAAAAGGCGGGGACGGGGTACTGAACTGGTAAGATCAGCTATGATCTCAGACGAAGATCAGCCATGATCTCATTGAATGGCGGAGCAGGCTCGAAGGGCCGAATGGCCTACTCCTGTTCCTATCTCTATGTTAATACATCAATGTATTAATTTCTCAAAATGAAGTCAGGTAGTTCAGTTGGTTGAGCGCTCGACTCAGGGCCAGAATGTCCAGCATTTGGATCCTGACATGGTTTGCTCAACCTTTCACCTACCAAGAGAAATAAAATGAGAACTATGTCTTAGATGTGGAGAGAAAACAGAAGACTGCAATGCTTGCCACACTCCTGCAGTATCTCTTATAAAAGCAAAATACGGCGGATGCTGGAAACCTGAAATAAAAACAGAAAATTCTGGAAATACTCAGCAGGTCAGGCAGCATCTGTGGAGCGAGAAACAGAGTTAACATTTCAGGTCCATGACCTTTTGTCAGTTCTGATGACAGGTCATCCACCTGAAATGTTAACTCTGTTTCTCTCTCCACCGCTGCTGCCTGGCCTGCTGAGTATTTTCAGCATTTTCTGTTTTTATTGCAGTATCTCTTGGCTATTTGATAATGGAAACGGGGATCACTGCTACATCCAATTGGTATTTCATGCCTAATGGAGGCTAACTTCTGTTAGTAATTTCTTTTTGGCCTTAAAAAAAATTAACAAACATTTCTAATAGTGCTGTTGACACATGCACGCATGCACACACACACATCCAGGAAAATAGCTTAAGTATAATTGCTGGGAAAACATTTAGTAAAAGGCTCACAAAGATTGCATTATTTTCTCTATTATACATTGTCAAATGCTATCCTTAAAATCCCTATCAAATATGGAGATTATCACTAATCGAATAGAAAGTATTGGACCAGGATCCCCCAATGGATCAATGGGTAAATACAGCACCTGATGTCAACCAGTGCAGTGGTGGTCTCAAAGTCCATAGGCTAAGAAGTGAAGCATCTGCCCTGGACTCCATTCCAGATCCTGTGACCATTACCAGACAGTCCATTGTGTGGGTGTTGAATGAGTGCAGGCCTGGATTTGCTTTTACACTTGTCACACTCTGAGTGACCTGTTGACACTCATTGTGAAGACCCATTTAAAGATGGCTATTGCAGTAAGATATTGGGAGGGCTGCTGGTCTTAATGAAACCCAAACATGAGCTTTTCCTAGAGAATCTCTACTACATCCTAAATAGCAAAAAGTGCCTCAACATTACAAAAATATTGGGAAAATAAATTAATAATAAATAGGAAATGATGTTTTATCTTGATGTAAGAAAATGATGGATATCAATTAAAGTATAAAAGAATATTCTGGTGAGTTGCATAAATGAAGAGGATCTAAGTGGGTACTTATCAATTGATGTGTTTTAGTTTTTGCATGACATTGCGATTCTTCAAATTGGGAATGAATTATTCACTGGGAACTCCAAATGGCTTTAGCCGAAAGCATTTTTGATTGGGGAGAAGATATAATTCACTGATGACAAATCCTTGCACAGAAGCAGAATAATTACTTACAGAGTTTGTCATATAATCCCAATATTTTAGAATATTTGTTTTAACATGACATTATTTCCATATAATTAAATGAATTAGACTCAAAATAATATTGGATTTTAGTGAGGCCTGAAATGACTCACTGCTCACTATCTTTGTGTGCCTAAATCAACGTGTAATATTTTGATTATCATGTAAAGAACAAGATTGAAAACTTAGCTCAATATAAGCAATGCAAAATACAATTGTAATACTAGAATTTGTTTGGGTGATTCTCAGTCATTTCCCATCACAACTATTATTGTGACTTCCATAAAGTTGCTGTGTTGGTGATCTCTACATTTCTTGTATTACAACAGTGACTACACTTCAAAATTACTTCATTGGCCAAGGTGCTTTGGGACATCCTGAGGTCATGAAAGGTGCTATATAAATGTAAGTCTTTCTATCTGAATTGGTTTGGAGATCACAAGGATTCAATCAGAAAATGTGCCACAAAAGCAGATCAGAAGAGGGGGAAGAACATGGACAAAGGTCAAGTTGCAAGAAATTATTTAGAAACACCGATGAGCTAGAAAAATTGAAATTCCTAGCAGAATAAATTGTACAAACACACTGGCCCTGATATTATGGGAAGGCGGGGAGCTTGCGGGGGAGGTCGAAAATGGCCGAAGAACCCGGCAAGGCTGAGGACATGGAAGTCCTGCCGAACTTAATGCCAGGACCTCATTAACATTTTTTATTTCCGTTTCCCGCCAGGCATCTGGCCAAATGGAAGTTTTTCTGGCTCCTGGCAAAATTTTGCTACACAAAGAAGGAGAACGTCAGCAATATTGAGGAAACAAGCCCCCAGGTTCTCTGAAGCCTCCCTGGAAGTCCTGCTGGAAGAGATCAAGAAAGTTCTCTTTTGCAGCCAGCGGCAGTAGAATCCTGAAGCAGCAGGTTCACCAGGCTTGTAAAGAGATTACACAGATTGTTAGTTCCAGGAGCATCACCCCCAGGACCTGGATGCAGGTCTTCAATGCTCTCTCAAGAGTAGCAAAGGTAAGTACAGCTCCTCTTCTCTCTCAACAACATGGCAACAATCCTTTCCCCCCTCTTCTACAGCTCGCAACAATTACTACTACTGCATCACATCATTCACCACCAAACAAAAGTCCACACTTCAACACTTCTCATCCTCATTACAAACGCACACACACCTCTTCTTTGTTCCATTCAAACACCCACTAGCTGTATTCTCTCTGCAAAAGCTAGCAAGCAAATCACCAGTTTCTTTTATGGCTCCTACCTCACTTCCACCCTTTTGTGCATTTATGAAAAACGCACACCCACGCAGCTCGGCTTCATCAAGCTGCATTTTGGTGCCTGTAACCTGCTACTGTCCGGCCTCTCGGTGCCATCCTAACACTTGTCCCTTTTATCTTTCCTTTAGGTCCTTCTCAGTAGCCACAGCTCAAAGAAGATGACCCCTCAGAGGAAGAGTCCTGCTGATGAGGCACTGTCACATGCTCCAGTGCTCCCAAGCACCAGGCAGACATTAGCACCTCAACTGGGTTAGAGAGTCAATTAGATGGGTCCGTACATTGTGAAACACCCAGCACTAGTGAGTAACAACAGGTACTGGTGTCAGGGACAGCCCAGGAGACAGCTCACTGGAGGGCGAGGTCCTCTCACAGCTCTACTGAGGACAAAGATACGGAATTCAGGGGCCCAGCAATGAGAAAGAAACTGCTTGGCAGTTACATCAGGTATTGGAAGACCCGTCAAAGAAATTCAGCACCATGGCTGAAAATGTGTCGGAGTCTGCCTCCAGCTTGTGCGGTGCCATCTCCCATGGCATCAGCATGTTCAATTCCACCTTAGAGAGTGTGGCCACCTCCAGGGACACTGCAGCTGTGTCCTCACAACAAAAGTCAATGTTACACTTTGCAGCTTTGGTGGAAGCTCAAGCTGCCGTCATCAGACTCTGGGCTCCAGCTTGGAGAGACAGGTGTCTACTTTGGACAGATTGGTGGACTGAATAGATAGGGACTTTGAAGGAGTCACTCACTTTCTGCAGTCTGCTATCCTGTTGATGTGTTGAGTACAAAACCCTTAGAATTAAATGTGTCCCACTTTGTCTGGGCCATATTGTAGGGAGCCCCCAGAGTGATCAAGGCACCTGAACCTTTGCTTCAAAATGCCAATAGTATGCTGTATGATGTTTCTGGTAGTTACATGGATCTAATTGTACCTGCACTGCTCAGGTTGCAGAGGGGTTGTATTAGCTGTGGATTATCCATCCGCAGTGATCTCACACCAGCAGAACATTGATAGACTGGAAGCTATTCCTGTTGACAAAAAGATGTTGGCTCATCTTCTGCTGACCTGATTGCTGCATGAATGCAGTCTATTAAGCCCTAGAGACTAGGGAAGCTGGCAGCTGCTGTAATCCTAGAGCTTTCTCATTCTGACTTCCAGCATTTTCTGATTATGGTTCAGATTTTTTTTAATCGTTCCTGGGATATGGGTGTCACTGGTAAGGCCAGTATTTATTGCCCAACCATAATTGCCCTTGAGAATCTGGTGGTGAGCCACCTTCTTGAACCGTTGCAGTCCTTGTGGTGAAGGTACTCCCACAGTGCTGTAAGGGAGTTCCAGGATTTTGACCCAGCGACGATGAAGGAACGGCAATATATTTCCAAGTCAGGATGGTGTGTGACTTGGAGGGGCACTTGCAGATGATGGTGTTCCCATGCACCTGCTGTCCTTGTACTTCTAGATGTTAGAGGTCACGGGTTTGGGAGATGCTGTCGAAGAAGCCTTGGTGAGTTGCTGTAGTGCATCTTGTAGCTGGTATACACTGCAGACACGGTGCGCCGGTGGTGGAGGGAGTGAATGTTTAAGTGCCAATTAAGCGGGCTGCTTTGTCTTGGATGGTGTCGAGCTTCTTGAGTGTTGTTGGAGCTGCACTCGTCCAGGCAAGTGGAGAGTATTCCATCACACTCCTGACTTGTGCCTTGTACATGGTGGAAAGGCTTTGTGGAGTCAGGAAGTGAGACACTCACCACAGAATGCCCAGCCTCTGACCCACTTTTGTTGCCACAGTATTTATGTGGCTGGTCCAGTTAAGTTTCTCGTCAATGGTGGCCCCCAGGATGTTGATGATAGAGGATTTGGCAATTGTAATGCCTTTGAATGTCAAGGGGCGGTGGTTAGACTCTCTCTTGTTGGAGACAGTCATTGCCTGGCACTTGTGTGGTGCAAATGTTGCTTGCCACTTATCAGCCCAAGCCTGAATGTCATCCAGGGCTTGCTGCATGTGGGCATGGACTGCTTCATTATCTGAGGAGTTGTGAATGGAACTGAACACTGTGCAGTCATCAGTGAACATCCCCACTTCTGACCTTATGATGGAGGGAAGGTCATTGATGAAGCAGCTGAATATGATTGGGCCTAGGACACTGCCCTGAGGAACTCCTGCAGTGATGTCTTGGGGCTGAGATGATTGACATCCAACAACCACAACTATCCTCCTTTGTGCTAGTTATGACTCCAGCCAGTAGAGAGTTTTCCCCCTGATTCCAATTGACTTCAATTTTACTGGGGCTCCTTGATGCCATACTCGGTCAAATGCTGCCTTAATGTCAAGGGCAGTCACTCTCACCTCACTTCTGGAATTCAGCTGTTTTGTCCATGTTTGGACCAAGGCTGCAATGAGGTCTGGCGCCGAATGGCCCTCGTGGAACCCAAACTGAGCATCGGTGAGCTGGTTATTTCTACCTGCAGTATTTTGCTTTTTACTTGTAATGGAAATGTTGATTTTTAAAATGTGAAAACTTCCATCATAAATTGTAATATTCACTTTGGTGCAAGTTTTTATCAGTTAATAGAAACCAAAATCTGTTTGTATTTTGCTGTTATATGAATCTAACAACATAGCTGCAGCAGGTTAACCTTCAAACAGTTCCACACTGGAGTAAGCAACTGCAAAGTCTGTATTTTGAAAAGACTTAGGATAAGTAAATTTGCTACATTGCTATGCAATTGTTTAATTTAAAACATTATGGCCTAAAAATTCGGTTGCTTTGCGCCTCCCATCAATTTTTCCCCCAAGGGGTTTTATATGAACATGTTAATGCTCCACTAATACCAATATTGGTATTTCAGCACAATTTCAGACTCATGATGATGAATTAGTTGTTGTAAAATTGTGCGAACCGTATCACAACAGGGAAGCAGTTTGCAAAACTACAATGTGATGACGTGAGCAATAACTACGCAGCTCATAGTCATTGACTCCCCGCAGAACCTTGGATACAAGAAATCTGCTCCCATGGGTAGTTCATTTTCTTTAAGACAAAGGGATGTATTTGACATTGCTTTACTCACAACAGGAATCAGT
This sequence comes from Somniosus microcephalus, assembly GCF_052327205.1. Lineage (NCBI taxonomy): Eukaryota > Metazoa > Chordata > Chondrichthyes > Squaliformes > Somniosidae > Somniosus > Somniosus microcephalus. The sequence goes on from NC_140988.1 coordinate 84,475,839, forward strand.
CCTGGTCTTTGCCTGCAGTATACCTCCCCGGCTGATGGGAACCACATTTTGAATATTTATTTTAAAGGTAGATTTTTCTGGCCCCTGCCCTGGGGACCAATATCAGCTGTGGCTCAGTGGATGGCACTCTCACCTCTGAATCAGAAGCTTGTGGGTTCAAGTCCCAGTCCAGAGACTTGAGCACAAGAATCTAGGCTGACACAGTGCAGTGCTGAGGGAGTGCTGCACTGTTGGAGGTGCTTACTTTCACATGAGACATTAAACCGAGGCCCCCTAATTTTCTAATCATTACTGTCAACACAAGGCTCAGGGGGCAGACAGCCACCTGGGCCTTGGACAGGAAATTCAAGTGATCCTATTGGGAGCAGGAAAATTGGCTCTTTAAATTCACTGCTTGCAAAAATCAGACAACGTACTTCTCACCAGCAGGTAACATGGGTGCTATCACCTGGCCAAGGCAGTAAGTTTGAGCTGGATGTATTATTCTTTATAAAAAAAAGAGAATTCCTGATTTCAAGAGAACACGTCACTGGAGTCCTGCTGTGTACAGGACTGGACTCCAGCTGTTTACTTTTGCTTGTTTATTATCAATTGCAAAACAAAATGCTGAGAGTGGTGTTATGGGCTGCTCACACTTGGCCATAAGCTACGCTGGCCACATGCTACGCTGAGAGCAGGTGGTAAATAATGGCAATTTTACTGATTTACAAAACATGCCCACAAAAGCAGTAAGCCCTTTGGCCTCTGTGCAGTAACTGCTGTATTTACCATATATACCATTGTTGAGACAAGAAGCTTACCACCGATACAAGATTAGACTCTAAAGTAATATGCCTGAGGTCTTTCTTACCACAGGCAAAAACTGCCGTAAAGGATCTGTTCAAGATTTAACAAGTGGATTTCTTTATTAATTTGGAAGAAGAAAAATGCTGATGCTATTTCTAAAATTTGATCATATTATCGGCTAAAGTGATCTTTATGGCAGATGGAACTGGCCTATTTTACAAGCTGCACCCAAGCAGAATTTTAGCTTTCATCAATGGAAAATGCTTGGGTGGGAAAAAAGCTAATTAGTTACTTACCATCATGGCTATCAAAGATCCCATGGCACTATTTTGAAGAAGGGCAGAGGAGTTCTCCCTGGTCAATATTTATTCCTCAACCAACATCACTATAACAGATGATCTAGTCATTATCACATGCTATTTCTGGGAGCTTGCTGTGGGCATAATTGGCTGCCACATTCCCTACATTACAACAGTGACTATATTTCATAAAAGTACTTAATTGGCTGTAAAGCACTTTGGGATGTCCTGAGGTCATGAAATGCACTTTATGAATGCAAGTTTGCTCCTTCTTTCTTTCCTTCTTTCTTTCTTTCTGGTTTGGGCTTACATGACTGGAGACAAAAGGAAGTTTCTCGTGTTTGGGAATCCCCCTTGCCCCAGACCCAATCGTTCCATCAAGATGTTGCTCTGCATGTAATCTACAGGAATAATGAAAAGTATAGATCGCTGGTGATCTTTTGGAAGAATCGCTATGCCACTTTGACTGAAGCAAGGCACTGCAAGACAGAAAAGTCTGCCTGCCAGGCCTTACACTGTTGACATCTGCCTACTATCCCAAGGAGGGGTGTTTTCCCACCCCATCCCATCCCATCTCACCCCCAGACACACAATTCACGGTCCCTTTGCAAAGGAAGCCGACACTAGAATTTTATGTCTAATTTTTCTTTTCATTATCACGTATCCACGCCACTTCCCTAGTCTGGACCTTCCCAGTGAGGCCTACTTGTGCTCCTCTAGAAACCAATATGTATCATCTCACATCGTCCCAGCCTCCAGACACACAACAGGTCTCATATGCGCTGGAGTAAAGGAAATTAGTAGTGTATGGACTTCCCGCCTTGTCCATGTCACAGGCCTTGTAAGGGGCAGGCAGTGATCAAGTAGGGGATCCTAATTTATATCGGAATCTGGTGGATTCTGGTCCTGACCTACTTCCAAGCTGGTCCACCGGAAGCCTAGCAGAGTTATGGAGGCGGTCTGCTGGAATAGCCGAGGAAATTCAGGCAGTAATTCACAAATATGACATCTGTAATATTGGAGTAGATTTTCGACTTGCTGCCTGGCCATGAGCCTGGTGCCCGTTATATAATCTGTCCGATTTTCAGGTGGCAATTTGAGAATCTGCCCCATTGTTTACTTATAACTTCACAAAACGTGCATAAGATTGAAGTAGCTTTGTTCTTCCCTCCTGAAAACCTCTGGATCTTAGTTACTTACATTCTAAATTTTTTTTTGATTCATCTCCCACAATGACTTTATAATATACTAGCAGGGGAGCCCCGCAGTGCGAGGGCAATTTTGGGCTGCGCGGTCTCCTTGCCTCTGTCTGTCCCCCCTCTCGGGCCTGGTCGATGTGTGGGCCGGAAGCCTGGGACTGGATTTGGGTTGTCAGCACTTTCCAGGGCTTTTTTGGGCCTGGGGATGTGTGGGCCGGAAGCCTGGGACTGGATTTGGGCTGTCGGCAGTTGGAGAAGCCTAGGCCCGTTTTGCATTGTTTTTTAACCTAAACATTTGTAGCTTTTAATACCTTCAAAGATGAAAGTTAAAGTACTTATAAAACATTTTTGGTAAATCCTTTTGAAAAAAAATAAGATACTAACCTCGATGAGCATATTTTTAGGTTGAGGCAATGGGGTTTTTAGCTTGAGGCAATGGCTGCCAGATCCCTGAGATGAAAACGATTAGTCCCGCCCACACACACACCGATTGGTCAACGAATGAGGTAACTGAACTGTAGGATTGGTCAATCATGACGGCACAGGATTGGTCGACCGTGACGTCAGTCAATCAATGCTAATGAGTGGATAATGAGTGGAATTTTGAAGGTTTTTTGTATAATGTGCGAACAATTTTTGTCCGACCGAAAAGTAAATACGCTTATGACCGTTCTGGAATCGTAAGCTTTCTTTGGATGTAACGCACGTGTAGGTACGCTCTATAACTTTAGAGTGTATAGCCGGACAGACAGACGGAAGGACAGACAGACAGATCGATCCTTTTATATATATAGATAATTTACAAGTACTTTATTTATTTATTTGTCTGCCTTCCTTACAGGATTATAAACTATATTTTTACTTCCTTTACTTTCCACAGTATAGTCCTTGCAAAGCTGTCAATAGTATAGTGCTATACCAAAAGGTTTTTTTCCATGATCAAGTCCCCATTGATCAGCCCCTGGTCAACATTCATCCCTCAATCAACACCACAAAAACAGGTCTGGTCATTTATCTCATTTCCTGATAGAAGGACTTTGCTCTATGTTAATTAGCTTCTGTGTTTGGGGTGTTCTCAGGATATGAGAAGATGCTTTATAAATGCAAGTTCCTTCTTTCTTTTTCCATCGCAAGCATGACATAAAATATGTATATATCTATGTATACATATATAAAAAACAAAATATATACACAAATATATATTGGGTGGAATTTCCATAGCGGCTTTCCTGATCTCTCGCCATTTACACTGTTTCTCTGGGCTTTCCACCAATCATTTACTAAAGTTACGGCAGCAGATCGGGAGAAGCCCACGGAAATTATTGGTGTACATTATGAATTTTATTTATATCCTTAACTATGGAGATAGCACTTCGCTGATGACTCAGTTGAGAAATGAATTGGCCTGTGTGGAGCTAAGCCATAGAGACCAGGTTTGATTGCTGGTCTCAGTCATTTCAACAGAGGCCTAAGTATCCTTTGGCTAAGGAGGGGGAAAACCGGTCAGACCTTTGACTCTTGGTCAGTGTCACCATTGTCCAGTGACACCTGCTGAGAGCTTCATGTCTGTGGCTATCAGGAGAGGGCAGGATCAGGCCCGGTTTTGAGTCCAATGGCCCAATTACATGGCAGCTGTCACTGTCAAAACTCACACAGGAAGAGCTGCCAGCCTGATGGAGTACTGTGAAGCAGCCAGCATAAGCTAGCACCTTCGAGGTTAGGAAGGGAGAAAACTGGGAAAAAAAATACTTCATGTGTAATTGCATGAAACAATTTCATATTGCTCTTGAAGAACCTGTTATTTTGAAAATCTCATAAGTCGGGATTAAAATGAGAATTTATTGGCAAATGCTAAACTGGCAACCATATTTTAATAAGCTGTCGTGGAGTTAATTTAAATTCCTAACTCTCTGGCACTGTACACATTACAATAATAAGTAAGTCCCTGACAATCTGTGGGCCTGCCATCCAGGCACTTAAGCAAGGATTGTGCTTGCTGTGAGTCTCCGTCATTGACTGTGGTAAAGTGTCTTTTAATTAGTCTGTCAATGGTAGGCGCCCGTGCCACTCTGAGCATTTCTAGGGCAACCAGCATTTAAAACATGGCTGAAAGTCTGCAGGAGGTGCTCGGGCGCAGGCAGTGTTGGCCACCCACCCCCCACCCCGAGAAACAATTTCATATCTTCTCTGCCATGCTATTCTTTCTAAGGGGGCTATATAAAAAATTCAAGAAAAAAATAGCCCCCAAATCTTCACCTTCACTGACCATATCCTGGGTTCCACTGAAGGCCTAGGAACTCCTGATCCTAGTCTCACCTTCTCCCTTACGCCGATGATCATCTTTGGGGTGGATGGAGGATCTGCCCCTAGAAAGGCCATCGCAGAACTTTCTGTTCAAAGTTGTGCTCACTTCTGGCTGTTCCCAGGCATTTCTAGGTCACTGCCTAGTTTGGGGCCGTGCTGGCAGACTTTTGCTGTAGATACAACGGGATATGCGGAACTTTTCAGCCCTTCAATAAATTTGTGTGATCAGTGATGCTATAGGGCCATTACACAACCTATTGGTCCCCTCTGAGCTGGGAAATCTGCTTTAAGGTATTTAAGAGCTTCAAGTACTATGGCCTAGAAATTCGGTTGGTAGCGCCAGTGATTAGCGCCTAAGGAGCCCGAGAATTGGGGCGCAATGAATATAGCGCCACCTCCCATATTGCGTATCGTTTTAGCGCCGGCGCTAACACTTTGCACTCGCCCGCGGGCGCAGGCAGATCATGACGTCATTTCAGTGTGCAACGCCTTTTTTGCGCACCGGACCGGATATTCGGTGGCGCCCGCAAACTTTCCGCCTGGCGCTATTAGTGACAGTTGGATGGAGCGTTCCCAGGCCCTTCTCGGACTCGGGGGGCGCTATTTAAAGAGGACAGCACTAGTATAAAAGCTGCAGCCATTTGGGCTGGCCATTCTGATCGTTGCTGGAGAGAGTTGCTGACCTTCTGTTGGACAGTAATTTTCTCATTGAGCCTTCGGAGGCACTGGCACTGGCAGCTTGAGGGCCCGGCTCCCGAGCTGGTGATGCAGCATCTGAAAGCAGGGAGGCGGAAGAGTGGCTTTAGCAAAAGGACAGCATGGCAGCAAGGGATGCCAGATTGCGGCAAGGTTATGACATGGGTCCACAGTGAGAAAGCATGCTGGCGGGGGGAACAAGTGGAAGGAGACAGTTGTAAAAGGTGAGAACCTTACCATCGCTGTCGACAATGGGGTCGGCAGCTGCAGTGGTTACAGGACCACTCAGACGTCCTCCAAGAATCTGGTGGACTTTCTCTTCGAGATCCGTGAGAGTGACCACTTGTGGAGGTCCTCCACCAGTGCGAAGCTGGTCTTTGCCAATCCTTGCCAGCTTGGACTGCTGGGGAAAGGAGGGGAAGTTATGTTACCTGATGCCCTGAGTGATCATCTCATGCCCCCCATGGTGGAAGAGCCCTTGCATGATGTCCTGAGTGATCATCTCATGTCCCCCATGGTGCAAGAGCCCTTACATGATGCCTTGAGTCAAATGTGCATGTGTGTGCCCAGAAAGGGCCATGGGTGCTTGCTGGCAGATGGCCAATGGGGCACAGCCCACCCTGTAGCCATACAGTCAGGTGCAAATGAAGTGATGCAGAAGTTGCAGAAACAACACTCACCCTCACAACCCGAGTGAGGTCATTGAATTTCTTTCTGCATTGGACAGGGCTCCTGGTCACCATGCTGCTGGAGTTGCCCCTCTGGCATACATCCCCGCAAGCTCATCGGTAGTCCTTATGATTCGGCCTCCTGCCACTGTCTGGGTAGAGAACATCTCACCGGTGCTCCACTGCGGCCACCAATTGCTCCAGAGCCTCATTGGTGAAGCGCTCTGCTCTCTGTCTCACCTTCTCCATCTGGTCCAAGTTTTTAGCGCCAGAGAAGGGCCTGCGCTGATTCTGAGGCCTGCAAGGCGCAGAGTGTGGATGCTGAAGCTGACTGACCCACCCCTTTAAGAGCTGGCCGGCGCCTGGAAGTCTCGTGGTCATCAGTAATTGAGAGCACCTGCGCTGCGCCCGTCCGCTCCGATATTGGGTTGCGCCGGAAGTTTAGCTCCTTAGGACTCCCGTGTAACGCCTGAATTCGCGCCTCAATCACCTTTAGGGGCGATGCAACCCAATATCGCGCCAGGTGGCGATAAGTTGCGTCTGGCTATAAACTTTGCGCTGCGCCAATTCTAACGTCCCAAGCGTGGCTATACCCAATTTCTAGGCCTTAGAGTCATATGGGGGAAAATTTGGTTGATTTGCGCCTCCCATTAGCACCCTAAGAGGGCACTTCCAGTAGCGCCCCGCCTCCCTCTTGGGGCGCTACCAGTGACCTTCAGGTGTGGGGGGCGCTAACTTTTTCGGGGAGCTAAAGTAGCACCCCGGCGAAGTTAGCACCCCAAAGGTGGCGTGACTCAATTTTGCTCCCATGGAGTCATAACAGCACAGGAGGAGGCCATCCAGCCCATCGAGTCCATGCCAGCTCTCTGTAGAGCAATCCAGTCAGTCCCACTCCCCTGCTCTATCCCCGTAGCCCTCAAGTGCCTATCCAGTCTCCCCTTTGAAAGCATTGACTGTCTCCGCTTCCACCACTTCCATCGGCAGCGAGTTCCAGGTCCTCAACACTCGCTGCGCAAAAAAGGATTTTCCTCGCATCCCCCTTGCCCAAAACCTTAAATCTGTGTCCCCTAGTCCTTGCACCATCAACTAGTGGGAACAGTCTTTCCCCGTCTAGCCTATCCAAACCAGTCATTATCACATTGCCTGTCAGCACTCATTTAGTGCTAGCAGCTTGCTGAGTTTATAATAATGGTGGCTGATCACCAAAATCAATCAGGCCTCCCGCCAGCAACATTGGGCATGCAATGTCATTGGCCACCTGAATCGAAAGTTGCTTTCAGGTTTACAATAGTAAGGAGATTTTAAATTTCAGTAGATATAGTGGCACAGAAGATATATTTATAATGTGAGCTGAGGCACTGCTTTATCATATTAGAAACAGAAAGAAAGACTTTCTTTATATAGCGCCTTTCACGTCCTCAGGATGTCCCAAAGCGCTTTACAGCCAATGAAGTACATTTGAAGTGCAGTCACTATCGTAACGTAGGAAACACAGCAACCAATTTGTGCACAGCAAGATCCTACATAAAGCAATGTGATTATTATTACTATGTTTTAGTGATGTAGGTTGAAGGATAAATATTGGCCAGGACACCAGGGAGAACTCTTATGCTCATAGTGCCACAAAATCTTTTATGTCCATCCAAGAGGGTAGATTGGTTTAACATCTCATCTGAAAGACGGCACCTCCAACAGTGCAGCGCTCCGCTCCCTCAGTACTGCACTGGGAGTGCCGGCCTGGATTTTGTGCTCAGGTCTCTGGAGTGGGACTTGAACAGCACTTAGAGGCACGAGTGCTACCCCCTGAGCCACAGCTGACATCTCCCCTGTTAAGTGTAGGATCAACAATTCTTGCGTAAGATGTATTTTATTTATTATTTTTTATTCGTTTATGGGATCTGGGCGTCGCTGGCAAGACCAGCATTTACTGCCCATTCCTAATTGCCCTTGAGAAGGTGGTGGTGAGCTGCCTTCTTGAACCGCAGCAGTCCGTGTGCTGAAGGTACTTCCACAGTGCTGTTGGGTAGGGAGTTCCAGAATTTTGACCCAGCGACGATGAAGGATTGGCGATATACTTCTAAGTCAGGATGGTGTGTGACTTGGAGGGGAACTTGGAGGTGGTGGTGTTCCATTGCACTTGCTGCCCTTGTCCTTCTAGGTGGAAGAGGTCGCGGGTTTGGGAGGTGCTGCCGAAGAAGTCTTGGTGAGTTGCTGCAGTTCATCTTGTAGATTAGGGTATATATAGAAATCAATAGAAGAGGCTTACTATTAATCCCTGAATTATTCTCTCCATTCTTTACCTGTTGTGAATGCGCTCAAGCTTCAAAAAGAGCCTTTGGCCGTAATCAATTGTCCTAACAGAGCCAGTGTGTTCAAGAAACAAAACAGATTAGACACTGGTTGCCTTGGATTGTAAATCATATCCTTTTTATTTGCATTCGGGCCACAAATTTTTTGTATTAAAATTAAATAAAATGACTAACACAGTTGTAATTGCGATACACCTGGCAATGCAAAATTGCAGTTGCTAGGTGAATAATGTTTACTGGGTCACTTTCCTGGAAGTGTGAGTGTCCTGGTGAAAGATGGGCCCCGATTTTAAAAGGGGGTGAGTAAGGTGTGTGTGAGCTCTTGTTGGACGACTTTAATACCTGAAATCTCTGGTAAATTGGGGAAGGGGCTCAGGAGGCGATTGGGGGAGGGGCGAGCCCAGGGCCAAGGCTTCCTTGTGAGGCCCGGGGCTGCACTCATGCTGGGCCTCTTCTGGCCCATGAATAACCCTCCTGACAGGTTTGGCCTGATGGGGAAGCAGTCACTTCTCCTCCGCTTCGACCTCCAACTTAAATCGCTGATCAGGACCTGATGACATCATTGGACCTGGTCTGCAGATTTGAAGAAGGACGCCGCTTCCTGCCTCACCTGCTCAAAAGAACAGGTTAGGATTGGGACACGGTGGGAAGGCAGCAGGAATAGCGGGGGTAAGTGACTGGCTTAATTTTAACTGCACTTCCAATTCAAGTCATCTAGTTAAGTTTAAATAATAGAACTGCTGGATGATCCAAATGTGCCAGAAATATGCTGCTACAATAAAGATGCCAAGATAATGGAAAGAGTGTACAAACAGGTTCAGAAACTTTATAGTGAAGCAGCAAAATGTTTCAACAATATTCTAGATAAACAATAGATGGATACACTTACACGTTAAGGCTGCACTCCAAGTGTCATAAAAATGAAATGCTACAAAATTAGTGTAGGTATAAGTAACAATCTTCCCAATTATCAGGAAAATAACTATCATACAGCCTTTGCTGTAGGATAACAGAAGAATCTGAAACATCTATTTTCGGGAATGGGTTTAGGTATATTTTGTTTGCTAGCCCCATTAACCTGAGCTTATCCAAACCTCTGCTGCCCTTATTCTAACACACACCAAGTCCCACTCACCCAGCACACCTGTGCTCACATTGGTTACATTGGTTCCTGGTACAACAACGGCTTGATTTTAAAATTCGTATCCTTACTTTCAAATCCCTCACCCCGCCCTCTTTTTGTAACCTCCTCCAATCCTCCAATCCCCGGAGATCTTTCCACTCCTCCAAATCTGGCCTCTTGTGTACCCGCAATTTTCATAGCTCATGTCTTCAGCTGCCTAGGCCCTAAGCGCTGGAATTCCCACCCTAAACCTCTCCACCTCTCTATCTTTCTCTCCTCCTTTAAAATGCTCCTTAAAAGCTAACTCATTGACCAAGCTTTTGGTCACCTGTCCTAATATTTCCTTATGTGGCTCAATGTCAAATTTTATCTGATAACGCTCCTGTGAAGCGCCTTGGGATGTTTTACTATGTTAAGGTGCTATATAAATGCAAGTTATTGTTATGAATGGCAAACACTTTCATCCTTACTTAAATCTGTTACTTTTCAATTCTTACCTAGAATTTTAAACCTGACAGCTTAATCCCCTTGCCCTGAAATATACTAAACTGTACTTGAAGGCAACAATGCTTTCAAAAACTGTTTTTGGAAGATTCTGGATGCATGATAGTACTGTATTTGTTTCAATTATTCACTGAGAACATATTTGCAGGCAACACAAAATTTCTAGCACTTTTGGAAAATAGTTACAGCTACCTATTTAATAACTCTGCTTGTATTTTGTTCCCACGCTCCTGATACAGTGGCTAGCAAATTTTAACCAGCAGTGTCAGAACGTCTCATTAGTGGTCATAGCTTTGATGAAAGACAAAAATCCCCTGTGATATTACTCTATCATAATATTTTAAGAAGACAGTGGTTAGTTGAGCTAGCATTGGCAGCTGTTTTGTTAAAATAAAGACCATTGTTATTGATGCACACTTATGCTTCCATTTAACATATTTGTATGTAATTCAAGGAAAATATTCTGGCACTATTGCTGGAAAACAAATCACTTATTTTTGCACTTTGTGCTATAATAACTCGCTTGCATATTGGGACGGGTAAAACTATAGTACAGGTTGAGCATCCAAAATCCGGAGTTCCGGAATTCGGACTCCAGGACGATTGGTGGCAGGGTCGTCTGGAATCCGTAAAATGTTCCAGAATCAAGACACCCTGTCAAACCGCAACCTGGGCCCAGGCATTTCCGGACTTGGAATGTGTTTCTGATGTCCGAAGTCTGGAAATGCCCGAGCCCAGGTTGCGATATTTCCGGACTTCAGACATCAGAAACACGTTCTGAAGTCCGGAAAAACACAAAAACCGGCTCGGCCTCGGTCCCAAGGTTGCCGGATTCAGGACGCTCAACCTGTATACAAATTTCCATAACAGAGGACAAGAGCCGTAGCTGTAACAGTTGAAAATTTGCTCTCAAAATAATGGTAACACGAATAGGGCTCTCTGATATTTATGTGCAAATGCCACAGCAACTTCGGGCGAGGGCAGATGCACAATTACACGTGGAAATCAAAATGTTGCTGTCAGATATGTGGCGTTAGCTTCACAAAAATGGCATCCCGCTGCCTGGCTCCCCATTCAAATGCATTGGGTGGCATGAAGTTGCAGTATTTACGTGATAGATATGGAGTAAACTCATCACAGAAACTTAAGTCTTGTTCATTACAGTCTAAGAACCATTTTAATGATGTGATAAGTGTTCATTACTGCCTACCAGCCTCTCCGGCACTGGAAATTAACTATTACAAGTGTGTAGTCTCATTCCATCTGCTTTTAATTGTTGAGGGAGATTTACAAAATTAAAATGAAAATTAAAATTGTATTTAGGTTTTCTTTCTTTTTTTACTCTCTCTCAATCCAATCTTTCTTTCCTTGTCTTTATTTCTTTTTCTGTACCTGATTTGGCATTAAATTCACCATTCTAACGTAAACTTCCTTCTCTGTCCTTATGCTGTTAATTTCCGAATACTTCAATCTGATTGGTGAAGGAGATACACAGTTGCTTGTCCTGTTGACTCAGATCCCAGATGCGCAGTAGAGGACATTGCGATGATTACATCTCGCACTTCCAGCATCTTGCAGGGCAAAATATCGGTGACATTAAACGGGCAAGGGCAAGTCTAACTAATAGGTGGGGGGTTCGTTACTCTGCCACAAGAAATTTTGTGCCATTATACACTTTGGCCGGAATTTTGCCGGTGCTCAGGGGGCAGGTTTGGAGGTGAGACATCCGGCAAAATTGCAAAGATTGACAGCAAGTCGGAAACCCGCTGTCAAGCCGCCTCCAATCAACCTTCCCAAGTGTCGGGTCCCCAATTTGTGCATGGACCCGACACATAGCGGCGGGAAGAGGATTATAGCCACTTAACTGCTTGTTAACAGGCAGTTTACAGGCTTTTTCCAATTTTGACACTTCTACTGTGGGCTTCCCGACATCTGGACACCACGCCAGGTAAGTATACCGTGTTGTTAGTCTGCTGTAATGTTTATGCATTGATGACAGCTGTAGAAGGATCCAATGGTGCACTGCTGAGTTTCAGAGGTAAGAAAATGTTGCAAAATTCATTTTAATGCATTCAGACTTTTCTGTAGGTAACAAGTTTTGAATTGTATGTCTAACCTCATTGGGAGAACCTCTCTCACCTGTGACAGATCGCTTCTGTAACCTCACCTGCAGCTGCCATCTGTTCTAACCTAAGGAGGGAGTCACTGGAAAGCCTGGGTGCAAGAGCTCACCTGTGAACAGTGATTTTCAGTGTTTGCAGCAACTCAATGCTTTCAAACACAAAAATCAATGGTTAAAAAAAATTGTGCATGGTCCCTTTAAGAAAACCAGCAGATGACGCATCATCAAATGACGTCATCTGAAACTGGCTTCCTCTTAATTGGCCGGCAAGCCCGCAGGGCGGGCTTAGCAGGGCCAATTGATGTAAAATTACGTCTGTGGGCGGGACTGGAACCCAAAAGGCAACTGACCGCTCCCAAGCCACCTCGAAGCATAAAATTGCGGCCTTTGTTCAATTCCTATTTTACCATTTACTTTGACAACTGTTGACGATAGGATCACATTATTGTGAGTTAATACTGTGGCAGAGAGTTATATCTAACAAATATTGAGTAGCATCACATACATCACAATAGGTTTTTAAATTGGGTATTGACTGCGCCGCTTCTGATTCATTGCTATGCTCGCTGATGCATATTCTAATTACTTTCTCAGGAAATTTTGGAGTAACAGTAAGATCAGCATGCAAAATGGCAAACTTAAAGCGTATGTCACCTATCTCACCATTGCAGAAATTTCTGGGCCATGAACTTCATCATATTACCTGAGAAAATTAAAGCACATTCCTCATCTTGTCTAAAACTGTGTAGACTGCCAAGGTTACAGTTATGTTCTTCAGTCATTGTGAACACATGCTGCTTACAATGAATTATTCAAGATATGACAAATTGAGCAGACTCAGTCACATCAAAATAGCTGGAGGTGAGCTGTTAAGCATTTGCTTATTTGTGCTCAAATAACAATACTTCCTTGTGACAGCATTAAGTCAAAGGAGGAAGCTTATAAAGTTGCCAGAAAAAGCAGTCAGCCTGAGGATTGGGATCATTTTAGAAATCAGCAAAGGGGACCAAGAAATTGATAAAGAAAGGGAAAATGGAATATGAGCACAAACTAGCGAAAAATATAAAAACGGATTATAAAAGCTTCTATAGGTATGTAAAAGGAAAAGACTGGCGAAGGTAAATGTAGTTCCTTTACAGTCAGAGACAGGAGAATTTATAATGGGGAATGAGGATATGGCAGAGAAACTAAATAAATACTTTGTTTCTGTCTTCACGGGGGAAGACACAAAAAACCACCCAGAAATATGAGAAAACGAAGGGTGTGGCGAGAATGAGGAACTTAAAGAAATTATTAGTAAAAAAACAGTACTAGCAAAATTAATGGGACTAAAAGTCAATAAATCCCAAGGACCGGATGACCTACATCCTAGGGTTTTGAAAGAGGTGGCCATTGGGATAGTGGATGCATTGGTTGTCATCTTCCAAAATTCTATAGATTCTGGAATGGTTCCTGCAGATTGGAGGATAGCAAATGTAACCCCGCTATTTAAGAAAGGAGGGAGAGAGAAAACAGGGAACTAAAGACCTGTTAGCCTCACATCAGTAGTTGGGAAAATGCTGGAATCTATTATAAAGGATGCAATAACTGGGCACTTAGAAACTAATAGTAAGATTGGGCAGAGTCAACATGGATTTATGAAAGGGAAATCCTGTTTAACAAACCTATTGGAGTTCTTTGAGGATGTAACTAGTGGAGTAGACAAAGGGGAACCGGTCGATGTGGTGTATTTGGATTTTCAGAAGGCCTTCAATAAGGTCCCACACAAGAGGTTGGTGAACAAAATTAGGGCACATGGAATTGGGGGTAATATACTAGCATGGATTGAGAATTGGTTAACAGACAGAAAACAAACAGTAGGGATAAACGGGTCTTTTTCAGGATGGCAGGCTGTGATAAGTGGGGTACCGCAAGGATCGGTGCTTGGGCCCCAGCTATTCACAATCTATATCAATGAGTTGGATGAGGGGACTCAATGTAACATTTCCAAATTTGCTGAGGATACAAAGCTAGGTGGCAGTGTCAATTGTGAAGAGGATGTGAAGAGGCTTCAAGGGGATCTCGACAGGCTCAGTGAGTGTGCGAGAACATGGCAGATGGAATATAATGTGGATAAATGTGAAGTTATCCACTTTGGTAGAAAAAAAGAAAGGCAGAGTATTTCCTAAATGGCGAAAGATTGGGGAATGCAGATGCTCAAAAGGACCTGGGTGTCCTTGTACATGAGTCACTGAAAGTGAATGTGCAGGTGCAGCAAGACATTAGGAAGGCAAATGGTATGCTGGCCTTCATTACAAGAGGATTTGAGTACAGGAGTAAAGAAGTCTTACTCCAATTATATAGGACCTTGGTGAGACCACACCTGGAGTACTGTGTACAATTTTGGTCTCCTTACCTAAGGAAGGATATACTTGCCATAGAGGGAGTGCAACAAACGTTCACGAGATTGATTCCTGGGATGGCGGGACTGTCGTATGAGACGAGATTAAGTAAACTAAGCCTGTATTCTCTTGAATTCAGAAGAATGAGAGGGGATCTCATTGAAGCAATCCAAATTATTACAGTGCTTGATGGGGTGGATGCTGGGAGAATGATTCCCTTGGCTGGGGAGTATAGAAACAGGGGCCACAGCCTCAGGATAATGGGTAGGCCATTCAGGGCTGAGATGAGAAGAAATTTCTTCACACAGAGGGTGGTGAATCTTTGGAATTCTCTACCCCAGAGGGCTGTGGAGGCTCAGTCATTGGGTATATTCAAAACAGAAATCGATAGATTTCTGACTAGTAAGGGCATCAAGGGATATGGCGATAGGGCCGGTGAATGGAGTTGAGGCAGAAGATCAGCCATGATCTCATTGAATGGCAGAGCAGGCTCGAAGGGCCGAATGGCCTACTCCGTCTCCTATTTCTTATGTTCTTATGTATACAGTGTACTATCTGAAATCTGTGGTAAATTAATTGAGGAATGGGCTAGCTGACAGCATTGTCCTGCAGAAAGATATCTTACCACTATACTTTAAACTTTAACACCAGAAAAGCAACATATTACTTATGCCCCATCAGATGGCTTGAAAATAAAGTTTGCTTGATATAGAGTCAAAGTGATCAGAACCGATTTTAACTCGCTCCGCCTGGTGTAAATGGGATGGTAGCAGCCCAAAAGTGACTTTGGGTCACTTACTGCCCCATTTAAGCTGGCATTCTGGCCACTGCCATCTTGGGTAGGGTCCTGAAATGGGGAGCTGGAGCCTGTTTCAGGTGGGAAGCCATTGTTCCTATGATGATCTCGCTTTCAATTTTGAGGTACAAATGGGTGGAGTGTGCATTACGCATATGTCATCTATTTGTCCCAGGCAGTGAGCAGCCTAACCAGTGGTCCTTAAAGGGACCGCTGGCGAACACTCAGAAAACAGCCCAGGAAATTTTTTTTTTAGTAGGGCCAAGAGGTGCAGGAATGCTCCTCCCGGACCCACGTAAAAATTCCAGCCCACTGCCAGCCCATCCAAGGCCCTCCCGAGATCATCTCTTCGCTTTCTCTCAATCAGTGAGCAGCACTGGAGTGCCCGCTTCACACCTGTAGGCTGCCAGTAGCATATAAATGAGGCCGAGGCTGCAATAGACAGGCGGTTGGTGCCCTGCTGCACCACATCTGCCACGACCTGCCTATTATCCACTTGAAGTTAAAATCAACCCTATTTAGTCAACTTGTCCAAAAGAACATTTCCCTAACCCAGTGCCTTTGACATCTTTATCTGTACATATCCTTATAATCCTCCATCCCATTCCTAACTGGATAGGCATCCAGCTCTTTTCTTTTAAAGCCATTAATCTATAGAACATTAGGGCCTAGAAATTCAGTTGGCGCCGCGCCAGGGCTTTAGCACCGGAAATTTAGCGGCGGCGCTAAGTCCCCCTGCGCGCGCCAAAAATTCAGTAGCGCCGCGCCCAAACGGCTGCCGGCGCTACAGGAGGGTGTCAGCGCCTCGAAATGGGCGCTGACTGCCGCATTGCGGCGCAATTCCGGCGCTGCGGCACCCGATGCAGTGCGGCAGGCTGGGGAAGTGCAGGCCTCCTCCTTCAGTTAAGGAGGAGCTGCCTGCACCCGCCCGCTGGCCGTTGAAATCTTGAAAAAAATGAGCCCGGCACCTCGGAGAAGTGCCGGGCTCGCAGGCCAGACGCATCTGTTCCGCGGGGGGGGGGGTGGAGGAGTCCGGGGAGGGAGGTGCGGGCAGGTGGCCGGCGGGAAAGCGGCCGGCCGCCGCGCGACCTTAATGCGCCGGCGCTAACTCGCGTAGGACTCTGCTGAAACATCGTTAGTTGCGGCTGCCACGGGCGAGGCGGCCGCAACTCAATTTCGGCGTTGGGGCCCGTCACCACGGCAACCGGGACGCTGCGCACACTGATGACGTCATCGGTGCCGGCGCAGCGCAACCGGTCTAACGCCGATGGCAGGGCCCCACTGAATTTGCAAACCGGCCATACCTCCGGCGCTAGGCCCTCTAGCGCCTCAAATGGGGCGCTAACCCTACTGAATTTTCAGCCCTAGCTGTTTTATCGCAGAACCTATTCCAATTTTCCACAACTCAGTAGGGAGAAAGAAATTCTTCGAACATCAGATCTTGCTTCAGGCATGTTAGTTTTATATCATGTCCTCTAGTTCCATGCCCACCATCCAAATTAAATTAATTGTTTGCAGCCACTTAATCCACTGCGCTCAGCATTTCACACAGCTCCACTGCTAAAGAGCAGACTTGCACTTGTACTCTTTGATGTTGCTAAAACCATTTACAGCACAACTCATATCTCCCAAATGATTCATTTAAACACTTGGGAACGATTCTAACAAATTACTGCCTTGGTATGAAAGTGTTCCTTCCTAAAGTTGAAGGGAGAAAAATTCGGTTGCTTTACGCCTCCCGGGGCGCAAAGCAACTAGCGCCTGGGCGCGGTGATGTTTGCGCCACTTGCGAAATTGACCAGGCATTTTGCGGAGATGCTAAACACTACCACCACGATCATCTGCGCCCACAGATCATGACGTCAGCCGAGCGTGCAACGCCCCGGTAGTGCCCCGGACCGGATATTGAGTGGCGTCCCCTGCCTTTCCGCCTGCTGCTAGCAACGACAGGTTGAGGGGAATGTTTCGCAGTTGGGAAGGGACTGGGGGAGCGCTATTTAAGGGTGGCCACTTCCTGCCATTTTTTGTCGGCGACATTTTTGCATCGCGCATTCTGAGAGAGAGACTTCTGGAGAGATTCAATGCTGTGTGAAGGAGTTTTGGGTACTGAGCAGCACTTTGCAGGTTCATTTTGATTTGACCTTCCTTGCATCGATTTAGAAGAGACTATGGGGGCTGCACTCTGAGCTCTTTCCCTGGGCCTCTCCATTGTTCTTTCCAGCAGAATTGATGTACAGGTCTCTCCAGGCCGAGATTCAAGGTTGCAATGAGCAGGGTGTGGATGGAGAGAAAGATCGACCCTCCCCTTTAAGAACTGGCCGGCGCCAGTGTGTCTGTGTTCCATTGCTGACTGACATCACATGAGCTTTGCCAGCGCTCTGAGGTAGCGCCTCGCTGCTCAGCATTAGCATCTTAATAGAGGTGTGTAGCGCCTGATTTAGCGCACCAATCACCTCCAGGAGGCGACAGAAGCCAAGTTTTCAGTCGGAGGTGATAATTAGCGCTAGGCCGATAATTGCACCCCAAACGGGACGATACCGAATTTCTCCCCCCAAAATACTTAAATATGTCAGAGATAAGGAAAAGTAATTAAACTGTTGCTTTATTGAGTGGAAGATAATAAATAATAGTAGAAATCATTCTACTAAGGATTAAACTTATTTAATTGTCATAACCTTTTTTGAAGCAAAGTAAAGAAAAAGTTCATAAATCTCAGCCTAAAATCAGAACAGGCATTCTGGCAATTAAGGTAATTTCACATTCCAACGTCAATTTTCTATCATTGTAACAAATGGCAATTCCAAAACATTTTCAGAATTGCGTGAAGCAAAGAACTATATATATATTAAAAAAGAGCATTGTGGGTAAAATTGGTCTTGGCCAGTTGCGCAAAATTGGCCAAAGCGAATCAGCAGCCCGTTTTACACCACGCCTAATATTCTTATCCACTGAAGTCAAAATCAGGCAGTGTGTGAAGCAAAGTGCTGATTCGCTATCACCTGTTTTGCGCTACCACTTAAGACCAATTTCAACCTCATAATGTTTTAAATGCATCATTTTTGTTTGTATCTCTTTTCTTTGTCTTTTATTACAGGATCTATCCTCCTCAAGGCAGTCCAGTGAGATAATCAGTCCATCGATTTCTTCAATGCTACTTCATTATTTGCTGCTGAGGAGAGAAATTGGAACATCAGAGATGTTCGTGGCTGAGCTGAGGATCTGCTTTGTCCTCAGAATCAAAGTTAAGCCAAGCTGATCATAATAAAAGGATTGTCTGCTCATGTAAAAATGAGCAATAGTAGCAGATCTTCCATGGCACTGCTCATGCTAAGTTGGATAATACACTAGACTTCAACAATTTCAGGTCATAACCTCGGCCCCTATCACATATATATACATTGTTTATTATTTTTTTATCCACACTTTTGTTTGGCCTTTTTTCTTCCCTCCCACATGGCAGCTGTCCTTCATTCTGCCAGCGCAATTCACACCTCATCTATAGCCATCCTTTGTTCCTTAACCTGTCCCATTTCCACCTCCCCTTGCCTTGAATATCTCTTAATGTCTCTCAATATCTCTTAATCGCTCCTGCTTTCTATCCTATCACTGACCTTCCCTTTTGTTCTTTCATCCCCTCCCCCTTTTCCCAGCCCCTAACTTGCTTCACAATCTATTCCTTTTCCTGCTTTTTTCCAGTTCTGACAAAAGGTCACTGACCTGAAACGTTAACTCTGTTTCTCTCTCCACGGATGTTGCCCTGGCCTGCTGAGTTTTTCCAGCATTTTCTGTTTTTATTTTGGATAATACGCTGTTTGATAAGGACAGGGGGGTGCTGAAAATCACAGGCTGAGATCCCGGCAATTACTCACGAATTGCACCTACTAGTGCCCTCCAGTGCTGACACCATCCGAGTTAGTGATGGCCAGGTGGGCGGGGAAGCACCTCACTTGCATGGGGCCAGCGAGTGCCCGTGTCACTACAGACACATCCTGGATGCTCACTTGCCCCATGCTGTCAGAAACAATGGCACTTGCCAGCTATCTGGGCGCAGTGCTCAGGAACTCTCCTAGAGACCCCATTTACTGCCCCCTTTGGTCCCATAAGTAAGGCGACTGTCACTAGAACCTTTTAATAAAAAATGAATTGGCCACCTTTCGGATTTAAAGTCTGCTTCCCTCGCCTGGACACCCCCCTAGAGGGGCCCACTTTACACAGTTTGATCTGCACAATTCCCCTCATTTTATGCCCTGATGTAGCAACTTATCTTTTCTCTTTGCCTGCTGCTCCTCAGTTTCTTTAGGCAATTCTGACTGCCTATCTGTCTCTCTTTCTCTTCATTATTTTCTTCCTACTCTATGCTAACTGGGCACTTCATCAAATTGGCTCTTCCAATCTCCGTGTTCCAACACAACACTCACACCTCCTCATTTTAATGGATGGCTGGATTCTTCCTCATAGTTAACGACTGTTGCGATTGTTGACAGCTGCTCAGTGCTCACTTTGTTTACTCCAACAGTGCCTCAGTCACAACAAGGGAATGGACTCAAGCTGTGAAACATTTATTATCCACTGTTCTTTCATAAACTCTTCTACACAACCTTTGTTTTTATGAAACAATTGTCTTGTTCCAATTACTAATGCTATTAGTCTTTAGACAAAGGTATCTGGTCCACTTTTATATTAATTTGAAACATTTTTAAACTTATTAGTCTCCTGGCCAGTAATGGCCCATCTGACCAGTCTAATGGGAAAAGGGTAAGAGTTCAGTCAAGGGCTGTCTAACAGGGGGATGGAGGGTAACATCTTCTTGTGAAGAAAGAGAGAAAGGAAGACTTGCATATATATAGCACCTTTCATGACCTCAGGATGTCCCAAAGTGCTTTACAGTCAATGAAGTACTTTTTAAGTGTAGCTACTGTTGTAATGTAGGAAATGTAGCAATCAATTTGCTCACAGCAAGGTCCCATGAACGACAATAAAATAATTGATTTTAGTTGTTGGTTGAGGGATAAATATTGAGCAGGACACCTGGAAAATCCCCCTGCTCTTTAAATAATGCCGTCAGATCTTTTACATCTACCTTAGAGAGCAGATGGGACCTCATGCAAAGGACAGCACCTCCACCAGTCCAACACTCAGTACTGCACTGAAGTGTCAGTCTGGATAATGTGCTCAAGTCTCTGGAGTGGGACTTGAACCCATAACCTTCATGACTCAGAAGCGAGAGTGTTACCACTGAGCCAAAGCTGATGTAACAGCTACATTAGATTCCTGGCAGCCTTACGGAGGGAATTATTGGTGGCACTGACATAAAGGGAGGTCATTTTCAGCTTCTCAGCTGCCCGTTGTAGAACCCGCCTGGTATCAGACAGACCTGTAAATGGCGGGCGATCCACTTCACTAGGTTACCACCCAGGTGACAAAGTTAGAAATTAACCCCAACATGTTAATTCAATTTCCTACCCTTACTAAAATAGGTGAAACTAGTCCATTAGAGTAATGTCACCTACAGTAAAGAGTGTGCAGAACAAAAATCAAAAAATCAATAGTGCTTCTTTTTTCTCAATTCAGATGTGAGTGATTTGCATTCTCATGGTAAAGTTTCAACTTTTAGGATGATGGGTAAGAGACAGCTATATTTTGATTTTTGTTAACCCATACAGCACTGGTTGGCCTGATGAATTTTAGGCCCCCTACTCATATTTTTTCCAGCCTCTCTTAATTTCATCACTATTTTAATAATGCAGTTTCCCAGGCCTGTCATAAGGAGATGTGGGGCTGGATTTTACCAACCTTGGCAAGCCTGTGGTGGGCGACATCAGTGGCTGGTCCCGGCCTCACTGCTGTGACACTGTGTAGAATGATTTTCCCCTGATTGGGCTTTTTAAGCCCGCCCAGCACGTTTGCCGGCCAATTGAAGGAAGCGGGTCTGATGACGTCATTCGATGATGCGTCATCAGCCGGTTTCCTTAAAGGGACCATGGCCAAATTGATTTTGACATTTGTGCTGTCAGTGTTCTACAGCATTGAGGTGCTGCAAACACTGCACAAAGGTGCAGGGCTGCACCCAGGCTCTTCCATGACTTGAAGTCACAGCAAACAGGGAGATTTTCTTCCCTTCCAATGTGCAGAAGAGACCTCCCCAGGAGATCAACACAGCCTGGTTGCAAATTGCACAGGAGGACAGAAGCAGGAATGTCATCAGGAGGGCCTGGCTGCAGTGGCACAAGCCTTTCAATGATCTCAGTAGATCACGAAACGTTACTGCAAAGCTACACTCAACCTGTGCCACTCATCACATCCCCATCACTCTGCCTTCCCTACCCTACTCCTGCACATCCTTACTCACACCAACTTACCTTGCACCTCCACCCATCCCTCTCTATCTACATTATCACTTCCCCATCTCAGGAACCACCCCTCACACTCACACTCATCCTAGTCCAATCATATCAACTAACAACACACAAGGCTAGACACTTGTGTGTTTTAGCCAATGTCCATGTAAAGTTTCTGGTAATGTGCTGTCAAACATTGAAATCTTTATTTTCAACACTTTCTGTTCTTGGACAGGTTTGTGTGCGCCTTTGGAAGTGGCTTAGTGAGTTGCAGTGAATGGTGAAACATAACAGTACCCCCCGCAATGCTGATGAGTGTGAAAGGAATGGCTTGGGCATTGTAGGGATGCTTTATGGTGCTGGTGTGGGGTGGTGCCAACCTGATGCATCATGTGACAGCCAGGGTGTGCAGCGTCAAGTGAAGTAAATCTGGCCGTGGTGAGGCCATCCCTGGCGTCCCAGGCAGCAATGTGCTTGGGTGCTGATGCCCTCTGTCCTGTGCAGCATCAGGTGATTGCGGAGAAGGTTGTTGTTGTTGGTGCTGCTGATGTGCCTGGTGATGCTGGTGTTGGGGCTGATCATGGTGGGATTCTGAGGACCAAGGTGAGATAGTTTCATGGGCACCGATGCTGATGGAATAGATGACAGAAGCGATCTGTCAATGGTGAGAAAGGTAATGATGTCAGACTGAATGGAGACTTGTGTAAAGTACTTGCAACATTCTGAATCTGTAGTGGAAATGCAGTTTAGAGAAGCTAGTGGTTAAGGGAACATTTCTCAATTAGCTGGGAGCTTTGGCTTGACATTTGAAGCTGTCAACTTACCAGCTGAAACAATAGCAAGTGACCTCCCGCCTCAGCTTTACTGACGAGGTCTAGGCACAGTGGGAAACCAGTGGGCGACCTGTCAAAATAAAAAAGCTGGGAAAAAAGCACTGTGAAGCAGCTGTAAACAAGCCACTAATGATTTCAATTGCCTCCCCCGCCGCTGCGTGTCAGGTCTGCTCAGCGCCGGCAGGCCCGACATTTGGGAAAGGCGCGTGGTGGCGGGTTCCTGACCCGCTGTCAAAATGTTTTTTCCCCACCTAACCTGCCACCGATTGCGCCCGCTGACCCCCCAGAAAATTCTGCCCGTGAATTTTGTGTTAAAGGAAATAAATTACAAGGGGCTGTATGATTATGGTATGCCTAATTAGAATAGAGAATAAAGAAAGGACAGTAAGGGCAGAAAGAAAGAGTTAGGGTAGTCAAACTTTCTGAGGATGAGAAGACAAAAAGAAAACAGAATTGATATATCACTATTGCAACATACTAAAATATGATGTGGCATAAGAATGAAAATGATTATGAAGAGCCTACAATTTGCATTAATAAAAAATGCTGAAACTCTAGAAAAATACAAATACTGTGATACAAGGTAATGAAGTTACACAAAATGCAGGAGCTGCTTGATTACTGTAATTGATCCTATACTAGAAAGACAAAAATAGTATTTACAAACATAAGCTATTTTGAACACCATTTTTGGTATCCTATCTTCCCTCCCCATTCAATCATCTTCTATATTTTCAGTTTCTTCTTTCTTATTTTCTCTCTACTTTTATTCCATAATCCCAACCCTGTGATCTCAGTGCTCTTCTAGTGCATCTTGCATTATGTGCACCAGTACGTAGTTTATACGGGCTACATTTTAAGTGATGAGATAATTTTCCAGGTTTTCAGGGAGCCCCACCGATCTACTGTCCAATATGTGGGGGCAACGCTCCCCTGTTATGAATCTTATGATCCATGAAGAAAGACTCATGAAATAACACTGGACGGCCAGCTGATGGCGCCATCCAAGGAGTATAAATACTCGGGCGTGGGCCCAGCTTGCCCAGGACATTGTGTAAACAGGAACTAGTGAAGTACAACTAGACCTCCATGTTCTGAAACAAGTTGATTAAAGCCTTGCTTTATACTCAAACCAAGTGCGTAGTGAGTTTTATTACGTCAATTTAATCAACTTGATATCGAGTCCACGCTTTGGGTGATTTCGGAAACAGCCAGCTACGACTCAAGCCATAGAAGGGAACTCAGACAAGTAATCGATCATTCATGGAGAAACTACTCAGACCCGCCCATCGCGACCTGGACTTGAATTCACTTACAGCTGCTATGGTATGGAAACACTGGTATCGAACCTTTAGCAACTTCCTTGAGGAGTATGGTGAGAATGTTCCTAATACGTTACGAATGCTTGCTAATTATGTATCCCCTCATGTGTTTGACTATATCGAAGATGGTGTAGACTATGACGCCGCTATCCAAATACTACAGCAGCTATATGTCAAGTCCCCAAACTAAATTTTTGCTCGGCATCTACTAGCCACAACTCAACAACAACCTGGGGAATCACTTGACGAATTCCTTCAGAAACTTCGAAGGCTCAGCAAGGATTGTAATCTTAAAGCTGTCACAGCTGAGCAGTACCAGGAGGAGTTAATTCGTGATTCCTTTATTAATGGGATTGCGTCTCCCTTCATACGTCAGCGTCTGTTGGAGAATAAAGCCCTCAAGTTACAGGCTGCTTATGACCAGGCATGTTCTCTGGACTTAGCAAAGAGGAATACAGATACCTATCTTTCACCACGTGCACGGGCTGCCACTATCACTTTTAGTGACTCCTTCGATAGGCCTCGGGCGGAAGCTCTCACGGATGATGACTCCAACCTGGCTGATGACAACCCTACCCTAGAAGCCTTCACTGATGACAACCCAGCCCTAGCAGCATCTTGGCAATCTGGAAGGAAGTGTTTCTTCTGTAGAGGTGCGTTCCATTATAGGAAATTTTGTCCTGCTCGTAACGCAACCTGCAATCATTGCAGCAAGAAAGGTCACTTTTCTAAGGTATACCGGACTAGAGCTCCTGTTAGTTTTACAGCTGCTATCTATGAAACTGCTCCTCCCCCAAGAACCACTACTAAGGTTACAGCTGTCAAGGGTAAAATTGCCCATCAGAGCTGTTTTTCCCCAAAGTCTGTCCCATGCAGCCACAAAGGTTTCATTAAATGGACACATGCTGAGCGCACTAATCGACTCATGCAGCTCTGACAGCTTCATTAATGAGCAGGCTGGCAGTAAGTTAAACTGCGTATTTACCCCTCGGACAGGGAAATTGCAATGGCTCTGACGACACTGACCACCAATTCTTCCAGCTTTTGTCTTGTCGACCTTATTCTCAATGGCCGCACTTATTTCTCCACCAGGCTCGGGGTGCTCAAAAACCTATGCAGTGATGTGCTGCTGGTACAGGATTTCCAGAAACAACACAAAAGACTCACTTTCGAGTTTGGAGGGTCAAAGCCGGAGCATACTATTTCCAAAGTACCGGTTTGCGCGCTTTCGGCGGCTTCGCTCGACGAGCCTTCCTTGTTTGCCAATCTTTCCCCCCGATGTAAGCCCATAGCCACTAAATCACGAGGTTTCAGCCAAGATGATCGATCATTTATCGAGGCAGAAATCTCTCGCCTTCTAGCTGACGGTATCATTGAGCCATGTTCATCTCCCTGGCGGGCTCAAGTCGTCGTTGTTAAAAATCCTTTCAAGCAACACAAGAAACATCTTTGCATCGATTACTCACAAACTATTAACCAGTATACCGGCCTGGATGCCTACCCACTACCACGCATCGAGGACATGGTCAATAACCTTGCCAACTACAAGGTATTTTCAACTTTTGAATTAAAGAGGGCATACCATCAAGTACCATTAAAGGACTCTGACAAAAAGTGTACGGCCTTTGAGGCCGATGGTCGGCTCTACCAGTTTTGTCGCCTTCCATTTGGGGTCACCAATGGGGTGGCCGTCTTTCAACGGGCAATGGATAGCCTAGTCAAACAGGAGAACTTAATGGACACTTTTCCATATCTAGATAATATCACCATTGCTGGTCATGACCAAAAGGAGCATGATGCCAACCTTCAGAAATTTTTTGATGTTCTCCGTCGTCGCAACTTAACCTTAAATGAGTCCAAATCTGTGAAATCAGTACCATCAGTCAACATCCTTGGCTACTGGGTGGGCAATGGTGTCATCAAACCGGACCCGGAACGACTTTGTCCGCTTCAGGAGCTCCCTCCCCCTACGAATCTCGGCTCTCTTCGTCGAGCACTCGGCATGTTCGCCTATTATGTGAAGTGGATACCCCACTTCTCCGACAAGATCCAGCCCCTGCTTCACGCGAAGTCATTTCCGTTGGAGGCAACGGCTATTTCAGCTTTCAACCTCCTCAAGCGACAATTGGAAAAAGCCACGCTTCGATCCATTGATGAAAATCTCCCTTTCGTGGTCGAGTGCGATGCATCGGAGGTGGCGATCTCGGCTACCTTGAATCAAGGTGGTCGACCCATTGCATTTCTGTCCAGAACTTTGCAGGGTAGCGAGCTCCATTATCCTCCTGTCGAGAAGGAGGCTACGGCCATCATCGAAGCTGTACGTCAATGGAATCATTTTGTCGCTCGTCGCCATTTCACACTTATAACCGATCAGCGCTCCGTGGCCTTTATGCTGGATAACCGGAAACGCACTGAGATCAAGAATAACAAAATACAACTCTGGAGGATGAAATTGGCCGCCTTTGGATACACCATACATTATCGACCCAGCAAAGAGAATGTGACCCCGGTTACCCTCACGCGGGCATTCTGCTCTTCTATATCAACTTCGACTCTTGCGGATCTT
The DNA here is from genome assembly GCF_052327205.1 of Somniosus microcephalus. NCBI lineage: Eukaryota > Metazoa > Chordata > Chondrichthyes > Squaliformes > Somniosidae > Somniosus > Somniosus microcephalus. The sequence goes on from NC_140988.1 coordinate 84,502,085, forward strand.
CATACTGACTTATGCCATCCTGGCGTTACCTGTATGCTGCACTTTGTGCGATCTAAAAATCTCCCATTTTCTATGGAAGATGTGAAAAGAACATGCTCCTTCTGTAGAATTTGTGTGGAATTAAAACCGCAATTCTTCCGTCCATTGGATGGCTCGCTCATACATGCTATGCAGCGACTCAGCATTGACTTTAAAGGGCCATTGCCTTCCGCAACGCGAAACACCTACTTACTTTCTATGGTGGACGAATATTCACGCTTTCCCTTTGCTTTCCCCTGTCCCAATATGCTTACTTCCACAGTGACCAAATGCCTCGATCAAGTCTGTTCCCTTTGCGGTACGGCCAATTTCATCCACTCTGATCAGGGTCCCTCCTTCATGTCAAGCGAACTCAAAAGTTATCTTTCCCAACAGGGAATTGCCACAATTGCCACACGGTATCATCCCATCGGTAACGGACAGGTTGAGAGATACAACGCTATCATTTGGAACACTGTTCATCTTGCACTGAGGTCACGCAAGCTACCAGACCAGCAGTGGGAAACTGTGCTCCCTGATGTGTTGCATTCCATCAGTTCTCTTCTTTCCACGTCCACCAACGTCACGCCTCACGAGCGATTCTTCAGGTTCCAGCGTCGCTCCACACATGGGACGTCTCTACTGTCATGCTTGGCAGCTCCCGGCCCCATGCTGCTCCGAAGATTTGTCCGATCTACCAAAAACGATCCCCTCATCAACGAGGTGGAGTTAACGGACTTTAATCCCACTTACGCGCACGTGCGGTACCCTGATGGCCAGGAGTCCACCGTTTCGCTGACATCTGGCTCCCTGTCCAACCGGTCCCACGGACCCAAATGATAGAGGGTCCCACGGTAATGATGCCAACACTCTGCGCACCTTTGAAGATGACGCCCTACCTGGGACATCAAGAGACCTGCTGGCTACTCCACCGGATCAACTCAGGGAGCCGCGCGCTCCCCATGGGATGGCCACCCGAAGCCAGGACGCCAGTCAATCCTCAGCTATCAAACAAGATGAAGCCAGCTCTGCGCCTGTGGGGACGCGAACCCAGAGTCACGATCTCCCCAGTCTCCCTCAGGTCGATCAAGGCGACACGGGCCCTGTCGACCTACCAGTACGGATCAAGCGACCCAGGGACCCAGACACGGTCCGGGGAGATATGCCTTCCAGCCACAAGCGAAGAGCTAAAAGACTGCGGCTATTCGTGGTCCAGCTAATCCATTAAGAGGAAGTCATCGGACTTCCAAATCTTTAGGGAGGAAGAATGTTATGAATCTTATGATCCATGAAGAAAGACTCATGAAATAACACTAGACAGCCAGCTGATGGTGCCGTCCAAGGAGTATAAATACTCGGGCGTGGGCCCAGCTTGCCCAGGACATTGTGTAAACAGGAACTAGTGAAAGATAACTAGACCTTCATGTTTTGAAACAAGTTGATTAAAGCCTTGCTTTATACTCAAACCAAGTGCGTAGTGAGTTTTATTACATCATCCACTCTGGCAGCACAAACTTGGAAAGTTGGCCTTCATGTTTTGTCATTCTATGAAATGCAAAATGGTTACTAAACAGTATCATCTCCAACATGTTTTGTGACATTTGTTCTTATTCTTTTAAGAAGTAAGAGTCTGACAAGAAACAACAAATATAAGATATATAATTTAGAAGCTTTGACATGACATGGCTCACAGAGACTAGTTTCATGCTTAGCTGACAGACAATTAAAAACACAGATAAAATCAACAGTGATCAGCACAATACATAATAGAATGTAGATACAGCAAACATCTTTCAGTTTCTGCAGTCATAACCTTATCAATCTTGTTTAATACCAACGTAACCAGATCTAAACTGCTGTCATCAAGTCTGACTAAAGTTTCAATTTAGTGGACAAGAAGGAGGCAAACATGCAATGCATGCAAAGTTGGAAGGCTGCTGTCACCTCGACGACCATAGTGCAGTCTTTTCTTCCAGCCGACGAATGAAAAACTGAAAAATGTATTTGAATCTTTTAAATTATAAATTTGAAGCTTGTTGTCAGAATGTTGGTTACTGCTTAAATGATTAAGAAGTAATTTTAAGGTGGTTTTTCTGACAATGCGCTCAAACATGATCAGAGGAGGAACGTCCTCCTATTTAAAGGAAAAGTGGCCTTAAAAATTATGTATTAAGCACCCTGTTTATATTGTCACAATTTCAGGCCATGAAAGTAAAAGGAGTAACTAGTTTAAACAGGCCCAAGTTCTGTCTTATAATTAAAATTTGCTCACTATAAATCTTTGACATGTGTCTGTTTAAGGTGACTGACACCTAAAAGGTGAATCCTTGTAATAAAACGAGCCTGTTAATTGGCCAGACATAGGTTGGAGAAGGTATCTTACTTTGTGGGGTAGGGAGTTTATGAGGTGGTAATTCCTTCAGTTTTTAGCGTGACATCCCAACTGGGAGACCCGAGGACTGCCCTATATTGGGCTTCAGGCCTCATTAACTTTATTTGCACGAGCTTCTGGTGCCTGTCACACTTCCACCCATTTAATAAGGATGAATGTTAGGCCACTTGCCTCGCCAGCAGTGGCCCAAAGGTAAGTCCCAAAGGTAAGTCCTGAAGGTGAGAATGGGAGGGGGTCGATCGTGTGCCAGCAGCAGCCCTCAAGCAGTGCAGTGGAGGTGAGAGGAATACTCCTGCTCCTCCTGGCTCCACATTAAATGAAGAAAGTCGGAGATGTGCAAGAGGCCAGAATTGAAGGAGGTGAAATTGGTCTTCGCCAGTAGCACAAAATGAACTCGAAGCAAATTGGCAATCCATTTTACAAAAACAACAACAGTATTTAAATAGCACCTGTAGCATAGCAAAACGTCCTAAGGCGCTTCACAGGAATGTTATCAAACAAAATTTGACACCGAGGCACATATGGAGGTATTAGGACAGGAAAGAGGTAGGTTTTAAGGCTCATCTTAAAGTAGGAAAGAGAGCTAGAGAGGTTTAGGGAGGGAATTCCAGAGCTTAATACCTAGGTAGCTGAAGGCACTGCCGCCAATGATGGAGCAATTAAAATCAGGGATGAGCAAGAGGCCAGAGGAGAGCTGGAGGAGATTACAGAGATGAGGGGGCAAGGCCATGGAGGGATTTGAAAACAAGGATGATAATTTAAAAATCAAGGTGTTGCTGGACTGGGAACCAATGTAAGTCAGCGAGCATTGAAGTGATGGATGAATGGGACTTGGTGCAGGTTAGGATAAGGACAGCAGAGTTTTGGATGAGCTCAAGTTTGCGGGGGGTGCAAGGTGGGAGGTTGGCCAGGAGAGCATTGGAAGAGTTGAGTCTAGAGGTAACAAGGACATGGCTGAGGGTTTCAGCAGCAGATGCGTTGAGGCGAGGTGGAGACGTGAGATGTTACGGAGGTGGAAGTAGGTAGTCTTAGTGATGGAGAGGATATGGGGTCTGAAGATCAGCTCATGGTCAATAGGACGCCAAGGGCGCAAACAGTCTGGTTCAGCCAAAGACAGGGGGGCAGGGAGAGGGATGGAGTTGATGGCCAGGGAACTGTGTTGGTGGCGGGGACCAAAGACAATGGTCTTGGTCTTCCCAATATTTAATTGGAGGAAGTCTCTGCTCATCCAATACCCACAAGCTCCTAATTCAGGGGCAAAAGCCTCTGAGCCAACTGAGCCAGGCAAACACATATCCACAGTTGGCATAAAATTGGCAAAAGATCTCCCGAGATATTTTAGTGTGGCATAGGAACACACATGGAGCAGGAGCCACTGTACAGTCAAGCTTCCATTTGAAGCACTTAATTTTTAATATATCCCCACCACTGATTGTTGCTGAAGAGTTAGCCAAGTGTAAGGACCTGGGAGCCCAGTAAGACAGTTTGTTGGTGAACCAACTGTTGCACTGTAGGACAGTAGATTCAAATCTTTGCTCACAGGGGGAAGGGGAGCATAATATAATTAGTTTGGTCAAAATGTATAATAAAGTTATAAATATGTTCTTTTTGAATAAATTGATAATATTGGGACACATAGTGATCAGAGCAAGTCTTCCCTTATGGTGAGTCCCCTGATAGAATATCAGTGGTGTTAAGTCTGTGTGTTCCAGTTGTATTAAGATTAATTACTGACACAGACTACAAGAATAAAGTTTCAACAGGTCTTTACTAGTTGGAGGTCAGGACTATACTAAATACAATGGCCTAGAAATTGAGTGCCCTTAGCGCCGATTTTGCGGCGCTAGAGGGCCTAGCGCTGCATTTGGCGCCGGCGCCGAAATTGCCTGGGGCCCTTACGCCGCGGTAGACCGGTAGCGCTGCGCCGGCACCGATGACGTCATCGATGTGCGCAGCGTCCCGGTTGCCATGCCGACGGGCCCCAGTGCCGAAATTCAGTTGCGGCCGCCTCGCCCGTGACAGCCGCAACTAAGACTCTGGCAACAGAGTCTTACGAGTCTTTGCGCCGGCGCATTAAAGGCCCCGCGGCGGCCGGCCGCTTTCCCGCCGGCCACCTGGCCGCAGCTCCCTCCCCGGACTTCCCCCCCCCCCCCCGGAACAGAAGCAAGCCCGGCACTTGTCCGAGGTGCCGGGCTCATTTTTTAAAAGATTTTCGCGGGCCGCGATCGGGTGCAGGCAGCTCCTCCTTAAGGGAAGGAGGAGGCCTGCACTTCCCGAGCCTGCCGCACCGCATCGGGTGCCGCAGCGCCGGAATTGCGGCGCGAAACGGCAGTTAGCGCCGATTTACCGCCGCAAAGACCCTTCAGTAGCGCCGGCAGCCGTTTGGGCGCGGCCCTGCTGAATTTTTGGCGCGCGCAGGGGGACTTAGCGCCGGCACTAACTTCCGGCGCTAAAGCCCTGGCTAAGCCAAAACTCAATTTCTAGGCCAATATCACTACACAGAACTTATATACCGGTGGTCACCACCGGTATTACGTATACAGCAGCCAGAGAAAGTAGTACATCTCTTAAGGTGGAACAGGCTTAAGTTCTCTTAAGGTGGAACAGGTTACATACACCACAATCCTCCCTTTTTAGCTTAACAGTCATATCCCCATTTAACATAACATAATAACATATATACATATATAACTTCAGGTATAAACAGTTCAAAGGTTCAGTCTCTCAGGAGGCCTTCTGATTCGGTTTGGATAACGCCTTTCAGTGGTCTCTGATTCTTGTTGCTGAGGTGACTCTTCTTGTTGGTTTCCTATGTATTGGACGTCATCATCAGGTACAGTCCCTGCCGAGGTAGATGCTTCAGGTTCATTAACGTCTTCCACAGTTGTCTCTGTCGCAACCATGGGTTCGACCCTTGCTCTTGATTCTACCAGTTGATCCGCATGACGCCTTATCACATTGTTACCAATATCTACTGTGTACATCAGAGGTCCTTGTCTGGCCCGAATTGTTCCGGACTGCCATTTTTCGTTTCCATAGCCCCTTGCCAACACTGGTTGTCCTACGTCGAAACTTCGAGTGGACTTGTTATTAATATGCCGGAACTGTTTGTTTTCCACTTCCCTCCGCACATTTGGTTTTAACAAGTCCAACCTGGACCGCAACCTCCTGTTATAAAACATCATGGCAGGACTTTGGTTAGTCACTGCATGAGCGGCGTTTCGATATGCCATTAGGAAATTGTCCACCTTGTGTTGTAACGGAATCTGATCATCGTTCATGGCCTTTATTGCCTTTTTGAATGTTTGGACAAATCTCTCGGCCAACCCGTTTGTCGCCGGATGATATGGGGCAGAGGTATAATGTTTCACCCCATTCTTCTTTAAGAATTTTTGGAATTCTTCCGACACGAACTGTGGTCCGTTGTCCGAACATATCTGTTCTGGCAATCCGTTCCTTGCGAATATTGTTCTTAACACCGCAATTGTCTTTTCTGAAGTAGTGATATTCATCTTGATCACTTCTGGCCATTTGGAATGTGCGTCCACCGCAATTAGGAACATGGAGTCCATGAATGGACCAGCAAAGTCAATATCTACGCGTTGCCATGGGGCTGAAGGCCATTCCCATGGGTGTAGCGGTGCGATCGGAGGTGCATTTTGCACTTTTTGGCACCCAGCGCAGCTTTTTGTCAACTCCTCTATCTGTTGGTCAATGCCCGGCCACCATACATAAGCCCTAGCAAGACTTTTCATCTTAACTCCCCCCAGATGACCTTCATGCAGTTCCTTTAGAACTCTTTCCCGTAACTTGGGAGGAATAATCGCTCTTGTCCCGTACATCAAAGTACCATGGCAGACGGACAGCTGGTCTCGCCTTGCCGAGAATGCCGGTAACAGAGGATCACCATGTGTTGGCCATCCCTTCACTGTCACCTCGTAAACTCGGGACAGTGTCGGGTCGTTCCTGGTTTCTCTTTCAATACTTGCATTGGTGACTGGTAAACACTCGATGATGGTCGAATGAAATAACTCAACAGGGTCAACTTTCGTCGTCTCTTCTGCTTCAGGTAGTGGCAGGCGCGACAGCCCATCAGCATTGCCATGCTGCTTTGTACCTTTGAATTCTATTTGATATTGATGTGCCCCTAGGAAATGGGACCATCTCTGGAGTCGCTGTGCTGTCATCACCGAAACACCCTTCTTAGGGTTAAAAATGGATACCAACGGCTGATGGTCTGTCAGAAGTGTGAATCTTTGGCCCTGCAGGTAATGATTAAACTTCTTCACTCCCCATACAAGGCTGAGAGCCTCCCTATCGATCTGCGCATAGTTGCGCTCAGCGGAGGTCAATGATCTGGATGCAAACGCGACTGGCCTTTCCGTGCCATTTGGCAACTTGTGTGAGAGTACTGCCCCAATACCATATGGAGAAGCATCACAAGCCAACCGAACAGGCAGTGTCGGGTTGAAGTGAGCCAACACTTCCTCTGAGGTGATCAATTCTTTGCTTTTGCGAAATGCCTTCTTACAGTTTTCGCTCCATTCCCATGGTACCCCCTTCTGTAAAAGAGCGTTCAGCGGGTGCAGTACCGTGGATAGATTCGGTAGAAACTTATGGTAATAGTTAATCAATCCCAGAAACGACCTCAACTGAGAGACATTATCCGGAGCGGGAGCCTTTACAACTGCCTCTATCTTGTCAGGAGACTTATGAAGCCCCTCCCGGTCAATGACATGACCACAGTACGAGATCCGCTTCTGAAAGAACTCACATTTCTGCCGATTAACTCTAAGTCCATACTCTTTCAGTCTGTTGAGCACCAGTTCCAAGTTTGCGAGGTGTTCTTCATCACCATCACCTGTAATCAGAATATCGTCCAGGTAACATTGTGTGCCTGGAATTCCCTGTAATACCTGCTCCATGGCCCTCTGCCAAATTGCTGGAGCCGATGCCACTCCAAAAACCAGCCTATTATACCGGTACAAACCTCTATGCGTGTTGATCGTGAGGTACTGGCGTGACTCTTCTTCAACCTCCATCTGCAAGTACGCCTGCGCCAGGTCTATCTTGGTGAAGTGTTTCCCGCCAGACAACGAAGCAAAAATATCCTCAATCCGCGGAAGCGGATACTGCACCGTGTGAAGCACCGGATTAACGGTGATCTTGAAATCTCCACAGATGCGAACCTTCCCTGGTTCTTCTGGCTGTTGCTCGAAGGACGTTTCATAACGGGAACAATGGGCGTAGCCCACTCACTCCAATCTACCTTAGACAGTACACCTGAACGTTCTAGCGCTTCCAGTTCCGCTTCTACAGTAGGTCGTATTGCATAGGGTACCGGTCTGGCTTTGAAAAATTTTGGTTGTGCATGTTCATCAATCTTGATGTTTGCCGTAATTCCTTTCAGTGTTCCCAGTCCTTGCTGGAACACCTCTTTAGCATCATCCAATATTTTGGACAATCGTTTAGGTTTGACATCTGTTTCCCCGGAATCTACCGTTAGTGCTTTTAATGAGTGCCAGTCCATATTCATTTTCCTAATCCACTCCTGTCCCAGTAGTGGTGGACCTCCTTCAGGTAGCACATATAAGTCCATTACTTGGCTTTCTTCGCCCTTGTGGACCACTTTTACCTCTATCTTTCCGATGGGGTACACTCTTTGCCCCGTGTATGTTTTCAATATAATCTCCGTATCCCGTAGGGGAATATGTTGGAATAACCTTTTGTAATCTTTCTTATTCATGACCGTCAATGCCGATCCAGTGTCCAATTCCATCTTTACTTGGACTCCTGCTATCTGAAGAGTGACCCAAATTGTCTGGAGATCTGCATCCTTACCAACGTTGTGTACTCTTAAGCTACCCAGTTCATTACAGCTAGCGTCTGAATCTGACTTCTGTTCGTTCAAACTGGTCTTTGTCACCTTGTGCACCTTTATGTATTTTCCTTGCGGTGACTTTTTGTTGCTGGTCTTCTTTCCTGACCGGCATACTTTAGCTATGTGGCCAAGCCTGCCACACGTTCTACATTCTTGGATTTTAAACCAACACTGGTTCTGATCGTGTGTTGTCTTTCCACAACGATAACATTTTACAGTACTCAAACCCAATTTATTTGTACTGAGTTCTGGTGACCGTAGCTGCATTACTGCCGTGCCTCTCGCTGCGGCTTCGTGTGCTGCTGCCATAGTGACCGCTTTCTCAAGCGTCAGCTCATTCTCCTCGAGCAGTCGCTTTTGTGTATCTTCTTTTAATAATCCACACACAAATTTATCTCTTAGCGCGTCTGTTAGTCCCGTTCCAAACTGACAGTACTTTGCTAGCTTACGCAATTCCATTAAATATTCAGCATTGCTTTCATCCTTCAGCTGCCTTCTGCTGTAAAATTTAAATCGTTCCGCTAGCATCAGCGGCGTGGGGTTTAGATGATTTTTCAGGACAGTAACAATCTCCTCGAACGTCTTATCCGCCGGTTCATCTGGTGATAAAAGGTGTTTCAATTGCCCGTATGTCTTCGCACCCATTAAGTTCAACAAAGTTAGTGCCCTCTCTGCATCTGGGATTTTATTTGCTTTACAATAATTTTGTATGCGTTCTACATACATGGCCCAGTCCTCGATGTCGCTATCAAAGGTATTAATGTTCCCATGTTTAGGCATCGTTGCAATTTATTTTATTTTTTTATTTTTTTATTTTATCCCAAGATGGCGGCTTCCCGCTCTTGTCTTCGTCCTCTGCCTACAAAATGGCGGTTTTCCCGCGCTTGGCGGTCTTCACCCACTGGCTGCAATGGCGTTTGGCGTGCTGCTGCTGCTCCCCTTTCCCAGTGGTTAGTAACTCCCCCGACGCTGTCTCCGTTTCACCGTGGCTCCCTCGGGCATTCGTGCTTCCCCGATGTCGCGCCTCGCAGCCCTTCTTGCAGCCCGGTTATTAGCACCAGCTGCGTTCGCCTTCACCGCAGGTCTCGCGCCTTCAGTCGCCCCAGATGCTGCGCCTTTTTGGCCCGAAAGCGGCCCGGCCCTTATCACCAGCTGCGATCGATGTCCCCGCGCTGCGCCTTTCGGCCCGAATGCGGCCCGGCCCTTATCTCCGGTCGCGATCGATCTCACCGCCCTTATTCCTCCGTCTTCCTCCCCCGTCTGTACAGCCAACGCGGCCGACTTTCTGCTCGCGTCGCTGACCGGCTTACCCACCACCGAGGTAGAAAGAAGATAGCTGACTGCCGCTGATGGAGGCTTCGAGTTCAGGATGTCTTCTGCACTCCGGGTTCTCGATGCCTGCCACGCGACGTGTCTTCCAGCAGGGTGATGAGGGTGGATGCCTCTCTTCGACGCCCGTTCTGTGGACGAAGCCGCCGTGGATATAAACTGCCGCAGGGTAAGAATCGGACTCGTCGCCACTGTTAAGTCTGTGTGTTCCAGTTGTATTAAGAGTAATTACTGACACAGACTACAAGAATAAAGTTTCAACAGGTCTTTACTAGTTGGAGGTCAGGACTATACTAAATACAATATCACTACACAGTACTTATATACCGGTGGTCACCACTGGTATTACGTATACAGCAGCCAGAGAAAGTAGTACATCTCTTAAGGTGGAACAGGCTTAAGTTCTCTTAAGGTGGAACAGGTTACATACACCACAAGTGGTGGTAACAACTTAGGCCTCCCTCACATACCTTCTGACCACTAGTTGAATAGTCATTGCCCGACACTTGTGTGTCACAAATGTTACTTGCCACTTATCATCCCAAGCCTGGATGTAATCCAGGTCTTGCTACATGTGGGCATGGATTGCTTCATTGTCTGAGAAACTGTGAATGGATAAACACTGCGAATATCCCCAGTTCTGACTTTATGATTGAGTGAAGGTCATTGATGAAGCAGCTGAAGATGGTTGGGCCTAGGACACTTCCCTGAGGAACTCCTGCAGCGATGTCTTGGGGCTGAGATAATTGGCCTGCAACAACCGCAACCATCTTCCTTTGTGCTAGGTATGAATTCAGCCAGTGGAGAGTGTTCCCTCTGATCCCCATTGGCTTAAATTTTACGAGGGCTCCTTGGCGCTACACTTGGTCAAATGCTGCCTTGACGTCGAGCAGTCACTCTCACCTCACCTCTGGAATTCAGCTCTTTTGTCCATATTTGGTCCAAGGCTGTAATAAGACTTGGAGCTGAGTGGTCCTGGCGGAACCCAAACTGAGCATCAATGAGCAGGTTATTGGTGAGCCTGCCTGTTTTATTTAAATTAAGTGACCTATCTTGACCCCATATCCAGTGCCGGCGATTATGGGTGGTCGCAGCCCAGCACTTATACGAGGATATTGGCCCTGTAGGTTTTTGGGCCTTTTATATCTGCTGAGCCCTTTTTTTCCAATCTATTTGTTTAGGCTGTTTTTCTTGGTCATTATTCAGAATGATTACAATGTTGCAGTAGGGTGAAGTAACGTTTCCCTTTCATGTAACACCAGTCACTATATTATGCATGAAATAGAAATTGTGTTTTTTATTATTTGTATTGCTTGGTCCCCAAATATTAGTTGGGATGAAGCAATTACTAAAATAAAATACAGAACTGTTAGCTCCAATTACGTGTGCAATACTGCTTGTCATTACTTCTTTCAATTCAGTCTGACTTTGATTGTGGCAATGAGATTTTAAGCTGTGATATAGATGAATGGATTTGATGGATTGCCTTCTTCTCACTATTAAGAAGTCCTAAAACGAAGGAAGGAGCTTCCAATGTCAGAAGCCAAGTATTGCTTTACAAAAAGGTTGAAAGTCTTTCATTCACTGTTAATATTCAACCCAGGAAGACCTGTGATGAGCAATGATTAATGTCTGGGATTAGTTATAGAACGGAATACAGGAAACAACTAGAGAAACAATGTAGAATAACCGGTTATGTTCTGGACAGATTTGTGGATCACAGGTTTACAATCATCTGGGAAATTTCAAAAATTAGTATCTCTTCATGAAAATGATCTTTGAGGTTGTGGACAGCGTACAATATACTGGTGATGATATGTGTTTGCACCTTCTTTGAGAGTTGCTGGTTGTTTATTTGGCAGTAATTACAATCGCTATTCTAGTCTTTGCAGTGTGTGGATAGTCACAAGAATTCCAGCTTTTCTCATCAATTTCTAAAGTAGCACGTTCTCTAATGCAGTCATGTTTCCCCGTTTACATAGAAAGAAAAGTAATTCCCCACAAATTGCAACATAAGCTCACTCCTGGAGTAAATTAATAGTAATACAATAAGTATCGCCAGTTTAAACTAACAGCACAATATGGATTGACTGTTAATCCAAATATACAACAGGATTATTAAGTACATATTGATTAAGATGGTGTTTTAAGATTTCACTGATTTCAGGTTGTTTCTGTAGACAAATCAATACCAATACAAAGCTTTACACTAACAGCTATTTTTAAGTAGTATCATAGCATTTGATCTCCAGAATACCACTCACCTAATGGTTTTAATACATTTCAGGAGAAATTGGTCCTTGTTGTGCCTGTTTTCCTGGCAGAAAACTGAGGCAAAAGGACCACTTTTGTGGAGAAATGCTGCGAGCTCCAAGAGTGCCTGGAATACATCTGACCCCATATCGGGTTGGGCAATATTTAGGCATCCCTGGAGGCTGCCTAAAACAGGCATCAAGCTCCTTGACTTTGTAAATGAGGGTCCTTACGCCTGTTTAGTGGCCTTTCCATAAGATTCATTGGCACGGAGGGCTCCACTCAATTTTTTGGATTCTAATGCGTCCTAATCAGCGGTCCTTAAAAGGACTACTGGAAGCTTCCACCAAAAAGGTAAGTACATTTTCTCCCCTCCCCACAAACTAACTCAATGCTGGACCAAGTCCGATCGGTGTCAGCAGCTCACTTACAATATGCTGATGAAGCCTGAGGGCCAATTTCAGTTGAGCCTCAGGACTCCAGGGATCCCAGCCTATTTCAGGCCTGAAAACAAATCCAGACCAATTTCTATTCCATTGTGTCTACATTCAGCATTGCTATACAAGGCCAGAAAATGACTCAACAGCATATTATTTAGGTTAAATCTATAAGGAGCCATAAACTGTTTCTGATCAGAGATTATGAGGGGAATTTTAACCCCCAAAAAATGGGTGGGTTGGGGTTGGGTGGGAGGTTAAAGATTTAAAAACCAAAATCCTGACCAACCTGCCTCCAACCTGCACACTTCTGGTTTTAACGGAGATGGAACAGGGGTGCTGGCGGTCAACCTGCCCCCAGGAGGTGGGTTGCCACTTCAAATATTATAATGAGGCTGCATGCCTCATGTTGAGGCTCCATTTTAAATTTAACTGTGAGCGGGTTTCCCGGGCCTCAGGGAACCTGCCAGCTAAAAGGAGGAGAGGGCTGCTAGATCCAGGAGCTTCGATCCTCAGCCCCTGATTCCAACCTCTGGCCTCCGATCGCCCTCCAGCCCCACAACCTCCCCTACGGCCTCCGATCACCCTCCAGCCTTCCAACCTACCCCCTCCAGACCCCGATCATCCTCCACCCTTCCGACCTTCTCATTCTGGCCCCCAATCACCTTTTGACCTCCTCCCCTCCAGCCCCCGATCACCTTTCAACCTCCCCTCCGGCCCCCAATCACCTTCTGACCTACCCCCTCAGGTCCCCGATCCCCCTCCAGCCTCCGACTGCACCCCACCATCCCGATCCCTCCCTCCCTCCTCCTTGCAGCCTAGTGCCACAGGCCTACATGCTCAACAGCCAGCCAGCCCCTCCATCTGGTTGGCTACAGGAACTACAGGCCAGTTAGCCTGACATCAGTCGTCAGGAAAATGCTGGAATCCATTATTAAGGAAGTAGTAAAAGGGCACTTAGAAAAATCATAATATGATTAGGCAGAGTCAACATGGTTTTATGAAAGGGAAATCAGGTTTAACAAATTTATTAGAGTTTTTTGAGGATGTAACTAACAGGGTAGATAAAGGGGAACCAATGGATGTCGTATATTTGGAATTCCAAAAGGCATTCGATAAGGTGCCACATAAAAGTTTGCTACGCAAGATAAGGGTTCATGGGGTTAGTGGATAATATATTAGCATGGATAGAGGATTGGTTAATTGTCAGAAAACAGAGAGCAGGGTCATTTTCCGGTTAGCAGGCTGTAACTAGTGGGGTGCTGCAAGGATCAGTGCTGTGGCCTCAGCTATTTGCAATCTATATTAATGACTTAGATGAAGGGACCGAGTGCAGTGTATCCAAGTTTACTGACGAGACAAAGCTAGGTGGGAAAGTAAGCTGTGAGGAGGACACAAAGAGCCTGCAAAGGGATACAGACAGGTTAAGTGAGTGGGCAATAAGGTGGTAGATGGAGTATAATGTGGGGGAATGTGAGGTTTTTCACTTTGGATGGAAGAATAGAAAAACAGAATAGTTTTTAAATGGTGAGAAACTATTAAATGTTGGTGTTCAGAAAAATTTAGGTGTCCTCGTACAGGAAACACAGAGTTAGCATGCAGGTACAGCAAACAATTAGGAAAGCAAATGGCATGTTGCCCTTTATTGTGAGGGGGTTGGAGTACAAGCGTAAGGAAGTTTTAGTACAATTGTACAGGGCTTTGGTGAGACCACACCTGGAGTACTGCGCACAGTTTTGGACTCCTTATCTGAGAAAGGACATACCTGCCTTAGAGGCAGTGCAACAAAGGTTCAATAGATTGATCCCTGGGATGAGATGATTGTCCTATAAGGAGAGATTGAGTAGATTGGGCCTGTACTCTCTGGAATTTAGAAGAATGAGAGGTGATCTCATTGAAACATAAAATATTTTGAGGGGGATTGGAGAGGTTGGAGACTCTAGAACTAGGGGGCATAGTCTCAGGATAAGGGGTCAGCCATTTAAGACTGAGATGAGGAGGGTTGTGAATTGTTGGAATTCTCTACCCCAAAGGGCTGTGGATGCTGAGTCGTTGAGTATATTCAAGGCTGAGATAGATAGATTTTTGGACTCTAGGGGATCAAGGGATATGGGGATCGGGTGGGAAAGTGGATTTGAGGTCGAAGATCAGCCATGATCTTATTGAATGGCAGAGTAGGTTAGAGGGGCCTGCGGGAAACCCATTCTCCCGGGCTTCTCGACCGCCTTCCAGCCCCCGCCCCCTCACTCTCTATCCACTTCCAAGTTAAAATTCCAGCCTATAACGCAAAGGTTTGATTGTGAGTATTTGCACATACTCGTCATCTAGGGTTGCCAACTCTGGTTCATTGTATTCCTGGAGGTTTAATCATATGACTGTCCTCATTGGAGAAATGTGAATACTCTTACCACACTGGACCAATCAGCTTCATATTGGCTCTGAGTTTGGGCTTAAATTTTGGCGTACCATAGGATAAATAATGTTTGATATATTGTAGTAATTGGGTAGCTTGCTGTGTTGGGCATATGCATCACACAAGGGATTATGATAGCTGTGCACTGTGAACTTCTTGTATTCCCATAAAACATGTTGGTCTAGAAATTAGTTCGCTATGCCAATCAACCTGTGCCCGTTCAGAGGGATGTAGGTAGCACACGAACTTTATGCTGCCTGCTCATTTCCATGATTATGGTGTTCAGCCCAGCACTGAACGTGCTGCTGAGTGGCTGAATGCTCAGCAGGGGGCCCAAGTTTGTGCAAGGCTTGCACCAATTACAACCAGCCTGCACTTCTTAAATTCAATCTGCACCTCTTAAAAGGAAGGTGCATTCTGCTTGCAGCAACTCATTGCACTGGCTGGGGAAGACAGTGGGCTGAATTTTAATTGGGAAGGCGGGTTGGGGCCAGGGGCCTCCAAGGCGGTCGGGAAACCTGGGAGGACAGGTTTCCCGCAGGCCCTACTGAATTTATCGGCAGGGTCTGAATTGCATGAAGCCTGACTGGAAGCCTGTGTCCAGTGGGGTACCTCAGGGATCGGTGCTGGGTCCCTTATTGTTTGTGATCTACATAAATGATTTGGATGAGAATGTAAAAGGTATGATCAGTAAGTTCGCAGATGACACGAAAATTGGTGGGGTGGTAAATTGCGAGGAGGAAAGCCTCCGGCTACAGGACGATATAAACGGGTTGGTCAGATGGGCGGAAAAGTGGCAAATGGAATTTAACCCTGAAAAGTGCGAGGTGATGCATTTTGGACGGACAAATAAGGCAAGGGAATACACAATGAGTGGTAGGACCCTAGGAAGTACAGAGGGTCAGAGGGACCTTGGTGTACATGTACATAGATCCCTGAAGGCAGCGGAGCAGGTAGATAAGGTGGTTAAAAAGGCATATGGGATACTTGCCTTCATTAGCCGAGGCATAGAATATAAGAGCAGGGAGGTTATGATGGAGCTGTACAAAACGCTGGTGAGGCCACAGCTGGAGTACTGTGTGCAGTTCTGGTCGCCTCACTATAGGAAGGATGTGATTGCTTTGGAGAGGGTGCAGAGGAGATTCACCAGGATGTTACCTGGGATTGAGCGCCTCAGCTATGAAGAGAGGCTGGACAGGCTGGAGTTGTTTTCCTTGGAGCAGAGAAGGCTGAGGGGGGACCTGATTGAGGTGTACAAAATAATGAGGGGCATAGATAGGGTAGATAAAGAGGAACTTTTCCCCTCAGTGGGGGGGTCAATAACAAGGGGGCATAGATTCAGGGTAAGGGGCAGGAGATTTAGAGGGGATTTGAGGAGGAACTTTTTCACCCAGAGGGTGGTTGGAATGTGGAACTCAATGCCTGAAAGGGTGGTGGAGGCAGGAACCCTCACAACATTCAAGAAGCATTTGGATGAGCACTTGAAATGCCATTGCATACAAGGCTATGGACCAAATGCTGGAAAATGGGATTAGACTGGACAGGGATGGATGGGCGGCGCAGACACGATGGGCCGAAGGGCCTCTTTCTGTGCTGTAAAAACTCTATGACTCTATGACTCATCTGCTTCCCGCCTACAGCCAGCCAGATTGAGAGCCTGGCTGGCTCCAGGCGGGTAGACCTGGAGCACTAGGCCACACAGAGGAGGAAGGAAGGGATAACGGGGGATTCGGAGGGCTGCTGGAGGAGCGCGGTGTGGGCTGGGACCAGCACAGCGGGTGGGTCGCTAAGGATCAGGCGGGGTTGGAAGAGGATCGGGGGCTGGGAGGGATTGGGGTGGGAGGATTGGCGGCCAGTGAAGGATCGGGGGGGGGGAGAGGAGCAAAGAGGAATGGTGGCCGGTGAACGATCGGGGGCGGGGGGGGTGACTGCGAGGAGGATCGGCAGCCAGTGAATGATTGGGGCGGGGGGGTGCTGTGATTGCGAGGAGGATTGGCAGCCGGTGAAGGATCTGGGGGGTGGGTGTGAGGGGGGGGTGGGTGCAAGGAGGATCGGTGGCCGGTGAAGGATTAGGGGAGGTGCCAGAAGGATTGGTGCCCAATGAGAGCTTGGGGGGGGGGGTCGGATCAGGGGGCAAGAGAATCGGTGGCCGGTGAAGGATACGATGGGTTGCGAGGAGAATCGGCGGCCGGTGAACGATCGGTTGGGTTGCGAGAAGAATCAGCGGCCGGTGAACGATCGGTTGGGTTGCGAGGAGAATCGGCGGCCGGCGAATGATCGGGTGGGTTGTGAGGAGAGTCGGCGGCCAGTGAAGGATAGGGTGGGCGGGTACAAGGAGGACCATCGGCCGGTGAGAGCTCGGTGAGGGGGAGGATTGGGGACAAAGAGGATCAGTGGCCAGGAGCAGCACGGGGGTGTCCAGAGACGCAGGGAGGAGCAGCACGGGGCGGGGATCGTAGGCATGGGAGGGGGGAACCGTAGGCCTGTGGGGGGGATCATAGGCCTTGTGGGGTGTCGGAGGTCACATGGGGGGTCGGAGGCCTCGTGGGGCGGTCTCCGATTGCGGGGGGTGGTGATTAGGTAGGGACCTTGGATTCAGGAGATATGTGTAAAGGCACTTACCTCCTGGATCCAGCAGTCCTCACCTTGCATTAGCTGGTGGGTTTTACAAGGCATGCAAAACCCGAGCAGCAAACATTAAATACAAAATGGAGGTTAAAGCAGAGGCTTCCAGTCTCATTATAATATTTAAATAGACGACCCTCCTCCTGGCAGTGGGTTGGCTGCTCCATTAGAACCAGAAGTGAGCAGTTTGGAGGTGGGTTCAGGTTGTGATTCAGATTTTTAACACTTTAACTACCCACACGCTCCAACCCACCCATTTTTTAAAGTTAAAATTCCCCCCAGTGAGAGCAGGAGAACAGAAAAATCATGTGACAACAGGAGAGAGAGCATGCTCCAAGGTTCTCCGATGCAGCACTGGAGGCCTTGATGCAGGAGGTCAACTCGAGGAGAGAGGTGCTGTTTCCACAGGGAGCCAGGTGGCCCTCCAGGCAAAAGTGTAATGTCTAACGGGAGCAGAAGGCCGCTGTGGTGAATGCCAGCAGTTTCGCCCCAAGGACGTGGACGCAATGCAGGAAAAAGTTTAATGACCTCATACGAGTGGTCAAAGTCAGTAAGTTCATCTTCAAATGCCATATCCCACCATCTGCATCACGAGCCTCACACACTGCTCAATGCACCACACCCCCATCACTCACCTACTAACAATCTCCATCAAACACGACTCATACCTCATATTCATAGCTTCACCTCACCCTCACACACTTACCACTGCATTGCGGCGCTGGAACTGCGATTGGATGCATACTGGAGCGTTCACGATGCTGAGGACATCGTGAATAGCATGTTTAGAGAGTTGGACACACCGCAGGTAGTGGTTGGACAGGTGGAAAGGGAAAGGGTGACCAACAGGCAGAGTACTAGGTGCAGGCAGGTAGTGCAGGGGTCCCCTGTGGACATCCCCCTCTCAAACAGATACACCTCTTTGAGTACTGTTGGGGGGGATGGACCAATTTTTGCACTACTAGTGCTGTTTTGTGACGAAAATGGCATTCATGCCACGCGCGCACAGTTCTGGTGCGTGCCGTGCTGGTGGCCATCTTGGTGAGAGCGTTAGCGTCAGCATTGACAGCGAGCACCAGAAGTATGTAGAGTAGGCAGATAGTGACTGCACGCTGATTTGATGCCAGCACTGCCATTTACGGCCAACGTCCTCTGTTAACCTTTTACAGCAGCAGCAAGGACCCCCCTACCAGCGATATTTAAAGGGATCAGCAACCACTCTAAGGTTAATTGTTAATTAATTTCTACTGGCTCTGTGTAAGCTTGTGGAAGTGTTTGGAGCTTTCTAGAGTTGTTTAAAGTTGGTGAGGTGACAGGGAGTGGCGCTGCAAGTGGAGAAGGCCTTGCTTCTGACTTCACGGATTCTGGTCAGACCACTTGATCCCTGTCATGGGTGCTCTAGTTGTCATCCCCCTTGTCCTGCAGTATGACAGGGAGATGGAGCAGAGGCAGTAAAAAAGTGGGCAAGTTGCTCACAGAGGGAGAAAGAGGATGGGGAGAAGAGGTCTCAGCAGGAGGCCTTAATCACCTAGGGTCTTCAGAGAGCAATTCTTTCACCTTAGCCTGAGCCAGGAGCAGTGTGTGAGGCATCTGCGCTTTAAGAAGCAGGTGCTCACAGAACTCTGCCATCTCTTGCAACCAGACTTCCAGCCTCACACAAGGGCAAGGACAGCGCTGCCAGTGGCTGTGAAGATGACCGTGGCCCTGAATTTCTTTGCATTGGGATCCTTCCAGGCTGGAGCAGGTGATATCTGTAACATATTACAGTTTGCCATCTACTGCTGCATAAGAGAGGTGACAGACGCTCTTTATGCCAGGAGAGGGGACTTCATTGTCTTCTCTATGAGGATAAGTTATTTAAGTAACCTAAATAGTGCATTTGCCATTAATTAGAATTCCTGGACAAGGTTGAAGATGTTCTCAGCACATATAAGGACAATTGTAAGGCAACTTAAAATCTAACTCCAAGACAGCACACCAGTAATAGAAACATTTGGAATCGAATGGAACAAAAGCCCCTTTTAGTGAGATTTAAGCACACCAAGGCTGCAAATTTAATAGTGCTGAGGGGGCAGATTTGGAGGCGGGGCCACTGTCAAAAAAGCAAAGATTGACAGCGGTTAGGAAACCCGCTGTCAGCCCGCCTCCACATGAGTCTCCCAGGTGTCGGGTCTGTCAGCACAGAACTGACCCGACACCAAGTGGTGGGGGTTACAATTCAGCTACTTAAATGGCTTGTTAAGTGCCAATTTAAGAGTATTTTGAGGCCTACTTCTAATTTTACCTTCTCCCCCAAGGGTTACCCGCTGTTCGGGGAACACACCAGCTCAACCTGGCGTGTTTTGAGTCTGCTCTGATGTTTGTGAAAAGATGACAGCTGCAGAAGTGGTGTCAAGGATGCCATGTTGCAGATAGTCAATTTCAGAGTGCAGAAAATGTTGGTTACTTCATTTGTAATACATATAGAGATTTCTTTAGCTTGCAAGTTTTTAGATCCAATGGTATGTCCAGTGCCAACTCATTGGGAGAACCTCTCTCACCATTGACAGATTGCTTCTGTCATCTCACCTGCAGCAGCCATCTATTCCAGCAACATCAGTGCCAATGAAACAATCAGACCTTGGTCCTCCGAATCCTTCCACAATCAGCCCCAACACCAACATCACCAGGCACAGCAACATCACCAACCTTCTCCGCCATCACCTGATGCTGCACAGGGCAGCAGCCCCCGACAAAATTGCTGTCCGGGAGGCCAGTGATGGCATCACTATGGCCAGATTTTCTTCACTTGACGCTGTAAAACCTGGCTGACACATGATGCGCCAGGTTGACACCATCCCACACCAGCACCGTGAAGCATCCCTTTAATGTCTAAGCCAGTCCATGCACACTCATCAATATAGTGGGGGGGGGGGGGGAGGGCGGCGGCATGGGGAAGTTATGACTGAACAATCAATGGATCTGTCCAATCAGGGGCATTTTTTGAAAAAGCGATTTCACTGTATGACAACACATTACCAAAAACTTCACATGGACATTGGCTAAACCTCTCAGGTGCCTACCCTTGTGGGTTGTTAATTGGTATGCTTGCAGTAGGATGAGGGTGAGTGTGAGGGGTGGCTAGTGAGATGGGGAAGTGATAAAGTAGATAGAGAGGATTGGGTGGAGGTGCAAGGTAAGTTGGTGTCCTGGGGAGGTCTCTTCCATCCTTGGAAGGGAAGAGAACCTCCTTGTGTGCTGTGACCCCCTCCATAAGCACATAGAGGGAGTCAAGGAGAGCCTGGGTACAAGCGTTCACCTTTGTGCAGTGATTGTCAGTGTTTGCAGCACCTCAATGCTGTCAAACACTGATAGAACAACTGTCAATTTCCATGTAGACGTGATCCCTTTAAGGAAACCGGCTGATGACACGTCATCAAATGATGTCATCAGACTCACTTCCTGTTAATTGCCCAGTAAGCCTGCAGGACGGGCTTAACAAAGCCAATCAAGGGAAAGTCACGTCTGCAGAGCGGATGCAGCTGAGAGCGGGACCGGAACCCAGAAACCAGCTGTCCCGCCTCCTCCATTAAATTTGCGGCCCAAATGTAGCAATATCTTCTATTTTTATCTTTTCTTTATCCACACAAATCACTTTTTGGCCAATTTCTCCCTCTTGTGAAAGCACTGGCTCTTGATGAAGTATGCTCTATGGGCACTGCCTGCCCTCTGGTACACTGTCCAACTAGACATTCTTCACTGATGGGTGTTGATAGACTGTCAGATTGTGGAGACCATCCCATTCAAGCCCAGCTCTCTTCTTAGCTGTGTATTACAAGCATACTTTGCAGCAGGCATCACTGGCTAGTATTTGGAAGCAGATTTTTCCATTGCATATTGCAGGGCTACAGAGACCAAACTATGGAATTTTATGATATGTATCTATGTTGGAGAAAGGGAAGAATATTTATCTGATACTCTTCCACTAATGCAGGTTATATATTGAAAAATGGTAAAGCACTTTGTGTGTGACACCCATCTTCATGCTTGTACCTCTCTTCCTTTTCTCTACATCTCAATTCCTCCTTGTCTGTTTTCTTCCTGGTCCTACCCAACTGTCTTGGAGCAGCTCTGGTTTTATAATTGTGGAATTCCTTAATTTCCCACAAAATCCATAATGTATCGCCAGCTTCCTGGCAGCGGGCAGAGGAAATTATAGTCCAAAATCTGACAGATTAGCAGGATTTGCTGCTTTCCTGTTCACATGACCTGATTTTCATATTGACTACAAGCACTCCTGTGGCTATGGTAACACTGAAATCATCTTTATGTTTTCAAAATGAGTCCTATTACTTAATGTTCTGCACTGATGTTACATGATTAATTCCATGGGGGTAATTTTGACTTTGTACGATAATGTAAAATGGGTGATAGCGAATCATCAGCCCGTTTTACACTGCTCCTGATTTTTATTTCTATGGAAATCAATGGAAATAAAAATCGACGAGATGGAAAACGGGCTGCCAATTCGTTGTCATCCATTTTACACTATCGCACAGAGTCAAAATTACACACATATATCTTACTTACACATCATCTACCCTTCAAACAGAATTGTTTCTGAATATGTTTTCTACTCTCTATACAATAAATGTTGGAGTAGATCTTTGTCTTCACAGCCTGCGCGGTAATCTGGCCTGCCTGTTTATAGAACCCGCCCAATTTTCATTCCATTGATTTCAGTGCAATGAAACTTGGATGTGCCGTACAATGTGTAGGTGATGCGCTCCACCAGATTACCACCCAAATGATCAAGAGGAAACTTTACCTTGTGCTCTCCCAGGTATCCCCCTTGGTGTGCATCCCCAACATCTGTGTTCCTCTGTGTGACTGAACACTCTCCCAGGATATGGAGCCCTTTTAAATTCAGTGCGCAGGGTGAGGCGTGAGCTTTGTGTCTGCCTTTCCCATAGCCCTTGGCTACATTTCGCCAAGTGCCCCATCTCCAACACCACTCAGTATGTACTATCCACAGACTCTAGGGGAATCACGGGATAAGGGGATCAGGGGGGAAAGTGGAGTTGAGGTCGAAGATCAGCCATGATCTTATTGAATGACGGAGAAGGCTTGAGGGGCCATAGGGCCTATTTCTGCTCCTATTTCTTATGTACTTATCCAAGCCTCCCTGGACTGTGGAACTCCTGAATTCTTTGGATTTTGCATCCTCACAGTGGAGGGATCCTTCTTGGCAGGGGGAATCCCGCCAGAAGCCCACTGCATCTCTAATAACTCCCAACCCAGGAAACTGAGTTGAGGTCCTGAGGGTGTTGGAAAGCCAGTGTAAATCCTGTGCCACCGCAATATCATTGCTGGGAGGATAATCCCAGCCGATGTCCTCTGACTGTTCATCCAGCATTTCTGACTTTCCAAACCTCCCTATAGCTTCCACAGCTGTGTTTAAAAAGTTGGCTACCCTTGCAGCCTACCCATTTCAATAAACTTCTCTGCTTGTGTGTCTCTTTTTAGCTCCCTCGTCACAGACAGAGATCAAAGGATTTTCAAACACAGTGGGGGTTAATTTTGACTTTGGGCAATGGTATAAAAAGCGTGATATTGGCTCAGCCTCTCGTTAAACACCTCTCCTGATTTTTGTTATATTGCCCGTTTTACACTATCATCCAAAGTCAAAATTACCCCCATGAGGGTGATGTTCTTTGATTACAAGCTTCTGTAGTGTATGTGCCTTTAAGAGCCCCCTGTGTACTGTAATGCCGGTAATGGCCACTCGGGCTATATAAGTCTGTATATTGTGTTGTATCAGTTAGTTCCCCTCCAGACTTTGTTCAGTAAACACCTGTGAAACCAACTCCTGTCTTCAGTGTCTCTATTAACACACGGACACAACAGTGGCGACGAATTGGAAATGGACTTACCTGCAATTCGGCAGCACCTCAAGGACATCGATTCCTCTGGCGTCCAAAGTCGAAGAAAAGCAAGAAAAAGAAAAAGCTGTGGTTTCACCAGCTAGCCGAGCTGGTGGCAGGTACTGCAATAATCCTTCCTGGGCGTCGGGCTGGGGCTCCAGCGGCTGGCTCTGCAGCGAGGCCAAGCAGCGAAGGCGGAGGCAAGCAGTAACAGACGGGGAGGGAGCACTCGGGAGACGGCCGGCGCTGCAAGCAGGTCGGCGTTCAGACCTAGCAGAGAGAGTCCGGCGGGAACGAGTCTCCACCTGTAAATAAATAAATAAAAAGGGAAACCCGCGGAAAAGAGCGGGTCATCGGCAGCAGCGGCGGGGAAGTGCGGGAAGCGCCATAACTTTTCTGCAGAAAAGAAAGAAAAGCGCGGGAAGCGCCATTTTTTTTCCAGGATGCCTAAGGCTGGCAACAGTGGTTCGCCATGTGCTGAGTGCTTCCCTGTCGATTTGGGCATAGTTACGCTCAGCTGAGTACAATGAGCGTGACGCAAAAGCTATCGGCCATTCCGAGCCATCAGGGAATTTATGCGATAATACCGCTCCTACGCCGTAAGGGGATGCATCGCACGCCAGTCTGATTGGCAGTGATGGGTTGTAATGAGCCAAAACTTCTTTGGACGTGATTAAGTCTTTGCATTTATGGAAGGCACGTTTACAGTCTTCGCTCCATTTCCAAATTACTCCTGTTTGTAGCAGTTCATTAAGAGGGTGCGGAAGAGTTGATAAGTTCGGTAAAAATTTATGATAGTAATTTATTAATCCCAGGAACGACCTTAATTGTGAAACATTTTCAGGTGCTGGGGCTTTTATGTCCGCTTCAATTTTTTCAGGTGACTTATGCAACCCTTCCTTATTAATTATGTGGCCACAATATGATATTTGATTCTGGAAAAATTCGCACTTGGGGCGATTTGCTCGTAGGCCCCGTTCTCTCAGCCTAGTGAGCACCTGCTCCAAATTGGCAAGGTGCTCGTTGTCGTTTTCTCCTGTTACAAGGATGTCGTCTAGGTAGCATTGAGTCCCCAGAATCCCTTGGAGGACTTGCTCCATAGCTCTTTGCCAGATAGCTGGAGAGGATGCGACTCCGAAAACCAGTCGATTGTACTGGTACAGGCCTTTGTGTGTATTTATCGTGAGATACTTTTTAGAGGCCTCTTCAACCTCCATCTGTAGATATGCCTGTGCCAAGTCAATTTTGGTGAAACGTTTCCCTCCGGATAGTGAGGCGAAAATATCTTCTATCCTCGGAAGAGGATACTGTACCGTGTGAAGGATCGGGTTTACAGTCACCTTGAAGTCTCCACAGATGCAAATTTTTCACTGTTCTTCAGATTTATCATTATTCAACGTTTTCTTCATGACTGGGACAATGGGTGTTGCCCACTCGCTCCAATCTATTTTGGATAATACGCCTGCCTTTTCCAAATTCTCCAGCTCTGCCTTGACTGCTGGACGAATTGCATATGGCACCGGTCTTGCCTTAAAAAACGTGGGAATTGCCGCATCTTCCACTTTTATTGAGGTGGTGATGCCTTTCAAGGTTCCTAGTTTCTCTTGAAACACTTCTTTGGCGTTGGCCAAGATGTCTTTTAATCGTTCAGGTATGACGTCATCATCATTTTATCCCTTACTGGTCACCATCAGTGCCTGAATGGAGTGCCAGTCTAAACGTATTTTCCTGATCCATTCACGTCCCAACAGCGGTGGACCACCATCTTGTAGAACGTATAAATACAACTTTTGTATTTCCTTGCCGTTGTATACAACAGGCACCCTTATTTTTCCTTTGGGGTATACTTTCTGCCCCGTATATGTTTTCAAGATAATGGATGTGTCTTTTAAAGGTATATGCGGAAATAGCCGCTCGTAATCCCGTCGATTTATGACGGTCAGAGCTGATCCTGTATCTAGCTCCATTTTAACTGGGGACCCTGCTATCGTGAGGGTAACCCAAATGGTCTGGTAATCTTCTTTGGCAATTACATTATGTAATTTGAGACAGCTTAGTCTCTTGTTTTCGGAGTCGCTATCGCTCTTCTGGTCTTCGGAGCTACTGTCCGTCATCATTTGTACCTTTCTGTACTTTTTATTGATTTTTTTTTTCCTGTCCGTGGATTTTTTTTGTCCAGATCGGCATACACGTGCAATGTGTCCAATCTTTCCGCATTGCCTGCATGCTTTGTCCTTGAACTAGCAGTCCCTCTGGTCATGGGTGCATCTGCCGCAGCGATAACATCTCTCGAAACCCTGTGTCATTTCATGGCTGCCGAAGTCCTGTGTCTTTTGTTGTATCTTTGCATCTCCTCTTGCGGCTGCTTCGTATGATACAGCCATGCTGAAAGCCTTGTCCAGTGTTAAATCTTTCTCAGAAAGCAGCCTTTTCTGTGTTCCTTCACTTAGGAGACCGCAGACGAATTTGTCTCGAAGATAATCTGCTAGTCCTGCCCCGAATTGGCAGGGAAGCACTCAGCCTGGTATGGGGAGTGAAGAAATTCAACCATTGCCTACATGGACAAAAATTTACCTTGTTGACTGACCATCAACCCCTCATCTCCATATTCAACCCTAAAAGGGTATTCCCATTATGACAGCGCAAAGGCTACAGAGGTGGTCCCTTTTTCTTGGGGCACACCAATATAACACAGAATACAAAGGATCAAAACAGCATGGGAATGCTGACGGTTTATCGCGCCTACCGTTGCCAACGGTAGAAGAGGCACCTACCGTAGACCCAGTGGAGACTTTCCACTCTACCATAGTCGAATGTCTACCAGTAACAAATTCTGCCATTTGAAAGGGAAACTAGAAATGACCCGACTCTCTCACGAGTCTACGATTTAACAGTGAAGGGATGGCCAGCACATGGCGAACCACTGTTGCCAGCATTCGCGCAAAGAAGAGAACAGCTGTCAGTGTGCCGAGGAACCTTGATGTGTGGATCCAAAGTGGTGATTCCACCCAAACTCCAGGATAAAGTTCTAAAGGAGCTTCACGAGGGGCATCTGGGTGGAGTGAAAATGAAGAACCTAGCCAGGGCGTTTGTATGGTGGCCAGGTATCGATGGAGACATCGAAGAAATGACCAAGAGCTGCCTAGGATGCCAGAAGGTCCAAAACGCTCCACCACAAGCCCCTCTACATCCATGGGAGTGGCCCTCATCTCCCTGGCAAAGGGTACACATCGACTTTGCTGGTCCATTTATGGACTCAATGTTCTTAATCGCGGTTGATGCACACTCCAAGTGGCCGGAGGTAATAAAGATGTCCTCCACCACCACGGAAAAAACCATCACAGTATTAAGGACCATATTTGCCAGGAATGGGCTGCCTGGACAGATCTATTCTGATAATGGACCGCAATTTGTGTCCGAAGAATTCAGGAAGTTCTTAAAAAACAATGGGGTTAAGCACTACACGTCCGCCCCATACCATCCCGCCACCAATGGATTGGCTGAAAGGTTTGTCCAGACCTTCAAGAAGGCCATAAAGGCCATGGGTAATGAAGACATAAAACTTCAGCATAAGGTGGATAACTTCTTGTTTGCATACAGGAATGCAACACATATGGTTACAAACCAAACTCCCGCCATGATGTTCTTCAATAGAAGCCTAAGATGCCGGCTGGATTTGATCAAGCCAAACATCAGAAGGGACGTGGAGAACCGGCAATTTCAAGGCATGAATGTAAGGCCAACTAGAACCTTCCAGATAGGTCAACAAGTTTTGGCCCGGGACTACCGTACCGAGAAATGGCAGCCTGGAACTATCTGCACACGACTGGGACCGCTGATGTATACCGTGGACATCGGAGAAAGCATAATAAGGGGCCATGCTGACCAAATCATAGAGTCATCCGAAAAGGGACAACCTACACCACAACTCTATACGCCTAATGATGAAGTAGAGATACCCCTAGTATCTACCTCCGATCCGGTGATACTGGAACCCGATGAACCCGACACTGGCATTCAAGCTGAATCAGCCTTGCCAAAAGAACTGACTACACCACCAGAAACTACTACACCACCGAGGCGTTATCCGGACCGAGTCAGGAAGCCTCCAGAGAGACTGACTTATAATTGATTAACTGCAGCAATGTGTAGATTATTTTTCTTGTAACATGTAATTAATGATTACTTAAAATATTATGTACTGGTTGGCTAAAAGGGGAGGAATTGTAGTGTATGTGCCTTTAAGAGCCCCATGTGTACTGTAATGCCGGTAATGGCCACTCGGGCTATATAAGCCTGTATATTGTGTTGTATCAGTTAGTTCCCCTCCAGACTTTGTTCAGTAAACACCTGTGAAACCAACTCCTGTCTTCAGTGTCTCTATTAACACACGGACACAACAACTTCCATTTAACATATTAACCGCCTTTCATCTAAAGAGCTTTTTGAAACTTCTACAGTTACATTTTTCTAAAAATGGCAACATTAAGAGTAACTTAGTTTCAAATACTTTCTGCGGAAAAATAGTTAAAAATACTGTGAGATATTAGAGACATAAAATCATGTTGAGAATTAAACTACTAACATTAATTAATAGAGTGTTTTATGATCACTCAGCTTTAATGGTACATGTATATTTCAAGCCATTTATGTAATAAACAGCTAACCGCTGATTGGTTGATAATCCAGTACAACCAAACATAATATTTGATTAAATGCTGTTTGTGTTTTTTTCATGGGAGTAATTTATATTTAAATCATATTTAATTACAATGTGTTTAAATATTTGATGGCACTACCATATGCTGTAATTTTATTTTAAAAAGCTACTATATTATTGGTTACTTTAATGATCAAAGTTGCACAAATTTCTTCGTTAAGTAAAATATCTCTAGAGACTCATTAAATTCTATTATGACACCAGCAAATCGCGCTGCAGCATCCATTAGTTATCAGTATCACAGAATCACAGAAACCCCACAGTGCAGATAGAGGCCATTTCGGCCCATCGAGCCTGCACCGACACATATCCCACCCGATCCCCGTAACCCCTACACCAACACATATCCCACCCTATCCTGTAACCCCACGTATTTAATCCCCCTAACACTAAGGGTCAAGTTATCATAGCCAATCAACCTAACCTGCACATCTTTGGACTGTGGGAGGAAACCGGAGCACCCGGAGGAAACCCACGCAAACACGGGGAGAATGTGCAAACTCCACACAGACAGTCGCCCGAGGCCAGATTCGAACCCGGGTCCCTGGCGCTGTGAGGCAACAGTGCTAACCACTATGCCACCGTTTATGCTGCTGATCATTATTTTATCTCCAATAATAGGATTAGTTTAAATTCATTGCATGCTATCTCACTGGAGTTAAGCTGTTGGCTTAAAAACAACTTATGTCTTGAACACAAATAAGCTTGATTACACTGCTTTTTGAGGACAATAGGGAATTTCTGAATAACAGTTAAAGGTGCATTCTTGTTGCACTAACAGTGGGAAAGACAGCAGTTTGGTTAACAACTTTGAACAGCGTAAACTGTAACCAATAGCAACAGTGTCCATTGACATTTGGCAGACTGAGATTCTGCCCATAATCTTTTCAATAGTGCTGTGTTTGAAACCTTAAAATGCGAAATGTGCAAATAGAAGTTTTCATTTATAAGCTGCACTGTTTGACCTCCAGCTCTACTGAAAAGACTGTAGAGGCCTTCTGTCTGCTGTCACCTCGGATACAGAAGTTAGTGTATTTTGCTTACAATCAGGAGCTATTACTTTCCCAAATAGAAATTCCTGACAACAAGCTATAGAATAGATACGTATTATCGGATAGATATTTCCTTGACTGCTGTTCTACTGAGAAATTGTGAAGAGGGATTGGAAAACTGGTAAGTAGGCCTCAGCCCTGTTTCTCACCCAAATCCTTCTTCCTGTGACATTCCGGCTGCCTGCACTGATGCTTCAGACTGCTTTCATAAATTATGTATAAGGGCCTCATTGAGTGCCCAATTTATGTAAAAGCATTTAAATTGCACCCTACCACAATTTCCAGGCTTTTCCCCAGTTTTTTTTTAGTATCAAAGTCTATTTTGAATTAATTTAAGGGAATCTTTTGTTATATCGCTTGTAAAGGAGCACAGGCTTTGTATTTTCCACTAAAATGTAACTTTTTTTACAGACTCTTCAATATATTTGAAATTTTTTTTGCTCAATCTTTTTCTGGGACAATTTTAATTACTCACAAGGTCATTTTTTTTTTTAGAAATCGCTAAAAAAAAAGTAGCCCATTATTGTTCACCAAGCCACTGAAAAGCCAACTGTGAGTGAAGTAGTTACAGAAACAGCAGAACTGGAACAGAGGAACAAAAGCAGGAACATGAAAAAGAAGCTCTTCCATTACAATCTTTTGTGAGAGCTCAGGGAGCCACAAGGTATCTAAGTGCAAGTTAGAGAATCTCATAGTACTCAGCAAATCAGTGTAAGATTAATGAAGGGGATTGGTTTTGAGTCACCCAAATACTATGGTTGTAGAAGTAAAGAAAGACTTGTATTAATATAGTGCCTTTCACAACATCCCAAAGCACTTTACAGCCAATGAAGTACTTTACGAAGTATAGTCACTGTTGTAATGTAGGAAACACAGCAGCTTATCTGTGCATAGCAAGCTCCCACAAATAGCAATGTGATAATGATCAGATAATCTCTTTTAGTGATATTGGTTGAGGGATAAATATTGGCCAGGACACCAGGGACAA
This sequence comes from Somniosus microcephalus, assembly GCF_052327205.1. Classification (NCBI taxonomy): domain Eukaryota; kingdom Metazoa; phylum Chordata; class Chondrichthyes; order Squaliformes; family Somniosidae; genus Somniosus; species Somniosus microcephalus. The sequence continues at coordinate 84,532,096 of NC_140988.1, forward strand.
CTCTTCTGCTCTTCTTCCAAATAGTACCATGGGATTTTTATGTCCGCCTGAGAGGGCAGAAGATGACATGTCCAACTGTGTTGCAATCCTCAGTACTGTACTGGAGTATCAGCCTAGATTTTTGTGCTCAAGTTTCATGGACTTGAACTCAGAACCTTCTGAATCTGAGGCAAAAATGCTACCAACTGACTCCTAATCATCCATACTGAGACTGAAAATCAACCCTTGTTTTCATAAATTGTTACTAAAGAATGTTGTTTTGTTTAGTAAATTTCTTATTCCTTTCTACATATGATACTTGATTAAATTTTCTGATGTTGCTCACAGGTGTAAGGATTTCGCAATAATTTCGAGATTTCCTACAGTTCCGAAGATTGAATTTTGATTAAAGAATACCTGGGTAATATACCTTTAAAATCCAGGGATCAAAATGGCCGTCAGACCTCGTGGCAGAAGACAAAAGACACTGAAAAGGCAGCTTGTGTGTGTCTGTGAAAAAGGGGTAATCAAAGATGGCTGCCCGACCTCGTGTCAGGACACAGACTGTGGACATATGAAAAGGGAAGATCAAAGATGGCTGACTAAACTGCCAATCAAAGGCAGTTCAGGGAGTTCCCCTCCCTGCAGAGACAATCGACAGAAACTGCTACTATGTTTACACAAAGGATTAACCACTTGAGACTGCGGTTTCAGTTTGACCACAGGGCAATGACTTTTGTTTACACTAACTTCCAAAGCTGTTTACTCAGCAATTATAGAAAGACATGCTTTTTTTTCAAACCAAGACAGCTCAATTCAAACTCAGTACGATGAATGGGAATACATTCACAAACCCATCACGATAAATGGGTAATTCATGCAAACCCATCACAGACAATGGGGAAAGTTTGGATCCCTTTTGTTCAGCCCAGATGCACCGGGATCTGGGCGGGAAGGTTTCAGCCCCAAATGGAGTATAAGATAGCTTCTCAAGAAGCCATCTCTCTCTCTCTCTCTCTCTCTGCAGCCTCGCCTCCATGCCCTCTACAACTCAGGAGCCTTCCCAAGGGAGTGGAACACCAGTTATTTGTAAACACTGGGGTGTCTCCATCTTCAGGGTGGTGAAGAATCTAAAACCGCAAGGGCACAGGGCAGGCGTTCATTGGTGAGCATATAATTTTCTGGCCCATTACAAGGCAACTTAGAATAGGTATAGGGGTGGGAATTAAGGGGAATTTTGTTAGAACTGTAATTTTAGTCGATTTTCCCTTGTTGTGTCCGTTCTCTCCTCCCCTATTTATGTAACAGTGTTGCACTAGCAGAGAAGTGCTGTAGTGAACACTGAGTTCTGTATTAAAAGTGCTGTATTTAAATAAAAGTGTTGCACTAAGCAGGGAAGTGCTGTAGTGAACATTAAGTGATTTGTAAGAAGTAATGTGTTGTATTTGAGTAACAGTGTTGCGCTAAGCAGAAAGGTGCTTCAGTGGACACTAAGCAGCTGTATTAAAGTGCTGCACTTAAGTAAAAGCCACTAAGCAGAGGTGCTGTAGTGAGCAAAGTGTACTGTATTAAAGGTGTGTTGCACTAGTTAAAGGTGCTGTATTTAAGTAAAGCCACTAAGCAAAAGATTGCTGCAGTAAACAATAAGTGCACTGTGTTAAGCAAAAGTGCTGTACAAGGCATAGGTGTGTTGTATCGATTATTTTTAAGTTGTTTCTTTCTTTTGTTTCAATAAATACTGGTCTGTTTTGCACCCGAACCATGAGTCACATTTTTCTGTCTACATTGCTGTTATGTTCATAAATAAATAGACATTTTCATTATGAACAGCTAGCTTGAGCTAGTCATTTATTCAGCCATGTGGACTAGTATACAGGCATCCATCTTGACTACTGCCTTGTGGGTAGCCCACTACTAAACATACAGCTCCACCTAGTGTACCATTCTAGAATGACATGTTACTGATCATTACATCCCCCTTCCTTAGAGGTTAAACAAAATCAACATCAATATCAATCAATCATAACAACATAAACATCTTCACAACAGTCAACACATTTTCAAAGCTTTACTTTATGAACTCTAAGCTTTTCATTCTTTTATTATAGTTTTCTTTGTACTCAAAGATTAAGTCTATCAGGCTTTTTTACTTCACGTGTGGATCTTCTCAGCACAGGTAAGTCTGGTATGTTTTCATGAGAGCCTGTATGTGTGTTTGTGTTAGATTGTTCTGGTGGTGAGTGACAAGATTCAGTTGCGGCATTGTCATAGATTTGCTCTTGGATATTTTCTTGTGTTTTCAGGAGGGAACGGTGGTTCCTCCTGAGAATCTGTCCTTCCTCAGTTCTAACAGTGTATGACCTTGGTCCTACTTCCTCAAGAACTGTAGCTTTCCTGTTCCATGCATCTGGATCCTCAATCCTGACAACATCATCCCTTGTAAATGGTTTCAGAGTTTTGGGTGACTTGTCATAGTGTGATTTCTGTTTCAGTGTTAACAGTTGAAGTCTCTGTCTCAGTTCCTTACTCTGCTTTTCTTTTGCACAGCAGTGTAGCGTGGTGTGCAACTTGCGACCCATTAGGAGTTCAGCAGGTGAAGAACCACAGTCTAAAGAGGAGGCTTGGTAGCTCAGCAGGGCGAGATAAGGATCAGACTTGCTTTCTGTTGCTTTCTTCAGTAGCTGTTTGGGAACTTGAACACCTTTCTCTGCCTTACCATTCGACTGAGCATACAGAGGACTGGATGTGATGTGTTGAAAGTCATAATGTGCTGCAAACTGTTGCCACTCCTTACAGTTGAAGCACGGACCATTGTCGCTAACGGCAATCCTGGGAATTCCATGTCTGGCAAATATGGATTATGACACTGCTTGTTGATGTGCTTGAGAGCAGCGCCATCTCAGGATAGTTAGAATAGTAGTCAATCACTATTAGATAGTCTTTACCATTCAAATGAAAGAGGTCCATACCAACCTTTTGCCATGGTGCTGTTGGTAAGTCAGCTACTATCATTGGTTCCTTTGCTTGTTTGTTTTGGTGTTTCTGACATGTCTCACATTCGCCTATCATGTACTCAATGTCCTTATTTATGCCAGGCCAATAAACAGTGTCTCTTGCTCTCCTTATGCATTTTTCAATTCCGAGGTGTCCCTCATGAATCCTTTTGAGCATGTCTTGATGTAGAGCCTGTGGAATGACTATTCTGTTCTGTTTTAGTAATAGTCCACTTGCGACACTTAACTCTGACCTGATGTGATAGTACTTTGGACAGGAACCTTTCAAAGTCATATCTTTGCAGCTTCATCATGAGTCGTTGAATCTTTGGAGACATCTCATTCAGATTTTTTTTTATGATGGCAACCAGTGGGCAGTGGTCTGTCTCAACTGTGAAGGTGGGAAGTCCATATATGTAGCCATAGAACTTTTCTAGTCCAACTACCAAGCCTAGACATTCCTTTTCAATCTGGGCATATCGACACTCAGAATCAGTCATAGACCTGGAGGCATAGGCAACAGGCTTCCAATCTTCACCCTCTGCTTGTAGCAAGCGCGCCTAGGCCATCTTTTGATGCATCCGTTGACACTTTGATTCTCTTTGTTGGGTCAAAGAAGGTGAGTACAGGTGTGGTTGTCAGCACTGTTTTGAGGTTCATCCACTCTTGTTCATGTCTTTCTGTCCATGCGAACTCATTTGTTTTATGTAACAGGTCTCGCAGACAGGCTGTCTTGGCTGACAAGTTAGGAATGAACTTTCCAATGAAGTTTATCATCCCCATGATGCGTAGCACTCTTTTTTTGTCAGTGGGTCGGGGCATGTTGAGTATGGCATTTACTTTTTTCATATCTGGCTCTATTCCTTTACCAGATAGATTATCTCCTAGGAAAGTGACTTCCTGGACGCCAAACTGACACTTGGCTTTGTTGAGCTTCAGTCCATTCCGGCGTATGCTCTGTAGCACTTTAGTCAGTCTCTCATCGTGTTCTTTCAGTGTGGAGCCCCAGATGATGATGTCATCAACATAGACCCGAACTCCTTCCAGACCTTCAATTATGTGTTCCATCGCTCTATGAAAGATTTCAGATGCAGATATTATCCTGAAAGGCTTTCTGAGGAAACAATACCTGCCAAATGGTGTGTTGAAGGTACAGTATTTGGTGCTCTCTTCATCCAGTTTTAGTTGCCAAAATCATTGTGAGGCATCGAGCTTTGTGAAGTATCTGGCACCTGACATATCACTGGTGATTTCTTCTCGCTTGGGAATCTGGTAGTGTTCACGTTTTATGTTTGCATTTAAGTCCTTTGGATCCATGCATACTCTTAGATCATTGTTCTTTTTCTTTACACATACCATGGAGTTAACCCAGTCTGTAGGCTCTTCGACTTTCCTGATGACTCCTAGTGTGGTCATTCTGTCCAGTTCTTTCTTGAGCCAGTCACGCAGGGGTGCTGGAACTCTCCATGGAGCATGTACCACTGGCTGAGCATCCTCCTTTAGCTGGATCTTGTAAGTGAATGGTAGAACTCCAAATCCTTTGAACACATCCTGGAAATTACTCACTACAGAATCCACTGAGTCATCTGGTCTGCTTATGGCACATTTTATACAGTAGACTCTCTTGACCAGTTCTGAGTCCTCACAAGCTTTGTCACCTAATAGTGAATCAAGTCCTTCAGCCACAACAGAAAACATGAGATGATGCACTTTGTCTTTGACTGTCACTTTAAGTCTGCATACACCTAAGCTATCTATTTTCTGTCCATTTTAGTTCTTCAGTAGTACTGACTTTTTCTGTATTTTGCGCTTTTCTTTCATATTTTTAATGTCACTCATACTGATTAAGTTTGCTTTTGCCCCAGTATCTAGTTTCAATGTAACTAATGCTCCATTTACCTGCAGTGGCATTATCCATTTGTCCTCTTTTACTGCATTAACTTTATGTTCAGCATTGTCCATTCCTGAGGGATGCACATTTTCTGTATCCTTATCGATATTGTCACATGACACCATTCCTACAAAAAATGTCTCACTTAAATCAGTGTCCTCAATCACATTGACTTGTTGCCCTTTCTTTGTTTTCACTTTTGAAAAGCCTTGTTTTTCAAAGTGATTCTTTCCGTTACATTTTGTGCACATTTTTCCAAACGCTGGGCATTGTCTTGGCTGGTGCTGGTAACCACAGCGTTTTCAATTAAAAATTCCATCCTCCGATTGCTTTGCATTTCTGTTCTGCCCGTTTCTTCCCCTTGTAGGACACAGCACCGACAGCAGCACAGTCACTCATTACAGTTGCATTATTATTAATTTCACTGAAAGTCTTTGCGTGCTGTTGAGCTAGCTCACTGGCATGGCATATTTTCACAGCATCCTCCAATGTTAGTTCAGTTTCTCTCAACAAACGTTCCCTGACCTTTTTATCATGAATACCAAACACAATCTGGTCACGAATCATGGATGATTTCAGTTCAGGTAAATTACATGTCTGTGCTTTCAGTTTCAGATCGGTCACAACGCTATCCAAAGTCTCATTTTGTTGCTGTGTCCGTGAACGGAACACGTACCTCTCATAGGTCTCGTTCTTTTTGGGAGAACAATGTGTATCAAGCTTCTTTAGCACATCGTCCATTTTTTCTCTGTCCTCCTCTTGATCAAATACAAATATATTAAATACCTCTATCGCCTGCGGGCCTGCAACCATGAGTAGTAACGCTATTTTCCTTGCGTCTGGCATTGTACCGAACCCGATGGCAGCAATATAGAGTTCGAATTGTTGTTTGTAAGTCCGCCAATTGCAGTTGACATTCCCCATGAGTTTCAAACCCTCCGGTGGCTTCAAATTCTCCATGTCACATTTCACAATATTCAGCAGATATTACCAATCCTGGTACCATGTTATGTTCATAAATAAATAGACGTTTTCATTATGAACAGCTAGCTTGAGCTAGTCATTTATTCAGCCATGTGGACTAGTATACAGGTATCCATCTTGACTACTGCCTTGTGGGTAGCCCACTACTAAACATACCGCTCCACCTAGTGTACCATTCTAGAATGACATGTTACTGATCATTACAATCGCTACCGAATAAGTCCGGCGGTCAGAACCAGGAATAGGGGAGCGCTTCGAAACCGCATGGGGGTCCCTGGAGCAGCTCAGAGGCTTCTGACTGGCCAGAGACAATAACCATAACCCCAACCCCGCTTGTTTAATTCCTACACAGGTGAAAAGAATTATGCTTCCCTCATCCTGTAACTGTCTTTCAACTCTCTCTTGTGCTTTCTAATTCTTTCTCTCACTTTCTGTTTGTCTTTCATTTTTTCTATCACCCTCAATCTCTCTTTGCTTGTATGGCTCTCATACACTGGGGGAGATTTTCCAGATGCACTTTGGGCGGAAATGGGACGTTAGCACCCTGAAAATGGTGGGGTACCATTTACCGCCCCATTCCCGCCGACGATGTGCCAATGCTATCTTCCCAAGTGCCTGCTGCTGTGTGGTCCCGACTGCCCACCTGAGACAGGTGGCCATTTTTTATTTAAATCATGGTACTATGATGTCCAGAGGACTCATTAGGACAGAGCTGGGGGTCTAGCTGAAGAGGAGCCCAGATAATAAGTTTTAATTTATGTTTGTGGGTATAGGAAGAGCAGGATTGCTCCTCTGAACGTCATAAAAATCAACCAAGGCCACTGCTGCACTGGGCCCCCTCCTCCCAAGAATGGACCTGCTCCAGCCCTACCTTTTTCTGGGTGGGGAAGCTGGCTGGATGACCCGATATTGTGGTGGCCCGGAATTGGCTGCCTGCCTCCAGGGCCCTCATTTCCCGTCCACAACCCGGTGGTCTGAGTTTAATGAGATTAGGTCCTCAAAATGGTAACGGCCTCCTGCTGTACTATTGGGCAGCTGACTGGTACTCCTCTGACCGGCAGCTCGAAAACCACACAGAGGAAAAATCTGCTCCACTTTCTCTGCTTGTGACTGTTTTTCTCATTCTTTTTGTCTCTTTCTGTAAACTTTGCCACCTCTCTGTATGTTCCCTGCTCTCTTTACATGCATCTCACAACTTTGTTTCCCATCTCTCTTTCTCTCTATATACATGTGTATGTGTCTTTCCTTTGCTGCTCACCTCCCACAGGGATCTGAGACTAGATCTGCAACCCAGTTAGTGTGCAGAAATTATCTCATTTCTCTGCATGAAGGACGTCAGGGCCCAGAGACTGGACCTGGGCTGGAAGGGAATGTAAGCCAGGAGGAAACAGAAGGCTGGGACAGTCACAGCACAGAAACACATTCACACATACACTCACAAACCCACACTCACACAAACAGGTTCATACTCACAGAAATAAATTGACACTCACAAAGTCACAAACATGTTCAAATTCACAAGTTTTTTTTTAGCAGTTTATTTTCTGCATAGAATATTGGATCTTTGGTAATTTAAAAGTGTCAAGCCCTCTCCTTTTGCATTTCCCATTTCCCATGCATTTCTCCATACACAAGTGTATGGAAATCTAATTGTCAAGTCAATGAAGACCAACCGCAGAATCTCACACACTGCTTGAACTCGCGATCCCAGTATTGGGAAGAGTGTGAACAGGCAATTAGAGAAGTAAAGTTGCGCTGGAAGGTTTAGACTGAGAAGTTATAGCATGGAGCCATTCAGGTCATGCCAGGAAGGAGGCAAATTGGGTTGGTATCAGGCTGGGCAGAGAAGTACAGTTCAAAGTCAGGGCAGGCAGAATGAGCTGGGACCTGACAGTATAGAAGATTTTGACCTAGAAATTGGACATCGGCAGAAACCTGCCACTGCCACGGCGGCCTCAGGGTTACAGTCGCTGAAAATGGCCGCAACGCTATCGGGCAAAATTTCGCGCTGAGAGCTGGAGATTTGTAGCACAGTGCTAGCTCACTGTGTAATGCCCTCCTGGTGGTGTTAGCTGAAGCATTGAAACCGAAGTTCCCATCCTGAAGTAGCATTGCAGCTTCTTACAACCTCTGGGAGCGAGGCTGTGGAGTACGTAATGAATTGTGGGCAATTAAAGGGGCTATGAATTAAAGGGGCAATGCGATCAGAACTAATAAAAATTAAAATCAAGTGAAAAAATGCAGTTTTCAGTGTTTACTCCTTTTAAAAAAAAATGAACATTAAAAAGAAGTCCCAAATAGGAGTCTTCAGCATTTAAAGCTGAATTCCCTTCCGATCCTCAAAAAAAGGGAATCATGCTTCAGCATGAACGCAAATAGCTCAGCAAGCCAGGGAAGGGGCACCCAGGGTCTCACACACAGAACTCCAGCTTTGTGCAGGAGGTCAACACTGCAAGAGAGGTCCTCTACCCACAGGGGCCAGGAGGCCCTTCAGAAAGAACGATGTGGGACCACATTACCGAGGTCATCACTGCCAGCAGTGTCGCCCCCACCACCTGGCTCCAGTGCTCAAAGAAGCTTCATGACCTCAGACCACTGGTCAAGATCAGTGAATGCATCTTCAAAAGCCGTTTCCTGCCAACTGCATCACTAGCCTCACACACTGCTCAATGCACAACTCCCCCCCACCCCCCAATCACTCAACTACCAACAATCTGTACCAATCACGAGGCACGCCTCCCATTCCTAGCCTCACCTCAGCCCCTTGGAGGAGATGGTGTAGGCCATTATTGGCAGGAGCATGGCTGAGCTCTTGGCCAGCGGCGGGGCTGAAAGGATACGTGGTGCTGGTATCTTCATACGTTATCCACCTTCAGGCATACACATCTTGCTTTCCACCCTCCCTTCACCACAACTCCACCCTTGTACCTTCCTCATTTCACACACACAAGAAATGTAGCCTGCTCACCCAGTGGTTAGCCAAGAAGAGGGAGAGGAGAGTGAAGAAGAAGAAACACCATCACTCGATTTCACACTCCCAGCCACCAGCTCCTCAAGATCGACCTGCAAGGCCATTTGCCGTGTCCCCCACTGAAAGTCAGCAGCCTTCCACCAGCCATGCTGCAGCACTGGGGTAGCACTGCATGACATCAGTAGGATAGGCAAAGGCACACACAAGACAGTCACTAAGGTAATGCATAAGGGTGATGAGTTGATTTCTTGATTTCATATTGGATGGATAGATGTATAAAGTTAGATTGTAAAGTTTGCTTTGTGGTGGCTTTTATTTCAACATTGTGGCCAAGAGGACGCTGTGATGGTCAGTAACAGAGGGAAGGTAAGGTGTGGGGCTAATGTTGAAAGGGGAATTGGGGTTGTGGTCACTGGGACTGCAGGTGGATGATTCCATCTCAGATATCCCGGCCAGAAAGAGACTGTTTGTGTTGCACCCTTCTGCTTTCTCCTTTCCCTCTGTGAGCGGATGCTGTGAATCTGAAATGACAGCATAAAATGCTGGAAATATTCAGCAGGTCAGGCAGCATCTCAGGCTCAGACATGAACTCTATTTCTCTCTCCACGGATGTTGCCTGGCCTGCTGAGTATTTGCAGCATTTTCTGTCTTCTCAGAGGCCTTCCTTTACCATCTGAGGCCTTGCAAGCATCTAGCAGCACTTCCTGCACACTTTAAAATTGTATTGCAGCAAGCCACTACTTCAATAAAATCAAAAAACCCTGTCCAAAAGCTTAAATGCAAACTTACCTGAAATATGTGAGTGTCCCTTTAAGAGGTGCCGACAGCGCCTCTGTCAGTCTGCTTGCACTCAGCGCTAGGGTCGAAGTTCGCCCTGGTAACGTTAAGTCACCATTGATGTCACCACAGTACTATTTTTCTTTTCAAAACAATGCTACTTACTGGCAGCTTTACCGGGACGATGAAAATGGAGGACACCGCGGGACGCACCACCAGCTGGCACTTTCTCCACATTACGCTGTGCCAACATGTGGCACAAAGGTAGGGAATTTCTCCCCCTTAATTTTAAACAAAAATTCGCTAAAAGTAATTTAAATATGGAATGCTTAAAATAAAAGTGCAATATTTAAAAAATGGCTGGGTATCCACAGGGACCATGATATCATGTGGTTAGTGTGATAGATACTACATAAATGCAAGCCTTTCTTTTTATGGACTAATTAGCAACATAGGAGGCTCTCTATAATATAAAGACATAAAACCTTTACTGCCATAACACTCAATATTATAATTTTTACAGGGTGTCATAATACGACCTTAGAAAAGTTATTGATATGCTTCATAGATTAAAGGAAATTTAGGGGGTTAAATTGGATAATGCCGAAAAATGGGGGCGGGGCTTGGGATGCGCGATCTGCCCGCGCCCGTTGAAAGTAGTGCAGGCAACACACGAAATTCATGCAGCTTCCTCATTGACATGATTGTAGTGCTGAGCCCAGCGCTAAATGCACTGCTGGTTGGCAGAGCGGTCAACAGGGGGCCTATATCATGTGGAGTCTGCTCTCTATTTAAAAGTTGCCTGCAGAATGAAAGGCTGTCTGCACTTCTTAAAGGGGAGGTGGTTTGTGAGAGAAGTACCTCATTGTGACTGGAGCTGGAGCAATGTCTCAACAAGGCAGAGAAAGGCCACCTTGGTTCTCCGATGCAGCACTGGAGGCATTGGTGCAGGGGTTCTATAGGAGAAGGCAGGTCCTCTACCGACAGGGGGCCAGCCTCCCAGGCAAACTGTTCGAAGGCAGTGAGAGGAGATCGCTGAAGCCATCGGTGCCACCAGTCTTTCCCCCAGGACATGGATCCAGTGCTGGAAGAAGTTTAATGTCCTCAAGGTCAGTGAATGCAACTTCAAATGCCATATGCCACCAACTGCTCCACTAGCCTCACACACTGCTGAATGCACCGCACCCCCATCACTCACCTACCAACAATCTCAAGCAACCATGACTCATACATCACAATGATAGCTTCACCTCACTCTCACACATGTGCCACAGATGCAAGCCTCACACCCACATCTCACACCTTGCACACAATGCCAGCTATTCAACCATGATCACCCAAATACATTGCACCACACTCACTGACACACTTCCCTTTCTCTTACAGGCCAAGGTGGCTCACAACCGGCGTGAGCAGGGGCACACAGGTGGGGGGGGGGGCGGTGGCGGGGTGGTGCAAGCACGGCTGCAGAATCTAACCCAGCTAGAGCAGACAGTACTGGAGATAATTGGAGGGGCAGTTGCTGAGGTCGTGGTGATCAGTGAGGCTGAAAGCATTGATGATGATGGTATGCTCATACCTAATACTTCTCACACCCCTCTTCCCCTTCAGCCCACAATCTCTTTTCACTTACAAGCTGCTGATGGTGTAAGCATGTACGTCCTACTTCCCCCCCACTCCCCTCACTGCAACCCAACCCTTGTGTCTTTCTCCTGTCAGATACCCAAGAACTGCCACCAGCCCAGCCAGTGCTGGAAGAAGTAGGGGAGGAGAGTGATGGAGAAAACAAGACACCGTTACTCGATCTGACACTCCCAGGCACCAGCTCAGAAAATGGCACTGTGCAAACTTTAGAGGGTAGTATAGAGGCGGGATCTGCACGTGGTGAGTCACGGGGCATGAGAGGCCCGCAGCCAGGCCAGAGGGAAAGGGTAGCTCAGGTGCCAGCTCCCTGGAGGGCGAGGTCGTACATGAGTTCTGCTGCACAGGACTCAGAGGAGGACTTTGATGGGGCAGCCTTCAGAAGAAGGGTGATGGGCATGCACACAGAAATGCTTGGTGCTTTGGCAGGCTTGCCAAAGAGCTTTCTTTCACTGTCAAGGAGCATGGGGGAGTCTGGCTCCAAAGTTTATCAGGGTCCCACAGCAGTTCAGCAATCTGTCCTCCAACAGATGGTTAGGAATGCTGAGGCACTATCTTGGGGGAGTATAAGTGGCTCTTAAGTGCCATAACTTGCTGTCCTCTCTTAGGATGACAACATTCTTACTTCCACTACTGCCATTCTGCCAGTGCCATTGCATTTGCCGGTCAGCCAGCCAGCCCAGACTGCTGCCGCCCATGCTGAGGTGGTGCAGTCTTCAGCCAGGCCTTCTTGGCCCAGAGCTGTACGAGGTCATCTTGAAAGGCCATCTGCAGTGTCCCCCACGGAAAACCAGTAGCCTTCCACCAGCCATGTGAAGAGATTGCAAAGTCTCTGAAGAATGGACTCAGTCAAGAATACTTTTGTGGACTTTATGGGATTTTTCTGAGGGTATATTCCCTGTTATGGGATCGCCCTGTGCAGATACGTGAAAGACTGGTTTTGTTAAAACTCCAGAGAACGCATGGCAGTTGGCTATGACAAAAGGACTGTCAGTCATCCAGTATGCATGGGTTCGCCTGACAGTCCTGGGAAAAGGAAGGGGGCCATTGAACTTGTTTAGAAAAGCCATGCTAAAATGCAAAGCACTTCTCAGCTCCATCTCAGAAGAGAAGCAGAACAATGAACCCGCCGGCCTCACCCAGCCAAAAGGGAGCCAGTTTTTTTCGCAACACAAAGACCGAAAGATATGTCCCAGACTTAGGGCCATTAATCCAACACGCATGGGTCCGAGGATGACTCATCACAGATTAAGCACCGGAGTACTCAGAAGCAAATGGATTTTAAAGATTGGCGGGAAAAGATAGGGACTCCTACAAAGATAGACTCTTTTCCACCACTCTCTCTCTCTCTCTCTCTCTCTCTCGCTCCCTGCTCCTACAAGATCGAACTAACAAGAAGTACCAGAGAAGCCGATGAGCAGAGTGATCGAAACCGACCGAGTGTGGGGGTAAGCATAGTCTCTCAGACGTGAAGTTTTTGGGCTAATTCCAGGGTGGAAGCTTCGTTTGGTTCAGCCAGGTGAAGGGGTTTATGCGACTGGGTAATTCATTGATAGGGGTGGAGTTAGAGTCCACCATAGCAACAAGGGAACTACTGCTTGTTATAGTCCCCAGTTTTGTACTGTATGTATGTTGATTGTAATCTGGATTTTATTCTCCACAGGGATAGTGATTTTGTTTAGTAGTGCATGTTTTAGCCAGTGTATGTTAGACCAAATAAATATAAGTTTGATTTTTCATTGAAGCATTCCTGTCCGTGACTTATTTCATTTACACTCTGAATAATAATTCCCAGGTATAGAACTTTCGTAAGGCGGGGTGATTCGAACCGTCCGTCTAGCAACTGGACCAGGATCAAAAACCGCTTACACATGCTGCAGTCACTGGGGTAGCACTTTGTAGGAGCACTAGAATAGGTAAAGGAACATGAAAGACAGACACTAAGGGAATGTATAAGGGTGATTAGTTGACTTTGTAACTGTAATGTATGTACCTTTAAGGGGGGAACTACTTTCTACAGCTCATGTATACTGTAGTACCGGCAGTGACCACACCTGTATATAACGCTGAGTAGTAATCTGTTGTTTCAGTTGCAGTTTGAACCACGTTGAGTAAACACCTGTTGAATCGTTCGCTGCAGTCTGTTGCTTGATTATTGAAGGACACAACATTAAGATACACGGACGTAACAGTAACATAATATTGGAATTAATCATTTATAAATTAAGTTTGGAATGTTTGTTTTGTGGTGGCTTTCATTTCAACATTGTATGCAAGAGGATGATGTGATTTTCTGTGACAGAGGGATGGTAAGGTGGGGAAGTGCTGAGCAATGAGAATCTGGGGTTTCATTTAGGGAACCAGAGTCTGATGATGTGCTCGTGGATAAGCCGTCCAGAATGGGGAATTACAGGCGGCTTCCTACCTTCCTCCAACTCCTCCTCCTCTTCCTCTTCCTTCTTGTCCTGAGGTGGTCACGGAAATTGTGGTGGCAAGGGCTGATGGCCAAGTTTTGGAGGTTGCAGCAGACCACCACGGATTAGGACACTCGCTCCTGTGAATACCGGAGAGCTCCTCCTGTGTAGTCAAGGCACCAGAACTGTTGCTTGAGTGCCCCGATGGTCTGCTTGATGAGGTTCCTGGTGGCAGCATGTCTGTCATTATATGATTGCTGACCATGAATGGTGGAGTTGCGGAGGGGAATTGTTGTGTCTGTGTATAATAAGACACAGACTGCAGGAGAACGGTACAACAGGTGTTTACTCAACGTGGCTCACATTGGAACTGATCTGTACAGATTACTACTCAGTGCAATATACAGGTGTGGTCACTGCCGGTACTGCAGTATACATGAGCTGTAAAAGATAGTTCCCCCCTTAAAGGTATATACATTACAGGAATCATGAGCCAGGTGTAGAGTGGACAGCCCTTGTCTCTGAGCAGCCACCCTCGGGTTCGACGTGGTGGCTGGAAGATTGCTGTCACAGCAAACTGGCACAAGATGAAGATATCATGACCAGGATAGTGGGCATTCACCATCAAGATGTGCTGGGCGTGGTCCAACTGAACATTAAGAGAGTGGTAGCCTTTGCGGTTACGGAACATCTCAGCATTGATATGCAGCACCTGCAAAACCACAAGTGTGCAGTCAATGGCACCCTGCACCATGGGGGAGCCCAATATCCTGGCAAAGCCACATGTGCGCTCCTCCTGAAGACAAAGAAGTCCCTTCTCCTGGCGTACAGAGCCTCTGTGGCCTCCCAGGTGCAGTGATGGACAGCGAACTGCGCGATGTTTGCTATGTCGCCTGTTCCAGCCTGGAAAGAGCCGCTGGCGAATAAAATTCAGGGCCACAGTCACCTTGAGGGCCTCTGGCAGTGCTGTCATCGCTGGCTCCGAGGCTGCAGGTCTGGTTGCAGGAGGTGGCAAAGTTCTGTGACCACCTCCTTGGTGAAGTGAAGCTGATGAACACACTGCTCCATGCAGGTAGGAGAAGTGCTCCCTGAAGACCCGAGGTGGGTAAGGCCTCCTGCTGAGAGCCCTCCTCTCCCTCCTCCTCCTCCCTCTGTGAGCAGCTTGCCTTTGCTGCCTCTGCTCCATCTCCCTGTCATACTGCAGCACGAGGGGGACTGTAAATAGAGCCCCCATGACTGGGAGCAAGTGGTGTAGTCAGAGGCCTTCCAGTTGCAGCCAATGCCTTCCCAATGTCCAGCAGCACTCCCTGCACACTTTAACAATGTTATAAATGTCTTCCAGCAAACCAGTATTGATATAAACTCTGCAAGAGCCAGTACAAGAGAAATAATCAACTTACCTGTAAGTTGAATGTATCCCTTTAAATAGCGCTGGTGGGGGGTCCCTCGTGCAGCTGATCACATGTTCGGCTGTGCGTGTTTAGGTGAGGGCATTGATTGGAACAACGATGTTGAAAATGGCAGGTCATGCGTCCAATCAGTGTTACACGTTGACTGACTTCACGCCTACTCTGCATACTGCCGGCGCACGCACGTCCCGCCCTGCTATCGCCCTCACCAAGTTGGCAACCCACGTGGGCTGTGCTGGAAGTGGGCAGAAGCGAGGCGGCCACCATTTCTTTCTCGAAACCGGCCTTAACTGCCAGCACTAAAGTGCCGAATTTCACAGCATTAGTGTCTAAAGAATAGACATCTGAACTCTGTGTTCATATATTGGCCTGATATATTGCTGTTATTCTGGAGAACTCTTAAAAGCAGTCGGGATCACTAGGTCCTGCAATCTGTGCAGAACCTGTGTATATACTGGCTCACCTCCATGACATTTTTGGCTTAGGAAAGATTGTATTTTATGGTTCCACTTCGTTAACTTCCCCATGATATTTTTATGAGTTCCAAGGCCTTGAATTTATACTGTGGAAGTAATAGTATGGTGAGTGCTTAACTTTAAATGGGTTAGTGCCAATCTTAAAATAGCAAAGGAATTTAATGTAAGCACATTAAATGTTCATGTGCTAACATCCACATATTGCAATTTCAAGGTCTAAATCTTTTTTCTTTGCTATACATTAAAAAAGTTTGATCCTGTCTTCTTTTAGTTCATGATACGTTTATTCCACAACTTAAAATACCATGTAATGCACAATTTATTATTTGTTCTGCTTGAGCAAAACTGTTTCCTTTTAAGACTGCAAATTCTAATTGCTGTTAATTAAACACTGGGTGAGGTCAGAGTTTAATTGTTTTTCAGGCTACAGGTCGGAATATTGCGTTCATTTCTAAGTGTAATTAGTAAGGTCATAAAGGGTCACAGGCATTTTTGACTGTTGTATCAATTCAGGTATTTCCAAATTTTGGTCACTTTGAACATTCCAAATGATTGCCTTTGTTTCTTTATTTTTTTTTAAGTGTGGCACAGAAATTTATCATTGAAGTGTGATGAACAAGAAATGCACATCAAATGTATAATTTTTATTGTATTATTATGAGTAGATCTTCTGTATAATTGCTTCTGTTGGTTGGGTGATACACTGTTTGATAAGAAATATATTGTACTAATTAATGTATATTATTCTGATGCTAAGATAAAGCTCTGTCCCCCCCAACAACACCGAGTGTGATTCATTTTAAGAGCAGGGAAGTTCTCCTAGTGACCTGGCCAATATTGACCCCTCAACCAACACCACTAAAAATACATTAACAGAAACTTTACATGGACATTGGATAAAACACCCAAGTGCCTACCCTTGTGTGTTGTTAGTTGGTATGATTGGACTAGGATGAGGGTGAGTGTGAGGGGTGGCTAGTGAGATGGGGACATGATAAGATAGATCGAGAGGGATGGGTGGAGTTGAAAGTAAGTTGCTGTGAGTAAATATGTGCACGAGTAGGGTAGGAAAGGCAGAGTGATGGGGATGTGATGAGAGGCACAGCAGGATGAGGTTGAGTGTGGCTTTGTACTAACGTTTTGTGATCTAATGAGTTCATTGTAACATTTGTGGCTCTGCACCCAGGTCGTCCTGACCACATCTGCTTGTGCCCTCCTCTGCAATGTGCAACCAGGCTGTGTTGATCTCCTGGGGAGGTCCGTTCCACCCATGGGAAGGGAAGAGGACCTCCCTGCATGCTGTGACTCCCTCCATAAGCATATGGAGGGAGTCATGGGAGAACCTGGGTGCAGCCCTCTGCCTCGGTGCAGTGATTGTCAGTGTTTGCAGCACTCCAATGCTGTAGATCACTGACAGCACAAATGTTAAAAGTAAGGTAGCCATGGTCACTTTAAGGAAACCAGCTGATGACGCGTCATGAATGATGTCACCAGACCCGCTTCCTCTAATTGGCCCGGGAAACGCGCTGAGCGGGCTTAACAAGCCTGATCAATGTAAATTCATTTTAGACAGCGGGATGGAGCCAGCAGTGGGGCCGCGACCCGCCACCGACATCGCCCGCCATGGAGCCGCCGAGGTCAGTAAAATCCCAGCCATTGCCTCTATGCTGTACTGTGAGGGGCTGTAAATCCTCAGCCCTTCTGCTGTGTCCCTCCTACAGCTGCAACAGGAGTGTGGCGGAAGGGCTGCAAAATAAGCCAGGACCCAGACACGTCAAGTCCTGGTATGATGTCAGGGGTTCTGCAGGGCCTTGCGAGAGGCAGAGCCTCCTCCTGCCCCTGTTATATCTTTAGATTGTATATATCAACTAGTACAATATTGTATGTCATGGCTAAACTATGGCCAAAAAGCAATAAAAACAGAGCACAGGTATTAATAAATCTCAATTCAGATGTCAGTCTGCATATTTAACATCATCAGGAGAAAAGAGTCAGAGGTAAAAATTTGGGTGCTTTATGCCACCTGTTACCATCGCAATTTAGCGAAAGGACGGCAGCCACTGCTCTTTCGCCAGCTGGTGGCGGGTCCCACCATTTTCCAAGATCTGGCAACACTGCCGGTAAGAGCAATAGCCCTGGAAATTTAAATGAGGGAGAGATGATGTCAGTCGGCGTGCAGCACCGATTTAACGTTACCTCAGTGAACTGGGCAAATAATCTTTAGTCCCCAGAGCAAATTTTTCTCTCCTACCATCATGACCATTTTCAGCGGCCGTTAACCCGAGGCCATGGAGATACTGGCAACTTTCGTGTCGCAGTCCAATTTCTAGGCCTCAAAGTTATCATGCTGGGACAAGACAATAAAAAGTTTAAATGAAGGGCTGTTAAATATTAAAACTTATTTTCTCCTTTGTCCATTAATTAATATCTGTGCTGAGGATATTTGCTAAGTTATATCCAGTAGTAATAAAAAAAGAGACTATTACCCACCAATATTATAATGTCTTAACAAACTACCAAAGGAAAAAAAAAAATCAGTAAAAAAAATACTTTTGGGTAAAGTGAGCAATAAAACAAATATTGGGGTTAATTTTGAGGCTATATGATAATTATTGCGCAGTGGACTAAAAAAGTAACTTAGTGAGAAGTTTCAACCTAACCCAACCTGTTTTACACCCCGCTCAATTTTACTTTCCATTGACTTTATACAAGACTGCTAATTGTTGCAGGACTCAGTGTAAACCTGCTTACTTTGACTTCCATTTGACTTGTTTTCATTGATTTTTGTAAGTTTTTCATGTGGTTCCCATAAAGAAGCTGGAAGAATATGGCTAAATATTGGAATTTACCTGTAGGATGTTCACTCCATTTCAAGATCGGTGTACACATCAAAGAGAAACTTGCTCAACCTGTCCCTCTCAAAATAGGAGTGAGGCAAAGCTGTTCAATGTCTTCATCAGTCACATGCTGGATGGGTTCATAAGGGCCAGTTTGAACTAGACATTTCTGCAAGAATTCTAGTACTTCTTTTCACAATTGATTCTGTTGTTGGTAGACTTATCTATAGGACTACTGACATCTCACACAATTGGTGGGATATCTTAGAGGGTGGCCCCAAATGTGCTACTGTGAGTCTTCGTAGCTCAAAAGGGAATTTTGAAGATATGAGCTATGAAGACTCAGTCTTCTCTCTCCCTAAGAGAAGACTGTGGCCTAGAAATTCACTGGCCTTAGCGCCGCTTTTGAGGCGCTAGAGGGCCTAGCGCCGAAGTTATGGCCAGTTTAGAAATTGACAGGGGCCCTAAATCGGCGTTAGGCCGGTAGCGCTGCGCCGGCACCGATGACGTCATCGGTGTGCGCAGCGTCCCGGTTGCCATGGTAACCCGCCCGAACTCGGAAATTGAGTTGCGGCCGCCTCGCCCGTGGCAGCCGCAAGCAACGTTCTGGCAGAGGTGCCTTACAGAACTTTGCGCCGGCGCATTAAAGGCCCCGCGGCGGCTGGCCGCAGCTCCCTCCCCGGACTTCCCCCCCCCCCCCCCCGGAACAGAAGCAAGCCCGGCACTTGTCCGAGGTGCCGGGCTCATTTTTAAAAAGATTATCGCGGGCCGCGGCCGGGTGCAGGCAGCTCCTCCTTAACGGAAGGAGGAGGCCTGCACTTCCCGAGCCTGCTGCACCGCAGCGGGCGCCGCAGCGCCGGAATAGCGCCGCAATGCGGTGCGTGGCGCCAGTTTTGAGGCGCTGAGACCCCTCAGTAGCGCCGGCAGCCGTTTGAGCGCGGCGCTACTGAATTTTTGGCGCGCGCAGGGGGACTTAGCGCCGGCACTAACTTCCGGCGCTAAAGCCCTCGCTGCGCCAAAACCGAATTTCTAGGCCTGTGAGTCTTCATAGCTCAAAAGGAAATTTTGAAGATGCAAGTGACACCTGTCCCAATTTTTGATTCATATTAGTTCTTGGGGGTTCTGGTGGGTGCTTGATGTTACAAATTGTCAAACTGATGCCAGATCATTTTTAATGGATATAATGTATATATAAAAATAATAATCATTCTTCCCAAGCAAGAGATAAACAAGCTGACTCTTCTTTCTCTACTTGAAAAAGGAGCCAATAAAATTAAGGTGCTATGTGTACATGTTAGGTCCTATGCTGTTCATGAGTTAAGAGTTAACATTTGAAAATGTTCGTATCAGTCAAATATTGGGGAAACAAAAATCATGTGGATTCGATAACAAGTGGTCAATCCAGTTTTATACCCAGGCAACAAGTTGAAAATCTACCCCATCCTTTTTCTCACACACACATGCGCGGTTTCTTTTTTTAAATCATTCGATATAAATTTTACCTCAGTACATCTTTTGAAATCTGCTTTCTTGATATTCAAAATTATTGGAAGAAAAGCTACTGGCAGAAAGTGCTAGAAGCTAAAGAAAAATACTCCAGCAGTACAGTTGACTGAACAGTACTGATACATCGTGGGGAATTAGGTACACTGAACATGCTATAATGAGTTCTCAATGAAATGCTCACCCCAAATACTGAACTTAATATATAATAGATAGATAACGATATAACACCTAAAATTATTTTCAGTGCATTTGTTTTTGATCATTTTGATTTTATGTATAATATGTGAAAAGAAAATTGGTCAATGGTTTAAAATTACATTTCATAGCATAGGGTGACATATTTTGTCAATTTGAAAAAAAAACCTTAATCTCTAAATAAAGATAATGGGGGAAATATTTGGTTGCTTTGCGCCCCGTTAGTGCCCTCTTAGGGGAGGAAGGCCTGCAGTACCACGGCACGTAGCGCGGTGATATTCACTCGCAGCGCTCCAAGAGGGAGGTAGAACACTTCCAATAGCACCCCGCCTCCCTCTTGGGGTGCTACCGGTGAATTTTGGGCGCTAGGGCGCTAACATTTTTGGGCCGCTAAAGGTAGTGCCCTGGCGAAGTTAGCGCCCCAAAGGGGGCGCGACCCAATTTTTCCCCCAATGGGTTCTGTTTGAAGCAGAAATTGCAACTGACTTGGTACAGCTGCAATAGCTCTTATTTCTATCCTCAAACCATGGGAGACCATGGTGCGCTGACTATAAGAACAATAAGCCTGACTGTTTTCATGCGTAAATAATCTGTCAAAGGTTATCAAATCTCAAATCAATAGCCCACAGGGAAGGACCGGGGATAACTGTGACACTTACAGCAACTGTGTACTCAGGTTTTGTGTCTCCACCATCCCCTTTTGCTAAAATTATAACATCCATCAACAGAAACACAACATAATACTGACAGATATTGAAAAGTGTAAACAGGTTTTCGATTGCTAATCATCTGTCATTCTCACTTGTACTAAGCTTCAAGGGGAAATCGCTGCTGTTGGAAAGTTCCTGGCACTGCTTACCAACAGGGAACACAATGGTGTCATTTATGATAAGATGAAGTAATGTGTGTGTGAAAATATTAGTGTGTTATGAAAAGATCAATGCGTTTTGAAAATGTAAATGTATTGTGAAAGCCTCACTTGCCTGCAATGTCATTTCATTGAAATAATGTGTGGCTTATTGTTCCCTCTCTTCAAAGACAGCACACTTTAATAAATGTGGCTTACAACAGCCAATGGTCTCGTAGAAGGAATTAAATGATTGTTTCTCCCTCTTAGAGGCCAGTCAATATCACTCAGCATAAACCTACCAAATGAATGGAAAAGCTGTGATACAGTATGCTGAAGAAAGGTTGCTGCAGCCAATTTTCATTTACAGCACTGACAAAATGTAACAAACGTATCAGTTGCAAATTAACTTAAGCTATTTAAAATAATTCAATGTATTTGACCAGAAACATGACTTTAAATTACAGAGCTTCTTCCCATTTTACTTCACAATTAGTTGTACCACAGGCATACCATTTTGTGAAGTCTCTGGAGGCTCCCAACAGAAGAAGAAGCTGAATGTATAAAGATCCTGCCATTCACAGCTGGCTGATTTGTGAAGAATGTACTCTATCACAGTCAACAGATTTAACAAAAGAAACACAGCTTCAATATTTTCAGAATGAAGTCAAATTTTAATGTTGGTTTTTCATAACAAAGTTCTTTTTTACATCTGTGTGATAAAAGCACTGAATCTCCATCATAACGGTTCCTCCGACCTTCTTCTGTCATTCCTGGTAGGGTGGGGTGGGGTGGGGGGGGGCGGCGGCGGGAGCAGCGGTACCCTGTGGGAATTTCCTCAATGGTCGTTTTTAGCCCTTCACAACATTTCT
This sequence comes from Somniosus microcephalus, assembly GCF_052327205.1. Classification (NCBI taxonomy): domain Eukaryota; kingdom Metazoa; phylum Chordata; class Chondrichthyes; order Squaliformes; family Somniosidae; genus Somniosus; species Somniosus microcephalus. The sequence continues at coordinate 84,553,888 of NC_140988.1, forward strand.
CCAGGGTGAGGGGAGGGGGGATTCTGCTGATCTCCCGTCAAAGTTGTAGCGGGAGCTCTGGAGAATCTCTGTGGAAATTCAGGGGTAAGAAAAAATTGATACAAATATAATTCTCCCCCAATTTACTCCCCATCTCTGTTGTAACTTTAGCTGGAATACAAATTTATCGAATGGCCTACCTTTTGATAATTCACTGAACATGGAGCATCACACCAGACCCAGATCCTGTCCTTATCCATGTCCACACATGTGCATTGTCCAGATAGCAATCAGGAGTGGGAACCATCACTGATATTTCTACTATCCAGCTGGGATACTAAGGCCTACTGTAAGTACCCTTACTGCATCCTAATGAGACGAGCTAACAGCACAGACAGGCAATCAAACTTGGGAGTTTTCTGGTCTGCATCACTTAGTTCTACAACTGGCAGTGCACTGATCATGTGAACCATCAGGGAGCTACTGTTATAAATGTGATATTACTGATTGCGCTTGTTTTCTGCGGGCCACTGTGGGTTATGTAACAAGATCATTTGTTATGGATTTAGATTAAAGCTGTGATCCCTATAAACCTGCCTTGCAAATGCTGGTCCCAATCAACTGGAGGAGACCAAAACTAGGGGCCATAAAAATAAGATAGTCACTAATAAATCAAGTAGGGAATTCAGGAGAAACTTCTTTACCCAGAGAGTGGTGAGAAGGTGGAACTCACTACAAGGAGTAGTTGAAGCGAATAGCAAACATGCATTTAAGGAAAGCTAAATTTAAAAAATGTGGTAGAAAGGAATAGAAGGTTATGCTGGTAGGATTAGATCAAGAGGAGTGGGAGGAGGCTCGTGTGGAGCATAAAAACTGGCATGGACCAGTTGGGCCGAATGGCCTGTTTCCGTGCAGTACATTCTATGTAGTTTTATGTAAATAGCGCAGGCACATGACTGGCTAAGGTCAACAACATCCTATTTTGACCCTAGATTTTGTGCACTTATTATGAGGAAAAATTCTGGATACCATAGAGCATATACATAGTGAGGACATGGAAACATCATGATGATATACAGTGCTGCCTAGTATATCTCCATACAACCGACCATACCCAGCACTATAGTGAAGCCAGTAAAGGCATAACATTGCTTCTGTCTCTTCAACTGGTTCTCTGCACTTTGTGGAAATGAATGAGCCTTCCAATCTTCCAGAACAATGCATCAGTTACCATTTCTATACAGGTGGACATAGCTAATACCACAGAAATCACCTCCAGGTGATTGGAAAGACCCTGTATCCAGAAAAGGAATGACTGCTGTCACTTTCACAGACACAGACAGTGCAGTTGGAGTCACTTATGATCCTTTTAAGTCAGCTTCTAGCATCACATGTACTTCTGACAAGGCCTCCCTCGAGTGCCTCAACTTCTATGAGCATCGCTCCTCTGATCGGTTTTGCCAGCAGAGGCGGGTTCGTGTCGGGTTAGCTGCTCGGCGGGTTCCCGTCCCGCTGCCAGTTTCAGCTGCACTGAATTAACGATTTTGTCTTAAGTGGGCTTATTAAGCCCGCCGTGCGTGTTACCCAGCCCAATCAGTGGGTTTGGGTCTGCTGCTCGCCTCTGCTGATGTCTTCCATTCAGCTGCAATTAAGGGGCCCATGCAGCCTTGTGGTCTTTCACATTCTGATGCTTCTCAGTGTTACTGATAGCGAGATGACTGCTTTAAGAGCCAAAGCTTCTCCCTGATTTGATGATGACTCCCTCCATGCTCTTGTGGAGGGAATGAGAGGGGACAAGAAAGTTCTGTTTCCCTCCAATGGACGTAGGAACCCTCCTCAGCAAACCAAAGCAGCCTGGCTGCATTTTGCTGAGGAAGTGAGTGCCAGGTCTTTGTGTGGTCGCCTTGGGTTCAGTGCAGGAAAAGGTTCAATGACCTGCTACGGTCAGCAAAAGTGAGTATAACATCACACTTACCTTTAATCTGCTCCCCATCTCTTCTCATCACCAGCACTCTGCATTGTCAACCTACTCCTGCACATCCCACTTTACCCTTACATCCCCTGTACACTTACCTATCCCTTTTTCTCTATGTACAGAATCACTCCACCATTCTACTATGCACCCTTTACACTCGCTCTCACCGTTATGCAATGACAACAACTAACAACGCACAGGGAGAGACCTTGGTTTTGGCGCCTCATTCCATCTTTGTCTCCCTCTAAGCATCAATGCTATGGATTCTCCACATTCACTCCAACATTCTCGCTGAAACTACACTTGTCTCCCTCATTGCAGGAAAAGAGAGCCTACAATATGAGGGAGAGGGGGAGGACAGGAGGAGGGCCATCTTCCAGGGCGCATTTAACCACCGCTGAGGAGGCTGCTATCGAGGTCGCCGGAGGTGCAAAGGAGCTGGAAGTGGGGGACAGAGACACGGGCATGGTAGAGCAAGCTGGTGACAGAATAGATTTGCAGCCCTCTCATTTAGATTTCATGAGTGACTGATATAGCATCTGATGTTCATACAGACTGTGTTCTGATCATCTGCACAATTCGATGTGCCTGCTACATTAATATCACATGTCTAACTCATGCCTTTACTCACCCACAGGACCATCGAGAGCCCCCCTCCCCACTGTCCAGGTAGAACAGCCAGAAGACTCCTCAGAGGAAGCTGCAGCCTCTGAGGGAGCAGCGTCAACAGAAATCAGCGCTCCCAGCACCAGCGCAGAGACACACACCTCGGTGGGTCATTTGCGAGATAGATTAGTGTTGTCACCTGGTGTGTCACAGCTCACAAGTGAGCATCAGCAGATGGTGGAGACAGGGACAGCAGAGGAGATTCCTCGTCGGAGGGCGCAGGGCGTGCCTTGCTCTGCTCAGCTGCATGTAGACGCTGTGCCTCTGGGGCCATCCAGAAAGAGAGCGGTGCTGGAACTTCAGCAACAAGTGCAGGATTCTGACAGGGTTTGCAACCACGGTAACTGCAGAGAATGGAGGAGTCCATCTTAAACATGAGCAATGCTGTGGTGGACGCAATGGTGAATGTCGGTGCCACCATGCAAAGGATGGCAACCTCCATGGAGGACATAAATCGCCAGACTCAGGAGAACATGGTAACACTTCTAAATAAATGGTCATCTATGGAGGATAGATGGGCATCTATTGAGGAGAGTAACCAGAGGTACATGAACATCCCCGTTATGAGGACTGTCAGTACAGAGACGGGTCCTCATGGACCCACTGATATGCAGCAAGGTGCTCTCCAGCTACTTGCTAGCAGTGAATTGCAGGTGACCCATGAGAGAGATGTTGGTGGTCGACAAGAAGGAAGTGTGGGCTCCTCTCCAAGCGCTCACACTCCCATGCCACTGTGAAGCCCTTGGTCAGAGCCCCAAATTCCTCACCCAACTGAGATGGCCATCTTAGCCCCTGAACAGCCGCAGGAGGAGCAGACTGTTACGGAGCCCTCCCAGGTTCTCAAACCCAGAGGACGCCCGCCAAAGGCGTCCAAGCAGGCACAGCATAGAAGTGAGCAAGGTGCCTCTACATCTGCTGAAGCCAAAGGGGAAGCACCACGTAGAAGCAAGCATAGGAGAAAGTTAACACACAAATAGTAGCAAGGTTAGTCACTTGGGTGTTTGGATCTAATACAATGTTACGTTTCTCATCGTTATTTCAACTGCATTAATGAAATGCGAATTCAAAGATTCAAAGAGTTGGCCTATGTGTGCTCAGAAATGGAAGTTGCACAGTGAGCGGTCAGGGAGCATTTCATCTGTAATGATGGTGGTGACAGTGATAGGAAACCACAGTTTATTGCACAGATGCTGTATGGTTTGTTAAGAAGGTCAGGCAGACACTCATATCCATGTGCCAGCCACATGTGTTTGCTGCATAAACTTACGTGAATCTGGCATGGAATAATGCATCCCTTGCCTCACGGCCAACAATGTGCTCGCGTGCTGGTGGAACTGGCACATCCACCTCCAAAGGGTCTTCCTCATCTGCCGCCTCCTCCTCCTCCTCTTCCAAGGAGGCTGTGCACTGAGCCACTTGTTCCTCAGGCAGCGCTAAGCCACGTTGCAATGCGATGTTGTGCAGGGCACAGCAGACCACAATGATTATGGAGATCCTGGCTGGTGCGACTGTAGGGCTCCACCAGATCTGTCGAGGCATCTGAATTGCATTTTGAGCAAGCCGATGGTTTGCTCTGTGATGCTTCAGGTGGAAATGTGGCTCACATTGTAGCGCTCCTCAGCTTCGTTTGATGGCCTCCTCATTAGTGTTATCAGCCATGTCTTCAGGGGATAGCCCTTGTCTCCAAGTAGCCATCCAGAAAGTTGGGTTGGCAGGCTGATGAGCGGAGGCACACTAGACTGCCTCAGGATGAACGAGTCATGGCAACTGTCAGGGAACTTGGCGCAAACATTCATAATTTTCTTCCTGTGGTTACACACCAGCTGGACGTTAAGGGAGTGGAAGCCCTGTTAACTGCCTTAAATGGCTATCCTGCTGCTTGGTGTCGGGTCTGATCATAACTCACAAACCTGACATTTTGTAAAGTTGCGTGGAGGCGGGATGGCGGCGGGTTCACAACTCGGCGTCAATTAATTTGATTTTAACTCAGGACCCACCTCCAAATCCACCCTCTGAGAGCTGGAAAAATTGCGGCCTTCATCTCCCCATTGCTGTGAATAGGTGACAGATGCAAAAGTGGTATGAAAGCTACCATTTCACAGCTGGTCACTTTCGAATGTCAAAGCTTGACCCTCAGGAGTTGGAAGACACATTTGAGCTTTATGTAGTTTGGAAGTGTTTGGAGTAAAGTCTCTATCCACTGTCACCTCCTTGGAGCAAGCTCTCTCACCATTGACTGATCACTTCTGTCATCTCAACTTCAGCTGCCATCTATTCCAGCAACATGGGTGCCCTTGAAAAAATCTCAGCTTCGTCCCCTGAATCCCTCCACGATCAGCCCCCACACCAACATCACCAACAACACCAACCTGCTCCGCAATCACCTGCACAGGACACAGGCACCCGACCACATTGCTGCCTGGGAGGCCAGCGATGGCATCACCATGGCCAGATTGACTTCACTTGATGCTGTACACCCTGGCTGCTACATGATGCAATAGGTTAACACCACCCCACACCAACTCCTAAGGTATCCCTACAATGTCCAAGCCATTCCTTTCACACACTTCACATTTGTGTGGGGGTGGTGGAAATTATGTCTCACCATTCACTGCAACTCACTAAGACACTTCCAAAGGTGCACACAAATCTGTCCAAGAACGCAAAGTGCAAGTGCCTACCCTTGTATGTTGTTAGTTGGTATGATTGCACTAGGATGAGGGTGAGTGTGAAGGGTGATGGGGAAGTGATAAGGTAGATAGAGAGGGATGGGTGGTGGTGTAAGGTAAGTTGGTGTGGGTAAGGATGTGCAGGAGTAGGTAGGGAAGGCAGAGTGATGGGGATGTGATGAGTGGCACAGCAGGATGAGGCTGAGTGTGGCTTTGCAGTAATGTTTCATGATCCATTGAGATCATTGAAAGGTTTGCGCCACAGTAGTCTGGTCCTCCTGACCACATCCCTGCTTGTGTCCTCCTGTGGAATGTGCAACCAGGCTGCATTGGTGTCCTGGGGAGGTCTCTTCCACCCTTGGAAGGGAAGAGAACCTCCCTGTGTGCTGTGACTCCCTCCATAAACATATGGAGGGAGTCATGTGAGAGCCTGGGTGCAGCTGTGCACCTTTGTGCAGTGCTTGTCCGTGTTTGCAGCACCTCAATGCTGCAGAACACTGACAGCACAACTGTCAAAATGAATGTGGACATGGTCCCTTTAAGGAAACCGGCTGATGACACGTCATCAGATGACTTCATCAGACCTGCTTCCATTTAATTGGCCGGGAACCCCGCAAGGTGGGCCTAACAAGCCTTATCAATGTAAAATCACTCAGGGAGTGCAGGCTGGAGCCGGGAGTGGGCTGGGACCGCGACACCGACTCCAGCCGCCCCAGACCTGCCTCGGTTGGCGAAATCGCGGCCATAATGTATGCAAATTGAATACAGGACCTATTCTGATGGAGGCAATATATGTATCAGTTTAAGCTTTGCTCACAAAGGAACTGTACAAGAAAATTTAAATGAGGTTTATGGTATAATGGCTAAACAACAAGTCATAAATGATCACTACTTTGTGTACAATGGACATGTTCTTGAAATAGTCACATAAAAATGTGTGTGGTACATTGCATTCCACAGAACTTTCAAAACTGGGACATCCCTAGCTTCTCTTATGACTACAGATATGTGACCTTTTTTGGTTTTCTTCATAGCATAGATCTTAAAATGAAAATATGCTTTTCATTTTTTCTAAGACAGAGTTGGTATACCTTAAATTAATCAGTTACCTTGACCTTATAGTGAAACCTTGTATACCACTACACATGTCACTATGTAACAGGAGGCAGCTGCTGAGCTTCATACAAAGATATTAAACTAAAGGGAAACTGAGAAACAACCTGTTACTAAGGACAGCTGAAGAGTGAAGCAAATTAGAAATTAAAATGACATGTTTCAGGATATCAAGCAGCTGATCTGTCCTGGAAACGTGACTGAATGGCAAAAGAGAAGTTGCAGGAAGAGTAACTAATAGACAATAGCTTAAGAGAATAACATTTAAGTTGTCGAGCAAAGCACAACTCATCTGAGATTTTGAGGTAGAATTAAACTGTTCAGAATAAAACAAAATATTTAATTAACCTTTTCCATCTATACATGTCAAAGGAGATTTGTTGCCAATAAGTGGTTTAGGGTTGAAATGTGATGTGCTTCCATTATTCCTTCTCCCCCACCCAGCCCCTCTCCCCCACCCCGCCTGCTCCCCCCGCCCCCGTCTCATTCAGCATGCTCCCAGCCCGCTCCTCTCCAGCACAGTTCCTGACTCCTTCCCCAGCAGCGCTGCCTGATCTCAAGTGATTCCTTGTCCATACTGTGCAGTAGTGCTCAATCATTCAGAGCAGCCTCAACAGGTGATAGGAGCCAGGAGCAGAACTGAAGAGAGGAACTGGGTGCAGTGCAGTGTTTTGGCTGCGTATGCAGACATCAAGCTGAAAATGTTGTTTGCATGAAACACAGGCGGTTGGAAAGTCTGCAGAAAGGAAGGGCTTGGTGAACCTGTGCTTAAAAATGATGGTGCTCGGTGCACAACCACTCATTGAATCCCTTTATGATTTCTTCCTGCCCTCCCCAGCTTTTCCTCAATAAGATCAGATTTAGCTAAAAATGATTAATGCTCAGCTCTTCAATATAGGGATAATAATTTCACAATCCGGTGCTCTTAGCGGAGAGCAACACTGTAGGGAGCACATCTCAGGAAATTGCTTTTAACGTAAGTGCTGATTTTAACCTTAGCCACCCAACGAGAATGGGTCGGACGACCGATTGACAGCCCCCCAATTTTATTCTCCATTGAAGTAAAATCAGGTGGGGCATCAATTGTGCAACCGACCCGATGTAACCCCGGGTTAGGTTCAAATTTAACTTTATTATAGACTAGGATAAGCAGACAAGCTCATGTCAGAAAGGTAGTGAATTTCTTGAGTGTGTCCGGGATAGTTTTCTGCAACAATCTGTCCTAGATAAACAAGAGAGCATGCCATATTAGATTTAGTAGTGAGTAATGAGCCAGGTTTAGTTAACAGCCTACAGGAACGTAAACATTTATCTAATAGCGATCATAATATGATCGAGTTCAACGTAGTGTTTGAAAGGGAGAAACGCGAAACAGCTACTAAGATTCTAGATTTAGGTAAGGCTGGCTTCGATGCAATGAGACAGAGACTGTCCACAGTAAATTGGGCAAATCTGTTAATGGGTAAAACGACAGAAGATCAGTGGGAGGTGTTCAAATCAGAATTTAAGCTGATACAGAACCAGTTTACACCCCTAAAGGGAAAGAGCTCCACTTGCCAATAAAACTAGAAGAGAAAGCATACAAAAACACAAAACATAGCACAGATCCTGGCAAATGGGAGAGATACAAAGAACAGCAAATATTCACAAACAGATAGTAAGAGCTACAAAAAGGGAGTATGAAAAGAAACTTGCAAGGGATATCAAAATCAATACAAAGAATTTTTACAGTTATATTAGGAAAAAGAGGGTGGTCAGGAGTAATGTGGGCCCCTTGAAAACTGATATCGGTGATATTGTCAATGATAATAAGGAAATGGCGGACATGTTGAATAATTACTGTGTGTCAGTATTTACAATAGAGGAAGAGGATAGCATGCCGAACATCCCAAGGAAACTAATATTGAATCAGGGACGGGGTCTCACCATAATAAATGTAAGCAAAATAACAGTAATGAACAAAATAATGGCATAAGGAGAGACAAATCTCCAGGGACAGATGGTTTCCATCCCAGGCATTTAAAGGAATTAGGTAAAAACATTGCAGATGCCCTAACTATAATCTTCCAAAGTTCTTTCGATTCAGGAAACTTTCCTTTAGATTGGAAAATTTAGCATGTCATTCCACTATTTAAGAAAGGTGAGAGAGGGAAACCAGGGAATTATAGACCAGTTATCCTAATACAGGAAACTTTGTGCTATCCGGCACCGACGGGACCAAGCTGTTGCCATCAAAACTGCTGGACAAACCAGCGCTAATGTTGAAACATACAGAGATTTTGAGCTCCGTATCTGGCAACAAAACCCTGTTGCTTAGCAACAGCTTCTAAACAGTCGGCCGTACCTTGCAAGCGTCTCTGTAGCATCTCTGTAGCTTACCAACAGCTTCAGCGAGGCCTTGCAGAGCTTGACTGTTGAGAAAAAAGCAACAAAAAGAAAAAAAAACTAACAAAACGGCTCCTGATTTTTGCCAGTGGCTCGAGCTTGCCGGACATTTAGCCTCCGGATAACACAAAGTTTCCTGTATCTGTTGTCAGGGAAATTACTAGAGTCTATAATTAAGGATAGAGTGACTGAACACCTTGAAAATTTTCAGCTGATCAGAAAGAGCCAGCATGGATTTGTAAATGGTAGGTCATGCCTGATTAACCTAATTGAATTTTTTGAAGAGGCGGTTAAAGTAGTGGACAGGGAAATGTCTATGGATGTTATTTATATGGATTTTCAGAAGGCATTCAATAAGGTCTTTCATAGAGACTGTTCACTACAGTTGAAGCTCATAGAATTGAAGGCAAATTATTGACCTGGTTAGAAAATTTGCTGAGCAGCAGGAGATAGAGAGTAGAGATAATGGGTAGGTACTCAAATTGGCAGCATGTGACTGGTGGTGACCCGCAAGGATCTGTTTTGGGGCCTCGACTATTCACCGTATTTATTAACGACTTATAGGATCCCGATGTGCTGCTGACACAAAGATAGGTGGCACTGTAAACTGTAGATGAAAGCATAAAATTACCATGAGATAGCAATAGATTAAATGAATGGGCAAAACTGTGGCAAATGGATTTCAATGTAGGCAATTGTGAGGTCATCCACTTTGGACCTAAAAAGGGTAGAACATAGCGCTTTCTAAATGGTGAAAGGCTAAAAACAGTGGAGGTCCAAAGAGACTTTTTTTATTCGATCCTGGGATATGGGCATCGCTGGCAAGGCCAGCATTTATTGCCCATCCCTAATTGCTCGAGAAGGTGGTGATGAGCCACCTTCTTGAACCGCTGCAGTTCTTGTGGTGAAGGTACTCTCATAGTGCTGTTGGGGATTGGTTCCAGGATTTTGACCCAGCGACGATGAAGGAACAGCAATATATTTCCAAGTCAGCATGGTGTGTGAGTTGGAGGGGAATTTGCAGGTGATGATGTTTCCATGTGCCTGCTGCCCTTGTCCTTCTAGGTGGTAGAGGTCACAGGTTTGGGAGGTGCTGTCGAAGAAGCCTTGGCGAGTTGCTGCAGTGCAGATGGTACACACTGCAGCCACAGTGCGCCGGTGGTGGATAGAGTGAATGTTTAAGGTGATGGATGGGGTGCCAATCAAGCATGCTGCTTTTTCCTGGATGGTGTCAAGCTTCTTGAGTGTTGTTGGAGCTGCACTCATCCAGGCAAGTGGAGAGTATTCCATCACACTCCTGATTGTGGGTCCATGTACATAGATCATTAAAATGTCCTGGGCAGGTACAGAAAATAATCAGTAAGGCTAATGAAATGTTGGCCTTTATATCTTGAGGACTCAAATACAAGGGGGTGGAAGTTATGCTACAGCTAGACAAAGCCCTGGTTAGACCACACCTGGATCACTGTGTTCAGTTCTGGGTACCACAGCTTAGGAAGGATATATTGGCCTTGGAGGGAGGGCAGCATAGATTTACCCAAGGGTTAAATTACAAGGAGATATTACATAAACTAGGGTTATATTACCTGTAATTTAGAAAGTTAAGGGGTGATTTGATCGAAGTTTTCAAGATATTAAGAGGAACTGATAGGATAGATAGAGAGAAACTATTTCCACTGGCTGGGGAGTCTAGGATTAGGGGGCATAGTCTAAAAATTAGAGCCAGGCCTTACAGTAGTGAAGTTAGGAAACACTTCTACACACAAAGGGTAGAAGAAGTTTGGAACTCTCTTCCTTCGATGGCAATTGGTGCTAGGTCAACTGTTAATTTTAAATCTGAGATTGATAGATTTTTGTTAACCAAAGGTATTAAGGGATATGGGCAAAGGCGGGTATATGGAGTTAGGTCACAGATCAGCCATGATCTCTGGAACAGGCTCGAGGGGTTGAATGGCTGATTCCTGTTCCTATGTTCCAAAGCAGAGCTTTTATTTCAGTTTTCTATGCATTGAAGTCTTCCTCTGGTTCATATCAAATACATGTTACTGTAATCAAGCGGCTTTAATCTTGCCGGATTTGAGCTCCTTCAACTTGTTCTGCACCCACGTGACTGTCCTACTTCAACCAATCTAAAGTATTGCAATATATGGATTTTTAACAAATTACTGAGAAAGAAGACACTCAGAGGCACAGACCTTCAGGCTACAATCCAAATGTTAGGTTAGGTTAGTGAACCCAGGTCCATGGAAAACCACATCACTGCCTGAAATCACTGCAACTTGTGACAAATTTGCGAAGCACATGTTTCCTAGGCAAAATAGTGATGCCCTTAAAGCACACCCAGCCTCAGCTGGGGATTTCAGGTGACAGATGGTACCTTAAATTGGCTGTCCAGGGTGTGCTGCAAGCACTAGGTCAGTGAGTACAAAAGCAGATTTTAATTAATGAACCACAACCTTCTGCTACAGTGGATTTGAGAGTTGCTGTGGCAACCCATAGTCCCTTCTCCATTCTGCTCAGCTGGGTGATGCCTTGGTCAGTGAAGATTTTTATCCCTTCAAATTAAGGAGATGATAGAATCATAGAATGGTTACAGCACAGAAGGAGGCCATTCGACCCGTTGAACCCATGCCGGCTCTCTGCAGGCCACATCCCCGCCCTTTCCCCATAGCCCTGCAAATTTTTTCCTTCAAGTATTTATCCAATTCCCTTTTGAAAGCCACAATTGAATCGGCCTCCATTACCCTTTCAGGCAGTGCATTCCACATCCTAACCACTCGCTGCATAAAAACGCTTTTCCTCATGTCGCCTTTGGTTCTTCTGACAATCACCTTAAATCTGTGTCTTCTGGTTCTCGACCCTTCCGCCAATGGGAACAGTTTCTCTCTATCTACTCTGTCTAGACCCCTCATGATTTTGAATACCAGCAGCCCTTTACATTAACCAGTTCATTTTGAGCGTAGAGTGATTCCAATCAAATCGTCTGATAAAAGACCGACTGTATTCATAATAGATAGTATAATGTTATTGTCATATTAGGATAATTTGTCAGCCATAGCTCAGTTGGTAGCACTTTCCCCTCTGAGTCAGAAGGTTGTGGGTTCAAGTCCCACTTCAGAGACTTGGGCACAAAATCTAGGCTGACTCTCCAGTGCAGTACCAAAGGGGTGCTCCACTGTCAGAGGTGCCATCTTTCGGATGAGACTTTAAACCGAGGACCCATCTGCACTCTCAGGTGGACGTAAAAGATTCCATGGCAGTATTTTGAAAAAGAGCAGGGGAGTTATTCCCGGTGCCCTGGCCAATATGTAATCCCTCAATCAACATTACTAAAAAAAACAGATTATCTGGGCAGCACGGTGGCATAGTGGTTAGCACTGTTGCCTCACAGTGCCAGGGACCCGGGTTCGAATCCGGCCTCGGGCGACTGTCTGTGTGGAGTTTGCACATTCTCCCCGTGTTTGCGTGGGTTTTCTCCGGTGCTCCGGTTTCCTCCCACAGTCCAAAGATGTGCGGGTTAGGTTGATTGGCTATGATAAATTGACCCTTAGTGTTAGGGGGATTAAATACGTGGGGTTACAGGGATAGGGTGGGATATGTGTTGGTGTAGGGGTTACGGGGATCGGGTGGGATATGTGTCGGTGCAGGCTCGATGGGCCAAAATGGCCTCTATCTGCACTGTGGTGATTCTGCGATTTCTGTGATTATCACATTGCTGTTTGTGGGTGCTTGCTGTGCCCAATTGGCTGCTGCGTTTCCTACATTACAACAGTGACTACACTTCAAAAGTACTTCATTGGCTGTAAAGCACTTTCGGATGTCCTGAGGACGTGAATGGTGCTATATAAATGCAAGTCTTTCTTTTTTCTTTCTTTAATAATTATACCACTAAATTCATCTTGAAATTCATGCATGCAATTTGTGAACTTCATTATGGATTAAGCTGTTGACAACGTAGCAATGTGTTCTTGCCCCACATAACTTATTTCTTTCTATTACAACTCTATTTTTTCTCCTCTTGTCCAGTCTCGCCCGACCTACATCTGTGGTTCTTCTGACACCCTCCGCCATTTTAACAGTTTCCAGTTTCCTGGCCCTAACCGTCTCCTTTTCACACGAGGCGTCCAGTCACTATACACCTCCATCCCCCTACAGGACACCCTGCGGGTCCCCCACTGCTTCCTTAAATGGAGGCTAAACCAGTTCCTATCCACCACCACCCTCCTCAGCCTGGTTGAACTTGTTCTTATACTGAATAACTTCTCCTTTGACTCCACTCATTTCCTCCAAATCAAAGGTGTTGCTATGGGAACCGACATGGGCCCTAGCTATGCCTGTCTTTTCGTGGGATACATGGAACATTCTTTGTTCCAATCCTACTCAGTCACCCCCACCCCATTGCTTTCTCCAGTACATTGATGACTATACTGGTGCCGTTTCCTGCTCTCGCCCAAACTGGAAAATTTCATCAACTTTGCTTCTAATTTCCACCCCTCCCTCGCCTTCACATCACAGAATCACAGAATCACAGAAACCCCACAGTGCAGATAGAGGCCATTTCGGCCCATCGAGCCTGCACCGACACATATCCCACCCGATCCCCGTAACCCCACGTATTTAATCCCCCTAACAGTAAGGGTCAATTTTATCATAGCCAATCAACCTAACTCGCACATCTTTGGACTGTGGGAGGAAACCGGAGCACCCGGAGGAAACCCACGCAAACACGGGGAGAATGTGCAAACTCCACACAGACAGTCGCCCGAGGCCGGATTCGAACCCGGGTCCCTGGCGCTGTGAGGCAACAGTGCTAACCACTATGCCACCGTGCTGCCCTAATGTTCCATCTCCAAAGTTTTCCTTCCCTTCCTCGACTTCTCTATCTCCATTTCTGAGAATAGGTTGTCAACCAATATCTACTATAAGCCCAATGACTCCCACAACTACCTGGACTACACTTCCTCCCACCTCGCTTCCTGTAAGGACTCTATTCCATTCTCCCAGTTTCTCTGTCTCCATCGCCTCTGTCCTGACAATGCCACCTTCTACACCAGTGCTTCTGATATGTCTTTCTTTTTCCTCAGCAGAGGATTCCCCTCCACTGTGGTTGACAGAGCCCTCAACTGTGTCCATCCCATATCCTGTACTTCTGCCCTCACGAATTCCAGTCCCTCCCAGAACCATGATAAGGTCCCCCGGTCCTCACCTTTCACCCCACCAGTCTTCACATTCAACGGATCATCCTCTGCCATTTTCGCCATCTCCAGCATGATGCCACCACCAAACACATTTTCCCCTTCCCTGCTCTTTCAGCATTCCAAAAGGACCATTCCCTCCACGGCACCCTGGTCCACTCTTTAATCACCCCCAGCACCCCATCCCCTTCCCACGGCAGCTTCCCATGCAAGCGCAAGAGATGCAACACCTGTCCTTTCACCTCCTCCCTTCTCACCGTCCAGGGTCCCAAACACTCCTTCCAGGTGAAAAAGCGATTAACTAGTCCTTCTTTCAATTTAGTATACTGTATTTGCTGCTCACGATGTGTACTCCACTACATTGGGGAGACCCAATGCAGATTGGGTGATCACTTTGCTGAACACCGCCATTTAGTCTGTAAGTGTGACCCTGAGTTTCCGGTCGCTTGCCATTTTAATTCTCCGCTCCACTCCCACTATGACCTCGGCCTCCTACACTGTTCCAATGAAGCTCAACGGAAGCTTGAGGAACAGCACCTCACCTTTCGACAAGGTACTTTACAGCCTTCCGGACTCAACATTGAGTTCAATAATTTCAGATCATAACCACTGCCCCCATTTTTCGAACAGCAGGTGGTGTTGATGGTTCTGCTGTTGCCATTTACAGCTCCTCTAGACCCATCTTTTGTTTCTTCACTTGTCCCATTACCATCCCCTCTTGACTTGCACCATCACCCCTTTTGTCATTTAATCTCTCCTGTCTTCCACCCTATCACACACCTTCCCTCTTGTTCTTTCCTCCCGTCCCCCCTTTCCCTGCCTCTGTACTTGCTTAAAACCTGTTACATCTCTATCTTTTTCCAGTTCTGATGAAAGGTCATCGACCTGAAACATTGGGCCGGATTTTCTGATCCCCACGGATGTGTACGAGGTGTGTACGCACCCGTAGGGGCCGCGCAAGTGCTGGGTTTAGGCTAGCGAAGCGCATGCGCTAAAGCCCGGCACTTGCGTCCTCTTGACAGACCGCAGGCCTGCCCGGGAGAAGGGCCTCCGCCAGCAGAGAGTTCTGCTTTCTGCACAACTTCCGCCCGTTGAAAGCCTTTAAAAATCTTACGCCTGGTAAAAGCATGCATAAGGCTTGCTTTTACCAGCATAAGAGTATTAAAAAATTAAAAAATAAAATCTTTTCACTGATTTATAATTTCAAAATACTTTTAAAACAGGTAAGTTTATTTTTATCCCCATAAAAAACTTCAATTATTTTTTTCAAAAAATTAAATTTTTGTTTAATATTTAATTTAATGTCATTTTAACTAATTTTAAATATGTGATTTAAAAAAAAATGTATTTAATGTTTAACTGTTTTTTAAGTGATCCCCATTCATACTTTTGACAGATCCGTGCGTACAGACCTGTCAAAAGTGTGAAGGAGGATTCCCTTCTTTGATTGCTTCCCCATGGCCCACGTGATCCCAGGGATGCTTGTTGGGATATCCCTGGGATACCTGGGCCTCTGTGCATTTCGAAGAGGAGAGGCCTAGGTTCGGAAGCCTCGGGACCTACGGAGCCAACAGGTAAGCGCGTAGATTTTTTCCGATCGGAGGCATCCGCCCGCATGAAGCCTCCGATCGGAAATTCAGGCCCAGTAACTCTGTTTCTCTCTCCACAGATGCTGCCTGACCTGCTGAGTGTTTCCAGCATTTTCTGTTTTTATTTCAGATTTCCAGTATCCAGTGTTTTGCTTTTGAAGTAGTACGGGTGATACCTTTCCGACTGAATCTGTGTCTTATTTATAGGTAAGTATGAAGTGTCAAATGTCTCAGAAATTAGGGGATTAATCTTCCAGCACATTTCAAGATGGTGCTTTCTTTCCATGCCCTGCCCACGTTTGAAGCTGGTGTCTACGATGCTGTCGGTTTTCATTCACTCCGAGCATCTTGCAGCAGACTATAATTCTATTGTTAAACCCAGTAAAGAAAATAATCATTGAATACAGAAGTAGTGAATCCCTCAAGATTACTTCAAAGACCCTGTAAACTAATTCTTCATCACCTTTGTGCCCTTGAGATAAGAGAGCAAAATAACATTATGCCGCTTCATGCGCTATGGAAACCAGAAAGTAACAAAGAACAATGGCCACTTGTTTTGTTTTTTTCTCATTCAGAAGGGTGTTGACAGTACTGAGAGAAATACAGTTCCCACATTGGCATCTGTGACATCATTAAGTACTCTGTATTCCCAAGTACCTTCTGGGCCATGGTAATGTCATCAAACTGAAACCTCTGAAGTGCACTCTCTGTTGTAACAGGCAGATTTTTCCATTTCCATATAATTTCAACTCAGACATCTGAGAGAGGAGACGTACGAATTAGAGTCAGTCTGTGCTCTGGCTTCATCCACGCTGGAGACCAAACCAGAACTGCCAGAAACAATTTCATTGTGAACCTTTGGAACGAGAGGCACAGAAATATTTTCTCGCCTACTCAGAAGCTGTAACTCAAAGCATTTTACAATTTGTGCACACTAGCTTGCTTGTGAATACCTACCTGGCTTGTTAATTTTAATTAATTGATGAGACCGATGTGCACAGCGTTGTGGAAGCACATTTGTAAGTTGCACAATCGTTTGCTTTTAACTGCATTTAAAATATACACATGGACCTATATCTGATAATATGCTACAGAATAGATAAAATGGTTTCTGAGCGGCTGGGAAATTAGCAAAGTCATGACAAGGAAGACAACTGGTTAAAGATGTATGATGCAGGACGTATGAAAAAATATATGATGGTTATTTTGAAGTCTTGCTTGATCTATTTTTGAAAGGCAGTGAGATTAAACTGGTTGGATAGTTTCCATAATAGAATAGTTTCTTCATAGAGTGTGGAAGTATCGCATTCAATAGTCAAAATGACTTTTTTTTTATTCCATTCTTTCTTATATTCTTAAGTTTTGATTACCCAATATTGGTGCGTGGAAGTATTGTGGAGTGTGGTTGTTGGGTGTAGTGCTGAGTACCGAAGGATGGGAACATTGACGAGAGGGGTTTGCAGTGTTTGGGTGTATTGGAAGAGGTGCCGTAGAGTCTAGAAGTGATGAGAAGTGGATGAGTGACTTGGGACCAGTAAACTGGGTGCTAGGGTCTCGGAGCATTGGAGTAGGGTAAACTGCATGTGGGAGCACTAGGAGGGTGGCGCAGGGGTCTGGGAACATGAACCGAAGGCAAACCGGTCCTGGGAGCAGGGGGTGGTGATCAAATGGCACTGGAGTACGGTGGCCCTTAATCTGGAGGATTGCGAGAGTGCTGTTGGTGTGAAAGAGCACTGAGGAAAAGGTGGGGAGGGGGTGGGGTCTGGAATTATTTTTGGGAGTGTAGGAATTAATGAATTCCTACGAATAACTGAGATCGACACCAGAGAACGATTAAACAGGTCTTTACTCAACGGAGATGCCACGAGGACTGACTGGGCAGTCCCGTGGTTTGCGATGTGACGTCATCGCGTTTGTCCGTGTTTTCCTGCACTTTTAAAGGGGCCACGCCCCGTACATGCAAACTCTATATACAAAACACAATAATGCCTAACACAATGGTACAGGTTTAGGCTGGTGTTAGAACCTCATTAAAGAGAATTATATACAGTTAGCCAGAGTCATTCAGTGGTTCTGCCACATGCGCCTCCCCAGAATTCGCTTTAACAGACAAAGTCAAACGGTGAGGGGGTCTGACGAGTCTGTCAGGATGACTCCTGTACTCTCGAGGCGGAGGCTGCTGGGTGGCTGGCGGTCTGCCTGGCGGTCGCACTTGGTCTGCCGTAACGACAACGGGTGGCCGACCCCGTCTCGGCGGTTGTGCTGTCTTGACGGGGCGGTCAAGGTCCAAATGTGCTGGCTTTAAGCGGTCGACCGAAATGTGGTCCGGTTTACCACCGACATCTACCGTGAAGGTTTTGTCCCCTGCTTCCAACACGCAGAAGGGACCGGTATATGGGGCCTTGAGCAGATCCCTATGCGCGTCATGGCGAATAAAGACGTATTCAGCCTTGTGAAGCTCCGTGGGTACGTGTGACCTCTGTGGCCCGTGGCGCGAAGTGGGCATCAGTGCGAAACATCTGGCCGCCTCTTGGTGACTAGCAAGCTGGGCAGACGCGGACCATTGCTCTGTCGATGTTGGTAGGAAATCCCCCGGGACCCGCAGCGGCTGACCATACACCAGCTCCGCTGATGAAGAGTGAAGGTCTTCTTTGGGGGCCGTGCGAAGGCCCAACAGGACCCACGGTAGCTTGTCTGCCCATCCAGCATCCTGGAGGCTGGCTCTCAGGGCGGCCTTCATTGACCGGTGGAAACGTTCGCAGAGGCCATTCGCCTGTGGGTGGTAGGCTGTGGTGCGGTGTAATTTGACACCGAGTCCTTGGGCCACTGCATTCCAGAGTTCGGAGGAAAACTGCGGTCCCCTGTCTGACGAAATATCGGCGGGTACTCCGAAACGGGCGATCCAGGAGGAAATTAATGCCCTGGCCACGTCCGCCGAAGTAGTGGATGACAGGGGGACCGCCTCCGGCCATCTGGTGGTGCGGTCAACCATGGTCAGGATGTGAAAAACTATGGGAGGGTGGGAGTGGTCCTACCAGGTCCACATTGACATGGTCAAAACGTCGCTCCGGAACTGTGAAGGCGGCCAAAGGAGCTTTGATGTGGCACTGTACCTTGGCCTTTTGGCAGACCATGCAGGTGTTGGCCCAGTTGCGGACATCCTTATGCATGCCATGCCATACAAATTTCGCTGACATCAGTTTCTGAGAGGCCTTCATTCCAGGGTGTGACAACCCATGTATGGTGTCGAACACTTTGCCGCGACAGACGACCGACGCGATAGGGCGAGGATCCTGTACAGAGACGTCACACAACAGCGAGGTACCTGCCGAATGGAACTTGACGTCGGCCAACTGGAGGCCAGTGATGGCCGTTCGGTAAGCTTGGACTTCCGGGTCTGAGGCTTGGTCCGCTGCCATGAGGGCGTAGTCGATGCCCAAATGAACCGTATTGACGATTGCGTGGGAGAGGCAGTCTGCCACCAGGTTGTCCTTACCGGCCACGTGTCGTATATCCGTGGTGAATTCGAATATGTAGGTCAGTTGACGCTGCTGTTGGGCTGACCACGGTTCGGCGGTCTTGGACATTGCAAAGGTCAGCGGCTTATGGTCCACAAAAGTGGTGAAAGGACGTCCTTCCAGAAGGAACCGAAAATGGTGGATGGCCAGAAAAAGGGCGAGCAGCTCCCGGTCGAACGTGCTGTATGCTCTCTCGTTCTGCCGTAGTTGACGGCTGAAGAATGCCAATGGCTGCCATGTCCCGTTCACCCACTGCTGTTGCATGGCACCGACTGCATAGTCTGACACGTCGGTGGTGAGGGCGATGGTGGCTCCTGGCAGCGGGTGCGCCAGCATAGTCGCGTTGGCTAAGGCGCTTTTGGTGTCGGCGAATGCTCGGGCCATGTCATCCGTCCAGTCTACCGGGTTCTTGCCAGTCTTGCCCTTGAGGGCCTCATACAGGGGCTGCATGAGTAGTGCCGCCTTAGGCACGAAACCGTGGTAAAAGTTTACCATGCCTAGGAATTCCTGCAGGGCCTTTATGTTCTGTGGGCGTGGAAAGGATGTCACCACCTCTACCTTCGAAGGTAAAGGAACCGCTCCCTCTGAGGTGATGCAATGCCCCAGGAATTCAATTTGGTGCAGGCCAAACTGACACTTGGCCGGGTTGATAATCAGGCCGTGTTGGCTGAGGCGTCGAAAAAGGGTGCGTAGGTGACTGGTATGTTCTTCCTTAGTAGGACTGGCAATTAGAATATCGTCCAGGTAGACGAAGAGGAACTTGAGGTCACACAGCACGGAGTCCATCAGGCGTTGGAAAGCCTGGGCGGCGTTCTTCAATCCAAACGGCATCCGTAAAAACTCGAAGAGGCCGAATGGGGTGATGACTGCGGTCTTCTGGACGTCTTGTGGATGAACTGGGATCTGGTGGTAGCCCCGGACGAGGTCGGCTTTTGAGAACACGCTGTTCCCTGCCAAATGGGCAGAGAAATCCTGGATATACGGGATCGGGTACCTATCAGGAGTGGTGGCGTCGTTTAGTCGTCGATAGTTACCACATGGCCGCCATCCGCCGCCAGGCTTCGGGATGATATGGAGGGGTGAAGACCAGGGACTATTTGACCAGCGAATAATCCCTAACCATTCCATGGTTGCGAACTCCGCCTTTGCGACCGCCAGCTTGCCAGGTTCTAGGCGCCGTGATGTGGTGCTCCACACCATGTTTCGTGGCTGTGGAGGAGAACGTGGCTCTTGTCAGGTCGGGGAATTCGCTGAGCAGGCGAGCGAACTCATCAGGAGTCGGGAACGCACAGGAGACGGTGCGCGACGTAGTGTTACTGCGGTAACACGGAAGAGAATTAAAAGTTGCTGCGTTGATCAGCCGCCGGTTCCTAACGTCGACCAGGAGGCTGTTGGCGCACAGGAAATCTGCGCCGAGGAGGGGCTGGGAAACTTTGGCCGTAACAAACTGCCAGTGAAAACATTGCCCCCCAAGGCACAACTCCACTCGCCGTCTGCCGAAGGTCCGAATTGTTCCGCCATTGGCCGTTTCAAGGGCGGGGCCGTGATTCCCCGTCTGCACATCGAGAGCAGACGCGGGTAAAATGCTGCACTGCGCTCCGGTGTCGCACAGAAAACGACGACCAGAGAGTGTATCGGTGATGAAGAGCAATTTTCCCGCGTTGCCGATTGATGCGCTATCAATTACTCATAAAAGACTGAGAGTTAGAAGAGTAACTAAAGGCTTTTATTAACAACAGAATGGAGGTCTGCCTCGAGTGGTCGACCGGTCCAGGATACAAAGGGCTGGGGAGCAGTCACCTTTATACTAGGACATGTGGGAGGAGTCAGCCGAGGCATGTCCAGGCATGTACACAGTGGAATACAAACAGGACAAACAGGAATACAAACAGTGGTTTACCACACCGATCGTCATCGCGGCCGCGGGGTGCCCATTAGACCCGTTCCTCGGTGGTCGCAGTGTCAGTCGTTGTTTTTTTTGTTGGGGAAAACTGCAGGGAGGGCGGCAACGCTTCACTTTCGCACCGAACTGCGCATGGTAGAAACACAGCCCAGCAGGCGGACGAGCTGGGGCGGTGTCTGCGGGGGTGGGTGCCTCGTGGCGGCGCAGTACTGCCAAGTTACAGCAAAAATTTTGTCAGCCTCCGCAGCGAGTGTTGCACAGTCTTCAACTTCAGATCTGGCCAGGGCAGCTTGTACCTGTTCAGGCAGTTGGCTGAGGAAAATCTCGCAGAATAGGAAACATTCCCGTTCTGAGCCCAGGAGAGTGAGCATTTGGCTCATCAACTCTGAAGGCTTGGAGTCCCCGAGCCCGGGCATAGCGAGTAATCGACGGGCGCGCTCCGATTTTGTGAGCCCGAAAACCTGCAGTAACCGCGCCTTGAGGGTTTCATACTTGCGCTCCGTTGGGGGGCTTTCGAGGAGGCTGACGATCCGAGAGGCGGTAGAGCTGTCGAGTGCGGAGACCACATAAAGACACTTGGTCTGATCCGCATCGATGTTCCTCAGGGCGAACTGGGCCTCGACCTGAATAAACCACGAGGGCGCTTGCTGCTCCCAGAACTGCGGTAGCTTTAGGGAAACGGCGTTTTCTTCCATGCTGTGCTCTTCTTTTGTGAAAATGTTCACAAAAACGGGGTCACCAATGTAGGAATTAACGAATTCCTACGAATAACTGAGATCGACACCAGAGAACGATTAAACAGGTCTTTACTCAACGGAGATGCCACGAGGACTGACTGGGCAGTCCCGTGGTTTGCAACGTGACGTCATCGTGTTTGCCCGCGTTTTCCCACGCTCTTAAAGGGGCCATGCCCCGTACATGCAAACTCTATATACAAAACACAGTAATGCCTAACACAATGGTACAGGTTTAGGCTGGTGTTAGAACCTCGTTAAAGAGAATTATATACAGTTAGCCAGAGTCATTCAGTGGTTCTGCCACAGGAGCATGGTATATGATAGTGTTCAGAGATTGTGGTCTGTCAGTACTTTTGGGGGAAAAGGTCTAGGAAATGAAGGCATATATTAATTCCATCCCCTGAAATTTCAGGACAGTAGTTTCCCAGTACTGAGCTGGAAACACAGATATTTCCAGCGAGGCAGGGAGGGTGCGGGGGAGCATGGTAGTGCGGGGAAATCCGACAAGGCCGGGGACGCAAAGGTCCTGCCAAATTATAATTTTTTTGTAACCCCAAATTGACAGGCTGGCCGGCTGCAGGGTGGGAAAACCAGCGGCAGAAGGCCGCAGCCGGGGACCCCTGGGGCTGGGTTTTGCTAGCCCTGAGGAGGCGGGTTTGGAGGCGGGACTGCTGGCAAAATCAAAAAGAATGGGAGCGGGTCCCGAACCCACTCCCAACCCGCCTCCAACCAATCTTCCCGGGAGTCGGGTCCCCGGTTTGCACAGGGGCCCGACTCGTAGCGGCAGGAAGAGGATTACAGCCACTTAACTGCCTGTTAGCAGGCAGTTAAGAGGCTTTTTCCCGTTTTGAGACTTCTGTTGCGGGCTTCCTGATGTTGGGAACCCCGCCAGGGTAAGTGAGGCGTGCTGTGGGTCTGTTGTAATGTTTGTACATAGATGACAGCTGCAGAAGTGTTGTGAAGGATCCAATGGGACACTGGTGAGTATCAGAGGTAAGGAGATGTTGGGAAAGTCATTTTTAAAGTGTTTAGATTTTTCTGTAGGTGACAAGCTTTGAAGTGTTTGTGTGGCCTCACCTCATTGGGAGAAGTGGCAGATCGCTTTTGTAACCTCACCCGCAGCTGCCATCTGTTTTATCCTAAGGAGAGAGTCATTGGAGAGCCTGGGAGCAAGGGCTCACCTTTGTACAGTGATTGTCAGTGTTTGCCAGTACCTCAATGCTGTCAAACACTGTCAAATCATCTGTCAAAAATAAATGGAACAAGTCCCTTTAAGAAAACTGGCAGATGAAGCATCATCAACTGATGTCATCTGACACCGGCTTTCCCTTACTTGGCTGGCAAGCCCGCAGGGCAGGCTTAACAAGGCCAATCAGGGGAAAATAGCATCTGTGCGTCGGATGTCGCTGGGGGCGGGACTAGAACCCGGAAGGCAGCAGTCCCGCCCCCAACTCATCTTGGCAGGTAAAATCCAGCCCTTGGGTTGGTCCTCCGGCACTTTTGGGCAGGCTGTAGATCGGAGCTTGGGGGGGCGGGGGGTGGAGGTCAGTGTTTGTGGCAGGGACTAGAGGCAGGCTGTGATCAGCAGAAGGGAGGCCGAATGCTTCCATGAGGGCCGGCGGGAGCCCTCCTACTCCTCCTGGCCCACAAGGAGTGCTGCAAAAAGCACTTACCTTCTGGAGCCGCAGCTCCCGCCTCCATTTCACTGTCAGGTTTCCCGAGCCCTGGGAAACCCGGCTGGTAGCAGTTAAATTTAAATCAGACTCCCAATTGCACTGTGGGAGACTGATTTAAATATGGAAACAAAGTGTTCCGCACACTCGCAGTACACACAAACCACCATTGTAAAAATGGCCACGGGCATGTATGCGGGCTGGGGACGCCTTCCCCACTTTTTAGGGTTCAACCTGTCCCGACCACCTCCCGCCCATCATGGCGGAGTTAATATCGAGGCCTCTGTGTTGCTAAAAGTGCAAAATGTGTTTGTACTGTATCTGCCGACTGATGAGAGTGGTCTGTGCTTTAAACAACATTGTTGTCAGCCTTGGGCGGGCGGTGCTGTGAATAAGAGCACTAACTACATATTGGCAGGTTGAGGATACTCAATTAGAGGTGAGTATAATAAATAGGCAAGTTTAAGCAAGACAGGCAGGTATGATAGACAGACACGATGGAAAAAGCAGGTCAAGAAAGTGTTATACTTGTAGCAAATGTATGCTTAAATGCAAGCAATTTAGGGACAATTAAGTGCTCTAAGAGCAGAGCGGCCATACTGGGAGAAAATACTGAATATCTGGGCTCAAGCCTGATTTGCAGGCACATCATTTTCTGTCCATTAAAATAAAGCTCTGTGCCGGAGGGCAAGAGATGAAAACAAACCCTTTAATATATTATATTGATTACATATAAAATTGTGAGGAATGATACTTTACTGACAATTTACACAGAATCTTATAATCCATAATCATATGGTATAATATTACTCAGTAGTTCAGAATAAAATATTGCTTCTTATTTATTTTACTAATGTTATGCAACGCTACCAGTCATTTCAATGGGGATTCTCCTGATCTCTTGCCGTGACTTCTCTAGGTGATTGGGTAACAGTCAAATTTTAATCCTGTATGTCTATATTTGAAAAAGGGAACTTGTTCAGCTAGTTTTGTCTTGTTTTGCACACTTTGTACAAAACTAATAACTTGTAGGACAACGGAGTATTACAGTTTAAACTCTTTTATGAAGCACCAGGTCTGTTCTTACTCACAGCAGTACAGTGGGGACAAGATGGAGTCAGGACCCCTTACAGATGCCTGCAGGCCAATGACAACTCAGCATGTGATCACATGTGAATCTAATAGGTATTCCTTACAGATGCCTGCGGGCCAATGATAATTCAATATGCAAATGTTACATCCCCTTTCTTTTAAAAGAAAAATGTTATGCATTACTTTTAAACCTTTCTTCTACCTAATGTTCTCGGTAGCATAAACATCTAAGTAAACTCAGCATTTAACTAGCACTGAAAACATCTCAATGTTTCAATAACGATGTACAGTATTTTTTTTAGGGCAGCGATCCGCCCACACCCTTTGACAGTTCACAAGTCAAGGATAACTCTAGGCTTGACCTCTCGCCCCGGCCTTGTGTGGTATGGAACTGAGCATGCTACTGAATCAGTCAACAAATCAGGTTCAGGTTTAGGTTCAGGTAAGTATGATGTGTTTTGTGTATTGCTCTGTTCATCACACTCTGTTGAACTGATCCTCTCGTCGGAATGACGGTGTTGTTCCTTGGTGTTCAGGAGGTGCCTGCGATTGTGGCGGTACGCCTGTCCTTCTGGGGTGCAGACGTGATACGATCGCTCAGTGTCAGCTGGCTGGATGACGACTGCTGGCTTCCAGTAGTCATGCTCCTGGATTCTGATGGATTCTTCATTGTGCAGCGGTGGCAGTAGTCTAGCTGACCTGTCATAGTATCTCTTTTGGTGTTGCTGTCTCTGTACGCGTTTTGCATGCACTTGCTTGCAGCTGACGACCTGCCAGGGCCTGTCTGGGATACGGTGAGGTATCATGGGCTCTTTGACATTTGATGGGCAGCGTTCTAGACAAATGGAACATTTTCCGACAATGTCCTCAATGTGTTTGCACATTCCAGGGCAAAACATAATGTCACGTGCTCTTTGTTTGCATTTTTCCATGCCCATATGTCCAGCATGAATTTTTGTCAACATCTCTTCTCTGAGACTGGTAGGAATGATGATTTTCTCCCCTTTGAAGATGATTCCGTTGATTTGTGACAGTTCGTCTCTGTGGTTCCAGAATTCAGATATGCTAGGAGGGCATTTCCTCCTTTCCTCAAGCCATCCTTCATGTAGGACTTTCCTCAGCAGTGCGAATTGTGCATCTTTCTCTGTTCCTGCTCGGATCTCCTTCAGTTTTAAGTCACTCACAGGTAAGCTGTTGTACACCATGTGCACCTGCACATCTATGCCTTCACTAAGGCTGCTGACCTGGTAGCTAAGAGACTTTCTGGAGAGCGTGTCTGCGACAGGAATGTCTTTGCCTGGACAGTGAATGATTGTGAAGTCGTACTTCTGTAGCTGAAGGATCATTCTCTGTAGCCTTGGTGGGGCTGCGGCTAGTGTTTTCCTCATGATTGACTCGGGGGGCTTGTGGTTGGATTCCACAATGACTTGTTGGCCATAGACGTACTGGTGAAAACGCTTACATCCAAACAGAATTGCATATAGCTCTTTCTCAATTTGAGCATAGTTGATTTCACTGTCTGAGAGAGATCTGGAAGCGTAGCCGATGGGCTTTCCTTCTTGCAGTAATACTGCGCCTAGTCCGTATTTTGACGCATCCACTTGTAGTCTGAGCTCTTTGTTGGGGTCGAAGTAAGCAAGAACTGGTCCTGGTTCTCTGGTGATTAGGTCTTTCATTTTCTGAAATGCTGTGTCATGTTGTTTGTCCCACAGGAACTCATTGGATTGTTTGAGCAACTGACGCATGGGTGCGTTGATTTTGGAGAAGCTCGGGGCAAACTTGGCTAAGTAGTTAACCATGCCTAGTACTGTCTCTAGCTCTGCACGGTTCTTTGGCGGCTCCATCTTCTTGATGGCGGAGATTTTCTCTGGATCCAGCTTAATGCCATCAGTTGAGAGGCGATGCCCGAAATAACTGATCTCGGTGGATCCGATTATGCTTTTCTCGGGGTTGAACTGGATACGTTTCTCCCATGATCTTTTCAGCATCGCACGGAGGTCCCTGTCATATTCCTCTCTATTCCTGCCATAGATGAGGATGTCGTCTACGATTGCGACTACTCCGTTGAGGCCTTCATAGGTTTCGTCGATCTTCCACTGGAATTCATCCTGAGCTGAGATAAGACCAAATGCTAAGCGCAGAAATCGGTAGCATCCAAATGGTGTGTTGAACGTTGTTAGCTTAGATGACTCTTCCGTGAGCTTGATCGTCCAGTATCCTGATCGTGCGTCCATTACACTGAAGTAACGTGCTCCCACTAGCTTGGGTGCGATGTCATCTAGCGTTGGTAGAGGGTAGTGAGGGCATTTGATAGCCTTGTTCAAATCTCTGGGGTCGAGACAGACTCTTGAGCTTGCCTGTACGTGGTTTCTCAACCATTACTAACGCGTTGACCCACTCTGTTGGTTCTGTTTCCTGGACAATGATTTCTGTATTCTCCATGCTCTGCAGCTCCTCCTTCAGGCGACTACGTAGAGCAAGGGGTATCCTTCTCGGTGGGCAAACCACAGGGGTTGCTGCTGGGTCAAGGTGAATAGTGCATTCACCTGGGAATAGTCTGATTCCTTTGAAAACGTCAGCAAACTCCTCCATGACTGTCTGCTTCTCAACTGGTGCTGTCAATGATAGTACTAGCTTGACGAGGTCCATGTCTAAACATGCCTTTAGACCTAGCACTGGAGGTGCTCGAGTGTCAACAATGTAAAAGTCCAACATCATGTCGCTTTCTTTGTACTTGCATTTCATCACGCATGTGCCTTTTACAATGAGCTGCTCACCTCCATAGCCGGTCAGTCTGCGTGAGGTGGGTTGTAGCTCACACTCATCCTTCAAACTGTGATACTCACTCAGAGGAATTACATTAACCTGAGCTCCAGTGTCTAGTTTAAACCTAAGCTCTGTGCCCTGTTTTCCTATCTCAATATTGGCAAAGGCTTGCTCAGTCTCTGAAATCTGTTTTTTCTGTGACACAGAATCAATAAACAGTTCCTCTGCATTTGGCTCTCTATCTGGCATTTGGCTGTCACTCACTGTGTGTACTGCCTTTCTGAAAAAAATCCTGCAAACTTTAGCAAAGTGGTTCCGTTTACCACATTTAGCACATTGTCTTCCTTTGGCAGGGCAATGCTCCTTTTCTCCATGCATCTTGTTTCCACAATATCCACAGTTTTTGAAGCGTTTTATGTCTGTGTCGCTCATTTTTGTAACTCTCTCTGTTCTTTCTGTTCTGAAACACGCTCACTTGGCGGTGTTCTTTGGTGTGTGTCTATTAACTGCATGCACTGTTCACGCGAGCTGTTTGTGGCGCCAGTTGTGGTTTTCAACTGTGCTTGGGCTATCTCGTGCGATCTAGCTATGTCCATAGCTTTGTCCAATGTTAGCCCGGACCCAACATTCAAAAGTCTCTCTCTCACTTTAGCTGAATGTATTTCAAACACGATGCAGTCTCTGACCATCTCGTCTTTATCTGAATATTCACAGTCTTTTACCAGCAGTTTGAACTCAGTCACAAACTGTTCAAACGATTCACTAGCTCCTTGTACT
This sequence comes from Somniosus microcephalus, assembly GCF_052327205.1. Lineage (NCBI taxonomy): Eukaryota > Metazoa > Chordata > Chondrichthyes > Squaliformes > Somniosidae > Somniosus > Somniosus microcephalus. The sequence goes on from NC_140988.1 coordinate 84,581,925, forward strand.
TTCTCCTGAAACTTGTACCTAGCGAATATCGTATTTGTCTTGGGCATCACATATGATTCAAAATGGTCAAAATAACTTTTCAGTACCTTTACTTCATCCGCGGTGAGAGACCATGTGTTAAAAATGTCTCTCCCTTTTTCTCCGATCCACAGGAGTAGGTAGCTGCATCTTTCTTCCTCCCCTTTGCTTTTCAACGGACCCGAGAATATTAACTGCACGTGTTGCTTGAACTTGCTCCATTCTCTAGGTAAGTTCAAAGATTCCCAATTCATTCAAGGTAAGGGAGCTCCAACGATGTCCATTTTCAATCCATTTTCTGACACCAAGTCTTGTTTTGCACACTTTGTACAAAACTAATAACTTGCAGGACAACGGAGTATTACAGTTTAAACTCTTATGAAGCATCAGGTCTGTTCTTACTCACAGCAGTACAGGAGGGACAAGATGGAGTTAGGACCCCCTTACAGATGCCTGCAGGCCAATGACAACTCAGCATGTGATCACATGTGAATCTAATAGGTATTCCTTACAGATGCCTGCGGGCCAATGATAATTCAATATGCAAATGTTACAGTTTTGAAAACAAATTACTGTGCAAAAGAAACTCTGGATTTACAGAGGCCTGATTTTATTTGGACTGTACTCAACACCAGGTGCCCGGTTTTAATGCCGCATGCCCGATGAAAACAGGGCTTTGTATGTGTTGGGGGGGGGGGGATTAAAATATCGACAGCGTGGTATTCACCTTGTCTGTGCCACAATTGCTCCCTTTGCCATTTTAACAGGCGTATTTTGAGCAGGCAAGGATCGCAATGACATACAAAAGTCAAGGTTAGTTGACAAATCCGGATCCCAACGTTATTTAACCCCAGACCTCCCGACTCGCGCACAGTGCCGATCGAGCCTAGGGAAGCTGGCATGAGAAAACTCCAGGCTGATTAGAGGCCCCACAAGGAATATTTGGATCTCTCCTGCCCTGGCATTCCCCACTCCCCGACCGCATCTGGAGCCCACCCCAATCCACTTACCTGACTGCCAGGGACCGTTCTGATGGTGTAGATAGATCTTTTATAATTAGAAATTTAAAGGTGGTGCAGATTGCCTGAATTAATTTTAAAACATGAATACATCAAAATCACATAGTGTGATATTAATAAGTGTTGATGTATTTGTTTGAAATTCTTCAGTTTTCTATTTTAATGAAGATTGTAATCTTTAAATATACTGGCCGGAATTTTTACCGTGGAGTTGGGTTGGGTGTGTGCGGGCCGTGTAGCAGGTCGGGAACACGATATTCTGCTTAGCGCGTTATTCAGGGCAACTTTAACTTAATTGCCCCATTTAAAGCAGTCATACGCGGTTCCCAGCCCAATTAAATGGAGCGGGTCTAATGATGTCATATCCCACCATCTGCACCACTAGCCTCACACACTGCTCTATGCACCACAATGCATCACTCACCTACCAATAATCTCTAGCAATCACCATTCATACCTCACAATCATAGCTTCACCTCGCCCTCACACACTTACCAATGCTGCAAGACTCACACCCATATCTCACACCATGCAAACACTGCCAGCTATTCAACCATGGCAGGCACATCAACCAAACACATTGCACCACACTCACTGACACACATCACCCAAACACATTGCACCACACTCACTGACACACTTCACCCAAACACATTGCACCACACTCACTGACACACTTCACCCAAACACACTGCACCACACTCACTGACACACTTCACCCAAACACATTGCATCACGCTCACTGACACACTTCACCCAAACACATTGCACCACACTCACTGACACACTTCACCCAAACACATTGCATCACACTCACTGACACACTTCACCCAAACACATTGCACCACACTCACTGACACACATCACCCAAACACATTACACCACACTCACTGACACACATCACCCAAACACATTGCACCACACTCACTGACACACATCACCCAAACACATTGCACCACACTCACTGACACACATCACCCAAACACATTGCACCACACTCACTGACACACATCACTCAAACACATTGCACTGCACTCACTGACACACGCCTCTTTCCCTTGCAGGCAAAGGTGGCTCACATCCACTCTGAGCAGCAGCAGACGGGCGGAGGGGAAGCCAGAATTCACAACCTCACGGAGCTAGAGGACACAGTGCTGGCAATAATTGGAGGGGCTGTCACTGAGTCCATGGCGAGCGGAGAAGTGGAAATCATTGCTGATGATGACAGTATGCTCATACCTAATTCTTCTTCTCACATCCCACTTCCCCCTCATCCCACAATCTCTTCTCACTTACAAGCTGCTGATGGTGTAAGCACGTACATCTTGCTTCCCCGCCTCCCCTCGCTACAACCCGACCCTGGTGCCTTTCTCCTTTCAGATACCCAAAAAGTCCCACCAGTCCAACATATCCCCAATGTCTTGGAGGAGGAGAGTGAAGGAGAAGAAGAGGCACCGTCACTCGATCTGACATTCCTAGGCACCAGCTCAGTAAATGGCACTGCGCAGACTTTAGAGGGTAGTATAGAGTGGGATCTGCACATGGTAACGAGTGGGCTGCAGCCAGACCGGGGGGAAGGGTAGCTCGGGTGCCAGCTCCCCGGAGGGCGAGTTCACACGAGTTCTGCTGCACAGGACTCAGATGATGATCTCGATAGGCAGCCTCAGAAGGAGGGTGATGGACATGCACACACAAATGCTTGGTGCAATGGCAAGCCTGCCAGAGAGCCTCTTGTCATAGAAACATAGAAGATAGGAGCAGGAGTAGGCCATTCGGCCCTTTGAGCCTGCTCCGCCATTCAATGAGATCATGGCTGATCATCCGAATTCAGTACCCTGTCCCTGCCCTTGATCCCTTTAGCCTCAAGAAATATATCCAACTCTTTCTTGAATATATTTAATGAACTGGCCTCCACCGCCCTCTGTGGCAGAGAATTCCACAGATTCACCACTCTCTGGGTGAAGAAATTCCTCCTCATTTCAGCCCTAAATGGCTTACCCCTTATCCTTAGACTATGACCCCTGGTTCTGGACTCCCCGGCCATCAGAAACATCCTTTCTGCATCTAGTCTGTCCAGACCTGACAGAATTTTATAGGTTTCGATGAGATCCCCTCTCAATCTTCTAAACTCCAGTGAGTATAAGCCCAATCGACACAATCTCTCCCCGTACGTCATTCCTGCCATCCCAGGTATCAGCCTGGTGAATCTTCGCTGCACTCCCTCCATGGCAAGAACGTCCTTCCTCAGGTAAGGTGACCAAAACTGCACACAATACTCAAGGTGTGGTCTCACCAAGGCCCTGTACAACTGCAGCAAGACATCCTTGTTCTTGTACTCGAACCCTCTTGCTACGAAGGCCAACATACCATTTGCCTTCTTAACCGCCTGCTGTACCTGCATGCTTACCTTCAGCGACTGGTGCACAATAACACCCAGGTCTCTTTGCACTTCCCCTTCTCCCAATCTATTGCCATTCAAATAATAATCTGCCTTCCTGTTTTTGCCACCAAAGTGGATAACCTCACATTTATCCACATTATAGTGCATTTGCCATGTTTCTGCCCAATCACCCAACCTGTCCAAATCGTACTGGAGTTTCGTGACATCCTCCTCACAGCTTACCCTCCCACCCAACTTTGTGTCGTCTGCAAATTTGGAGATATTACATCCAATTCCCTCGTCCAGATCATTAATATATATTGTGAACAGCTGGGGTCCTAGGACCGATCCTTGCGGTACCCCACTAGTCACTGCCTGCCACTCGGAAAACGAGTGTAAGGAGCATGGAGAAGTCCAGCTCCAACATTGCACGAGGTTTTGCGCAGAGCTTGGAGCCCAAGATTTCCAGGATGGAAATGAGGGACAACTCCATTGGGAAACTTGTGGACCCAACCATGATGTTGCGTGTGATGGACGATCTTGCAGCATGCATTGCAGCACAATTGGAAGTGACCCAAAGTCTCAGTGCTGCAGTGGAAATTCAGACTGCTCTCCTGCTGTCTCAGCTTGTTGCCACGCAAGCTCAGACTGCTGCCATTGTGGCTGAGTATACAACTGTGGAAAGGGGCTTGCAGGGTCTCACAGCAGTCCAGCAATTGTGCTCCAACCGATTGCTAGGAATGCAGGTGAGTGGCAGTGGCTCCGTGGAACAGGACCTACTGTCCTTTCTCAGGGTGACAGCATTCGCACTCCCACCACTGCTACTCTGCCAGTGCCCTTGCTGCTGCCAGACATCAAGCCAGCCCAGACTGCTATCGCCCACGCAGAGGTGGTGCAGTCTACAGCCAGGCCTTCTAGGCCAAGAGATGCTTGAGGTTGTCATGCAAGTCCATCTGCAGTCTCACCCACGGAAAGTCAGCAGCCTTCCACCAGCCATGCTGCAGCCACTGGACTAGCACTTCGTAGAAGCACTAGAGTAGGCAAAGGAACATGAAAAATAGACACTAAGGGAATGTATAAGGGTGATTAGTTGACGTTGTTGTGTAGTACTGGGATTCATAAATTTATAAATTATGTTTGGAATGTTTGTTTTGTGGTGGCTCTCAGTTAAGCTTTGTGCCCAGGAGGATGCTGTGACAGAGGGATGGTAAGGTGGGGAAGTGGTGAGCAATGGGGATCTGGAGTTTCATTCACTGGAACTGGAGTCTGATGAGGCACTCACGGACAGCCTGTCCAGAACAGGGATCTGCTACCTGCCTCCTCCCTTCCTCCTTCTCTTCCTCCTGTTCTTCCTCCTCTTCCTGAGGTGGTCCCAGAAGTAGTAATAATGGGATACTTCAATTATCGTAATATAGACTGGGATAGTAATAGTGTAAAGGGCAGAGAGGGGGAAGAATTTCTGAAATGTGTTCAGGAGAACTTTCTTCATCAGTACGTTTCTGGCCCAACGAGGAAGGAGGCATTGCTGAATCTGGTTCTGGGGAATGAGGTGGGTCAAGTGGAGCAAGTGTCAGTAGGGGAACATTTAGGGAACAGTGACTATAGTATCATAAGGTTTAGATTAGCTATAGAAAAGGACAATGAGCAATCTAGAGTTAAAATACTGAATTGGAGAAGGGCCAATTTCAGTGGGTTGAGGATGGATCTGCTCCAGGTAAATTGGAATCAAAGATTGACAGGCAAAGCTGTAATTGAACAATCAGCTGCCTTTAAAGAGGAGATGGTTCGTGTACAGTCGAGGTACATTCCCATGAGGGGGAAAGGTAGGGTAACCAAAGCCAGAGCTCCCCAGGTGACGAAAGAGATAGAGAGTAAGATGAAGCAGAGAAAGGGGGCAACCCTTGCAACCCTTGTGGACCAGTGCGGGGACTGTGGGGAGGACGAGCAAACTGACCACGGCACCATGGTACAGGAAGCTGTTCAAGTGGGAGGAGTAAAAAGGAAAGTGGTTGTAGTAGGTGATAGTATAGTTAGGGGGATAGACACTTTTCTCTGCAGCAAGAAGCGTGAGTCTCAAAGGCTATGTTGCCTACCCGGTGCCAGGGTAAAGGACATCTCCTCCAGGCTGGAGAAGAACTTGAAGTGGGAGGGGGAGGATCCAATTGTTGTGGTCCACGTAGGTACCAACAACATAGGTAGGACAAAGAAAGAGGTTCTGCTGAGAGAGTTTGAGCAGCTAGGTGTGGTGTATGTGCCTTTAAGAGCCCCTGTGTACTGTAATGCCGGTAATGGCCACTCGGGCTATATAAGCCTGTATAGTGTTTTGTATCTTTTAGTTCACTTCCAGACTTTGTCCAGTAAACACCTGTAAACCAACTCCTGCATTCCGTGTCTTCATTAACACACAGATACAACAGTGGCGACGAATTGGAAATGGACTTACCTGCAATTCGGCAGCACCTCAAGGAGATCGATTCCTCAGACGAAGCAAGAAGAAAAAAAATTAAAAAAACTGTGGTTTCACCAGCTAGCCAGGCTGGTGGCAGGTACTGCAATAATCCTTCCTGGGCGGCGGGCTGGGGCTCGATCGGCTGGCTCTACAGCGGGGCCAAGCAGTGAAGGCGCAGGCAAACAAATACGAAGGGTGGAGCACTCAGGAGACGGCAGGTCGGCGTTCGGACCACGCAGAGGGCGGGGAAAGTCCCAGAGAGTCCGGTGGGAACAAGTCTCCGACTATTAAAAATATTTGTATAAATAAAAACCGCAGAGAACAGCGTTGTTAGCAGCAACAGCGGCGGGAAAGCGCGGGAGGCGCCATTTTTTATTTCAGCAAGGAAGAAAGGAAAGCGCGGGAGGCGCCATTTTTTTTTAGGATGCCTAAGACTGGCAACATTACTACTTTTGATAGTGATGTAGAGGATTGGGCCACATATGTGGAAAGAGTGGAAGTATATTGCACAGCGAATGAAATAAAGGATGATAAAAAGGCATCGGTACTTCTAAATCTAATGGGCGCAAGGACATACAGGCTGTTACGAAACTTAATCACTCCAGCCAAACTGATGGACAAGAATTTTAAGGAGATTGTTGATGCCCTACACTGCCAATTCGGGGAAGGACTGGCAGACTCTCTACGAGACAAATTCGTCTGCGGTCTCCTAAGTGAAGGAACACAAAAAAGGCTACTTTCTGAGAAAGATTTGACACTGGACAAGGCTTTCAGTGTAGCTGTATCATACGAAGCAGCAGCAAGAGGAGCTGCAGAGATACAGCAAAAGCCACAGGACTTCGGCACCCATGAAATGACACGGGTTTCGAGAGGTGTTATCGCTGCGGCAGATCCACCCATGACCAGAGGGACTGCTGGTTCAAGGACAAAGCATGCAGGCAATGCGGAAAGATGGGACACATTACACGTGTATGCCGATCTGGAAACAAAAAATCCACTGACAGAAAAAAAATCAGTAAGGAAAAGTACAGAAAGGTACAAATGATGACGGACAGTAGCTCCGAAGACCAGAAGAGCGATAGCGACTCCGGAAACAAGAGACTAAGATCTCTCAAATTACATAATGTAATTGCCAAAGAAGATTACCAGACCATTTGGGTTACCCTCACGATAGCGGGGTCCCCAGTTAAAATGGAGCTAGATACAGGATCAGCTCTGACCGTCATAAGTAGACGGGATTACGAGCGGCTATTTCGGCATATACCTTTGAAAGACACATCCATTACCTTGAAAACATATACGGGGCAGAAAGTATACCCCAAAGGGAAAATAAAGGTGCCTGTTGTATACAACGGCAAGGAAATACAAAAGTTGTATTTATACGTTCTGCAAGATGGTGGTCCACCGCTGTTGGGACGTGAATGGATCAGGAAGATACGTTTGGACTGGCACTCCATTCAGGCACTGACGGTGACCAGTAAGAAAAAAAATGATGATGACATCATACCTGAACGATTAAAAGACATCTTGGCCAACACCAAAGAAGTGTTCCAACAGGAACTAGGAACCTTGAAAGGCGTCACCGCCTCAATAAAGGTGGAAGATGCGGCAATTCCCAAGTTTTTTAAGGCAAGGCCGGTGCCATATGCAATTCGTCCAGCAGTCGAGGCACAGCTGGAGATTTTAGAAAAGACAGGCGTGTTATCCAAGATAGATTGGAGCGAGTGGGCAACACCCATCGTCCCGGTCATGAAGAAAACGTTAAATAATGATAAATCTGAAGAAGAGAGAAAAATTCGCATCTGTGGGGGCTTGAAAGTGACTGTAAACCCAGTCCTTCACACGGTGCAGAGGATAGAAGATATTTTCGCCTCACTATCCGGAGGGAAACGTTTCACAAAAATTGGCTTGGCACAGGCATATCTACAGATGGATGTTGAGGAGGCCTCTAAAAAGTATCTCACAATAAACACACACAAAGGCCTGTACCAGTACAATCGACTGGTTTTCGGAATAGCATCAGCTCCAGCTATCTGGCAAAGAGCTATGGAACAAGTCCTGCAAGGGATTCCTGGGACTCAATGCTACCTAGATGACATCCTTGTAACAGGAGAAAATGACAACGAACACCTTGCCAATTTGGAGAAGGTGCTCACTAGGCTGAGAGAACGGGGCCTACGAGCAAACCGCCCCAAGTGCGAATTTTTCCAGAAACAAATATCATATTGTGGCCACATAATTAATGAAGAAGGGTTGCATAAGTCCCCTGAGAAAATTGAAGCGGTCATAAAAGCACAAGCACCTGAAAATGTCTCACAATTAAGGTCGTTCCTGGAATTGATAAATTACTACCATAAATTTTTACCGAACTTGTCAACTGTTCTGCACCCTCTTAACGAACTGCTACAAACGGGAGTGATTTGGGAATGGAGCGAGGACTGTAAACGTGCCTTCCATAAATGTAAAGGCTTGATCACGTCCAAGGAAGTTTTGGCTCATTACAACCCATCACTGTCAATCAGACTGGCGTGCGATGCATCCCCTTACGGCGTAGGAGCGGTATTATCACATAGATTCCCTGATGGCTCAGAACGGCCGATAGCTTTTGTGTCACGCTCATTGAACTCAGCTGAGCGTAACTCTGCCCAGATCGACAGGGAAGCACTCAGCCTGGTATGGGGAGTGAAGAAATTCAACCATTACCTACACGGACAAAAATTTACCTTGTTGACTGACCATCAACCCCTCGTCTCCATATTCAACACTAAAAAGGGCGTTCCCATTATGACAGCACAAAGGCTACAGAGGTGGTCCCTTTTCCTAGGGGCACACCGATATGACATAGAATACAAAGGATCAAAACAGCATGGAAATGCTGACGGTTTATTGCGTCTACCATTGCCAACGGTAGAAGAGGCACCTACAGTGGACCCAGTGGAAATGTTTCACTCTACCATAGTAGAATGTCTACCAGTAACAAATTCTGCCATTGAAAAGGAAACGAGAAATGACCCGACTCTCTCACGAGTCTACGATTTAACGGTGAAGGGATGGCCAGCACATGGCGAACCACTGTTGCCAGCATTCTCGCAAAGAAGGGAACAGCTGTCAGTGTGCCGAGGAACCTTGATGTGTGGATCCAGAGTGGTGATTCCACCCCAACTCCAGGATAAAGTGCTAAAGGAGCTTCACGAGGGGCATCTGGGTGGAGTGAAAATGAAGAACCTAGCCAGAGCGTTTGTGTGGTGGCCAGGTATCGATGGAGACATCGAAGAAATGACCAAGGGCTGTCTAGGATGCCAGAAGGTCCAAAACGCCCCACCACAAGCCCCTCTACATCCATGGGAGTGGCCCTCATCTCCATGACAAAGGGTACACATCGACTTTGCTGGTCCATTTATGGACTCAGTGTTCTTAATCGCGGTTGATGCACACTCCAAGTGGCCGGAGGTAATAAAGATGTCCTCCACCACCACGGAAAAAACCATCACAGTATTAAGGACCATATTTGCCAGGAATGGGCTGCCTGAACAGATCTGTTCTGATAATGGACCACAATTTGTGTCCGAAGAATTCAGGAAGTTCTTAAAAAACAATGGGGTTAAGCACTACACATCTGCCCCATACCATCCCGCCACCAATGGATTGGCTGAAAGGTTTATCCAGACCTTCAAGAAGGCCATAAAGGCCATGGGTAATGAAGACATAAATCTACAGCATAAGGTAGATAACTTCTTGTTTGCATACAGGAATTCAACACATATGGTTACAAACCAGACTCCCGCCATGATGTTTTTCAATAGAAGACTAAGATGCCGGCTGGATTTGATCAAGCCAAACATCAGAAGGGACGTAGAGAACCGGCAATTTCAAGGCATGAATGAAAGGCCAACTAGAACCTTCCAGATAGGTCAACAAGTTTTGGCCCGGGACTACCGTACCGAGAAATGGCAGCCTGGAACTATTTGCACACGACTAGGACTGCTGATGTATACCGTGGACATTGGAGAAAGCATAATAAGGCGCCATGCTGACCAGATCATAGAGTCATCCGAAAAGGGACAACCTACACCACAACTCTATACACCTGATGATGAAGCAGAGATACCCATAGTATCTACCTCCGATCCGGTGATGCTAGAACCAGATGAACCCGACACTGGCATTCCAGCCGAATCGACCTTGCCAAAAGAACCTACTACACCACCGAAAACTACTACACCACCGAGGCGTTATCCGGACCGAGTCAGGAAGCCTCCAGAGAGACTGACTTATAATTGATTAACTGCAGCAATATGTATATTATTGTTCTTGTAAACATGTTAAATAACAATTACTTAAAATGTTATGTACTGATTGTCTAAAAGGGGAGGAATTGTGGTGTATGTGCCTTTAAGAGCCCCTGTGTACTGTAATGCCGGTAATGGCCACTCGGGCTATATAAGCCTGTATAGTGTTTTGTATCTTTTAGTTCACCTCCAGACTTTGTCCAGTAAACACCTGTAAACCAACTCCTGCATTCCGTGTCTTCATTAACACACGGATACAACACTAGGGACTAAATTAAAAAGCAGAACCACAAAGGTCATAATTTCTGGATTATTACCGGAGCCACGAACAAATTGGCATAGGGTCAATAGGATCAGGGAGATGAATGCGTGGCTCAAAGATTGGTGTGGGAGAAGTGGGTTTCGATTCGTGGGGCACTGGCACCAGTACTGGGGAAAGAGAGAGCTGAACCATGCTGGGACCAGAGTTCTAACGAATCGAATAACTAGGGAGGTAGATAGGGCTTTAAACTAAATACCGGGGGTGGGGGCGGGGGTGTCCCGGTGAAGAGAAATCTAGAATGCTAAAGAGAAAAGACAAGGAAGCAGTGCAGGAAAGTGATTGAGGTAAAGATAACCAGATTGTGTCAGGAAGGGACAGAGCGTACAAACAAAGGAGTGCACTAACAAATAGGGTCCAGGTAAGAAAAAATGGTAATAAGACAAATAGGGCCATAGTACAAAAAAATGTTAAGATGTCTAAAAATGTTAAAAAGACAAATATGAAGACAGTGTATCTGAATGCACAAAGCATTCGTAATAAGGTAGACAAATTAACAGCACAAATAGATGTAAACGGATATGATATAATTGCGATTATGGAGACATGGCTGCAGGGTGACCAAGGCTGGGAGCTGAATATCCAAGGATATTCAATATTTAGGAAGGACAGGTGAAAAGGAAAAGGAGGTGGTGTGGCCTTGTTAGTAAAGGATGAAATCAGAGCAATAGTGAGAAAGGATATTGGTTCAGAAAATCAAGATGTAGAATCAGTCTGGGTGGAGGTAAGAAGCACCAAGGAGCAGAAAACATTGGTGGGAGTTGTCAATAGGCCTCCAAACAGTAGTGGGAATGTAAGGGATGGCATCAAACAGGAAATTAGAGATGCATGTAACAAGGGTACTACAGTAATCATGGGTGACTTTAATCTACATATAGACTGGCCAAACCAAATTAGCAATAATACTGTGGAGGATGAATTCCTGGAGTGTGTACAAGATGTTTTTTTAGACCAGTACGTTGAGAAGCCAACTAGGGAACAGGCCATCCTAGATTGGGTATTGTGCAATGAGAAGGGGTTAATTAATAATCTTGTTGTGAGGGGTCCTTTAGGGAAGGGTGACCATAACATGATAGAATTCCTCATTAAAATAGAAAGTGAAGAAGTTCAATCCAAAACTAGGGTCCTAAATCTAAACAAAGGAAACTATGATGGTATGAGGAATGAGTTGGCTATGATAGATTGGGGAGCTTCATTAAAAGGCATGCCGGTGGATAGGCAACGGCTAACATTTAAGGAACAAATGCATGAATTGCAACAATTATACATTCCTTTCTGGTGCAAAAACACAAAAGGGAAAGTGGCCCAACCATGGCTAACAAAAGAAATTAAGGATAGTATTAGATCCAAAGAGGAGTCATATAAAGTTGCCAGAAAAAGTAGCAAGCCTGAGGATTGGGAACAGTTTAGAGTTCAGCAAAAAAGGACCAAGAGATTGATTAAGAGGGGAAAAATAGAGTATGAGAGTAAACGTGCAAGGAACATAAAAGCGGATTGTAAAAGCTTCTACAAGTATGTAAAAAGAAAAAGATTGTGAAGACAAATGTAGGTCCCTTACAGTCAGAAGCAGGAGAATTTATAATGGGGAACAAGGAAATGGTGGGGCAATTAAACAAACACTTTGGTTCTGTCTTCACAGAAGAGGACACAAATAATTGCCCAGAAATGCTAGGGAACCAAGGGTCTAGTGAGAAGGAGGAATTACAGGAAATTAGTATTAGTAAAAAAATAGTGCTGGAGAAATTAATGGGACTGAAAGCTGATAAATCCCCAGGGCCTGATAATCTGCATCCCAGAGTACTAAAAGAGGTAGCCATGGAAATAGTGGATGCATTGGTTGTCATCTTCCAAAATTCTATAGATTATGGAACAGTTCCTGAAGATTGGAGGGTGGCAAATGTAACCCCACTATTTAAAAAAGGAGGGAGAGAGAAAACGGGGAACTACAGACCAGTTAGTCTAACATCAATAGTAGGGAAAATGCTAGAGTTTATTATAAAGGATGTGATAACAGGACACTTAGAAAATATCAACAGGATTAGGCAAAGTCAACATGGATTTATGAAAGGGAAATCATGTTTGACAAACTTACTGGAGTTTTTTGAGGATGCAACTGGTAGAATATATAATGGAGAACCAGTGGATGTGGTGTATTTGGATTTTCAGAAGACCTTTGATAAAGTCCCACATAAGAGGTTAGTGTGCAAAATTAAAGCACATGGGATTGGGGGTAATATACTGGCATGGATTGAAAATTGGTTAACAGACAGGAAACAGAGAGTAGGAATAAATGAGTCTTTTTCGGTGTGGCAGGCAGTGACTAGTAGGGTATCGCAGGGATCGGTGCTTGGGCCCCAGCTATTCACAATATATATCAATGGTTTGGATGAGGGAACCAAATGTAATATTTCCAAGTTTGCTGATGACACAAAACTAGGTGGGATTGTGAGTTGTGAAGAGGATGAAAAGAGGTTTCAAGGTGATTTAGACAAGTTGAGTGAGTGGGCAAATACATGCAGATGCAGTATAACATGGATAAATGTGAAGTTATCCACTTCAGTAGGAAAAACAGAAAGGTAGAGTATTATTTAAATGATGATAGATTGGGAAATGCTGATGTACAAAGGGACCTAGGTGTCCTTGTACACCAGTCACTGAAAGCAAACATGCAGGTACAGCAAGCAATTAGGAAGGCAAATGGTATGTTGGCCTTCATTGCAAGAGGATTTGAGTACAGGAGCAAGGATGTCTTACTACAATTGTACAGGGCCTTGGTGAGACGACACCTGAAGTACGGTGTGCAGTTTTGGTCTCCTTATCTACTTGCCATAGAGGGAGTGCAGCGAAGGTTCACGAGACTGATTCCTGGGATGGCAGGACTGTCATATGAGGAGAGATTGGGTTGACTAGGCCTGTATTCACTAGAATTTAGAAGAATGAGAGGGGATCTCATTGAAACGTTTAAAATTCTGACAGGGCTAGACAGACTGGATGCAGGGAGGATGTTTTCCCTGGCTGGGGGGTCTAGAACGAGGGGTCACAGTCTCAGGATACAGGGTAGGACATTTAGGACAGAGATGAGGAGAAATTTCTTCACTCAGAGGGTGGTGAGCCTGTGAAATTCTCAACTACAGAAGGCTGTGGAGGCCAAGTCACTGAATATATTTAAGAAGGAGATAGATAGATTTCTAGACACAAAAGGCATCAAGGGGTATTGGGAGAGAGCGGGAATATGGTATTGAGATAGAGGATCAGCCATGATCATATTGAATGGCGGAGCAGGCTCAAAGGGCCGAATGGCCTACTCCTGCTCCTATTTTTTTTTCCATGTATGACAGATGTCAGGTTGAGAATACAAGTGAGAACAAGGCTGAATATAGAAAGTTCAGGGGGGAAGTGAAAAAGGAAATAAGAGGGGTAAGGAGAGAGTAGGAGAATAGATTGGCAGCTAATGTAAAAAGGAATCCAAAAGTCTTCTATAGGCATATAAATAATAAACGGGTAGTAAGAGGAAGAGTTGGGCTGATTAGCAACCAAAAAGGAGACCTACGCATGGAGGCAGAGGGCATGGCTGAGGTACTAAATGAATACTTTGCATCTGTCTTCACCAAGTAAGTAGATGCTGCCAAATTCATAGTAAAAGAGGAGGTAGAGATACTGGATGAGCTAAAAATTGATGAAGAGGAGGTACTAGAAAGGCTGGCTGTAATTAAAGAAGATAAGTCACCAGGATCAGATGAGTTGCAGGTAGATTCGAATCGACACTCGTCGCCACTGTTAGATCCGTGATTCTGAGAGTATGATGTTTTTCAATAACCACACGGGTGCTGTAACTTAACAATCAACAGGTATTTACTGGAGTAGGGTAGTCTCAAGACTGGGGGTACAGAAGCATGCGCAAGGCTTGTATACAGGTGTGGTCACTGCCGGTACTACAGTATACAGGAGCTGTAAAAGTCGTTCTCTCTTAAAGGTACATACACTACAATCACGGAACTGACAGATGGGCAGAACAAATCACAGAGAGACATGAGCACGCAGAGATATGCAAAAGAGAGATCAGGACAAAGAAAGAAAGCAATCAAGACCATGATATTGGAGCTTCTTCACATGTTCCTCCCACAGCTCACAGCATTATTTGAACTGCAATTAGATTACTGCCAGGCAATTCACTAGCCTCTGTGTACAACATGTGATGATATTCATTAAAATTAATTTTTATTACAGTTAGTTTTAATATATACTAACGCAGGGGGTCTTAATATTTCCTTAATACCATGTATGCTGCCTCATTCAGATGTGACATCATTCCTAATTGAGAATTAAATACGTAAGCACTATTTTACTCTTAGTTGAGCTCTAGAGTTTTTGTGTGAAAGTTTTACATTTGAAATATTTGCTGCAGACTTCCTACCTGGCATTTTTTAACATCTTCTTCCTTAATTCTCTGTCATAAGATGATATCAGTAAGTGATTAAAGGGGAACACTTTGAAGTCTGAAATATGTGCAGCTCTCTTGTGTCTCATACTAAAACCCTCTTCTCTTTTATATCCTTCAGATGTTAGTGTGATCAAGTTGAGATTGTATTATAGCAGCTGTTTAGCTGGAACAGGCATGCCATTCAAAATGATGGATGCAGTGAAATATGTCCCGTGACACCACCGTTACTAGTTAGTCTTGAAATGTAAGCATCCAGGTTTTCAAAAACTGTGAATCCCACTCTTATTGAAAATCAGCTTCATGACCTTTGTGAAATAAGGTGAACTTCTTGTGACAGACACCCATCATATATGGCAGATGAGTATCTTGCAACTGAATCCAAAGTCAGGTCAACAGTAATAGAGAACAGTAATAGAGAATCGTAGTAATAGAGAATACACAGCCCCAAATCAATGATATCAGAGAAACAACTTGCCTTTATGTAGCATCTTATGGCATCCCAACATGCTTCACAGCCAATGTAGTACTTTTGAAGCGTAATCACATGGCAACATGAACTTACAATCCACTCCCAGCAGATACACAAGTGAGTTGTGATGGGCAGGCCATAGGTTGAATTTTATTCACACTCAATGAGTTGTCACTGCATATTTTATTTATAGTTGCACGCTTGCCTATTGGGTCATTTTCGTGGTTGTTGTTGTAACAGTAGCGGCTTTGTAGAGATGAAGTGGCGGTCCATGATATTGAGATGTTTGGGTGGCAATTGTAACTTTTGGCAATATTGTAAAACGGGTGATATTGGATTGTTGCCCGATTTTCCTTTCCGTTGAAGCCAATGGAAAGGAAAATCAGGAGATGTGTATATGGGCGGCTGAGCCAATATGACCCGTTTTACACTATTGCCAAATGTTAAAATGACCATGTGTGCTTGGATGTCTTCAAGTCATCCTAAGTTCTCGTACATTCAGTAAGATCCAGGAACACTTTCACAGAATGAACAAGGGTCAGGCTTCAAAATGATACAAGAATTATTCAGAAATATATAAATAAGAAGGTAAGTAAAGCTTCTGGTAGCAAATGTAATTATTTTGTTGTCAGCCATTTTGAATTAGTAATTGAATTCCACTAATAATGAGTTAATGTGCTTCCAACAAATAAAGGAAACCTTAGATTTTAGTAAGCATGACAAGAACAATGTTATTGAAGTGATTTCTGTTTATTATAATTCAAAATGATGCTCAGGTGTTCACTGCTTATTTACACAGTAATTACAGCACAGAAGCAGGCCATTCAGCCCAATAGGTCTGTGTCAGTGTTTATGCTCCACACGAGCCTCCTCCCACCCTACTTCATCTCAGCCTATCAACATATCCTTCTGTTCCTTTTTCCCTCAATTACTTATCTAGCTTCCCTTTAAATGCATCTGTTATTCATCTCAATAACTCCATGTGGCAGCAAGTTCCACATTCTAACCACTCTCTGAGAAAAGAAGTTTCTTCTGAATTCCTTATTGGATTTATTAGTGAATATTTTATAGTTATGGCCCCTAGTTTCGGATTCCTCTACAAGTGGAAACAAGTGACCCTCTCACAAGTGGCAACACATTCATTTATTGCTGCATAAAATGTTTGCAGGAGAGCTTGAGCACGGTGCTTGGAGACAGAACTGGGCAAATCGCAATCAGAGTGAATCGCAAGCAGAGTGGAAGAATTTGGTGATAGTAGGAATTTGGTGGAGAGGAGGAAGGCGGTTTCTCACGTCCAACTCCAAAGGAGGAGTAGAGCCACAGAAGCAGAAGTCTCTAAGTTAAGTATCTAGATATCTAATATTTAGGTTCTTTGGGGGAAAAATTGGGTTGGTTTGCGCCTCTATCCTCTATCCCCTAGCGCCCGGGCATGGCGCCGCTAACGCCTTCCACGAAATTCAGCAGGAGGTTAGCGGCGGTGGTACCCGGTTGCGGGCGGCACTGCGCCACCAGCAATGATGTCATCATCGGCGCAAAGCCCGGCCACAAACTTCCCTTGTGCCCCCGACCTATCGCCGGATGATATGTCCGACAGGGTCAGCAGGCAGTTTTGTAGCGGCGGCGGCACCTGCCCCCTTTCCGTTTTGTATGTGGGTGCTGGCCGCGATCGCTCAGCCCGGCACTCCTCTTGAATGCTGGGCTGTTTCCACAGCACCCCGCTCCCCAGTGGTCTGACAGGATTCCAGTGCGCACAGCGCTAGGCCCCTCCCCTTTAATCAGGGGAGGAGGCCTGCAGTGACGCAGCTGCGCGTAGTGCCGCAACATTGAGTAGTCGCGCCCCAAGCAGAAGGTGGAGCATTTTCCAGTAGCGCCCCACCTCCTGCTTGGGGCACTACTATTGAATTTATGGCAGAGGGGCGCTAACTTTTTCAGGGCGCTAAAATTAGCGCCCCGGCGACGTTAGCACCCCCAAAGGGGCGCCACCCAAATTTTCCCCCTTTGTTTTTTGTTCTCAGTGGTTCTTGTTAAACTTGAGTAAATCATTTTGTCTTTTCTCTCTCTAAGTTAGGAACAGGAGGAGGTCATTCAGCCCCTTGAGCCTTTTCCGCTATTCAATGAGATCATGGCTGATCTGCGACCTAATTCCATATACGCGCCTTTGGCCCATTCCCCTTAATACTATTGGTTTACAAAAATCTTATCAATCTCCGATTTAAAATTAACAATTGATCTAGCATCAATTGCCGTTTGTAGAAGAGAGTTCCAAACTTCTACCGCCCTTTGCGTGCAGAAGTGTTTCCTAATTTCATTCCTGAAAGGTCTGGCTCTAATTTTTTAGACTATGCCCCCTAATCCTAGACACCCCAACCAGCGGAAATAGTTTCTCGCTAGCTACCCTATTTGTTCCACTTAATACCTTGAAAACTTCAATCAGGTCATCCCTTAACCTTCTAAATTCTAGGGAATACAACCCTAATTTGTGTAATGTCTGCTCATAACTTAACCCTTGAAGCCCGGGTATCATTCTGGTAAACCTACGTTGCACTCCCTTCAAGCCCAAAATATCCTTCCTAAGTTAGGGCAGTGGGTTAAACTAAGAAGTTTCATTAGTAGTCTAATAAATAGAGGCATGGCGGGGCATCACAGTCTCTGGAATGCAGATCTTATGCCATGTGGGAAGTCCAGGATGCTTCTCGTGTCCTGGACAACCATATGTGCCGGAAGTGTCATCAGCTGGAGGAGCTTGAGCTCCAGGTTTCAGAGCTTGAGCAGTGGCTGGCGTCACTGCAGTGCATCCACGAGGCTGAGAGCTACGTGGATAGCACGTTTCGGGAGGTGGTCACTGTGGTGTATGTAACCTGTTCCACCTTAAGAGAACTTAAGCCTGTTCCACCTTAAGAGATGTACTACTTTCTCTGGCTGCTGTATACGTAATACCGGTGGTGACCACCGGTATATAAGTACTGTGTAGTGATATTGTATTTTAGTATAGTCCTGACCTCCAACTAGTAAAGACCTGTTGAACTTTATTCTTGTAGTCTGTGTCAGTAATTAATCTTAATACAACTGGAACACACAGACTTAACAGTGGCGACGAGTCCGATTCTTACCCTGCGGCAGTTTATATCCACGGCGGCTTCGTCCACAGAACGGGCGTCGAAGAGAGGCATCCACCCTCATCACCCTGCTGGAAGACACGTCGCGCGGCAGGCATCGAGAACCCGGAGTGCAGAAGACATCCTGAACTCGAAGCCTCCATCAGCGGCAGTCAGCTATCTTCTTTCTACCTCGGTTGTGGGTAAGCTGGTCAGCGACGCGAGCAGAAAGTCGGCCGCGTTGGCTGTACAGATGGGGGGAGGAAGACGGGGGAATAAGGGTGGTGAGACCGATCGCGACCGGAGATAAGGGCCGGGCCGCATTCGGGCCGAAAGGCGCAGCGCGGGGACATCGATCGCGGCTGGTGATAAGGGCCGGGCCGTTTTCGGGCCAAAAAGGCGCAGCGTCTGGGGCGACTGAAGGCGCGAGAGCCGCGGTGAAGGCGAACGCAGCCGGTGCTAATAACCGGGCTGCAAGAAGGGCTGCGAGGCACGACATCGGGGAAGCGCGAATGCCCGAGGGAGCCGCGGTGAAGCGGAGACAGCGTCGGGGGAGTTACTAACTGCTGGGAAAGGGGAGCAGCAGCGGCACGCCAAACGCCATTGCAGCCAGTGGGTGAAGACCGCCAAGCGCGGGAAAACCGCCATTTTGTAGGCGGAGGACGAAGACAAGAGCGGGAAGCCGCCATCTTGGGATAAAATAAATTGCAATGATGCCTAAACATGGGAACATTGATACCTTTGATGGCGACATCGAAGATTGGGCCATGTATGTAGAACGCATACAAAATTATTGTAAAGCAAATAAAATCCCAGATGCAGAGAAAGCACTAACTTTATTGAACTTAATGGGTGCAAAGCCATACGGGCAATTGAAACACCTTTTATCACCAGATGAACCGGCGGATAAGACGTTCGAGGAGATTGTTACTGTCCTGAAAAATCATCTAAACCCCACGCCGCTGAGGCTAGCGGAACGATTTAAATTTTACAGCAGAAGGCAGCTGAAGGATGAAAGCAATGCTGAATATTTAATGGTATTGCGTAAGCTAGCAAAGGACTGTCAGTTTGGAATGGGACTGACAGACACGCTAAGGGATAAATTTGTGTGCGGATTATTAAAAGAGGATACACAAAAGCGACTGCTCGAGGAGAATGAGCTGACGCTTGAGAAAGCGGTCACTATGGCAGCAGCACACGAAGCCGCAGCAAGAGGCACGGCAGTAATGCAGCTATGGTCACCGGAACACAGTACAAATAAATTGGGTTTGAGTACTGTAAAATGTTATCGTTGTGGAAAGACAACACACGATCAGAACCAGTGTTGGTTTAAAAACCAAGAATGCAGAACGTGTGGCAGGCTTGGCCACATAGCTAAAGTATGCCGGTCAGGGAAGAAGACCAGCAACAAAAAGTCACCGCAAGGAAAATACATAAAGGTGCACAAGGTGACAAAGACCAGTTTGAACGAACAGAAGTCAGATTCAGACGCTAGCAGTAATGAACTGGGTAGCTTAAGAGTACACAACGTTGGTAAGGATGCAGATCTCCAGACAATTTGGGTCACTCTTCAGATAGCAGGAGTCCAAGTAAAGATGGAATTGGACACTGGATCGGCATTGACGGTCATGAATAAGAAAGATTACAAAAGGTTATTCCAACATATTCCCCTACGGGATACGGAGATTATATTGAAAACATACACGGGGCAAAGAGTGTACCCCATCGGAAAGATAGAGGTAAAAGTGGTCCACAAGGGCGAAGAAAGCCAAGTAATGGACTTATATGTGCTACCTGAAGGAGGTCCACCACTACTGGGACGGGAGTGGATTAGGAAAATGAATATGGACTGGCACTCCTTAAAAGCACTAACGGTAGATTCCGGGGAAACAGATGTCAAACCTAAACGATTGTCCAAAATATTGGATGATGCTAAAGAGGTGTTCCAGCAAGGACTGGGAACACTGAAAGGAATTACGGCAAACATCAAGATTGATGAACATGCACAACCAAAATTTTTCAAAGCCAGACCGGTACCCTATGCAATACGACCTACTGTAGAAGCGGAACTGGAAGCGCTAGAACGTTCAGGTGTACTGTCTAAGGTAGATTGGAGTGAGTGGGCTACGCCCATTGTTCCCGTTATGAAACGTCCTTCGAGCAACAAGCCAGGAGAAGCAGGGAAGGTTTGCATCTGTGGAGATTTCAAGATCACCGTTAATCCGGTGCTTCACACGGTGCAGTATCCGCTTCCGCGGATTGAGGATATTTTTGCTTAGTTGTCTGGCGGGAAACACTTCACCAAGATAGACCTGGCGCAGGCGTACTTGCAGATGGAGGTTGAAGAAGAGTCACGTCAGTACCTCACGATCAACACGCATAGAGGTTTGTACCGGTATAATAGGCTGGTTTTTGGAGTGGCATCGGCTCCGGCAATTTGGCAGAGGGCCATGGAGCAGGTATTACAGGGAATTCCAGGCACACAATGTTACCTGGACGATATTCTGATTACAGGTGATGGTGATGAAGAACACCTCGCAAACTTGGAACTGGTGCTCAACAGACTGAAAGAGTATGGACTTAGAGTTAATCGGCAGAAATGTGAGTTCTTTCAGAAGCGGATCTCGTACTGTGGTCATGTCATTGACCGGGAGGGGCTTCATAAGTCTCCTGACAAGATAGAGGCAGTTGTAAAGGCTCCCGCTCCGGATAATGTCTCTCAGTTGAGGTAGTTTCTGGGATTGATTAACTATTACCATAAGTTTCTACCGAATCTATCCACGGTACTGCACCCGCTGAATGCTCTTTTACAGAAGGGGGTACCATGGGAATGGAGCGAAAACTGTAAGAAGGCATTTCGCAAAAGCAAAGAATTGATCACCTCAGAGGAAGTGTTGGCTCACTTCAACCCGACACTGCCTATTCGGTTGGCTTGTGATGCTTCTCCATATGGTATTGGGGCAGTACTCTCACACAAGTTGCCAAATGGCACGGAAAGGCCAGTCGCGTTTGCATCCAGATCATTGACCTCCGCTGAGCGCAACTATGCGCAGATCGATAGGGAGGCTCTCAGCCTTGTATGGGGAGTGAAGAAGTTTAATCATTACCTGCAGGGCCAAAAATTCACACTTCTGACAGACCATCAGCCGTTGGTATCCATTTTTAACCTTAAGAAGGGTGTTTCAGTGATGACAGCACAGCGACTCCAGAGATGGTCCCTTTTCCTAGGGGCACATCAATATCAAATAGAATTCAAAGGTACAAAGCAGCATGGCAATGCTGATGGGCTGTCGCGCCTGCCACTACCTGAAGCAGAAGAGACAACGAAAGTTGACCCTGTTGAGTTATTTCATTCGACCATCATCGAGTGTTTACCAGTCACCAATGCAAGTATTGAAAGAGAAACCAGGAACGACCCGACACTGTCCCGAGTTTACGAGGTGACAGTGAAGGGATGGCCAACACATGGTGATCCTCTGTTACCGGCATTCTCGGCAAGGCGAGACCAGCTGTCCGTCTGCCATGGTACTTTGATGTACGGGACAAGAGTGATTATTCCTCCCAAGTTACGGGAAAGAGTTCTAAAGGAACTGCATGAAGGTCATCTGGGGGGAGTTAAGATGAAAAGTCTTGCTAGGGCTTATGTATGGTGGCCGGGCATTGACCAACAGATAGAGGAGTTGATAAAAAGCTGCGCTGGGTGCCAAAAAGTGCAAAATGCACCTCCGATCGCACCGCTACACCCATGGGAATGGCCTTCAGCCCCATGGCAACGCGTAGATATTGACTTTGCTGGTCCATTCATGGACTCCATGTTCCTAATTGCGGTGGACGCACATTCCAAATGGCCAGAAGTGATCAAGATGAATACCACTACTTCAGAAAAGACAATTGCGGTGTTAAGAACAATATTCGCAAGGAACGGATTGCCAGAACAGATATGTTCGGACAACGGACCACAGTTCGTGTCGGAAGAATTCCAAAAATTCTTAAAGAAGAATGGGGTGAAACATTATACCTCTGCCCCATATCATCCGGCGACAAACGGGTTGGCCGAGAGATTTGTCCAAACATTCAAAAAGGCAATAAAGGCCATGAACGATG
Source organism: Somniosus microcephalus (assembly GCF_052327205.1). Taxonomy (NCBI): domain Eukaryota; kingdom Metazoa; phylum Chordata; class Chondrichthyes; order Squaliformes; family Somniosidae; genus Somniosus; species Somniosus microcephalus. The sequence goes on from NC_140988.1 coordinate 84,604,508, forward strand.
ATCAGATTCCGTTACAACACAAGGTGGACAATTTCCTAATGGCATATCGAAACGCCGCTCATGCAGTGACTAACCAAAGTCCTGCCATGATGTTTTATAACAGGAGGTTGCGGTCCAGGTTGGACTTGTTAAAACCAAATGTGCGGAGGGAAGTGGAAAACAAACAGTTCCGGCACATTAATAACAAGTCCACTCGAAGTTTCGACGTAGGACAACCAGTGTTGGCAAGGGGCTATGGAAACGAAAAATGGCAGTCCGGAACAATTCGGGCCAGACAAGCACCTCTGATGTACACAGTAGATATTGGTAACAATGTGATAAGGCGTCATGCGGATCAACTGGTAGAATCAAGAGCAAGGGCCGAACCCATGGTTGCGACAGAGACAACTGTGGAAGACGTTAATGAACCTGAAGCATCTACCTCGGCAGGGACTGTACCTGATGATGACGTCCAATACATAGGAAACCAACAAGAAGAGTCACCTCAGCAACAAGAATCAGAGACCACTGAAAGGCGTTATCCAAACCGAATCAGAAGGCCTCCTGAGAGACTGAATCTTTGAACTGTTTATACCTGAAGTTATATATGTATATATGTTATGATGTTATGTTAAATGGGGATATGACTGTTAAGCTAAAAAGGGAGGATTGTGGTGTATGTAACCTGTTCCACCTTAAGAGAACTTAAGCCTGTTCCACCTTAAGAGTTCTACTTTCTCTGGCTGCTGTATACGTAATACCGGTGGTGACCACCGGTATATAAGTACTGTGTAGTGATATTGTATTTTAGTATAGTCCTGACCTCCAACTAGTAAAGACCTGTTGAACTTTATTCTTGTAGTCTGTGTCAGTAATTAATCTTAATACAACTGGAACACACAGACTTAACAGTCACCCCGCAGCTTAAGATTTTGCAGGCAGAGAGGGAATAGGTGACTGTCAGACAGACAAGGAGGACCACGCAGAAGTGCCCTGAGTGCATCTCACTCTCCAACCGGTACTGAATACTGGTGAGGGAGATTGTTCCTCTGAGGAGTACAGCCAGAGCAAAGTCCACGGCACCATAGGTGGCTCAGCTGTACAGGGGGAGGAGGAAGATCAGAAAAGCAATCGTGATAGGGGATTCAATAGTTAGGGGAACAGATAGGTATTTCTGCAGCTGCAGACGTGTCTCCAGGATGGTTTGTTGCCTCCCTGGTGCAGATGAATGCATGGCTGGAGAGATGGTGCAGGAGGGAGGGCTTTAGATTCCTGGGACATTGAGACCGGTTCTGGGGGAGGTGGGACCTGTACAAGCCGGACGGGTTGCACCTCAACAGGGAAGGGACCAATATCCTCGCGGGGGGTTTGCTGGTGCTGTTGGGGAGGGTTTAAACTAGCTTGGCAGGGGGATGGGAACCTGAGTGTCGATTCAGAATGGAGAGAAGCAAACCACGGTCAAGATTTCACTGAGCGACTGCAGGCTCTTCTGAAGGGGGAGGGTGAGCAGCTAGAGGTCGTGGCCCATATCAGTACCAATGACATAGGAAGAAAGAGGGATGAGGTCTGGCAGGCAGATTTTAGGGAGCTAGAAAAGAGATTAATAAGCAGGACCTCAAAGGTAGTAATCTCTGGATTACTCCCGGTGCCACGTGCCAGTGAGTACAGAAATAGGAGGATAGAGCAGATGAATGCATGGCTGGAGAGATGGTGCAGGAGGGAGGGCTTTAGATTCCTGGGACATTGGGACCGGTTCTGGGGGAGGTGGGACCTGTACAAGCCGGACGGGTTGCACCTCAAGAGGGCCAGGACCAATATCCTCGTGGAGGTTTTGCTGGTGCTTTTGGGGAGGGTTTAAGCTAGCTTGGCAGGGGGATAGGAACCTGAGTGTCGATTCAGAACGGAGAGAAGCAAACCTGGAAATGGAAGGCAGTAAATTAGTGAGAGAGTTTGGAAAGCAGAGGAAACAAAGGCTAGAAAAGAAACAACAAAGGGGTTTGGCAGTGCTTAATGGTACATACTTCACTGCAAGGAGTCTAGTAAATAAGGCAGATGAGCTGAGGGCACAGATAGACATGTGGAAGTATGATATCATAGCTAATACTGAAACATGGCTGAAAGAAGGGCAGGAATGACAGCTCAACATTCCTGGTTACAGGGTTTTCAGACAAGATAGAGAGTGGGATAAAAAAAGGAGGGGGTCACAATGTTGTTTAAAGAAACAATTGCAGCTGTGAGGAAGGATGATATGTTAAAAGGATCATCAAATGAGGCCATATGGGTTGAACTGAAGAACAAAAAAGGGGCAATCACACTGCTGGGAGTGTACTCTAGACCCCCAAACAGTCAGAGGGAGATAGAAGAGCAAATATGTAGGCAAATTTCTGAGAAGTGCAAAAACAATAGGGCAGTAATATTAGGGGGTTTCAACTACCCTATTATTAATTGGGATAGAATCAGTTTAAAGGGTATAGAGGGTGCAGCATTCTTAAAATGCATTCAGGAGAAATTTTATGGCAGTACGTAGCAAGCCCAAGAGAGGGCGGTTCTGGACTTAGTTTTAGGGAATGAAGCTGGGCAAGTAGAAGGGGTATCAGTGGGAGAGCATTTTGGTGGTAGCTAGATATAGTGTAGTTATGGAAAAGGACAAAGATCGACCAGGATTAAAATTTCTCAAATGGGGAAGAGCCAATTTTACTAAGCGAAGATATGATTTAGCAAAAGTGGACTGGAAACAGCTAAATCAATGTCAGAGCAGTGGGAGATATTCAAGGAGGAGGTAGTGAGGATTCTGATCAATATCTTCCCCACAAAGAAAAAGGGTGGGACTCCCAAATCTAGAGCCCCCTGGGCGCAAGAACACTAATAGGCACGTTTTGAAAGGATTTGAATGTTTTTTTTAATTTACTAAGGAACTCACTACTGTACCCCAATCTAACTAGAAAATAGTTTTGTATATTTTTTAAAAGGCATTTTTTAATAATTTAAAATCAGGTTATGCACAGGTGGTGGACTGACACACTTATTTAAAATGCTTATTTATGTGATAAACCCATTTTCAGCTGTGTTAATCAAACTTTATCAAGTTACCACTCTTAAATACATCAAGGAATATTTTTTAAAGCAAATTTTTTTTCTAAAATAACATTTTAAAATGCTGCCCGATTGTGCTGGTTAATGGCAGATTTTGTGTTCGGTGATATGCAAATGAGTTTAAGCAGAAACTCGGTGGGGAAAAACAACACTTTTCAAAATGGGCGAAATTTTGGGCGATTTGCGCCGGAATCGCCGATTGTCCCCAAAGCAAAAACTCTACCCCCGGACATCTTTGTAACTGAGAAATACTGGCAAGAGTGATAGACCAAGGGTGCCCATAATAGATTGTAGCTGATAAATATTAATTTCAACTGCGCTGAATTACTGCACAAGACAGTCAAATTCCTAAAACTGCTGACAGTATGTTCAATTCACGTAACCTGAGTCAGAATACCAACTCAGTCAGAGTTTTGTGCTATATACATTTAATGGCACCAGAGATTCAACTGAGAATGCCACAATTCATTTCAATTTCAGTTCAGGGAAGATTTTTATACAATCAACTCTTGAGTTTTTTTTCAAAGTAGCTGTAGACATTGAATTCCCCGCTCATCTATGTTTGTTTTTCTCCTCTTTCATACGTCCATTCCCTATCAATGTCATACACCATTCATCAGTTTAAAAGCTACTCAGTCAATCTATATTTAGACTGCCGTCAATAATGTACTGACTAGCAACTGGCTGCTGGAACTGTGCAAAATCAGCCTATGCTGGCTTGCTAGCTAATGGCTGGGTCCTTGTTTCTGTGGTTCCAGTGGGCAGCTGCACTCACAGGGATCTCGGGTTGGAGAATTGGGGCTACCATGTTGCAGTTGTATCTCCAACACGTGCACCCTGCAGGCGCGCCTGCCCCGCTGGGAGCAGAATCACCCGTGTACTTTCTTTCCTCCCTGATCTGGAGAAGCACCTTGCTTCTGCTTACTTCCTTCTCCTGTTACTCAGCAGAGATCAGGAACCAATAAGCAGTCTAAATTGATATCTTACCACCCTGTCACACCGTGGGGTAATTTGGACTTTGGTCGATAATGTAAAATGGATGATATAGATTCAACTGCCCAAATACACATCTCTCTTGACTTTTATTGCCATTGAGTTTGAGAGATGTTCAACGGGTGGCTGAATCGATAGCACCCATTTTACACTCTCGCCTAAAGTCAAAATCACCCCCCGTGTGTTGGTATGTCAATGCAGTCAACAGACATTTTGGGGTAGAAATGTGTCTCTGGTGGTAGTGTAAGGCGGGTGTAACCGTATCCACCGTCTAGTGTAGGATTTTCAAAATTCCCATATTTCTCAAGTTATTAAATGTGGACCCTGAAGGACAAGTTATTAAAAAGGGGACCCTGAAGGAAATGGCTTTGGACTTTATGGCGAAACTGCAAGGTTAAAGTGAGACCCAGCAGGCAGGATATCAAGTTCAAAAGCTTAAAATTTGACATGTCTGGGCCTGTGGGAGACAGCTTTGATTTGTTATTTCAAAACCAGACAACTGGAGGAGACAGAACACGCATTCTTCCCTTTAAAACAAATAAACTCAGGAAAAGACTTAATCTTGCACAAACCTAAAGCCCATCAAGACTCTGCATAAATAATCGCTTACAGTTCGAACTAGCTACCAAGCCAGGAAGACACCGATTAACCTTATGCATGACAAACACCCAAGACATTAAAGGCCATTTAGCAACGAGACAACCGCCCCAAAACCAGTTAAGGTGAATGGCTATAATCACCTTAATGAGCCCACCAAAATCGGACAAAGAACTAACCCTGATTTGGCACGCAGATAACAAACTCAAAAACAGTATAACTGTAGGCCCACCCGTAACCAAAAAAAAAACAGAGGCGTGCATCATCCCGGACAAGACACCACCACTCTGCATCATTATTTGGAAGCCAACAGGAAGGTTCACGCAACATCACGACAAGGAGGCATGGTGAGGCAGGCTCGACCGAAGACAACAAGAACGCAACCGCAGCCCGACACGAGGACCGACCACGAGCACTGCGTTAACAAAAGGGCTGGGTAAGCCATACCTTCAGGTCATTACCATTACACAGGTAATGATATAGGCCACCGCGACCGAGCCGACACCAAAGACCGCCAACCGAACCCCAACCGCAACAAAACTCGATGACCAGACCACCACCGGAAGAACAAAACATGAAGTTTTCCACTATACAAGCTAAGGTACCCAACAAAGACTTTACTCTCCCTATTTCTAACTAAGAAAAGTGGGGACTCACCAGACAAATCCACAACCGCGCCCAAACCGCATCAGCGGACTCCACCCAACTGAAGAACCTTCGCAGATTCTAAGACTAGTACCACGTGGAGACGGCAGGCCCCAAAGAACACATAGAGCGAACCCCAAAAACACAACCGGCTTAACTGACAGGATTCAAACTGTCAAGAAACCCCTATTGGTGAGCATGATCCCAGGCTCTTTTTAGTATAATCTAGTTAGATAGTGGGGGTGGGACAAGGGTAGGGGGATTAGAAACATAGAAACATAGAAGATAGGAGCAGGAGTAGGCCATTCGAGCCTGCTCCGCCATTCAACGAGATCATGGCTGATCATCCAAACCCTAGCACCCGGTCCCTACACTGACAGCCATCCCACACTATCCCCGTAACCCCACGTATTTAATCCCCCCTAACACTAAGGGCCAATTTTTATCATGGCCAATCAACCTAACCCACACATCTTTGGACTGTGGGAGGAAACCGGAGCACCCGGAGAAACCCACGCAAACACGGGGAGAATATGCAAACTCCACACAGTCACCCGAGGCCGGATTTGAACCCGGGTCCCTGGCGCTGTGAGGCAACAGTGCTAACCACTATGCCACCGTGCTGCCCGGGATTATTAATGTGATTATTCCCTCATTGTGCCGTGTGTTCCCCATTCTTAATTAAGTGTGCTCTTGAATGTCTGTAACTACTCCAGTGATCTAAGTGTAATTTTCCAACATTATAATTTTATTGTGACTCTAATAAAATGCAGTTTTCTTGCACCAAACCAGTTGTCTACTCCAATTTTGTATCGCAGCCTGTGCCTAAGTCCAGAGTCTAGAACCAAGGGGTGTGGGAGCGATTCGAACCGCTCAAACCAGTCAGAGGCAAAGCTGACTCAACACACCACCCCCTACACTATTGACTTCTATAGCACTGAATTGTGGGCGGAGCATAAAAGAAGCTGCCCGAGCGATTCCACCTAGTTTGCACTACCGTCCGGGATGAATTTCTACCCTTTTGCCTTTATGCATTTCACTCTTAACCACAAAGTTGCAATTTCATGTCCCAGGTCTGCACATCATTTGAATTTAGCTGCATTCTTTGGTTTTGTTCTACTGGAGCTCAGCTACAACAATAAATACAAGATGTTAACAAGAGCTGTCATGAAAATGATTATTAAAAATGAAATATTAGACCACATTTGCTGTGGTGGGAAATAATAAGATGCAGGCTGGCACTTGCGATTTCCCTGGTAGGAGAGGGCCCAACCCCAACTCTGCCATCAGCAACTGTTGAATGGAAGATGATCACTTTCAAATAAGATCACTTTCCTGCAGTTCCTAGAATCTGATTTCAAAGTGTTATTGGCACATGTCTAAGAATGGGCTGCCTACTTTTTCACTTGCTGAAGGAATAACGCGTTGGGTGCCGAAAGAGTGAAAACATTTATAAAAACATCCAACCCCTGATTCATTAGTCATGTCCTTGAAAGTTAAACTGCTTTTGACAGCTTCTAATTGGCCACAAAGTGATACCCGAAAGCTAGATGAGATGTCGCAGGAACAATGCATAACCTGAATTGTTAAACATTGTTAATACTGTATGCTTCACCAATGAAACCTATGGTGACTGAGGGCATGTGGGGAATTATTCCGTTGGAATATTTAACAATCTACCAACTGTATTAATGACAGCCTTGAAACTGAAATATTCTATAGTAGAGGAGAAATTGGATATCACCCATCTCACTTTATCCGAGTTCCACCTCCCATCACAGAATTATATTAAAGGTAGCCATCAGACCTTCACAAACCACAAGATACAGCTTCACTCTCCTGGCTAGAAGAACATGGGAGAGATTTTGAGGCCAGGTGAAAATGATTTACTGCCCTATTCCTGCCGGTGCTTTCTTCCCAAGGGCCTACAGCTGCCCGATGCAATGCCGGTTGAGTCAGGTGGTCGGCATTTTAATATGCAAATCGGGGTCCTGTGATGTACATGGGTCCCCAACTGCCATTGTAGGGCTCAACTGGGTGGAGCATGTGCCGTTTCAGCTGGCGGTCCTGCCAAAGATGGTAACTCTTTATTTATTTTTGTGGGGCCAAGGGTCGCTAGGCCTCACAAAAATAACCTGAGCCACTGCTGCACCAGTTCCCCCTCCCAAAATCAGACCCCTTTTCCCCAACCTACCCCTTTCCAGGCCCAGAAACCAGCTGGGCCGCCTGATATTGCGGTGGCCTTGAGCCAACGGGCTGCCCCGGGGAGATGCTTGTTTTCTGCCTGCGGCTCGCCGGCCATATTTTTATGAGGTCCGGCCCTCAGATTGGGCCAAGCCTCCTGCCGGCACTATCGGGCAGCTGGTCTGCGCGCTGCACCAGCCGCCTGCCCGGCAACCGCACAGGAGCGGCAAGCGGGAGAAAAAAAAAGATAAAAAGAATCAAAATCTGCAGTCCACTTATTCAACTGTGCTGACAGCCGAACAAAACCATAGAGGGGACAGAGTTACAAATCTGTAATTTAATCAAAGCATTCTTACATTTTATTACATTCTTCTACAGTGAACAATACATTTCTAAATGAATGTTTTATGTATGAAAAGTGAAGTGACTTATCAGATTCAGAAATAAATGTAAGAGATAGTGATTATATTAGCATTTGTTTAACCAGTTACTGAATCTACAAATCTAAATTCTAAATTAGGTGCACTGCATAGCTTTAATTTTCATTTTTAATCTAAATTTATAAAATGTAGCATTAGTAATTGTAGAGGCATTTTAGACTGTTCTTATAATAGCAGTTGCCTAGTAATATTAAGCATAAATACAGGATTTTAAAAAAAGGCCAGCATTTCCTCACAGCCAGTCTCGCTCTGCTGCTGTAACTCCGCTGGAAGTGGGTGGAAACCTAGTCTAGTCGTGTAAATGGGGTTTCCGCTACATTTCCTGTGAAGTTACAGCAGCAGAGCAGGAACAGCTATGAAGAAAATCCAGCCCAGTAGCTTATAAAAGAGTCTAGCTCTCCTCAGCTGAAATGTATTATTGTTACTATTTATATATTATCCATGCAAAATTTCCAGTAAATATTAATATGGCTGGAACTCTCAAAAGCTAATGGCAGAATTTGTGGTTGTAATGACGGTGAAACTGTCAGCGTTCGCTGTCATTACACTGTAAAACTGACAGCAGCTTCTGGCGTCCACACATGCGCAGTTAAACGTGGAAATCCGGAAGATGCTGTCAGTGAAACCCTGCTCCTCCACAGGGTGCGGTTTTGTAGTCTTTGCAGATGCAATCAACACAGAATCAGTGGTTTGATGTGCACTTCAACTTTTTATGCACTAGTCTCGCTTTGAAAACCATTGAAAAAGTTAAGCCTTGTTGAATGAGGTGTAACTGAGTTTTTAACAGCATACTAAGACATAATTACTGCTGAGAAACCTCTCTGGCCCTGAAAAACTAATTTTATAAGCCTGGAGTGTCATTCCCTCCAGTCCATGATAAAAATTCCATAGATGTTTAAAATAATAAAAATTAATTTGTACTTTTTTTTATAAAGTTTGTTTATGATAGTTCAGCTTCTAACTTAATCCCATGTGTATGTCCCAATCTTTATTTCGCTCTCTGTAAAATGATTAAAAAGTGAATGATAATCAGTGCTTTTTACTTCCTGGTTTGCGCACTGTAAGAATTCTTCAATCTGATTGACTGCTCAGCTGGCTTGATGACTTCACTTTTCCTGGATGCCACAGATTCCCTAAAGATTGTGCCGGAATCAAACTGATGTTGTAATAGGGGAAACTGACACCACTGAGCCCACTAAATCTTTGTGGGCAGCTTTCTTCGAGGTCAGCGGTGAGTGCTGTCCCTTTGCCGCTGACCGAAAAATGCGGGTCAATAAAAAACAAAGGCTCAGAAATTATGCTGCGGGATACTAACATATGAATGCTTAAAATGTTCATCTCAAATTTCTCTCTGTTAATTTAGTGGAGGCATTAACCCATCTAAAATAAACAGATGAATGGCTCCATTGAAATAACAGAAAGGAATTTCAAACAACTGCATTACGTGTTCATACACTACAGAACCACAGTGTAATTTACATAGGATTACATAGGATATATGGCACAGAAACAGGCCATTCGGCCCAACAAGTCCATGCTCCACACGAGCCTCCTCCCATCTTTCCTCATCTAAATCTATCAGCATAACTCTCTATTTCATTCCCCCTCATATACTTGTCTAGCCTCCCCTTAAATGCATCTATACTATTCGCTTCAACCTCTCCCTGTGGTGCCGACTTCCACATTTTCACCACTCTTTGGGTAAAGAAGTTTTTTCTGAATTCCCTATTGGATTTCTTGGTGACTATCTTATATTGATGGCCTCTAGTTTTGCTCTTCCCCACAAGTGGAAACATTCTCTCTGTATCCACTCTATTAAAACTTTTCATAATTTTAAAGACCTCTATTAGGTCACCCCTCAGCTTTCTTTTTTCAAGAGAAAAGAGACACAGCCTGTTCATCCTTTCCTGATATGTATACCCTCGCATTTCTGGTAACATCCTTGTAAATCTCCTATGCACCCTTGCCAGTTCCTCTATATCCTTTTTAAAACATGACAACCAGAACTGCACACAGTACTCTAAGTGTGGTCTAACCAAGGTTCGATACAGGTTTAGCATAACTTGCCTACTTTTCAATTCTATACCTCTAGAAATAAACCCTAGTGCTTGGTTTGCTTTTTTTATGGCCTTGCTAACCTGTGTCACAACTTTTAGTGATTTGTGTATTTGTACTCTGAGATCCCTTTGTTCATCTACCCCACCTAGACTCGCACCCTCCAAGTGATAAGTGACCTCCCTATTCTTCCTACCAAAATATAATACTTCACATTTAGCTGTGTTGAACTTCATTTGCCAATTATTTGCCCATTCTGCAAGTTTATTAACGTCCACCTGTAACTTGTTGCAGTCCTCCTCACTATTGACTATCCCCCCCCCAATTTGGTTTAACAACATATTGACTGAACAACCGTTCTGGCCCTGAAAAACTAATTTTATATTTGTCAAATTTCTCCATTAAGATAAAGATTACTAGATTTTTAAAATAAAAAGTTTTTTTTTAAGTTTCAAGGCCAAAGTTTTTTTTAACCTGTTTTAAATGCAGTTATGAAGCTATTGCATCTTGGCTGCTGCCAATTTCAGTTTACATTTCATGCCATGTTATGGGACGTTGAATATAGAATACGTCATTTTATGTAATATGACTTATTCAGTTCCCAGGGATTATCAAATAATATATATATAGTTTGCCCCTGTCGTATTAACATCCAGTGAATGTTACACATGGACTGAAACTCATTAATAATAGTAAGTGAATTGGGCAAATAACATTTCATAATTCTATGTTGTAAATAGCCTGTAAATTGTCTGATTTCTTGTGGGTTACCTGTGAGTATTTGTAGGAAATCAATATTTTACAATATTAAAGTGGCAAACTTCCTCCAGGTTCCTAAGACACAGAGCTGTCAAACGATGACAATTCATCTGTCAAAAGTTTTTGGTAGATGAAACGTCATACGCCGACGTTCTCTGCAACCGGCTTTCCCTTAATTGGCCTGCTAAACCTGCTCGGCGGGCTTAACAAGATTAATCAAGGGAAAATAGCGTGGGTTGGCCAGAAGTTGATGGAGGCGGGACTGAAACCCGACATGTTTGAGTCCCGCCTCCAAAACTCCCCATTGGCAAAATCCAGCCCTATTTTTTTTCTAACTCGCCTACTAAATGAAAATAATAGACCCAAACACAACTGACCAACAATGTTTGGATAACTGTGCTTTAACATTTTTCCATTAAATACTTTTTTCATTTTCTTAAAGGCACATACTTAGACTGTCCTTTATTTTCAATGCTCATTTTTTTTTTAAAAAACACGTATGCCTTTATCTTCAGCAAAGATTTCATGTTTTTATCTTGGGAACTTTTAACATAAAAAAACAGACAAGCTGAATATGTTGAGCATTAAAATGGATTTTCTCATGTTTAAAACTTGACGTCTTGACAAATCTTTGACAAACAAAGATTACTCTTACAGGATTCTCAATAATGACAAGAACATAGTTTGTACCTAATTATCCATTTACACATTTTGTCCTGGCAATTTTGTTTAGAAGCTAATGACTAGGCTGGAGGCAGGAGGAGCAAAAATGTCCTTTGCATTTTTCTGAGCAGCCTCCAGCGGTCCCTTTAAAGACCACTGTCTTGGCCGCTCAATGCCTGGTACAAGTGGGTGATGTACAATCTGCCTAGTCGCACCTGAAAACTGGAAATGGAGTCCTTCAACCGGAGTCTTCAAGCAGCCTGTCGCCAGAAACAGATGGGCAGGCTGCTCGCCCCTTTACAGGCCCACCTGTAATGCAGTCAAGTGGGCTTGGAGCATCAGCCGAAGTGCCACACCCCTTCCCGATTTTCATCTGTTTCTCAGGCGAGAAACAGTGGGTCAACAATTGAAAATTGCCCCCAATTATCTGCAGTATCCCTGCTGCTTCAGATCAGGGAGTATTTAATTATTTATTTTGACCAAGTTATGAATACTGACAAAGACACTACGGGCAGGATTTTCATTCAGGACTCGAGTAGGAGGCGGGACTACAACTTTCAGGGTTGTAGTCCCGCCTCCATCGAGATGCGGCCAATCCATGCGCCCAGCGGGCTCAGCAGGCCAATTAAGGGCCACCTGGCAACAGGTGATGTCACAGACTGAAATTTCATCTGTCAAGAGATTTTGACAGATTAAATATCAGCGTTTCACAGCTGTTTGAAGCTGTCAAACACTGACAGTCTTACTTCTAACCTGAGTCCTTCTCCACAGACTCAGTTAGAAATCCCTCCTGCACAGAAAGCTGCAGGCTGTCACTTTTGACAGTTCGCAGCCATTCTGCTTTCTGTGCCGGTAAGGTGAGGGACTCCCGGAGCCTAAAGGAAGGAAGGCTGAAAAGGTAAGAAAAGGTAATTTACACTTCTTTAATCACTTTAGACACACCAAACACACTTACCTTTGCACTCATGCACACACCACTCACCTGAACACCGACATCTCGACCCCTCCAAGCCCTTCAACCCGACAGCCCGACTCCTCTAACTTGGCGTGGTTTGGAGCCGTCGGGAATCCCACAGTTCAACCTTAAAAATAGGGATTAGGCTAAAAACTGCCTGTTAACCCTAACCCTAACCCTAAATGCAGGCAGTTAATTGTCACTAATCCCTTCCCGCCTCGGGTAGGCGGGTCCCAGTGCGGGGCGGGTACCCGCCTCCTTTGAAACTGGCATGGAGGCGGGTTGGGGGCGGGATGGGGTCGGGACTCCCGATTTCGGGATTTTAACCCCCCACACGCCTCTAATCCCGACTCCACGGCACAATGAAAATCGAGCCCTATATATTTTTTGCCCGTGACTTTCAGTTTGGTTGAGACTGCTGTCCCTGTATTGGTGTAGTTATTTCTGACACTGCTATTACATTTTTCAAAACCTAAGAGCTCTAGGGGGAGTAATTGGGTGGCACCCATTTTTGGCTGCTAACGTCGCCGGGGCGCTAATTTTAGCACCCCAAAAAAGTTAGCGCCCCTCCGCCGTAAATTCAGTAGTAGCTCCCCAAGCAGGAGGTGGGGCGCTGCCGGAAAGCGCTACAACCTCCTGCTTGGGGCACTACTATTGAATTTCGCGGCGGCACGTAGTGCTGCGTCACTGCATGCCTCCTCCCCTGATTAAAGGAGAGGGGCCTAACGCTGCGCACACGGGGGTCCTGCTGGACCACCAGGGAGCGGGGTGTCATGAAAACAGCCCGGCACTCAAGAGGAGTGCCGGGCTGAGCGATCGTGGCCGGCACCCCGCATCAAAAAGTGAAAGGGGCAGGTGCTGGTAGTCGGCCGAAATAAAAATGGCCACCCAACACCTGTCCTTTAAGTAGTGCCGCCACCGCTACCAAAACACCCCCTGATCCTGTTGGACATATCGTCCGGTGATAGGTCAGGCAAGGGAAGTTTGTGGCTAGGCGCAAGCAGGGTGCTGCGCACAGTGATTACTTCATCACCGGTGGTGTGGGGCGCTACTGGCTACCGCCACCGCTAACCGCCCGCTGAATTTCGCGGGAGGCATTAGCGGCACCGCACCCAGGCACTAGGGGATTTGCGCCTCGTTATTGAGAGGCGCAAACCAACGCAATTTTTCCCCCTTATAGTCTTGAAACAGTCTGAGGCACTAATTTATACCTGACTTACTGAACTCACTTCTCAAATAGGCTGGCAATTCCTTGAGGCGCTCTGGAGCTCTTCACCTCTATCCATGGGAATCTCCTGCCATCCTTTGCCCTTTCTCTCCCAAATCTCCTTGCTTCCACTGTTCACGTTCCCCTGGCTCCATCAGTTGGTGCGTTTTAGCCCTAACTACAAGTTAACTACAAATTATCTGCTTTAAACCTCCAATACCCATTCCCCACGCCTGCTCGCTTCTTCTCATTTTGGTTTCCGAATTCCTGAACTTCTCAGGACATCAAACTATGTGTCTGCACTGGACTACACTGGATTACACCACTACGCTTCTGCACTGGACTACACTGGATTACACCACTATGCTTCTGCACTGGACTACACTGGATTACACCACTATGCTTTTGCACTGGACTACACTGGATTACACCGTAAGACTCATTTGCTGTGTCAAAAGTTTGCTGCTAAAAAATTATCTTCCCCACTGTGGCTGTTTCTCTGCTGAACTGGGTGACGCGTTCTACTGGTTTTTCTGCTTTGTTGGTCGCTAGCTTGTGGTTTTACATTTTCTCCGCTGCTTCTGATCCATGTTGACCTCCAACTTCGCGTCAACTTCGGCATCATCTTCGTGCTCCGCAACTGATTCTCATTACCATGGCAATAACCACCTTCAATTCTCTACCCTTCAAATAGCTTCTTGACTTCGCTCGTCTGCTACACCTTTCGCTGAACTTGGACAACTGGGGATATATGTGCACAAATCGTTGAAGATGGTAGGGCAGGTTGAGAAAGCGGTTAAAAAATTATATGGGATCTTGGGTTTCATAAATAGTGTTGTAGAGTAGAAAAGCAAGGAAGTTATGATGAACATTTATAAAACACTGGTTCGGCTTCAACTGGAGTATTGTGTCCAATTCTGGGCAACGCACTTTAGGAAGCATGTGAAGGCCTTAGAGAGGATGCAGAAAAGATTTACGAGAATAATTCCAGGGATGAGGGACTTCAGTTACGTGTATAGACTAGAGGAGCTGGGGTTGTTCTCCTTAGAGCAGAGAAGGTTGAGAGGAGATTTGATAAAGGTGTTCAAAATGATGAGGGGTCCAGACAGAGTAGATAGAGAGAAACTGTTCCCATTGGTGGAAGGGTCGAGAACTAGAAGGCACAGATTTAAGGTGATTGGCAGAAGAACCAAAGGTGGCATGAGGAAATTTTTTTTTACGCATCGAGTGTTTAGGATCTGGAATTCATCGCCTGAAGGGGTGGTGGAGGCAGACTCAATCATGGCTTTCAAAAGGGAATTGGATAAGTACCTGAAGGGAAAAAAATTGCAGGGCTACGGGAAAAGGGCGGAGGAGTGAGACTAGCTGAAGTGCTCTTGCAGAGAGCTGGAATGGGCTCGATGGGCCGAATGGCCTCCTTCTGTGCTGTAACCATTCTATGACTCTATGGGCACGATCTTGCCAACCCTGGGGAGGCGGGTATGGAGGCGGGACTGCCGTGAAAATTACAGAACCCGCCTCCGTGCCATCTTGCCAGGGGGTGGGTAGCCGTGCCGCGCCGGGTCCCATCTCCTTGGAAGCAGGAAGCGGATTAGGGCCACTTATCTGCCTGTTGACAGGTAGTTAACAGGCAGATAAGAGGATTATCCCCATTTTACCCACACAAGCGCAGGCTTCCCGAAGGATGCAAACCCCGCCAGGGTCACCGAGGCGAGTAGGGGGTCTGCGGGGGTCGGAGGGGTGCAAAAGTGAGCTTTGAAGGTAAGTGATGGGTGCAAGTATGGAGAGGTGAGCATGTGAGGTAAGTGGAAAGTGTTAGAAAAAGTTTACTTACCTTTGTTTCTTCCTGCAGGCTTCAAGAGTTGGGGATGCGGAGAGTCTCGCACCTCCGCGGCAGAGATGACAGATGGCTGCTGCATTCTCCAATGCAACAACCATCTAATATCTGCAAAAGAAAGAAGTTTGATGAGGTCTTGAATTCAAGAACTCATCAAACTACAGAGAATGTCAGTGTTTGACAGCTTCACAGAGCTGTTAAACGATAACAATTCATCTGTCAAAAATGAAACGTCATACGCTGATGTCCGCTGTAATTGGCTTTCCCTTAATTGGTCTGCTAAGCCCGCTGGGCGGGCTTAACAAGGTCAATCAAGGGAAAATAGCGTGGGTTGGCCAGAA
This sequence comes from Somniosus microcephalus, assembly GCF_052327205.1. NCBI lineage: Eukaryota > Metazoa > Chordata > Chondrichthyes > Squaliformes > Somniosidae > Somniosus > Somniosus microcephalus. The sequence goes on from NC_140988.1 coordinate 84,620,256, forward strand.
GTAGATGGAGGCAGGACTGAAACCCGACAAGTGGGAGTCTCGCCTCCAAAAGCTCCCCATTGGCAAAATCCAGCCCTATGATTCTATGAACAGATTGTCAATGCTCCACGCCGACTCCATCCTACCTATATCAACTTCTTCCCTCCACAGGACCTTCAACTTTAACTCTGGACTCCCTATTATTGTAACCACCCTATTCCCTGCTACTACCAGGAAATATACATCCCTACAATTGTTACATAACCAGGCCTATGCAACTTCCCTGTGTCCATTCGCGTGCGCATTTTGGCTGCCGCTCCGGACCCGAGCCGTTCACTTCTATTTCCACTTTTTTCTCCCCCCTTTTTCTTTTCTCCATATCCCTCCCTGATTGGTCTCTCCTGTTGTCATGTTGCCCTTCATCTCTCCTCTCTTACGAGTAGCAACCCCAACTGTCCCATCCTACTATCGCATCGACCTTCCCATCCAGCACGCCTGCAGGGGGCTAATCTTGCCAATCTCCCCGTCCAACTCACCCCTCCAAGTGCTGAACCTGTGGACTCTCGCAGTGGATCAGACATCACCGACCCTCTCCGCATCTCCCTGCAGAATGTCCATTCACTTGTGAACAAGGCCCTTGCCATCCATGAGCTTATCATGGATCATTGCATCGACATCATGGCTCTGACAGAAACTTGGCTGAGGGGTGATGACACCTTACCCTTAAATGAAGCCTCTCCACCTGGCTATACCTTCCACCACTTGCCCCAGCCAGACTGTTGCGGTGGCGGTGTGGCTCTCATCACCAAATCACACCTGGGCCTGTTCCCCTACTCCTCTGGCACTTTCTCCTCCTTTGAGCATCTCACCTTGTTCCACCCCTCTCACCTTTCATTTAATATTCTCATTCTCTACCGCCCACCCAAGTACGATAAAAATGTTATCACCGAGATATCCTCACTGCTTTCCTCCCTCAGCACCGATTGACTTCTCATCCTTGATGATTTCAAACTCCATCTCAATTCATCATGCTCTCTCCCCTCTGAGTTCACTAGCCTCCTATCCTCCCTTATTCTCTCCCTACATGTGAACTCCCCAACCCATATTCACGGCCATCCCCTCGACCTTGCCATCTTTTGTGGCTTCGCTACTCCCACCATGTCAATCGCAGATAAAGCCATCTCTCACCACTTCAATTGAATCGCTTTCCACACACATCCCCCTTCCCCCACCCAACCCTACTTCCTTCTGTGTCGCTCCTGGAAAAAACTCTCTCCTAACTCTCTTACAACTGCACTTATGAAATCCCAGCTGTCGAGCCTATGGCCCTCCATTCACCACGACATTTCTGCAGCTGCTGATCTGCTCGACCACACCCTCACCAACACTTGCGATGCCCTAGTCCCTATTAAAACCATTACTCTCTCTCACCCTGGCTGTTCCCCAGGTACGGCCCACATCTTCACTCCTCAAGTCCAAGGGATGCAGACTTGAACAGATATGGCGGACAATTGGTTTAGCCATTCACCACCTGATCTGGCTGGGCCACATAAAGCATTATCGCATTCTACTCATCTGCCAAAACTGCTCACTAATCCAGGATCATTCTGGAATGCAAAGATAACCCCCGGATAATATTTTCTACTGCTAACCATCTTCTTAAACCCCTCTTCCCTGTCTGCTCCACACTCACCTCCAACAACAAATGCGAGGAGCTCATGGACTTCTTTGTCTCTAAGATTGAGATCATCCGATCAGCTGCCTCTGCCACTTCCCTTCGTTCCTCTAGCCCACCGGACCAAACTACCTCTAAGGTTCAACCCCGCCCTTGCCCTGAACTCACATCTTTCTCTAGTTTCTCTCTGATCTCCCCTCTTGACCTCTCCACGCTCATCTTGTCCATGAGACCCATTTCATGCTCCCTCAACCCTATTCCCACTAAACTGCTGACCACCTGTTCGGGCTCCCATGTTAGCTGACATTGTTAACGGTTCGCTCTCCTCAGGTACTGTCCCCTTCTCCTTCAAATCTGCCATCATCACCCCTCTCCTCAAAAAAAAGAACCCTTGACCCCTCCATCCTTGCAAACTACCGCCCCACCCCCAACCTCCCTTTCCTCTCCAAAGCCCTTGAACATGTTGTCACCTCCCAAATCTGTGCCCATCTTTCCTGGAACTCCATGTTTGAATCCTGCTAATCTGGTTTCAGCCCTTGCCACAGTACTGAAACGGGTCTCATCAAAGTCACAAATGACATCCTTTGTGACTGTGAGAAAAGTAAACTATTCCTCCTCATCCTTCTTGACCTGTGTGCAGCCTTTGACACGGTTGACCACTCCATCCTCCTCCAATGCCTCTCCACCATCGTCCAGCTGGGTGGGACTGCACTCGCCTGGTTCCATTCTATCTAATCGTAGCCAGAAAATCACCTGCAATGGCCTCTTTTCCCACTCCCACATCGTTACCTCTGGTATCCCCCAAGGATCTATCCTTGGCACCCTCCTATTTCTCAACTACATGCTGCCCCTTGGCGACATCATCTGAAAACACGGCGTCAGTTTCCACATGTACGCTGACGACACCCAACTCTACCTCACCACCACTTCTCTCGACCCCTCCACGGTCTCTAAATTGACACACTGCTTGTCCAACATCCAGTACTGGATGAGCAGAAATTTTCTCCAATTAAATATTGGGACTGAAGCCACTGACTTCGGGCCCCACGACAAACTCCATTCCCTAGCCAATGACTCCATCCCTCTCCCTAACATCTGCCTGAAGCTGAACCACACTGTTCGCAACCTTGGTGTCATATTTGACCTTGAAATGAGCTTCTGACCACATATCCGCAACATAACAAAGACCGCCTATTTCACACAGAAGAATCACAGAAACCCCACAGTGCAGATAGAGGCCATTTCGGCCCATCGCGCCTGCACCGACACATATCCCACCCGATCCCCGTAACCCCTACACCAACACATATCCCACCCTATCCCTGTAACCCCACGTATTTAATCCCCCTAACACTAAGGGTCAATTTATCATCGTCAATCAACCTAACCCGCACATCTTTGGACTGTGGGAGGAAACCGGAGCACCCGGAGAAAACCCACGCAAACACGGGGAGAATGTGCAAACTCCACACAGACAGTCGCCCGAGGCCGGATTCGAACCCGGGTCTCTGGCGCTGTGAGGCAACAGTACTAACCACTATGCCACCGTGCTGCCCTAGAATCATAGAAAGCTACAGCACGGAAGGAGGCCATTTCGGCCCATCATGTCCGCGCCGGCCAACAAAGAGCTATCAAGCCTAATCCCACTTCCCAGCTCTTGGTCCGTAGCCCTGCAGGTTAGAGCATCCCAAGTGCACATCCAAGTACTTTTGAAATGTGGTTAGGGTTCCTGCCTCTACCACCCTTTCAGGCAGTGAGTTCCAGACCCCCACAACCTCTGGGTGAAGAAATTTCCCCTCAAATCCCCTCTAAACCTTCTACCAATTACTTTAAATCTGTGCCCCCTGGTTTTTGACACCTCTGCTAAGGGAAATAGGTCCTTTCTATCCACTTCATCTATGCCCCATATAATTTTATACATCTCAATAAGGTCTCCCCTCAGCCTCCTTTGTTCCAAGGAAAATATAACCAGCCTATCCAGTCTTTCCTCATAGCTAAGATTCTCTACTCCCGGCAACATCCTTGTAAATCTTCTCTGTGCCCTCTCTAGTGCAATCACATCTTTCCTGTAATGTGGTGACCAGAACTGCATGCAGTACTCGAGCTGAGGCCTAACTAGTGTTTTATACAGTTGAAGCATAACCCCCCTGCTCTTGTATTCTATGCCACGGCTAATAAAGGCAAGCATTCCGTATGCCTTCTGAACCACCTTATCTACCTTGCCTGCTACCTTCAGGGATCTGTGGACATGCACTCCAAGGTCCCTTTGTTCCTCTACACTACTCAGTGTCCTACCATTTAATATGTATTCCCTTTCCTTGTTAGCCCTCCCCAAATGCATTACCTCACACTTCTCCGGATTGAATTCCATTTGCCACTGTTCTGCCCACCTGACCAATTTATTGATATCCTCCTGCAGTCTACAGCTTCCTTCTTCAGTATCAACCACACAGCCGATTTTAGTATCATCTGCAAACTTCTTAATCATGCCCCCTATATTCAAGTCTAGTTCATTGATATATACCACAAAAAGCAAGGGACCTAGTACTGAGCCCTGCGGAACCCCACTGGAAACAGCCTTCCAGTCACAAAAACACCCATCAACCATTACCCTCTGCTTCCTGTCCCTGAGCCAGTTTTGAATCCAACTTGACACTTTGCCCTGGATCCCATGGGCTTTTAACTTTGTGACCAGTCTGCCATGTGGAATCTTATCAAAAGCCTTGCTAAAGTCCATGTACACTACATCAAATGCACTACCCACATCGAACCTCCTTGTTACCTCCTCAAAAAATTCAATCAAGTTTGTCAGACACGACCTTCCCTTAACAAATCCATGCTGACTATCCTTGATTAATCTGTGTCTTTCTAAATGAAGATTTATCCTGTCCTTCAGAATTCTTTCCAATAATTTTCTCACCACCAAGGTTAGGCTGACTGGCCTGTAATTACTGGGTCTACCCTTTTCTCCCCTTTTAAACAAGGGTACCACATTAGCAGTCCTCCATAACATTGCCCGACTCCACCCTTGGCCAAGCTCATCTGCTGCTGAAACCATCATCCATGCCTTTGTTACCTCTTGACTTGACTATTCCAATGCACTCCTGGCTGGCCTCCCGCATTCTACCCTATTTAAACTTGAGGTCATCCAAAACTCGGCTGCCCGTGTCTTAACTCACACCAAGTCCCGTTCACCCATCACCCCTGTGCTCGCTGACCTACATTGGCTCCCAGTTAAGCAACACCTTGATTTCAAAATTCTTATCCTTGTTTTCAAATCCCTCCATGGCCTCGCCCCTCCCTATCTCTGTAATCTCCTTCACCGAGCGACGGTGATAAAAGGCGGCAGAGACCAGGTAGGCCATACAGCAGCAGCAGTGCAGACTTGCGGGGAACGAGGCGGCCGAGCGGCGGTGATAAAAGGCGGCAGCGACCAGGTAGGCCCCACAGCAGCAACAGCGGCGGTGGCAGTGCAGACCTGCGGGGAACGAGGCAGCCGAGCGGCGGTGATAAAAGGCGGCAGAGACCAGGTAGGCTTACCAATCTCAGAGCTTTGAGAGCGGGAGAAAGAAGTAAAAAGTAATCGAAGTGTGGCGTCACCAGAAAGCAGGTAAGCAATTGGTTGGTGAGTATTTCTCTCTTTTTTAGACTTAAACTCTGTGGTTTATAGTTTCTAGGGTCTTTGTGGTGCAGCGGGGACTGTTGGTAATCCAGGGCCCTTAATTATATCATTTAATAACTGTAGTGAAATTGGTGGGATTGATTTGTTTAATTTAATTTGAATTAATTAAAGGGCAAGTCATGACAGGAGAGCCCGGCCCCGTGGTATGCTCCTCCTGCGCTATGTGGGAACTGAGGGACACTTCCTCTGTCCCTGACAACCATGTGTGCAGGAAGTGTGTCCAGCTGCAGCTCCTGGCAGACCGCATTGCGGCGCGGGAGCTGCGATTGGATACATACTGGACCATTTGCGATGCTGAGGACGTCGTGAATAGCACGTTTAATCAGTTGGTCACACCGCAGGTAAAGGTTGCACAGGCAGAAAGGGAACGGGTGACCAACAGGCAGAGTAGTAGGCGCAGGCAGGTAGTGCAGGGGTCCACTGTGGCCATCCCCCTCTCAAACAGATATACCGCTTTGGATACTGAAGGGGAGGATGGCTTACCAGGGGAAGGCAGCAGCAGCCAACTTCCTGGCACCAGGGGTGGTTCTGCTGCACAGGACGGGAGGAAAAAGAGGGGGCGAGCTATAGTAATAGGTGATTCTATTGTAAGGAGAATAGATAGGTGTTTCTGCGGCCGCAAATGAGACTTCAGGATGGTGTGTTGCCTCCCTGGTGCAAGGGTCAAGGATGTCTCAGAGCGGCTGCAGAACATTTTGGAAGGGGAGGGTGAACAGCCAGTTGTCGTGGTGCATATAGGTACCAACGATATAGGTAAAAACCGGGATGAGGTCCTAAAAGCTGAATATAGGGACTTAGGGGGAAAATTAAAAATAGGACCTCAAAAGGTAGTAATCTCAGGATTGCTACCAGTGCCACGTGCTCGTCAGAGTAGAAATAGAAGGATATTTCAGATGAATACGTGGCTAGAGGAATGGTGCAAGGGGGAGAGATTGAAATTCCTGGGACATTGGAACCGGTTCTGGGGGAGGTGGGACCAGTACAAAACGGACGGTTTGCACCTGGGCAGGGCCGGGACTGATGTCCTAGGGGGAGTGTTTGCTAATGCTCTGGGGGAGGGTTTAAACTGAAATGGCAGGGAGTTGGGAACCAGAGCGGGGAGACAGAGGAAAGGGAAACAAGGATAAAAGCAAAAGACGGGATGGAGAAAAACAAAGGTGGCAGGCAGAGAAATCAAGGGTTTAAATCAAACATGGCCACAGTAAATAATAATTCTAAACGATCTAAGAGCGTTAAAAAAACAAGCCTGAAGGCTTTGTGTCTTAATGCGAGAAGCATTCGTAATAAGGTGGATGAATTAGCTGTGCAAATAGAGGTAAACAAATATGATATGATTGGGATTACGGAAACATGGCTCCAGGGTGGCCAAGGCTGGGAACTCAACATCCAGGGGTGTTCAATATTCAGGATAGGCAAAAAGGAAAAGGAGGTGGGGTAGCATTGCTGGTTAAAGAGGGGATTAACACAATTGAAAGGAACGATATTAGTTCTGATGATGTGGAATTTGTATGGGTAGAACTGAGAAATACCAAGGGGCAGAAAACGTTAGTGGGAGTGGTATATAGACATCCAAACAGTAATGCGGAGGTCAGGGATGGCATTAAACGGGAAATTAGAGAAGCGTGCAATAAGGACACAGCAGTTAACATGGGTGACTTTAATTTACATATAGATTGGGCTAACCAAATTAGTAACAATACTGTGGAGGAGGAATTCCTGGAGTGTATACGGGATGGTTTCTTGGACCAATATGTCGAGGAACCAACTAGAGATCAGGCCATCTTAGACTGGGTATTATGTAATGAGAAAGGATTAATTAGCAATCTTGTTGTGCAAGGCCACTTGGGTCGGAGCGATCATAATATGATAGAATTCTTCATTAAGATGGAGAGTGAAATAGTTGACTCAGAGACTAGGGTCCTGAACTTAAATAAAGGAGACTACGATGGTATGAGGTGCGAGTTGGGTAGGATTGATTGGGGAATGTCACTCAAAGGGTTGACGGTGGATGGGCAATGGCAAATATTCAAAGATTGCATGGATGAACTACAGAATTTGTTCATCCCAGTTTGGCATAAAAATAAAACCAAAAAGGTGACTCAACCGTGGCTAACAAGGGAAAATAGGGAAAGCATAAGATCCAAGGAGAGGACATATAAATTGGCCAGAAAAAGCTGTAAACCTGAGGATTGGGAGCAGTTTAGGATTCAACAAAGGAGGACAAAGGGAATAATTAAGAGGGGGGAAATAGAGTATGAGAGTAAGCTTGCAAGGAACATAAAAACTGACTGTAAAAGCTTTTATAGATATGTGAAGAGAAAAAGATTGGAGAAGTCAAGCATAGGTCCCTTGCAGTCAGAATCAGGGGAATTTATAATGGGGAACAAAGAAATGGCAGACCAATTAAATACATACTTTGGTTCTGTCTTCACAAAGGAGGACACAAATAACCTCCCAAAGATGTCGGGGAACATAGAGTCTAATGAAAGGGAGGAACTGATAGAAATCAGTATTTGTAGGGAAATGGTGTTAGGGAAATTGATGGGATTGAGGGCCGATAAATCCCCAGGGCCTGATAATCTACATCCTAGGGTACTTAAGGAAGTGGCCCTAGAAATAGTAGATGCATTGCTGGTCATCTTCCAAAATTCGATAGACTCTGGAACAGTACCCATGGATTGGCGGGTAGCTAATGTTACCCCACTGTTCAAAAAGGGTGGTAGAGAGAAAACGGGGAATTACAGACCAGTAAGCCTGATATCAGTAGTGGGGAAAATGCTAGAGTCCATTATAAAGGACGTAATAGCAGAGCACTTGGAAAAAAGTGACCGGATCGGACAAAGTCAACATGGATTTACAAAAGGTAAATCGTGCTTGACTAATCTACTGGAATTTTTTGAGGATGTAACTGGTAAAATAGATAAGGGAGAACCAGTGGATTTGGTGTATTTGGATTTTCAAAAGGCTTTCAATAAGGTCCTGCATAAGAGATTAGCGTGTAAAATTAAGGCACATGGGATTGGGGGCAAGGTATTGACTTGGATAGAGTACTGGTTGGCAGACAGAAAGCAAAGAGTTCGAATAAACGGCTCTTTTTCCGAGTGGCAGGCAATGACTAGTGGGGTACTGCAGGGATTGGTCCTTGGACCCCAGCTATTCACAATATATATTCATGATCTGGATGAGGGAACTAGATGTAATATCTCCAAGTTTGCAGACGACACAAAGTTGGGTGGGCGTGTGTGCTGTGAGGAGGATGCTGAGAAACTCCAGTGTGATTTGGACAGGTTGGGTGATTGGGTAGAAGCATGGCAGATGCAATATAATGTGGATAAATGCAAGGTTATCCACTTTGGTGTCAAAAACAGGAAGACAGATTATTATCTGAATGGCAATAGATTGGGAGAAGGGGAAGTGCAATGAGACCTGGGCGTCCTTGTGCACCAGTCGCTGAAAGTAAGCATGCAGGTGCAGCAGCCGGTTAAGACAGCAAATGGTATGTTGGCCTTCGTAGCAAGAGGGTTTGAGTACAGGAACAAGGATGTCTTGCTGCAGTTGTACAGGGCCGTGGTGAGACCACATCTTGAGTATTGTGCGCAGTTTTGGTCACCTTATCTGAGGAAGGATGTTCTTGCCATGGAAGGAGTGCAGCGAAGATTCAGCAGGCTGATACCTGGGATGGCAGGAAATACGTATGAGGAGAGATTGGGTTGATTGGGCTTGTACTCGCTGGAGTTTAGAAGAATGAGAGGGGACCTCATCGAAACTTATAAAATTCTAACAGGACTAGACAGACTAGATGCTGGAAGGATGTTCCCTATGGTCGGGGAGTCCAGAACCAGGGGTCACTGTCTAAGGATAAGGGGTAAGCCATTTAGGACAGAGATGAGAAGGAATTTCTTCACCCAGAGAGTGGTGAACCTGTGGAATTCTCTACCACAGAAGGCAGTAGAGGCCAATTCATTAAATATATTCAAGAAGGAGTTGGATATATTTCTTAAGGCTAAAGGGATCAAGGGATATGAAGAGAAAGCAGGAACAGGGTACTGAATTTGGATGATCATCCATGATCTAATTGAATGGCGGAGCAGGCTAGAGGGGCCGAATGGCCTACTCCTGCTCCTATCTTCTATGTTTCTATGTTTCCGCCCCACAACCCCCCAAGATATCTGCGCTCCTCAAATTCTGCCCTTTTGAGCATCCCTGATTATAATCGCTCTACCATCAGTGGCCGTGCCTTCTGTTTCCTAGGCCCTAACCTCTGGAATTCCCTGCCTAAACCTCTCTTCCCTCCTTTAAGACGCTCCTTAAAACCTACCTGCTGACCAAGCTTTTGGTCATCTGCCCTAATTTCCTATGTGGCTCGGTGTCAATATGTTGTCTTAAAGCACTCCTGTGAAGCGCCATGGGACGTTTTACTATGTTAAAGGCGCTATATAAATACAAGTTGTTTTGTTGTTATTGAAACATGAACAATTTGAAAGTCAGAAATACTAAATTGGGAATTTCACTATGGCTGCAGTAATTAATTATAAAATAAAGCAATATTGAATACCTCACCTGCCACTGAATTGTGGTGGCTATTTTATGAGTCTAAAATAGCCATAACTTATGGATCATTTTGCATTAGACTACTGAAATAATATTATTACAGATTTGTTTTGTATACCCCTCCCTTCAAGCACAGGCCGTCTCCTCTGGTTCTACTCTTCTAGCCAAGATGAATAGCTTTTCATGGTCTACATTATGTAATCCCTTTAGAATCCTAAAAACAGTTCAATGATTTGTAGAAATAAATTTTCCCGATTTACCTTATCAAAATCCCTCATAATTTTGAACATCTATTTTTCAGTTTCCAAAGTAAACCTGTCAGTCCTGCCAAGCGTGCATTGATAAGCTTGCTTTTGACCACTGCCAAGTGTGAAAATTGACTGAAGGCAAACAAAGGAGCTACAGGAAACTTTGGTTTATCCGGAGGTTAACTGTCCGGAATGCTAGATCCACCGGCAAAATTCAGGAGTCGGTTCAGTAAGTTTTTTTTATTTTCGTTGCTTTTTTTCACCAGTCAGGCTCTGCAAGGTCTAGCTAAAGCTGTTGCTTAGCTACAGAGACGCTTGCAAGCTATGGCCGACTGTTTAGAAGCTGTTGCTAAGCAACAGGGTTTGTTGCTAGATACGGAGAGCTCCGTATGTTTTAACATTAGCGCTGGTTTGTCCGGCAGTTTTGATGGGACGGCAACAGCTCGGTCCCGTCGGTGCCGGATATCACAAAGTTTCCTGTACAATACTTTAGCTCCTGTTCCACGGCTCCTTAGTTACTAATTGTCGAAGTGTAACCTTGTTGGAAGCCTTAGGAAAATTCAAGCATAAAATGTTAGCTGCATTATCTTTGTTCACCATGTCAGTAATAACTTTGAAAAACTTCAGCAGATTAGTGTAGTACGAGCTCCCCTTCTTGATTGTTATTCAATCCCTCAAACTATTTCAATGATTTTACCCACAACCAATGTTAAACCTATCAAAGTCTATAGTTTCCCAATAGGTCCTTTAACCTTTTTTTAAAAAATAATGGAGTTATGTTAGCTAATTTTCAGATCACAAGAACCTTCCACAAATTTGACAAAATTTTGCCATTCAAAATTTCACAAATTCAGCCATCAACTCTTTTAAGACATTTAGCTATTCTTTCTGAGTACTGATGAGAAGAAATCAATTAACTATTTAGATGCTCTCTGATGTCTAACGTAAGACTGCTGTATAATACTTAAGGGTTCATATTTATACTTTGATAAGTTGCTATTACAATTGATACCAAGAACAATAGTTTTTTTTTGTCTGTAATAGCCAAAGCAAATTTTTGCAAATATCCTTTGGCCTAGAAATTGGGTTGAGGTGCCAAAGTGGCGCCAAGTTCGCCTGGGCGCTGATTTTTGCGCAGCGTTCGGAGCATTAACGAACGTCAGAAATTCAGTTTCAGCGCCCCTAGAGGGAGACGGGGCGAGGCTCCAGGTGCTCCGCGTCCCTCTTAGGGCGCTGAAATTGAATATCGCAGTGCAACGTGCCACAGTGCCACACGCTGCGGCACGGCACGCTGCGGTACTGCAGGCCATCCTCCCATTGTTAAGGGGGAGGGGCCTGCACCAGTGCGATGACCGATCGCGAGTGCCGGCAAAAGAGCCCGGCACCGAGGAGAAGTGCCGGGCTCTCGGGAAACAGCCGGCAATGCCGCAGGGGTGGGGGGTCAGGGGCGGAGGTGCTGGCAGGCGGCTGCCAAAAAAGGCAGCCGCCCCGCACCTCCACCTTAACTTGCGCCACTGCCGGCACAGCAAGGCCCCGTGAACCGGGCACTGGTAGCGAACGGACCAAATATCGCGATCGGGGCGCTAATGGGGTGCTGCGCACACCGATGACGTCATCGGTGGTGGCGCAGCGCAACAGGCTAACGCCACCATTAGCGCCCCCGCTGAACATCGCGGGAGGCGCGGCCAGGGGTGCTGCAGCCACTGACTGCCCTCTTTAGGCGCTAACTGGTGGCGATACATACCCAATTTCTCCCCTTTGTTTCTAATTCTTCCTTTATAATTATTTTTGTACTTCATCTAGTCTTCTTCCCTTCCTTGTTCCATAACTTAATTACAGCTAATTATCCACCTTTTGCTTAAAGATATTGGGGTTGAAATCCAAAATCCTAATCGGGCATTGTAATTCTCGTGGAATGACAATTGCAACCTGCCTATGACCTCCAATGCTGACCCTTCTAAAGTTTCCAGGATCAGACAAATTAAACATTCCTGGCAGGCACCCAGGCAACTATCAGTGCATATTGGGTGTTTGCTCAGTGACGATGTGTGGGGAATGCAGTGCTGGTCAGTGGGGATGTGTGTGGAATGTAGTGCTGGTCAGTGGGGATGTGTGGAGAATGCAGTGCTGGTCAGTGGGAATGTGTGGGGAATGCAGTGCTGGTCAGTGGGGATGTGTGGGGAATGCAGTGCTGGTCAGTGGGGACGTGTGGAGAATGCAGTGCTGGTCAGTGGGGATGTGTGGGGAATGCAGTGCTGGTCAGTGGGGACGTGTGGAGAATGCAGTGCTGGTCAGTGGGGTTCTGTGGGGAATGCAGTGCTGGTCAGTGGGGACGTGTGGAGAATGCAGTGCTGGTCAGTGGGGATGTGTAGGGAATGCAGTGCTGGTCAGTAGGGACGTGTGGAGAATGCAGTGCTGGTCAGTGGGGTTGTGTGGGTAATGCAGTGCTGGTCAGTGCGGACGTGTGGAGAATGCAGTGCTGGTCAGTGGAGATGTGTGGGGAATGCAGTGCTTGTCAGTGGGGATGTGTGGAGAATGCAGTGCTGGTCAGTGGGGATGTGTGGAGAATGCAGTGCTGGTCAGTGGGGATGTGTGGAGAATGCAGTGCTGGTCAGTGGGGATGTGTGGGGAATGCAGTGCTGGTCAGTGGGGACGTGTGGGGAATGCAGTGCTGGTCAGTGGGGACGTGTGGAGAATGCAGTGCTGGTCAATGGGGACGAGTGGAGAATGCAGTGCTGGTCAGTGGAGACGTGTGGAGAATGCAGTGCTGGTCAGTGGGGATGTGTGGGGAATGCAGTGCTGGTCAGTGGGGATGTGTGGGGAATGCAGTGCTGGTCAGTGGGGACGTGTGGAGAATGCAGTGCTGGTCAGTGGGGATGTGTGGGGAATGCAGTGCTGGTCAGTGGAGACGTGTGGAGAATGCAGTGCTGGTCAGTGGGGATGTGTGGAGAATGAAGTGCTTGTCAGTGGGAATGTGTGGGGAATGCAGTGCTGGTCAGTGGGGACGTGTGGGGAATGCAGTGCTGGTCAGTGGGGATGTGTGGAGAATGCAGTGCTGGTCAATGGGGACGAGTGGAGAATGCAGTGCTGGTCAGTGGAGATGTGTGGAGAATGCAGTGCTGGTCAATGGGGATGTGTGGGGAATGCAGTGCTGGTCAGTGGGGATGTGTGGGGAATGAAGTGCTGGTCAGTGGGAATGTGTGGGGAATGCAGTGCTGGTCAGTGGGGATGTGTGGAGAATGCAGTGCTGGTCAGTGGGGATGTGTGGGGAATGCAGTGCTGGTCAGTGGGGATGTGTGGGGAATGCAGTGCTGGTCAGTGGGGACGTGTGGAGAATGCAGTGCTAGTCAGTAGGGATGTGTGGGGAATGCAGTGCTGGTCAGTGGGGATGTGTGGAGAATGCAGTGCTGGTCAGTGGGGATGTGTGGAGAATGAAGTGCTGGTCAGTGGGAATGTGTGGGGAATGCAGTGCTGGTCAGTGGGGATGTGTGGAGAATGCAGTGCTGGTCAGTGGGGACGTGTGGAGAATGCAGTGCTGGTCAATGGGGACGAGTGGAGAATGCAGTGCTGGTCAGTGGAGACGTGTGGAGAATGCAGTGCTGGTCAGTGGGGATGTGTGGGGAATGCAGTGCTGGTCAGTGGGGATGTGTGGGGAATGCAGTGCTGGTCAGTGGGGACGTCTGGAGAATGCAGTGCTGGTCAGTGGGGATGTGTGGGGAATGCAGTGCTGGTCAGTGGAGACGTGTGGAGAATGCAGTGCTGGTCAGTGGGGATGTGTGGGGAATGCAGTGCTGGTCAGTGGGGATGTGTGGAGAATGAAGTGCTGGTCAGTGGGAATGTGTGGGGAATGCAGTGCTGGTCAGTGGGGATGTGTGGAGAATGCAGTGCTGGTCAGTGGGGATGTGTGGGGAATGCAGTGCTGGTCAGTGGGGATGTGTGGGGAATGCAGTGCTGGTCAGTGGGGACGTGTGGAGAATGCAGTGCTAGTCAGTAGGGATGTGTGGGGAATGCAGTGCTGGTCAGTGGGGATGTGTGGAGAATGCAGTGCTGGTCAGTGGGGATGTGTGGAGAATGAAGTGCTGGTCAGTGGGAATGTGTGGGGAATGCAGTGCTGGTCAGTGGGGATGTGTGGAGAATGCAGTGCTGGTCAGTGGGGATGTGTGGGGAATGCAGTGCTGGTCAGTGGGGATGTGTGGGGAATGCAGTGCTGGTCAGTGGGGACGTGTGGAGAATGCAGTGCTAGTCAGTAGGGATGTGTGGGGAATGCAGTGCTGGTCAGTGGGGACGTGTGGAGAATGCAGTGCTAGTCAGTAGGGATGTGTGGGGAATGCAGTGCTGGTCAGTGGGGACGTGTGGAGAACGCAGTGCTGGTCAGTGGGGGTGTGTGGGGAATGCAGTGCTGGTCAGTGGGGATGTGTGGAGAATGCAGTGCTGGTCAGTGGGGAATGCAGTGCTGATCAGCTGTTTTCAGAATAAGCCAATGGGTTCAGCTTCAGAGTTAGAAATCGATCTCCTTTATCTCATTTCGAAGAGGGATGATTTCACTGGGGAAATCATGACCCAGAGGAAATTCCTGGGTCCTGATTTTCTGGATGCAGACCTGCATTACCAGGTCCCACCTCACTTCCTCTTCAGACCGTCCTCTCATGCTCCTTTCACTGTAGCACTCCACCCAGGCCCAAAAGAAGTTCATGGTCATTCAGGGCTAGATTTTCAGTATAGGCAGTTTTGGGGCGCTAACCTTAGCGCCCGCCCGAAGTTAGCGCCCGCCCCAAAGTAGCGCCCCGTTGCCGGAAATTCAGTGGCTTCGCCCTAAGAGATTGGTGGAGCGCTAAAAGAGGCGTTCCACTCCTATCTTTAGGCGCTAAGCCGGCGGTCCAGAGGGATAGCGCCCAGGCGGGGCACAGCGCGGGTGCGGTCATTTTTGGACTGACAGCAGACCCCGTGGCGCCAACCAGCTCTTAAAGGGGGAAGGGACGAATTGGTCTGCTGCCACGCCCTGCACACTGCAGCCTTGCAAAGAGGCCTCAACACTGCTGCTCAGCCCCAGGGAGTCATGGCAACGCCAGAGAAGGCCCGTCAGCGTGCCCTGCGCTTCTCAGAGGGTGATCTGGACATAATGGTCACAGCTCTGGAGGTGAGGCGCAAGATCTTGTTCCCAGAGAGTGGGAGGAATCCAACCCACCACGACTACACCAAAGCCTGGAAGCAGATCGCCCAGAGGGTGACGTTCACCGGCGATGCCCCCAGGACCCACAAACAATGTCGTAAAAAATACAACGATCTGACCAGGATTGTGAAGGTGAGTAGCCTTTCCAGTCTCCTCCTCATTCTTGCATGTACACCTGACATGATGGGCAAAGGGAGCTGAAAGTCCTATTGGCCAGCCCTCAGCCAGCAGCATTGGGACAGTCATGAGCATCACATGGCCATTCGGCACTCTACACTTTGTCCAAGCTATTCCACCATGGGAGGCAGTGCACACTACATCAGGGCTTCACTCTGTCCACGCTATTCCACCATGGGAGGCAGTGCACACTACATCAGGGCTTCACTCTGTCCACGCTATTCCACCATGGGAGGCAGTGCACACTACATCAGGGCTTCACTCTGTCCAAGCTATTCCACCATGGGAGGCAGTGCACACTACATCAGGGCTTCACTCTGCCCAAGCTATTCCACCATGGGAGGCAGTGCACACTACATCAGGGCTTCACTCTGTCCACGCTATTCCACCATGGGAGGCAGTGCACACTGCATCAGGGCTTCACTCTGTCCAAGCTATTCCACCATGGGAGGCAGTGCACACTACATCAGGGCTTCACTCTGTCCACGCTATTCCACCATGGGAGGCAGTGCACACTACATCAGGGCTTCACTCTGTCCACGCTATTCCACCATGGGAGGCAGTGCACACTACATCAGGGCTTCACTCTGTCCATGCTATTCCACCATGGGAGGCAGTGCACACTACATCAGGGCTTCACTCTGTCCACGCTATTCCACCATGGGAGGCAGTGCACACTACACCAGGGCTTCACTGCGCACTTACAGCCCGTCCTTTCTCTTGCAGGCTAAAGTAGCGTTTAATCACCAGGCGCGTGCCAGGGGTGGCCGCGCCAAGCTGCAGAAGCTCACTCGGCTGGAGGAGCGCGTGTGTGTGCTCATGGGAGCCCGTGTGATTGTCCCCACAGCGTGCGGAGTATCCGACCCTCCACTGCCCGGCAATGGTAAGGACCTCGCCTTTTGGCCCTCTCGCGTCGCACTGGCCCATCCGAGCTACCTCCTTTGCCACTGTCCCACCAATGTGCTGAATGCCACCAGTCCTAACTCCCTCGCTGACGCCGTCTCCTCACTCTGAAGCTACTCTTGTGCATTCCTGCTTTCAGCTGGTGACGACCAGGACCCTGAAGCTGCCAGTGACAGCACCTCCGACCAGGAGGAGGAGGAGGAGCAAGCCGGACCTTCGGGGGAACAGTCACGTCCCGCAGGAGAGGAGGAAATGCTTGACACCTCCTCACTGGACGAGTGCCTGGAGGAACTGTCGCAGGGCAATGCAGCTTCTGGGACCAGTGGTGTCCAGCCACCCAGGAGCCGTGCGCGTGGCCCGCGGCCTTCCCCCCAAAGGGGGGAAGGATCAGAGGGGAGTGCTGCTGTTCGGCACACTCGCCGCCACCAACGCGGCAAGGGTCCCCTAGTTCGGCCCCCTCCTCCCCAGCGGGAGAGTCGCGACTCCAGTCCGGACACCTTCGCCTCGGAGGAGGTGCGGAAGCTGGATAAGATGGCCGAGGATTCGGACCGGCGCCACACGGAGCTCATGAGCGTGGTGGGGCGCATGCCTGAGGTCATCGAGTCGCTGGCGACCAGTGTGCGCGAGTTCGGGGCAGCAACTGCCGCGAGTGGCCGCATGCTGACTGATGCCGTCAAGACCCTGACGGCTGTGATGCGCGCGCACACCAGGACCACAGGGGCACTCACTGCTGCCACACACGCTGTCTCAGGCAGGCATCGCCAGGGCAGCTGCCGCGCTGGACCATCCCAGCAAGCCGCCCCTCGGCTGATTGTTGCGGATCCTGCAGTGCGGGCCCGGCCGAGTGCCACCGCGCCACAGCACCAGCCAGCGCATCCCACACGCCAGCTGGCCCACATTGCGCCATCCGTCGCCGCCATTCCCCCACTGGGGCGTCAAGGACAAGCGGCTGCAGCTGATGGTGGCCAGGCTCAGGTGCGCCACTCAGCAGACGGCCCCTCGAGGCCCAAACGCCGTGTAGGCCGCCCCCCAGCGGCATCTGGCGGAAGGGCATCTGAGCCTCAGGCACCTTCCCCCAGCCTCGCAGCAGCCACTGGGCAGAGCTTGCGAAGGAGCAGCAGGCCGGGCAGGGGAGGCAAAAGGCTGGGCAAGGTCTCGCACTCGCGGGCCACTCAGTAGAGGGTGTGCGCAGCTTTCCTTTTATATGGCGGTGGCCATCTTTATTTTGTCCATGGTTGTGTTGTTGGAGGGCTTATTTTTTGCGTTAGGCCGACGTTGAGGCCCAGTTTGAAGAAAGGTGGAGTGACTCCTCCCCAGTTTGTGGGAGTGAGTCGTTTGTTGGGCTTTTTGTGGGGCCCGTTTATTGTTTTTGGGGATTCATGTGGGAAGGGCTTTTCATTTTTGTGTAATAAAAAATTATCTTTATTCATGCAGTCTCCATGGTTGTTCTTCTTAGTGTTTGTTGGCTTCGCCGGCTGAGGGGTTGCGGAGCGGCTGCATTCATCTTCCCTCATGGCCCCTGGCCATTCCCTGACAGGGGGCTTAGAAGTACCGTGTAATAAGGTGGCGTCGTGCGGCCCTTGGCCCTGGTCGCTCCCTCCTGGGAACGTACTCCTGCTCCTCCTCCTCCTCCTCCTCATGCTGCTCCTGCTCCTCCTCCTGAGGTGCTGGTCCAACGTCAGGTGGCAGTGCCTGAGTCCTGCGGATAGCCAGGTTGTGTAGCATGCAGCAAACCACCACAAATTGGGAGACCCGGTCCGGCGAATACTGGAGAGCTCCTCCGGAGCGATCAAGGCAGCGGAACCGCTGCTTGAGGACCCCAATAGTTAGCTCGATGATGTTGCGGGTGGTTTGATGGCTCTCGTTGTAGGCCTCTTCAGCAGCGGTCCTGGGCGCGCGGAGCGGGGTCATGAGCCAGGTGCACAAAGGATAGCCTTTGTCCCCGAGTAGCCATCCTCTTGGGGGAGGCTGTGCCTGGAACATGTCATGCACAGTACTCTGCCGCAGGATAAAGGCATCGTGGCTGCTGCCTGGGAAGCTGGCATTGACTGCCATGATGCGCTGCTTGTGGTCACAGACCAGCTGCACATTCAGAGAATGGTAGCCCTTCCTGTTGCGATACTGCTCGCCATGCTCCAGAGGGGCCCGCAAAGCCACATGCGTACAGTCAATGGCGCCCTGCACCAAGGGGAATTCCCCGAGTCTGGAAAATCCCAATGCGCGCTGATGCTGGCTCTCCAGGGCCATGGGGAAGGAGATGAATTGGCTTCTCCTTCTGAACAGTGCTTCGGTCACCTGGCGGATGCAGCGATGCGCGCCGTACTGGGAGATGTTTGCTATGTCCCCAGCAGCGTATTGGAAGGAGCCGGTGGCATAGAAGTTCAATGCCACCGTCACCTTCACTTCCACCGACAGAGACGTCCTGCACCTGAGCTTTGGCCGCAGATCTCGGCGAAGCAGGTGGCAGATCTCTGCAATCACCTCCTTTCGGAATCGGAGCCTTTTAACACATCGCGCGGCACTCATGTTTAGGTAGGAGCGCTGCTGGCGGTATAGCCTGACTGGGTAAGGCCTACGTGGCCGATGCCTGTAGCCCCCTCTGCCTCTAGCCAGGGCTGCCCCTCTCACAATGCATCTGCGAGCCCTACGGACATGGAGCTGCAGCTCCGCGTTGGCACCCCATGCAACCCCCATCAAATCCTGGCAAACACTCTAATTTCCAAAAGGCCACTTGCAGCGCTCTGGCCTGAGTCCAAAAATACCTGGCTCTTGCTGCTTGAAACCAGTTAGCTATCCTCCTTGTTGTGTCTCCAGAAATGCGTTGCACAAGAGTGTTTTCTGAAAAAAGGCTGGCCTTTATACTGGAGAGTACGTCCCCTTTAATTTGCGCCCCCCGGGGCCCGCGCTGGTTGTGTTGCGTTCCTTTTTCCAAACGCTCCGGCCGCCAGCCGCACAATGGGGCGGTCCGACTGAAGTTTGGAATCGGGGCGCACAAAGGGCGTTGCACGAGGATGTGACGTCATTTTCTGCGCGCGCATCCGGGCGGGCGCTAAACTTTGCGCCGGCGCTAACGGGCAACTTAATTTGGGGCGGGGCGCAAACTGCGCTGCGCCCGGGCGCTACACGCCTAGCGCCCGAAAAACACTTCTCTTAAGGCGCTAACTGCTGGCGCAAGTGACTGAAAATCTAGCCCTCAGTGTTTGTGGACTGTTGGGCATTAAGTTAGTTTTACAAAGTTAAGTAAATTTAAGTGTTTGCATGGGCTGCTCAGCCGTAAATACTGCTTATGCCAATGTAAAACATTTTGACTTATCACCAATGGTAAGCTAAGAAATTCAATCTGATGTAATTTGAATTGTTTAAATTTATCACCCATTGAAGAACAGTAAAGTAGTTATCCTGACTTAAAAATGTGCTTAACTGCAACAAGAAGTGCAGGAAATGGCAGTACGTAGACAAGAAAGAAGAAGAATCCACTGGGGACCATTTAAGTGCATGCATGTTCCCTTATCACATGTAGCATATTTAAAATTATTTTTTGAATGCACTTTGCTTGACAGTGTAGTTACAATAAAAGCATTAAACAAAGGTGTTCAAATTTTGCAGTTTTAACTATTACCTATGTATGTACCATGGGAGGGTATGTTCTTCCAATTTCCATTTCTTTCAATTGGGATTCTACTCTCAATCACATATTATCATTTAAGAGATTAGCAACCCTTACGGTTCTATGAGGGCGATTTTTGCTGGCTCCTCTTTAGGCACTTAGGATGCTTCGAAGTGGCCAAGATGGGGTCTTGAGCTGAAACGCCGGTTTAACCTGCGTTTAGCACAAGACACCATTTTGGTAAAGGAGTTGAAGTGCATGCTAGGAACGGCCACCCAGAGGATCGTTAAGGGGCTGATTGCCACTTAAATTGCCTGCTGGTGCTCATTAACGAGGCAGCACAACATTTTGGTGGATAGCGTTTGACCCAACGCCTTCTCCTAACAGCGACCAGCTGATTGAAAGTAAACAAATTGTTGCTGAGAATTTTGAGCGCTACTTAAAGAAATACTCACCTTTTACTGTTCACTTGCTTCTGGAGGTTTGAAGAGGACTGTTGAAACACATCAGGAGACTTTCTGGGACAGTTTGTCAAGACTTCACCAACACTCTATCAACATTTATTCTGGAAATTCTCTGAGGACTTCACCTAAAAAGAGTGAGTGCTGTGCTATTGTACTTTATTGGACACCTTATAGGAATTACCAGGAGAAAGGGAGTGCTTGGTCATGGGCATCTTGCTAGGAGTCCCCCTTGGTCTGGACAATGAATGGGAGGAGGACATGAGACCAGGCAGAGCAGCACCAGCTGCTGCAGGAGAGAGGGACAGGAGGGCAAGGTGGACTCTTTCCCCCCTGCGGGTACGGACATACCTCCTCTTCCGGACCTCCAATGCCGCATCCAAGAACCTGTACGTCCTCTCCCTCGTTCCCTGAGCCATCCGGAAACCTACCGTTGTGTGTCAGCCAGCGCACACCACACCTTCAGTGGAAGTGGGTGCGAGGAGCCCACATATACTGCTCCACAAAAATTGCTTCTAATCAGCGCTCGAGTGCTAAACCTGCAGATGTCTGTGTTAGCACCGCCAGGCAAGTTCAAATTATGGTAATCAGCAATTAGAAGCAAAATTGTGTGCTAAATCCAGACTTTCAAGTGGGCATGTCTTATTAGCACAGCACCCATATAGCGCCCCTTCACCAAAATAAACCCCTCAAGTTTCATTTAGATCAAATGGCCTCTATGTTCCACTATATTTGATAAGATACTTGCAGGAGAAAGAAAGTTAACTTAATTGAATCGATTAAAAATATCTACAAAAGTTTGGCTTGCATACTGAAGGCTGGAACTTTCAACTTGGTATGAAGGTCAACAATCTTCTTTTGCTATTCAGTGAGTAATGTTTTTATTCTTCACCTGATTGTGTCTTGGGAAAGTATGCATTGATTTTCTTTTCCCCACAGAAAAATACAATGTCTTGAAGCAATGCATCCTCCATCATTGTTAGATGAAACTTCAGATTGTAAATGACTTTTGCAATAGCTATTTTCTATTAGAAAGAGAGAAGCATCAAAATTGGGAAGGTCTGATATCAGTTAGATAATTGCCAACTCAAGAGAGTGAAGAATTCTAGGTTTGGAATAAAAGTACCCCAGCAATGACGGAATGATATTGTATCCCTATGACCCCAAACTATGCAGACCATGAGATAATATCTACCTCCCAACAACTTTTATTTACAAGCTATAACTGAATGAGGAGTTACTAAAACTTCTCAATGAGCTACTTCTCAATAACAAATAGCCAAATATATGAGTTTCAAGGAATGTTACAAAACTTGTAAGTAATCACTACAGTTAAGTAAGCGGTTTTGTCTAAATTTGTCTGGTAGCTGCCTCAATTGGAAGTAAGCACTATTAACCACATTAACAAAACATGTGATTCATATTAAAAAAATGTGATTTTTCCTTTTGGCGTAATGGTGGCAGATCTTCAGCGGGGAGGCATTTCTACCCACTGAGTGCCTGAGCGCCTGGCGCCAGCCCATTTCCCAGGATCAGGGTTATTTACATAATGGGGGCGGGTGACGGGACAATTTATGGCACCGCTAGGATCCCTGCCTTAGGTGTGAAGGAGGGAAATTGCTACAGCAAGGCTGGCGGTGTTGGCTGAAGATAATTCTTTTTAAAATGGTTTTTAAAAAATCCATCCTTAACTAAAGCAATTGATAGCCCTGCTATTGATTGGTTTAGTGAAAATGACCCTTTAAATGTATCCCCTCCTCTACCGTACCTCATAGGAACCCTGAACTTCAGGGTTCCAGATACCCTGAATTGCCAAGGCGCAATTGATGGGTAATACGTAGTAGGACTTCATCCTGTCATTTGCATCCTATTATAGTGAGCCTACCCATATTTGGGCTGAGACATTGCATGCCTGAGGTCACTTCCAGCAAGCAATCCTGCAAGTTACATCAGGTGGTGAGTGCCAGCAGAACAACTTCCTGCCCAAATTTCCTGCTTCCCACTCAGGTTATGCCAGTGTATTGACAGAACATTGGCCTCACCATTTTTTGTTAAATTTAAGCTAAGAGCTTAAATTCAAAATACATCTTTTATTACTTTTCAGTGTTCGATGTGGTAGCACAGAAGAATAAGATTGAAAGAGTTTGGAGTGAAAGCAGTTCAAAAGGGGGAAACAGAAAAAGTTATTGTGCTAAATGGATGGACTGCTTTTGTAGGAAGATCAATGAGCAATTGAACACTAAGTTTAATGGGCTGTGTCTCCATAATTATACTCACATTTTACAGGTAATTTGAATTATGTGCAATTATATACAGCTAGACACACTGCCAAGGATGTACGAAGGAAATTGAAATCAAAATGGGTCGCACTTGAGCAAGCGTTTTGTTATTTGCACACAATAGAAATAGCTACAGGATACACACATCATGTTTTGCAAATAAAAGCAAAATGGGAAGTGTGGGTGCTAGTGATCCTGTTCAGAGACTAGATTAACTTTTAAATCACTACAGCTTTGTTTCTCTGAGTTTTCAGAGTTTACCCAAGGGTTGGCACAATTAAACTTCCTTCCAGCACATTTTATGTATGTTAAATATAAAATAATCCAGTGATTCTGCTAATCCAGTGCACAGATTGTAATATTGCACAGATCAACTTCATTCCAAAGCTTTTTCTTGCTCCTTTGTATATGCCGGGGGGTGGGGGTGAGGTGGGGAGAACATAATCATTTGAAAGGACGATGAGAGCAATAAATATTATTCATTTCTGCATAATCATAATACATGAGAAGCAAATTGTTCCTGCTTGTTTAATTAAACAATTTAAACCAAAGAGGAATCAGTAATAAAAAAACAGACAGTTATGTACTAGAAAGCAGTGGCATATGTATTGTTAAGGTAAAAACAGTTGTCACTTAACAGCACTTACAATGAGTTCATTAGAGAGACTAGATAAATGAATGTCACCTTTGAAGCCCAGATTTAATATTGCTAAATTGAAGAAAGTACTAATAGCAGCAGGGTATAAGTGCATAATTAGTTTTATATTTCTACCTACACCTAGCAGATTTATAAAATGGACACACTTATCAAACCATGAGGGGTTTGAGTAACAAAATCAAAAATCAGTAAGATTTTTTAAAAATGTGATTGATCATTATTTTGTTCCAGTGAACTGTATGCAAAATATAAAATAATTTAGTGATCCTGCTAATCCAGAGCACAGATTGCAATATTGCACAGATCGACTTCATTCCAAAGCTTTTTCTTGCTAATAAAGAAGACATGCACTTGCTCTCTGTTTCCTTCCAGCTAAGTTACCTTACTGTGGGTAACCATATTATTGTATATTGTAATTTGATTTGTATTTTTCCATTCTCTAGAAAAAGCCACCTGATGATATCTCAAACAAATGGAGTACATATTTGTGGTGATAAGTTTATCTGATTATATAGGACTGTACAAAATGAATTGTCAAATTAAATTACCTATGGTTCCATTTTTAAGTTTAGAAAATAAAACATTTAAATTGGATGAAATTTGTCTTGGATGGTAACACAAAATGGGCAATAGCAAATTGGCAGCCCGTTTTATAATTTGCCCAATTTTCAAGACAATCAGACGGAATGCAAAACAGGCTGCCAATTCGCTATCACCCATTCTATCTCCACTATCAGCCCCACAGATGTCGGAACAAAGGAACAGGAGTAGGCCATTCAACCCCTCGAGCTTGTTCCGTCATTCAATGAGATCATGGCTGATCTGTATCTTAACTACATCCATCTGTCTTGGCTCCATATCCAACACTACCCTTGGCTAGCAAAAATCTATCGATCTCAGATTTAAAATTATTAATTCAGCTAGCATCTACTGGTTTTTGTGAGAGAGTTTCACACTTCTACCACCCTTTGTGTGAAGAAGTGTTTCTTAACTTCTCTCCTGAATGGCCTGGCTCTGATTTTAAGGTTCTGTTCCCTTGTCCGAGACTCCCCCACCAGCGGAAAAAGTTTCTTCCTATCTACTCAATCAATTCCTTTCAAAATCCTCAATACCTCAATCAAATCACCCCTTAACCTTCTATATTCTAGGGTATACAAGCCCAGTTTCTGTAATCTCTCCTCACAATCTAACCCTTGGAGCCCTGGTAACATTCTGGTGAATCTGCATTGCTCTCCTTCCAAAGCCAATGGGGGAAAAATTGGGTGAGTAGCGCCACCTGTTAGCGCCTAAAGAGGCAGTCAGTGGCTGTAGCGCCACTGGCTGCGCCTCCCGCGATATTCAGCAGGGGCGCTAATGGTGGCGTTAGCCATTTGCGCTGCGCCGCCACCGATGACGTCATCGGTGTGCGCAGCGCCCCATTCGCGCCCCATTCGCGATATTTTGTAGCGAACGCCGCAGTTGCGCCCCTTTTTCGGCGGCCGCCTGCCAGCACCTCCGTCCCCGGCCTCCTGACCGCCCCCCCGCAGCATTGCTGGCTGTTTCCCGAGAGCCCGGCACTTCTCCTTGGTGCCGGGCTCGTTTGCCGGCACTTGCGAGCGGGGATCGTGCTGTTGCAGGCCCCTCCCCCTTAACAATGGGAGGAAGGCCTGCAGTACCGCAGCATGCCGTGCCGCAGCATGTGGCGCTGCGGCACGTTGCGCTGCGATATTCAGTTTCAGCGGCCTAAGAGGGACGCGGAGTGCCTCGAGCCTTGCCCCGTCTCCCTCTAGGGGCAATGAAACTGAATATCTGACGATCGCTAAAGCCTCGAACGCTACGCTAAATCCTGCGCTCAGGCGACTTTGGCGCCCCAACCCAATTTCTAGGCCAATATCTCCTAAGGTGCGGTGCCCAGAAATGTAAACAGTGCTCCAGATGTGGTCTAACCTGGGCTTTGTACAACTGTAATAAAACTTCTTCCCCTTTATATTCTAGCCCTCTTGTTATAAAGGTTCAATTAGCCTTTTTAATGATTATTTTGTACATGACTACAATGTTCCCTCTAATTTTCTTTTTTGGTGCGTGGGCCCTTTAACTGGCTGCGCGGCCCATTAAATTTTTCACGCATGCGCATTATTTACACGGAAAAGCCCGTGAGCAGCCTGCGCGGGACCTCCAGTCGCGCAGCTTAGCAGGAACGTTGCCTGACTTCTACGTTTCAGTGATCTCTGTACATGGACCCCATAATCTCTTTGGACCTCACTGTTTCTAGCTGTTCACCATTTAAAAAATACTCGGATCTATCTTTCTTCGGTCCAAAATGGATGACCTCACACTTTCCTGCATTGAAATCCATCTGTCACATTTTTGCCCGCTCACTTAATCTGTCAATGTCTCATTGTAATTTTATGCTCCCGTCTACACTGCTTATTATGTCACCAATCTTTGTGTCATCGGCAAAGTTGGATATATGGCTCACTATTGCGTTATCTAAGTCATTAATAAATATAGTGAATAGTTGAGGCCCTTGCACAGATGCTTGTGGAACATCTCTAGTAACTTCCTTCCAAGCTGAGTATGATAGAATAACTGAGCACTTAGAGAAATTTGAGCTGATTAGAGGGAGCCAATATCGATTTATAAAGGGTAGGTCATGTCTAATGAATGTAATTGAATTTTTTGAGGAAGTAACTAAAGTAGTTGACAGGGGACTGTCTATGAATGTAGTTTATATGGCCTTCCAGGAGACATTCAATACAATTCCACATAAGAGACTGCTAGCTAAAATTATCCCTACTCTCTGTCTTCCACCGCCTAACCAATCTCCTAACCAGGTCAATAAGTTGTCTTCAATTCCATGAGCTTTAACTTTACTACTTCCTTTAAAACCCTGGGATGGAAACCATCAGGTCCTGGGGATTTGTCAGTCTTTAGTGCCATTATTTTTTCTAATGCTGTTTTCTTGCTTATGTTAACTTTAGTTCCAGTCCTTGACTCATTATTAGTTTGCCTTGAACGTCAGGTATATTATCCTCTTCCTCTACTGTGAAGACTGATACAAAGGGCATGAATTTTAATGGGGAAGGTGGGTTAGGGGCGGGGGGTCTCCGAGGAGGTCAGTAAACCCGAGAGAATGGGAAGCCACTGTTTCCCACTCGTAGTCAGCCAGATTGAAAGGCTGGCTGACTGTGGGCATGTAGGCCTGAGGCTGCACAGAGGAGGGAGGGATCACGTGGGGGCCAGCCGGATGAACACGGTGGGGAGGGGGGGTGGTGATATGTAGTCTCAACTAGATCACAGGCTGGGAGGAGCACGGGGAGGGGGGGGCGGTTCTCAACAAGATCGCGATCGCGGGTCGGCCAGAGGAGTGGGGAGGGGGGGCACCAACTGAACCACGGCTGACACTGTCGAGGCTACTATATAACAATCTGAAAGTAAATATGACCAACAATTTATCAAGAAACGAGTAAAATATACGGATCAAACGAGGCTGAAGCATGATAGTTCCTGCTCACCTTGCAATATACAAGTTTCAATTGAGGCAAATCTTTGACAGTTGAAATCTTTGATGAGGTCCTTGTAGTTACCACGGCAATAACAACTGGTGCAAACTGATCAGATGATTCACAGGCTACTCCATTCAGACGATCGCGATCGTGGGCCGGGACTAGCATGGGGGGAGGGGTGCTGAAGGGATCGGGGTCCAGATGAGAAGCACGGGTGATGCAGAGGAGCTATGGGGCAGGCCTCATGGGGAGATCGGAGGCCTAGGGGGGAGGAGGCCTGGGGGCCTCATTGGAGCAACTTCTCTCACCATTGACAGATTGCTTCTGTCATCTCAACCTCACCTGCCATCTATTCCGTCAGCATGGGTGCCCTTGAAAATATCTCAACTTGATCCTCAAAATCCCACCACGATCAGCCCAACACCAGCAGCACCAGGCAGACCAGCAGCACCAACAACAATACCAACCTTCTCCGCAATCACCTGATGCTGCACAGGACACAGGGCATCAGCACCCGACCACATTGCTGCCCAGGACACCAGGGATGGCCTCACCATGGCCAGATTTACTTCACTTGACACTGTACACCCTGGCTGCCACATGATGCACCAGGTTGGCACCACCCCACACCAACACCATAAAGCATCCTACAATGACCAAGCCATTCCTTTCACACCAATCACCATTGCGGGGGATACCGTTATGTCTCACGATTCACTGCAACTCACTCAGCCACTTCCATCAAGTGACGTCATCAGACCTGCTTCCTTCAATTGGCCGGCGAACGCGCTGGGTAGGCTTAACAAGCCCAATTAGGGGAAAGTCATTCTACAGAGTCGGCTGGAGCCAACAGCGATGTCAGGACTCGCCACCAACCCCAGCCGTACCGGACCCGCTGAGGTAGGGGAAATTGCAGCCAACAAGTCTGCCATTTCCTAATTTTCATTTGCAATATTACCCCCATTTGCTTTTAAAGGGCCCACATTACCCTTGACTACACTTTTTCTTCTAAGATGATGGTAAATATATATCTTCCCTTTTATTGTCAGATTTCGTGCCTTTCTTTTCTGAATTGACTGTTCCACTGTTGAGATGGTTTTATTTCCCTTCCATTATCAGTTCATCGCAGGGCATCATTGAGGACCATATTTTACTCTTTGATGTGAATAATAGAGTTTTCTGTCCCTTGGTAAGAGTACTGCATCCATTCCAAGGTATCTTGCAGTGCAGCAGGAGAAGAAGGAGAAGAGGAGGGCCTAGGAGGAGAACTACTCGCAGTAGGTAGTAACCCAAACAGCAGGTCTGCCACAACAGACCCAGCTACAAATGCAGCATGGAACAGTGGTGCATGACCAGGTTCAGTCTCAGCCAGGAGACCGTAATTAAGCTCTGCCACCTGCTCCAAGAATACTTTCATGGGCAGCCTACCACCATATGACACTATCAGGAACAATAAAGATCACCACTGACACTGGGCCCTTCAAGGTATCCACAGGGAACATCTCAGGAGTCAGCACTTTGCCATACACCATTCCAAGTTTTGTTTCAGTATGCATCCACCTACATACATTTCATCAGTGATCTGTAGCATCAGAAGCAGAGACAACTAAAGTTGGTGGGCTTCCCCTAGGTACATGGCATCCTTGACTGTATGCACGTAGCCATTCATGGCATACTAACAATCCTATGGCATATCTAAAAAGGAAGGACCATCATTCCATCAATATATAAATGGAACCTCCCTCCCAAGTGAAAATAATGAGTTCAAGGTTTCCGGATGGGGAGGGGGAAGAGAGAGATATATATAGGGGTGAAATCAAATAATTAACAGGGTCCTTACAACATGAAATAACAGCCCTAAATGGCTGCAGTGAGATTCATTTGTATTTATAAAATCCAGCAATTTCTTGACATTATTTGACACTCATGGGGAGGTTGACGGCAAGTTCCCATTTTCACGAGGCTAATGGTGGAGTGGCGGAAATCATCCAGCAATTCATGGCGATTCGTTACTCACACCATATCTCTTCCCGGCACAAATTGCTGGGATTTTTACACACTTGTCCCCGCCATTATTTTTCCAACAATTTCTGGGCCAATCTGTGAATCACTTCATGGTTGTTGCTATCCCTACCAAACATTCCATCGCATTTCCCCAACATGCAGTTCATGTAGGTCCTGACTGCTAAATTTAGCTTTGCACTGTCGTCCAAATAAATGTCCACACTATGGCTGCATTAATGAGCTTTGGCAATTTTATTTGTTTAAAGGCTCATTAGCCATTTGAGAAGCATTAAAGTTCATTAGTGGATGGCAACAGGCTGCTAATTGCTCATTACTACGGACAAAAATGCATGATCATAAATTGCTAATTTCAAAACCACACCTCCCAGTCAAATTATAATGAAATTAATTATTAACTCTTTTCAAATAAAGAGGAAAATTGCCCTTCATGGAACAATCTGGAAGAGGAAAGTATCTTATTTTGATAATGCAAGATTCAGAATCTAACCTCTTAAGCATTGCATTTTTAATAAGAAAGCCACTGATGGACAACATCTTTGAAACTATCAGAGTAGAATTACTCAAAAAAATGTTATGATACTGCACACAGTGACCGCAGCAATATTTGTTAGGTTGGGGATAAATTCTTAACGTGTATGCAAATTTTGTGTATAGTGCAGTTGTAACATATTCAGGTCAATGGGGAGATACTCTGCTGTGACAGGGTTTTGTGTGATACTATGGCCATTAAAATGTATGGCCAGCATTCTGTTCTTCAGGGCAGTGTTCCAGCAGGGAGGGACTTCTGCTTGCCCCTCCGCCCCAACCCTGGCCCTCTTCCCTGCATGACGGGCTCCAGGCGGGACTCCTGCTGCCAAGAGCCAGCCACCAATGCGAAGAGGGGAATATCGATGGTGCTGCGGTGGAATTGCCGCTGCAGCACCAGAGGAGCCTGCGAGGGGCCTTAAAGGGGCAGAAGTGCCCTGGATATCAGAACTCCAGTCCCACTGAAGGCCTCTCTCATGACCGGGGCCTTCAGCAGGAATGTCTGAAAAATGAGGAGACGGCTACAAGGCCATCTCTCTCGATGAGGGGACCTCGAGGAGATCACGGCTGCTTCCCAAAGCCTATCACCACCTTCTCCACGGCAGGCCTGAAAAGTGGTGGTAAGTGGGGCAGTCAGGAGGGAAGACCTTGAGGGACCCTACCCGCCTCCTACCCAAATATTCCCTCATTCTCCACCGCAATCATGTCCAATTTTGGGTGGGATCGCAGAAGAGAATTCCGGCCCAGGTGTTAAACACATGAAAGCCCAACTAAAAGCGAGGAGAGTCCCTCAATGCATAGAGCACTCACACCAGCAAAAAAAAATCTCCACAGGTATTGCGAGCAGTTTTACAGCAGCTTTATGGTCCTAAATCTTACCTGCAAAATCAACTGTTTTCGAAGCTGCAAAAGTCTAAGGATATCCTTCACCAGAGAAAAGACACCAGTAGATTTCATGTGACATTGCACCATTGAATTTTGTCACCAAAATATGGGACATAGGGGGCTAAATTCGGTTGATTTGCACCTCCCGTTAGCGCCCTAAGAGGGCACTAACGGGGTGCAAATCAGCTAGCGCCTGGGCGCGGTGCCGCTAACGCCTCCCACGAAATTCAGCAGGAGGTTAGCGGCGGCGCTTAATCGTTAGCACCGCGCGGCGATGCCATCATCGCCGTGCACAGCACCCCAGCTGTAACATTGGATGGCGCCCCCCGACTTAGCGCTGGATGCTATGTCCGCCGGGGTCAGGGGGGCCTACCTGCGGCCAGGGCGACGCTAGTTAAAGGGGAGGTGGCGGGCGGTCATTTTTGTTGCTGGCTGCCTGCCAGCACCTGCCCCCAGCTCCTGTGAAGTCCCCCCGTGGGGTGCTAGCTCCTCTCCGTGAGCCCGGCACTCAGGAGTGCCGGGCTCGTTTGCCGGCACTCCCGATCCCAGGTGGCCCAGCTGGGCACCGGGACGCGCTGCGCCATGCCCCTCTCCTTTAATAAGGGGAGGAAGGCCTGCAGTACCACAGCTCATAGCGCCGCGATATTGCATCGCACTGCCCCAAGAGGGACGTGGGGCACTTTCCTCTCGAGGCGCTACCTGGGAAAATCGGCGGCGGGGGTGCTAACGTTTTCTAGGCGCTACCCAATTTTTACCCCATAGGCTTTTACCACCAAGATGTGTTGTGGCTCATTCGTGCACCTGCTCTTTATTTTTAGTTGAGAATCCTAGTTGGAGGGCCATGATCCATGATGTGGGATATCATACCCGAGGTTAAAGAGAGTAAAAGTGAAGACAAGGTAAATCATGAAAAAGTAATTAGGTCGCACCAAGTTAGGGTTTTAAAAGTCTGTAGGTTGTCGGTTGAAAGATTAAGGGAGGCTGGAGTGGCGCATGCCCTGTGCCTAGATGGTGAAGCCCGAGGTGCACCCGCTATTGGCCCTCAGGGGCAAAAACGCACTTTTGAGAAGAAGAGACTAAATTCTGGCCACAACTAGCATCATAGAGACCCTCGGGTAAGTGAAGCCGAAGGTTGGGGTCGGAGGATCAGGGTTGGGGTTGGAGACCAGAGGTGGGGAGAGAAGACAGAGACTGGGGCTGGGGACGGGATGTTGGAACCGGTGGCAATTGGGGGGGTGTTGTGAGGTTGAGAGGAGCACTCCTGCTCCTTGGGGCTCCACATTCAGATAATTATATGTGAAAGACTTACCTGGTAGCTCGTAGCAGTCCCAAGGCCTGGCTTTAATGAGTGCAGCCAGCATTGGCTGACTCAGGGCAAACCAATCTTGTAGCGGAGGCCACAAACAGGCATTAGGCCCTTATTTGCATACGCAAAGGCCCAACTGCCTGTTTCAGGCGTAGGCCCTGGTCGCCTATTTGTTTTTTTTTCCAATATGGCGGGCGGCACATTTCTGGCTGGAGATGTGTACGCGCTTCTTGCCCTTCATTTCAGTGGTTGAGTAGGTCACATGGCGCCTGAAAAACAGGTGCTGTGGGGCCGAATTTACAGGCCCAACAGTTCTAAGGACTTGTGAAGGAATGAATTAGAGTGTGAGACAACTTGGCAACTCCTGATTTCAACACAGTGAGATTGCAATGAAGAGGAAGGAATATTGCATAGGGTGGCATCATTTCAGCTTAGGAGGAACAAAGGAGGATGGTTCAGAGAGAGACAAGTAATATGACATCTATAATGCATGCTATAATATAATGTAATGTTTGATGTTCTGTTGTATTTTTAACAATACATTACTTTGTTAACACTAAGGTATGAATCATATTTCCCAAAGGTATCACACTCTTCCCGCCATCCTTATAAAAATTATGTAAGCTCTGTATGACTGGTATCGAATTAGGTATTGGAAGTTCAAAGAGACCTGGGTGGCTAGCAGACTCAGTGGTTAACAGGTCCAGCCACTGTGGAACAGCAATCAACAAAGCAAAATCTGCATTATGTTGCTAAGTCACTAGAGGATTACAATGTGCTGAAACCTTATAGTGCTCTGGTCAGATTGCACCTTGACTATTGTGTCCAAGTTTGTTCACTGAGGCATAATGGAAATATTCAAGTGCTGGAAGTAATACAATGAAAAGCCAGAAAGCTGATCCCTAATGTCACGCAACTGAATTATGAGGCAAGACTGGAGAAACGTGGGCCTTGAAAGGATGACTGCCCTCAACTATTATGTCTGTAGTTTATTCCTGACTACCACTTAATATCAGCTCATTTTCCATCCATAGATAGATCGAATAGGTGACTGATGTAGACATTGATTTATTTTCCTACTAAATAGCATGATATGGCTGCCTAATGTTGACGCACTAGTGCACGTTCCAAACTACAGGGCCACTGATGAGTGTCATGCGCCCAGCCTAAAGCCCATTCTGGGACCAGTAAGTGACCAGGTTTGTGCTTCAGTGATTTGGTGTGTCAAATCCATGGAAGATGTGAGTGTGGCAAGGCTTTCAGTTTCATTGACAATGTGTCCTATTGAAGAACGGACATGCATGAGGTGCAAAGTTGTATGAAGCTTTGCATGGGTAAGCAGCAAATTGAAATAGGTTGATAGGCAACAAATTGTGCCATGAAATCTTATGCAAGGTAGTCTTACCTTACCAGGTTCCTTAATGTGAGTGCCTTCACCTGCACTTGTTATCAGATACTGCAGGTACTGTACACAACATTCAGCCTGGCAGCCACCTCCTGCTGGTCAGGGTGCACTGATATCCTCTGGGGAGAGTATTCTAAAGTTCCAAGTAGGGCAACTCTCTTTGCACCTACCTCCTGCAGTTTCATATCACTTTGACGCTCATCACACAGAGAACAGGGTTAGGGGCAGCACTGCTCCACCACTTGCCTACATACTCTGTTCGTACTTCAATTTTAAATTTTTTGTTCTTTCATTTTTGACCTTCGCTTCTTCCCTTTAGAGTGCTTTCAAAATTGTTTTTGAGCCTTTAAAAAGCCTTTAACATTTTTCATCTCAATATGAGCCACTTACCTTTAAGTGGCTGCATCCCTTTAACTTTGAACTACAGTCCTTTAATGACTGCAAGCTTGTAAGATTTTATGACCCTCTTCATCTCACTCCCTGTGCAAGGCTCAAACTGCTTGAGAGTGTCTAGAAATTATATTCATAACTGGCCTCACAGTACTCGGCAAGGCCATCTCATCATTTTGCCATTGTGTGATTTAGTTAGGATTGCTGAATTGGCCTTGTAATAGTATTCCAAAGCAACAAAACAAAACAAAAAACTGTTACTGTCACTGCTGTGACTGCTTGAATAGTGCTAATGGCAAGTTGAGTCCTCCTGCTCATTGCTGAGAGCGTGCTTACCAGGGGAATGTTTGCTGATTGGCATTATATTTTCTACTGTATGGGGGGGGATAAAGGCAAAAGTGCTGTTAGAGTTCAAACAAAGCGCAAGCTTTATGTTTTAATGTGCAATGAAAATATTTCTGTGACAATCATATCTCATGGCTGTTGCATTGTAGGCTAAACACTGCCTCTCCTAGTTATATAACCAGCATTCAGTTCCACTTATTCTGATCATCTAATAGAACCAAATGGTTTTAGACTTACGAAATGCTCTGTAGAACTCCTCCTGTGTCAGATGCTTGTCACTATTATAGTCATCATATTTCAGCAGATCAAATAACGAGCACTGAGAGAGATCCTTTCCGAGCCTATCCTGTTTAATCACCTGGTAAAAGAAAAATACAATGACTTATTACTGATCTTCACATAAAAGCTACAAGCTGATTAAGTCTCATATTCCCACTGAAATGTAAAATTACAATAGAAGGAAGAAACAGCTTTAAATAAAAAAGCCGCAGCAGAAATGAAAATCGACTGCAATATTCACTGTGAAGCAGCCGGTGTAATTCCTGGAAGCAGGAAAAGAGATATTGAGAGTGTGAGACAAATACCATTCAAAGGAGCGTCAACATACTAAACATACATTTACTATTCAGTACTCCCAGCTTCCTGTAATGCTGTCTGTATGACTTTCTTATAGACAATTGTTTGCCGTTGGCTCTAGATGTCACATCCATGTTTTTAAATTACTTATTATATATAAAGCCTATGCTCTTTTTACTGCTGTCATTTTATTGGACATGTAATTTTTGTCTATGCTGTCTATTAGATGTGTCTTTTTACACCTCTTCTATCACCATCAGGTTTTATCACATTAAAATAATCACCTGTTATTTTCCTTTCTTCTTAAAAGTAATCTGTTAGATTCACAACCCCATCACTAACAACTCTCCGATAGACCCCGCTAGACTGGGGTGTATTTATACCCCAGTTATAACCATCCCGAGATATACATATATATGTTTTTGGAATTCCTTACAATTTAAACACAAATATAATGATTTCACTGCAATTTATATTTAATATTAATTGATATTTAGTTGTCATTTACTAAACAAACACTATTGTTTTAATCTATAACCTTCCTAAAGTATAAACTTGCTAAATTGTGGTTAAACTTTATTTAGGCCTAGAAATTGGGTATAGCCCCGCTTGGGGCGTTAGGCTTGGCGCTGGGCAAAGTTTTGCGCCAGGCGCAATTTAGCGCGATATTGGGTCGTAGCGCCCCTAAGGTGATCGCGGCGCTAAATCAGGCGTTGCACGGTAGACTTAGGGCGCTAACATGGCGGCGCAACTCAATATCGGGGCGGCCGGGTGCAGCACAGGTGCAGTCAATCATCGATGATCACGAGAGAGTCAGGAGCCGGCCAGCTCTTAAAGGGGTGGGTCCAGAAGGATCAGCAGCCACACTCTGCGCCCTGCAGAACTGAATTTCGGCGCTGTGTTTTGTTTGGCGCTAAAAACTTTCTGAGGATGGAGAGGGCAAGGCAAAGAGCAGAGCGCTTCACGGATGATGCATTGGATGCATTGGTAGGCGGAGTGGAGCGCCGTCGAGCGGTCCTGTACGCAGACAATGGCAGGAGGCCTAGTCAGCAGGATTACCACAGAGCATGGAGGGCCATCACTCAGAGGGTGAACTCCAGCAGCCTGGTGGTCAGGACTCCATTGCAGTGCCGCAAGAAATTCAACGACCTCACTCGGGTCATCAGGGTGAGTGATGTTTTTGCAGTCCTCTTCATGCCTTCATCTGCACCTGACTTTATGGCCAATGGGTGCGCCATGCCCCACTGGCCATCTGTCAGCACGCACCCATGGCCCTTTCTGGGAACATACTTGCACATACAGCTGACGCCATGATGTCAGGGCTATTCCACCAAGGGGGGCATGACATGACAGATGAGGCCATGATGTCAGGGCTATTCCACCAAGGGGGGCATGACATGACAGATGATGCCATGATGTCAGGGCTATTCCACCAAGGGGGGCATGACATGACAGATGAGGCCATGACGTCAGGGCTATTCCACCAAGGGGGGCATGACATGACAGATGACACCATGATGTCAGGGCTATTCCACCAAGGGGGGCATGACATGACAGATGAGGCCATGATGTCTCATCATTTCCTGTCCTTTCTCCTGCAGTCCAAGCTGGCAAGGAACCGGCGAGAACAGCTCCGGACCGGTGGAGGACCTCCAAACCTCCAGAACCTGACGGACCTGGAGGAGCGAGTGCACCAGATTGTTGGCGGCTGCCGGACTGGTCCTGTCACCACTGGAGCAGCCGACCCCATTGTGCACGGCGATGGTAAGGTTATGACCTTTTTGATCTGTGTCCTTCCACTTGTGACCCCCCACCGGCATGCTTTTTCACTGTGGACCCATGTCATAGCATTGCACCAATCTTGCATCCCTTGCTGCCACCCTCTCCTCTCGCTAAAGCCACTCTTCAACCTCCCTGCTTTCAGATGCTGCATCACCAGATCGGGAGCCGAGCCCTCAAGCTACCAGTCCCACTGAGTCCGGAGGCGACCAGCTGGAGGAAGCCGGACCTTCCGTGCCAGCCTCAGGGGAGGCACGCCAGCTGCAGAGTGGGGATAGTTCTTCCCTGGAGGGGAGCGGGGGGGGGGGGGGGGGTGCCTCTGATGAGGAACCAGCTCCAGGAACCAGCGGGCTGCACCAATGCAGGGGGGGGAAGGGAAGCTCGGGGGGCCGTCTCCCCGGAGGCCGAGTCAGGCCATCATGACTGCTGCACAGAGCGCAGAGGAGGTTCAGTCCCTAGCTGAAATGAGCGCACAGGCTCGGCTCAGGCACAATGAGCTGATCGCTGCAGTGGCAAGGCTGCCTGAAGCCATTGACACACTGGCAGGGAGTCTCCAGGACTTCGGTGCAGCACAGGAAAGGATTGCGCAGGCCTTCTCCGATGCACAGGAAAGGACTGTCCAGGGCTTCACCGATGCACAGGAAAGGACTTTCCGGGGCTTCATCGAAGCACTGGCACCTGCCACGCAGTCACTCGCTGGCCTCATGCAGGCGCAGATTGAGGCCACGCGAGCACTGACTGCTGCCACCGTTGAAAGATCAGGTAGGATTACCCGGGGCCCTTGCAGCACCACAGCAGAGCAACAATCTGTGGGCCAGCCGATTGGGGTGCATGCTACGCTGCTGCCCTGTCAGGGTGCCAGTGTGTCGCACGCCCACGGAGCAGATGTCCGCTCTCAGGATGTCAGCATTCCTGATGCCACCACTGGCACGTCTCCACTGCAGCTGCCACCACCTGCAGGACAGACTGCATCCACCCATGAGCAGTTGGAGCAGTCAGCACCCGGGCCCTCCAAGCCCAGAGGTCGTCCAGCCCGTCCCTCAGGGGCTTCTGCGCTTTCGGCCGCTCAGCAGTATTATGTCCGTGTGTAATTGAGACACGGACTGCAGGAGTTGGTTACAACAGGTCTTTACTGAGTGGAGACAAACTGGAGCTACTATGCAAAAGTTACTACGCAGGCTTATATACAGGGGTGGTCACTACTGGTACTGCAGTATACAGGGGCTGCAGAATATAGTTCCTTCTGCAAAGTACATACACTACAATTCCTCCCCTTTTAGCTAAACAGTGCATAACATTCGATTAATAATTAAATAACATATTTATAATTACAGTTGCTAGATACATTAGCTGAAGTTAAGCAATTATAAGTTCAGTCTTTGAGGAGGCTTCCTGATTCAGTCCGGATAACGCCTCTTTGGGGTATCAGGTTCTTCTGGCAAAGTTGATTCGGGGTCAACGTCGTTGTTTGATTCGTCTGCTTCCAATATCACCGATTCTGAGGTAGCTGCAATTGGTACTTCGGTTTCATCACCAGGTGTATCGGATCGTGGTGTGGAATTGACGTTTTCCAGTGACTCTAGAATCTGGTCAGCATGGCGTCTTACAATGCTCTCTCCAACATCCACGGTATACATTAGGGGTCCTTGCCGTGTGCAGATCGTTCCTGGCTGCCATTTCTCTGTGCGGTAGTCCCGGGCCAAAACTGGTTGACCTATCTTAAAACTCCTGGTCGGCCTTTCATTCATATTCTGATGTTTGGCTTAACCAAATCCAAGCGGCATCGTAGTCTTCGATTGAAGAACATCATGGCTGGAGTTTGGTTGGTAACCGCATGTGTCGCATTCCGGTAGGCAAACAAGAAGTTATCCACCTTGTGTTGTAGGGGTATGTCTTCATTACACATTGCCTTGATAGCCTTCTTGAATGTTTGAACGAACCTCTCAGCCAATCCATTGGTGGCTGGATGATATGGGGCGGATGTGTAATGCTTAACACCATTGTTCTTTAAGAACCTCCGGAACTCTTCAGACACAAACTGTGGTCCATTGTCGGAGCAAATCTGTTCAGGCAGCCCATTTCTGGCGAATATGGTTCGTAAGACTGTGATAGTTTTTTCTGTGGTGGTTGAGGACATTTTTATTACCTCTGGCCACTTTGAATGTGCATCCACCGCAATTAAAAACATCGAGTCCATAAATGGACCAGCAAAATCAATGTGCACCCTTTGCCATGGAGATGAGGGCCACTCCCATGGATGTTGAGGGGCTTGTGGTGGGGCGATTTGGACCTTCTGGCATCCTGTACAGCTCTTGGTCATCTCTTCGATTTCTCTATCGATTCCCGGCCACCACACAAATGCTCTGGCTAATTTCTTCATTTTTACCCCTCCCAGATGACCCTCATGAAGCTCATTGAGCACTCTATCCTTCAATTTGGGTGGAATTACTACTCTGGATCCACACATCAAGGTTCCTCTGCACACTGACAGCTGTTCTCTTCTCGGTGAGAAAGCTGGCAACAGTGGTTCGCCATGTACTGGCCATCCCTTCACCGTTAAATCATAGACCCAGGAGAGTGTCGGGTCATTTCGTGTTTCCTTTTCTATGTTTGCATTCGTCACAGGTAGACATTCGACTATGGTCGAGTGGAATATCTCCACAGGATCCACTGCAGGTGCTTCTTCCACCGTCGGCAACGGTAGGCGCGACAATCCATCAGCATTCCCATGCTGTTTAGTTCCTTTGTACTCGATGTCATATTGGTGTGCCCCTAGGAAAAGGGACCACCTCTGTAGCCGTTGTGCTGTCATTATCGGGACGCCCTTCTGAGGGTTGGAAATGGAGACAAGAGGTTGATGATCAGTTAGTAGAGTAAATTTCTGACCGTGCAGGTAGTGATTGAACTTCTTCACCCCCCACACCAGGCTGAGGGCCGCTCTGTCAATCTGGGTGTAGTTACACTCGGCTGAAGTTAACGAGCGTGACGCAAAAGCTATCGGCCTCTCTGAACCATCAAGGAATTTATGTGACAGTACCGCTCCAATGCCGTAGGGAGACGCATCACACGCCAGTCTTATTGGTAGTGATGGGTTGTAGTGAGCCAATACTTCTCTTGAAGTGATTAGGTCTTTACACTTCTGAAAGGCCCGCTTACATTCATTGCTCCATTTCCATGCTACTCCAGTTTGTAGTAGGGCGTTCAGTGGGTGCAGAATTGTGGACAAATTCGGCAAAAACTTATGGTAGTAATTCACCAATCCGAGGAATGACCTCAGTTGCGACACATTTTCAGGCGCTGGAGCCTTAACCACCACTTCAATTTTGTCAGGGGACTTATGTAACCCCTCTTCATCAATCACGTGGCCACAATATGATATCTGTTTCTTAAAAAACTCGCACTTGGGGCAATTGGCTCGTAGCCCATGTTCTGTTAGTCTAGTGAGCACCTGCTCTAGGTTGGCAAGGTGTTCACTGTCATCTTCACCTGTCACTAGGATGTCGTCCAAGTAACACTGAGGCCCCGGAATCCCTTGCAGGACTTGTTCCATCGCTCTTTGCCATATCGCCGGAGCTGATGCTACTCCGAATACCAGTCGATTATACTGGTAAAGACCATTGTGAGTGTTTATCGTGAGATACTTCCTAGAGGATCCTTCAACGTCCATCTGCAAATATGCTTGTGCTAGGTCAATTTTTGTAAAACGCTTCCCTCCAGATAGTGAGGCGAAAATATCTTCTATCCTCAGGAGAGGATATTGTACTGTGTGAAGGACTGGGTTCACCATCACCTTGAAGTCCCCACAGATGCGAACCTTCCTTGGCTCCTCAGACTTATTGTTTAACGTTTTCTTCATGACAGGAACGATGGGTGTCGCCCACTCGCTCCAGTCTACCTTAGATA
Source organism: Somniosus microcephalus (assembly GCF_052327205.1). Lineage (NCBI taxonomy): Eukaryota > Metazoa > Chordata > Chondrichthyes > Squaliformes > Somniosidae > Somniosus > Somniosus microcephalus. Next base: position 84,660,270 of record NC_140988.1, read on the forward strand.
ACATGCCTGCATTCTCCAGATTCTCCAGCTCTGCCTCGACGGCTGGGCGAATTGCATATGGTACCGGTCTTGCTTTGAAAAACTTGGGAATTGCATTCTCTTCTATTTTTATCGAGGCGGTTACACCTTTAAGAGTTCCCAGTTCTTGTTGAAATACCTCTTTGGCGTTAGCTAAGATTTTTTGACAACTGTCCACGTGTGACGTCATCATCCTTTTTACCAGCCACCGTCAGTGCCTGAATGGAGTACCAGTCTAAACTTATCTTTCTGATCCATTCATGTCCCAATAATGGTGGTCCACCATCTTGCAGTATGTACAGATACAATTTCTGTATTTCCTTGCCGTTGTATTCGACAGGCACCCTTATTTTCCCTCTGGGGTATACTTTCTGCCCCGTATACATCTTCAAGACAATGGATGTCTCTTTCAAGGGTATGTGTGAGAATAGCCGCTCGTAGTCTCATCGATTCATGACGGTCAGGGCTGATCCTGTATCCAATTCCATTTTGACTTGGGACCCTGCTATCGTGAGGGTGACCCACATGGTTCGGTGATCCTCTTTTGCGGTTATGTTGTGAAGTTTGAGACAGCTTAGTCTCTTGTTCCCGGATTCACTATCGCTCTTCTGGTCTTCGGAACTACTGTCTGTCATCTTTTGTACTTTCCTGTACTGTTCCTTAGTAGCCTTTTTGTTGTCGTTAGTCTTCTTCCCAGACCTGAAAACTTGTGCAATGTGTCCCATCTTTCCGCATTGCCTGCATATTTTGTCCTTGGACCAGCAGTCCTTCTGGTCATGGGTTGTTCTACTGCAGCGATAACATTTTTCAAATCCCCGTGTCATTTCGTGGGTGCCGTATTCCTGTGGCTTTTGCTGTATTTCCGCAGCTCCCCTTGCTGCTGCTTCGTACGATACTGCCACGCTGAAAGCCTTATCTAGCGTCAGCTCTTTCTCTGAGAGTAACCTCTTCTGGGTTCCTTCACTCAGGAGTCCACAGACAAATTTGTCCCGTAGAGTATCTGTCAGTCCTGCTCCGAACTGGCAGTGCTTTGATAGCTTGCGTAGTTCCGTAAGGTAGTCAGCATTGCTCTCATCTTTATGCTGATTTCTCCTGTGGAATTTAAATCTTTCTGCTATCAGCAGCGGTGTAGGATTTAGGTGTTCCTGTAGGATATCAACAATTTCATTAAAACTCTTCGCCATCGGTTTGGCTGGAGTGATCAGGTTCCGCAATAGGCCGTACGTTCTTGCGCCCATTAAGTTTAGTAGTACCGATGCCTTTTTCTCATCGGCTACTTCGTTTGACTTGCAATATACCTTGACTCTTTCCACATACATGGTCCAGTCTTCTATTGCATTATCGAAGGCAGTGATATTGCCAGTCTTCGGCATCTTGGAAATCTAAGATGGTGCCTCCCGCGCTTTGCCTTCTTCCCCGATTTAACAAAATGGCGCCTCCCGCGCTTTGCCTTCTTCCCCGCTGGATTAAGATGGCGCCTTCCGCGCTTTCCGTCTTCTCCGCTGCTGCTAGCGCTGTTGCTGGCGTTTTATGCCGTGATGGCGACGCCCTATGGTCTTCGCGCACTTCCCCCTCGCGCTGCTGCTAACGCCGCTCTCCGCGGATCCCGTGGCAAACTGCAGCTCCTCGCGGCTTTCTGCGCTTCTAATTTCCTTTATTTTCCCGTCGTCAGAGCAACCCTACGGGACACTTTCCTCCCTCTTCTCGGGTCTGTACGCTGCCCGGCTTCGTAGCACCGGCCGCGCCCTGTGCACTCCACCTTCCCTCTCTCTCTCCTCTTCCCGATAACGCTGCTCAGCCCCGTTGAAAAGCCACCCGATCGAGCTCTAGCCCACCGCAGCCCAGGAAGGATCAGTGTACTACCTGCCACCAGCCCGATTAGCTGGAACACCATAGACAGGATAACCAAGCCCCGCTCTCGACAGCCTCTCCTGCAAATCTTCAACTCCGATGAATCAGAGGCGGTTGCCCACGGTCGACGCCCGTTTCTTCTGTTTGTTTTTTTTTCTTTCTTCCTTCTGGCCTCAACCTCTAACAACTTCGCTTCAGGGATGGATCCCCATGAGGTGGTGCAGAACTGTAGGTAAGTTCGGATCCGCTCGTCGCCAGTATTATGTCCGTGTGTAATTGAGGCACGGACTGCAGGAGTTGGTTACAACAGGTCTTTACTGAGTGGAGACAAACTGGAACTACTATGCAAAAGTTACTACGCAGGCTTATATACAGGGGTGGTCACTACTGGTACTGCAGTATACAGGGGCTGCAGAATATAGTTCCTTCTGCAAAGTACATACACTACAAGCAGGCCTCCCCCAGACTTGATGCAGCCACTGGGGTCCAATTAAGGAGGAGCTGCAGGGAGGGAAGGGGGCGTTCCAGAAAGAGAAGTCGAAGCCCATCAAGAGGTCAAAAGTAGAGGGAGCTTCGGAGACGGTGAGGTTGAACATTTCAAGGCCCTCTACAGCTCTTGTGAATGATGGGGATGTGTTGGTTACTGTCGCGGGTTTGGCAGACATTAAAGTTGTATTTCCTTGCTGATGTGTTAAATCCTTAGTTATGTGTTTTGCCGTTACTTTTGTGTTAAATCCTTAGTTATGTGTTAAGCCGTTACTTAAGTGTTATTTTGTTAGTTTTGCTTTCTGCTGCAATTGCTTTATGAAGTTGGAAGGCTCCACTTTTTTGAAAATAAAGAAAAACAATTATTTACACTGGACATCTAAACTATTTACGATAGCAAAATACTGCGGATGTTGGAAATCCGAAATAACAACAGAAAATGCTGGAAAAACTCAGCAGGCCAGGCAACATCCGTGGACAGAAACCTGAGTCGACGTTTCGGGTCGAACCCTTCATAGGCTTTGGGTGAAATGGACGGTCCCCTCCCAAACACACCAAGCAATCCGTCAGTGGAGCCTAGAAACGAGTCGTTATGAGCCTCTGACAAACGGCCCTTCCAGTTTCGGGAACCCTCCCGTCCTCCTCCTCCGCCTCCGCCTCCGCCGCCTCCTCCTCCGCTGGTCCTTCAAGCTCGGCTGGCATTGGCTGGGTACGTTGGATGGCGAGGTTGTGGAGCATGCAGCAGACAACGACGATGTGGGCGACTCGCTCCGGCGAGTACTGCAGGGCGCCCCCCAAATGGTCGAGACATTGGAACCGCTGCTTCAGCACGCCGATTGTGTGCTCCACAGTGTTCCACATCGCCTGATGGCTGGAGTTGTAGTTCTCCTCTGCCTGGGTTCTGGGCGAACGTAGCGGGGTCATAAGCCATGGGCACAGAGGATAGCCCTTGTCTCCGAGAAGCCAGCCTCGTGGGTGAGCCGGGGCCTCGAAAAGATCTGCCACTGTGGTCTGACGCAGGATGAAAGCGTCGTGGCTACGGCCAGGGAATTGTGCGTTGACCGCGAGGATCAGCAGCCGGTAGTCACACACCAGCTGTAAATTAAGGGAGTGGAACCCCTTGCGGTTGGGGTAATCCTCGGGAATGTTCACAGGCGCCCGCAAAGCCACGTGCGTACAGTCAATGGCGCCCCGCACCATGGGGAAGCCAGCTATTGCCGCAAAGCCTTCTGCGTGCTCCTGCTGCTTCTCCGGTGTCAAAGGGAATGAAATAAATTGCCGCCTCCTATTATATAGGGCATCTGTAACTTGGCGGATGCAGCAATGCACCGCAAACTGGGAAATGTTAGCTATGTCCCCAGTCACGGCCTGAAAGGACCCGCTGGCAAAGAAATTGAGGGCTACAGTAAACTTTACAGGCACCGACAGAGATGTCCTGCACCGTATGCGCGGCAGACGATCATCCTGAAGCAGCTGGCACAGCTCAGTCACCACCTCCTTATGGAATCGCATCCTTCTGACACACTGCTCCTCCGACATGTTGTGGTAGAACTGCTGTCTGAAAACCCTCGCTGCGTAAGGTCTGGTGTGGCGACGTCTGTTGGCCCTCCTCCGTCTGGCCACTCCTGGCCCTCTCTCCTTCCGTCTCTGTGCCCTCTCAAGATGTTCTAGCAGCAGGATGTTCCCTTCCAGAGCAGCCCCCATAATAAGAGTGATCAAGGTAAAGGTTGTAAGCTCTTACCAGCAGCTAGGTAATGTTCACAGGGCTAAAGGTCCTCTGGCACCGCTGGTTGAATGGCAATAAGGCTCTAACTGTATCAAACCAGCCAACAAGTTGCGTTCACAAAAGGGCTGACGTTTTCAGAACAGTGGTGTCCCCTTTAAACAGCGGCCCCCTACTCCGAGAGTGCCTGTGGAACGTTCCAGTGAGCTGTCACTATTAGCGCCAGGCGCAACAGAGGCGGGCGCCACCCAATTTCCGGTCCGGGGCGCTAAAAAGGCGTTGCACCATGGAATGACGTCATGATCAGCCGGCGCCCGCGAGCACGCACTAAGATTTTGCGCCAGCGCTAAATGCATGGTCAATATGGGGCGAGGCGCTAGGTTCCCTGCGACCGCACAGAAATTGGCTATCGCCCCTTTAGGCGATAATCGGTGGCGCTAACAACCCAATTTCTCCCCCTATATTTTTTACACTTATACATCTTTATAAAATTACGTCTTGCAAAAAAAGTTGAATATTGAATGCTGTTTATTCTTTTCTGTCTGATTTTCTCCCCTCCTCATTCCTGAATGCACTCAATGCTTGGGTATGTTTTCCTATGCACCAGCAACATAAGTACAATAAGAAATAGGAGCAGGAGTAGACCATTCGACCCTTCGAGCCTGCTCCGCCATTCAATAAGATCATGGCTGATCTTCTACCTCAAATCCACCTTCCCGCACTATCCCCATAACCCTTGCTTCCCTTAATATCCAAAAATCAATCGATCTCTGTCTTGAAATATACTCAATGACTGAGCATCCCCAGCCCTCTGGGGTAGAGAATTCCACAGATTCACCACCCTTTGAGTGAAAAAATTGCTCCTCATCTCAGTCCTAAATGGCCGACCCCTTATGCTGAGTCTGTGACCCTGTCTTCTAGACTCCCCAGCCAGGGGAAACAGCCTCCCAGCATCTACCCTGTCAAGCCCCTTAAGAATTTTTGCATTTCAATGAGATCACCTCTCATTCTTCTAAAGTCTAGGGAATATAGACCTAGGCCTAGAAATTGGACATCAACAGAAACCTGCCGATGTTTCTTAGGGTTTATGGCTGCTGAAAATGGCCGCAGCGCCACCAGGCAAAATTTCACGCTGGGGGCTGGAGATTTGTTGCGCAGCGCTAACTTACCATGTAACGCCCTCCTAGTGGCATTAGTGGAGGCATCAGACCCAAAGTTCCCGTCCTGAAGTGGCATTACAGCTTCTTACAGCCTCTGGGAGCAAGGCTGTGGAGTTTGCAATGAATTGTGGGCAATTAAAAGGGCTATGAATTAAAGGGGCAATGCGTTCAGAACTAATAAAAATTAAAATCATTGAAAAAATGCATTTTTCAGCCCTTACTGCCTTTCAAAAAAAAATTAACATTAAAAAGAAGTCCCAAATAGGAGTCTACAGCACTTAAAGCTGAATTCCCTTCCGAACCTCAAAAAATGAGCAAAAGTGCTTCAGCACCAACACAAATGGCTCAACAAGCCAGAGAAGAGGCACCCAGGGTCTCGCAAGGAGCACTCGAGCTTTGTGCAGGGGATCAACACTGCAAGAGAGGTCCTCTACCCACAGGGAGAAGAAAGAATGATGTGGTACCACATCAGCGAGGCCATCACTGCCAGCAGTGTCAACCTCACCACTTGGCTCCAGTGCCCAAAGAAGCTTCATGACCTCAGATCAAGGTCAGTGAATGCATCTTCAAATGCCATCTCCTACCAACTGCACCACTAGCCTCACACACTGATGTGCCTCAATAAATCCGAGACTCAATGTTAGCAGAACAAAACAAGGCTTTTATTAACTTAGAAGGTAACACACAGTGGAGAGGTGTCTTCCATCCAGAGGTCTGCAGTACTGGATGTGAGGCACGCTGAGCCTGCTTACATAGGGGCCAGGTATGGGTGGAGCCCTACACACAATACAATACAAGGTGAGGAAACGGAACTGAGGTAAGGGAAATGAAACTGAAACTAAACCACAGTCACAGGCACAATCACACAGAGAATACAGATGAGTGATGAATGGCATATTTCATCACACACACTGCTCATTGCATGACTCAAACCTCCAATCACTCATCTATCAACAATCTGCACCAATCACAAGGCACATCTTCCATTCCTAGCCTCAGCTCACCCCCTTGAAGGAGACGGTGCAGGCCATTCTTGGCAGGGGCATAGCTGAGCCCTAGGCCAGCGACGGGGCTGAAAAGATAAAAGATGTGGGGTATCCTCTTATGTTATACTCATTCTGGCATGCACCTCTTGCTTTCCCACCCTCCCATCACCACAACTCCACCCTTGTGCCTTCCTCATTTCACAGCCCAACAGATGCAGCATGCCCAGCCAAGAAGAGGAAGAGGAGATTGAAGAAGAAGAAGAATCACCATCACTTGATTTAACACACCCAGCCACCAGCTCCTCAAGGTCAACCAGTAAGGCCATTTGCAGTGTCCCCCACTGAAAGTCAGCAGCCTTCCACCAGCATGCTGCAGCCACTGGGGTAGCACTGTGTGCATAAGGGTGATGAGTTAATTTCTTGATGTCTTATTGGATGGATAGGTGTACAAAGTTGGATTGGAAAGTTTGCTTTGCGGTGGCTTTTATTTCAGCATCATGGCCAAGAGGATGCTGTGATGATCAGTAACAGAGGGAAGGGTAGGTGTGGGTTAAATGTTGAAAGAAGGATTGGTTGTGGTCACTGGTACAGCAGGCGGATGATTCCATCCTGGATATCCCAGCCAGAAAGGGGCTGTCTGGGTTGCATCCTTCCTTTTGCTTCCTCCTCTTCTGCTTCCTCCTCATTGTCTTCCTCCTCTTTGGCGCCTTCCTCTTGTGTGTCTCCCTCTTCCCTCTGCGAGTGAATGCTGTAAATCTGAAATGACAGCATAAAATGCTGGAAATACTCAGCAGGTCCGGCAGCATCTCGATGTGAGGCGTGAACTCTGTTTCTCTCTCCACATATGTTGCCTGACTTGCTGAGTATTTACAGCATTTTCTGTCTTCTTAGAGGCCTTCCTTTACCATCCGATGCCTTGCAAGCATCCAGCAGCACACCCTACCCACTTAAAAAACTTTTAACATATATTGCAGCAAGCCACTACTTCAATAAAATCAAAAAAAAACAGTCCAAAATCTTAAATGCAAACTTACCTGAAAGATGTGTGTGTCCCTTTAAGAGGTGCTGACAGCACCCTTGTCAGTCTGCTTGCACACTGGGTTTACCAGGCGCGCTTAGGACCCCGCGTTGAATTGAGTGCTAGGGTCGAAGTTCGCCCTTCTGATGTTAAGTCAATGTTGCATGCTGACCGACGTCACCACAGTGCTATTTTCCTTTTCATGGCGATGCTACTTACCACAGCGCTACTGGGACGACAAAAATGGAGGATGCCGCGGGACCCGCCACTAGCTGCCGGAAGAGTGGCGGCTGCCGTTTTCTCCACATTACGCCACGCTAACGGGTGGCACTAAGGTAGGGAATTTCTTCCCCCGTCTACTTAATTTCTCCTCCTACAACAATCCCCCTATCCCAGGAATCAGTCCAGAGAACCTTCGTTGCACTCCCTCTAAGGCAAGTATATGCTTCCTTAGGTAAGGAGACCAAAACTGTACACAGCAACTCTCTGGTACCTCATCCAAATGATCACTGTTTCTGAACAAGCCTAGAATTTTGGCAAAACAGAAGTGTTACAGCTGAACATGATACTTATTCCTGGCGTAACTAATTTTTAGTTTTAATAAGTACAGATTGATAGTCCAATGTCTATTAATGGTATTCAGTTTATTGAATTGTATCAACTTTAGGCTTTATTGATGAATGAGATTATTTACCAAATCATATTCATAGCTGCTGATTAATTAATATAATTGGAATTAAAAAAAGTACCAACAGCAAATGCAAATGTAAATGTGATCAATAAGTATGCAGATCTAATTTAATAAATTAGTAAAGCCAGAAGTAGATTTCATTAAGTTGGAGACATTAACTATTATTCAGTAAATCAATTTTTACAAGACTGCATTAAGCCCAAAGCAATTTCATAAAGATTTATAATCTTAAAATGTAATCAGATATTTTAATTTCAAACACGATAACAACTCTTATTAATACAGGCAGACTATGAAACAAAAATGATTTAATAAATCATAAATGCTGCATCAAGATTTAGTGAACATAATGGATTCAATAAATAAGTAAATTAGTCAGAGTGTATAAATGTTCAAAATTATGCATATAAATGAATTGTACAATTGTTTGTACAATTCTTGTTTAAATTACAGTTTTGTATATTTCTTGCACCCTATACACTACCAGCAGTTCTAAGAAAATGACTCAACAGCTTTTGTTAAACAGAAAATGTCTTTGATAATCTATCCAATAGTACAGATGTGTTCTGTCATTAAGTTAGAACCAGTTAAATTGCCAGGTTCTCAATTAGCAACATACTGGGTAACAGGTGAAATGGCATTCTCACTAAGGTTTATGGCAGCTGGATGGTGAAAGAAAACTTTTATGCCATGGGGAAAGGAGAAACATTACTCTGGTTACTATGTGTAGCAACATCGTGAGTGTGCTCACAAAAAACACTCTTTTGCAATCTGAAATATTCCTTTAACTGTGACCAGTGGATTGCATTTCACAAGACGGATGCTGTGGTAGCATGCTAGGGTATAGATTGTGTTCTAGCTGACAGTTTGCTCCAATTAAATAGGTTAAGGAGGACCAGGGGACATGATTTTAAGTTGTACAGGGCCAGATCTAGGTTAGATGTCAGGAGCAATGTTCCCTTTAAGCTGCGCGGCCACACAACGCTCCAGAGTTTCCGCGCAGCAGGTGAGTCGGCTTTTAAATTGAAAAAAACGTGTATGCGCGGAATTTTGAATGGGCCGCGCAGCCCGTTAAAGGGGCTGCGTGGCCCAAAAGTAATTACAGAGAACATTGGTCAAGAGCTAGTTCTTTTCCCAAAGAATAGGGAACCTCTGATTCACTGAATTCCTTCAAGTGAGAGCTGAACCTCTTTCTGCTTGGGGCGGACATCCCATCTTACAAAAGGTAGATACTTCAGGGAATTCAGGGCCAGAATGATCTCCTGGACTAGTTTCGATCGCCTAGATGGGTCGGAGAGGAATTTCCCAGAATTTTTCCCCCCAAATTGGCTTGCGTTTTAATCTTGTTTTTTGTCTCTCCCAGGAGATCCCATGGCTTTGGGTGGGGTGGGGAGCGTACATATTGCAATACGCAAGGTATCGTAACTGTGTGGGACAGGCTGGATGGACCAGAGGTTCTTTATCTCTCTGTCGTTGTTCATATGTTTACATACATAGGATATACGGCCCAGAAACAGGCCATTCGGCCCAACCAGTCTATGCTGGCATTTATGCGCCACTCGAGTCTGCTCCCGTCTTTCCTCATTTAAATCTATCAGTATGACCCTCTATTCCCTTTTACCTCATATGTTTATCTAACTGCCCCTTAAATGCATCTATACTATTCGCTTCATCCACTCCCTGTGTTCGTATGTTGTTTATCGCAACAGAACAGTATTTTCACACATGGACTGTTACTACCGCCATTGAGTATCTCGCTGTGATTAACTACAGCATTCAAATATCTGACAGGAGCAATGGAAATTCATTTTCCAATAGGCTGTTTGGGAATCCAGAATCAAATAGTGCTATAAATGTAAGCATAATACATCCTTACAGACACTGTTAAGCATTAGTAAACAACTGGTTTACATACTAATCATTTAAATCAAACACAATACTTGCTGGATGCTAGTGCAAATTAATGCTACGTATTACATGAATCAACAAATAAATATATCGTCAGAGGTTATAATTTTTTGTTAATTAATTGAGTTATTGCTAAATATATATGCACAGTACCCACGAGCAACCGATTACTATGGTTTGCTTTGAGAAATCAGACTCACTAGTTTTGTACTTTTAAAAATAAATAAAAGTGACTGCCATATAAACAATGAGACCATTTATGTGAAAACCAATTTAATAATTTAAAATTTTCTCTCAGTTTGACAAACCCTTTACTTTGAGCTCAGATATTTTTTTGAATGAGAGAGAAAAAAATCAATTAAAGTTTTGTTGAGCCAACACAATAGAAAGATCAGACAGTTGGTTTCAAAAGACAACTTTAAAAAAAACAGGCAAAGATAGGGGGTCTCTAAAGCACAGCGAGTTTGAAAGCCCTTCAGCTCCTTAGCTTTTTCATTATGTTCACTCTTGCATTCATTGCTAGCCACAGAATGTGGAATTTTTTTACATATAGATCAGAACAGAAATTGTATAAAGTTCTTCACAGAACACTGCTCTGCTAATAGCATTCATAAAAGATAATCTGTCCTATTATAAGAACATTTCATGGTTGGAGGTTTAGAAATTAACAAGAAAACTGTTAAAGACAAGACTAAAGAAAACATGCAAGTAAACTGAGACCTGTTGGCAACTCGATTTCATAAAGACTTCATGTAGCACAGCTTATTTCTCACGTACATAGCGTCAGCATTGTCGATAACCCTCAAAAGGAAGAGCATGGCACATACGGATTATTAAATTAGGCCTAGTTTGGGATGGAACCACTGCCCACCCTAAACAAGGTCACCCATGTCAGAGAGAACATGGCTGGGGGTGGGGGTGGGGGCGGCGGGGAACGAGGAGTGCTGAAGACTTCTAGGCTGGGAGGTTCCTTGGCCCCAGTCTGAGATCTGGCAGCAGGCTGGTACGTTGAAAAGAGGTGCATGCATCTGCTGGCTGGCAGAAGTGAAATCTACCTGGGACTTGGAGAGTTTGGACAATGTTTTTTAGCCTCTTTATAAGGGGGTTCATAGGAGCTAACCTTTGTTCTCCTCTGGCCTGGTGGTGCTGACAAGGTGGTGAGTGGCTGGCCAGGGCTGCATTTCCCGCCCCCCTCTTCTGGCAGGCACTTGAGGTGCACCCCTAGTGGTGGTGGATTCCCACCCTTGAATTGCTAATGCGGGAACCTCGCCCCGACCACAGAAAACGGAGTGTAGTCTGTAGCAGAGGCTCCCAGCAGACGCATCCCAGCACTTATGTTGCGATGTCAGACCCATGTGTCATTTTCTCTCTCCTGTCTTCCACCCTGTCACAGACATTCCCTTTTGTTCTTTCCTCCCCTCCCCCTTTTCCCTGCCTTTGCACTTGCTTAAAAACTGTTAAATCCCCCAGATTTTCCAGTTCTAACGAAAGACCAGCGAACTAAAATGTGAACTCTGTTTCTCTCTCCACAGATGCTGCCTGACCTGCTGAGTGTTTCCAACATTATTTTTTACTTCAAAATTCCAGCATTTGCAGTATTTTGCTTTTGTGAAATTTAATTTAGTTTGAGTTGGCCCCATCATTAGTTGGCGTAGTGAGCGTAGGTAATTGCAGGGGATAGATTTTAAATGGAAGACCAGTTTCAGTAATGTTACTCACGGGACTGTTGAACGGTGAATGTGCGGACCTTTGCATCAATATAGTTTGCACCCATATGACCAGTGACACCTTCAGTGGTCCAGGCCCTGATCCTGGCTTGGAGCCCCAGGTGGGTTCTACTTTCACAGGGATTGGGCAGGTATGGCTGCACCAATCATACACCAGATCCCAAATGAGTGATTGGCGCTTTCCGATTGCACTGATGCTGGATAAGCATTGTAAATAGACTTAAAAAAAGCCTCTATTTTAGGACGACGAGACCTTCTGAAGCAGGTCGTCTCAAAATGATTCAGCTTCACGCTAGTTAGAAATGCAAACCCGAATGATGAAACATTCAGGCATCCTATGGAGCTGCCTTTAAAGTTGAACTTTAAAAAAAAATTATTTCTCCTTTTGGGGGCATCACTGGTAAGGCCAAAATTTATTGCCCGTGCTTAGTTGCTCTTGAGACAGTGGTGGTGGACCTTCATCTTAAACAGCTGCAGTCCATGTTGTTGTGTATGTACCTTTAAGAGAATAACTGGTCTCAGACTGCAGTACCGGCAGTGACCACCCCTGTATAAAAGGCGCTAGAGAGCCTCTGTTGTTTAGTTTCGTTTATGCCTTTCACCAGTAAAGATCTGTTTGTTTTCTCTCCTGCTAGTCCGTGTCTCAATCATTCACGGACTTAACACTGGCAACGAGGATGGGATGGCCAGCACATGGCGAACCACTGCTGCCAGCATTCTCGCCAAGAAGAGAACAGCTGTCAGTGTGCAGAGGAACCTTGATGTGTGGATCCAGAGTAGTAATTCCACCCAAATTGAAGGATAGAGTGCTCAATGAGCTTCATGAGGGTCATCTGGGAGGGGTAAAAATGAAGAACTTAGCCAGAGTGTTTGTGTGGTGGCCAGGAATCGATAGAGAAATCGAAGAGATGACCAAGAGCTGTACAGGATGCCAGAAGGTCCAAAACGCCCCACCACAAGCCCCTCTACATCCATGGGAGTGGCCCTCATCTCCATGGCAAAGGGTGCACATTGATTTTGCTGGTCCCTTCATGGACTCGATGTTTTTAATTGCGGTGGATGCACATTCAAAGTGGCCAGAGGTAATAAAAATGTCCTCAACCACCACGGAAAAAACTATCACAGTTTCACGAACCATATTCGCCAGGAATGGGCTGCCTGAACAGATTTGCTCTGACAATGGACCACAGTTTGTGTCTGAAGAGTTCCGGAGGTTCTTAAAGAACAATGGTGTTAAGCATTACACATCTGCCCCATATCATCCAGCCACTAATGGATTGGCCGAGAGGTTTGTCCAAACATTCAAGAAGGCTATCAAGGCAATGTGTAATGAAGATATACCCCTACAACACAAGGTGGACAACTTCTTGTTTGCCTACCGGAATGCGACACAGGCGGTTACCAACCAAACTCCAGCCATGATGTTCTTCAATCGAAGGCTACGATGCCGCTTGGATTTGGTTAAGCCAAACGTCCGAAGAGATGTGGAGAACAGGCAGTTTCAGAATATGAATGAAAGGCCGACCAGGAGTTTTAAGATAGGTCAACCAGTTTTGGCCCGGGACTACCGCACTGAGAAATGGCAGCCAGGAACGATTTGTACACGACAAGGACCTCTCATGTATACCATGGACGTTGGGGAGAGCATTGTAAGACGCCATGCTGACCAGATTCTAGAGTCACTGGAAAACGTCAACTTCACACCACGATCTGATACACCTGGTAATGAAATCGACGTTCCAATTGCAGCTACCGCAGAACCGGTAATATTGGAAGCAGATGAACCAAACAACGACATTGATTCCGACTCACCATTGCCAGAAGAACCTGATACCCCAAAGAGGCGTTATCCAGACAGAATCAGGAAGCCTCCTCAAAGACTGAACTTATAATTGCTTAAACTTAACCAATGTATCTAGCAACAGTAATTGTGATTGTAATTCGTTATCATTAGTTGTTAAATGAATGTTATGTACTGTTTATCTAAAAGGGGAGGAATTGTTGTGTATGTACCTTTAAGAGAATAACTGGTCTCAGACTGCAGTACCGGCAGTGACCACCCCTGTATAAAAGGCGCTAGAGAGCCTCTGTTGTATAGTTTCGTTTATGCCTTTCACCAGTAAAGATCTGTTTGTTTTCTCTCCTGCTAGTCCGTGTCTCAATCATTCACGGACTTAACACATGTGGTTAAGGTACACCCACAATGTTGTTAGATTGGGGAGTCCAGGTTTTAACCCAGCAACGATGAAAGAATGACGATATATGTCCAAATCAGGATGGTGTGTGACTTGGAAATTATGGTGTTCCATGCGTCTTCTGCCCTTGTCCTTCTAGGTGGTAGATGTAATGTATACACCTTTAAGGGGGGAACTACTTTTTACAGCTCATATATGCTGTAGTACCGGCAGTGACCACACCTGTATATAGCACTGAGTAGTAATCTGTACAGTCAGTTCCACTGTGAGCCACATTGAGTAAACACCTGTTGTACCGTTTCTCCTGCAGTCTGTGTCTTATTATACACAGACACAACACTGGCGACGAGGCAAGTTCAAACCTACTGGCAACTCTGCATCATCTCCCGGGGATTCGTTCCTGGAGATCAGTGGATTGGAGGTCAAGGCCAGAGACTCAGGCGTCGACCACGGCCAACCGCCCAGTCATCCAGCAGAGACTCGAGAATTGCGGGGGAGGCTGTAGAGAGCCAGGCTTGGCTTTCCAGTCGCGGTGGTCCAGCGAAACGGGCTAGCAACAGGTAGTGCGCAGACCCTTCCCGGACAGCGGCGGGCTAGAGCCCGACCGAGCGGCACAGCAAAGGGCCGAGCAGCGTCGACGGAGGAGAGAGAGAGAGGGCAGAGCGCACAGGGCGTAGCCGGTGTTCAGGGGCCGAGCAGCGCCGAAGAGAGGGAGAGAGAGACGCACAGAAACCCGCGAAGCGCTGCCATTGCCACGAGGACCACCGAGAGCGGTGTTGGCAGCAGCACAGGAGAAGCGCGCGAAACCTACAGGGCGCTGCCATTGCCACGAGAACCGCCGGGAGCGGCGTTGGCAGCAGCGGGGGAGGAAGGAAAGCGCGGGAGACGCCATTTTAAGCCATTGGGAGACGCCATTTTAAACCACACCCAAAATGCCGAAGAGTGGCAGTATCACCGCATTTGACAATGAAGTCGAAGATTGGACTACATATGTCGAACGAATAGAGGTATACTGCAAGGCAAATGAGGTGTCAGATGACAAGAAAGCGTCGGTATTGTTACATTTAATGGGTACAAAGACGTATGGTTTATTACGAAATCTAGTAACCCCAACGAAGCCAATGGAAAAGAGTTTTGAAGACATAGTAACGATACTACAGGGACATTTAAACCCCACACCGCTGCTGATAGCAGAAAGATTCCAGTTTCACAAACGGAACCAGCATAAGGATGAAAGCAATGCTGATTATTTAACAGAACTGCGCAAACTATCGAAACACTGCCAGTTTGGAGCGGGACTGGCAGATACCTTAAGGGACAAGGTTGTGTGTGGGCTTCAAAGTGAAGGAACCCAGAAACGGCTTTTATCTGAAAAGTACCTTACGCTGACAAAGGCTTTCAGCATTGCGGTATCATATGAAGCAGCAGCACGGGGCGCTGCAGAGATACAACAGAGACCGCAAGAATATGGCACAAACGAAATGTCATATGGAACAGAGAAGTGCTATCGCTGCGGCAGAACAATACACGACCAGAATGATTGCTGGTTCAAAGACAAAGTGCGCAGACAGTGTGAAAAAGTAGGACACATAGCACGAGTCTGCAGGTCGGGAAAGAAAACCAGAAATAAGAAACCTACCAAAGGAAAGTACAAGAAGGTACATAAGATGACGGAGAATAGTTTAGACGAACAAAAGAGTGATAACGACTCCGAAAGCAGGGAACTGAGTTGTCTGAAACTATATAATGTGATCACAACGGAGGATCACCGAACCATTTGGGTCACTCTCAAGATAGCAGGAGTCCAGGTAAAGATGGAATTGGACACAGGATCAGCCCTAACAGTCATAAACCAACGGGACTACGAGCGGCTATTCTCACACATACCCTTGAGAGACACAAAAATTATTTTGAAGACGTACATGGGGCAAAAAGTCTACCCCAAAGGAAAAATAAGGGTGACCGTTATATATAACGGTAAGGAAACACCAAAACTAGACCTGTATGTATTGCAAGATGGAGGACCACCATTACTGGGACATGAATGGATCCAGAAAATACAACTGGATTGGCATTCCATACAGGCACTGACTGTGGCTGCCAAAAAGGATGACGACGTCACACCTGGGCGACTGTCAAATATCCTAACTGACGTGAAGAAAGTGTTCCAGCAAGGACTTGGAACACTAAAAGGCATGACAGCGATGATTAAAATTGAAGAAAACGCAAGTCCAAAATTTTTTAAGGCCATGCGATTCGCCCAGCCGTCAAAGCAGAGCTGGAGAGTCTGGAACGTTCAGGTGTACTGTCCAAGGTAGACTGGAGCGAGTGGGCTACACCCATCGTCCCCGTGATGAAAAAGTCGTTGAGCAGCACGCCTGGGGAACCAAGGAAGGTTCGCATCTGTGGGGACTTTAAGGTTACAGTGAACCCGGTCCTTCACACCGTACAATATCCACTTCCACGGATTGAAGATATTTTCGCCTCGCTATCTGGAGGGAAACGCTTCACTAAGATTGATCTGACCCAGGCGTATCTGCAAATGGAGGTAGAAGAAGCATCAAAAAAATACCTCACAATCAACACCATAAAGGTCTCTACCAATACAACCAGCTGGTATTCGAGGTAGCATCAGCTCCGGCTATTTGGCAGAGGGCAATGGAACAAGTCCTGCAAGGGATCCCAGGGACCCAGTGTTATTTGGACGACATCCTGGTCACGGGCGAAAATGACAGTGATCACCTTGCCAACCTGGAGCAGGTGCTCACTAGATTGCAGGAATATGGGCTCCGAGCTAACCGCCCCAAATGCGAGTTTTTTAGAAAACAGATCTCGTATTGTGGCCACGTTATCGATAAAGAGGGGTTACATAAGTCCCCAGAGAAGATTGAGGCAGTAGTCAAGGCTCCAGCACCGGAAAATGTGTCACAACTGAGGTCGTTCCTCGGGCTGGTAAACTACTACCATAAGTTCTTGCCAAATTTGTCTACAATACTACACCCACTGAACACACTACTGCAAACTGGGGTGCCATGGAAGTGGAGTGACGAATGTAGACGAGCTTTCCAGAAGAGCAAAACACTAATCACATCGAAAGAGGTATTGGCCCATTACAACCCAGCATTACCAATTCGGTTGGCATGTGATGCGTCACCCTACGGCATTGGAGCGGTGCTGTCGCACAAATTCTCGGACGGCTCAGAGAGGCCAATAGCCTTTGCGTCACGATCACTAACCTCAGCCGAGCGTAACTATGCCCAGATTGACAGGGAGGCCCTCAGCCTAGTGTGGGGAGTGAAAAAGTTCAATCACTATCTGCACGGGCAGAAATTCACCTTGCTGACTGATCACCAGCCTCTTGTCTCCATTTTTAATCCGAAGAAGGGCGCTCCGGTGATGACTGTGCAACGACTACAAAGATGGTCACTTTTTCTAGGGGCGCACCACTATGAGATTGAATATAAGGGCACGAAACAGCATGGAAATGCTGATGGGCTATCACGCCTGCCACTGCCTACTGCGGAGGAAGCACCAGCAGTGGATCCTGTCGAAATATTCCATTCGACTACAGTTGAATACCTACCGGTAACTAACGCTTGTATCGAAAAGGAAACCCGAAATGACCCGACACTGTCTCGGGTATATGATTTGCCGGTAAAGGGATGGCCAGCACATGGCGACTCACTGTTGCCAGCATTCTCGACAAGGAGAGAACAGCTGTCAGTGTGCCGGAGGACCTTGATGTGTGGATCCCGAGTGGTAATTCCACCCAAGTTAAGGGATAGAGTGCTCAATGAGCTTCATGAGGGTCATCTGGGAGGGGTAAAAATGAAAAGCCTAGCCAAGGCTTATGTGTGGTGGCCGGGAATCGATAAACAAATCGAGGACCTGACCAAGAGCTGCTCAGGATGCCAGAAAGTCCAAAATGCACCACCACAGGCCCCTCTACACCCATGGGAGTGGCCCTCATCTCCATGGCAACGGGTGCATATTGATTTTGCTGGTCCATTCATGGACTCAATGTTTTTAATAGCTGTGGATGCGCACTCGAAATGGCCTGAGCTCATCAAAATGTCCTCCACCACCACGGAGAAAACTATTGCAGTCCTACGGACCATTTTTGCCAGGAATGGCTTGCCAGAACAGATTTGCTCCGACAACGGACCACAGTTTGTGTCCAAAGAGTTCCGGAGGTTCTTGAAAAAGAATGGGGTAAGGCATTACACATCCGTCCCGTATCATCCAGCCACAAATGGATTGGCTGAGAGGTTCGTACAAACCTTTAGGAAGGCAATAAAGGCTATGTACAATGAGAACATTCCGCTGCAGCACAAGGTGGACAATTTCCTGTTCGCCTACCGGAATGCGACACATGCAGTCACCAACCAGGCCCCAGCCATGATGTTCTTTAACCGGATTTGCTCAGACCAAACGTACGAAGAGATGTTGAGAGTAAGCAATTCCAGCACATCCATGAGAAGCCAACAAGGAGCTTCAATGTAGGGCAACCAGTCTTGACCCGCGACTACCGAATAGAAAAATGGCAGCCAGGAACGATATGCACACGGCAGGGCCCACTAATGTACACAGTGGACGTTGGGGAGAGCATTGTGAGATGCCATGCTGACCAGATCCTAGTCACAGGAACAGGTCAACCCCATGCCTCGCCCATACGTACCTGGTGATGAACCCGACGTACAGGTCGCATCTACCCCAGAAACAGTAACATCGGAAGCTGATGAACCAACCAACGACAGGGGGACAGAATTGCCTCCGCACCAAGAGCAAGACACTCGGGAAAGGCGCTATCCAGAAAGGATCAGGAAGCCTCCCCAAAGACTGAATATATAAATAGACTATTTTCAGCTAATGTTGCATGTTAAAAGTGTTAATTGTAATTAGTTTGATATTTAATTGTTAAATGAGTGTTATGGTACTGTTAATCTAAAAGGGGAGGAATTGTAATGTATATACCTTTAAGGGGGGAACTACTTTTTACAGCTCATGTATACTGTAGTACCGGCAGTGACCACACCTGTATATAGCACCGAGTAGTAATCTGTACAGTCAGTTCCACTGTGAGCCACGTTGAGTAAACACCTGTTGTACCGTTTCTCCTGCAGTCTGTGTCTTATTATACACAGACACAACAGTAGAGGTCGTGGGGGTGGGAAATGCTGCCAATGAAGCTTTGCTGAAATGCTGCAGTGCCTCCTCTATATAGTACATACTCTGGGCACGGTACGCCAGTGGCCGAGGAAGTAGATGTTTAAGCAGTGGATGGGCTGCTGATCAAGCGGACTGCTTTGCCCTGGATGGTGTCGAGCTTTTTGAGTGTTGTAATTGCACCCATCCAGGCAAGTGGAGAGTATTCATCACACTCCTGACTTGTGCCTTGTAAGTGGCTGAAATTCTTCTGGTTGGCAAGTTAACAGAAAAAGTTATTGTACTCGCATCAAACTTTTTGCCACAGTTATGGTTTGAAGAATTTCATGCCTACTAAGTTTTTATTGATAGATGGCTCACATGAGAGTCAGCGCTTTGCTGATTTTCAAAGATTCATCAGCAGATGAGGGCTAGTGAACAGAGCTCTGTGCTTCAGCTTAAACATGCATTTGCAGAGCTCCGCTTCGCCTTATTATAGAAAGATGCTTGTATCAACTGCAGCTATATTAATGGTGTTAGATAAAATCTATGGATAGCGTCAGCCTCAGATCAGTTGTAGCACTCTCGTCTCTGAGTTAGAAGGTTGTGGGTTTAAGTTCTACTCCAGAAATTAAGCACATAATCTCAGCTGACACCCCAGTGCAGTACTAAGAGAATGCTGCACTGTCAGACATACCACCTTTTGGAGGAGGCGTCAAACCGAACACCCGTCTCTCTTCTCAGGTGGGTGTAAAAGATCCCATGGCACTATTTGAAGATGATCTGGGAAATTCTCCTCATTTCCTGGCCAATATTTATCCCTCAACCAACACCACTAAAACAGTTTAACTGGTCATTTATCTCAGTGCTGTTTGTGGGAGCTTGCTGTGTGTAAACTGGTTGTCGTGTTTTCCTACTTTACAACAGTGATTACACTTCAAAAGTATTTTATTGGCTGTGAAGTGCTTTGAGATGTCCTGAGATCGTAAATGGCATTATATAAATGCAAATTCTTTCTTCCTTCTATCGTACCATTTGGAAAACTAGAGATTCCATCAGCTGGTTAGGCTGTAGTTAGGTGTTCTATTTTGGGTGGCTCACTTTAAGAAGGAAATCAAAGCCATGGAGAGGGTGGAGGAAGAGATTCACTAATATCCCCAGCCTTCACCTGCAGGTATTCCTTCACTTACAGTCTTAGATGCTTTCAATCAACTAATGCCTCACATGTTATATAATTGTTTGATTTATGTACAGTTATATGTTCCCTCTTTATAGTCTGCATGCTGATACCTTGGTTTGTCTGCATCTCATAGCAACGAGATGTCATTCTCACTTTTGCAATCTTTTTAAAGAAGAAGACAGCCCATAATAACTGCAGATGGTAGTCCCTCAAACCTCAGCCTTCTCACCCCTATGAGGGATTATAACTTCAAGGGAGGGAGGCTATAGAGGGATGTGGATAAGATGCCAGCTTCAGGTTTGTGCTCTCCTTCTACTGAACTGGCCTCAACAACCTATTTTAACCTCTCTTTCTCCTCTGTGATGTGCCCAAGGAAGTAAAAGCAGAAGAAGAAGAGCTAGGCCCCTCTGCATCCAGTAATTCAGCACATGTACTGTCACTCGCTCTTTCCCTCTCAAGCACCAGCCCAGAGACATCCACCCAAGGGCAGTTAGAGAGTGAACCAGAGTGGACTGCACTGGGTAAAGCACAAAGGACAAGTAAACAGGAGCAATTGGGGTGGGAGACAAGGAGGAGGACATTGCTGACTGGAGAGTAAAGAGATGTTGCCCTTTAGTTGAAGATCCTGGGGATCCAGATCTCACAGATTCTGGTTTTGAAAGAAGGATGCTTGTAGAGCATCAATCATATGTTCAGGCAGTAAGAGCTGCCAATGTGCTGCAGATGGCAAGGCAAGGGGAGGAGCGAATACCTGCATGTGCAATACAAGATCGATGGCTTTGTAGAATTACAGCCCATCCTGAAGTGTGTGGCAGCGCCAGGCAAATCTGCAGCAGAAGCCCTCTCAACAGATTCCCTATGGACAGTGTGTGCTTCACCTCATAGATGGTCAGATTGCTGCCATAGAGGCCTGGGGCACAATATTAGACAGAGTTGTCTCTTCTGGCCTCTAAGTAGTTGGGACTGGCTTACAGACAAGTATTGCACAGGGCTTCACTAAACTCATTGGCACCACTAGTTCTGCTTTTTGGCAGGTCAGTAGCCAAGCAGAGACAGTGGCCAGTACTAGTAGTGTGGCAGGAATGGGCTCAGAGATGCTCTTTCTCAATCACAGCACGTGCGGATCCTCCAGCCAATCTCCTCAGATGCCTGTACATGCGGCTGAAAGTGCACAGGGCCAGGCTGCCCATGCAGCCTATAGCAGGTTCATTTCAGGACTTGGGCGCTGAGAGACAAGTCCCAAGGCGTTCATATGGAGATACAGCAGCCAGCACTGATTCTACAACTTGGGTAGTTTCTGGGAGGAGTTTTTGATTAGAGTTAAGAATTTGCACATCACACACTGGCACTTAGTAAGAAGTGCTGGGCACATACAATCAATGGGTTTTGATTAACATTTTGGTAGCACTAAATTGTTCTGCATGCAGACAGTGTTCGTTGGAAGATTTGGTGGGGAGTTCGATGAGGTGCCATCAATGTAAATTGATACACACAGGAAAGGATATGTGGATGATGTGATACTCATGTGAAGTAGGAAAGATCTACACAGGAACATTAAGGCAGCAGCTAGATATGGTGGTCAAGAGAAGGTCTGCTTTCGCAGTGTGGCACTAATATGTCTTGCAGCCAAGAAAAGTTTGCTTGTTGCATTTTCATCAGGCTGCTACTACTCCCCAGGGAAATGCAGGTAAGAGTGTCTCTGCCTGTATCCTAAGATGTGGAGCTCCTGCCAGGTAAGTGCCATGTGTCTCTGGTGCAGTCACATCAGCCTGGCCTACCTCCATTCACCCTCCTGCTCTAAGAGGTTTCGCCCCTTACAAGGGCCCACAAAAACTGACATGTAAGGCGGGGATCCAGTGTATCTGGGTCCCGGTAGAGTTTGCAGCTGTTGTGGGATTCCGCTAGACAGCTGAGGAACTTTGGCACCATTATATTTTGGGAGCACTAGCACAATCTCTACATCACCTGCACTGATATTGTGCTGGCACAAAAAAAGCTATAAAAGTAGACCCTTACTCTTACAATAATTCTGATTTGCACTTGTATTAATAGACCCACATACAGAAGTAATCTGAATCATTCCAGAGTTGCCCGGTTCAGCCAGCTTTTACTGCTAGCTGATTTTGGGGGAGTATGTATACAGCAACAAGAAAAACCTTTTGGTTTATAGAGACCAAAATAACTGATGGATGCCAGTTGTGATGAAATATTCCATTCATCACTCATCAGTATTTCTCTGCCTGTGACTGTGGTTGGTTTCAGTTTCATTTCCATTGTATTGTACTGTGTGTAGGGCTCCGCCCATACCTGGCTCCTATGTAAGCTGGCCCAGCCTGCAGCACATCCAGTACGGCAGACCTCTGGATGGAAGATACATTCTCCTCTGTGTGTTACCTTCTAAGTCAATAAAAGCCTTGTTTTGTTTCGCTAACATCGAGTCTCAGATTTATTGAGGCACATCACCAGTTACAGTCCCCACCATTTATAGCGTGCGCATTGGTGTTAATGCAATTAGCCCACTACAAGCGTTGGACAGTGTATCATCTTTTAGAGACACTGAGAGAGAATGGGAACAGGGAAGGAAACAATCAGCTGACTGAATTCCAATTCCGTCCCCACCGTTATTGTTAATAAAAATTTAATGTGGAAGGGGATCAACTGATGGTTTGTTCAGGATTTAAACCAAAGATTTTCCAATGTTCCCAAATTACCAATTGAAGAATCAGGAGCTGGTAATCTGCAGGAAATGCAGGAGAGACAGGGTTTCTTGAATTTCTACAGCAGTTACCGGCAACTGAACCATGGGTGAGAATTCTAGTTCAGAACGAGTGATTGTTAACAATGAGAGAGGGCGTGGGCTAAAAATCATGCAGTGATTTGAATACAAATATGTTAACGAAATGAAAGAACTTATTGAACTGCCTGAAATAGCCGACGCACTTAACGGGCTGGATTTTCTCAGCCCCGAGGAGGCGGGACTGCCGGTAAAGTTGCAGAATTTGGGGGCATGTGGCAAACCTGCCCCTAACCCGCCTCCGTGCCCTCTTGCCAGGAGGCGGGAAGCCATCCTGCACCGGGTCCCGTCTCCTCAAGGCGGGAAAGGGATTAAAGCCTATTAACTGCCTGTTAACAGGTAGTTAACAGGCAGAAAATAGGATAATCCCCATTTTTCATTTCAAAGTGCAGGCTTCCCAACCTGGGGGAAACCCGCCGGGGTGTAGGAGGTGAGTAGGAGGTCTGCGAGGGTCAGAGGGATCTGAAAGTGCAATGTAGGTGAGTGATGGGTGCAAGTGTGGAGTGGCAAGTATGTGAGGTGCGTGTAAAGTGTTAGAAAATGTTCACTTACATTTGTTTCTGCCTACAGCCTTCAGCATCTGTGGAGCCGGAGTCCCAACATCTCCATTGTAGGGATCACAGACTGGCTGTTGGATCCTCCGATCCAACAGTCATCTGATTTCTACAAAGCAGAAAGGTTTGATGAGTCCTGAACACAAAGACTCATCAAACTACACAGAATGTCACTGTTTGACAGCTTCACAGAGCTGTCAAACGATGACATTTCTACTTTCAAAATGTCTTGACAGATGTCACGTCATACATTACATAGATACATACATAGAAGATAGGAGCAGGAGTAGGCCATTCGGCCCTTCGTGCCTGCTCCGCCATTTAATGAGATCATGGCTGATCCTTTAATTCAGTATCCCGTCCCCGCCTTCTCTCCGTAACCCTTAACCCCTTTTGCCCGTAGAAATATATCTAATTCCCTCTTAAATATATTTAATGAGCTGGCGTACACTGCCCTCTGTGGCAATGAGTTCCACAGGTTCACCACTCTCTGAGTGAAGAAATTCCCCCTCATCTCTGTCCTAAATGGTTTAGCCCTTATCCTTAAATTATGTCCTCTAGTTCTGTTCTCACCCGCCAAGGGAAACATTCCTTCTGCATCCAGTCTGTCTAGACCTGTCAGAATTTTATACACTTCTATGAGGTCCCCTCTCAATCTTCTAAACTCCAGTGTGTACATCCCTAAACTACATAGTCTCTCCTCATAGGTCATTCCCGCCATTCCTGGTATCAGCCTGGTGAATCGCCGCTGCACCCCCTCCATGGCAAGAACATCCTTCCTCAGATGAGGCGACCAAAACTGTACACAGTACTCGAGGTGTGGTCTCACCAGTGCCCTGTACAGCTGCAGCAAGGTATCCCTGTTCCTGTATTCTAACCCTTTTGCTATGAAGGCCAGCATACCGTTTGCCTTCTTGACCGCCTGTTGCACCTGCATGCTCGCCTTCAGTGACTGGTGTACAAGAACACCCAGGTCTCTCTGTACTTCCCCCTCTCCCAATCTATTGCCATTTAAATAATAATTTGCCCTCCCGTTCCTGCACCCAAGGTGGATAACTTCGCACTTGTCCACATTATAGTGCATCTGCCATTTATCCGCCCAATCGCCCAGTCTGTCCAAATCGCTCTGGAGCTTCCTGGTCTCTTCCTCTGAGCCCACCCCCCCTCCTAGTTTAGTGTCGTCTGCAAATTTGGAAATGCTGCATCCGACTCCCTGATCCAGGTCATTAATGTAAATTGTGAACAGCTGGGGGCCCAGGACAGATCCCTGTGGTACCCCACTTGTTACTGCCTGCCATTCAGAAAATGAGCCGTTTATTCCAACTCTCTGTTTTCTATCTGACAGCCAGTTCCCTATCCACGCCAAAACTTTCCCCTTTATCCCATGAGCCTCAATTTTCCATGCTAATCTTTTATGTGGGACCTTATCGAAGGCCTTTTGGAAGTCCAGGTACACCACATCTACTGGCTCTCCCCCATCTATTCTACCAGTTACTCCCTCAAAAAATTCCAATAGATTAGTCAAGCACGATTTACCCTTTGTAAATCCATGTTGACTCTGTCCTATCCTGTCCCCATTTGCTAAGTGCTCCGCTATTTCATCCTTAATGATGGACTCCAGCATTTTGCCCACAACTGATGTAAGGCTTACAGGTCTGTAATTACCTGCTTTTTCCCTACCCCCCTTTTTGAATAGTGGGGTAACGTTAGCTACCCTCCAATCCATCGGCACTGTTCCCGAGTCTAATGAATTCTGAAAAATCATCCTTAGTGCATCCGCTATCTCTAGGGCCACCTCCTTCAGTACCCTAGGATGCATGTTATCAGGCCCTGGGGATTTGTCCACCTTCAATCCCTTTAGCTTCCTTAACACCATATCCTTAGAGATATTGATTTGCGTCAGTTCCTCCTTTGCCAATGTCCCTATTTTTCCCGATATCCCAGGGAGGTTTTTTGTGTCTTCCTTCGTAAAGACTGACCCAAAGTATGCATTTAGTTGATCTGCCATTTCCTTATTTCCCATTATATATTCCCCCGTATCTGACTGCAATGGACCAACTTTGGTTTTCACCAGTCTTTTCCTTTTGATATATTTATAAAAGCTTTTGGAGTTAGTTTTTATATTTTCCGCCAGCTTGTTTTCGTAAGCTATTTTGCCCCTCTTGATCATGCCCTTTGCCCTCCTTTGCTCTATCTTAAACTGTTCCCAATCTTCCGCTCTGGCGCTTTTTTTGGCTATTTTATACGCCCTATCTTTGGATTTTATGCTGTCTCTAATTTCCCCTGTTATCCACGGTTGAGTCACCTTTTTAGATTTCCTTTTATGCCAGATTGGTATACACAATTTTTGCAATTTTGTCATTCTATCTTTAAATGTTTGCCATTGTTTATCTACCTCCAGTCCTCTCAGGAACGTTGTCCAATCAGACCTACTCAGTTCCCGTCTCATGGCATCATAATTCCCCTTGTTTAAATTCAGGACCTTAGTCTCTGAGTCAATTTCTTCGCTCTCCATTTCGAGTGAGAAATCGATCATGTTATGATCGCTCTGACCCAAGGGTCCCCGTACAACAAGATTACTGATTAGTCCCTTCTCATTGCACAGTACCCAGTCCAATATAGCCTGTTCCCGAGTTGGTTCCTCGACATATTGATCCAGATAACCATCCCTTAAACACTCAAGGAATTCCTCCTCCTCATTATTTTTACTGATTAGGCTAGTCCAATCTATATGTAAGTTAAAGTCACCTATGATGACAGCTGTGCTCTTATTGCACGCTTCTCTAATTTCCCTCGTGATGCCCTCCCTAACCTCTATTTTACTATTTGGAGGCCTATATACCACTCCTATTAATGTTTTTCGCCCCTCGCTATTTCTTAGCTCCACCCATATAGATTCTGTATTAACTGAGTTAATATCCTTCCTTTCAATTGCATTTATCCCCTCTTTTACTAGCAATGCTACCCCTCCTCCCTTTCTTTTTTGTCGATCCTTCCTAAATACTGAATACCCCTGTATGTTAAGCTCCCAGCCCTGCTCACCCTGCAACCATGTTTCCGTAATCCCAATTAGATCATAATTATTAACCTCTATTTCCACAGCTAATTCATCTACCTTGTTCCTGATGCTTCTCGCATTAAGGTATAAAACCCTCAGGCTTTTTTTATGCTCACATTTTTTATGAATTAGTTTGGCCCTTTGTTTTTTGTTCCTCACCCTTTTACCATTTATTTCTGTCTGCCTTTCACTTTCCTCTATTTCACTACATAGGTTTCTAGCCCCCTGCCATACTAGTTTAAATGCTCCCGAACTGCTTTATCAAAAATTACCCCGAGAACATCAGTTCCATCTCTGCACAGGTGTAGACCGTCCCTTTTGTATAGGTCACACCTACCACAAAACTGGTTCCAATGCCTCAAAAATTTAAAACCCTCCCTCTTACACCACTGCTCAAGCCACGTATTTAGCCTAACTATCCTGTTCTCTGTACTCTTACTAGCACGTGGCACTGGTAGTAATCCAGAGATTACTACCTTCGAGGTCCTACTTTTTAGCTTGGCTCCTAACTCCCTAAATTCTACTTGTAGGACCTCTTCCCTTTTTTTAGCTACGTCGTTGGTACCAACATGTATCACGACAACTGGCTGTTCCCCCTCCCCCTCCAGAATGTTCTGCACCCGCGCCGAGACATCCTTGACCCTTGCACCAGGGAGGCAACATACCATCCTGGAGTCTCGGTCGCGACCACAGAAACCCCTATCTATTCCCCTTACAATCGAATCCCCTATTACTATAGCCCTGCCACTCTTTTTCCCTCCCTTCTTTGCAACAGAGCCAGTCATGGTGCCATGAGCCTGGCTGCTGGTGCCTTCCCCCGATGCGTCACCCCCCCCGACAACAGTACCTAAGACGGTGAACCTGTTGCTAAGGGAGACAACCCCAGGGGATTTCTGCACTACCTTCCTGCCCTTGCTCTGCCTTTTGGTCACCCATGTACTGTCTACGCTGGCCTTAACCTGCGGTGTGACCAACTCACTAAATGTGCTATCCACACCCCTCTCAGAATCGTGGATGCTCCAAAGTGAGTCCATCTGCAGCTCAAGGGCCGTCATGCGGTCCCACATGAGCTGCAGCTGGACACACTTCCCGCACACATTGATGTGCTCTGTCACTGACTTCCCCCTAATTGGCCTGCTGAGCCCACCGGGCAGGCTTAACAACGTCAATCAGGGGAAGATCCCGCTGGTTGGCCAGAAACTGATGGAGGCGGGACTGAAACCAGGCAAGCAGAAGTCCCGCCTCCAACACGTCTCCATTGAGAAAATCCAGCCCAACATGTTTTAAGTGTTGCCTTTGTAATTGATTCCTATGCTACGAGCAAATGGTTAGTGTTATTTGCCCAATATATGTAGCTGCCCGTGGTAATTGGACAGTGTAAGTGAGGGGGACTGTAACATTTTACTGCTGGGATCCACCACTAGGAGATTGAGGTCTCTTGAACCCATAAACTTATAACAGAGCTATAAAGAGAATTATCTCTATTTTCAGCTTTAATTCTTTGAAAAGGAGAATTCACAACACCCATTATTGATTTAATTCTCATGCATTCTTCTACCCACCTGAGCCAATTCATTGCTGTCTACAAGCCCATCGTCATTTGAATCGAAATATTCAAACATATTATCCACCAGAAACTTTTTGAGAGACATTTTGTCTTCATTTTCTTTTTTATTTCGTTGTCGGATGTATTTCTGATTCTGGAGATCCAGAAGCATGTTTTTCAGTTTGCTGTATTCAGTCAATTTGCACTTGTCACCTAGAACAAAAAAAATGACAGGAGATTAAAGATGGTTAGTTGCAAAGGACGCCATCAATTCACAATAAAAATCACAACAGCTACTAAAAGTTATGCCGACAATCATGAGGTTTTAGTGTGACACAAAAAGAATTCTTCCATGACACATAAAAGGTTGCATTAATAACATAAAATAATGCCACAGGAATTTGATGCGAGTGTATTAGCCAGTGAATGCCCACAGGAATTCGATGCGAGTGTGTTAGCCAGTGAATGCCCACAGGAATTTGATGCGAGTGTGTTAGCCAGTGAATGCCCACAGGAATTCGATGCGAGTGTGTTAGCCAGTGAATGCCCACAGGAATTCGATGCGAGTGTGTTAGCCAGTGAATGCCCACAGGAATTTGATGCGAGTGTGTTAGCCAGTGAATGCCCACAGGAATTCGATGCGAGTGTGTTAGCCAGTGCACTATATTAACGCGCAACGGAATTTCAGCCTGAGTTGTTCGTAGCAATGACCAATGAATATCACATCTTTTCTGCAACAAGATCAATTTCTTTAAACAGTTATTATTAATATGAGTCACAGAAGTGCTTGTGGATGATCAAAGATGAGACATTTTTATTCGGATAAACTATGTTATCATTTTTGGTATTGCTTCTCAGAAATTTCTTCAACATTCTGCTTTGCAGCAGTGAGGGCAATGAGAGCTAGTTGCAGTCCACCTCTGGTGGGGTCTAATCTTCCTGATATCCCTTCATTGCTCCTCATCTTCTTCCAGTATTGTGGACATACCAAAAAATGTCAGTGCCTAAACACTTGGCATAAAGCCACCTGCCAAACTAAATGGGAACAGGAAAGAAACAAATGAAAAAGCAAAAAGAAAGATTCAGAAATAGCCCCATGATACTGCTACGAGACTTACTATAGGGCTCTTTAAATTCACATTCTTAAACAGCATAGTATACAGCAGCCCTGGATGGCGATTTTATATAGGTGGTTGGATGACAGTGCTGTACAATAGTAAATATCGGGAAATTGTTTGGATGTAATTAAGGCCCAAGTTTAATTTAACAAACTGCAAATGTATTGATTCATTCAAATACAAATTGAATTTTCTTTCAGAAAATAACATTATATGATACAGCATATGAATAATTGTAGACATGACGTGTTAAGTGTAGCATGCTTGGGAGAAACAGGTGACTTTGAACCTACGATTCCCAAAGCTCTTCACCACTGGGGTTTTCTTCACCTCATTGGATGCTTTGTCTGTCATTGACTAATTGATAGAGATTGATTGAGTGCTATGATTAGTCAATAACTCCATTATTGTTGTATCATTCTACTACCAGGATGGTAGAAGGCGAACTAGATGGACCGTGGTCTTTTTTCATCTGGCAATTCCTAAGTTCCTACATTCCAAACCGGCAGGTGCTTCTGGGGCCAGTACAACATCAATCCACAACTGGATGGGGTGCTAAATGGGCAGAAATCCCATGTAACAGATCTCCCGCCTGTTTTTGCGATCCCACTTTCTGCTCTTTTATCAGAAGGAACAAATTGGAAAATCAACACTTAAGCCTCCAGAATGATAGTCGATTACACGATCAGAACTATATGACTTGGTTCATTTTGTAGTCACATTGAGCACCTACAAAACATGAAATTCGAGCAATTTTATCAAAGCTCTCATAGAATCTGCCTTTGGATATTTTTTGGCATGCTGTCACCAATTTTACTCTGTCAGAATAATCAAATCAGCTTCTTCAAGCACATCTACCAAGAAAGTATGAAAGAATTCATTTTCTGCCAGCATGGATGATAGATTCAATTTCCTTCCAGTACTTCAAAACCGGGTAAAGTTACATTTATCTTCCTTAATGTGTCAGTGAGGTCGCTGAAATTTCATGCATCAATTCTGTTGAAAATCACTCACCCATTTTTTTTTCTCTTTCAAATAACCAGCTGTATTCTTGTATTTTTTGGAATACCACATTACACTGATTTATAGAGCTACAATTAAATAATGTTCAGCTAATGTCTCTAATCAGTCACACCATATGTAAGAACTTATACTTAGAAAATTCCCCACCCAAGAGATGGCAGTGGTTACTAATATTGAATAATAAGAAGCTGTGGTGGAGCCACCAGGGGGACTCTGATCTAATGTACATAATTATCTTTAACAAATTATTAGCTGCAGAATGAAGCTGTATCTTTGTTCATATCATTGCATGTACATAGCGCGGTCCCTTTAAGAATGAGACCAAACGCGATGACGTCATCACGTGGATCACGTGATCCTCCAGCGGCGGGAAAACGTGATGACGTCATGACGTCAGGCTGGGGAGCCGCCCTAGCCAGTCCTCATGGAGCCAGCAAAGAGTACAGACCTGTAATGTAGTTCTCCTGGAATAGGCCGGAAAGGATACAATAGCCTGGACGGTCGAAATGGACAACGCTTTCGACAACACAAAAACCGCTCTAGCCAATGCGACTATGTTGGTGCACCCTCTGCCAGGTACCACCATCGCCCGTACCACCGACGCTTCCGACTATGCCATAGGCGCTGTGCAGGAACAGTGGGTCAACGGGACGTGGCAACTAAGATGGGAGGGAAAGTAGTGAGTGAGGAGGACATAAAAAACCTGCAAGGGGACATAGACAGGCTAAGTAAGTGGGCAGAGATTTGGCAGATGGAATACAATACTGGAAAGTGTGAGGTTATGCACTTTGGCAGGAAAAATCGTAGAGCAAGTTATTATCTTAATGGCAAGAAACTTGAAAGTACTGAAGTACAAAGGGATCTGGGGGTCCTGGTGCACGAAACTCAAAAGGTTAGTATGCAGGTGCAGCAAGTGATTAAGAAGGCCAATGGAATGTTGGCTTTCATTGCTAGGGGGATAGAATATAAAAATAGGGAGGTATTGCTTCAGTTGTACAAGGTATTGGTGAGACCACACCTGGAATACTGCGTACAGTTTTGGTGTCCATACTTAAGAAAGGACATACTTGCTCTCGAGTCAGTACAAAGAAGGTTCACTCGGTTAATCCCAGGGATGAGGGGATGGACATATGAGGAGAGGTTGAGTAGATTGGGACTCTACTCATTGGAGTTCAGAAGAATGAGAGGCGATCTTATTGAAACATATAAGATTGTGAAGGGGTTGGATCGGGTGGATGCGGGGAAGATGTTCCCGATGATGGGTGAAACTAGAACTAGGGGGCATAGTCTTAGAATAAGGGGCTGCTCTTTCAAAACTGAGATGAGGAGGAACTACTTCACTCAGAGGGTGGTAGGTCCATGGAATATGCTGCCCCAAAAAGCTGTAGAAGCTACATCATTACATAAATTTAAAACAGAAATAGACAGTTTCCTAGAAGTAAAGGGAATTAAGGGTTACGGGGAGCGGGCAGGAATTTGGACATGAGTCCAGGTTCGGATCGGTCATGGCCCTGTGGGTAGCGGAGCGGGCCCAGGGGCCATGTAGCCTGATCCTGCTCCTATTTCGTGTGTCTAATTCTGTTAGATTCAGGAGATGGTTCTGTGATAGTGGATTGGCGGTTAGGATCAGATCAGCCATGATCTTATTGAATGGCGGAGCAGGCTCGAGGGGCCGATTGGCCTACTCCTGCTCCTATTTCTTATGTTCTTATGTTCTTATAACCACTGGCATTTTTCAGCCGCCAACTCCGGCGCAACGAACGCAAATACAGCACTTTCGACCGGGAGTTGCTGGCGCTGTTCCTGGCCATCTGCCATTTCCATTTTTTGTTAGAAGGATGTCCCTTCACTGCGTTTGTAGATCACAAACCACTGACCTTCACCATGGCCAAGACCGCCGAACCGTGGTCGGCTCGACAGCAGTGACAGCTAACTTTCATTTCAGAATTCACGACAGACGTCCAACACGTAGCTGGCAAGGACAACTTGGTCGCCGATTGCCTTTCTCACACGACCGTACGGGCGGTCCAGCTGGGCATCGATTATGCCCTCATGGCTACCGATCAGGCATCCGACCCTGAAACACAGGCGTATCGCACCGACACCTCTAGCCTCCAACCGACCGATGTGCAGTTCCACGCTGCAGGCACCTCGTTACTCTGTGATGTCTCCATGGGAGATCCCCGCCCGATCGTTCCAGTCGCCTGGCCCGGCAAAGTTTTCGACGACATACATGGGCTTTCACATCCTGGCGTGAAGGCATCTCAAAAATTAATGCTGGCTAAGTTCGTCTGGAGAGGAATGCGTAAGGATATCCGCGACTGGGCTAACACCTGCGTCGTCTGTCAAACGTCTAAGGTGCAACATCACGTTAAGGCCCCATTGGCCACATTCGCAGTACCAGAACATCGATTCGACCATGTCAACGTGGACCTCGTCGGGCCACTTCCACCGTCACAGGGGTTCACACACATCCTCACCATGGTCAATCGTACTACTAGATGGCCAGAGGCAGTTCCTCTGGCATCTACTACGTCCGCTGATGTCGCCAGAGCATGCCTCTCCTCGTGGGTCGCACGTTTCGGCGTTCCGGCGGACATTTCTTCAGACCGCGGTCCACAGTTCTCTTCCGAGCTCTGGAACGCTGTGGCCCAGGGTCTCGGCACCAAGCTTCACCGCACCACGGCCTATCACCCGCAAGCAAACGGTTTGTGCGAACGTTTCCACAGATCGTTAAAGGCATCGACCCGCAAGCAAGCGGTTTGTGCGAACGTTTCCACAGATCGTTAAAGGCATCGCTGAGGGCCAGCCTCCAAGGCGCCGGATGGGTGGATAAGCTTCCGTGGGTCATGTTGAGTCTCCGCACGGCACCCAAAGAGGACCTGCAATCGTCCGCCGCGGAGCTCGTGTACGGCCAGCCACTCCGCGTACCGGGAGATTTCCTGCCGCTTCCAACTGAGCCGTGGTCCGCAGCCGACCAACTCAGCCGCCACCGGAAAACAGCCAGGGTTTTTGCGCCTATCCCAACTTCGCATCACAGCCTTCCATCTTCACACGTACCAGCGGAGTTAAAGAATGCTGAATTTGTATTCATTCGTCATGATGCCCATAGGGATCCGCTCAAGGCCCCTTACACAGGCCCTTTTTGTGTACTGGAGACAGGCGACAAGAGTTTCTCTGTGGACATCGGTGGTAAACCCGACCACATATCCATTGACCGTCTCAAACCGGCACACCTGGACATCGACCGACCAGCAGAGACCGCACAGCCACCACGACGTGGTCGACCTCCTGCTGCATCCACGCCAGACCGAAGGCTTCCATCCGCCAGCCCACCCGCTGTTCAACAACGTCCACTCCAAGAATACAGGAGTCGCTCTGACAGGCTTGTCAGACCTCCTAGTCAATTGACTTTTACTGTTAAAGACAATTCTGGGGGGGCGCATGTGGCGGAGCCACCAGGGGGACTCTGATCTAATGTACATAATTATCTTTAACAAATTATTAGGTACAGAATGAATCTGTATCTTTGTTCATTTCATTGCATGTACATAGCGCGGTCCCTTTAAGAATGAGACCAAACGCGATGACGTCATCACATGGATCACGTGATCCTCCAGCGGCGGGAAAACATGATGACGTCATGACGTCAGGCTGGGGAGCCGCCCTAGCCAGTCCTCGTGGAGCCAGCAAAGAGTACAGACCTGTAACGTAGTTCTCCTGTGTTTTCGTTTTAAACTCTGTTGATTAGTATTAAACATTGTTTGTTTGATAGACTGACTCGACCTCAGTCCTTTAGTTAGGAATCTAGCCATTCCTACAAAGCTATCAAATCAGTGATGCACTTAATCTGATATTGGAATACTGATCTGCTTCTGAGGTTTTGAACACAAAATTGTTGTGTACAGTTTTCTAAAAGACACTAATACGCTTGCTAAAGCTCAAAACATTACATGCATCATGTGTGTGTGCATAAGGTGATCCACATGCAAATTCCACGCAAAAATACCCATGATTCTCGTATAAGAGGGCCAACATTACAAAGCTCTCGCCACCAAAATCCACACCATGTCACCACAAGTGCGTTCTCTCTACTCTTTCCCATTTTAACCAGTATGTTGTCAGCTGTTGCTGAGCGCTTGTAGTGCTGTGACATTTAAAAGGCAACTCTCCCCCCCAGCTTCAGTCCTGGCTACTACTATTAAGCGTAAATCTCCTCTCCCCTTTATATGCTGCTGAGCTATCTCTCATTTTAAATATGCAGTGGGAGTCGGGAGAAAAAGTTGCAGTTAAATATCATAGCACTAGTGGAGCAGAGCAACAGCTGACAGCAACAGTGGATAGCACGTCAGTGGCTTGGTAATACTAGTTCTCCACTATCATCAGTGAAACTGCTTCAGTAGGAGGAAAACCTGTCAGGAATAATAGCTGAGGGAATATATAAGGTGTCAATCTTAACCCACCCACCTCCCTCGCTCCACCTGCAAGAACAGGATGGGGAGTCTTTAAAATGGAGCATTCCCACTGGAATCTCTCTGGCCACCATTTTAACTGCTCACTGCAGTTAGGTGGTGAAGCGCCTGCCAAAAGCTGGCAAGAGCCTTAAATGTATGTAAATCAGGGTCCCATTATGTTAATGAGACTTCAATTGCATTTTAATCCAGACCCGAGAGGGAAAGCTTCACCTTTCCTGCCAGGTGAAGACAGGTTGGCAGCTGTTGGGAGGACAAAGAGGCTCATGAAGGTAAGTGGAAAACTTTCCTTTGTGGGACCAGAAGAAACAGCTTTTCCTGCTCAGGACTCACCCACTCCCGCCACCCACCCCACCCCCAACTTCCCTCCCGCAAGACTATCCTGAAACCCACTCCCACGACTTACCTGCTTGCTGGCGTGTCTTCACAGAATCACAGAAATCACAGAAACCCCACAGTGCAGATAGAGGCCATTTCGGCCCATCGAGCCTGCACCGACACATATCCCACCTGATCCCCATAACCCCTACGCCAACACATATCCCACCCTATCCCCGTAACCCCACGTATTTAATCCCCCTAACACTAAGGGTCAATTTATCATAGCCAATCAACCTAACCCGCACATCTTTGGGAGGAAACCGGAGCACCCGGAGGAAACCCACGCAAACACGGAGAGAATGTGCAAGCTCCACACAGACAGTCACCCGAGGCCGGATTCGAACCCGGGTCCCTGGCGCTGTGAGGCAACAGTGCTAACCACTATGGCCGCCTGAACTTCCTCTACCACCTGCCAACCAGTTGCCGCATTCTAGCCTTTTCGGGTGGGCAGCTGACCAGTGGTATGCAGATGAGGCCCAGTAGTTAAAATACCCCAGGCCTCAAACTTAGGCCTGTGAGTATGTCTGCACTTGACCTGCCTGCTCAAAACCCACTGGGGGCAACAATAAATCCCATAGTTGCCCACTTCACCACTCTTATCCCCAAACATGGACAAAAAATTCTAGTCTCTATGCACAAATATATATTGTAATTATCGCACACATTATTTCAATTCTTCTCGGCAAGTACATGAACTTCTCTAGGCCACCTGGAATTATGCATCTATCTCTACTCATAGAGCACCAGTTACTATACCATTCAATCAAGAAGAATCAGAAACATACATATAAAGCTAGCCATGTACTGTTAAGATTATCAAAGAACTCAGGAGCATACCCACCTCAGACCACAAATAACCAGATGTATACTCCACCATAAGGAATTACACAGCATCCAGCGATGGAAATAAAATATCTTTTAAAAATGTTTTAAAATGCTCAGGTGCATATTCCAACACCAGAGATTATCAATGTCTACTGTGGAGCATCATTCATGAAAATAATATTATTTTCTGTGGCCCCTCCCACAAGACAGCCACTTGCTCACCCTATTGTTAAGGTGAGGCAATACTACTGTCATATAGAATGAGATCTAAAGATGACAGCGAGATGGTAACTTCAGTTCCTTAAATCCAGGTTCAGTTACTTTCTAATCTCAAATTCCACAGATAAATGATTAAATAAGATTAAAACCTGGATTTAATGAACTGTGTTACCATCTCGCTGTCATCCGTGGGTCTCTTTCTTTATAGGATGTAACTGGTAAAATAGATAAGGGAGAACCAGTGGATGTGGTGTATTTGGACTTTCAGAAGGCTTTCGATAAGGTCCCGCATAAGAGATTAGCGTGTCTGTGACAAGTGTCTGCTGCTACAGGAACTCCAGCTCCATGTTGATGAGCTGGAGTCTGAGCTTCAGACACTGCAACACATCAGGGAGGGGGAGAAGTACCTGGACTCTGTATCAGGAGGTGGTCACACCTATGAAATTAATTAATTCAGATGTAGCCCATGGTCAGGGACAGGACGGTGTAACTATGAGTGAGGCAGGTACGGGGATCCAGGAGGTAGAGCTGGAGGAGCCACAGCCCTGGCTCTTGTCCAACAGGTTCGAGGTTCTTACTCCCTGTGGGGACGGGAGCAGGGACTGCAGGGAGGATGAGCAACCTGGTCACAGCACCGTGGAACGGGGGGCCATTCAAGAGGTGGGAGTAAATAGAAATGTTGTAGTGGTAGGGGATAGTATTATTAGGGGGATAGATAGAGTTCTCTGCAGCCGAGAGCAAGAGTCCCGAAGGCTGTGTTGCCTACCCGGTGCCAGGGTTAAGGACATCTCCTCTGGGCTGGAAAGAAACTTGCAGTGGGAGGGGGTGGATCCAGTTGTCGTGGTCCATGTTGGTACAAACGACGTAGATAGGACTAGGAAGCCGGTTCTTTTAAAGGAGTATGAGCAGCTAGGGGTCAAATTAAAAAACAGAACCTCAAGGGTAATAATCTCTGGATTATTACCTGAGCCACGAGCGAATTTGGCTAGGACAAATAAAATTAGAGAGTTAAATGCGTGGCTCAAAGACTGGTGTGGGAGAAATGGGTTTTGCTTCCTGGGACACTGGCACCAGTACTGGGGCAGGAGGGAGCTGTTCCGTTGGGACGGGCTTCACTTGGCCAGTGCTGGGACTAGAGTCCTAGCGGATCATATAACTAGGGCTGTAGAGAGGGCTTTAAACTAACTAGTGGGGGGGAGGTTCCTAGAGAGCAAATAATAAAAATGACAACAGAAGCAGTGGTAGCAGTGGGGAAATTAAAAACCAGAGCATGTCAGGAATGGGCAGAAGATATGGAGTAAAAGGTAAAGTAATAAAAAGGGCAAAAACAGGAACTAGGTGTCACAAAACATATTTGAAAGTTCTCTATCTGAATGCACGTAGCATTCGTAACAAAATAGACGAGTTAATGGCATAAATAACTACATATGGGTATGATCTTGTGGCCATTACAGAAACATGGCTGCAGGGTGACAATGCCTGGGAATTAAACATACCAGGTTATTTAATGTGGTAAACCACTGTTTGTATTCCACTGTGTACATGCCTGGACATGCCTCGGCTGACTCCTCCCACAAGTCCTAGTATAAAGGTGACTGCTCCCCAGCCCTTTGTATTTCTGGACCGGTCGACCACTCGAGGCAGACCTTCATTCTTTTGTTAATAAAAGCCTTTAGTTACTCTCTTAACTCTCAGTCTTTTATGAGTAATTGATAGCGCATCAATTTTATTAACAAAATTTTTATAATGGAGAAGATCCTCACACCAGCATGCCTGGACTTAGATCATCGGGAGGCGGACTCATCCACCAAGTTTACTCACTGGCTTAAGTGTTTCGAAAAATTCCTGACCGCCTCCGCAGCAATCAAATCGGACGAGGACAAACTGGATGTCCTGACCTCCAAAGTGAACCACCGAGTGTACTCGGTCATCCAAGACGCGTCCTCGTATGCGGACGCTATCAAGCTCCTCAAGGACCAGTACACGCGCCCAGTGAACGAAGTGTACGTCAGGCACCTTCTGGGGAGTCGTAAACAACAACCTGGGGAATCGACCGTGGAATACCTTCAGGCACTGTCTGTGCTTGGCCGGGCCTGTTGTTGTAAGGATGTAAAGGCCGCCGTGTACACAGAGGAACTTATCCGGGACGCTTTTGTAGCGGGCCACAGATCCAATTACACCCGACAGCGACTGTTGGAGCAGAGTGACCTCGACCTCAACAAGGCCTCTGAACTCGCACTATCATTGGATGCAGCCTACCGGGGCATGGATGCCTACTCCTCTGCACCGTGGACGCCGCGGGGAATGACAGCCTGGGACACGGTAAGACCGCCTCATAGCGCCGTGCCACCCCAGCCACACCCCAGCAACGGCCCAACTACTGCAGCAGTGTCCCAAGGCCAGACAGCAGTGCCCCAAGGCCAGAAATGCTACTTCTGTGGCCAGGCAAAACACCCAAGAGCGCGCTGCCCGGCGAAAAACGCGATCTGCTCGGGCTGCGGGAAGAAGGGACACTACGCTAACGTCTGCAGGGCCAAAGCCACCCCGAACCCCAGCAGCGCCGCGTGTGGGCCATGCGGGCCGCCATCTTGGGCCTCCCCGGCCATGTGCGAACCACCGGTACAGCAGCCATTTTGGACGCCTCCAGCCACATGGGGTTCATGGACGCCGCCATCTTGGATGACAGCCGGAACGCAGCAGGCCCCCAACACCGCCTCATCTGATACCCGCAGCGACACACCGACCCCTACACTGGCATCCGTTACACTGGACCAAGCGAGACCGCACCAGCTGGCCAGTTCCACAATGGACATTAAGGTAAATGGCCACGATGCAATCTGCCTTTTTGACTCTGGGAGCATGGAGAGCTTCATCCACCCCGACATGGTGCGGCGTTGCTCTCTCCCAGTCCTGCTTGCGCACCAGCGGATTTCTATGGCCTCCGAGTCCCAGTCGGCGGACATCGGCGGCTACTGCATAGTGACACTCGTAGTAGACGGGACCGTGTACGATCATTTTAAACTTCTGGTCCTGCCCGACCTCTGCGCTGCCGTCCTGCTGGGGTTAGATTTTCAGTGCCACCTTAAAAGTGTTACGATGGCGTACGGTGGACCCCTACCCCCACTCACAGTCCGCAGCCAGCAGCTCCCAAATTGCCCGCCGCGCGGCAACCTCTCCACACTCAGAGTCACCCCCCCCCCACTGTTTGCTAACCTCACCCCCGACTGTAAGCCCATCGCCACAAAGAGCAGGCGATACAGTGCCGGGGACAGGGTTTTCATTAAAACCGAAGTGGAGCGGCTCCTGAAGGAAGGGATTATTGAGGGCAGCACCAGCCCCTGGCGAGCCCAGGTTGTGGTCGATAAGACCGGCGAGAAGCAGCGCCTGGTCATCGACTACAGCCAGACAATAAATCGCTACACCCTGCTGGACGCCTACCCACTCCCCCGCATAGCTGATATGGTCAACCAGATCGCGCAGCACCGCGTCTTCTCGACCATTGACCTGAAATCAGCGTACCACCAGCTCCCTATCCGCCCTGAGGACCGCCAGTATACTGCCTTTGAGGCAAGCGGCCGCCTCTACCACTTCCTTAGGGTTCCCTTTGGCGTCACCAACGGGGTCTCCGTCTTCCAAAGGGAGATGGACCGGATGGTAGATCAAAATGCGTTGCAGGCCACTTTCCCATATCTGGACAATGTGACCATCTGCGGCCGTGACTTGCAGGACCATGACGCAAACCTCGAAAAATTCCTCCGCACCGCCCAACTCCTGAACCTGACATATAACAAGGAGAAGTGCATATTCCGCACAAACCGCCTCGCCATCCTTGGCTGTGTTGTGGAACACGGAGTCATCGGCCCCGACCCCGACCGGATGCGTCCCCTTATGGAACTCCCACTGCCCCACTGCCTCAAGGCCCTGAAGAGGTGCCTAGGGTTTTTCTCCTATTATGCCCAGTGGGTCCCCTACTATGCGGACAAGGCCCATCCGCTGATCAAGTCCACCTCTTTTCCCTTGACGGCAGAGGCCCGCTTAGCCTTCCACCGTATCAAGGAAGACATTGCCAAAGCCACCATGCACGCAGTGGACGAATCCATCCCCTTCCAGGTGGAAAGCGACGCGTCCGACTTTGCCCTGGCCGCTACCCTCAATCAGGCGGGGAGACCCGTGGCCTTCTTTTCACGAACCCTCCAAGGCCCGGAGACCAGACACTCCGCTGTTGAGAAGGAGGCCCAGGCGATTGTGGAGGCTGTGCGTCATTGGAGGCACTACCTGGCCGGAAAACGATTTACCCTGCTCACTGACCAACGTTCAGTTGTTTTCATGTTTAACAGCAAGCAGAGGGGCAAAATCAAAAATGACAAGATCTTGAGGTGGAGAATCGAACTTTCCACCTACAATTACGAGATCTTGTACCGGCCCGGGAAGCTCAATGAACCCCCGGATGCGCTATCGCGTGGCACCTGCGCCAGCGCGCAGATCGATAGACTGCGGGCCCTCCACAATGACCTCTGCCACCCGGGGGTCACCAGGTTCTTCCACTTCATCAAGGCCCGCAACCTGCCTTACTCTATTGAGGAGGTCAGGACCATGACCAGGAACTGCCAAGTCTGCGCTGAGTGCAAACCGCACTTTTATAGACCAGACAGGGCCCACCTGATAAAAGCCACTCGCCCCTTCGAGCGCCTGAGCGTTGACTTTAAAGGGCCTCTCCCCTCCTCTGACCGCAATGTGTACTTCCTCAATATTATTGATGAGTACTCCCGTTTCCCGTTCGCCATCCCCTGCCCGGACATGACCAGTGTCACGGTCATTAAATGTCTGAACGACCTCTTCACCCTGTTCGGTTTCCCCAGCTATATCCATAGCGACCGGGGCTCATCGTTTATGAGCGACGAACTCCGTCAGTACCTGCTAACTAGGGGTATTGCCACAAGCAGGACCACCAGTTACAACCCCCGGGGGAACAGACAGGTGGAAAGAGAAAATGCGACAGTTTGGAAGGCCGCCCTGCTAGCCTTAAAGTCTAGGGGCCTTCCAACCTCCCGCTGGCAGGATGTGCTCCCCGATGCGCTCCACTCTATTCGGTCACTGCTCTGCACTGCCACTAACGCCACTCCTCATGAGAAAATGTTTGTCTTCCCAAGGAAGTCCACATCGGGGACATCGCTACCGCCATGGCTGACGTCCCCAGGGCCGGTCCTACTGAGAAGGCACGTGAGGACCCATAAAACGGACCCCCTGGTCGAGAGGGTCGACCTCCTCCACGCCAACCCCCAGTATGCTTACATTGCATACCCGGACGGGCGGGAGGACACAGTCTCCATAAGAGACCTTGCACCCTCGGGGGCCGCAGTAACCCACTACTCACTACCACCCCCCCCACGATCCGATATCCAGCCCCAGCAGACGGCAGACCTGGGCCCCGCGACCCGCTCGACATCTACGAGGACGACACGCCTGTGCCACAGCCTACGCAGGACTCGACGCCGGAAGCTCCACTACCCCTGCCGTCGCCACGCTGATCACAGCGGCAGACAAGGCCTCCGGAGAGACTCCAATACATTAACTTTTAATACACTTCACCCCGCCGGACTCAATTTTAAACAAGGGGTGAATGTGGTAAACCACTGTTTGTATTCCACTGTGTACATGCCTGGACATGCCTCGGCTGACTCCTCCCACAAGTCCTAGTATAAAGGTGACTGCTCCCCAGCCCTTTGTATTTCTGGACCGGTTGACCACTCGAGGCAGACCTTCATTCTTTTGTTAATAAAAGCCTTTAGTTACTCTCTTAACTCTCAGTCTTTTATGAGTAATTGATAGCACATCATTTAACGATTAGGAAGGACAGGCAGGAAGGAAGGGGAGGTGGGGTGGCTATGTTAATAAAGGAAGGAATCACTGTAATACAGAGAAATGATATTGGGTCAAAAGATCAGGATAATGAAACAGTTTGGGTGGAGGTAAGGAATAATAAGGGGAAAAAAACACTAGTGGGCGTAGTCTATAGGCCTCCGAACAGTTGCAACTCTGTTGGACGGAGTATCAATCAGGAAATAGTTGAGGCTTGTAATACGGGAACATCTATAATTATGGGGGATTTTAACTCATATTAATTGGACAAATCAAATTGGGCAGGGCTGCCTTGAGAATGAGTTCATTGAGTGTATTAGGGATGGGTTTCTTGAGCAGTATGTAACTGAACCGACCAGGGGGCAAGCAACCTTAGATCTGGTCCTGTGTAACGAGACAGGATTAATTAAAAATGTCCTAGTAAAGGATCCCCTTGGAATGAGTGATCATAACATGGTTGAATTCCATATTCAATTAGAGGGTGAGAAGGTTGGATCTCAAACAAGCGTGCTAAGCTTGAATAAAGGAGACTATGAAGGTATGAGAGCGGAATTGAGTAGAGTGGATTGGGAAAACAGATTAACGGGTAAGACGATACATGATCAGTGGTGTACATTTAAGGAGTTATTTTACAACTTCCAAAAAATATACATTCCACTGAGGAGAAAAGGGTGTAAAAGAAAAGACAGCCATCCGTGGCTAAGTAAAGAAATTAAGGATAGTATTCGACTAAAAACAAGGGCATATAAAGTAGCCAAATCTAGTGGGAGGATAGAGGATTGGGAAAACTTTAAAAGACAGCAAAAAATAACAAAAAGATTGATTAAGAAAGGGAAGATAGATTATGAAAGTAAATTAGCAAAAAATATAAAAAGAGATAGTAAGAGTTTTTATAGTTATATAAAAAGAAAAAGGGTGGCTAAAGTAAATGTTGGTCCCTTAGAGGATGAGACCGGGAAATTAATGGTGGGAAATATGGAGATGGCAAAAACACTGAATGAATATTTTGTATCAGTCTTTACAGTAGAGGACACTAAGAATATCCCACCACTGGACAAACAGGGGGCTATAGGGGGGGAGGAGCTAAACACGATCAAAATCACTAAGGAAGTGGTACTTGGTAAAATAATGGGACTCAAGACGGAACAATCCCCTGGACCTGATGGCTTACATCCTAGGGTCTTGAGGGAAGTGGCGGTAGGGATTGTGGATGCATTGGTAATAATTTTCCCAAACTCCCTGGACTCAGCAAAGGTCCCGGCAGACTGGAAAACGGCTAATGTAACACCCTTATTTAAAAAGGGCAGTAGACAGAAGGCTAACATCTGTGGTAGGTAAAATTTTGGAGTCCATTATTAAGGAGACAGTAACAGGACATTTGGATAATCATAATTTAATAGGACAAAGTCAGCATGGTTTTATGAAGGGGAAGTCATGTTTGACAAATTTGCTGGAGTTCTTTGAGGAAGTAACATATAGGGTGGATAAAGGGGAACCA
Organism: Somniosus microcephalus; assembly: GCF_052327205.1. NCBI lineage: Eukaryota > Metazoa > Chordata > Chondrichthyes > Squaliformes > Somniosidae > Somniosus > Somniosus microcephalus. The sequence continues at coordinate 84,703,705 of NC_140988.1, forward strand.
GTGGACGTAGTGTATTTAGACTTCCAAAAGGCATTTGACAAGGTGCCACACAAAAGATTATTGCTTAAGATAAAAAATCACGGGATTGGGGGTAATATTCTGGCATGGATAGAGGATTGGCTATCTAACAGAAGGCAGAGAGTTGGGATAAATGGTTCATTCTCAGACTGGCAATCAGTAACTAGTGGTGTTCCGCAGGGGTCAGTGCTGGGTCCCCAACTCTTTACAATCTATATTAACGATTTGGAGGAGGGGACCGAGTGTAACATATCAAAGTTTGCAGATGATACTAAGATGGGAGGGAAAGTAGTGAGTGAGGAGGACATAAAAAACCTGCAAGGGGACATCGACAGGCTAAGTAAGTGGGCAGAGATTTGGCAGATGGAATACAATACTGGAAAGTGTGAGGTTATGCACTTTGGCAGGAAAAATCGTAGAGCAAGTTATTATCTTAATGGCAAGAAACTGGAAAGTACTGAAGTACAAAGGGATCTGGGGGTCCTGGTGCACGAAACTCAAAAGGTTAGTATGCAGGTGCAGCAAGTGATTAAGAAGGCCAATGGAATGTTGGCTTTCATTGCTAGGGGGACAGAATATAAAAATAGGGAGGTATTGCTTCAGTTGTACAAGGTATTGGTGAGACCACACCTGGAATACTGCATACAATTTTGGTGTCCACACTTAAGAAAAGACATACTTGCTCTCGAGTCAGTACAAAGAAGGTTCACTCGGTTAATCCCGGGGATGAGGGGATGGACATATGAGGAGAGGTTGAGTAGATTGGGACTCTTCTCATTGGAGTTCAGAAGAATGAGAGGTGATTTTATTGAAACATATAAGATTGTGAAGGGGTTGGATCGGGTGGATGCGGGGAAGATGTTCCCGATGATGGGTGAAACTAGAACTAGGGGGCATAGTCTTAGAATAAGGGGCTGCTCTTTCAAAACTGAGATGAGGAGGAACTACTTCACTCAGAGGGTGGTAGGTCCATGGAATATGCTGCCCCAAAAAGCTGTAGAAGCTACATCATTACATAAATTTAAAACAGAAATAGACAGTTTCCTAGAAGTAAAGGGAATTAAGGGTTACGGGGAGCGGGCAGGAATTTGGACATGAGTCTAGGTTCGGATCGGACATGGCCCTGTGGGTAGCGGAGCGGGCCCAGGGGCCGTGTAGCCTGATCCTGCTCCTATTTCGTGTGTCTAATTCTGTTAGATTCAGGAGATGGTTCAGTGATAGTAGATTGGCGGTTAGGATCAGATCAGCCATGATCTTATTGAATGGCGGAGCAGGCTCGAGGGGCCGATTGGCCTACTCCTGCTCCTATTTCTTATGTTCTTATGTAAAGTTAAGGCAAATGGGATTGGGGGCAAGGTACTAACTTGGATAGAGAACTGGTTGGCAGACAGGAAGCAAAGAGTTGGAATAAACGGGTCTTTTTCCGAGTGGCAGGCAGTGACTACAGGGATTGGTCCTAGGACCCCAGCTATTCACAATATATATTAATGATCTAGATGAGGGAACTAGATGTAATATCTCCAAGTTTACAGATGACACAAAGCTGGGTGGGCGTGTGTGCTGTGAGGAAGGTGCCGAGAAACTCCAGTATGATTTGGACAGGTTGGGTGACTGGGCAGATGCATGGCAGATGTAGTATAATGTGGATAAATGCGAGGTTATCCACTTTGGTGGCAAAAACAGGAAGGCAGATTATCTGAACGGCAATAGATTGGGAGAAGGGGAAGTGCAACGAGACCTGGGTGTCCTTGTGCACCAGTCGCTGAAGGTAAGCATGCAGGTGCAGCAGGCGGTTAAGAAGGCAAATGGTATGTTGGCCTTCGTAGCAAGAGGGTTCGAGTACAGGAACAAGGATGTCTTGCTGCAGTTGTACAGGGCCTTGGTGAGACCACACCTTGAGTATTGTGTGCAGTTTTGGTCGCCTTATCTGAGGAAGGATGTTCTTGCCATGGATGGAGTACAGCAAAGATTCACCAGACTGATACCTGGGATGGCAGGAATGACGTATGAGGAGAGATTGGGTCGATTGGGCTTATACTCGCTGGAGTTTCGAAGAATGAGAGGGGATCTCATTGAAACTTATAAAATTCTAACAGGACTAGAAAGACTAGATGCAGGAAGGATGTTCCCAATGGCCAGGGAGTCCAGAACCAGGGGTCACAGTCTAAGGTTAAGGGGTAAGCAATTTAGGACAGAGATGAGGAGGAATTTCTTCACCCAGAGAATGGTGAACCTGTGGAATTCTCTACCACAGAAGGCAGTTGAGGCCAATTCATTAAATATATTCAAGAAGGATATATTTCTTAAGGCTAAAGGGATCAAGGGATATGGGGAGAAGGCAGTGATAGGGTACTGAATTTGGATGATCAGCCATGATCTCATTGAATGGCGGACCAGGCTCGAGGGGCTGAATGGCCTACTCCTGCTCCTATCTTCTATGTTTCTATGACAGTATTATTGCCTCGCAGGCAGAAAAAAATTAAATTATTTCAATATTCAAAGACCAGGTCCACTCTATAGCAATATTGTGTATCATGCAGCGTACTATCATTTGTCGTCCTTCTTGGAATAAACTCCTGTAATACATCCCGCCCGATTTTCCTTTCTATTGACTTATAGAATAGAATCATTGAATGATACAGCTCGGAATTCGGCCCATCGTGCCTGGTCTGGCTCTTTGAAAGAGCTATCTAATTAGTCCCACTCTCCCACTCTTTCCCCATAGTCAATTCCCTTTTGAAAGTTACTGTTGAATCTGATCCTCCACCCTTTCAAGCAATGCATTCCAGATCATAACAACTCGCTGCATTAAGAAATTTCTCCTCATCTCTCCTCGTTCTTTTGCCAATTATCTAACATCTGTGTCCCTTGTTACCAATCCTCTTGCCAGTGGAAACAGTTTCTCCTTATTTAGTCCATCAATAAAGTATGTACTTCAATGGGGAATAAAAATCAGGTGTGGCATATAATGGGCAGCCAATCTGATCTTGCCCATTTTACAGCCCCACTGAAGTTGAAAGTTCTGGTCCACATCCCCAAAGAGCCAACATCTATCTTTTCTTCTTCATATGCCGTCACTGATGTTATGTGGTAGGCAAAAACAGCACCCAAGTTAGCCACAGAAAAATTCCACAAACAGAAAATGAGATGAATAACCAGTTACCAGTTGAACTCTTTTTGGAGGTACTGGTTGATGGAGGAACACAAGGAGAACTCCATTCTCTTCTTCAAATAGTGCAATGGCATATTAACATTCAGCTGAAGAAACTAATTGGCTCTGCCTTTAATGTCTCATCCAAAAGACAGATAAGATGCAGCAATGTCTCCAATCATATGGTTAATGATGCGCTGTGTCTTTGGGAAGCCAACAATTTGAAAATTCTTTGTCTGTCTCTGCTGCTGATGTTGATGGTCACTACTGAAGTGCATATAGGTGGGTGTGTGTCAATACGTGGTTCCATTGGCCTCATTAATGAAGCTGCAAACAGCAAAATAGCTGACTCCTGAGATGTCTCCTGTGGGTTCCTGTAAGAACTCTGTGGCATAAAGATTGAGGGCAATGGTGACTTTCACTGTCACTGCTAGTGCTGCGTAGACCGTTGGCTGTTCTGCAGGTATTTATGGGCCAGATGACACATTTCAGTTAGAACATGCCTGCTGGGCTTGAGCCTAAACAGGCACAGTTCCTCGGTCAGATCTAGATAGCTGTTTCTGTTGCAGGTTATGATCCTCTGTGCCTTCTGCGTTCTAAGGTCACTCTCTCCTCTTCCTCCGCTAACAGAAACCTGGCAGTGGCTGCTGCACCTGCACTGCAGTAAACTGCTCAGTATGACATCCTGTGACTGCGGCATTGATACTTTGAAATCTTCCTTTTTATTGAGTTGACTAATGCTACAAATGACCTGTAACTCTTTCAGAAGCCTCCCATGAAGCGTAATTGTGCAAACGTGTCCCGCGACTGACCTTTAACAAGGCCTTTGTGATGGAAGCAGACCACTCTCTTACCCCAAGCTGTAAAATCTCCGTGTTATATCTTAATATTAAATTTTATATAGGCCAATATATTGTGATTTTAAAATCCAATTGTATCAGCTGCTGCTTTCTGAATGGAATGCGCTTTTGTTCTTTACGTGGAATAACTAAGTTAAAGCGATACACTATGGACCTGAACTTGCTCGACTCTTTGGTACACTCCAGCCAGCACTCCTGGTCACACCAGTATACCTGCCCAACCTTGCAAAAAGCATGGCCCACCTGGGGGCCTAGGCTGGGATCAGGACTTTGACCCCTGCAGATGAGGAGCCTAAAAACTGTTGGGAGGTGGGGGCCGGGTTAAAGTGACCCCCTTTGTATAGGAGCTGCTTGGGCACACAGGCTACATCTCCGGAGTGGTCATCTAACACCCCCCCCCTCCCCCACCCCCCCAGGGCCAGCTGTCTACTGGCAGTATTTTGGGTCTCTTTGTTGAAGAGGGGTGCTGACAATGAGTCTCCACACCACCAAAAGCCTGATCTTAAGAACTGATCTCTGCCAGTGGCAGAGTTCTGTAAAGGGTATGATCCCAGCATAACTGGTGAGATCGTGACCCTGTGGATTTTCCAGGGTAATATTGGTGGCATCATGCTTGCTGCCTTTCAGGGAGAACAGAAGTCCATGGTGGGCAGCCCATGTAATCGCCGATGTGTTACAACTCAGTAAAAGGGCAATTGTCAGTCTTGAACTCGCTATTCCTGGTCACAGAATGATTAAGCGTACTCATTTCTGATGAGTGGAAGAGTGACTCTGCCTGCAGAAACTGCACTTTCCTGCAAATATGAATACACAGAGTCAAAAATGAACTCACATTGTAACATTATTGAGCACAAAATGGCTTTTTTCCTCCCTTTTTGCTAGTCACCGTGCAACAGGCCAAAGCTGCACAGACAGTTATGAATAATTGTTCAAATGACCTCACAAAATTGCAGCCAGTCAACTCACAGCAATATGATAGCAAAAAACTGCAGATGCTGGAAATCTGAAAAAACAGAAAATGCTGGAAATACTCAGCAGGCCAGGCAGCATCCGTGGAGAGAGAAACAGAGTTAACGTTTCAGGTCTGGGACCCTTCATCAGAACTGGAAAAAGCTGGAGATGTAACAGATATTAAGCAGGTGCAGAGACAGGGGGTGGGGGGGTTTAAGGAGGGGAGGAAGGAATTGAAAGAATATCCTGTACTTTTGTAAGAGGCAGGAAAGATAAAATGTTGAAAATGGGAATGGCAAAAATCATACAGCATAAAAAATGGGGGCAGGGATAATTATCTGAAATTGTTGAACTCGATGTTGAGTCCGGCAGGCTGTAAAGTGCCTAATCGAAAGATGAGGTGCTGTTCCTCGAGCTTACGTTGAGCTTCATTGGAACAATGTAATAGGCCGAGGACAGAGAGATCAGAGCGGGAGTGAAGCGGCACCCTGGTCCACTCCTCAATCACCCCTAACAGCCATTCTCCTTCGCCTGGCACCTTCCCGTGCAAGCGCAGGAGATGCAACACATGCCATTTTACCTCCTCCCATCCCATTGTCCAGGGCCCCAAACACCCCTTCCAACAGCGATTTACTTGTACTTCTTGCAATTTAATATACTGTATTCGCTGCTCACAATGTGGTCTCCTCTACATTGGGGAGACCAAACGCAGATTGGGTGACCGCTTTCCGGAACACCTCCGTTCAGTCCGTAAGGGTGACCCTGAGCTGCCGGTCGCCTGTCACTTTAATTCGCCGCTTCACTCCCGCTCTGATCTCTCTGTCCTCGGCCTATTGCATTGTTCCAATGAAGCTCAACGTAAGCCCGAGGAACAGCACCTCATCTTTCGATTAGGCATTTTACAGTCTGCCGGACTCTACATTGAGTTCAACAATTTCAGATAATTATCCCTGCCCCCATTTTTCATGCTGTATGATTTTTGCCACACCCACTTGCAACATTTTATCTTTCCTGCCTCTTACAAAAGTACAGGATGTTCTTTCAATTCCTTCCTCATCTCCTAAACACTTCCCCCCCCCCCCTCCCGTCTCTGCATCTGCTTAATATCTGTTACATCTCCAGCTTTTTCCAGTTCTGATGAAGGGTCCCAGACCTGAAACGTTAACTCTGTTTCTCGCTCCACGGATGCTGCCTGGCCTGCTGAGTATTTCCAGCATTTTCTGTTGTTATTTCAACTCACAGCAATGTTGGCTATCTTTCATGCCATCTGCTAGGCAGAATAGCCTAAATTATACCTGAACCTCAAAATCAGTTTTGCTCCTTTCCCTGACTCCCTATGTGGTTCCCTACCATTGTTTCGAAAAAAAGAGAACATTATATGCCCATAGGCAGTGCTGGCTTTTCACTTAGGCATGAACTCTGGTTCATACTGTGATCAAGTGCCCCTTGTCTCAGGGTGGCCAGCACTTGCATCACCCCTTTGTGTTCTTGAAACCGATTCAATCCAGCCAACCGAAGGCAATTCAGCGCTCTAGTGTACTTTTACTGTCAGATTCACCAAACAAAATAGGTTTACTCCAAACTTTTCACAGACCAATGGAACCTATGGGGGGTAATTTTAACCTACCAGGATGGGCAGGAGAGCGGCGAGAATGGGGTTAAATTCTTAAGAATGGGAAACCCGACCCCAACCTACCGAGAAGGTGGCTACTTCCGGTTTAACCAGAGCGGGTTGGGGGGTCGGACGAGTAACTCGCTCTCGAGGGGTGGGTTAATCATTATAATATTTAAATGAGGTAGCATGCATCAGACTTTAGCAGCCGTTTGGATTTAACAGCTGCAAGCCGGGTTTGCTGGGGTTTAGGAAACCCAGCAGCTGAAGGGAGCTGAGAAGCATCGGGTCCAGCAGATAAGCACTGCTTGTGGGTCAAGGAGGAGCCATGATCTGCCTCCCTCCTCACGATCTCCAGACCTCCTCTCACAATCTGCTGTCTCCCCTTCTTCAAAAGGTAATGCAAGCCAAAATGTTCTCCTTAATGCCAAATTTTAAATTAAATTGGCAAAGCAGAAAATGGCATTGTGTTAATCAACTTTATCAACTGAAAATAAGGCCTCAGAGCAGTACATGTCTGCGACTGGTAATACTGACATCCCACAGTTGTGATAAATAACTAACTTACAGAATACAGGCAAGTCACATTTTACAAAGTGGATCTAATTGTAGATGATGAAGAGAACAGCTACTTTGGGACCACTATCAATTCTATTCCAATCCCACAACATATCACAAGACGTGAGATGAGGTTATGGAGCAGCTGAATGCAATCTCTTTATAAGGAAGACATGGTTGAATGTCAGAAAACGTTTTGTTGACATTAGACTGCCAAAGAGAAGGTTTCATTCAATCAACTACAGGCTTACATAGTAGCAAGCAGACGACCACCCATGCTTAGGAAATATCCTCAGTTGTGTGCTCGGAGAATACTCGGTTCCCGGGTGCAAAGCAGGGGGAAATATTGGATGCAGACCCATTACGCCAAGTCTCTACTTCATTTGGGTTGCTCAGGGATTTCATGGGAAATCCTGACAGCAGGTAGAGTGGCTCCATCTACATCAGGAACAACCATGTTAACGAGGTGGAAGGGGGCAGAACTGGCCATCCCATCTTATTTTCCTGTCAGATCACCAACTCGTTGGCTGCTTGAGGATCATTATTCCAAGTGCAGCAACATTTTGTCTACATTGCTTTCATTTCTACCAATGAGGCTGCATTTCTAGGAAATGCAAGTTTCAAAAACATTGGGGCGGAAATTCCTTTAGGCCTGTTTACGGGCTTGAAATGTGCGCCATGCATGACGATGGCCAGTTTAAGAAAAGGTCCTAAAACAGGCAATAGGCCCCTCACTCACATATGTAAGGGGCCCAAAGCCTGTATTAGGTGGCTGCCAGGGACATTGGAAAAATGGCCCGACCCAATATCTGGTAGGACATCTTTCAGGTATCCTTTGGGTGTCAAAATCATCCCTCATTGCTCTTGCTTTATGCCGGTAAAACACGTGTAACAAAGTCCAATTTCTACACCATTTGGTTAGGAAATTTAATCTTCCCAAGAATGCATTTTATCAGGTTGCAAATAATGAAATGAAGGCATTCAGTACAATTTTCGGCTGCTGAGGAACATAATTCTTCCTTAGCTTGCTCTGTTTCCTTTGTGGAAACATCTAAATGACTGTTGCTGGCTATTTTGGATATTATTCATGAATTTTCAGGCAAGCCCAGATCCTTGATCAGTCTGCTTAGAAAATGAATTTCATTGCTGTCAGATGGCTGCCATGAAAGGTTCTTCGGCAGGAAACATACCAGTTTCAAATGTTCTTTTTTGTTAATGTATTATATTAAAGTAGAGCAGGTACGACAACATCAACATATCACCAGTTTGTATCATTCTACACCTCTCTGGTTTTAAATAAGTTACAGTGTCTTGTGGGAAAAATAATTATGTTCTAACCCATTTTACGTCAGTGGTCTGTGTTCTGGGTAGGTGGAAGTAATCGGAGGTGTCAAGTAGTGAAACTGGTTTAGCTGCAAATGAATAGGTTATTACTGTAAATTCATAACAACTTTCACCATAATGGAAGGAGGAAATGTATGTTCTCAAGGAGGTCCTCAGGCAGAAGAGGGATGAACAAATATTTGTTTAGATGAACAATATTGGGAATAACATTTTGCCCCAAGCATCCCTAAGCTTGCTTCAGATGATTAAATATTTAAGATATGAAAGCAATATACAGTATTACGTATTAATGTACAGAAGCATCCTAGTGATGGTTCATGCCTGATACAAATTTAGTGCAATGCACATGACATGAAACTCTGTATGGATTTATTAATCAGAAAGACAAGACAGAGGAATAAGCAAACAGCACTGTACTTGTTTCATACTCTTTACTGAAATCTCACTTTCTATTTCATGAAATTCTAACCCCCAAAAACAGGTGGGTTTGGGTGGGGTGTGATACAACATTTTTTTTAAACTCAAACCCAAACGGCCTCAAACCTGCCCACTTCCAGTTTTAACGGAGGCATGATGGGGGGTGGACAACCAAACTGCTCCTTCTTCTGGGCTGCAGCCTCTGCTGCAGCGTTCCCCGACCTCCAGTCAAGAACATGCCACTGTCCAATTGTATATATTGCTATGTCATACATTGCTACGTCATACTAAGAATTACTGTGATGCTTTTCTTCCTCTGGCCACATATCTTTTTAGGGACCAAGGGATTGTCCACAGTAACTTTGGGAAAAGTTCCATGAAATCCTGGACAAACAGTACTGTACTTGTTTCACATTCTTTACTGAAATCTCAATTTCTATCCCATGAGGGAATTTTAACCCTCAAAAACAGGTGGGTTTAGGTGGGGTGTGATAAAAAAATGTTTAAAACACCAACCCAAAACAACCCACCTCAAACCCGTAAACCAAAAATGTAAATGGGAGAACCCCATGGAATTTCAAATCAAGAATTCTATGATTAACTATTGTTGAACTCTTGAAAGAAGATAACATTGTGTGATTTTATAGGGATGAAGCTAATGTTTAATGTTGTCATTAATCATCGTTAGAAAAATTATCTTACAACTGTGTACAGGGGAATTTAATCAGAGCATTTTCTATACTTTATAAATATTAATAGATATGAGGAAATATGTGATAAAGTTTAATTTCTGCTACTTCACTATCACTGGAACAAATGGTATATGGCATATGATAATAAAAGAAAAAAAAGAAAGACTTGCATTTCTACTTGCTTTCACAACCACCGGATGTCCTAAAGCACATTGCAGCCAATGAAGTATTTTTTAGAGTGTGGTCACTGTTGTAATGTAGGAAACGTGGCAGCCAATTTGTACACAGCGAGCTCCCACAAACAGCAATGTGATAATGACCAGATAATCTGTTTTTTGTTGTATGTTGATTGAGGGACAAATATTGGCCAGGACACCAGGTATAACTCCCCTGCTCTTCTTCGAAATAGTGCCATGGGATCTTTTACATCCACCTGAGAGAGCAGACGCGACCTCGGTTTAATGTCTCATCCGAAAGACAGCACCTCCGACAGTGCAGTGCTCCCTCAGAACTGCATTGGAGTGTCAGCCTAGATTTATTTTTTGTGCTCAGTACTCTGGAGTGGGACTTGAACCAACAACCTTCTGACATGGTTAACATATATTTAAGACATTTTTTTTGAAAGAAACTTAGAATAAGAATTTCATAGAGTTTTTTTTTTAAACAAAACTCATAATCTGACCAGGAAAGAGATTGGTTTTAAAAGAAGGCAGGAATATGTAAGTGTCCACCCAGCCATCTTTATTTGTTGTGGTGAATGTATTTGATAACATACAGTTGAAACCAGTGTTTAATTGGCTTTTCTTTAGATTTTGTTTGTCTCTCTACATTTGAACATTTCTCTTCCTCTCTGAGTCTTTTCTGTGTCACACACCATTCTCCATCAAAGAGATAGATGGACAACCTACTTTGTTTTTCTGTAACTAGTAGTGAGATATTGCCCCGATGCGCTGGGAGCCGGTGGTGGGGGGGGGGGGGGGGGTTCGATATCATGTGGGAAACCTGCCTGAAACTCTGTTGAGCGTGTCTGTCGGTAGCTTTTTAACGCAGCCACCTCATTATAATTTTACTTCTGGGTTTCCCATCCAATCAGCGGTAGCGGGCATGCGGAGAACCCGCATCTCAACTCCAGTATTTAAAAGGACAATCCAAAGATGCAATCTGGAGGTCTTTGGAGTTCTGGAGTAGAAAGGAGGAAGGAGAAAAATGGAAGGGAGGCCTGCAAAGGCTGCACCCTGGATGTGCTGCTGGGGCTGAGGAGTAGGAGGGAGATACTATTCCCCACCAATGGGAGGAGAAAGCCTGCGGCAGAAACCAGAAGGCGTGGTTGGAGTTGGCAGAGGAGGTGAGCAGCAGGACACTCCTGGATGCAGTGTAGGAAGCGGTTTAATGACATAAGCAGGTCGGGAAGGGTGAATACAGTTGCACATTCACCTACATCCCAATGTGCGTATCACCCCAATCCCCTCACTCTGCCTTCTCAAGCCTACTCCAGCATATCACTCCTCACACCAACTTACCTTGCAGGTGCACCCATCCTTCTCTGTCTATGGACTTCTTCACATCCCCATCTATCCATCCACCACAGACACTCACCCTCATCCTTATGGAATTTAATACCTCTCCCTCATAGTCATCCTCACCAAATGCACTCCATCGGACGAACACATGCCATTACATTCACTCATATGTGTGTTCTTTCCCTCCTTGCAGAAGAGAACACAGAACACCTGGGAGAGACAGAGAACTGGAGGTGGCCCTCCACTGATCTCACAACTCACAAGTGCAAAGGAGGCGGTGCTGGAGATCAGCAGAGTCCCGACGTTTCTGGTTGTTGGAGATAGGGAGATGGCGGCCTCCCAGCAGGGAGATGGTGGCCTCCCAGCTACCCAGTAACATAATTAAATATCAGACAGCCATATGTTATACAAACTCAGTCAACAGATAGTGAAATATGATCATGTTCATAATGATAAATTCCAGCATTCTTACCTTGACAGTACTCATTCATGTATTTAATCTCCAACAGGGCCCTTGTGCATGCAGCAGGTGTAGGTGGAGGCCGCTGCCACTGATTCCTCAGAGGAGCGTCAATACCTCCGAGGGTGCACCGTCACAGGACTCATGCAGACCATGCACCAGCTCAGATATTCGTACTTTGGTGGGATCAGTTAGAGAGATTGTTGGGTTTTCACCCGATGCCTCATACTTCACAAGTGAGCAAGAACAGATGGTGGAGTCAGGGACAGCAATGGAGAGTTCATGTCGGAGGGCGCAGCTCTCTCCAAACTCTGCTCAGCTAGACACAGATGCTGTATCCTGGGGGCCATCGATGAAGAGGTTAATCATTGAGCAGCAGCACAGAATATGCGATGTACTGACAGGCATTCCAAACACACTATCCACACTTGCAGAGAGACTGGCAGAATCCACCTCAGGAATGCGTGGGTTCCTGCCACAGGCCAGAGTGATATCTTCTTCCATGGATAGAGTGGTCAACTGCATGAAGCATCAAACGTGGCACTTAAACAAGTGCATGCAGGCCTTCAACAATGGCTGGCAGCCTCAGCCTTGCAGCACCCCACTGATCTGCAGCAAAGTGCTCTCCAGCACAATGATAGCAGTGACGATGTTGCTGGTCATCTTGGTTCTCATCTGTGGTCTAATCTAAGGCAGCATAAGTGACGCCCATCCTGATGTGATAAATCAGAACTCCAAAGTGTAGATCAGACCTCCAAAGTGTAGATGAAACCTCCAAAGTGTGTAAAGTAACTGTGATGAAATATGTCATTCATCAGAATCTGTATTTAGCTACATATATTGTATTGCCTGCTCCTGTGTTTGTATTGCCTGCTCCTGTGTTTTACCTTGTATTGTATATAGTGCACCGCCCCCTTTCTCCCCATTGGGTGTGACGGCTCCGCCCATACCTGGCCCTACTTAAGACAAGCCCAGGCTTGTCTTGCAGCAGAACGCTAGGTGAAGCTAGGTGAAGACACAGGCATCTTTCTTTGCTAATAAAAGCCTTGTTTTATCCAGTTAACTTTGAGCCTTGAAGTTATTGAGGCGCATCAATTTTATTAGCAAACTTTCAACGATGGATCAACTTTTGAAACCGGAACGCTTGGATTTAGACCCGCATGCTTCGGATGCATCGGCACGGTTTGGACACTGGTTCCAGTGCTTGGAATTTTTTATGGCCAACTCCGAAGCCGTCACAGCCTCTAAAGCCACCGGAGATGTGAAACTCGGGATCCTGCAGAATCGGGTAAGCCACTGGGTTTTTCCACTCATCCAAGACGCCGCCACCTACCTGGATGCCTGCAACATTCTAAAGGCCCACTATCAGCGGCCTACCAATGAGGTGTACGCCAGGCATCTGCTTGCTACCTGCACACAGCGACCCGGAGAGTCGCTAGAGGACTTTCTAGTCACCCTAAAAGTGCTTGACAAAGACTGCAAATGCAAAGACGTGAAAGCCACGGTATACACAGACGAGCTTATTCGGGATGCCTTTATCGCAGGCCTTAGCTCTAATTACATCCGGCAGAGACTGCTAGAGAAAACGGGCCTAGGTCTGACACAGACTGTGGACACAGCACGATCGCTGGATGTGGCTCAGAAGAACTCTGACTCCTACTCTTCAGGCCGCGCGGCCCACGTCGCCTCTGCTTCCCCGCCCGGTAGCTCAACACCGTCGGGGCCCTGCTCTCCCCCCAGAAGCCCTACGACCGCCGCGACGCATCGGGGCCCCAAATGCTACTTCTGCGGGCAGCCGAAGCACACCAGGAACCTGTGCCCGGCGAAAGGCACCACCTGCTGTAAGTGCGGTAAGAAGGGGCACTTTGGGAAGGTGTGCAGAGGGAACCCCGCAGGCAAACCCGCCACCGCCGCGTGCGCACCGTGGGAGCGGCCATCTTGGACGCCATCTTGTCCGACCTCGTGGGGTCCGCCATCTCGCGAGCAGACATCGTGGACGCCATCTTACCCGGCCTCGTGTGGCCCAGCATCTTGTCCCGATCAGGGCCCTACAGTGGCGTCGATCACAGTGGACCAGTCCAGACCGCACCCACTATCCAAATCGATGGTGGACATCGAGGTAAACGGGTGCAAGGTTAAATGTTTAATTGACAGCGGGAGCACGGAGAGCTTCATTCACCCTGGTCTGGTACAACGACTTTCTCTAACTATAGTCCCTACTCAGGGCATGATCTCTATGGCCGACAAAACCCAGATATCGACTATTGCGGGTTACTGCGCGGTACGATTGTCCGTTAAAGGCACTGTGTATAATAATTTTCAACTGTTAATTATGAAGGATTTATGTGTGAGCATGATCTTGAGCCTGGATTTTCAGTGTCACCACCAAAGCATCACGCTCAATTTCGGTGGGACCCAGCCGCCCCTCACAGTGTGCGGTCTGGCTACCCTGAAGGTAAAGCCGCCTTCGCTATTCGCGAACCTTACCCCTAACTGCCAGCCAATAGCAACCAAAAGCAGGAGGTACAGCTGGGAGGACAGGCGGTTTATCGCGACCGAGGTAGACAGGCTCCTGAAAGAGCGCATTATTGAACGCAGCAACAGCCCATGGCGCGCCCAAGTGGTGGTGGTGCGGGGTAGCGAGAAGAAGCGGATGGTGATTGACTATAGTCAAACAGTCAACATCTATACCCAACTAGACGCCTACCCGCTACCCCGCATATCCGAGATGGTGAACCAAATCGCCCAATACCGGGTGTTCTCCACTATCGACCTCAAGTCAGCATACCACCAGCTCCCTATCAGACCAGAGGACCGTTCGTACACCGCCTTCGAGGCAAACGGACGCCTCTACCAGTTCCTCAGAGTCCCCTTTGGGGTGACGAATGGGGTCTCGGTCTTTCAGAGGGAGATGGACCGCATGGTCGATGACCACCACTTGCAGGCAACCTTCCCCTATCTCGACAACGTCACCATCTGCGGCCACAACCAACAGGACCACGACTCAAACCTCACGAGGTTTCTGAAAACCGCACAAAAACTCAACCTCACTTACAACGAGCACAAGTGCATTTTCAACACCACGCGCCTCTGCATACTAGGCAGCGTGGTGGAGAATGGGGAAATCGGACCAGACCCCAACCGATTGCGCCCCCTACGGGAGCTGCCCCTGCCCAACACTCCCAAAGCCCTGAAAAGGTGCCTGGGGTTATTCTCGTATTATGCCCAATGGGTCCCTAACTACTCCGATAAAGCCCACCCCCTCTTGAAAGCATCCTCTTTCCCGCTCTCTGCTGAGGCCCATGCTGCCTTCAAAAGCATTAAGCAGGATATTGAGCGGGCCACGCTACAGGCAGTGGACGAGAACACTCCCTTTCAAGTGGAAAGTGATGCGTCTGACTTTGCCTTGGCGGCCACCCTCAACCAGGCGGGGCGGCCCGTAGCTTTCTTCTCGAGGACCCTCCAGGGGCCTGAGATCAGACACTCCTCCGTGGAAAAGGAGGCCCAAGCCATCGTGGAGGCAGTGCGCCACTGGCGGCACTACCTAGCCGGCAAACGCTTCACCCTACTTACCGATCAGCGGTCGGTAGCGTTTATGTTCAATAATAAACAGAGGGGGAAGATTAAAAATGATAAGATTCTTAGGTGGCGGATCGAGCTCTCCACCTTCGAGTACGACATCATATACCGGCCGGGGGCCCTTAACGAATCCCCCGACGCCCTCTCACGAGGGATGTGTGCCAACGCCACCGGGGATCGGCTACAGACCCTCCACAACAACCTCTGCCACCCAGGGGTCACACGGCTGTTCCACTTCATAAAGTCCCGCAACTTACCCTACTCGATTGAGGAAGTTCGGTCTCTGACCAGGAACTGCCGCACTTGCGCTGAGTGCAAGCCTCGGTTCTACCGCCCTGATAGAGCCCACCTAATCAAAGCTACACGGCCCTTTGAGCGGCTTAGCTTAGATTTCAAGGGCCCCCTCCCGTCCGTTGACCGCAATGTTTACTTCCTGAACATTGTGGACGAATACTCCCGTTTCCCATTCGCCTTCCCCTGCCCAGACATGACCAGCGCCACGGTCATTAAATGCCTCAACAGCCTGTTCTGCCTGTTCGGTATGCCAAGCTATATCCACACGGATAGGGGGGCGTCCTTCATGAGTGAAGAGCTACGCCAGTACATGCTGTCCAAGGGGATTGCCACGAGCCGTACCACCAGCTACAACCCCCGGGGTAACGGTCAGGTGGAGCGAGAGAATGGGACAGTATGGAGGGCAGTCACCCTAACTCTAAGGACCAAGGACCTCCCTATCTCCCGCTGGCAGGAAGTCCTCCCAGATGTGCTCCACTCAATACGGTCACTATTGTGTACCGCCGCTAATGCCACGCCTCATGAGCTAATGTTTGTGTTTCCCCGGAAATCCACCTCAGGCGTATCCATACCGTCATGGCTCTCCACCCCAGGTCCGGTACTTTTGCGGAAGCATGTGAGGGGCCACAAGACGGACCCTCTCATGGAGCCAGTGCACCTGCTCCACGCCAACCCACAATATGCGTATGTCCGGCACGCCGACGGACGGGAGGACACTGTGTCCATAAAAGACCTCGCCCCAGCCGGTAACAACAGCAACAACGACTACAACAACAGCAACAACGACAACAACCACAACAACTATTACCCACCCACTCCACCCACTATTCTTTCATCACCCCCGGAAGAACACCAGCCAACGGTACCCCCACCACCTACTCCTTCAACAACCCCGGTGGCGCCCCCGGCAGAGACCCAGGAGGTCACCCGGGACACCCAGCCGGCACCCGCGGCACCGCAACCGTTACGTCGGTCACAGAGGACTATCACACCCCCGGACAGACTAAATCTGTAGAAGGGGTGAATGTGATGAAATATGTCATTCATCAGAATCTGTATTTAGCTACATATATTGTATTGCCTGCTCCTGTGTTTGTATTGCCTGCTCCTGTGTTTTACCTTGTATTGTATATAGTGCACCGCCCCCTTTCTCCCCATTGGGTGTGTCGGCTCCGCCCATACCTGGCCCTACTTAAGACAAGCCCAGGCTTGTCTTGCAGCAGAACAGCAGAATGCTAGGTGAAGCCACAGGCATCTTTCTTTGCTAATAAAAGCCTTGTTTTATCCAGTTAACTTTGAGCCTTGAAGTTATTGAGGCGCATCAGTAACCTCTCAGTAAAAGTACTGTGAGCAAACCCTTTCCCACTAGCAGGTAAGAAAGCAGCAGTGAGCGCTGAGTATTTATTGCTATCTTTCCCTGGGATTGATTCAGCCCCCTCAATTGTCATTCTGTAATCACCTTGCTTTCACTGGCGAGTTACAGGAAGCCCGGGAAACCCGTGGACCCGACGTTAAGCACAAAAACCTAGGTCAATATCGCTCTAATTGAACAATTTACATATGTTGATTGGCAACCCACCTCTCCAGAAGGGGGTTGCACACACACAGCCTAATGTGCTCCAGTGAAATGTGGAAGTTAGTGGGTTGCAGCCGACTTCCCCATGCACTGACAAAGGTTATTTTCAAAGTGAAATAAAGTCGGTGAATGTAACAGACAGTCTTTCACTGATAAGTGGACATTGATGTGTTTTCATGTGCTTTACTAAAAAGCAGCAAACATGGTTATGACTGCAGGGGGTAGTCATAGACAACAGAGATAAACAAACCCCCTTAGATTTGCAGACATCGTGTCTCTAATGATTTTTTTGGTGGCTAAAGGGAAGCAGTCAAACCTTTGAAGTTTTGAAATGCAGAATACAACGTAACACATGAACTGTAACTAAGAGGTTTTCTGCCACTTTTGTAAACTTTAGGAGTGAATGAACAATTTGGGGCTTTGATAAAGACAACTAATGGATAGCAACACAGGATGTGTGAGTGTGAACGTTTGACAGCTCAAACAGCTCAGGTCAAACATTAAAGGAACATTTCACTAGCTCTGAATGATTGATTTACTGCAAAAGGCAAGGAAAAATGTATAAAACACAGCGGCTAAAGAATATCGGCACTGTGGTCGGAAGAAGGTGGTTTGGCCAGTCATCTCGCCTATGAGGATCAGGCTGCAGTCGGAAGAGGGGCCTGGACAGTCTTCTCGCTTATGAGGACCAACAATCAACGCTGGATCGATCATCGGCGGGTGGTTGTCTGTATGATTTCCTGTAATATTATTGGTGAACAGCGTGAATAGTGGTTGGGGTTTTGAATCTGTCTTCGGAACAATAAAAGGTTAAAGGCAGAACCGGTGCATCTGGTATAATTTCCCAAAGGTCTCAAGTATGAACTCTATAACCTGTTGGACGGGGCGAGGGGTTATTCCGCATGTCTTACAGTATGAGGAAAGAAAATGCCCCATTGGCACACATGAGGTGCTATTTCAAAGCTGAGACTTCAGAGCATTACCAGAATACTAGAGGGAATTTCAGCATGGCATCTGGCCCATAGCACATTATAATATATGCATGATAATGAATTAATAATAACTTCACTATCAAAAGTAATTGGTAATACTGTAAATCATGTGTCACAAAACTAAAACTCAGTGAGGTTCTTCATGACACAGGCCATAAATCACATCATGATAACTTAATAGCAACTAACTCCCTTTACATAGTCTTCTGAAACAATGGAACAGTACCTGCACTACAAATGGAATGATACATTTTCCTTGTAACATGTTTTGTCATCTATAAAGATAAGTTGAAAAGGAGTAATTTAATGAATCTAGGCTGTTGGTAGGGAACCTCTCCTGCTGACAGTACACTTCAGGTGCCAGCTGCAGCTCAACTCTTGCATCTGAGTCACAAGGTTGTGGGTTCAAGTCCCACTCCAGAGACTTGAGCATATAATCTAGGCTGACACTTCAATGCAGTACTGAGGGAGTGCTGCACTGTCAGAGGTGCTGCCTTTTGGATGACACGTTTAAACTGAGACCCCATCTTCCCTTCAGGTGAGTGTACATTTTTTTCGAAGAAAAGCAGGGGAGCTCTTGCTGGTGTCCTGGCCAATATTTATCCCTTAACCAACATCACTAAAATAGATCATCTCACCATTATCTCATTGCTGTTTGTGGGAGCTCGTTGCGTGCAAATTGGCTGCTGTGTTTCCTATATGACAACAGTGACAACACATAAAAAGTACTTCATTGCCTGTAAAGCACTTTGGGATGTCCTGAGGTCATAAAAGGCACTATAGAAATGCAAGCTTTCCTTTCTTTCGGAGATTGTAGCACCTCTGCTCACGATAGTCTGACCATTAAAATGAATGGATGGAAAGCCGTAGGCAACCGCATCTGAATTTCTGACATATGGTGCAGGTGGTGAGACTCCGTACCGGCAGTGGAGACTCGTAAAATGTCTTCACAGATTAACAAAATCGAGATTATTCAGTCAATCACCTTACTGCATTTGAAATTCACATTCTGGAATGGAAATGGCAATAATGTATACAGTGCAATAAATGCCATGGAAAACTATATTACTTGATTATTTAATGCATTGCACTACTACAGTCCTAAAAAGGATGAATATATTTAATTCTTATCTTGCCTTTTGAAGAAATGAAAATGTAATTTCCATTCCATTTGGAATATTAAAGATATCTAGCATCATGATAAAGTAGAATTTAACGACACCTTTTCCACCTAGTATAATAAACCCAGCTAAAATTTGCAGAATTTCAAATATTAAGTCTTTGTTGACTGACAAAGGAAATGAACTACTTCAACATGTACAGTTAGAAACCAAAGCTATCTTAACAAATGGACAATATAATAAGTTTCTGATATTCTTCCAAAGTGATTTTACTTTCTGTGACAGTAACACTGGCAGTACTGGTAGTACCTTTAACAGATAAATTAAAGAAAGAAATACAGTTAGTACCACACAGGTACCCTTCTATTAAATGTAAAGTGAGGTCAATTAAATACAAACTATAGAACCATCTATGCTTACAGTACAGAAGGAGGCCATTTGGCCCATCATATCCATGGCAACTCTTTGCTGGAGCAATCCAAAGCTACTCCGACAGCTTTGCTCTTTCTATCATAAAGCATGCACCAAACCTACATTTTTTTGATGGTAATTTATTAAAATAGTTCTTGTCCTCATCTCAGAACTATTAGATGGTATTGAAAACTCCATGGGGGAGAAATGTAACTTCCGCCCAAAACAGGGACAAAGTCAGCAGATTGGCCGCGGCGTCTGCCTGAAGATGGCATCAGGAGGCCTGAATCATTTGTGGGTTCCGCCCTCATTTGAATGCCGCCAATGAGCAGCAGGCACCAAAGCGACAAGGCTTGGCAGCTTGCTGGTTGTGGGAGAGTGGGCAATTAGCCAACTCCCACGTTGAACCAGCCGGCAGGTCAGGCCTTTGGAGGGGTGGGACGCCCCCGGGGGAGGGATCAAGCCAAGGTTGACGGGGGTGGGGCGTAGTACTTTTGGGGAGCTGGGAGGGGCGCTCCTCTTTGCACCACAAAAATTCTTCCCAAAAATATTCAGGGCCTCCTTTTCAGCAGCCACCAGCTTATTTCCCTTAAAGGACCACTGGTTAGGTCACTCACCGCCTGTTACAAATTGGCACAGTGTGCGTGGTGTACACTCCGCTCATTTGTAGCTGGAAATTGCAAACGGAATCAGACAACCGAAATAGAACCCTAATTTGCATTATAAGCAGCCTTATTCCTGAAAGAGATGGGCAGGCTGCTCACACATTTACAGGCCCACTGGAAAATTACATCAGCAGGCCTTGGACCTCAATGGGGAGGCCAAAGTGCACGCCACCAACCTCCACCAACACCCCCCCCCCCCCCCACCACCACACCACCGATTTTTAATTGCCAACTGTCTGCTTTTCAGTTGAGAAATGGGCAGTCGGAAGTTGAAAATCACCTCCCATATTTCAACTTCATGCTCAGGCTGATTTTTGCTGTTTCTGGCCTCTTGAGCATCCCCAATTTCAAGAGCTCCACCATTGATGGCCATGCCTTCAGCTGCTGAAGCCCTGGAATTCCCACCCTAAACCTCACCACCTCACTTTCCTCCTTTAAGATGCTCCTTAAAACCCACCTCTTTACCAAGCTTTTGGTCATATGCCTTAATATCGCATTATATGGCTCGGTATCCAATTTTTTTTTGTAGGACCTTGGGACATTTTACTATGCTAAAGGTGCTATATAATACAAGTTGTTGTTGTTCCTTAGTGAATGGGAACTTCTTGAAAAGGCATAGCTCACTCAGTATAACAACAGAAAATGCTGGAAAAACTCAGCAGGTCAGGCAACATCCGTGGAGAGAAATTTGAGTTGACGTTTCGGGTTGGACCCTTCTTCAAGAAGGGTCCAACCCGAAACGTCAACTCAAATTTCTCTCCACGGATGTTGCCTGACCTGCTGAGTTTTTCCAGCATTTTCTGTTGTTATTTCGGATTTCCAACATCTGCAGTATTTTGCTATCGTACTAGCTCACTCAGTGTCTGACTCAAATAATGTAAAATAAATATTTTAAATTGGTCTTTTTCTTACTGTACACAATTAAAATCTGCTTCAATTCTGTAGAATTGATTTTCTTTGAAATGCTTGACTGCTTTTGTTTTCATATTAAGTCACAATGCTAAAATCTCATCATAACACCATGCTATAAATTAAATTCTTCACCCCTACTAAGAGGATTGTCTGTGGACCAACAGTCATTCAACATGGAGGTAACAGACAGTTCAAACACCTATTTAAAAGTATTAAAGCACCCTACGCACTTTGATAGCCCTCATTATTGCAAGATTTTTTTAATTAACCTGTGTTATTAACTCAATGGGAAATTGTGAATTTATTCCACTTGCAGGAAGACCTTGATAGCTCACTCACGGCATAGTTCCTCATCTGTGAAATTCTATATTCCACAGATCCCTGCTCAGTATCCCCTACGTACACATTCAGTACTGAGGTAATGTAAAAATGATATGCATGAATCTATTCTTATTTAACATAAATTCAGATGGGAGGACAGTGGAAAATTCAGCATGAAAAGTATAACTTAATTTAAAGTCTATTGTGCAAAAAGGTAAATAACAAATGTACTCTCTTCAGTTATTATCCCATGGATTAAAACTGGTAATTCTTCAACCTTGTTGGTGGACTTTATAAAAATACTGCCGAGAGGTGACTGAAGTGGTATTTAAACAGCAATGCTTCACTCACACCCAGTGTGCATGCCTGGACATTCGTGCCTGTACATGTACAGTTGCACTCCGAGTTTCAGGTGAAATTGGAATGCTTAACATGTGTGGCCTTATTATCTGCCCCAGTCTACTGGCTGGGGGAAAGGAGGGGGAAAGGAGGAGGAGGATTCGTGCCAATATCAAGGTTTACCAGACTCCCACTCCAGCCGACACAACATAAATGTACACAATCCTTCATTTTCAAACAGTCTGAGAGGAAACTAAATGATATGAATTCAAGGATTGGTACACCCTGCTAGACTTATGTGGACATTGGTACAACCTCAGTCTCTAATTGCTGATACAATAACAGCTTTAAAGTAAAACTGCTTTCGGAAGATGAACAACCTGTTTGGTTGTAAGTAGAATTTGGAGTTTTGCCAACCATTCTTTTACCCCCAGAGCTAATTGGTATTTTTTTGAAAGTGTGAGGATTATTCCATGCAAATGCTTTTCAAATGTAATTAACACAACATACTTGAAAATAACCTGATTGTTATTGTCCTTGATTTGATCAGTTTTTTTTTGTTATGGGATGGATGCGTGGGAGGATCTCTCCCTACCAATTAATAATATCAGATAAAGTCCACTGAATAATAAGCCATCATTTGTTTGGGAGCAGGTTTAATTTTATTTAAAAAATTAGTGGATATACTGACAATTCTTCTCTCTGAATAATAGCAGAGAGCTCTTTTCACGTTAACATGATAAAATCTACATTTTATTTCCGATTTATTCGAATAGGTTAGAGGGTTGCTATAGCCAGATGGAGTTCTATTACTGTCTTAGCTGGAAGATATGGATAGGTCTTCATTTCAATTATTCAGCAAGCAAAAGTGTGCATTGTAGACACCCTCATAACTGAAACCAGAGCTATCAAAATGGTAGTTCTGCACGTAAGGAACTTACAATTCAGGGAGAAGTTGGTTTTGTAAGGAGTGGTGCAGCAGGCGATGCTGATATTAGTGCTGGGACACCGTGGAGGGAGCTTTATTCAGAAGCCCACCCGGGGAGTGCTGGACCCCAACATGGATGGCTTCATTGGAACTGTGATCTATTCCCTACCACAGTACTACTTACCCTTCAGCGACAAATGCACCATTCCTTTTTAATATTCCACTGACTCTGAATATGCATATTTGTTTTGACTGTGATTCTCTCAGAGCAAATTAAGTCCCTCAGGAAGCATAGGGTCAAAGCCAGTGTCCATTAATATTATAAAGCATGTTCACAACCCATTCTGGATCTAGGAATTCAGAGGCTCATTCCAAAAGGTGGGTTCCAAGAGGAAACGAAAGGGAAATTTGTACGACATTCACTCCCAGTGAATAAGCTGCGCTTCAAGGTAGGACAGGCTGATGATGAGGGTGTGGGGGTGGCAGGGCAGGGTGGATTTTAACTCCCGGACAGGTGTCACAAAATTTGGGCATCCCGTGGCTGCCCGCCAGCTTGCATGGTAGGTGTAGGGAAGGGTATTCTGGGGGGTGTGGGACTTGGGTCTAGGAATGTCGGGGGGGAGGAGTCCAAGGCAGGGAAGGCCAAACCTTCCTTGTGGGGCCTTGGAAGGGCAGTTCTGCTCCTTTTGGCCCCACAAAGGAAATTGAAAACCTTACCTTTTGGGGCCACTTCACATCCCGATCCTCTTCTGACTTACTTCAGCCTGGTGGACTGAGCTTCCCTGCTCAAGCCTCAATTAAAATGTTGTTGCGGCCCAATTAATGATATTGGACCCTGATTAACATATTTATAGAAGGATCCCACCGGCTACAGGTGGATGCCTTTGCCAATTGCTTAAAAGGGCAGGTTAAAATCAAACATCAGGATCAAAGGTACGTTTCCGACATGCAAGTAATCCAGTGCTTTTTAACTGCCTTCCCACCCAGTTTCCGCTGGACAGGCTACAACAATCTATCCCTCATTCTTTGATTGTTTCTTCCTGCAAATGCAGCTGCCCAGTGGGAGTGTGGAATTACCACTATAAATGCTGATATTGTGGCAGAGCCACTGAGGGACTCTGAACAACTGTACATAATTCCCTTTAGCGATGTGTTAGCTACAGACTAAATCTGTACCATTGTATATACTGTTTGCACGTACAGTCTCTTTAAGAGCGCGGGCAAACGCGATAGCGTCATGCCGCTAATCACATGATCACCCAAACGCGGGAAAAACGTGATGACGTGATGACGCCATCCATGGGACCGCCCTGGCAGTCCTGGTGGAGCCTCCGACCTGTTAAGACCTGTATTCATAGTTCTCTTGCATCAATCTGTTTAAACTTGTTAGTTTGACATTAAAAACCTTTTTGATTGATTGCCTGCGTCGAACTCAATCTCTAGATAGGAATTTGACAATTCTTACAATATAGCAGCTTTACGTGTAGATAGGAGAGTGTTACAGCGATACCACGCCATGGAGATTGTCTCTGTTTTCTATGTGGAGGGGGGGAATGTCAAATGCTTTTATAAAGAACCGATTTGCAATTTCACTACAAATATAATGGCTGCGATTTCGCCAAAAGAGGCGGGTCCAGGGCAGCTGGGGTCGCACTCTCCAAGCGATTTTTCGTTGATTGGGCTTGTTAAGCCCACCCTATGAGGTTCCCAGCCAATTAACAGGAGGCGGGTCTGATGACATCATTTGATGACACGTCATCAGCCAGTTTCCTTAAAGGTCCAAATTGATCTTGACAGTTTTACTGTCAGTGTTCTGCAGCATTGAGGTGCTGCAAACACTGACAAGCACTGCACAAAGGTGCACGGCTGCACCCAGGCTCCCCCATGACTCCCTCCATATGCTTATGGAGGGAGTCACAGCACTCAGGGAGGTTCTCTTCCCTTCCCATGGGTGGAAGAGACCTCCCCAGGAGATCAACGCAGCCTGGTTGCACATTGCACAGGAGGGCAGAAGCAGGGATGTCGTCAGGAGGACCAGGCTGCAGTGGCACAAACCTTTCAATTATCTGAGCAGATCATTAAACGTTACAGCCAAGCCACACTCAACCTCATCCTGCTGTGCCACTCATTGCATCCACGTCACTCTGCCTTCCCTACCCTGCTCCTGCACATCCTTACTCACACCAACTTACCTTGCACCTCCACCCATCCCTCTTGATCTACATTAACACTGCCCCATTTCACTAGCCATCCCTCACACTCACCCTCAACTTACTGCAAGCATATGAACTAACATCACACAAGGGTAGGTAATGGATTGTTTAGCCAATGTTCATGTGAAGTTTCTGTTAATGTGTTGTTAAACATTGAAATCTATATTTTCCATACTTTACCTTATTGGACAGAGCTGTGCTCACCTTTGGAAGTGTCTTAGTGAGTTCCAGTGAATGTTAAGCCATAACTTCTCCCCCCCCCCCCCCCAATTGTGATGAGTATGAAAGGAATGGCTTGGGCATTGTAGGGATGCTTTATGGTGCTGGTGTGGGGTGGTGTTAACCTGGCGCATCATGTGGCAGCCAGGGTGTACAGCATCAAGTGAAGTAAATCTGGCCATGGTGATGCCACCCCTGGTCTCCCGGGCAGCAATGTGGTCGGGTGCTGATGCCCTGTGTCCTGTGCAGCATCAGGTGATTGTGGAGAAGGTTGGTGATGTTGGTGTGCCTTGTGATGTTGGTGTTGGGGCTGATCGTGGAGGGATTCAGAGGACCAAGGGGAGATTTATTCAAGGGCACCCATGTTGCTGGAATAGATGGCAGCTGAAGTTGAGATGACAGAAGCGATCTGTCAATGGTGAGAGAGGTTGCTCCAAGGAGGTGACACTGGATAGAGAGTTTACTCCAAGCACTTCCAAACTGCATAAAGCTGAAAAGGGTCTTCCAATTCCTGCAGGCTCAAGCTTCTGACATTGGAAAGTGAACAGCTGTGAAATGGTAGCTTTCATACCACTTTTGCAGCTGTCACCTATTCACAGCAATGGGGAGACATAGAGAGCCCGACCTGCTTACCTGACGTGATTTCCGAATGACGTGAACCCCGTTAAAAAAGTGGGAAAATAGAAACAGGCTGGCAAAATAGTAGTTAACAAGCATTTAACAAGCAGCTAACTATCTTAAATGCCTCCCCCGCAGCTTGGTGTCGGGTCTGTTCTGAAATCGCAGACCCAAAACTTTGGAAACTTAGATGGAGGCGGGTTCGCAGCAGGTTCCTAACACGCTGTCAATCATTTCAATTTTGACAGCGGACCCGCCTCCGAACCCGCACTCTGAGAAACCTTCCCCAGAGGCGAGAATGGGACTTTTACCACTCTCAGGCAGCCTCGCTCACCAGTGAGGTCAGCAAATCATGCGCAGCCATGCCTGAATTTAAGATATTCGATACCAGTGGGCAAGGTTCCCCAACGTCAGCATGAAGTTGGAAAATTACCCCTGATGTCTACTAACCTTGGGCTTAAATGGCAAATTCCTTCTATTTCCTATTGGGTTGTTGGTAGCACAACATAATGGATAGAGAAGAAATGAGATAAAGGATATAGGCAGAGGAAGCCACATCCAAACCACTTAATGTTCTAGATTGCCTAATAATTTCACCTGCTGGGTTGCCCACCTAGGCACAGTGTGTGGAGGATAATGCATACAGCATATTTATTCTCATAATTTTTATTGTACTGTACTAGGCTGCCCTCCTATATCTGCAGGATTCATATAATTTTATAGCAGAAAAAAGCACATTACTAAGCTGATAATAGGAAGAAAAACTGAAAAATCACTGAATTAATAAGGGTGGCGGGATGGTCTTTACTTATTCTAATAAAAAGCAGGTGACTTTTTTTTTCCAAATTAAACCCAGTAAAATCAAATATATAGTGGTCAGGAATCTGTAAGTAACCATTTTCCAAAGAGAAGTTTCCGTTGAGTTCTCGTTTGAAGGGGGTGCACGGGATTGCAATTCTTCCTACTTTGAAGAAGGCAGTAAAACTAGACAAAGTTGTTGTTTGGTACATTTGGAGTAAGTATTCAAGTGGTTCACAAACGATAGGGGTAATTTTGATTTTGTGCAATAATATAAAATGGGCAATAGCGAATCAGCAACCATTGAAATCAATGGAAATAAAAATCGGGAGAGAGGTAAAACAGGCTGAGGATTTGTTAACGACCATTTTACACTATCGTACAATGTCAAAATTATCTCTAATGGACCAGCTCAGTCTCTCTAATTTCCAAGCTGAAATGAACAATTTCTGTGTTGCGTAAGTTTGAATTTTCCTTTTTTACATATTATGGGATGTATTTTACACATTTGTGCTCCCAGCACAGAGCTTCACCCACCAGGGGCGTTTATTGGGAATTCAGAGGGTCCACAGGATTTGTTATCCAATAATTTTAGTTCACCAGATAAATCCTTACATATAGCCTTAGGCTTCCTACTGTCAAATTAGTGTCAGCTGTGTGGACATAAGAGTATTCACAATATAACTTCCTATTTAATGGCACTAATAATATTCAACAAGAGGCAAGGGGGGAGAAATTCATTATAGCACTGTTTGGGGCACTAAAACTTCAAAAACTGAAATATTAGCGCCAGGCACTAATGATGATAGGCTCCCACGAAATTCAGTTGTAGTGCTCAAAGAGGGAAGTGGAGTGCTAAATCAAGCGCAACCACTTCCCTTGGAGCGCTAAAGGGAGCGAGAGGGGCGGTAGTGGTGCAGCACTGCCCAATGTCTAGGGCAGTGCTGCTGGGAACTGAGGCTCCTTCACTCCCTTAAAGGGAAGGGCCATCGCTGCAGACTCTGCATTGAAATGAGGTCCCTCATCGCCGACGGCAGCCGTGATCTGACATGATCAGCCCCAAGCAGTCCAGCAGAATGCAGGGCTGATTGATCGCGGCTGAAGAAAATGCTGAAAAATGGATGTAAGGCATTAAGAAGATTTTTTTTCACGCAACCATCATCACCTTTAAATACCACTCCCCAAGCAGCCGGCCTCCCTGACAATGCCTCCTGCAGCTGTTGGTGTTGTTGTTCGGCGATGCTGCAGGGGGCAGAAACTAATTTTGCGTCCAGGGCGATGCGCGGCACAATGACGACATGATCTCTGGGCGCAGGAGATCGTGCCGCAAGACGTGACAGCCGCCGCAAACCTTGACGCGAATTTCGCGGGCGTCGGTACTCTCGCCGCGCCCGGTCGCAAAGTTGGTAGCGCCCCATTATTACCCAAGCTATTCAACATTCAATGACTCTATTATTTTCTCTCTATTATGAACCTTATCCCAATTATTTAATTTCTTGAATGAGTTTACATTTCCAATTGGGTGAGTGTGCAACAACAACAACCTGCATTCACGCATTTTAAAAGAATCTAGGGAAGAGATAGCAGAGGAATTACTACACATATTTAATAATTTGTTAGAAAAAGGTGTAGGGCCAGAGGACTGGCAGATAGCTAACGTAATACCTATATTTAAGCAGGGGAATCAAACATGTCCAGGGAATTATAGACTAGTCAGCTTAACATCAGTGGCAAGAAAAATAATGGAATCCCTACTAAAGGAGAGAATAGAAGAACATCTAGTAATGAAAAGTATAATAATGAATAGTCAGCATGGATTTCAAAAGGGAAAATCTTGCTTGACTAACCTTATTGAATTTTTTGAAGTGGTAACAGAGAGAGTAGACAATGGTAATGCTGTAGATGTAATTTATCTGGATTTTCAAAAGGCCTTTGATAAGGTACCCCATAATAGACTAATGAATAAGGTCAGAGAATGCAGAGTCAGGGGACAATTGGCAGAACGGATTGTTAGCTGGCTTCAAGACAGAAAGCAGAGAGTGCGAGTAAAGAGTAGCTATTCACAGTGGCAGAAGGTGTTCCACAAGGATCAGTGCTGGGACCACTGCTGTTCACAATTTACATTAACGATTTAGACTTTGGAATCAAAAACACAAGTTCTAAGTTTGCGGATGATACCAAATTGGGGGGGATAGTTAATACTGAGGAGGACTGCAACAAATTACAGGAGGACATTAATAAACGTGCATAATGGGCAATAACTGCCAAATGAAGTTCAACACCGATAAACGTGAGGTATTACATTTGGTAGGAAGAATAGGGAGGTCACTTATCACTTGGCGGGTGTGAGTCTAGGTGGGGTAGGGGAACAAAGGGATCTCGGATTACAAATACACAAATCACAAAAAGTTGCGCCACAGGTTAGCTAGGCCATAAAAAAAGCAAACCAAGCACTAGGGTTTATTTCCAAAGGGCTGGAATTGAAAAGTAGGGAAGTTATGCTAAACCTGTATCGAACCTTGGTTAGACCATACTTGGAGTACTGCATGCAGTTCTGATCGCCATATTATAAAAGGGATATAGAGGCACTGGAGAGGGTGCAGAGAAGATTTACAAGGATGATACCAGAAATGCGAGGGTATACCCATCAGGAAAGGATGAACAGGCTGGGTTTCTGTTCTCTTGAAAAAAGGCTGAGGGGTGACCTAATAGAGGTCTTTAAAATTACGAAAGGTTTTGATAGAGTTGATACAGAGAGAATGTTTCCACTTGTGGGGAAGAGCATAACTAGAGGCCATCAATATAAGATAGTCACCAAGAAATCCAATAGAGATTTCAGAAGAAACTTCTTTACCCAGAGAGTGGTGAGAATGTGGAGCTCGCTACCACAGGGAGTGGTTGATGCGAATAGTGTCGATGCATTTAAGGGGAGGCTGGACAAGCATATGAGGGAGGAGGAACGATGGGAGGAGGCTCGAGTGAAACATAAATGACAGCATGGACTGGTTGGGCCAAATGGCCTGTTTCTGTGCCGCATAGCCTATGTAATCCTATGTAATCCATTTATATAGCATCATTAACGTACTACAACGTCCCAAGGCAGTTCACAGGGCATTATCAGACAAAATTTGACACAGAGCCACATAAGGAGATATTAGGACAGGTGACCAAAAGAAAGGTGGAGAGGTTTAGGGAGGAAATTCCAGAGCTTAGGGCCTAGGCAGCTGGAGGTACTGCTGCCAAATGGTGGAGCGATTAAAATCAGGATGCACAAGAGTCCAGACATGTGCAATACCCAACTGGGCTGCGGCTATGGCTGCACCGCCATGCTTCCCTCGGCTCCATGTGGAGAAGGTCAGCGGATCCATTGGTGGCTATGGGGTGGGGGCAGAGAGACGATCGAAGTGGGCTGAAAGAGGATCGAAGGTTGGGGGGAGATGATCGAAGGGGGGGGGAAAGAGGATTGGAGGAGGGGGAGAGGATCGGAGAGGGGGAGAAGATCTGGGGGGAGATGAGAGGAGATCGAAGGGGGAGAGAGAGGAGAGGGGATAGAGAGGGGGAGAGGAGCTCTGAATGAGAGGAGCATGGGGGGGGGAGAAAGTGAGGAGCTCAAGGGGAGGTCAAGAACTTGGGGAGAGAAGGTCAGGAACTTGTTTGCGGGGGTGAGCATGGTGAGAACAGTGGGAAGGGGGAAGATCATGATCCAGGTCTAAAGGGGGGTGGGGGGGAGAGATGAGAGCAAGAATGTGATCCAGGTGGGAAGATAGATCACGTTCTTCTACCCCCACCCCTTTACACCAGCACCACATTCTCCCTCTCCTCCTCCCTCCACACCCCCCAGACCACAACAGTTCAGGAAGGCAGCTCACTACCAGCCTCTCAAGGGCAACTAGGGATGGGCAATACATAAATTATTTTGTATTAAATGGGAGCGTATTCATTGTTGATCCTACAACATGCATAACATTACATTTGTGTGTTATTTGCCGGACTCAACTATTCCAATGTTCTCCTGGCCAGCCTCCCATCTTCCACCCTCAATGAACTTGAGCTCATCCAAAACTCTGCTGCACGTATCCTAACAAGCAGCAAGTCCCATTCACCCAGCATCCCTGTGCTCGCTAAGCTGCGCAGCACCCACCTCTCTGGAGGTTCCATGCAGCCCTTTAAAAGAAACACACACCCCCAAAAAAATTAGAGGGAACATTGTCCACCAACGCCTTGATGTTAAAATCCCTCCATAGGCTCACCTCCTCCTATCTGAACTCAGCAGTGTGAGTGCTCCTAACCCGGTGAGCCCAGTGTGTTCTCTGAAAGCACTGTGGCTGTCACAGTGAAAGGATCTAATTACACATTGCAATGGTCTTGATTAATCAGGCAGGCAGGATCTAATTACACATTCCAGACAAACTGCTGGGTGCGTCTTGTCCTCCATCGGAAACCTGGCCTTGTCCTCCAAGGGGACCGATCAGAACTTTGGTGTTGCAAATAATTACAGCCATAAACAGGTCAACATATTTGTAGGTTTTCAGATCACAGCCCATATGCATTAAAACCCCATTAATTCTCTCTATAAAATTATCTAGCAAAACTGGATATCAATCTACCATTATGGCAAATATTAATCAGAATGTAGAGTGGACTCCCAGGAAAACCAATTGATGCTACAGAAATTAACAGACAAGAAACAGGTGATAAGTATCTGGCTAAGAATGAGATTGAAGGTTAAAGGGGTAAGTACAGGCACAGATAATCAAATATTTCATGAAACATAATTGTCCCTGTGCTGCTGGGATGAGGAACATTTCACCTGTGAAAAGGCAGAGTTGTATAATGGAGGGGTATGTATGGTTATTCAGAACTATTCCATGATTAACTTTTGGATCAGAGATTTTTCCCTCAGGAAAGTAAATATTGGAGTGGCAATCTATGGTTTGTGGAAGAGGCAGACTTACTGAGCTGAAGTGTATATTCTCATTCAATGCTTTATATGTCTAACATTTCTTCATGTCTGCTGAGCAAAATATTAAATCCTCTCCTTCCAATCTGAGCTTAAAGATTTGGTTTGTGCCAAGAGTTTTGATCCCAGGCTGTTGATGTGCACACTAACATTTTTATGTAAGTTCTATCTACCAAAGAAAACTACCAAGGCCCTGAAGGCTACACTGTGTGGTAACAATGTAATAATGCTCAATGCATTTATCTGAAGTTCCTCTCTCGGCTGTCTTGGCGGAGGTGTTAGCTGTTGAAACAAATGGGTTAACCTCTCCACTAAAATAGTGGAGAGAGGCATAAAGCTTCCATATGTGACATTCCATAGCATAATTTCAGGACCCGAGTTATCTATAAAGTTAATTGCGTTCTTCATGCACCATGTTTCACAGTTGTCTCCCCTCCTATTCATGAAATCATTGACTTGCTGGGGATAAGTTCCACAAGTACTGGCAGATCCCAGTTCTTCATCCATGTGGCCATTTTTCATGTGTGAGTCTGGAGAGTGAACTTTGACAGGGCATTCCACCATGAAGGCTATCCAGCCTTGCTTGACCTGTCCTTACCCAAAATCTACACATCTGCAGTTTCCAGCAAAGAGGTGGGTTTCAGGAGTAAGAACCTTGGCTGATTTTTCCTCTCCCTAGCTCAAGCATGGTGGGGCTAATTGTAATGTTCCGATCATTGCCTCAACTAAATCAGCTAAGACAGAATAGGAACCTTCTGGTCTTCAGCATAAGTTTTCAAACTGGGTATCATCAGAGGAATTGTGGCCCCAATGTTAATATGAAGGTGGCTTCTGAGCAGGGGGGAAGAGGGGTGAAATTGCATGGACAGAACCCGGAAGTCAACTGAGTGGTTCAGAATCTGTGATCACAACTCAATTGTACCGATTAATATTGATCTCTGGGTTTCGCGACTCTAAGCTGTGCAACAGGTGTGATGCGCACTTGCATGATGCAATCTCAATTATATTTAAAGGGACAGTGCACTAATGGTAATTGGAGGTGTTCAGGTAGGTGGTGAACATACAACAAGGGTTGCACCCAGATCCAATGATGCATCACTGGAATTACTGCTGGGTGCTGTCAGGAGCAGGGGGGACAGACTTTTCCCCAGTAGTGGGAGGAAGAAACCTGCTGCTCTCACCAAGAGTGCAAGGTTAGAGGTAGCTGAGGAGGTGAGCAGCAGGAGCATTGTGCCCAGGTCTTGGATGCAATGCAGGAAGCGGTTTTATGACCAAACCAGGTCAGGTAAAGTGAGTACCTTTGCTGATTCAACTCAATCCTGTGGTTAAAGCGCCCCCACCTTTCACTCTGCCTTGCCAAGTGTTCTCCATCACATCGCTCCTCACACCCACTCAACTTTCAGCACCACCCAGTCTTCACATTCTAAGCACTTCATCACTTCACCATTTATCAATCCACCATTGTCACTCACCCCAATCGTTGTGCAATATGATGAATCTGTCTCATAGTTACCTTCACGGAATACACTACATCCATCAGGTGAATACCTCACCTTCACTCACTCCCTGGTCTGTTTTTTTGGCCCCTTGTAGGAGAAGGGAGCGCAAAACGCAAGGGAGACGGAGAGGACTGGAGGTGGGCCACCACAAATAGTCCAGCCAACAGATGCAGAGGAAGAGGCCCTGGAGAAAAATGGCACATCTGCATCCCTCCCAATCAGAGATGGAGAGACTGGTAACTCAAATGATCCAGATTATGGAAGAGCAGGAAACAGCTATTGTAGTGTATGTACCTTTAAGAGGGAACTACTTTTACAGCTCCTGTATACTGTAGTACCGGCAGTGACCACACCTGTATATAAGCCCTGAGCAGGCATCTGTACTGTTAGTTTTTAGACTACCCTCCTCCAGTAAACACCTGTTGATTGTTGATCTGCAGTCTCCATCTATTTATTGAAGAACACCATACCTTAAGATTCACGGATTTAATAGTGGCGACGAGGTCGATTCGAACCTACCTGCAACACTGCATTTTCTCCCAAGGATTCGCTCCTGGAGGACAGTGGAAGAAAGTCGAGGCCAGAAGCACGGGCGTCGACCACGAGCAACCGCCCAGTCATCCGGCAGAGAGTGAGCATCGCAGGGGAGGCTGTTGAGAGCTGGGCTTGGTTCTCCAGCCACGACGATCCAGCAACAGGCTGGCAACAGGTACAGCGCAGACCCTTCCCAGACAGCGGCGGCTGGAGCCGACCGACGGCACAGAAAAGGCCGAGCAGCGTCGACGGGATAAGAGAGAGGGTAAA
Source organism: Somniosus microcephalus (assembly GCF_052327205.1). Lineage (NCBI taxonomy): Eukaryota > Metazoa > Chordata > Chondrichthyes > Squaliformes > Somniosidae > Somniosus > Somniosus microcephalus. The sequence continues at coordinate 84,737,537 of NC_140988.1, forward strand.
GCGCACAGGGCGCAGCCAGGGGTTGAAGACCGAGCGGCGTCGACGGAAAACAAAAAGAGAGGGTAAAGCACAGCTGGGGTTCAGGACCGAGCAGCGGCAACGAGAGAGGCACACAGGAAAACGCGCAGAGCGCAGCCAGGACTCAAGGGCTGAGCAGCGTCCGCGGGGGTAGAAAGGAAGTGCGGGAGACGCCATTTGAGCCGCGGAGAAGAAGGGAAAGCCCGGGAGACGCCATTTTTGAGGCCGCAGCGGAGAAGAAGGGCGAGCGCGGGAAGAAAGGGAAGCACGGGAGATGCCATTTTGAGCCAGCGGAGAAGAAGGGAGAGCGCAGGAGATGCCATTTTAGCCAGTCTAACCACACCCAGGGATGCCGAAGAGTGGCAGTGTCACAGCGTTCGACAATGAAGTCGAAGATTGGGCGACATATGTGGAACGCATTGAGGTGTACTGCAAGGCAAATGAAGTGCCAGATGCCAGGAAAGCACTGGTTTTGTTGAACTCCATGGGTGCAAAAACGTATGGCTTACTGCGAAACCTAATAACCCGAGAGAAGCCAGTGGATAAGGATTTCGAAAACATAGTGGAAATCCTACAGGACCACTTAAACCCCACACCGCTGCTGATAGCAGAAAGATTTAAGTTTCACAAAAGGAACCAGCAAAAAGACGAAAGTAAAGCTGAGTATTTAATGGAACTGCGCAAGCTATCGAAACAGTGCCAGTTTGGAATGGGACTAGCAGATACGTTAAGGGACAAGTTTGTGTCTGGGCTTCAAAGTGAAGGAACCCAGAAATGGCTTCTATCAGAAAAGGATCTTACGCTGGACAAGGCTTTCAGCATGGCAGTATCACACGAAGCAGCCGCACGGGGCGCTGCAGAGATACAACGGAGACCGTAAGAATATGGCACCAATGGAGCAGGGAAGTGTTATCGCTGCGGCAGAACAACACACGACCAGAAGGATTGTTGGTTCAAGGACCAAATGTGCAGACAGTGTGGAAAAGCAGGACACATAGCAAGAGTCTGCAGGTCGGGGAAGAAAACCAGCAGCAAGAAATCTCCACAAGAGAAGTACAAAAAGGTACATAAGGTGACGGAGAGTAGTTCAGAAGAACAGAAAAGTGATACAGACTCTAGAAGCAAGGAGCTGGGTTGTCTGAAACTACATAATGTAATCAAAATGGAGGATCACCAGACTATCTGGGTCACGCTCAAGATAGACGGAGTCCAAGTGAAAATGGAATTGGACACAGGATCAGCCCTAACAGTCATAAACCGAAGGGACTACAAGCGACTATTCTCACATATACCCTTGAGAGCTACAGAGATTGTCTTGAAGGCGTACACGGGGCAAAAAGTCTACCCCAAAAGAAAAATACGGGTGAACATGATGTACAACGGCCAGGAAATACCAAAAATGGACCTATATGTATTGCCAGATGGAGGACCACCAATACTTGGACGTGAATGGATCCGGAAGATACAATTAGATTGGCATTCCATACAGGCACTGATGGTAGAGGCCAAAAAGGATGACGACGTCACACCTGGACGACTGTCAAAAATGCTAACTGACGCACAAGAAGTGTTCCAGGAGGGACTCGGAACACTAAAAGGCATAACAGCGATGATTAAAATAGAGGAAAATGCAAGCCCAAAGTTTTTTAAGGCCAGACCGGTGCCTTATGCAATCCGCCCAGCCGTCGAAGCAGAGCTGGAAGGTTTGGAACGTTCAGGAGTACTGTCCAAAGTGGACTGGAGCGAGTGGGCTACACCCATCGTTCCTGTAATGAAGAGGTCGTTGAGTAATACGCCTGGGGAACCAAAGAAGGTTTGCATCTGTGGGGACTTTAAGGTGACAGTGAACCCAGTCCTTCACACTGTACAATATCCGCTTCCGCGGATTGAAGATATTTTCGCCTCGCTATCTGGAGGAAAACGCTTCACTAAGATTGATCTGGCCCAGGCGTACCTGCAAATGGAGGTAGAAGAAGCCTCGAAACAATACCTCACGATCAACACTCACAAAGGTCTCTACCAATACAACCGGCTGGTGTTCGGGGAAGCATCGGCTCCGGCTATTTGGCAAAGGGCAGTGGATCAAGTCCTGCAAGGGATTCCAGGGACCCAGTGTTATTTGGACGACATCCTGGTCACGGGCAAAAATGACAGTGATCACCTCTCCAACCTGGAGCAGGTGCTCACTAGATTGAAGGAATATGGGCTATGAGCTAATCACCACAAATGCGAGTTTTTCCAGAAGCAGATCTCGTATTGTGGCCATGTTATTGATGAAGAGGGGTTACATAAGTCCCCTGAGAAGATTGAGGCAGTAGTCAAGGCTCCAGCACCGGAAAATGTGTCACAACTGAGGTCGTTCCTCGGGCTGGTGAACTACTACCATAAGTTCTTACCAAATTTGTCTACAGTATTACACCCACTGAACACCCTACTGCAGACGGGGGTACCATGGAAGTGGAATGACGAATGTAAACGAGCTTTCCAGAAGTGCAAAGAATTGATCACATCAAAAGAGGTGTTGGCCCATTTCAACCCAGCACTACCAATTCGGTTGGCGTGTGATGCATCACCCTATGGCATTGGAGCGGTGCTGTCGCACAAATTCCCAGACGGGTTGGAGAGGCCAGTAGCCTTTGCGTCTCGGTCACTAACCTCAGCCGAGCGCAACTACGCCCAGATTGACAGGGAGGCCCTCAGCCTAGTATGGGGAGTAAAAAAGTTCAACCACTGTCTGCACGGGCAGAAGTTCACCTTGCTAACTGACCACCAACCACTTGTCTCCATCTTTAATCCAAAGAAGGGCGTTCCGGTGATGACTGCACAACGGCTACAAAGACGGTCCCTTTTTCTAGGGGCGAACCAATATGAAATAGAGTATAAGGGCACGAAACAGCATGAAAATACTGATGGGCTATCACGCCTGCCACTGCCTACTGCGGAGGAAGCACCAGCAGTGGACCCTGTCGAAATATTTTATTCGTCGATAATTGAACGCTTGCCAGTAACTAAGGCGGATATAGAGAAGGAGATCCGAAATGATCCGACACTGTCTCGGGTATATGATTTGACGGTGAAGGGATGGCCAACACATGGTGACTCACTGTTGCCAGCATTCTCATCCAGAAGAGAACAGCTGTCAGTATGCCAGGGGACAGTGATGTGTGGATCCCGAGTGGTAATTCCACCCAAGTTAAGGGAGAGAGTGCTCAATGAGCTTCACGAAGGCCATCTGGGAGGGGTGAAAATGAAAAGCATTGCTAGGGCTTATGTGTGATGGCCGGGAATCGATCAACAAATCGAGGACCTAACAAAGAGCTGCTCAGGATGCCAGAAGGTCCAAAATGCACCACCACATGCCCCTCTACACCCATGGGAGTGGCCCTCCTCTCCATGGCAACGGGTGCATATTGATTTTGCTGGTCCATTCATGGGCTCAATGTTCTTAATAGCAGTGGATGCACACTCGAAATGGCCTGAGGTGATCAAAATGTCCTCCACCACTACAGAGAAAACGATTGCAGTCCTACGGACCATATTTGCCAGGAACGGCTTGCCAGAGCAGATTTGCTCTGATAACGGACCACAGTTTGTGTCCGAAGAGTTTCGGAAATTTATGAGAAGGAATGGGGTAAGGCATTACACATCCACCCCGTATCATCCAGCCACAAATGGATTGGCTGAGAGGTTTGTACAAACCTTTATAAAGGCAGTAAGGGCCATGTGCGATGACGACATTCCACTGCAGCATAAGGTGGACAATTTCCTGTTAGCCTACAGAAATGCGACACATGCAGTTACCAACCAGACCCCGGCCATGATGTTCTTTAACCGAAGGTTGAGATCTCGTCTGGATTTGCTCAGACCAAATGTGCGAAGAAATGTTGAGAATAAGCAATTCCAGCACATCAATGAGAAGCCGACAAGGAGCTTCAATGTAGGACAACCAGTCTTGGCCCGCGACTACCGAACAGAGAAATGGCAACCCGGAATGATATGCACACGGCAGGGGCCACTAATGTACACAGTGGATGTCGGGGAGAACATTGTGAAACGCCATGGCGACCAGATCCTAGTGTCACAGGAACGAGTCAACCCCATGTCTAGCGTACCTGGTGATGAACCCGACATACCGGTAGCATCTACCCCAGAAACAGTAGCATCGGAAACTGATGAACTAACCGACGACAGGGGGCCAGAATCGCCTCCGCACCAAGAACAAGACACTCAGGAAAGGCGCTATCCAGAAAGGATCAGGAAGCCGCCCCAAAGACTGAATCTATAAATGGACTATTTCAGTTACTGTGCATGTTAAAAGTGTTAACTGTTATTTGAATGTTATGGTACTGTTAATCTAAAAGGGGAGGAATTGTAGTGTATGTACCTTTAAGAGAGAACTACTTTTACAGCTCCTGTATACTGTAGTACCAGCAGTGACCACACCTGTATATAAGCCCTGAGCAGGCATCTGTACTGTTAGTTTTTAGACTACCCTCATCCAGTAAACACCTGTTGATTGTTGATCTGCAGTCTCTGTCTATTTATTGAAGAACACCATACCTTAAGATTCACGGATTTAATAGCTATCCTGATAGGGAACTCAGTAATGGGGTTTGTGGACATTGACTTGTGAAGAGTAGACAACATTACTAAGGATGTTTCCTGTTTGCCAGTGGTAAGCGATACAGAAAAGAGAGCTGAAGAACTAATGCAGGGGGAGTGGGGTGAAGCACTGGTGGCATTACAAACAGGGCCAAATGATATTATAGTGCGATGAATTTAGCTCATTCAGAGCAGACCAGGGACCCAGTACTGTGCATTGTTAGATTAGGGTTGCCACATATCCAGTATTCGACTGGAAAGTCTGGATTTTGAGTGAGCTGCCCAGAAATGTTTCAGATGTAAACTGGACAACAAAGGAAACATTTTCCTCTTTGGTGCTTGGATGTTAAATAATTGTGTGGGCGGGGAACAGAGAGGAAAATTGTATGAGAAAGATCCTGTAAGACAGCCCACCTGATTTTTGGTTCATCAATTTAAATGGATGGAAAATCAGGCAGGCTTTTTACAGGCATGCAATCCACGCGCTCGCCACCCCCGGCTGACTTTCCTCTCTGTGCTCCAACCAGGCATTGATTGAATGTCCACGCAGGAAAGAGGAAAATCTGTTTTGAGAGTTTCGTTTTTAAAATGAAAGTCAATTTTCCCTCTTACTTCTGCACTCATATGATGTGGAGGAATTTAATATTGAGGTTATTGAGGCTTTCAATAATATTTTTATCATCATGACAGCAAACTTTAGAAAGTATGCCATGATTCCAACCCTGTGACCCGCCTTCATCTCGCCCCCCATCGGGTTTCCGACTTGGCAAACGATGGTAACCCTACGAGAGTTCAAACACTGACATTCCACGGCCCTGAATTTCAGCGGGGCTCTCCCGATCTCCTGTTATAAGCGGCTGTTTGCGTCATTTCACCAGGGGATCTACTGATCTCCCAATAGAGAATCCCTGCAGAAATTCCAGCCGCATGTGGCTCATGGCACAGAGGGGTAGATTTTCCGAGTCCTTGTAGGTGGCGAGATGCTCTGCAAGTGTTTATAGGAAAGTTCCACAGCTAGTGGAAAACCTACTCTATAACCTGCATTATAAATAAAAAGTTCTTCCCTCCCACCAGTCTTAACAATGTTTTATTGTAAAATGCATACAATAGCTCGATATTTGTATTTCATATTCACGCGTTTGGCACAGGCAACTACCTAATTCATTTGAAAGTCAATGCATGTTCTTTGTGAATAATAGTTGTACAATTGTGTCTTCAATGAGCAGATCGCTAGATTTTATTCTATTTTTTTAATGGGAAATAATGAATGCTACAAAAGACTTGTCTGCATTAAGTGCTGCCAGATAGCTGGTGGATTGCAGGGGACTGTGATTCACGTAATTACTGCAGATATCAGGAGTGATCTTAACCTTTCGATGTAGACAAAATGCCCACTTTTGCAGCAAATCACTGTGTCAGACCATAATTAAAGGCCAAAGGAAACATCAACACATAATCACAAATCCAAGCTTTTCTTGCATCCCTGAATTACTGTGTTTGACTGATCACAGGCACATCCAATGCATTCCTCGATCAGCTCGGCTAATAAAAACAGGAAACTGCAGCACGAGCATCAATCAGTGCATGTAGTCACTATTTCGGCAGCTGTGAGACCTCATATATGACATTAGGTGGAACGTAGCTTGCACATCAATATTCATTAAAGATTATTTATATTTACTTTCTATAGCTTGCCTGATACATGCAACATATTTACTTGAAATATTGATCACAAAGTCCGACATGTTTTTGGTGTAAAAACACTATAATCTGGATGAGGGCGTTTTTTTTTAGGGGGACCTGGTTACGCCTTTTCTGCCAATCACAATTTCCATTTATAATGGGTTCTGCTTCAACCACTGAGTATATAACGTCCCACCAGAAACAGTGGTGGAAGCAGAACTCAGAATTAATTTTAAAAAGGAAAGTGGATAAACGTTTAAAAAATAAAAGTAAAATGGAAAAGGGCATGGGAAAAGGAAGGGGAATGGGGCTAAGTGGATAGTTTTTTCAGAGAGACAGCCAGCACAGGCCTAATGGCCTCCTTCTGTGCTGCAGAATTCGATGGGGGGTGAACTTCCTCGGGATTTCTCCCACTCTGCCACTCAAATTTTGGAGGAGATTTGGTAGAAACCCCGTCTGTGCAGGTAAACAGGGTTTCTTGCAAAGCTACTGCAGCAGAGTAGGAGAAATTTGGACAAAATTCCCAACATATGATTCTGTAGGGTGGTCACATAATGTACCCATAGAGCAAATGTAATATAATGGCATGCAAATGAGAGAAATACATCACACAATATATTTTCTGTTATTTGCACCCTAGCAATGCTGAGTGCAAGGAACATCTGTGCATCTCTGGTATTCAGCATGCAAGGGCCTTAAGGGTAGGATTTAAAATTTACAAGACCACTTTCCCTACTGCAAATGATGGCAGGGCCCATTTATGCTACAGCAAGTTTCCTTACCCCACCTGAGGCGGGCACTTTAGATGCACTGTAAATATTGTAGGTCATTTAACATTTAAATGCCCCTAAACCCAGGAAGTGGGACAATGTTAGCGAGGTAACCAATATTTCTTGTAATTTTGCCCATTCAAAATTTTGCGCATGCTCCTTTTTTTTCAATTTAAAAGCCGGCTTACCGGCTGCAGAGGAGCTCACGAGCGCTGCATGGCCATGCGGCTTAAAGGGAACATTGGAAGTAACTAATAGGAAGGTGAAAGGAATGCTTTACTACACATACTTCGGTGGAGCAAGACCACAGGAAATTTGGGCCATTGCTAGTCATTTTCTAATTTTGTTCATCATTTTCTCGGCTCCTTTCTTGAAACCAGTGACTCATGTCTACGATTCGACAGATATGGGCAGCCCTCCTTTACCATACCCAAATTACCATTCTTCACGTTTGAGCCTGGATAGTGAGCATTCGGAGGCTATTCAATCACACAGCTGAACCAGATCTTGGCCCTAACTGACATTCATATGTGCGTGCTTTCCGGCAGTTGGCAAGTATTGAACATGAGCAGAAGCGTGAAACCTGCTTCATCTTTTTCCCATCTCTAGCCTTCGGACAGAGAGGTGAATTAGAGAACCCTGGCCCTTGGGCTGGCTGAGATCAGTAAACTGAGCACAGACCAGAGAGTGAACCTGGGTGTGTACATGGTTAGTACAGTTCAGCACCAGGTTATGTGATGCATTTATTTTCTAAAACCACTGGGGAGTTCAAGACATTTTTCTTTTGTATCCCAGAAGAAAATGAACAAATGCTGATGAAGAGACCATTGTATGCTTTACACTGCGAACACTTTCCAAATGGCTATTTTGGAATCAATTGAAACACTACCATGAAAGTGCAGACAAGAAATTATTCTGCTTTAAATTGAACCATATCAATGTCCTGTTAGTGGGAAATTTCAAACTTGCTCTTAATGATTAGTATTTTGCCTCTGTAGATTGGTATTTTATTTGTCTATGTATAGGATTGTAACTCCTATTCCACATCCTAAAACTCCTCCATAAGAACAAATTTCTTATAGATTTTGAAAATCTCTCAGCAATGTGGCATTATGGACAATAAAAACTTAGATATTTTTTTGGGCCATCTGCCCTGTTTAATTTGAGAAAAGACCTGTTCTAGAACTGGTCACCGTAATCTATGATGAATGCCTATGTAAGCAGCAGCAGTAAAGCAAGTCAATTGGAATATTGTTAACAGTTGTCCATTAGTATTTTGTGACTGATTCAATACCTAAAAGAGGGTTGGCAGTGAATCTGATGCATCTAATGATCTGATACACATGAACTGTGAAACTCAAATGGTCTATGAATTACATTAATACTTCCATGGCTTATTTTGTCTTCAAATTCTGCTGGAGAGAGGACTTTGAAGTCCTGAAGTAAGCAGTATCCGATATCACAGGAACTATTACATGCTTTATTTAAGTATGTGTTATGGATGGAAATAATTGCAGAGCAGCTGTGTTTTGCATTTTAGCATGTTCAACTCCTATTCCACATCCTAAAACTCATACTGACTATGTAGTCAGTGTATAGAGCTTGCACAGTGATTGTGTGCAAGGCTCATTGAGACCCCTTGCAAATGATGCCGCTCCCCAGCATGAGACTGGATTGCCCAAGGAGGGCTCCACTTGGTCAGTGCCCATTGCAAATGGGTGCTGCAAAGCAGATATTCTTTAAGAAGTCTTTTTCCTGGGTGATTGTGACCTTCTAATAGGCCTAGCTTATCATCTCCTGATTGTCCTTGGCCTCAAAAGGCTGATTTGCTGCTAACACAGCCCTTCATGATGTAATCCGCCTCTCCCGCCCCAAATAAGAATCCCTTCTATGCTCCACCAGCCTTTTACAATCAGCTGGTGCTATGAATCCGACCCACATGGCACTATCTGAGAATTTCATGCACAAAACGCTGGGAGCACTGTAAAGAAATTTGAATAAGATGACTTTGTATTACTGCACAATGTCCCAAGAGCACCAGGGCTACGCTATCAGCTTCATACCATCCATTCACTTATGGCACACGCCTTGGCTTCAAATCCATTTCCCAATGCAAAAATATTGCATGTATTCCGTACACATCCATAATTCAGAGTGATGTGTGTGCAGTGTCAGAGGTAAATACAATTGTCAGAATTAACAAAAGCACAGCTAAATAGGATCTAATTTTCAGCAAATGCGGAGTAATTAAATAAACTACAGTACATATACAATGTGGCTCTGGATTGTGTGTGGTGTGTTTTTTTTTAAATTTGTTCTTTTAGAAATGGTAGTCTTTTGGCAAAGAGAAAACTAAGCTTTTATGAGGTGAATTTCCTATTTTTAGCCCATGTATTGTTCACACAATTTCCTGTCGATGCTGTTTTAATGTAGAAGAAGATAAAGAAGTGGAGAACTGGGTAGCATAGTGGATTAGCCATTGGCCTTTCACCTCAGGAACCTGATGAATGTCTCCTGTGTTTGCTAACTCTGAGGGTTCTATGTGAAGTTAGCTCGAGGAGCCTCAGTTCAATTCTTAATGTAGTACATTTCTTTCTGGATATAAGGGGACTGGAAAGTAAGGCACTTGGGGCAATTTTAAGCTAACCCACCAGTCAGAAAACTGAAGGGATTGGTGGAACGCTAGATTTACCCCCACCTGATATTACTCTCTATTGACTTCCACGGAGAGTAAAATTGGACGGTGTATAAAACCAGCGTTCTACCCGATCTTGTCAGTTTCCCGATGGGTGGTTTAGTTTAAAACTGCAACCTCTGTCTCACGCACACATATACATACATAGGTGGAGGAGAATTGTTACATTTTTATATCTTTTCTAGTATCTGCCTGGTGAGAACGGGGCAGGTTCGGCTCAGATGCCCGAGTTACACCCCGCCCGATTTCATGCTCTATTGAAGTCAATGGAACATGAAATCGCCGGCATGTAAATCAGGCGTCCGACCCAAACCCGCACCGTTCTCGCTGGGTGGGTCAGGTTAAAGTCAGGAATTCTTACTCCAGATTTTTCTATTTAAGATTTCTTTCATAGATGAGTCCCACCTCCTGTAGGTTCTCAATCGAACATGTGACAATTTGGAGCCCTTGTGTTGTCATTGGATCTAAAGTGAGAGCCATCAAATCAAAACTAAATGAAAGTACTTAATTTTTGTCACCAAAATTTTAGCAGATATTGCATGTATAAGTGACAATGCTAGCTCTAAGACTATCCACAGCTGTAACTGAGGACAATTAGTGAAGTCTTTATCACAATGCAGAAATGCTTGTAATTGGCCCCACTTACCATTTATCACGTACAGCCTATAAATCTCTGAAACTGAGTCACTTCCAGCTAACCATAATATTTATTTGTATGATCTGTTTCCACGCATCTTTTATTTGAATATTTTCAATCACTGTCAATTCATCTGCCTACAGTATGAATGGGAATTCCTCCAGCGATACTAATTTGCAATGACGAAAAAAAACATTGGGGAACAACAATATCTGGCTCAATTTGTTAGTCATTTTATTCAATTTGTTTACCATCTTGTTTTTTTAATCAACTTGCCAAGAAAATTATATACAATTTTCAAGTCCAGATGCGATGCAGTCAAGTGGGTCGTACTATACTGGAAATAGCTTAAGTTTTTTTTACACTTATGGATCATGAGGTCCAAGGAGAATGTTGGAAATAATAAACAATCACTGGTAAATATCATTTTTTCAAAATAATTACAATTTATCAAACAGGTGGCTGCCAAATTATAGAACGATTAATTCTTGGCTGGTTCCCTGCACAATCCCTTTTTCTTTTGAACCATTTTTCCTGCCAAAGCTCATCTTTACCATAAATGTAGCTTCATTCTATTAGGTGCACAGAATTTGCCGGCAGAATAAAAGCGAGTTTAATGCGCACACTGGTATTAGTGTGTAAATCGTCCAGCAAATTGCGGCAAGGAAGAGATACGGCGTGAGTTGTGAATCATCACAAATTGCTTGATGATGTGCGCTGCTCCACTGTTAGACTTGCAAAAACAGAGGTCACCATCAACCTCCCCATGAGTTTCAAGAAACTGCTGCGTTTGCGCTTTTAAAATAAATTAAACTGCCGCAGAAAGTTAGGGCTGGTACTTAGCGATGTAAGGACCCGTTAAATGACGAGATTTATGTTTCTGCAATGCCACCCAACCTCTCTGGCCCAGAAAGGGAACAATTGAAGCTGTAGAGTCTCATTCCTGAAGGTAGTAAATTGTTCTTAGAGGATTTTAAAATGTAAATTTTTAATTTTTGTCTTACTTTTTCTTTCAATCTCTTTTTATCTCTGGCTCTTAATCCAATCTATCTTTCCCTCTCTTTATTTCTCTTTCTGTACCTAATTTGACTCTAATTCACCCAACTTCCTTCTCTGTCATTTCTCTGTTTCTTTCTCTATCCTTAAATCTCACTGATTAAGGAGATACACAGTTGGTCCCATCGTTCACCAAGGTCCCAGATGCCCCATTGTCCTCACCATGCCTTTATCAGCTCGCACTTCCAGCAAATTATGGCACAAACATTTTTGGAACTGAAAGGTGACCAAAAATGTAACAAACAGGGCATGCCCCGCTCCAGCAAATTCTAAGCTAATAATTTACCTAATGCTCTCTGCCTATGTGAAAAGCCTGATTTCACTACTATCCCACCCAATTATATCTTAATGCTCCAAGCTGAGGCATTACTAATTCTCAGTGCTCTTCCTACTCTTTTAAAATGTACACCAGAACTCCTCTTCTTATCAAAACATTGTAATACCACACAGCTCCCATCACCAATGCCATAGGATTTATATTGCATTACATTTACTAAAAATAATATGCAACATGTGACACAAAAAATCTACCTCTCAAAAGCAATGCTAGAGTCTAATTTTACAAATGTGCATTAGTGGCGGAGGACTTCACCCGCCAGACACACATATCAGGAAATTGTGGGTGTGGTGCCACAATTTCCCTTCCATTTAAAATTAATGCTAGAGCCCATTCATAAAATGAACCCACAGAGGTTCATAGCAAAAGCATTCGTCAATAATTTAAAGTTTAAAAGCAAGACTTCACTAAAAATGTATTGTTGCAATGTTTGAATCTGAAAAACCACAGTGAAGAGCCAGGGCTCGTAGTGCAGGGCATCAAGTAAAAGGGCAGACGGGGTAGATCAGGATGTAGTAATGTTGTGACATCAATCTTGTGTTTAAAAGTCTGTAGCTGGAAGGAAAGACCGAGGGAGGTAAGGAGTTCAGAGTTCTGATGCCCTGGGAAAAAAATGAGTTTGAACAGGAAGAGAAAGAACTTGCATTTATATAGCACCATTCACATCCTCAGGACAGGCCAAAGCACTTTACAGCCAATGAAATACTTCTGAAGTGTAGTCAAAATTGTAGTGCAGACAAATGTGGCAGCCAATTTGTGCAGAGCAAGGTCCCCCAAACAGCAGTGAGAGGAATGACCAGGAATTCTGGTTTTGGTGATGTTGGTTGAGGGGTAAATGTTGGTCAGGATTTCAGAAGAACTTCCCTGCTTTACTTCAAATAGTCTTGTAGTGGATGTGCCTTTAAGAGCCCCATGTGTACTGTAATGCCGGTAATGGCCACTCGGGCTATATAAGCCTGTATATTGTGTTGTATCAGTTAGTTCCCCTCCAGACTTTGTTTAGTAAACACCTATGAAACCAACTCCTGTCTTCAGTGTCTCTATCAACACACAGACACAACAGTGGCGACAAAGTGGAAACGGACTTACCTGCAATTCGGCAGCACCTCAAGGACATCAAGGGGCACGGTGGCATAGTGGTTAGCACTGTTGCCTCACAGCGCCAGGGACCCGGGTTCAAATCTGGCCTCGGGCGACTGTCTGTGTGGAGTTTGCACATTCTCCCCGTGTTTGCGTGGGTTTCCTCCGGGTGCTCCGGTTTCCTGCCACAGTCCAAAGATGTGCAGGTTAGGTTGATTTGGCTATGATAAATTGACCCTTAGTGTTAGGGGATTAAATACGGGGGTAGGGTGGGATATGTGTCGGTGCAGGCTCAATGGGCCGAAATGGCCTCTATCTGCACTGTAGATTCTGTGATTCTGTGATTCTGTGATTCCTCTGGCGTCCAAAGTTGAAGAAAAATCAAGAAAAAGAAAAAGCTGTAGTTTCACCAGCTAGCCAAGCTGGTGGCAGGTACTGCAATAATCTTTCCTGGGCATCGGGCTGGGGCTCCAGCGGCTGGCTCTACAGCTGGGCCAAGCAGCGAAAGCGGAGGCAAGCAGTAACAGACGGGGAGGGAGCACTCGGGAGACGGCCGGCGCTGCGAGCAGGTCGGCGTTCAGACCTAGAGAGAGAGTCCGGCGGGAACGAGTCTCCAACTGTAAATAAATAAATAAAAAGAACGGAAACCGCGGGAAACAGCATTGTCATCGGCAGCAGCGGCGGGGAAGCGCCATATCTTTACTGCAGAAAAGAAAGAAAAGCGCGGGAAGCGCCATTTTTTTTCTAGGATGCCTAAGTCTGGCAATATTGATGCTTTTGATAACGAGATAGAGGATTGGACCACATATGTGGAAAGAGTGGAGGTATATTGCACCGCAAATTGAATAGAAGATGAAAAAAAAGCTTCAGTACTACAAAATCCAATGGGCGCAAAGACATACGGGCTGTTACGAAATTTAATCACTCCAGCCAAACCAAAGGACAAGAATTTTAAAGAAATTGTTGATACCCTACAGGAGCACTTAAACCCAACACCGCTGCTGATAGCAGAACGATTCAAATTCTTCAAGAGAAATCAACACAAGAATGAAAGTAACGCCGATTACCTCACCGAATTAAGAAAGCTATCAAAACACTGCCAATTCAGGGCAGGACTAGCAGATTATCTTCGAGACAAATTCGTCTGCAGTCTCTTAAGTGAAGGAACACAGAAAAGGCTGCTTTCTGAAAAAGATTTAACACTGGACAAGGCTTTCAGTATGGCTGTATCATACGAAGCAGCCGCAAGAGGAGCTGCAGAGATACAACAAAAGACACAGGACTTCGGCACCCATGAAATGACACAGGGTTTCGAGAGATGTTATCGCTGCGGCAGATCCACCCATGACCAGAGGGACTGCTGGTTCAAGGACAAAGCATGCAGGCAATGCGGAAAGATTGGACACGTTGCACGGGTATGCCGATCTGGACAAAAAAAATCCACAGACAGGAAAAAAAAAATCAATAAGGAAAAGTACAGAAAGGTACAAATGATGACAGACAGTAGCTCCGAAGACCAGAAGAGCGATAGCGACTCCGAAAACAAGAGACTAAGCTGTCTCAAATTACATAATGTAATTGGCAAAGATGATTACCAAACCATTTGGGTTACCCTCACGATGGCAGGGTCCCCAGTTAAAATGGAGCTAGATACAGGATCAGCTCTGACCGTCATAAATCGACGGGATTACGAGCGGCTATTTCCACATATACCTTTAAAAGACACATCCATTATCTTGAAAACATATACGGGGCAGAAAGTATACCTCAAAGGAAAAATAAGGGTGCCTGTTGTATACAACGGCAAGGAAATACAAAAGTTTTATTTATACATTCTACAAGATGGTGGTCCACCACTGTTGGGACGTGAATGGATCAGGAAAATACGTTTAGACTGGCACTCCATTCAGGCATTGACGGTGACCAATAAGATAAAAAACGATGATGACGCCATACATGAACGATTAAAAGACATCTTGGCCAATGCCAAAGAAGTGTTTCAAGAGAAACTAGGAAGCTTGAAAGGCATCACCGCCTCAATAAAAGTGGAAGATGCAGCAATTCCCAAGTTTTTTAAGGCAACACCGGTGCCATACGCAATTCGTCCAGCAGTCGAGGCAGAGCTGGAGAATTTGGAAAAGGCAGGCGTATTATCCAAAATAGATTGGAGTGAGTGGGCAACACCCATCGTTCCAGTCATGAAGAAAGCATTGAATAATGATAAATCTGAAGAACAGAGAAAAATTTGCATCTGTGGAGACTTCAAGGTGACTGTAAACCCGGTCCTTCACACGGTACAGTATCCTCTTCCGAGGATAGAAGATCTTTTCGCCTCACTATCCGGAGGGAAACGTTTCACCAAAATTGACTTGGCACAGGCATATCTAGAGATGGAGGTTGAAGAGGCCTCTAAAAAATATCTCACGATAAATACACACAAAGGTCTGTACCAGTACAATCGACTGGTTTTCGGAGTAGCATCCGCTCCAACTATCTGGCAAAGAGTTATGGAGCAAGCTCTCCAAGGGATTCCGGGGACTCAATGCTACCTAGACGACATCCTTGTAACAGGAGAAAACGACAACGAGCACCTTGCCAATTTGGAGCAGGTGCTCACTAGGCTGAGAGAACGGGGCCTACGAGCAAATCGCCCCAAGTGCGAATTTTTCCAAAATCAAATATCATATTGTGGCCACATAATTAATAAGGGTTGCATAAGTCACCTGAAAAAATTGAAGCGGCCATAAAAGCCCCAGCACCTGAAAATGTTTCACAATTAAGGTCGTTCCTGGGATTAATAAATTACTATCATAAATTTTTACCGAACTTATCAACTCTTCTACACCCTCTTAATGAACTGCTACAAACAGGAGTAATTTGGAAATGGAGCGAAGACTGCAAACGTGCATTCCATAAATGCAAAGACTTAATCACATCCAAAGAAGTTTTGGCTCATTACAACCCATCACTGCCAATCAGACTGGCGTGCGATGCATCCCCTTATGGTGTAGGAGCAGTATTATCGCATAAATTCCCTGATGGCTCGGAACGGCCGATAGCTTTTGCGTCACGCTCATTGAACTCAGCTGAGCGTAACTATGCCCAAATCGACAGGGAAGCACTCAGCCTGGTATGGGGAGTGAAGAAATTCAACCATTACCTACACGGACAAAAATTTACCTTGTTGACTGACCATCAGCCCCTCATCTCCATATTCAACCCTAAAAAGGGTGTTCCCATTATGACAGCGCAAAGGCTACAGAGGTGGTCCCTTTTTCTAGGGGCACACCAATACAACATAGAATACAAAGGATCAAAACAGCATGGGAATGCTGACGGGTTATCGTGCCTACCGTTGCCAACGGTAGAAGAAGCACCTACCGTAGACCCAGTGGAGATTTTCCACTCTACCATAGTCGAATGTCTACCAGTAACAAATTCTGCCATTGAAAGGGAAACTAGAAATGACACGACTCTCTCACGAGTCTACGATTTAACAGTGAAGGGATGGCCAGCACATGGCGAACCACTGTTGCCAGCATTCTCGCAAAGAAGAGAACAGCTGTCAGTGTGCCGAGGAACCTTGATGTGTGGATCCAGAGTGGTGATTCCACCCAAACTCCAGGATAAAGTTCTAAAGGAGCTTCACGAGGGGCATCTGGGTGGAGTGAAAATGAAGAACCTAGCCAGGGCGTTTGTATGGTGGCCAGGTATCGATGGAGACATCGAAGAAATGACCAAGAGCTGCCTAGGATGCCAGAAGGTCCAAAACGCTCCACCCCAAGCCCCTCTACATCCATGGGAGTGGCCCTCATCTCCATGGCAAAGGGTACACATCGACTTTGCTGGTCCATTTATGGACTCAATGTTCTTAATCGTGGTTGATGCACACTCCAAGTGGCCGGAGGTAATAAAGATGTCCTCCACCACCACGGAAAAAACCATCACAGTATTAAGGACCATATTTGCCAGGAATGGGCTGCCGGAACAGATCTGTTCTGATAATGGACCGCAATTTGTGTCCGAAGAATTCAGGAAGTTCTTAAAAAACAATGGGGTTAAGCACTACACGTCCGCCCCATACCATCCCGCCACCAATGGATTGGCTGAAAGGTTTGTCCAGACCTTCAAGAAGGCCATAAAGGCCATGGGTAATGAAGACATAAAACTTCAGCACAAGGTGGATAACTTCTTGTTCGCATACAGGAATGCAACACATATGGTTACAAACCAAACTCCCACCATGATGTTCTTCAATAGAAGCCTAAGATGCCGGCTGGATTTGATCAAGCCAAACATCAGAAGGGACGTGGAGAACCAGCAATTTCAAGGCATGAATGAAAGGCCAACTAGAACCTTCCAGATAGGTCAACAGGTTTTGGCCTGGGACTACCGTACCGAGAAATGGCAGCCTGGAACTATCTGCACACGACTAGGACCGCTGATGTATACCGTGGACATCGGAGAAAGCATAATAAGGTGCCATGCTGACCAAATCATAGAGGCATCCGAAAAGGGACAACTTACACCACAACTCTATACGCCTAACGATGAAGTAGAGATACCCATATCTACCTCCGATCCGGTGATACTGGAACCCGATGAACCCGACACTGGCATTCAAGCCGAATCAGCCTTGCCAAAAGAACCTACTACACCACCAGAAACTACTACACCACCGAGGCGTTATCCGGACCGAGTCAGGAAGCCTCCAGAGAGACTGACTTATAATTAATTAACTGCAGCAATGTGTAGATTATTGTTCTTTTAACATGTAATTAATAATTACTTAAAATATTATGTACTGGTTGGCTAAAAGGGGAGGAATTGTAGTGTATGTGCCTTTAAGAGCCCCATGTGTACTGTAATGCCGGTAATGGCCACTCGGGCTATATAAGCCTGTATATTGTGTTGTATCAGTTAGTTCCCCTCCAGAATTTGTTTAGTAAACACCTATGAAACCAGCTCCTGTCTTCAGTGTCTCTATCGACACACAGACACAACAAGTATCATGGGATCTTAAATATCCACCTGAGCAGGCAGACTTATTAACACCTCATCTGAAAGGACTGCATGAAGTGTCAGCCTTAATTATGTGTTGACATCTATGTAGTGGGGTGTGAACCTTGTGACTCAAAGACTAAAGTACGACAAGTGAGCTAAGGCTGACACTTGGAGATCTTGCAGTGAGTCCTGATTTGAACTCAGTTGGGGTACAAGTTGGAGGAACAATACGTAGAAGTGATTTTGGAGCTTAGAAAGAACAAGAGAAGAAAGCTCAGATGAGCACTGAATCTCTTAGCTTATATAAAAAAGAGCAAACACAATAAACATTTGAGATATAAGTGTTTTTCTTTAGTGATGTTATGAACAGAAAGTGATTCCATGTGGTTTTCACTGAGTATCTTTGAGCATTAAAGTAGCCAATTCCTAGAAAGTTAATCAAAGGTCCAATCGCTAAGATTGGCAAATAGTGATGGAAAATGATTAAATCGACTTGACAGCAATCACTGTTGAGTGATTATTCCCTATATTTTAATGGGTAGATGTTTCCTAATCCACCTGCTGGGATCACGTGTCAGGAAGTTGAGCACAGAGGTCAGTGGGCCCTGCACAACTTTGGAAATGCATATCAGAAATTCGGAGACATAGGCCTGGATTTTGTCAGCCCCGAGGAGACCGTTAAAGTTGCAGAATTTGGGGGTGGGTGGCAAACCTGCCCCATTCCGATTCCGTGCCCTCTTGCCCGGAGGCGGGAAGCCGTTCTGCCCTGAGTCCTGTCTCCTTGAGGCGGGAAAGGGATTAAAGCCTATTACCTGCCTGTTAACAGGTATTAACAGGCAGAAAATAGGATTATCCCCATTTTTCATGCTGAAGTGTGGGCTTCCCGACCTGAGGGAACCCCACCAGAGCGTAGAAGCTGAGTAGGAGGTCTGCGGGGGTCTGAAAGTGCAATGTAGAGGTGAGTGATGGATACAAGTGTAGAGTGGTAAGTATGTGAGGTGAGTGTAAAGTGTTAGAAAATGTTCACTTACCTTTGTTTCTGCCTACAGCCTTCAGCTGCTATGGAGCCGGAATCCCGACATCTCCATTGTAGATATCACAGACTGGCTGTTGGATCCTCCGATCCAAGTCATCTGATTTCCACAAAGTAGAAAGGTTTGATGAGTCCTGAACACAAGGCCTCATCAAACTACACAGAATGTCAGTGTTTGACAGCTTCACAGAGCTGTCAAATGCTGACATTTCCTCTTTCAAAAAATCTTGACAGATGTCACGTCATACGTTGACGTGCTCTGTCACTGACTTCCCTCTAATTGGCCTGTTGAGCCCGCTGGGCGGGTTTAACAAGGTCAATCAGGGGAAATTCCCGCTGGTTGGCCAGAAGCTGATGGAGGCGGGATTGAAAGCTGGCAAGCAGCAGTCCCGCCTCCAAAAGCTTCCCATTGACAAAATCCAACCCATAGGGCGCGATCTTGCCAGCCTGTGGAGGTGGGTATGGAGGCGGGACTGCCGAGAAAATGGCAGAATTTGGGGACGGGTACCCAACAACCCGCCTCCATGCCATCTTCCTAAGAGGCGGGTAGCTGACCTGCACTGTGTCCCGTCTCCTTGGAGGCGGGAAGGGATTACAGCCACTTTTGCCCTCAAAAGTGCGGGCTTCCTGAAGGCTCCAAAACACGCCAGCTCAGCAAGGCGAGTACTGGGTCTGCGGGGGTTGAGGGGGTGCAAAAGTGTGGTGTGAAGGTAAGTGATGGATGCAAGAGTGTAGAGGTGAGTATCTGAGGTAAGTGGAAAGTGTTAGAAAAAGTATACTTACCTTTGTTTCTTCCTGCAGGTTTCAGACGGTGTCTATGCGGAGCGTCTCGGACCTCCGTGTTATAGACGAGAGATGGCCGTTGCATTCTCAGATGCAACAACCATCTAATTTCTGTAAAAGAAAGAAGGTTGATGAGGTCTTGCATGCAAGATCTCATCAAACTTCACAGAACTGTCAAACGATGACAATTCATCTGTCAAAAATTTTTGACAGATGAAATATCATACGTTGATGTACTCTGCAACCGGCTTTCCCTTAATTGGCCTGCTAAGCCTGCTGGGTGGGCTTAACAAGGTCAATCAAGGGACAATAGCGTGGCATGGCCACAAATCAATGGAGGTGGGACATCAACCCGCCAAGCAGCAGTCCCACCTCCAACGCGCCCCAATCACAAAATCACCCCCTAAATCTTAAATAAAATCTACCCTTGATACCGCGGTTCATGTTACTCCTGTTTTAATTGGATTTATTGTGTAATCAATTCAGAGACAGGAGGACAATGACTATTATACAAAAGTGCAAAGCATGAAGAATTTCTGGTGGGTAACAAGATAACGATCTTGCTTATGTGAATGTGCCACTTTTGCCAAAAAAATTGATGGCAAACTGAAGTGTCCCTGAGAGCACTAATACAGCTTTAAAAATCCCTTTTGCATCACAACAGGAAAGCAGGCTTCTTCTTTCTCATCCCTATTAAATTAGGTAACTGATAATAAGCAGTTCAGTATTGCTTCAATGGGCCAGATTTTGCTGTCAAAATAACAGTGAGGCTAATGGCGCTCACCGTTATCAATAAGCAAATGGAACAGCAACTTTGCAGCAGCCTTCGCAAAGGAGAGGGACGATGCAGGCATTGTAGTTAAGGAGAAGGAGTGTGAAATATTAGATGAGAGAAAATCAGTGAGAGAGGAAGTATTAAGAGGTTTAGCATATTTGAAAGTAGATAAATCACCAGGCCTGGATGATATGTATCCCAGGCTGTTAAAAGAAGCAAGGGAGGAAAGAGCAGAAGCTCTGACCATCATTTGTCAAGGACTGCTAACATTGTACCATTGTTTAAAAAGGGAGAAAGGGATAGACCGAGTAATTACAGGCCAGTCAGCCTAACCTCGGTGGTGGGCAAATTGTTGGAAAAATTCTGAGGGACAGTATTAATCGTCATTTAGAAAGGCATGAATTAATCAAGGACAGTCAGCATGGACTTGTTAAGGGAAGATCATGCTTTACTAACTTGATTGAATTTTTTGAGGCATTAACAAGGAGGGTTGATGATGGTAGTGCATTTGATGTTGTCTACATGGATTTTAGCAAGGCCTTTGACAAGGTTCCACATGGCAGACGCGTCAGAAAAGGAAAAGCCCATGGGATCCAAGGGAAAGTGGCAGTTGGATCCAAAGTTGGCTCAGTGGCAGGAAGCAAAGGGCAATGGTTGACAGATGTTTTTGTGACTGGAAAGCTGTTTCCAGTGGGGTTGCGCAGGGCTCAGTACTAGGTCCCTTTATTTTTGTGGTATATATCAATGATTTAGACTTCAGTGTAGGGGACATGATTAAAAAGTTTGCAGATGATACAAAAATTAGCCGTATGGTTGATAGTGAGGAAGAAAGCTGTAGACTGTAGGAAGATATCAATGAACTGGTCAGGTGGGCAGAAAAGTGGCAAATGGAATTTATTCTGGAGAAGTGTGAGGTAATGCATTTGGGGAGGGCTAACAAGGCAAGGGAATACACAATAAATGGTAGGATACTGAGAAGTGTGGAGGAACAGAGGGACCTTGGAGTGCATGTCCACAGATCACTGAAGGTAGCAGGACTGGTAGATAAGGTGGTTAAGAAGGCATATGGGATACTTTCCTTTATTAGTCGAGGCATAGAATGTAAGAGCAGGGAGGTTATGCTTGAACTGTATAAAATACTAGTTAGGGCACAGTTAGAGTACTGTGTACAGTTCTGGTCACCACATTACAGGAAATATGTGATTGCACTGGAGAGGGTACAGAGGAGATTTACGAGGATGTTGCCAGGACTGGAGAATTTTAGCTACGAGGAAAGATTGAACAGGCTGGGGTTGATTTCTTTGGAACAGAGGAGGCTGAGGGGGGACTTGATTGAGATGTATAAAATTATGATGGGCCTGGATAGAGAGGACCTATTTCCCTTAGCAGAGTGGTCAATAACCAGGGGGCATAGATTTGAAGTAATTGGTAGAAGGATTAAAGGGGAGTTGAAGAGAATTTTTTCACCCAAAGGGTGGTGGGGGTCTGGAACTCACTGCCTGAAAGGGTGGTAGAGGCAGAAACCCTCATCACATTTAAAAAGTACAGGAAACTTTGTGATATCCAGCACCGACGGGACCGAGCTGTTGCCGTCCCATCAAACCTGCCGGACAAACCAGCGCTAATGTTAAAACATACGGAGCTTGAGCTCCGTATCTAGCAACAAACCCAACAGCTTCTAAACAGTCGGCTGTACCTTGCAAGCGTCTATGTAGCTAAGCAACAGCTTCAGCTAGACCTTGCAGAGCCTGACTGGTGAAAAAAAAGCAACGAAAAGAAAAAAAACCTAATGAAACAGCTCCTGATTTTTGCCGGTGGATCGAGCATTCTGGACAGTTAACCTCCGGATAAACCAAAGTTTCCTGTACTTGGATATGCACTTGAAGTGCTGTAACCTGCAAGGCTACGGACCAAGTGCTGTAAAGTGGGATTAGGCTGGATAGCTCTTTTTCAGCCGGCACAGACACGATGGGTCAAATGGCCTCCTTCTGTGCCATAAATTTCTATGATTCTATGAGCAACCTCAGGCGAGGGGCAGATGCGTGGTTAAACACGAATATCCAAAAGTTGCTGTCCTAGTTGTATCGCTCTGCCGTTAGCTTCGCAAAAACGACATCTCGCTGTCTGCCTCACCATTGAAATGCATTGAGTGATGTGAGGTTTCTGTATATGTGTGGTAGATATGAACTAAACTCACTACAGAAAGTTAATTCTTGTCATATCAAGTCTAAGTACCCTTTTAACAATGTGATAAGTGTTAATTATTGTCAATCAACCTCTCTGGCACTGAAAATTAACAATTACAAGTGTGGAGTCTCAGTCCTTCAGATATTAATTGTTGCTGGAGTTTTTAAAAATGTCAAATTTAAAATGTTACATTTCTTTTTACTTTTCACTTCTGTCTCCCTTTCCCTCTCTTTATTTCTCTTTCTGTACCTGATTTGACATTGAATTCACCCTCTCTAATTTACACTTCCTTCTCAGTCCTTGCACTGTTAATTTCACAATCCTTCAATCTGATTGGGTAAAGAGATATATAGTTGCTTTCCCTCTTCACTCAGGTTCCAGATGCCCCATTTCCCTCGCTACAACGTTATCAGCTCATACTTTCAGCAACTTGCCATGCAAAAAATTAAAAAACCTAAACATGTAAGGGCAAGTCTAACTAACGGCAGATGCTGTTAGATGCCCTGCTACAGAAAAATCTGGGCCATTGTATCTGTAGAGCCTTGCACTGTCCCCATATATTATCTGATCATTGGTAATTTAGTATTTTGATAGTGCACAATACACTTCTCGTCTGCTTCAGGATTGAGATTCCAGCCATCAAGCACACTCCCTCAGCAAAACGGGTGATTGGTGACTACATCGGCCCAGATATTCCGATCCCTGCGGGTGTGTGCGCACTATGCACCCACCCGTAGGGACGTCGGAAATGCCGGTTTCAGGCACGCACCGCGCATGCGCTGAAAACTGGCATTTCCGATCTGTCAAGAATGCTCTGGAGGGCCTCTGCGGGCGAATAGTTCCGCTTTTTGAAGACCCTCCGCCCGCAGAAAATCCTTACAATTCTTACGCAGGATAAGAGTTGAAAAATGTAAAAAAGAAATTTCACTGATTTATCATTTAAAAATACTTTTAAAAAAAGGTAAGTTTATTTTTCAAGTCATTTTAAAAATGTGATTTAAAAAAAAAATGTATTTAAAGTTTTACTATGTTCTTGGGGTGATCTCCATTCATATATTTGACAGGTCTTCCTGTCAAGTGTATGAAGGGAGATTCCCTTCTGTGATTGGCTCCCCATGGCCCACGTGATCCCAGGGACACTGCAAACTAACTTCACCGCTGGGATACGTGGGCCCTGCACACTTGGAGTTTGGAGAGGCCCAGCAGCAGAAGAGTGTACGTCCCGGGAGCCCTCAGGTAAGGGAGGCCTGCGATCGGAAAATATGGGCCAATACTTTTGCATTTTCATGGTAATTCAGTGTTACTGCTCTCATACAAAACAAAACAGGATGCTTTTAAATTGAATAAAGTAATGCTGAAAAAGAGAATATTTGATGAGAATGAACTTGCATACTTGCCTCATCAGTACAGGGGAAGAGGACTTCTGACAGCTGTTCAGGTATTTTGGACACACTGGGCACACACTGGGCACAATGTATGTTGTGCTTGGGTGGCTGTATGCAGTAAATATAAGTTACGGCCTTTCACCACAATTATTTTGTTATGCTATCAATCCGAGTACAAACTGTTTTCAGTTTGAATATGACCAATGAAATATATGGTTCTATGTAGATGAAAGTGCCCCTCATCAATATAAGAGTAATCCTGCCACATAATTTTGTTAATATGGTAATGTTCCCTAAGATACTCATTTAGCTGGAGAATAATTCTGCTTAAACCACTGCAGCATTACATTTTACAATCCAAGCACTAGCTCAGGAAAAGATAAGTGATAGCATAGCCAATAATGAACTAGTCACTCAGTAGCAGTTTTATATAAATAGTGTACTGGCCGCGCTAGACGTGCTCCTATCTAGCTATCCAGCAAGTTAAACACTCATTCATAATAATTCTTCCTGAAGCGGTTGCTGTTTTGAAGCTTTTACTTGAACAAATTTGTGAAACTGTAAACAAAGACAAAGTTTGCTTTGTATATAAACTAAGTACTACACATTCGATATTACACAAGATATAAACATATTTATAACAGTAGAATAGACTAATTGTATAACTAACTAACATTTGAACTAACTTCTGTAACTATTAAATATTAACCTTTTTCAAACATAGTATTATCAAAATATTACTCTGACAACATTGCTATTATGCTAAGAACTAAAGATACTCACAGATATTGCGTTTAGCCTAACATATGAAGTCAGATTACACTGGATTGAAAATCCCTCATGGAATTCTCCATTACTTAAGTCAGGTTCTTCCTGGTAAAACTGCTTCCTGGGGTCAACAGGAAGAAAGGTAAGAAGGTCAAATGACCTCTCACAGGAAGAAAGGAACAAAGGTCAAATGACCTCACACAGGAAGAAAGGAACAGATGACCTTTCCAGCTTACAAACTGTTAACACAATAACCGCCACCAGAGGGTGCTATTGCATGTAAAAACATCCAGGATGTCACAATGTCCATCGGTCCAGAACAAATAGGGTTATTGAGATTAATCTGATTTATGTTTTAACTTACATAATAGGAAAGTGATACTGCATATTATAAAAATCAAATTTGTTTTGGTTTGTTTGCTTCTTAAAGTACCTTATTTAGTAATAGATATTGAACAAGAAAGGAGTCAATGCTAGTTCCTCTGCCAAGACAACGATTTTGGAACGACTTTAACCGAAGGAGCTGCAGCCATGCAGTCCATTTGTAGCTTGACCTCTTGTCCCTGGCAGTGTGTGATACATCGGAAAACAGACGTGAACGATTACTGGTCTGCTTGTTCCTGTTGTTACTGAAAGTAGCCTTGGATAATAGTGGAGACTGGCAGAATTACACAATTTGAGAATTGGCGTAAACTAAATATTAAAGAAACTCACAAAATTATATTGCTTTGTGTTTTAAGGATACTCTCTGATGGATAACAGCATGATATATTTTAAACAGTACATCTGTATATGTGACCAAAGAAGGCACAAATCGAGTATACGCTGATACCGTAATGAGTGAGGCCATTGGGGATTTCAGGAAAGTAGAAGGGTGTACCCTGCAGTCTGCTGCAATTTAATGTATGATCTAGCTGCAACACGGAATCCAGGCAGCCACTGAATCAGTAGGAGACCACAAAATAGTATTAAAAAAGAACAATTTCTATGTACTTAACATTTGTGCTCTATTTGTTGTAAACGTTAGTCATGAATCACGTTGATTTGCCACCTGTTACTGCTTCAAGTGGTTATCCATTTTAATCAATTCATTTTTGAGATACAACATTGGAATTTCCATGTGCTAGTTTATTCCTGATATTCTTTGAGCCTTCAGCTATCAATATTCATTGTATCAAAGTAATCCATCTTTAAAAAAATAGTATGAAATTCCTCTTTGAAATATCCAAATCCAGTATTCATCAAAAACAATGGACATTGCCAAGATTTCACTCGATTTAGAAAGCACAACAGGTATGCAACAGATTTTGTATCCATTGGCCAAAGAATGAGGTACAGGTTTTGGATAGATTCATAAACTGATACTCAAAATTAAAAAGCCTACTTAAGTCAGGACAATCTAAAACTGTTGCTCAGGTGATACTCGGAAATAAAGAAACAGTTTAGTATTATTTTGCTTTTATTTTGCTCCAGGTGATTTTATGGAAGACTAGTTTGTTTTTTAAAACTCCAGTTGCAGAAAGGCATCTGTTCTGAATCAATTGCACAACTTCCAAATTGCTCTTTTCTTTCTCAGAATTCCAAATCATCAGTATATTAATTGTCAATATATACAATGTCAGCTGTGGCTCAGTGGCAGCACTCTCGTTTGAGTTAGAAGGTTGTGTTCAAGTCTTACTCTAGAGATCTGAGCACATAATCTAGAGTGACACTTCAGTGCTGTACTGAGGGAGCGCTGCAGTGTTGGAGGAGCTGTCTTTCAGACGAGACATCAAACCAAGGCTTTCTCAGGTAGATCTAAAAGATCCCATAGCACTGTTTGCAGAAGATCAGGGAGTTTTCCCCAGTAACTTGGCCAACAGTTATCCCTCAGTCAACACCTAAAACAGATGATCTGGTCATTTATTGAATTGCTGTTTGTGGTAGCTTGCTGTGCACAAATTGGCTGCTGTGTTTTTTGCACTGATTTTGTGTATATGTACTTTCAAAAGGCATTTAATAAAGTACCACATACTGTATTAGGCTTGTTAGCAAAAGTGAAGCCCATGGGATAAAAGGGGCAGTAGCAGCATGGATACAAAATTGGCTAAGGGATAGAAAACAGAGAGTTGTGGTGAATGGCTGTTTTCAGACTGGGGGGAGGTATACAGTGGAGTTCCCCAAGGTTCAGTACTAGGACCACTGCTGTTTTTGATATACATTAATGACTTGGACTTGGGGGTACAGGGCACAATTTTGAAATTTGAAGATGACATGAAACTTAGAAGTATATTAAACAGTGAGAAAGATAGTAATTGACTTCAAGAGGACATAGACAGGCTGGTGGAATGGGCGGATAAATGGCACATGAAATTCAATGCAGGAAGTGTGAGGTGATACATTTTGGTAAGAAGATTGAGGAGAGACAATACAGTACATGCTAAATGGTACAATTTTAAAGGGGGTGCAAAAGCAGAGAGACCTGGGGGTGATTGTGTACAAATCTTTGAAGGTGGCAGGACAGGTTAACAAAGCAGTTAATAAAGCATATGGGATTCTGGGCTTTATAAATAGAGGCATAGAGTACAAAAGCTAGGAAGTTATGTTAAACCTTTATAAAACACTAGTTCGGCCCCAGCTGGAGTATTGTGTCCAATTCTGGGCACCGCACCTTAGGAAGGATGTGAAGGCTTTGGAGAGGGTACAGAAGAGATTTACTAGAATGGTTCCAGGGATGAGGGATTACAGTTACATGGATAGACTGGTGAAGCTCAAGTTGTTGTCCTTAGAGCAGAGAAGGCTAAGAGAAGATTTGATAGAGGTGTCTAAAATCATGAAGGGTTTAGATAGAGTAAATAAAGAGAAACTGTTTCTAACGGCTGAAGGGTCGATAACCAGAGGGCACAGATTTAAGATAATTGGTAAAAGAACCCGAGGCAACATGAGGGAAAACCTTTTTACGCAACGAGTGGTGAGGATTTAGAATGCACTGCCTTATAGGGTGGTGGATACAGATTCAATAGTAGCCTTCAAAAGGGAATTGGATAAATACTTGAAGGGGAAAAAATTGCAGGGATATAGGGAAAAAGCAGAGGAGTGGGACGAACTGGATTGCTCTTCGAAAGAGCTGGTGCAGACCCGATGGGCCGAATAGCCTCTTTCTTGTAGTGTCCGTGTGTAGATAAAGACACTGAAGACAGGAGTTGGTTCATAGGTATTTGCTAAGCAAGTCTGGGGGGGGGGGGGGTTTCTAAAGGATATACACAATACACAGGCTTATATAGCCCAAGTGGCAATTACCGGCATTACGCACACCTGGGGCTCTTAAAGGCACATACACCATAATTGCTCTTAAAGGCACATACACCACAATTCCTCCCCTTCTAGCTAACTAGTACATCATATTTTAAGTAATTATTAATTACATGTTATATGCAAAATAATATACATTGCTGTATTAATTAATTATAAGTTAGTCTCTCAGGAGGCTTCCTGACTCGGTCCGGATAACGCCTCGGGGGTGTAGTAGTTTCTGGTGGTGTAGTAGGTTCTTCTGGCAAGGCTGATTCGGCTTGAAGGCCAGTGTCGGGTTCATCGGGCTCCAGTATCACCGGATCAGAGGTAGATATGGGTATCTCTACTTCATCGTTAGATGTATAGAGTGGTGGTGTAGGTTGTCCCTTTTCGGATGACTTGATGATTTGGTCAGCATGGCGCCTTATTATGCTGTCTCCGATGTCCACGGTATACATCAGTGGTCCTAATCGTGTGCAGATAGTTCCAGGCTGCCATTTCTCGGTACGGTAGTCCCGGGCCAAAACCGGTTGGCCTATCTGGAAGGCCCTAGTTGGCCTTTCATTCATGCCCTGAAACTGCCGGTTCTCCACGTCCCTTCGGATGTTGGGCTTGGCCAAATCCAGCTGGCATTTTAGGTTTCTATTGTAGAACATCATGGCGGGAGTTTGGTTAGTAACCATATGCGTTGCATTCCTATATGCAAATAAGAAGTTATCCACCTTGTGCTGAAGTTTTATGTCTTCATTACCCATGGCCTTGATGGCCTTCTTGAAGGTCTAGACAAACCTTTCAGCCAATCCATTGGTGGCGGGATGGTATGGGGCGGACATGTAGTGCTTTACCCCATTGTTCTTTAAGAACTTTCTGAATTCTTCGGACACAAATTGCGGTCCATTATCAGAACATATCTGCTCCGGCAGCCCATTCCTGGCAAATATGGTCCTTAATACTGTGATGGTTTTTTCCGTGGTGGTGGAGGACATCTTTATTACCTCCGGCCACTTGGAGTGTGCATCAACTGCGATTAAGAACATTGAGTCCATAAATGGACCAGCAAAGTCGATGTGCACCCTTTGCCAGGGAGATGAGGGCCACTCCCATGGATGTAGAGGGGCCTGTGGCGGAGCATTTTGGACCTTCTGGCATCCTAGGCAGCTCTTGGTCATGTCTTCGATGTCTCCATCGATACCTGGCCACCATACAAACGCCCTAGCTAGGTTCTTCATTTTCACTCCACCCAGATGCCCCTCGTGAAGCTCCTTTAGCACTTTATCTTGGAGTTTGAGTGGAATCACCACTCTGGATCCACACATCAAGGTTCCTCGGCACACTGACAGCTGTTCTCTTCTTTGCGAGAATGCTGGCAACAGTGGTTCGCCATGTGCTGGCCATCCCTTCACTGTTAAATCGTAGACCCGTGAGAGAGTAGGGTCATTTCTTGTCTCCCTTTCAATGGCAGAATTTGTCACCGGTAGACATTCCACTATGGTAGAGTGGAATATCTCTACTGGGTCTACTGTAGGTGCCTCTTCTATCGTTGGCAACTGTAGGCATGATAAACCGTCAGCATTCCCATGCTGTTTTGACCCTTTGTATTCAATGTTGTATTGGTGTGCCCCTAGAAAAAGGGACCACCTCTGTAGTCTTTGTGCCGTCATAATGGGGACACCTTTTTTAGGGTTGAATATGGAGATGAGGGGTTGATGGTCAGTCAGCAAGGTAAATTTTTGTCCGTGTAGGTAATGGTTGAATTTCTTCACTCCCCATACCAGGCTGAGTGCTTCCCTGTCTATCTGGGCATAGTTACGCTCAGCTGAGTTCAATGAGCGTGACGCAAAAGCTATCGGCCGTTCCGAGCCATCAGGGAATCTATGGGACAATACCGCTCCTATGCCGTAAGGGGATGCATCGCACGCCAGTCTGACTGGTAGTGATGGGTTGTAATGAGCCAAAATTTTCTCGGATGTGATTAAGTCTTTACATTTATGGAAGGCACGTTTACAGTCTTCGTTCCATTTCCAAATCACTCCTGTCTGTAGAAGATCATTAAGAGGGTGTAGAATAGTTGATAAGTTCGGTAAAAATTTATGATAGTAATTTATTAATCCCAGGAATGACCTTAATTGTGAAACATTTTCAGGTGCTGGGGCTTTTATAACTGCTTCAATTTTTTCAGGTGACTTATGCAACCCTTCCTTATTAATTATGTGGCCACAATATGATATCTGATTTTGGAAAAATTCGCACTTGGGGCGATTTGCTCGTAGGCCCCGTTCTTTCAGCCTAGTGAGCACCTGCTCCAAATTGGCAAGGTGCTCGTTGTCGTTTTCTCCTGTTAGAAGGATGTCGTCTAGGTAGCATTGAGTCCCCGGAATCCCTTGCAGGACTTGTTCCATAGCTCTTTGCCAGATAGCTGGAGCTGATGCTATTCCAAAAACCAGTCGATTGTACTGGTACAGGCCTTTGTGTGTGTTTATTGTGAGATACTTTTTAGAGGTCTCCTCAACCTCCATCTGTAGATATGCCTGTGCCAAGTCAATTTTTGTGAAACGTTTCCCTCCGGATAGTGAGGCGAAAATATCTTCTATCCTCGGAAGAGGATACTGTACCGTGTGAAGGACCGGGTTTACAGTCACCTTAAAGTCCCCACAGATGCGAATTTTTTTCTGTTCCTCAGAGTTATTTTTCAATGTTTTTTTCATGACTGGAACGATGGGTGTTGCCCATTCGCTCCAATCTATTTTGGATAATACGCCTGCCTTTTGCAAATTCTTCAGCTCTGCCTTGACTGCCGGACGTATTGCGTATGGCACTGGTCTTGCCTTAAAAAATTTTGGAATTGCTGTATCTTCCACTTTTATTGAGGCGGTGATGCCTTTCAAGGTTCCTAGTTTCTCTTGAAACACTTCTTTGGCGTTGGCCAAGATGTCTTTTAATCGTTCAGGTATGATGTCATCATTGTTTTTTTCCTTACTGGTTACCGTCAGTGCCTGAATGGAGTGCCAGTCTAAACGTATCTTCCTTATCCATTCACGTCCCAACAACGGTGGACCACCATCTTGTAGAATGTATAAATACAACTTTTGTATTTCTTTGCCATTGTATACCACAGGCACCCTTATTTTTCCTTTGGGGTAGACTTTCTGCCCCGTATATGTTTTTAAGATAATGGATGTGTCTTTTAGAGGTATATGCGAAAACAGCCTCTCGTAATCTCGTCGATTTATTATGGTTAGAGCTGATCCTGTATCTAGCTCCATTTTAACTGGGGACCCTGCTATTGTGAGGGTAACCCAAATGGTTTGGTAATCCTCTTTGGCAAGTACATTATGTAATTTGAGACAGCTTAGTCTCTTGTTTCCGGAGTCGCTATCACTATTCTGGTCTTCGGAGCTATTGTCCGTCATCATTTGTACCTTCCTGTACTTTTCTTTATTGATTTTTTGTTTTCTGTCAGTGGATTTATTTTGTCCAGATTGGCATACCCGTGCAATGTGTCCAATCTTACCACATTGCCTGCATGCTTTGCCCTTGAACCAGCAGTCCCTCTGGTTATGGGTGGATCTGCCGCAGCGATAACATCTTCCGAACTCCTGTGTCATTTTATGGGTGCCGAAGTCCTGTGTCTCTTGTTGTATCTCTGCAGCTCCTTTTGCTGCTGCTTCGTATGATACAGCCATACTGAAAGCTTTGTCCAATGTTAAATCTTTTTCAGAAAGCAGTCTTTTTTGTGTTCCTTCACTTAAGAGACCGCAAACAAATTTGTCTCGAAGATAATCCGATAGTCCTGCTCCGAATTGGCAGTACTTTGATAGCTTTCTTAATTCGGTTAGGTAATCAGCGTTACTTTCATTCTTGTGTTGATTTCTCTTGAAGAACTTGAATCGTTCCGCTATCAGCAGCGGTGTTGGGTTTAAATGCTCCTGCAGGGTATCAACAATTTCTTTAAAAGTCTTGTCCTTTGGTTTGGCTGGAGTGATTAAATTTCGTAACAGCCCGTATGTTTTTGCGCCCATTAAGTTCAGAAGTACTTAAGCTTTTTTTTCATCTGTTATTCCATTTGCAGTGCAATAAACCTCTACTCTTTCCACGTATGTGGTCCAATCTTCTATTTCGCCATCAAAAGCCTCAATATTACCAGATTTAGGCATTTCAGAAAAGATATGGCGCTTCCCGCGCTTTTCCGCCACTGCTACCGATAACAACGCTGTTTTACTGTGGTTTCCGTTTATTCACTGTTGGAGACTCGGTCCCGACGGAGGTCTAAACGCTGACCTGCTTGCCGCGCCGGCTGTCTCTCGAGTGCACCCTCCCAGTCCGTTATTGCTTGCCTCCGATTTCGCTGCCTGTCTCAGCTGTAGAGCCCGCCGCTGGAGCTCCAGCCTGACGCCCAGGAAGGATTAGCGCAGTACCTGCCACCAGCTTGGCCAGCTGGTGAAACCACAGTTTCTCTTACTTCCTTGAGTCTTCTGGACGCTGGAGGAATCGATGTCCTTGAGGTGCTGCCGAATTGCAGGTAAGTCCGTTTCCACCTCGTCGCCACTGTAGTGTCCGTGTGTAGATAAAGACACTGAAGACAGGAGTTGGTTCATAGGTATTTACTAAGCAAGTCTGGGGGGGGAGTTTCTAAAGGATATACACAATACACAGGCTTATATAGCCCAAGTGGCAATTACCGGCATTACGCACACCTGGGGCTCTTAAAGGCACATATACCATAATTGCTCTTAAAGACACATACACCACACTTCTGAGCTGTACTACTCTATGATTCTATGACTAAGACAGTGACTACACTTCAAAAGTGCTTAATTGGTTGTAAAGTGCATTGAGATGATCTGAGGTTGTGAAAGGCGTTATAAAAATGATAGTGTTTCTTTAATGATAACAGTTATGATCTTGAGGTATAACCTGCAATTCATGCTAATTTCACTTTAGTACCTCCAGCATTGCTCTGTTGAAACCAATTATGTGCAGAATGCCACAGAGCCCAGTCAATAACCAAATCAGATCTTTTACCATTTGCTGTCTTTTCTGGTCTTTCTACCTGAACACAGCTGTACATGAAGTTCAGTGTAGTTTGACCAACTCAGCCAGCTGAAACAGAAGTCAGATATTCTAATTAGAAGATCCTAACTGGAGATGTTTATGCTGAAACACTCAATCATAACAGAAATTACTTCCTGTTACCAGACCAGAAATACTTTTGCAAAAGGATAAAGCTTCACTTACTAATTTTATTAATAATATCATAAAAATAAGTGGCTACATTTTCCCATACTTGCTGCTCTGATGCTTCCAGCGAGCAATGTCACTTGCAGGGAGCCAAGCTTGGAAACTCACAGGCTGCTCGCACACAATTTCCCAAGATTCACTCTCTGCAAGCATATGCCTGTGGAATCACCTCATAGTGAGAAAGTAGGTCTGATTTTAAAGCAGAGACCCCCGCATTACACTCAACTTATTTTTTTGCTGAGAGATATGATATGAAGACAAAATTGTGAATGCTGGAAATCTGAAATAAAATCATGAAGTGCTGGAAATACGCAGCAGATTCGAGAGCAACTTGTGGTAATGAAGATGTAATGAGAAAGGATTAATTAGCAATGTTGTTGTGCGAGGCCCCTTGGGGAGGAGCAATCATAATATGACCGAATTCTTCATTAAGATGGAGAGTGAAGTAGTTGACTCAGAGACTGGGGTCCTGAATTTAAATAAAGGAAACTACGATGGTATGAGGCACGAGTTTACTAGGATGGATTGGAGAACGTTACTTAAAGGGTTGACGGTGGATAGGCAATGGCAATCATTTAAAGATCGCATGGATGAACTACAGAATTTGTTCATCCCTGTTTGGCATAAAAATAAAACAAAAAAGGTGATTCACCCGTGGCAAACAAGGGAGCTTAGGGATAGCATAAGATCCAAGGAGAGGACATATAAATTGGCCAGAAAAAGCAGCAAGCCTGAGGATTGGGCGCAGTTTAGGATTCAGCAAAGGAGGACAAAGGGATTAATTAAGAGGGGAAAATAGAATATGAGAGTAAGCTTGCCGGGAACATAAAAACTGACTATAAAAGCTTCTATAGATATGTGAAGAGAAAAGGATTGGTGAAGTCAAGCGTAGGTCCCTTGCAGTCAGAATCAGGGGAATTTATAATGGGGAACAAAGAAATGGCAGACCAATTAAATACATACTTTGGTTCTGTCTTCACAAAGGAGGACACAAATAACCTCCCAGAGATGTCGGGGAACATAGGGTCTAATGAGAGGGAGGAACTGAATGAAATCAGTATTTGTAGGGAAATGGTGTTAGGGAAATTGATGGCATTGAAGGCCGATACGTCCCCAGGGCCTGATAATCTACATCCTAGGGTACTTAAGGAAGTGGCCCTAGAAATAGTAGATGCTTTGCTGGTCATCTTCCAAAATTCTATAGACTCTAAAATAGTTCCCATGGATTGCAGGGTAGCTAATGTAACCCCACTATTTAAAAAAGGTGGTAGAGAGAAAACAGGGAATTATACACAGGTAAGCCTGACATCGGTAGTGGGGAAAATGCTAGAGTCCATTATAAAAGATGTAATAGCAGAGCACTTGGAAAACAGTGACAGGATCAGACAAAGTCAACATGAATTTACAAAAGGTAAATCATGCTTGACTAACCTACTGGAATTTTTTGAGGATGTAACTGGTAAAATAGATAAGGGAGAACCAGTGGATGTGGTGTATTTGGACTTTCAGAAGGTTTTCAACAAAGTCCCGCATAAGGGATTAGCATGTAAAGTTAAGGCACATGGGATTGGGGGCAAGATACTGACTTGGTAGAGAACTGGTTGGCAGACAGGAAGCAAAGAGTTGGAATAAACAGGTCTTTTTCCGAGTGGCAGGCAGTGACTAGTGGGGTACTGCAGGGATAGGACACCAGCTATTCACAATATATATTAATGATCTAGATGAGGGAACTAGAGGTAATATCTCCAAGTTTGCAGATGACACAAAGCTGGGTGGGCGTGTGTGCTGTGAGGAGGATGCCGAGAAAATCCAGGATGATTTGGACAGGTTGGGTGATTGGGCAGATGCATGGCAAATGCAGTATAATGTGGATAAATGCAAGGTTATCCAATTTGGTGACAAAAACAGGAAGACAGATTATTATCTGAACGGCAATAGATTGGGAAAAGGGGAAGTGCAACGACACCTGGGTGTCTTTGTGCACCAGTCACTGAAGGTAATCATGCAGGTGCAGCAGGCAGTTAAGGCAGCAAATGGTATGTTGGCCTTCATAGCGAGAGGGTTTGAGTACAGGAGCAAGGGTCTCTTGCTGCAATTGTACAGGGCCTTGGTGAGACCACACCTTGAGTATTGTGTGCAGTTTTGGTCGCCTTATCTGAGGAAGGATGTTCTTGCCATGGAGGGAGTGCAGCGAAGATTCACCAGACTGATACCTGGGATGGCAGGAATGACATATGAAGAGAGATTGGATAGTTTAGGCTTATATTCGCTAGAGTTTAGAAGAATGAGAGGGGACCTCATTGAAACTTATAAAATTCTAACAGGACTAGACAGACTAGATGCAGGAAGGATGTTCCCGATGGCGGGGGAGTCCAGAACCAGGGGTCACAGTCTAAGGATAAGGGGTAAGCCATTTAGGACTGAGATGAGGAGGAATTCCTTCACCAGAAGGCAGTTGAGGCCAAATTATTTAAATATATTCAAGAAAGAGTTAGATATATTTCTTCAGGCTAAAGGGATCAAGGTATATGGGGAGAAAGCAGGGACAGGGTACTGAATTTGGATGACCAGCTATGATCTCATTAAATGGTGGAACAGGCTCAAGGGGCCGAATCTCCTGCTCCTATCTTCTATGTTTCTATGTTTGACACCCGAAAATGTTGAACTATCTTTTCAGATGCTGATGCACCTGCCATGTATTTTCATCATTTGTATGGACTTCAATGGAGAAGAAAATTGGGCACAGTTAAAAATGGGCTCCCATTGACATCAATAATAAGGAGGAGAGATCCTAATGGTTTATTCATTCCAATGTGATTCTTCTACTCTTCAAAGTTAATGCGGATATGCAAATATGCTTTTTTTTTTACATGGAACACGTGGAGTGATCTGCAGATAAGTGGTGGTAAGTATTGTTAAGCAGTTACTGATAGATCATTCCCATGTATCTAAGCTGTTAACATTTTTTGTGCTGACAAAGCTCCTCATGGACATGTCTGAAACAGACGGCTTATCTGTTAAATTTATCTTCGCATTCTTCTTACTTTAACTCATTAAAATTCTTGAAATGATTAAGTGCTTAGCACAAGGTCTCTGACAGCTGAGAGTGATTTCCAAACATTGCTGTTCCACAGAAAAACAGCCAATTATGGTTAAGTATGATGAATCTGTTTCTTGAAATGTTAGTTTACTATTTGCATGCCCTTTTACTGTTGCAATGAGTGAGTTCAGGCATAGATTCTAACTTAATCCTATTCTCAAGAAAAGAAGTAGACAGTGAAAAAAAAGGCCAATTTGGACATTGTACATAGGAGTGATTCCATGATCCCAACCTTTTCAACATAGACTCCATGCTCGCAGGGAGTTCAAGCTGAAGATATGTTATAACATTGTACTCCATATTCACTGGCCCATGCTCCTACTG
The DNA here is from genome assembly GCF_052327205.1 of Somniosus microcephalus. Classification (NCBI taxonomy): domain Eukaryota; kingdom Metazoa; phylum Chordata; class Chondrichthyes; order Squaliformes; family Somniosidae; genus Somniosus; species Somniosus microcephalus. The sequence continues at coordinate 84,774,285 of NC_140988.1, forward strand.
AGTATGGCTCCTCACAGAGAGCATAGAAATATGCATACAAGGAAAATGTAACAAACATATGTTGGAATATGACACATATGACAAACAATTCCACAATCCTGCACTATCATTCCTGTAAAACGGGCACAACAATGTTGAATTTAGGCCCCTCAATGTTGCACAACCTACATCAACCAATCTAGACTTGTTCTAAAGATTCAACCAGGTTGGCGAGACATGACCTTTTCCGGAAATCTTGTTGAGACCCTTTCTCTGTCAAGGAAGTTGTACAATGCTTCTTTAATGATCCCTTCTAGCCACTTGCCTATAACCAAAGTCAAGCTAATAAACCTACAGTATCCTGGTTCTGATTTACTGCCTTGAATAAACATAGGTAACATCTGGGCTTCTCTCCAATAAATGGAAACAATCCCCAATCCCGCCGCTCTAGTAAGTATATGAACAAGGAGCTTGCAGAGCACAGCCCTACATGTCTTTGAGAACCTTTGAGTGAATGCCATCAGGGCCAGCGGCCTGATCTGTTTTGAGATCATTTATTCTAGCAGGACTATATTCATATCCAATCTGACATTTTCAACTGTAGCATCCATCCTACAATTGGTAACTCAGCATCACTGTCTGTAGTGAAGACTGATGCAAAGTATCCATTCAAAACCTCTGCCATATCCTGGGATTCCATCTGAATCTGTCCTGGGGAATCCTTCAATGGCCCTACAGTCCTTAATGGCCCTCTAATTCCTAACATAGCTGAAAAAGTCCTAGCTATAAAACTACCCTTTAAGTTCAATGTGCCAACCCAGCTGTGGAATGGGCAAGTTGAGGGAATGGGCAAATTGGAGAGGGTAAGAAATGCTCTCTAAGGTTGGAAGGACAGCTCAAAGCTAAACAAAGCTTCTAGCAGGCAAGGGAGACAATCATGTGGGAGGTCAACACAGTGTCATTTTCTGCAGTTGGAGGGTTATGAGGAATTCGGGGCTAGATTTTCAGTATAGACAGTTTTGGGGCGCTAACCTTAGCGCCCGCCCGAAGTTAGCGCCCGCCCCAAAGTAGCGCCCCGTTGCCGGAAATTCAGTGGCTTCGCCCTAAGAGATTGGTGGAGCGCTAAAAGAGGCGTTCCACTCCTATCTTTAGGCGCTAAGCCGGCGGTCCAGAGGGATAGCGCCCAGGCGGGGCGCAGCGCGGGTGCGGTCATTTTTGGACTGACAGCAGACCCCGTGGCGCCGACCAGCTCTTAAAGGGGGAAGGGACGAATTGGTCTGCTGCCACGCCCTGCACACTGCAGCCTTGCAAAGAGGCCTCAACACTGCTGCTCAGCCCCAGGGAGTCATGGCAACACCAGAGAAGGCCCGTCAGCGTGCCCTGCGCTTCTCAGAGGGTGATCTGGACATAATGGTCACAGCTCTGGAGGTGAGGCGCAAGATCTTGTTCCCAGAGAGTGGGAGGAATCCAACCCACCACGACTACACCAAAGCCTGGAAGCAGATCGCCCAGAGGGTGACGTTCACCGGCGATGCCCCCAGGACCCACAAACAATGTCGTAAAAAATACAACGATCTGACCAGGATTGTGAAGGTAAGTAGCCTTTCCAGTCTCCTCCTCATTCTTGCATGTGCACCTGACATGATGGGCAAAGGGAGCTGAAAGTCCTATTGGCCAGCCCTCAGCCAGCAGCATTGGGACAGTCATGAGCATCACATGGCCATTCGGCACTCTACACTTTGTCCAAGCTATTCCACCATGGGAGGCAGTGCACACTACATCAGGGCTTCACTCTGTCCACGCTATTCCACCATGGGAGGCAGTGCACACTACATCAGGGCTTCACTCTGTCCACACTATTCCACCATGGGAGGCAGTGCACACTACATCAGGGCTTCACTCTGTCCAAGCTATTCCACCATGGGAGGCAGTGCACACTACATCAGGGCTTCACTCTGTCCACGCTATTCCACCATGGGAGGCAGTGCACACTACATCAGGGCTTCACTCTGTCCACGCTATTCCACCATGGGAGGCAGTGCACACTACATCAGGGCTTCACTCTGTCCACGCTATTCCACCATGGGAGGCAGTGCACACTACATCAGGGCTTCACTCTGTCCACGCTATTCCACCATGGGAGGCAGTGCACACTACATCAGGGCTTCACTGCGCACTTACAGCCCGTCCTTTCTCTTGCAGGCTAAAGTAGCGTTTAATCGCCAGGCGTGTGCCAGGGGTGGCCGCGCCAAGCTGCAGAAGCTCACTCGGCTGGAGGAGCGCGTGTGTGTGCTCATGGGAGCCCGTGTGATTGTCCCCACAGCGTGCGGAGTATCCGACCCTCCACTGCCCGGCAATGGTAAGGACTTCGCCTTTTGGCCCTCTCGCGTCGCACTGGCCCATCCAAGCTACGTCCTTTGCCACTGTCCCACCAATGCGCTGAATGCCACCAGTCCTAACTCCCTCGCTGACGCCGTCTCCTCACTCTGAAGCTACTCTTGTGCATTCCTGCTTTCAGCTGGTGACGACCAGGACCCTGAAGCTGCCAGTGACAGCACCTCCGACCAGGAGGAGGAGGAGGAGCAAGCCGGACCTTCGGGGGAACAGTCACGTCCCGCAGGAGAGGAGGAAATGCTTGACACCTCCTCACTGGACGAGTGCCTGGAGGAACTGTCGCAGGGCAATGCAGCTTCTGGGACCAGTGGCGTCCAGCCACCCAGGAGCCGTGCGCGTGGCCCGCGGCCTTCCCCCCAAAGGGGGGAAGGATCAGAGGGGAGTGCTGCTGATCGGCACACTCGCCGCCACCAACGCGGCAAGGGTCCCCTAGTTCGGCCCCCTCCTCCCCAGCGGGAGAGTCGCGACTCCAGTCCGGACACCTTCACCTCGGAGGAGGTGCGGAAGCTGGATAAGATGGCCGAGGATTCGGACCGGCGCCACACGGAGCTCATGAGCGTGGTGGGGCGCATGCCTGAGGCCATCGAGTCGCTGGCGACCAGTGTGCGCGAGTTCGGGGCAGCAACTGCCGCGAGTGGCCGCATGCTGACTGATGCTGTCAAGACCCTGGCGGCTGTGATGCGCGTGCACACCAGGACCACAGGGGCACTCACTGCTGCCACACGCGCTGTCTCAGGCAGGCATCGCCAGGGCAGCCGCCGCGCTGGACCATCCCAGCAAGCCGCCCCTCGGCTGATTGTTGCGGATCCTGCAGTGCGGGCCCGGCCGAGTGCCACCGCGCCACAGCACCAGCCAGCGCATCCCAGACGCCAGCTGGCCCACATTGCGCCATCCGTCGCCGCCATTCCCCCACTGGGGCATCAAGGGCAAGCGGCTGCAGCTGATGGTGGCCAGGCTCAGGTGCGCCACTCAGCAGACGGCCCCTCGAGGCTCAAACGCCGTGTAGGCCGCCCCCCAGCGGCATCTGGCGGAAGGGCATCTGAGCCTCAGGCGCCTTCCCCCAGCCTCGCAGCAGCCACTGGGCAGAGCTTGCGAAGGAGCCGCAGGCCGGGCAGGGGAGGCAAAAGGCTGGGCAAGGTCTCGCCCTCGCGGGCCACTCAGTAGAGGGTGTGGGCAGCTTTCCTTTTATATGGCGGTGGCCATCTTTATTTTGCCCATGGTTGTGTTGTTGGAGGGCTTATTTTTTGCATTAGGCCGACGTTGAGGCCCGGTTTGAAGAAAGGTGGAGTGACTCCTCCCCAGTTTGTGGGAGTGAGTCGTTTGTTGGGCTTTTTGTGGGGCCCGTTTATTGTTTTTGGGGATTCATGTGGGAAGGGCTTTTCATTTTTGTGTAATAAAAAATTATCTTTATTCATGCAGTCTCCATGGTTGTTCTTCTTAGTGTTTGTTGGCTTCGCCGGCTGAGGGTTTGCGGAGCGGTTGCATTCATCTTCCCTCATGGCCCCTGGCCATTCCCTGACAGGGGGCTTAGAAGTACCGTGTAATAAGGTGGCGTCGTGCGGCCCTTGGCCCTGGTCGCTCCCTCCTGGGAACGTACTCCTGCTCTTCCTCCTCCTCCTCCTCATGCTCCTCCAGCTCCTCCTCCTGAGGTGCTGGTCCAACGTCAGGTGGCAGTGCCTGAGTCCTGTGGATAGCCAGGTTGTGTAGCATGCAGCAAACCACCACAAATTGGGAGACCCGGTCCGGCGAATACTGGAGAGCTCCTCCGGAGCGATCAAGGCAGCGGAACCGCTGCTTGAGGACCCCAATAGTTAGCTCGATGATGTTGCGGGTGGTTTGATGGCTCTCGTTGTAGGCCTCTTCAGCAGCGGTCCTGGGCGCGCGGAGCGGGGTCATGAGCCAGGTGCACAAAGGATAGCCTTTGTCCCCGAGTAGCCATCCTCTTGGGGGAGGCTGTGCCTGGAACATGTCATGCACAGTACTCTGTCGCAGGATAAAGGCATCGTGGCTGCTGCCTGGGAAGCTGGCATTGACTGCCATGATGCGTTGCTTGTGGTCACAGACCAGCTGCACATTCAGAGAATGGTAGCCCTTCCTGTTGCGATACTGCTCGCCATGCTCCAGAGGGGCCCGCAAAGCCGCATGCGTACAGTCAATGGCGCCCTGCACCAAGGGGAATTCCCCGAGTCTGGAAAATCCCAATGCGCGCTGATGCTGGCTCTCCAGGGCCATGGGGAAGGAGATGAATTGGCTTCTCCTTCTGAACAGTGCTTCGGTCACCTGGCGGATGCAGCGATGCGCGCCGTACTGGGAGATGTTTGCTATGTCCCCAGCAGCGTATTGGAAGGAGCCGGTGGCATAGAAGTTCAATGCCACCGTCACCTTCACTTCCACCGACAGAGACGTCCTGCACCTGAGCTTTGGCCGCAGATCTCGGCGAAGCAGGTGGCAGATCTCTGCAATCACCTCCTTTCGGAATCGGAGCCTTTTAACACATCGCGCGGCACTCATGTTTAGATAGGAGCGCTGCTGGCAGTATAGCCTGACTGGGTAAGGCCTACGTGGCCGACGCCTGTAGCCCCCTCTGCCTCTAGCCAGGGCTGCCCCTCTCACAATGCGTCTGCGAGCCCTACGGACATGGAGCTGCAGCTCCGCGTTGGCACCCCATGCAACCCCCATCAAATCCTGGCAAACACTCTAATTTCCAAAAGGCCACTTGCAGCGCTCTGGCCTGAGTCCAAAAATACCTGGCTCTTGCTGCTTGAAACCAGTTAGCTATCCTCCTTGTTGTGTCTCCAGAAATGCGTTGCACAAGAGTGTTTTCTGAAAAAAGGCTGGCCTTTATACTGGAGAGTACGTCCCCTTTAATTTGCGCCCCCCGGGGCCCGCGCTGGTTGTGTTGCGTTCCTTTTTCCAAATGCTCCGGCCGCCAGCCACACAATGGGGCGGTCCGACTGAAGTTTGGAATCGGGGCGCACAAAGGGCGTTGCACGAGGATGTGACGTCATTTTCTGCGCGCGCATCCGGGCGGGCGCTAAACTTTGCGCCGGCGCTAACGGGCAACTTAATTTGGGGCGGGGCGCAAACTGCGCTGCGCCCGGGCGCTACACGCATAGCGCCCGAAAATTACTTCTCTTAAGGCGCTAACTGCTGGCGCAAGCGACTGAAAATCTAGCCCAAGGTATCCAATCTAAAGAAAAGTACGAAGGTAAGCATCTAGGATCACTATCACTGCTATTGTTGAGCATGACAGTTAATTCTTTTACACTACTATAAGTGCGTATGAGTTCCAATGACCCTGCAATGGTAGGTATGTCTATGTAATGAGGTATGATGTTTGTATGAATAGTTTCACATGAAGTATTATTAACCTGAATATAGCCAGTACCTTGATGTAAATGGAGCACAAAAGAGAGGTATTAAGACAGTTTGCAAAGTATTACAAGAGGCTAGAAAGGACAAGCATGCTTATCAGCAGCTCCATAGCATGCAGTACCTACATCACAACAGTCACTACACTTCAACATAATTCATTACGGATAAAGTGCTTTGCGACAGTTCTAAGAGACGTGATTAGGAAATAGTAGTGACAAAAATTGTTCACCAATTATGCTAATACACAGACCAGGGCTGACTGAGCAAAGGTACTCACTCTGCTCATTTACCTTCAGCTAGCAAGATAATTCAAATGTAATTCAATTATGCTTGGTACTGTAGTATGTATGCACTTGCTTTTGTCTGCAAAATTACACCTCAAGCATTGCACACTACTCATTTTTTTGCAGAAAAATTTGGCCTTTATCAGACGTCACTATGCTGGCATGAGGCACTTCATAGTTTGGGCTGTCATAAGGGGCTGGATTAATCTGACATTTGTGGAGGCAATAATGCTCCCGATCTGAATAATGATAATTACATATTGCAATGATTTTCACTTTCATCAAACTCAAAGTATTGCTTGGATTCTGCTGTCATATGAACAACAATATGTATAATATATTGTGATTATCATGTGCCATCTGCTTTTTTATATACACTGGCCACAAGACCAAGGTAAAAAAAATTGCTAACTACAGGATTGTCAAGTATATCTCAGCATTCTGCATCATCCACATCACTTGAAGAAAGCAGCAGTACAGACAGACGCAATTTGATGGATGTTGGTCAGTTCGAGGAGATAAGGCTGAATGTCCATGAAACACTGTTTTTCATGTCAAATGCAGATGATTGGCACATATGAGTATGGGTCTTCTCATTGCAATCCTAGGAGGCACTGAGTGGAGTTGAGACCCAAAAGCGTAAAAGGTAAAATTGGAGGCACGATCAGATACAACATTCTTACATGTGTCCTAATAGCCAGCTACATTAATATTGGCAGAAGCTTTATTGGCAGAGAGTTTCCAGGGTGTTGATCCAACATGGCTGAAGTCTCTCACCAAAGGCAGAGCAGAGAGGGCGGGCGATGCACAGGATAGCAATGTCAGAAAATCAGATACATAGGGCTGGAGGAGGTTGCAGAGGAATGTTAGGGCTGAGCCATTGAAAGTTTTGTAAACAAGGAAGAGAATTTTGAATTTAATGTGTTGGGGGATGGGAAGCTGAGGACAGGGGTATTAGGCAAGCAAACTTAACGCAGGACTGGATGTGGGTGGCAGTTTTGTATGAGTTGTAGTTTACCTAGTGTGTCGTCAGGCAGGCCGGTGAGGAAAGCATCGAAGAAGTCAAGTCTGGAGGTCATGAAAGCGTGGTTAAGGGTTTTGGAAAGCAGTTTGGGTGAGGTAAAGGCAAAGGTAGGCAATGCTACAGAAATGGAAATACACATATTTGGAAATACACAGATTTGTAAAAGGCAGATCGTATTTGACTAATCTAATTGAATTTTTTGATGAAGTAACAGAGAGGATTGATGAAGGGAATGCAATGGATGTTATCTACATGGATTTTCAGAAGGCGTTTGACAAAGTACCGCATAGAAGGCTGGTTAACAAAGTTGAGGCTCATGGAATAGGTGGGTCAGTGGCAGCTTGGATAAGGAATTGGCTTAAGGACAGAAAACAGCGAGTTGTGGTAAATGGCTATTTTTCAGACTGGAGGATGGTAGACAGTGGAGCCACTGCTTTTTTTGATATATATATATATAAATGACCTGGATATTGGAATACAGAGTAGAATTTCTAAATTTGCCAATGACATCAAACTTGGGGGGTGTGGCAAACAGTGACAATGATACCAATTGACTGCAACAGGATATAGAAAGGCCAGCAGAATGGGCAGACAAGTGGCAGATGGAATTTAATACAGAGAAGTGTGAGGTGATGTATTTTGGCAGAAGGAACAAGGAGAGGCAATATACACTTAATGGCACAGTTTTAAAGAGTGTGCAGGGACAGAGGGACCTGGGAGTTAATGTGCATAGGTCCCTGAAGGTGGCAGGACATATTGAGAGAGTGGTTAGTAAAGCATATGGGATCTTGGGCTTCATAAATAGAGGTATTGGGCTGGATTTTATCAATGGGGGCGTGTAGGAGGTGGGACTGCAACTTTTGGGGTTGTAGTCCCGACTCCATCGAGTTGTGGCCAACCCACTCGATTTTCACTTGATTGACCTTATTGAGCCCGCCCAGCGAGCTCAGCAGACCAATTAAGGGCCACCCGGCAACAGGTGACATCACAGATTGACATTTCATCTGGCAAGAGCTGTTGACAGATGAAATATCAGTGTTTGACAGCTCTTTGAAGCTGTCAAACACTGATAATCTGCACACTAAGTTAATTCCTTCCTCTCAGGCTGATTTAGAGATCTCTCCAGAACAGAAAGCTGAATGCTGCAGATTTTGACAGCTCGTGGCCATTCTGCTTTCTGTGCCGGTGAGATGAGGGACTCCCAAGACCTGAAGGAAGGAAGGCTGCATTAGTAAGAAAAGGTAAGTAAAACTTATTTAAACACTTTACACACACCAAACACATTTACCTCTGCACTCATCACTCACCTGAACACCGGATATCTCGAACCCTCCAAGTCCTTCAGCCCGACGGTCCACCTCGCTAACTTGGCATGGTTTGGAGCCGTCGGGAAGCCCACACTTCAGGGATAAAAATAGGGATTAGGCTAAAAACTGCCTGTTAACTACCTCTTATCAGGCAGTTAATTGGCACTAATCCCCTTCCCGCCTCGGGGAGGCAGCTCCCAGCACAGGTCAGGTACCCGCCTCCTGGGAAACGGGCATGGAGGTGGGTTGGGGGCGGGATGTGTTCGTGCCCCCCGATTTCGTGACTTTAACCCCCCACATGCCTCCAATCCTACCTCAATGGCTCGATGAAATTCGAGCCCACTGAGTACAAAAGTAGAGAAGTTATGCTGAACCTTTATAAAGCGCTGGTTAGGCCACAACTACAGTATTGTGTCCAGTTCTGGTCACCACACTTTAGGAAGGATGTGAAGGCCCTTGAGAAGGTGCAGAGGAGATTTACCAGAATGGTTCCGGGGATGGGGAATCTTAGCTACAAGGACAGGTTGGAGAAGCTGGATTTGTTTTCATTAGAGCAAAGGAGGTTGAGGGGTGATTTGATAGAGGTGTACAAGATTATGACAGGTTTGGATAGGCTAGACGGGGAAAGGCTGCTCCCACTAATTGATAGTACAAGGACTAGGGGACATAGATTTAAGTTTTTGGGCAAAAGATACAGGGGTACGTGAGAAAAAACATTTTTACGCAGCGAGTGGTGATGACCTGGAATTCACTGCTGGCGGAAGTGGTGGAAGTGGAGACACTCAATGTTTTCAAGGGGAGACTGGATAGGCAGCTGAGGGAAATAAACTTGCAGGGCTATGGGGCTAGAGCAGCGGAATGGGACTGACTGGATTGCTCTACAGAGAGCCGGCACAGGCTTGATGGGCCGAATGGCCTCCTTCTGTGCCATTATGACTCTATGGCCTAGAAATTCGGTGGGCTGCGCCATCAGTTAGCGCCTAAAGAGGGCACTCAGTGGCTTTAGCGCCACTGGCCATGCCTCCCGCAATGTTTAGCGGGGCGCTAATGGCGGCGTTAGCCTGTAGCGCTGCGCCGCCACCGATGACGTCATCGGTATGCGCAGCGCCCCGATCGCGATATTTGGTCGTGCCCACCTCTGTAACGCCGGTCGTAAATCGCGCCCGGTTCACGGGGCCTACCTGTGGCGGTAGTGGCGCAAATTAAGGTGGAGGTGCGGGGCGGCCATTTTTTTCGGTGGCCGCCTGCCAGCACCTCCATCCCCAGCCTCCTGATCCCCCCCCCCCGGGCAGTGCCGGCTGTGTTCCGAGAGCCCGGCACTTCTCCTCGGTGCCGGGCTCTTTTGCCGGCACTCGCGATCGGTCATCGTGCTGGTGCAGGCCCCTCCCCCTTAAGAAGGGGAGGAAGGCCTGCAGTACCGCAGTGCGCCATGCCGCAGCGCACGTTGCGCTGCGATATTCAGTTTCAGCGCCCCAAGAGGGACGCGGGGCGCCTCGAGTAGTGCCCCGCGTCCCTCTTGGGGCGCTCAAACTGAATTTCCGGCGGGCGCAACGGCTCCGTTCGCAGCGGTAATTCCAGCGCCCAGGCGAGCTTGGCGCCCCATTTGGGGCTCCACCGAATTTCTAGGCCTATGACTCTATAACATAAATGCGGAGACATTCTAAATAGCACAATTATGCATTGGTTCCAGAATCTTCATACTGTTTCTCTTCATTTTTTGACTACAGTTGAAGCTGATACTAAGTCTGCAGATTTGATGATGAATGTCTCCAAGTTACAATTGACAGATGGGTTTGCTTTGCCACATTACAATCTAAACCAATGTGTTTTCTGCTCAGATGATCTTACCACAGCTAGTACACATGTCTGTCAGCCACACAGTAATGATAGGCAGCAACACTGTACAGATTCTTACTTTCAGTGACTATCAAGCTTTTGTCATTCAGACAATTAAAGTCTACTGGTGCTAAAATGAAAACCACTGGTAATTTCAAATTAAAACAGAATGTGCTGAATATTCACGACAGGTCAATCAGCACTTGAAAGAGAAAGACAGATTAACTTGAGGGGAATAAACTGTCATCAAAGAAAGAAAAGAAAGACTTGCATTTAAATAGCATCTTTCCACACCTCAGGTCATCCCAAAGCACTTTACAGCCAATGAAGCACTTTTGAAGTGTACTCACTGTTGTAATGTAGGAAATCAGCAGCTAATTTGCACACAGCAAGCTCCCACAAACAACAATGAGATAATGATCAAATAACCCATTTTAATGATTTTGGTTGAGGATTAAATATTGGCCAGCACAGAGTGTCCTTGCTTTTCTTAGAATAGTGCCATAGGATCTTTTACGTCTACCTGAGATGGCAAACCAGGTCACGGTTTAATGTTCCATCCAAAAGACGGCATCTCCAACAGTGCAGCACTCCCTCAGTACTGCACTGAAATGTAAGCCTGAATTTTGTGTTCAAGCCTCTACAGTGGGAGTTGAACCCACAACCTTCTGACTCAGAGGCAAGAGTGTTACCACTGACCCAGAGTAGGCAGGGTCAAGGGAAGTCATCTCATCTTAATACAGCCGGCAAGCAGCTACACCACTACGGAGTCATATCGGGTGCCTATCTGACTGGAGAGGCCTATAATTCCAGTGGCCACGGCGTACTCTGGGTTAGAGTGACTTGGAGGCAAAATTATTCTAACAGCCAGTGTCAGAGGCCACCAGCTATGCTACACTATAGCTTTCTTGCAGCAACCATTTTGCATTGTTCCAGGCAGGTCTCCAGACGGATTCTGCAAAAGTGGAAAATCCCTGTTTTGCAATATTTCAGTTTTGCACTATTAAAAAATGGAAAGGTCCCATCTCTACTAATGTAAAGGTTACATACTTGTACTGCTTCAGGGGTAGAATTACCATGTTAGTATTCAGCAGGCATAACATTGGGTCAAATTTGAAACCTGAAGTGATCCACAGCTGGCCTGGTTTTAACATTTCTGGGTTCAAATGTACCCATCCTTTTTAATAGAAGTTCTTCTGTACACAAAAGTCATTTTGCCACACATTTCCAGGCTACCATAACAATTTTTATCCAAATATCTGCCAACTGCAAACCCTGGTGGACCAATAAAGGAGAGGAGTTTCTGGAAGAATAAGAAGAAGACATACAACAACAACAACAACTACTCGCATTTATAAAACATCTTTATTGTAGGAAAATGCCCCAAGGCACTTCACATACTATACATATAAGAACTATCCTGTCTGTTCCATACTTGCACTGTATTTGACATTTAAATGTTGGCAGTATATCATATTGGAAAATTATACAGTGTAGAATGCTTGTGGGGGCCCATTGTGGAATTGACACCCTAGTTTCCAATCTAAGGGGTAGATTTGGGACCTATATGTTTAAATTAACAGTGGTAAGAGCCAAACCAGACATCGGTCCAGCAGAGAAGTGTAAGTCAGCACTTTTTAAATTAAATCCGATCCCTGATTGCCAGGAATCAGCATGCTTGGAGTCCTGTCCCTCTGAGGATAAGACTCAAGCCTCCAAAAGCATTCCATTACCAGCATCAGACAATCTGGAGTGGAAGGCATTTACTGCCACCTTACGTCTGATTAACACAAAATGGCGGGAAGAACAATAAACTATAACTTCCTATAGGCACACATCAGAAGATATCAAACAAGGCTAGAAGCCCAGTATGATGGTCAGAATCTAAGGCACTGGCCCAGAAATTCGGCTCTCCACGGGTGAGTACGTACGGGGTACTCACCCATAGGCTGAATGGACGTGCGGGTTTCCTGCATGCACTGTGCATGCGCGGGAAACTGGCACTTCCGATCCTCTGAACGAAGGGGTTCAGAGGTCGAACGCGCGCGCAGGGGAGGCTGCGCGTGCGCTTTGAACTTAGGTTTTTTTTGCAGATTTTCACGCGAGGTTAAGCCTGTAGGATTTACACATTTAAAAAGCAGGCGTAAGGCCTGCTTTTTACAAGGTAAGTGGTCAATTAATTAAAATTAAAACATTTTTTCCACAGGTTTATTATTTTTAAATACTTTAAAGCAAGGTAAGTTTATTTTTAGCCCTGTTTTTTTATAAAATTATTTTTTTCAGAAATTTAAATTATTGTTTAAAATAGTTATTTAATGTAATTTGTAGTTTATTGAAAAAGTGTGATTTAAAAAAAAAATTATTTGAAGGTTTAATGCTATTTTGAGGCCCGTAGTATTCATAAGTTTAGACAGGTCTTCCTGTCAATCTTATGAATGGGCTTTTCCCTCCTCCGATTGGCTGCCCATGGCTCACGTGATCCCAGGGGACGCATCGCACTAACTACACCCCTGGGACACGCAAGCACAGCGCGCCGGCAGGTGGGCCAGGCCCCGGAGCGGAATTCCACGGGGCCCTACAGCTCAACTGCCGGTGCGCAAGGTAAGTGCAGGTCGGGGGCTTGCACCCGCGGGAAGCCCCCGACCCGAATTTCTGGGCCAATAAATAAACTGCCAGTCAGCAAAATCTATGCCCATGTTTCACAAACTCGGGTAAACATTGACCACTTAAACATCCTACTGACTCAGAGATAAAGGGCCAACATTTGCGATCAGAGGCTTCCCGTGGGCAGATGCCTTTGACCTGCAAAAAATTCTATGAATGTACCTGGTGGCCCGGGAGATATGGAGACTCGCTATCCTGGGCCTCTCCGGGTCCGTGCGGGCAGAGGTCCCTGTATCCCAGAGGCGCAGGTGGTTCGTAGGCGTGGGCTGGCCCAACCAAGGGAATCCCCATTCATACTTATTGGAGTTGCGTACGTACAGAATTCCAATACGTATGAATGGGGATCACTTAAAATATAAACCAACACATTAAATACTTTTTTTTTAAATTACATATTTAAAATTAATTAAAATGCCATTTAACTTTTTAACCAAAAATTTAATTTTGGGGGAAAAAATGTATATGTTTTTACGGGACTAAAAATAAACTTACCTTATTGAAGAGTATTTTAAATTTATAAATGAGTGATAACATTTTATTTTTCTATTTTTTAAAACACTTATGCTGGTAAAAGCAAGCCTTACGCCTGCTTTTACCACACGCAAGAATTTGACAGGCATTTAGTGGGCGGAAGTTGTGCAAATAGTGCAACTCTCCACCTACAGAGGCCCATCTCCCGGGGATACGTACGTGTGATCTGTCAAGAGGATTCTTAACAGATCGCAAGTGCTGGGTTTTAGCGCACGCGCTTCGCATGTCTAAACCCGGAACTTGAGTGGCCCCTATGGGCGCATACACACCTCACGTTTATAAAATGTCTTTATTGTAGGAAAATGCCCCAAGGCACTTCACATACTTATACATATAAGAACTACCCTGTCTGTTCCATACTTGCACTGTATTTGACATTTAAATGAGTCAGTAGGATGTTTAAGTGGTAAATGTTTACATGAGTTTTTGAAACATGGGCATAGATTTTGCTGACTGGCAGTTTATTTATTGCTTTAGATTCTGACGATCATACTGGGCTTCTAGCCTTGTTTGATATCTTCTGATGTGTGCCTGTAGGAACAGTCATAGTTTATTGTTCTTCCTGCCATTTTGTATTAATCAGATGTAAGGTGGCAGTAAATGCCTCCCACTCCAGATTGTCTGATGCTGAGGGGTCACAAAATACGGCCCATTAACTGCGAGCAATACAGATCAGGTCTCTGGGTCAGTAAGTGAAAATCGGCCAGCGTTACCACTCTACATTGAAATGCAGCGACCCCTCCTGGAATTGTGTTCATGTGGTGACCATGTGAGAATGAGATTGGGCTGCGCAGGAAAAACTGCTACATTTGGATAACCTGCTGGCATTCACAGTCAGGGATCACACAGGAATAATTGTCTCCGAGGCAAACTACCCATAGGACAGCTGCTACCTGTGAGGGATTCAACACTTTCAATACAGGAGAAGGGATAAAAAAAAAAACTGGTCTATGATACAGAATGTTAGTTTGATGGAATCATAGAATGTTACAGCACAGAAATAGCCCATTCGCCCATAAAGTCCGCACCAGTATTTAAGAACATAAGAACATAAGAAATAGGAGCAGGAGTAGGTCAATCGGCCCCTCGAGCCTGCTCCGCCATTCAATAAGATCATGGCTGATCTGACCCTAACCGCCAATCCACTATCACAGAACCATCTCCTGAATCTAACAGAATTAGACACACGAAATAGGAGCAGGATCAGGCTACATGGCCCCTGGGCCCGCTCCGCTACCCACAGGGCCATGACCATTCCGAACCTAGACTCATGTCCAAATTCCTGCCCGCTCCCCGTAACCCTTAATTCCCTTTACTTCTAGGAAACTGTCTATTTCTGTTTTAAATTTATGTAATGATGTAGCTTCTACTGCTTTTTGGGGCAGCATATTCCATGGACCTACCACCCTCTGAGTGGGTGGTAGAGGGTCCTTGATGTGCAGCTAAACAGGTCAATAAAGGTGGCAGTGGCATCGATCCAGATGAGACAATTCCATTCTCCTGTTTACTCCTCCTACCTTTCAATGTCCCCTTTTTCAAGCACCTATTTAACTCCCGCTTAAATGAATTTATGGACACTGCTCGAACGATGGCTTGTGGCAAAAAAATCTACATCCTAACCACCCCTTTAATCCTCTTCGTGATTATCTTAAATTTGTGCCCTCATTACCATCTTACTGACCAGTGAAAATAATCATAACCCTTCATAAATTGAAGAACTCGCCCTTTAACCTTCTCAGTTCGAGTGAAAAAAGCACAAACTTGCCAAATCTCTGTAATGTCTCATACCTGGTGACACTCCAGTGAATCTATGCTGAAGCTTTTCCATCACTTTTATAGCCTTCCTCCAATGGGGTACACAATAGGGGTAATTTTCCAATTTTGCATTTTGGCCAGAGATCAATTTCAGAAATGCAGGTGCATACTGTGTCAAATGTCCAACCAATAATAGAACTCCTGGTGCCGTTTAACTCAACGGCCCCTGACAAATTTCTACCCCTATGCCTCTGGGTACAAAACCACGGATTATGTTGGCCATTCTTCTGGTCTTATCTCTTTGCACTGCCACCTTTATTGACCTGTTTAGCTGCACATCAAGGACCCTCTGCCACTCCACTCCATTTGAAGTCCTATCATTTAAGGTGCTAAATTCCTTTCTGTAATTTTTATTCCCAAATGTTTCACTTCACATTGTTCCACATCGAATTGCAGCTGTCACCTATCTGCCCAGGACTTGGGGTCACAAGTAGGATTTCTAAAACAGTGGGAGAGTTACCAACTAAAGTTAGGGGCTTCCATAGGAACATGGGAACAGGAGTAGGCCATTTAGCCCCTCGAGCCTGTTTTGCCATTCAATGAGATCATGGCTGATCTGTGACCCAACTCCATATACCTGCCTTTGCCCCATATCCCTTAATACCTTTGATTAACAGAAACCTATCAATCTCCGATTTAAAATTAACAATTGACCCAGCATCAACTGCTGTTTCTAGCAGTAAGTTATAGTGAACATTGAAGAATTATGTGTGGCATTGATTTGAGCAGAGATTTAAAAAAAATTTTTTTTTTGCCAAATGGGGACTAAAACAACAAACACAACTAAAATAAACATGTAATAATGTCAATTATATATTTTGCTGCTTTGTATTTCATAAATCTTCAATAATTTCAGCAGGTACAGGTAATCAGGCTTTGCCTTAATTCATAAGTAAATCATCAACATTTTCAGCAAACATAGATTGCCACAAAGCATCTTGCCTCAGCCTACTGCCAACTGCTTGCAGCTTCTGCTAAGCAATGCTAACTGCTGTTGCTGTGAATAGACTTTTTGTGAAAAAAGATGTCAACTGTCATAATTGAGAGTGGAATCTATTTATCAACCTTGGCACTCCGTCTGTTGCCAGACTACCAGAAGGCACACTGCAGAAGAAATCTTGTGAAATATGAAGGGAAAACAAGTCTAAATTGTCAAATTTGAACAGAATTAATTTTTTGTCCTTGTTCTACCAGTTTGCTGTGACTTGCTACCAGTCTTGCATGAAGACATTTCTCAGATATCAGAGTAACTGTCAAGATTTCACAAGAATTTGTCCACATTTTGAGTGCAAAACTAGAGATAACAAATGCTAAAATGGAACTGCACACTATTTGGAGACTAAATTTAAATAATAATCGATTCACAGGAGTATGCTGGAACATAATTTAAAGACTGTCATGTTGACTGAAGGAAGCATCAACAGGTTGAGTCCTTCAGTCAAACTGACTATCAATTCAGCTTTCTGTACAACCATAAATCTATTATTGCTATTCAATTATTTTGGCCCAGAATTTGCTGGAGCGAGGCATCGCGTGACAAGAACCGTGAGTTGCATTTTTTTCCCTCAATCTTTTCCACAATCTGTGACTTACACCGTAAATTACGCCGTTTCGTGCCCCCATCGTCCCGTTGTGAACTTACTCCAAAATTTCCAGGAAAAGTAATTTCAATATTCTGCAGCGAAGATAATGACGAATCAGAGTTCAGAAGCAGCAGAGCTAATTTCTTACTCCATCTGCATCAAACCAGCAGATCAATGTTGACAGGACCAGAGTCATAGGGCTCGATTTTACTAATGGAGGCGGCTTGAGGCCTGGGCCTAGAAATTGGGTTGGGGCACCAAAGTGGCGCAAAAGTCGCCTGAGCGCAGGATTTAGCGCAGCGTTCGAGTCTTCAGCGATCGTCAGATATTCAGTTTCATTGCCCCTCGAGGGACACGGGGCGAGGCTCGAGGCGCTCCGCGTCCCTCTTAGGGCGCTGAAACTGAATATCGCAGCGCAACGTGCCGCAGCGCCACACGCTGCGGCATGGCACGCTGCGGTACTGCAGGCCTTCCTCCCACTGTTAAGGGGGAGGTGCCTGCAGCAGCGCGATCCCCGCTCGCGAGTGCCGGCAAATGAGTCCAGCACCAAGGAGAAGTGCCGGGCTCTCGGGAAACAGCCGGCAATGCCGTGGGGGGGGGGGGGGTTAGGAGGCCGGGGACGGAGGTGCTGGCAGGCGGCCGCCGAAAAAGGCGGCCGCCCCGCACCTCCACCTTAACTTGCGACGCTGCTGGCACAGTAAGGCCCCGTGAACCGGGCGCGGGTAGCGAACGGCGCAACTGCGGCGTTCGCTACCAAATATCGCGAACGGGGCGCGAATGGAGCGCTGCGCACACCGATGACGTCATCGGTGGCGGCGCAGCGCAAAAGACTAACGCCACCATTATCGCCCCAACTCAATATCGCGGGAGGCGCAGCCAGTGGCGCTACAGCCACTGCCTGCCTCTTTAGGCGCTAACAAGTGGCGCTACTCACCCAATTTCTCCCCCCTGGTGTCGGTTTCAGCCGCTCCTGGTGTCCCATTTTGATTTAAATGTACCAATTAGACTGTCGTGTGCGCAGCCTGTTGCACTGACTGGGAGCGGGTCTGTTGGTCTGCACTGATGAGGTCATTGCTGCGCTTGTTTTTAAGTGCTCCATGTAGCCTCAGCCTCTCATTTCTCATTACTGCTGCAGCTTGAATGGGCCAAGGTGACTATGAGTGCTGCAAAATCCAAGGCTGCTCCCCGATTCACTGAGGACTCCCTGCAAACTCTTGTGCAGGGAGTAAGAGGACGCAGGGAGATTCTGTTCGCTGCCTCCTCAGCAGACAAAGGCAGCCTGGCTGGAGATTGCTGAGGAGGTAAGCGCAAGGTTGCTATATACACGCACCTGAGTCCAGTGCCAAAAACGCTTCAATGGTCTTCTGCGAACATCAAAAGTGAGTATCACATCACACTTACCTTCAATCTGCTTCCCTTCTCTTCACCAGCACTCTGCATTGTCAGCCTGCTCCTCCACATCCCACCTTACCCTTACTTCCCTTGCACCCTTACCTCTCTATATCTCGCTCTGTACTGAATCACTTCACCATCCTATGCAGCTCTCACACTCACTCTCACTGTTATGCAATGGCAGCAACTAACAATGCACAGGGAGGCAGCTTCCTCTTGCCACCTCACTCCATCTTGGTCTCCCTCTAAGCTGCTAGGTTTTGGATTCTTCACACTCACTCCATCAATCTCGCTGAAACTCCACTTGTGTCCCTCCTTGCAGGAAAAGCCAGCCCACAATAAGAGGGAGAGAGCAAAGACAAGAGGAGGCATACCATCACTGGCCACATTAACCAATGCTGTGGAGGCTGCTCACGAAGTGGCGAGGAGCTGGAAATGGGGGAAGGAGAGACGGGCGCAGTTGAGGAAGCTGGTGACAGAATGCATTTTCATCCCTCGCATTTACAATTCATGATTAACTGCAATGACATATGATGCTTATAGAGATTGACTTCTGATCATCTGCACAAAAGGATGTGTCTGTAGGATTCTCAAAATTTACAGATCCCCATTATGAAGGAAAACCCTATTAAAGTGACGTTGGACCCTTGCTAAAAACTTCAGGAGGATAAAAAGGCATGTTGGGCCTAGCAAGGAGATTCAAGGTCAAAAACCAGACTTAGCATTTTAAAAGGACATGTTCAGGCATGTCAGGCTGCAACAAAGAATTTGGCATCTACCTATGCAGTAGCCAGTTTGAGTATTTGAGGTAATCAAACTGTCTGGGGGAACTGAAAACGTCACTCAGCCCCTATCAGTAATTAACATGCTAACAATAGACCCACGGAAGAACAGCCTCACAGAACCCATCCAAATCATGCATAATACAAATCGTTTAGCCAACCTACAAAGAATCTCAGGCCCCACAGGAAACTCAAAGCTTGAGGACAATTCACTACAATTAGATAAGAGCTCAACAGCTCAGGAAAACCATCTCAAAACCACTTCACACATTCTTAAAACTTCAACAGCCCATGGAACCAGCCTGAAACCACTTTAAACAATTTAATAAAATTAGGAGGCCCCAATTTAGTATAATTGAAAGCCTGTTTTCTAAAGACAGAGAAGTCAAGAAGTTTGAAAGACTCGTCAGGAAGGTTTCAGCAGAACAGTTCAAACAGTTGAAAACAGTTCAGCAAGGTGGGAGTTCAAGAAGTACAGAGAGTTCCAAGTTCAAGTTCAGTAAATGCAAGCATCTCAAAGCAGTTCTCTCTCGAAGAAAAAGAAGAGGTAACACACAAGAAGAAACCAGAGCAACAGTTTCAGTGACCATCAGACACCTCACGGCAACAAGGGCCTTACAAAATAACCAACCGAACATTACCATCAGCCAACCGGGTAATATTGGGCCACTGCGACCAAAGAAAACCAACTCGGAAGAAAACCGAAGATTCGCAAGTTTTTCCACTCTACAAACTATTCCTGCGTTTGGTGAGCATTATCCCTGGTCCTTTAGAGTCCAACTTAGCTAGTAAGGTGGGATTGGGAGGGGTGAGGTATTTTTCTACTGTAATTCCCTCGTGTATGTTAGCGTGTTAAGATTATTGTGTTGTATTTTCTTTCTCAAATAAAATTCAAAGTTCTTGCACCAAAACTAGTTGTCTACTGCACTTTTATCACAACCCCCAAATAAGTCCAAGGTCTAGAACCAAGGGAGTGGGAGCGATTTGAACCGCTCATAAGTCAGAGGTGAAGCTGATCCCAAACACACCATCCCTTACAGTCTCCTACCTGAAAATATGATGTCAAACTTATGCCTTTAATCTCTCACAGGACCATCGAGAGCCCCCCTCTCCACTGTCCAGGAGGAAGAGTCGGAAGACTCCTCAGAGGAACCTGCAGCCTCTGAGGGAGCAGCATCACCAGGACTCAGTGCACCCAGCACCAGCGCAGCAACACACAACTCGGCGGGGCCTTCGCGACATAGAGTAGTGTTGTCACCTGGTGTATCACAGCTCACAAATGAGTATCAGCAGATGGTGGAGACAGTGAGAGCAGTGGTGAGTCCTCGTCAGAGGTCGCAGGACTCTCCTAGCTCAGCTCAGCTGCATGTAGACGCTGTGCCTCTGGGGCCATCCAGAAAGAGAGTGGTGCTAGAACTCCAGGAACAAGTGCAGGGGTCTAACAGGGTTTGCATCCAGGGTAATTGCGACTGTGCAGAGAATGGAGGAATCTAACTCTAACATGAGCACTGTCTTTGTGGAGGCAATGGTGCATGACTGTTCCGCCATAGAGATGGTAGCAACTGCCATGGAGGACATAAGTCGCTAGACTAACGAAAACATGGTGACTCTTCAAAATAGATTGTCTGCTATGGAGGGAAGATGGGCATCTATTGAGGAGAAACATCAGAGCTTCATGGATGTCCTTGTTATAAGGACTGCCAGTACAGAGACGGATCCTTATGGTCCTCCTGATGTACAGCAAGGTGCTCTCCAGCCACTTGCTAGCATTGAAGTGCGCCTGACCCATGAGAGGGATGTTGGTGGCAGGCAACAAGGAAGTGTGGGCACCTCTCCAAGTACTCACACGACCATGCCAATGCAGAGCCCTCGGTCAGGGCCCCAGATTCCTCACCCAACTGAGATGGCCGTTTCAGCCCCTGCACAGCCACAGGAAGAGAAAACTGTGGAGGAGCCCTCCCAAGCTCCCAAACCCAGAGGACGTCCACCAAAGGCATCTAGGCAGGTGCAACATCAAAGTGAGCAAGGTGCCTCTACATCTGCTGAAGCCACAGGGGAAGCACCACATAGAAGCACACGTAAGAGGAAGTTAACACAGAAATAGTCACAAGGTAGTCACATGGGTGTTTTATTGTGCTGTAAATTATCGAGTGTCCTCCTTTTGTGATGTCATTAAACAAAAGTGATGGCAAGCAGTTGAGGTTCTGATGTATGAATTCTGGGAAATGAAAGTTGTACAGTGAGGGCTCAGGGCTAATTCCATTTATAATGATGATGGTGGTGACAGTGATCAGAAAGCACCATTTATTGGACAGATGATGTATGGTGTGTTAAGAATCTTGACCTTATCTTCATCTCCATCTGCCAGCCATCTGTGTTTGAAGCATAAGCTCATGTGAATCTGGCATGGATGAGTGCATCCCTTGCCTGACGGCCAGCAATGTGGTCACCTGCTGCTGGATTGGCGTCATTCCTCATCCTCCTCCTCATCCTCTTCCTCCTCCTTGTCCTCTTCATCTTCCTCCAAGGAGGCTGTGTGCTGAGCCACTTGTTCATCCGGCAGCACTAAGCCGCGCTGCTCTTCCTCCGAATCTGACGACCAGGATGAGAGGATGTAAATGGTTCCCATCCCATTGTTATTGATTTCAGTTGAGGCAAGAAGCTTGCAAGCGCACACTCAAAGTGGCCTGAAATTATTCCCACTCAGTTCAAACAGCAGATGTGTGTCAGCTTGACCAGTCGTGAGGTCAGTAGATCGGCAAAATCTTATCCCAAACCTCAAACAACAAAGTTGTTGTATTTGAATGCCAGCCATGTTACAGGAGTGCTTTTAAAGTTCTGCACCAATAATGACTACAGATCATGTCCTCCACCAACTCGTCTCCTTGTAGCAGGACTGTTCTGACAAGACGGGAAACAGGAGCCAGAGGCACGAAAATGGGAAACCTCTATCAAAATAGGATCATCAAGGCAGCTAACAGGCTCTTAACTAACTGCCTTAACTACCTGTCACACGGGTTGGAGTCGGGTCAGTTTGGGAGCAGCTGAACAGACACTCACAAAAATCACGTGAGGGTGGGATGGAGGTGGGTTGGGCATCTGAAGCCTGTTTTTCCAATGCTAGCAGCTGACACGCCTCCAAACCCACCTCCTCAGGGCTGTTAAAATCGAGCCCAAAGAATCCAGAGAATTGTTTGAATTATAGACACACTCAACTGTTGTATTCAGTTTTCAGGAATATTCTAAGTTACAATTTTTTTTAACAATTTATTAAAAAGATAACAGGCTGTAAATTGGTTAGCCCTGAAAATGGACGCTGGGATCACGATGCTCGATTAACCCGTGCCCGTTGAGCAGAATGCTGGCAGCTCGCCAACTTCATTTTGCCTGCTAATTATAATGATTTCTGCTCACAGCCAGCGCGTCCAACGTTGTTCATAGGCTGCATGCATCAGCAAGGGGCCCAATATCGTTAGTAACTTGCACTTCTTAAAGCTAGCCTGCACTACTTAAAGGGGAGGTGCATTGTGGCTGCAGTAGGTGCTGGGAGTTGTTCTGCAACTGAATCTGACCTGGGAAAGAGAGAAGAATGGCTGACTATGGGAAACAGCGGTCCTTCAGGATTTTGGATGCTGCGCTGGAGGTCTTGGTGGAGGAGCTATAAAGAAGGAGAGATGTTCTGTATCCTCAGGGAGGCAGGAAGCCCTCCAGACACACGATGAGAAGGCTGTGGGAACAGATAGCTGCAAAGGTTAATGCCAGGAGTGCCGTCCCAAGCCCCTGGATGCACTGCCAGAAGAAGTATACTGACCTCACATTCTTCAAATGCCATATCCTACCAACTGCACCACTAGCCTCAGCCACTGCTCAAATCACCTCACTCCAATCACTCACCTACCAACAATCTCTATCAATCAGGACTCATACCTAACATTATATGCTTCACCTCACCCTCACACACTTAGCACCATTGCAAGCCTCACACCACATCTCACAGCTTGCACACACTGCCAGCTATTCAACCGTGACAGCTACACCACCCAAACGTATTGTACGACACTCACTGACACACTTCCCTCTCTCTTGCAGGAGAGCTTGGCACACAACTGGAGGCAGTAGGAACTAACCGGAAGGGGAGAGGCGTGCCTGCATGATCTAACCCCCATGGAGGAAATGGTGCTAGCCATTGTGGAAAGGGCCATGCTGAGGCCATGGCGAAAGGCATTGCTGATGACTGTATCATCGTTCCTAATCCTCCTTCTCACATCCCACTTCTCCCTCATCCCTAAATCTCTTCTGACTTATAAGCTGCAGATGGTGTAAGCATGCACTTCTTACTTTCACTTTTTCCCTCACCACAACCCAACCCAAGAACTGCAACCTGCCCAGGCAGTGGTAGAAGAGCAGGAAGACAGTAAAGGTGAAGGGAAACTGTTACTCAATTTCACACTCACAGCCACCAGCTCAGATACTGACACTGTGCGTAATTTAGAGGATAGCAGAGAGGCGGGATCTGCATGTGATGAGGCACCAGGCAAAAGTGCACTGCAGCCCGTGCAAGAGGCAGAGGGTGAGGTCGCACACGAGTTCTGCTGCTGAGGACTCAGATGAGGACTTCGATGGGCCAGGCTGCAGAAAAAGGCTGATGGGTCTACACACCAAAATGCTTGGTGCATTGGGAAGCCTGCCAGAAAGCCTGCATTCAATGTCATGGAGCATGGAGGAGTCCAGCACTAACTTGGCACAGGGCTTTGCGAGAGCTTGGAGCCCATCCTTTCCAGCACAGAACTGGTGACCAACTCTATCAACACGCTTGTGGAACCCACCATGATGCAGCGTCTGATGGCCGATGTCTCAGCTTCCATTGCAGCACAAGCAGCAGCCACCCAGCGTCTGAGTGCTGCAGTGGAAGCTCAGCCTGTTGCCACCATGGCTCTGGATACCAGTGTTCAAAGGGGGCTTCAAGGGCATCCCAGCAGTCCAGCAATCTGTTCTCCAACAGATTACGAGGATTGCTGAGGCGCTGCCCCAGGAAAGTTATACAGGCTTTATGGAACATGAACCTGCTGTCCTCTCTCAGGATGACAACATTCGACCTCCCACCCCGGCACTCTACCAGTCCCCTTGCTGTTGCCTGACAGCCAGCCCAGACTGCTGCCGCTTATGCCGAGATGGTGTAGTTTGAAGCCGGGCCTTCAAGGCCCAAAACTGTTCGAGGTCGTCCTCCAAGGCCGTCTGCAGTGTCCCCCACTGAAAGTCAGCAGCCTTCCACCAGCCATGCTGCAGCCACTGGGGTAGCATTGTGTAGGAGCACTAGGACAGGCAAAGGCATACAGAAGACAGGCACTAAGGGAATGCACAAGGGTGATTAGTTTATGTTTGTATGCATTATGGCATGATTTAATTTATAAATTTGCATTGGAATGTGTATTTTGTGTTGGCTTTTATTTTTGCATTGTGGCCAAGAGGACGATATGCAGCACACTATGTTACAGCTTGCCATAAACAGAGGGACAACCATTAAATCTAAGAATAGAGTATATACAAATTATATGTATATTTATACACTCAGGGATATATCTGTTTATACACTGTATGGATAGATCTGCGTTTATGTGTTCAACCATAAATGTTTTTTCGATGCTTTGGCAACATAAGATGTACCTTGTCATGCCAATAAAGCGATTTGAATTGAATTGAATTGAATTGATTGTCAGTCACAGAGGGAACATAAGGAGCGCCGGACTGTTGGGGAATTGGGAATTGGGGTTGTGGTCAGTGGTATCGATGTTGAATTAGTTGTTCACGTATAGTCCAGGCAGAAAGGGGCTGTCCAGGTATCAGGTTCTCTTCCTCTTCTGCTTCCTTCTTTTTGACCTCCACCTCTTCCTCCACCTCCTCCTCGTGCTCCTGCTCCTCAGCTTTTCACCTGATAGGCGGTGGCAAGGGTTGTTCCCGCATGATGGCAAGGTTGTGCAGCATGCAGCAGACCACGACAAATCTTGAGACCTGCTCAACCGGGTACTGCAAGGCTCCTCCAGAGTGGTCCAGGTAGTGGAATCGTTGCTTCAGGATGCCAATGGTCTGCTCTATCAGATTTCTTGTGGCAGCATGGCTCTCGTTGTATGACTGCTGCGCACGTGTGTGTGGGTTGTGAACCGGAGTCAGGAGCCATGTTGTCAACAGATAGCCCTTGTCGCCCAGTAGCCAGCCTTTGCTTTTCCGTGGTGGTTGAAAAACAGCAGGCACAAAGGATAGCCGCAGAATGAATGTCAGTATGAATCGTCGAATTACAGTATGCAGATGATGCTTGCGTCTGCGCTCACTCGGAGGTCGAACTCCAAACCATCATCAACACCTTCACCGAAGCATACGAGAGCATGGGCCTTACATTGAACATCCGTAAGACAAAGGTCCTCTACCAACCTGCCCCCGCCACATAGTACTGCCCCTTGATTATCAAAATCCACAACAAGGCCTTGGACGACGTGGACCACTTTCCATACCTCGGGAGTCTACTGTCAACAAGGGCAGACGTCGACGACGAAGTCCAACACCGCCTTCAGTGTGTCACTGCAGCCTTCGGTCACCTGAGGAAGAGAATGTTTGAAGACCAGGACCTAAAATCCGGCATTAAGCTCATGGTCTACAGAGCAGCAGTGATACCCGCCCTGCTGTATGCCTCAGAGACATGGACCATGTACAGCAGGCACCTCAAAGCACTGGAGTGGTACCACCAACGCTGCCTCCGCAAGATTCTGCAAATCCATTGGCAGGATAGGCGCACCAACGTCAGTGTTCTTGCTCAGGCCAATATCCCCGGCTTTGACCACGCTCAATCAGCTTTGATGGACGGGTCACATTTTCCGCATGCCCGATACGAGACTCCCAAAACAAGCTCTCTACTCGGAGCTCCGCACGGCAAGAGAGCCCCAAGTGGGCAGAGGAAATGCTTCAAGGACACCCTCAAAGCCTCCTTGAAAAAGTGTAACATCCCCACCGACACCTGGGAATCCCTGGCCCAAGACCGCACAAAGTGGAGGAGAAGCATCTGGGAAGGCACCGAACACCTCGAGTCTCTTCGCCGGGAGCAAGCGGAAGCCAAGCGCAAGCAGCGCAAGGAGCGCACGTCAACCCAAGCACCCCACCCACCCGCCCCTTCAACCACCGTCTGCCCCACCCGTGACAGAGACTGTAGGTCCTGCATTGGACTAATCAGTCACCTGCGAACTCATTTTTAATGTGGAAGCAAGTCATCCTCGGTTCCGAGGGACTGCCTAAGATGAGAAGACGGAGAAACATCATGACTGCTGCCAGGATACCGGGTATTGCCCTGCATGATTCGCTTCCTGTGGTCACACATCAGCTGCACGTTGAGGGAGTGGAATCCCTTTCGGTTCAGAGTTGACATGAGGCACATGCAAAGCAATTTGCCTGCAGTGAATGGCACGCTGCACCATGGGGAAGCCTGCAATTCTTGCAAACCCTCGAGCTTGCTCCGCCTGCTTCTCTCTGGCAAGAGGGAATGAAATGAAGTTATCTCTCTTTGCATAGAGAGCCTCAGTGACCTCCCTTATGCAGGAGTGCACTGCAAACTGCGATCTGTTGCTAAAATCTCCAGCAGCAGCTTGGATGGAGTCAGGCGCATAAAAGTTCATCGCCATGGTCACCTCCCCAGCCACAGGCAATGCTGTCCTTGCCCTGCTCTGACGTTGGAGTTGTAGCTGCAGCAGTTGGTAGATTTCAGTGACATCCTCCTTAGTGAAACGCAGACGGCTCAAACATTGCTCATTGCTGAAGTTCAGGTAGGAGAATTGTGCCCTGATCACCCTGGGCGGATATGGCCTCATGCTGAAAGCCCTTCTCCCCCTCCTCCTCCTCCTCCCTCTTCTAGCAGCTTGTCCTGCTCTGCGTGGCCTCTGCTCATTCTCCCTGTCGTGCTCAATTCCAAGAGGAGGGACTACTAGGCTACCCATGTCTGGAAGCAACTGGTTTGTGCACAAGCCTTAAAGTTAGCAAAAAGTACTTCATCATTAGCCAGACCATTCCCTGTAGACTATTGAAACTTTTAACAAGTATGGAAAAGTATCTAAAACACAGCAACTGTCAAAATAAATAATCCCGCAACTAACCTGTAAGTAGTTGATGGTCCCTTTAATTAGCCCTGGTTTGGGGAGGTGGGGGGGAGGGGTCCTTCATGCCGTTGAATGTGGGAGGTTAAGAGATGGCATAGGCTGGAGTGTGGTGCTCCAAAATGGCAGCGCTGGCGTCGACATCATGAGCTGCCTGCTCACATTAGGGTTAGGGACATTAGGTGAGCGCGCGCTAACACCTTTACCAATATGGCGTTGGGCGCACTTCACATCAGCAGTGTGCGCGCGTGCCATGGCTGCCATTTTGGAACCTTAAGGGACCTCATAGTGCCCAAAAAATGGGTGCTACCAAGCCAAATTTTGCCCCCAACATTTGTAATTTAAGCTGCCTAAAAAGTCTCAGATCAAACAAAATGGGGCCAAAATTGGATCTCATTTTGCCCATTGTTCAGGTGCCAGTGCAGACTTTTTGAAAGAATTATCAAATTAGTACCACTACTGCAGGCTGCTGCCAGCCCACGCACGTTCCCTTCCTGTTCGCCTCCCCAGGCTCCCAGATCCTACTTGAGGTCTGTTAACTGTGTCAGAGCTGGCATAAATTGGTCCAGCAGAAACCAACGTGCAGCCTTAGGAGACCCATCGGGCGTCCATAGTCACCAGAATTATTCAGATTAAGGCCAAGGTTCAATTTCAAGAGATCTCCTGGCTTCTGGTGCACGCTGCGAGTGTGCCAACTATTTTGGGCCCAATAATGAGCCTAAACAAATTTCTCCCCCACAGAGATTTAATTTTCCATAGGAACATAAGAAATAAGAGCAGGAGTAGGCCATTTGGCCCCTCGTGCCTGCTCCACCATTCAATAAGATCATGGCTGATCTGGTCTTGGCCTTAATTCCACTTTCCTGCCGCTCCCCATAACCCTTGACTCCTTTATCATTCAAAAATCTGTCTATCTCCACCTTAAATATATTCAATGACCCAGCCTCCACAGCTCTCTGGGGAAGAGAATTCCAAAGATTCACGACCCTCTGAGAGAAGAAATTCCTCCTCATCTCCGTTTTAAATGGGCGACCCCTTATTCTGAAACTATACCCCTATTTATTTTATATTAATTTATTTTAATCAATTATTTTCAACTCATGAATTTAAACAGATTTAGCTGTGCCATTATTTTTCAGTCTAAGTGGCTGCGGTGAGAAAATCAGTTTAAATCCAGGAAATTTGTGATCGCCATTGACTTGACTGGGGGCGGAGCTATGACGATAAATTTTTCACAGTTTCAGTGAGGGTTTTGGAGAAGCGGTGCAAAAGTCCCAAGAAATTATGCCACGGCGTAAATAATGCCATAAATCATACACCAGACTTTTGCAGTAAAAACAAACCCAACACCTTAAATGTGCCATTCCAATGTTGCAAGTCTCCAGGAAATTCTGGGCCGTTAACCCGACCTTCCTCTTTTCACAGATGCTGCCTGACCTGCTGAATGTTTCCAGCATTTTCAGTTTATATTTCAGATTTCCAGCATCCACAGCATTTTGCTTTACATTTCAATTATACTTATTATTTTATTTAAAATATTTTAAATCAATTTTTTGAAGCATATTCCAATTAGCCATTTTAGCCCTATCTCTGACCTTCCCTTCGAGTTTGGCTTCCCCACTGAGAGCAAAGATCATGGAATTAGCCTTTAAATATCCGCTGATGTTATGAGTTAGTTAACAGGATCTAAAAATCCTAAGAGCAGATAGCGGCAGTGTTAATAAACTTGTTATTTCACACTGCTGACACTGGTCTTGCTGTCTACCTCCGCCTTCCTTCTGCCCCTACCCCACCTACAATTAAAAATCAAGAACATCTGTACGGCCTATCATAAGTCTTGAAACTTACTTAAGTGCAATCACACCTGATTTAAAATAAAGTAGCTGGTCTTGGTATACAAATTACAGATATTGCAAGAATAACACGGTTGTTTGCTTGCTGAGATTAAATACAGATTTATTCTAAAGAAGCTTCTTTCTTTGCACTTTTCTGTTCATCATAATGAGGGAAGTGGCTGCTGGTAAATGGAGCAGTCTTCAATGTTGGCATCCAGAGTATTCACAGGGTAAATACAACAAAAGTTGATACAGTTTCACTCCCTCAGCTCTGCCCTAATAACATGCTTTCACCTGAACCACAATAAAGCCTCCCCAATACACCAGTGTAACATTTTCAGTTTCCCTGTCAGTCATCGTAGTGGCGTCTCAGTGATATTGCCAGGTTAGTGGCAGCGTTACATTCCAGATATACCCACACACACCTGGAGCTGGGGAGAGACTGAGATTTACTTCCTGCGATTTTTGGGAGCGATGGATAACAAAATCACCTGTAGAGCACTAACATTTTTAAATTTCTTTCTATCCAGAAGAGATAGTTGATTTAATTAGGTGGGAGTGACACCAGTCTCCTCATCTAGGTATATTTCTCAATAGCTCTTCGGGGTAATTTTCTGACTTTGCTGTGTTTGTGGGGAGCCTCACACACCAGAAGTGTATATTGGAGATCCAGGTGCTGTTGCACTTGATTCTCCAACTATTTAAATGAATAGTTAGAAAATCACTATATGTGCCCAATTTACCAATATGCACTGTGAGAGGCTCCTTGCCAACAACTCAAAGTTGGAAAATTACTCCTGGAATGTGGTAAGTTTTAAAAAAAAAATCAATGTTAGGGTTACAAAGAATAAGTTCCCAGGGAAGGTCATTGAAATAATCAGAACAAAAATATTCTAGAAATAGTAACTTGATGTATTTCTGGAAAAAGAATGGAATGAATGTTAAGTTGAGAAAGTGAATTGGTGAGGTTGAGAGAAAAACAGTGAGGGAGCTGGTGAGGTCGTGGGTAGTTGGGTTGATCAAAGAGATGGGCTTGATAAATAACTTGAACAAAAATATAAAACAAAAAGAAAAAGACATAACTATGTTGAAATTATTTAATGCAGTTTTAATTTCTCTATTCTGGTAGAATTATATCTCAATTTGATTTTTGTCCTAAATTATGATTACACACTCAGCTGCATTTGCCAGATTACAATTAATCCAGACCCTGGAAGCCGAGAGATTGAACTGCACATTAAGGACTTTTCGGAGTCAGTTATTTGCAAAAGATAGAGGACATCACAAGACAAAGGACAAGCAGAATGGACCTATTGCACAGAGAATGCTGGGTAAATCCCAAGATCTTGCAAGAAGACTGATCCTAGGTCATTACTGCAAAAGTGAGGAGGCTAGGAAGGTTATTAGCACTTTGAAGCAGAATCAGAAGATTGCATTCATCTGCAAGGCCACACAATTATACAATAATGAACCTAAATCATTTTTCTGTTGGCTAAAATTTGCAATCAATCATCGTCAAAAACGTTCCTTTGGAAAACTGCCAACAACTGACAAATCTGGTGCTCTCAAACAAACCCTTGAGGGCATAATCTAGGTCCGGACAAAACACTATAATGAGTTAGTGTCTGATTCAATAAGGTGTGCTATACGGACCCATCTGCATGGAGACTGGAAAGGGAAGTGGAGTGCAATGTATACATAGAAGGCCTTAATGTTCTAGTTCAATGGGAAGAAGTGACTTCAAACTACCTTGCCTGAGTAATCATAATGCATCAGCTATGGACGGCATTCATACTAAATTCCTGGGGGAGGGGGGGGAAATTTGTTCTCATCCGGAAAGCAGTCGGTGTCCTCGCCAACTGCCGTTAACGGTCGCCTGAAATGGCCGCTGCGCTCAACGAGGTAAATTGGTGTGGGGGGCATGGTAGTAGGTGGCGCAGCGCTAACCTTAGGTGCAACGCCATCCTGGTGGCATTGCACGAGGGATCCGGGACCAATTTGTAGTCCTGGTGCGGCGTTGCTGCTTTCCCTCGTGTCTGTGTGTGAGGCTGTGAAGATTGCAATGCATTGTGGGAAGTGAAGATCTTTGAAATTTAAAGGGGCCATGCACATTGAAGCATGGGAAAATAAAATGCATTGATTCAATACATTTTTCAGCCCTTTCTGTATTTTAACAAATAATCAACCTTTAAAAGAAGTTCCAAATGTCAATATTCAGCACTTAAAGCTGAATTATCTTCCCAACCTCAACAAATGAGAAAACTGCCTCAGCACTTCCACAAATAGCTCAACAAGCCAGGAAAGGGGCACCCAGGGTCTCACACATAGCATTCCAGCTTTGTGCAGGGGGTCAACACTGCAAGACTGGCCCTCTACCCACAGGGGCCAGGAGGCCCTATAGAAAGAACAATGTGGGAGTACATTATCAAGGCCGTCACTGCCAGCAGTGTCACCCCACTACCTGGCTCCAATGCCCAAAGAAGCTTCATGACCTCAGACCACTGGTCAAGGTCAGTGAATGCATCTTCAAAAGACGTCACCTACCAACTGCACCACTAGCCTCACACACTGCTCAATGCACGACTGCTCCCCAATCACTCACCTACCAACAATGTGCACCAATGACGAGGCACACCTCCCATTCCTAGCCTTACCTCACCCCCTTGGAGGAGACGGTGCAGGCCATTCTTGGCAGAGGCATGGCTGAGCCCCTGGCCAGTGGCGGGGCTGAAAGGATACAAGATCCTCGTACGTTATCTTCCTTCTGGCATGCACCTCTAGGCTTCCTGCCCTCCCATCAGCAGAACTCCACCCTTGTGCCTTCCTCATTTCACACACCCAAGAAATGCATCCTGCCCAGCAAGTGGGACTGCAGGTGGGTGATTCCATCCCGGATATGATGACCACAAAGGGGCTGTCTGGGATGCATCCTTCCATCTGATTGCTCCTCTTCGGCTTCCTCTTCTTCTGCGTCTTCCTCTTCCCTCTGCAAGTGGACGCTCTAAATGTGAAATGACAGCATAAAATGCTGCAGATACTCAGTTGGTCAGGCAGGATGTTAACCTGAAACGTGAACTCCACGGATGTAACGTGACCTGCTGAGTATTCGCAGCATGTTCTGCCTTCTCAAAGGCGTTCACTTACCATCTGAGCCCTTGCAAGCTTCCAGCAGCACTCCCAAAACACTTTAGAAACTTTTCATATATAATGCAGCAAGCCACCGCTTCAATAAAATTAATTTAATTTAATAAATCTTTATTAAAATGGATAAATTTGACACTGCACAAACTTAAAATTAGTTATTCAGGGCCAGAACCTTTGTTTAGCAGTAAATACGCTGTTAACACCTGAGTTACACCTAATCCCTTTAGGTGCCAAATCACTACAAAGAAGCATACTAGGAATAAAACCGGATGGACCACTTGGCATCGACCAAGGCACTGGATTCGGACATGACAAAGGCACACCCAGCCCAATCAACCCTACAAAGTCCTCCTCACTAACATCTAGGGACTTGTGCCAAATTGGGAGAGCTGTCCCATAAACTAGTCAAGCAACAGCCGGGCATAGTCATACTCACAGAATCTCACCTTTTTGCCAACGTCCCAGAATCCTCCATCACCATCCCTGGGTATGTCCTGTTCCATCGGCAAGATAGACTCACCAGAGGGGGCGGCACAGTGGTCTACAGTCAGCAGGGACTGGGAGTCCTAGAAACATTTACTCCAGACCCCATGAAGTCTCATGATAACAGGTCAAACATGGGCAAGGAAACCTCCTGCTGATTACCACCTAACACCCTCCCACAGCTGAAGAATAAGTACTCTTCCATGTTGAACACCACTTGGGAGAAGTACTGAGAGTAGCAAGTACACAGAATGTACTCTGGGTGGGGGACTTCAATGGCCATCACCAAGAGTGGCTCGGAAACATCACTACTGACCAATTGGCCGAGTTCTGAAGGGAAAACACTACTTGACCCCCTCCTCATCAATCTCCCTGTCACAGAAGCATCTGTCCAGGACAGTGTTGGTAGGAGTGACCACCGCACAGTCCTTGTGGAGATGAAGTCCCAACTTCACACTGAGGATGCCCTCCATCGTGTTGTGTGGCACTACCACTGTGCTAAATGGATAGATTCAGAACAGATCTAGCAGCTCAAAACTGGGCATCCATGAGGCGCTGTGGGCCATCAGCAGCAGCAGAATTGTATTCCACCACAATCTATAACCTCATGGCCCAACATATTCCTCACTCTGCCATTACCATCAAGCCACGAGACCAACCCTGGTTCAATCAAGAATGCGAAAGAGCATGCCGGAGCAGCACCAGGCATACCTAAAAATGAGGTGCCAACCTGGTGAAACTAAAACACAGGACTACATACATGCTAAACATAGAAACATAGAAGATAGGAGCAGGAGTAGGCCATTCGGCCCCTCGAGCCTGCTCCGCTATTCAATGAGATCATGGCTGATCATCCAAATTCAGTACCCTGTCCCTGCCTTCTCCCCATATCCCTTGATCCCTTTAGCCTTAAGAAATATATCCAACACTTTCTTGAATATATTTAATGAACTGACCTCCACCGCCCTCTGTGGCAGAGAATTCCACAGGCTCACCACTCTCTGGGTGTAGAAAATCCTCCTCATTTCAGTCCTAAATGGCTTACCCCTTATCCTTAGACTATGACCCCTGGTTCTGGACTCCCCAGCCATCAGAAACATCCTTCCTGCATCTAGTCTGTCCAGGCCTGACAGAATTTTATAGGTTTCGATGAGATCCCCTCTCAATCTTCTAAACTCCTTTGAGTATAAGCCCAATCGACACAATCTCTCCTCATACGTCATTCCTGCCATCCCAGGTATCAGCCTGGTGAATCTTCGCTGCACTCCTTCCATGGCAAGAACGTCCTTCCTCAGGTAAGGCGACCAAAACTGCACACAATACTCAAGGTGCGGTCTCACCAAAGCCCTGTACAACTGTAGCAAGACATCCTTGTTCCTGTACTTGAACCCTCTTGCTACGAAGGCCAACATACCATTTGCCTTCTTAACCGACTGCTGCATCTGCATGCTTACCTTCAGCAACTGGTGCACAAGAACACCCAGGTCTCTTTGCACTTCCCCTTCTCCCAATCTATTGCCATTCAAATAATAATCTGCCTTCCTGTTTTTGCCACCAAAGTGGATAACCTCACATTTATCCACATTGTAGTGCATTTGCCATGTTTCTGCCCAATCACCCAACCTGTCCAAATCGTACTGGAGTTTCACGACATCCTCCTCACAGCATACCCTCCCACCCAGCTTTGTGTCGTCTGCAAATTTGGAGATATTACATCCAATTCCCTCGTCCAGATCATTAATATATATTGTGAACAGCTGGGGTCCTAGGACCGATCCTTGCAGTACCCCACTAGTCACTGCCTGCCACTCGGAAAATTACCCGTTTATTCCAACTCTTTGCTTTCTGTCCGCCAACCAGTTCTCTATCCAAGTCAATACCTTGCCCCCAATCCCATGTGCCTTAATTTTGCACGCTAATCTCTTATGTGGGACCTTATCGAAAGCCTTATGAAAGTCCAAATACAGCACATCCACTGGTTCTCCCTTATCTAACAGCAGAAACAGCATGCTATAGTCAGAGCTAAGCGATTCTACAACAAATGGATCAGATCAAAGCTCTGAAATCCTGCCACCTCCAGTCGTGAAAGGTGGTAGACAATTAAACAACGAATGGGATAAGGAGGCTTCATGAACATCCCCATCCTCAATGGTGGTGGAGCCCAGCACATGAGTGCAAAAGACAAGGCTGAAGCGTTTGCAACCATCTTCAGCCAAAAGTGCCGAGTGAATAATTCATCTCGGCCTCCTCCCAAGGTCTCCCCCATCACAGAAGCCAGTCTTCAGCCAATTCGATTCAATCCACGTGATATCAAAAGACAGCTCAGCATTGGACACAGCAATAGCTACGGGCTCCGACAACATCCCGACTGTCCTGCTGAAGACTTGTGCTCCAGAACTAGCCATGCCTCTAGCCAGGCTGTTCCAGTATAGCTATGACATTGGCATCTACCTGACAATGTGAAAAACTGCCCAGGTATGTCCTGTCCACAAAAAGCAGGATAAATCCAATCTGGCCAATTACCGCCCCATCAGTCTACTCTCAATCATCAGCAAAGTGATGGAAAGGGTCATCGACAGTGCTATCAAGCAGCACTTACTCACCAATAACCTGCTCTCCGATGCTTAGTTTGGGTTCCGCCAGGACCACTCAGCTCCAGACCTCATTACAGCCTTGGTCCAAGCATGGACAAAAGAGCTGAATTCCAGAGGTGAAGTGAGAGTGACTGCCTTTGACATCAAGGCTGCATTTGACTGAGTGTGACATCAAGGAGCACTAGTAAAATTAAAGTCAATGGGAATCAAGCAAAAACTCTCCACTGGCTGGAGTCATACCTAGCACAAAGGAAAATTATTGTGGTTGTTGGAGGCCAATCCTTTCAATCCCAGGACATTGCTGCAGGAGTTCCTCAGGGCGGTGACCTAGACCCAACCATCTTCAGCTGCTTCATCAATGACCTTCCCTCCATCATAAGGTCAGAAGTGGGGATGTGCGCTGATGATTGCACAGTGTTGAGTTCCATTCGCTTGAATCAAGACTTGGATGATATTCAGGCTTGGGCTGATAAGTGGCAAGTAACATTTGCACCACACAAGTGCCAGGCAATGACCATCTCCAATACAAGAGTCTAACCAGCACCCCTTGAGTCT
Source organism: Somniosus microcephalus (assembly GCF_052327205.1). Lineage (NCBI taxonomy): Eukaryota > Metazoa > Chordata > Chondrichthyes > Squaliformes > Somniosidae > Somniosus > Somniosus microcephalus. The sequence goes on from NC_140988.1 coordinate 84,809,994, forward strand.
CAACGGCATTACCATCACCAAATCCCCCACAATCAACATTGACCAGAAACTTAACCAGACCAGCCACATAAATATTGTGGCTACAAGAGCAGGTCAGAGGTTTGGTACTCTGTGGTGACTGATTCACCTCCTGACTCCCCAAAGCATTCCCACCACCTACAAGATGCACTGCGGCAACTCGCCAAGGCTTCTTCAGCAGCACCTCCCAAACCCCGACCTCTTCCACCTAGAAGGACAAGGGGAGCAGGCACATGGGACCACCACCACCTCCAAGTTCCCCTCCAAGTCACACACCACCCAGACCTGGAAATATATCGCCAATCCTTCATCATCGCTGCGTCAAAATCCTGGAACTCCCTACCTAAATGCACTGTGGGAGTACCTTCACCACATGGACTGCAGCGGTTCAAAGCGGTGGCTCACCACCACCTTCTCGAGGGCAATTAGGGATTGGCAATACGCCAGTGACAACCACATCCCAAGAACAAATTTTTAAAAACTTGTCAGTTTGAAAGGTGAAATGATGGCGAACGCTGCCAGTTCGCCATCATCAGGATTGCAAATTCCGGGCCATCATTATTAAATTCTTGCCTTCCTTCTTACAAAAACTAACAGGTCTGCATGTGAATTATGTACTCAATATTCTTTTCTCTCCCTTCTTGCAGTATTTTGCTCAAGTATCTTGCAATTGTTCTTTAACAAAGTCTTTACAGTCCCTTAATAAGCATTTTTTTTCCTACTAATTTCTGTGAACAAATTTTGAGTAAATCTGTCTAGTAGTAAAAACAGAAGAACAGTCTGTTACCACTTCCTAATAATCTTGCTCACCAATGTACTGGTATCTTTTTTTGTAAAAGATAACACACAACAGAAAATATGACCCTAAGCATATTATAGTCAGTATAATGCATTGCTGAAACTCCCTAAAGAGCTAATTTGGTAGGTTTGCTGTCCATTATGAAATGGAGCCATACAGATTAGGAAGAACCCAGGTTTGATCCCAGACTCTGTGTTGCATTAGTTGAGACCGCTAGTGTCTGGGGTGGATGGGATCGGACTCACCTGTGTTTCTTCTGCATCCACACACACAATCAAACATACGCACACACACAAACAAACAAATACACACACAGAAACACAGATACACACACACAGGCACGCACACAAAAGTAGACACACACACAGAAACACATGTGCATACGGACACGCACACCACACATATGCACACACACGGACAAAGTTCAATACCATGCTGACACCCAGCGACGAGGCTCATGCATGGAAAATGTCCACATGAACAAGGTACTGTAAGGGTGGCTGGCAACTGTTGAGCTGTACTTCAGCAGGAATCAGTGCCTTCAGGGGAGGAGGGAAGATAATTAAAGGGACAAAAATAAAATGCTGGAAGGTTACTGGTCTTAATGCGGATGCTTTGCTATCTGTTAAAGGCTACATATTACTAATTTGGCTTTTATAGCAGGGGAGTTAATTGTGGGGAGGGAAATAAAAACAATCTAGGTCTAGAGTCCAATCAGGCAGCAAAATGAGAGCGCAGCTGTCAGCTGCAGCAAAGACAAGTTGAGAAGAAAGTCCTGTCACCGATTATTAAAGCCCTGATCACAAACATCCAGGTTAATGGGGCTACATGCTGTGCGCCTGGAGTCAGGAAATCTGCACTGATGCGTTTATGTTTTTCCTTTTGTGCTCTGCCCTAGAAAAAAAAACCACAATGAATTTGATTTACAAAAGAAGCCCCGGGAAGGGCTGCCTTCAGAGCAAAAAATCTTTTTTTTGTTTTGAAAGCAACATAGCTAAACCAGTAAACCGTTTTAAACCAGTAAATAAAAATAGAAAAAGCTGCAAATACTCAGCAGGCCAGGCAGCATCTGTTGAGAAACAGAAATCAGTCCGTTGACATTTCAGGTCTGAAGGCCCATCCACAGGATGAGTGTTACATCTTTTAGTTCAGCATCAAGCTGATGATGGTGTAGAGCGGTTTCGGAGCAAACAGAATTATTTTAAAGATTACCTTGAAGAGCATAATTTTAGCTTTGCACGAGCTTTGCATTAATTTTTTTTGAAATTATGTTAAGGTGGTATCCTGTTCTATTTTTAGTGATGAAGGTGATTGCCTGTCTCACCAGCTCTTTCCGTCTGAAAAATGTCACTGGCCATCAAAGAGATTAGTAAGTAATGCTCTATGCATGTGTTGCAGTCCATTCATGTGGAATTTCTCCAGTCCATGCTCCATAACGACGTAAGCGGGCACCGTAACCATGGCTTCTCCACTCACATCACTCCATAAATGCTGTTGGTTATTTATATCAGCAGGCGCAGGGCAAAGACAGCATCGAACATTGATGTCACGACATGGGCTTTGTCGAGCATTGAATAAATCAAACCAACATTTTACTCGTATGGCCCCCAAAACCCTGTTATCCCACTAGCTAGCTTACACATTCAGAGTTATGTACAGCGGTATATAGACACTTGTGTGGTGCTGACATTTAAAAAAATCTGTTCACTGTGACATCATTCAAACCTGTGATCTGGAACAGAGTGAGATAAGATTATCTTGAGTGGAGAGATTGTTCTGTCTGGCAGGATTGCTTCCCAGGCGAGCAGCCAGCGATTAAAAATAAACACAATTACACCATGGGATAATGGGCCAGATATTCCAACTCCTATGGGTGTGTACGCACTGTGTACACATCCGTAGGGACATCGGAAATGCCGGTTTCAGGCATGCAAAGCGCATGTGCAGAAAACCGGCATTTCCGATCTGTCAAGAATGCTCTTGACAAATCGCATGCCTGCCCTGGAGAAGAACATAAGAACATAAGAAATAGGAGCAGGAGTAGGCCAATCGGCCCCTCGAGCCTGCTCCACCATTCAATAAGATCGTGGCTGATCTGACCCTAACCTCAAATCTTCTATCACTCTGCATCCACCCGAACCCATGTGATCTCCCGGGAGAGGCGAAAAGCCAGATAAAGACCCAATGGCCAATTTGGGAGAAAAAATCTGGGAAATTCCTCTCCGACCCATCTAGGCGATCGAAATTCTTCCAGGAGATCACTCTGTCCCTATATTGTCTACAGTACTTACCTTCTGTAAAGGCGATCTCCACCCCAGCCAGGAACAGGAATAAAACCATCTCCTGAAATCTAACACAGAATTAGAACACAGTAGGAGCAGAACAAGGCTACACGGCCCCTGGGCCCACTCCACTACCCACAGGGCCATGACCATTCCGAACCTAGACTCATGTCCAATTTCCTGCCCGCTCCCCGTAACCCTTAATTCCCTTTACTTCTAGGAAACTATCTATTTCTGTTTTAAATTTATTTAATGATGTAGCTTCCACAGCTTTCTGGGGCAGCAAATTCCACAAACCTACCACCCTCTGAGTGAAGAAGTTTCTCCTCATCTCAGTTTTGAATGAGCAGCCCCTTATTTTAAGATTATGCCCCCTAGTTCTAGTTTCACCCATCATTGGGAACATCCTCACCGCATCCACCCGATCAAGCCCCTTCACAATCTTATATGTTTCAATAAGATCGCCTCTCATTCTTCTGAACTCCAATGAGTAGAGTCCCAATCTACTCAACCTCTCCTCATATGACCACCCCCTCATCCCCGGGATTAACCGAGTGAACCTTCTTTGTACTGACTCAAGAGCAAGTATGTCTTTTCTTAAGTATGGACACCAAAACTGTATGCAGTATTCCAGGTGCGGTCTCACCAATACCTTGTACAACTGCAGCAATACCTCCCTATTTTTATATTCCATCCCCCTAGCAATAAAAGCCAACATTCCATTGGCCTTCTTAATCACTTGCTGCACCTGCATACTAACTTTTTGAGTTTCGTGCACCAGGACCCCCAGATCCCTTTGTACTACAGTACTTTCCAGTTTCTTGCCATTAAGATAATAACTTGCTCTATGATTTTTCCTGCCAAAGTGCATAACCTCACACTTTCCAGTATTGTATTCCATCTGCCAAATCTCTGCCCACTTACTTAGGCTGTCTATGTCACTTTGCAGGTTTTTTATGTCCTCCTCACTCACTACTTTCCATCCCATCTTTGTATCATCTGCAAACTTTGATATGTTGCACTCGGTCCCCTCCTCCAAATCATTAATATAGATTGTAAAGAGTTGGGGACCCAGCACTGACCCCTGCGGAACACCACTAGTTACTGGTTGCCAATCTGAGAACGAACCATTTATCCCAACTCTCTGCTTTCTGTTAGAGAGCCAATCCTCCACCCATGCCAGAATATTACCCCCAATCCCGTGATTTTTTATCTTGAGCAATAATCTTTTGTGTGGCACCTTGTCAAATGCCTTTTGGAAGTCTAAATACACTACGTCCATTGGTTCCCCTTTATCCACCCTGTATGTTACTTCTTCAAAAAACTCAAGCAAATTTGTCAAACATGACTTCCCCTTCATGAAACCATGCTGAGTTTGTCCTATTAAATTATGTTTATCCAAATGTCCCGTTACTGTCTCCTTAATAATGGACTCTAACATTTTACCAACCACAGATGTTAGGCTAACAGGTCTATAGTTTCCAGCCTTCTGCCTACTACCCTTTTTAAATAAGGGTGTTACATTAGCAGTTTTCCAATCTGCTGGGAAGGGCCTCTGCGGGCGGATAGTTCCACTTTCTGGAGAACCTCCACCCATAGAAAACCCTTAGAAATCTTACACCTGGTAAAAGCAGGTGTAAAAGCCTGCTTTTACCAGCATAAGATTTGAAAAAAGCTAAAAAAAAATGCACTCATTTATCATTTAAAAATACTTTAAAAAAAGGTACGTTTATATTCAGCCCCGTAAAAAACATTATTGTTTTCAAAAAAATACTAATTTTAAAAATGTGATTTAAAAAAAATTATTGAATGTTTTACAGTGTTTTTGGGGTGATCTCCATTCATATATTTGATAGGTCTATCTGTCAAGTGTATGAAGGGAGATTCCCTTCTGTGATTGGCTCCCCATGGCCCACGTGATCCCAGGGACGCTTGCGAACCGCATGCGCCTCTGGGATACGTGGGTCCTGCACACTTGGAGTTTGAGAAGCCCAGGAGCAGAAGTGTCTGGACCGCGGGAGCCCTCAGGTAAGTGCGTAGATTTTTTCCAGCTCGGAGGCCTCCGCACGCAGGAAGTCTCCGATCGGAAAATACGGCCCATACGTATGAATGAAAGTCTTCTCGCCACTATTTTAGCAGAGATGGTAACCCATTTATTTCAAACAGGAATTTCAGATAAAGGCATTCATCAATCATATCTGATGTCCCACAGCATGATTTAAATGCCAACATGTATTACTTCAACCTGGGAAAGAAAGTAGCTCATTTATGGACCTAAATGTAAACCTTATTTATTAATAGGCAGAGGTAGCAGTGCATATACAATTTTGGTCCCCACTGGTGGATGACACTCACAACCACAAACCACATACAACCTAAAATTTGTCAGACAGACAGACTAAGAGGTATAGCAAATGTTTGGGTTTGGGAATTCTAGTCATAAAAATGAGTATGTTCTGCAGAGATCAAACTTTGCATAACGAACTTACAAGGTTATCCTTTTTACCTTTGTGAGTGCTTAGTAATGCACTGTGATTTTTAATTCAGAGAAACTTTTAGGTAAGTTAGAACAGAAGTTCTCTTGGCTGCCAAAATATGTTGACCTTCAGTGCAACCTCTTGTCGGACTGGGATGGTCCCCTTTAAGATTTATATTTGTCTTCTTTCAACATTGTGATATCAGAATAATTAAACTCACTGTATATTGTATGTGTTTCATTGTTTGGTATGTGCATGCTTCTGGGTACAATGTCTTAATTTCATCATATAATGCATATGGTTCATTTTATAGGGGCCGATTTTCATTAAGCTGTTGGGAAGGAGGCGGGACTACAACTTTCGGGTTTTAGTCCTGCCTACATCGATGTCCGGCCAATCCACGTGATTTTCCCTTGATTGACCTTGTTGAGCCCGCCCAGCTGGCTCAGCAGACCAATTAAGGGCCACCCGGCAACAGGTGACGTCACAGACTGAAATTTCATCTGTCACGAGGTCTTGACAGATGAAATATCAGTGTTTCACAGCTGTTTGAAGCTGTCAAACACTGACAGTCTGACTTCTAACCTGAGTCCTTCTACACAGACTCAGTTAGAACTCTCACTGGCAATGAAAGCTGAAGGCTGTCACTTTTGACAGCTCACAGCCATTTTGCTTTCAGTGCCAGCTGAGCGATGGACTCCCGAAACCTAGAGGAAGAAAGGTTGTTAAGGTAAGTACAGGTAATTTAAACTTCTTTACACACTTTAGACACACCAAACACACTTACCTTTGCACTCATGCACCCATCACTCACCTGAACACCGACATCGCGACCCCTCCAAGTCTTTCAACCCGTCGGCCCGCCTGCTCTAACCTGGCATGGTTTGGAGCCGTCGGGAATCCCACACGACACCCCTCAAAATAGGGATTAGGCTAAAAACTGCCTGTTAACTACCTGTTAACAGGCAGTTAATTGGCACTAATCCCTTCCCGCCTCGGGTCGGCAGGTCCCAGTGCGGGACAGGTACCCGCCTCCTCTGAAATTTACGTGGAGGTGGGTTTTGGGCGGGATGATGTCGGGACCCCCGAATTCAGGATTATTGCCCCCCGCCCGCCTAAAAGCCCGCCTCACGGCACACTGAAAATCTAGGCCATAATGTTTGTATCAAAACAATGAGACTAGCGACAGCAATTGGCAATGTTTACACTGGAGAAAATAAGGCTTACATAGAAACATAGAAACATAGAAGATAGGAGCAGGAGTAGGCCATTCGGCCCTTCGAGCCTGCTCCGCCATTCAACGAGATCATGGCTGATCATCCAAACCCTAGCACCCGGTCCCTACACCGACAGCCATCCCACCCAAGCCCTATCCCTGTAACCCCGCGTATTTAATCCCCCCTAACACTAAGGGTCAAATTTTTATCATGGCCAATCAACCTAACCCGCACATCTTTGGACTGTGGGAGGAAACCGGAGCACCCAGAGAAAACCCACGCAAACACGGGGAGAATGTGCAAACTCCACACAGACAGTCACCCGAGGCCGGATTTGAACCCGGGTCCCTGGCGCTGTGAGATATTAACAAGTGTGAACCTTGATAATAATAGTGGTAACTTTACAAATTCACACACTGGCCAATTACCATCCCATCAGTCTACTCTCAATCATTAGCAAAGTGATGGAACTTTTCGACAGTGCTATCAAGTGGCACTTACTCACCAATAACCTGCTCACCAATGCTCAGTTTGGGTTCCATGAGGATCATTTGGCTCCAGACCTCATTACAGCCTTGGCCCAAACATGGACAATGAGCTGAATTTCAGAGGTGAGGTGAGAGTGACTGCCCTTGACATCAAGGAAGTATTTGACCGAGTGTGGCATCAAGGAGCCATAGTAAAATTGAAGTCAATGCGAATCAGGGGTAAACTTCCCACTGGCTGGAGTCATACCTAGCACAAAAGAAGATTGTTGTGGTTATTCGAGGCCAATCATCTCAGCCCCAGGACATCGCTGCAGGAGTTCCTCAGGGCAGTGTTCTTGGCCCAACAACATTCAGCAGCTTCATCAATGACCTTCCCTCCATCATAAGGTCAGACGTGGGGATGGTCGCAGATGATTACACAGTGTTCAGTTCCATTCGCAACTCCTCAGATAATGAAGCCGTCCATGCCCGCACACAGCAAGGCCTGGATGACATTCAGGCTTGGGCTGATAAGTGGCAGGTAACATTTGTGCCACACAAGTGCCAGGCAATGACTATCTCCAGCAAGCGAGAGCCTAACCACCATCCCTTGAAATTCAACGGCATTACCATCACCGAATTCCCCACCATCAACATCCTGGGGGGTCATCATTGACCAGAAACATAAATACTGTGGTTACAAGAGCAAGTCAGAGGCTGGGTATTTTGCGGCAAGTGTCTCACCTACTGACTCCCCAAAGCCTTTCCACCATCTACAAGGCACAAGTCAGGAGTGTGATGGAATACTCCCCACTGGCCTGGATGAGCGCAGCTCCAACAGCACTCAAGAAGCTCAACACCATCCAGGACAAAGCAGCCTGCTTGATTGGCACCCCATCCACCACCTTAAACATTCATTTCCTCCACCACCGGTGTACTGTGGCTGCAGTGTGTACCAGCTACAAGATGCACTGCAGCAACTCACCAAGGCTTCTTCGACAGCACCTCCCATACCGGTGACCTCTACCACCTAGAAGAACAAGGGCAGCAGGTGCATGGGAACACCACCACCTCCAAGTTCCCCTCCAAGTCGCACTGCATCCTGATTTGGAAATATATCGCCGTTCCTTCATCATCGCTAGGTCAAAATCCTGACACTCCCTCTCTAACCAAGGGGACCACCTTAGTTTAATTTTCTTTAAAAAGAGTTAGTACCCTGACCTCTGAGTCAGATGGTTATAGATTCAAGCCCCATTCCAGTATGTGAGCATGTTGAGATACCGCGGCAAACGTGGGAGTCGAGACCAGAGCTATTGAAAACGCAACTGCTTTATTCCAACCACATGACAAACAGGAACTAGAAAAGCCCGCGCATCCACTTAAATACTTCCCAGACAGGAAGTGCTCCCGGCAGCCTGTCCCTGCGGGAAACAAGTTGCTGGAGGAAAGGGCCCCCGGCTGGGGGCTTCTGCTTAGACTGTCTGTGCCGCCGTGAGCGGATTATGTCCAGTGGTGGCGTGTCGCCGCAGAGCTCCCCCCAGAATCCGCTTAGGAGGAGTGGACGAGTCGTGACGGTGGTCTAATGGTTCTGCCGCAGCGGCTCTGAGTGGTCGCCGGTCTGGTTGGTTGGGTCGGGCGGTTCGCCGCCGGCTGTGCTGGCTTGCTGGGGGGACGGCCTCTAGTTGAAGGCTGGGCCACGGGGACCTGTTCCCCTGGTTCTGTGTGTGCTGGTTTGAGCCGGTCGATGGAGACTGTCTCGACCCTGTCGCCGAGTCGCAGCTTGAAGACCTTGTCCCCGGTTTGTAGTACCTCGTACGGGCCGTCGTACGGGGGTCGCAGGGGCCCGCGGTGCGCGTCATGTTGCACGAAGACGAAGCGCGCCTGCTGTAAATTTGGCGGGACGTGAGGTGCGAGTTCGCCGTGTCGGTTGACCGGAAGTGGGGCGAACTGCTGAGCGGAAGAGAAAGAGTCGAGCCGCTGCTGTTCGGCCGACCAAGGCTTGGTAGGCTCCGGAAGGAATTCGCCTGGGACGCGCAGCGGTTGTCCGTAGACTAACTCCGCTGCCGAGGACTGGAGGTCTTCCTTGACAGCGGTGCGTAGGCCGAGTAGCACCCACGGTAGGCGGTCAGTCCAGGTACTGTCCTGCAGGCCGGCGCGGAGTGAGGCCTTGAGTGACCTGTGGAAGCGTTCACAAAGTCCGTTGGCCTGCGGGTGGTACGCCGTGGTGCGGTGGAGCGTCACCCCGAGGTTGCGTGCTGTGGCCGTCCAGAGTTCGGAGATGAACTGGGCGCCTCTGTCGGAGGTTATGTCGGCCGGTACGCCGAACCTCGCAACCCAGGTGTTAACGAACGCCCTGGCGATGTCGGCTGTGGTGGTGGAGGTCAGCGGCACTGCCTCAGGCCAGCGTGTGTAGCGGTCGACCATCGTGAGGAGATAAGTTTGGCCTTGCGATGGCGGCAGGGGACCGACGATGTCGACGTGTACGTGGTCGAAGCGGCGGCTGGGTACCTCGAAGTCTCCCAGGGGTGCTTTGGTGTGCAGCTGTACCTTAGCCCGTTGGCAGGCGAGGCAGGAGGTGGCCCAAGTCCGAGCACCTCTGCTGAGGCCGCGCCAGACGAAGCGCTTGGAGAGGAGTTTGATGGATGCGCGGGAACCCGGGTGAGAGAGCCCGTGGAGCGCGTCGAAAACTCGGCGGCGCCAGGTCTCCGGGACGACCGGCCTGGGTTGGCCGAGTGAGACGTCGCACGTGACTGCCGTGGCTTCGGGCCCGTGCGCGACCTTGGCTAGGCGTAGCCCTGGCAGGCTGGTAGCCGCCGAGAGGAGGTCTGGGTCCGTGAGCTGGGCCGCTGCTAGTTGTGCGTAGTCGACCGCGAGGTGATTCGCACAGACGGCGGGACGGGAAAGGCAGTCGGCGACCACGTTGTCTCTACCGGAGACATGCTGAATGTCCGTAGTAAACTCGGAGACGGCCGCGAGCTGGCGTTGCTGCCTAGCGGACCAGGGTTCGGTGTGCTTGGCCATCGCGTATGTGAGTGGCTTGTGGTCCACATACGCGGTGAAGGGGCGGCCTTCCAGGAGGAACCTGAAATGGCGGACCGACAGGTGGAGTGCGAGAAGCTCGCGGTCGAAAGTGGAGTATTTGACCTCCGGGGGGCGCAGTTGGCGGCTGTAGAAGGTAAGTGGCTGCCACGCGCCATTGACCCACTGCTCGAACACGGCCCCGACCGCGTGGTCGGAGGCGTCGGTGGTGAGCGCGACCCGGGCATCGGCCCTCGGGTGCGCGAGCAGAGTGGCGTCGGCGAGCGCGTTTTTGGTGGCGTCGAAGGCGGCTGCCGTGTCAGTGGTCCAGGCTACGTCCATCTTGCCGGATTTTCCTCGGAGGGAGTCGTATAGGGGCTTCATGAGGGCTGCGGCTCTGGGGATGAACCTGTTGTAGAAGTTCACCATCCCGAGGAACTCCTGGAAGCCCTTGATGGTTGTGGGGCGGGGGAATTGCTGGACGGCCTGCACCTTGTTGGGCAGGGGAACGGCCCCAGCAGGGGTGATGTGGTGACCGAGAAAATCGATCTCGGTTAGGCCGAATTGGCACTTCGCCGGGCTGAGGATGAGCCCGTGTTGGGCTCGGCGCCCGAACAGGATGCGAAGGTGTTCAAGGTGTTCCTGTTTGGAGGAGCTGGCCACGAGAATGTCGTCTAGATAGGCGAATAGGAAGTTCAGGTCCCGGAGGACTGAGTCCATAAGGCGCTGGAAAGCCTGTGCTGCATTCTTGAGGCCGAAGGGCATCCTCAGGAACTCGAACAGGCCGAATGGGGTGATGACGGCCGTTTTGGGGATGTCCGCGGGGTGTACGGGGACTTGGTGGTAACCGCGCACCAGGTCGACGTTGGAAAAGACGGTTCATCCGGCCAGTCGGGCCGAGAAGTCCTGGATGTGTGGCACCAGGTATCGATCGGGGGTGGTGGCGTCGTTGAGGCGGCGGTAGTCCCCGCAAGGGCGCCAGCCTCCGCCGGGCTTGGGGGCGATGTGGAGGGGCGAGGCCCAAGGGCTGCTGGAGCGGCGGATGATGCCGAGTTGTTCCATGGTGGTGAACTCGGCCCGCGCGATTTCCAGCTTGGCCGGGTTGAGTCTGCGGGCGTGGGCAGAAACTGGGGGGCCGGTGGTGGGGATATAGTGTTCCACACCGTGCTTGGCGGCTTTGGCCGAAAAGGTCGGGTTAGTGAGGGCGGGAAACTCAGCTAGGAGTGCCGAGTAGTCGTCCGTGGCTCTGGCGAGGCAGTAGGTCGTCAGGCCGGCCGAACGGGCCGGGGTAAAGGCGCCGGGGATGGGGGCCATAGTGTTGACGTCGACGAGGCGGTGCCTCGGAATGTCAACAAGGAGGCCGTGGGCGCGTAGGAAGTCGGCGCCGATGAGTGGGCAGAGGACCTTGGCTGTGAGGAACTCCCAGCGGTAGCGGCGGCCCGCGAGGTCGAGCGTGACCATGCGGGTGCCATATGTGCGGATTTCAGAGCCGTTGGCTGCAGCCAGTGTGATACCCTGTGTACCGCGTTGGATCTCGAGGGCGGAGGCGGGGGTGATGCTGTGCTGGGCCCCTGTGTCGCACAGAAATCGGCGGTTGGTTCTGTCGTCAGTGACGTACAGTAGGGGCTCCTTCTGCCCCGCGGCCATCGCGGGGGCCGGTGCGGGGGGGGGTTTGAAGGTACACGGTGGCGTGCAGCGTTGAGCCCTAGCGCCAAAACGGGTGTGGTAGTAGCAGTGACCCGGAGTGGTAGGGCGGTCGGGCCTAGCGGCCCGGGAAGACCGCGTGGTCGTTGCCGTGAGGTCGGGCGCGACGTCGCGAGCGGCCTGTGCAGAGAGCAGCCGGTCGGCCTTTTCGGCTATATCATTCAGGTCCGTGGAGTCAGACTCCACAATGAACGGGCGGATGCTGGCGGGGAGCTGCCGAATGAAAAGCGTGCGAAAAAGGGCGCCGGGGTTTTTGTCGTCTGATAGGGACAGCATGTGGGAAAGCAGGTCTGATGGTGAAGCGTCACCAAGGCCGGGGAGGTCCAGGAGTTGGCAGTGGCGCTGGTAAGAGGATGTTTGAAATTTTTTAAGTAGCGCAGCCTTCAGATGTTCGTACTTGCCCTCTGTTGGTGGATTCTGCAGCGCTGCCCAAACCTTGGGGACTGTAGCGTAGGTGAGCGAGGCGACGAGGTAGTCGTACTTCGTGGCGTCGACTGTAATGCCTTTCAGCCGGAATCTGGACTCAGCTTGAACGAACCAGGCTTCGGCGAGGTTCTCCCAAAAGTCTGGTAATTTAACCGTGACTGCGTCTGTATCCGCCATGCTAGCTTAGGATTCGTCCTGAGCGTCGGGGTCACCAGTGTTGAGATACCGCGGCAAACGTGGGAGTCGAGACCAGAGCTATTGAAAACGTAACTGCTTTATTCCAACCACATGACAAACAGGAACTAGAAAAGCCCGCGCATCCACTTAAATACTTCCCAGACAGGAAGTGCTCCCGGCAGCCTGTCCCTGCGGGAAACAAGTTGCTGGAGGAAAGGGCCCCCGGCTGGGGGCTTCTGCTTAGACTGTCTGTGCCGCCGTGAGCGGATTATGTCCAGTGGTGGCGTGTCGCCACAAGCACATCATTTAGGCTGCTGCTCTAGTGCAATACTTGAGGGAGTGTTGCATTGTTTGAGGTAGATCACAAAGCTGATGTCAAGTAGATGCTGAAATGCCAAGGTATTATTACGAAGATGAGCAAGCAGTTCTCCCACTATCCTGGTATTCATTCCTTTCTCAATCAACACCACCAAAAACAGATTAACTGGTCATTCTTCTCATTGCTGTTTGTGGGATCTTGTGTGCAAAATGGCTGCTGCATTCCAGAAGTCACTGCAGTTCAAAGTAATTTATTGTACATGAACTCATGAGAAACCGTAAGGCACTATAATAATATAAGTCTTTCTTTTTTTGAGCAAGCAGTCTCTCTTCCATTCCTTGCATGATTGTAACCGTTCTCCTTGTTGTGGGGGAGCCATTCAAAAGTTGTCAGTGCACTTGGACAGACCATCATATTCATTTTATCGGAGCCTTAAGGTAAGGTCTTCCAAGATTAAATCACATTTTTCTCTGTCAAAAATTTTGCATTCAAGACATGAAAAACCATACCAAATGACGAATTCAGCTCTTTACTCGTGTTATTTTTGTACACCTCCTCTTTTGCTATTAGGCACTTCACCTTTTATTCTTATGCAGTGCCCTGCAGTTTGAAATGAATTATATGAGCCATTACCAAGGTGCTGACCGTAGACATCACTCTAATGCATGTAGTAATGTGCTACATAAATACAGAAAAACACCTCACCCATGTCTGTATCTGACATTTCTGTAATTTACTGACAGGGTTAGATTTGAAAGCTCAAGCATTGGTGAATTTACAACTACGGCACTGTACAACAGGAATTAGATTTTTTTTCCCCTGCTTGTATAAACCCCAGAGAACCAAAGCACTGCATTAGTTTACATTGTAAAATTAACCTCACAAATCGGATGTTCAGCTGATTGAAGCCTTTAGATAGGTTTCCAATGCTCAGTGTGTAACAAATACCCTGTAGCGACTGATCTGATATTAAAAAAATGTCTGACATCATAAATCTGCTGAGTACTTTAAGTTCTGAGGATTTTAGTACTGTCACTGTATAAATGATGATCTTGAATATTGTATGAGAGATTGATTTTTAAATATAAGTTTAGTTTTCATTTTTTTCTGAAATAAATTAGGCTCAATGGTACACATGTATCTTGCTGTAGCAATCGAGCTATAAGTCCAGTAATAATAACTGCAGCACATTTTTGCTGCTTAAGGGTAAAAATATTTCACATTTAAAGTATTTTATGATTTGACCTCAAATTCTCTTTTAAGCCAGGATGTTTACCGAAACGTAAGTTGATTTTAAGGCAAATATGTTGTCCTTCAATAAAATCTTGCACCACAACTCTTCAGGTTTACGAATGAGACCATAATATAATTCTGGTCCTGGGAGTATGGGTATCATTTTTGAAACAAGTATTTCTTGAGTTGGGCTTATGTTTGTGATCACTAGTGAGCAACAACACCATTTGCGGAAGATTTTCTTTACCCATTCCTCCCTTCCCTCCTAAAGATGGTGTTCTAGAACTTGGTTTGCACTGGCCTGCACGAACCGGGCAATGGGAACAATCCCTGTGCAGGAGTGGGTAGGCCTGAGGCACACCCAATATTGGGCCCCAGGTCTCGTTTACATGAGACCATCGAGTGGTGGATGTCTCCTGGGCATCCCCAGGCAGCTCGTGATGAGAAGGATTTGGGGCCGCTGCATTGCTAATGTTCATTCCAGCATATCCACCTTGCTGGAAGCATTGAAAAAATTGATTATATTAGTTGTTCTTCAACACATAACACAGGGATCCTGCTGCTTTGCTGTTTGGATGTTACATCAAATGTTACGAATAAAATCAATTCTTCAAGGTTAATCTGCACTAGTGCCTATATATTGCCTCCATTTATACTTCACATTCACTTATTATTGATTTGTGTAAAATGTGTAGGGAAAAAAGTAGACAGCTAAAGAAAATAAACTCAATAATATAATGTTAAATAACATTGAGAGAAGAACTATGCTTGTTGCTGAGTGTAGCAACATCATAAATGTATTTGTTAAGATTTCATCTCGTCTGTATACCCAGTGAAATCATAAATACAATGGCCCGGAATTTGCGGTGGGCAATAGCAGTGAATGAACAGCGTTCGCTGTTATTACCCCTTTGAAACTGACGACAACTTCAGGATTTAGCGCTTGCGCATCTGAACACGGAGATCCTGAAGTTGCGGTCAGTCATTCACTGATCGGATATGGGCTGCACGGTGCACCCCTCCCCCACTCCATAGCCAGCAATCAGTGTAATCAGGGAAATCAGTGAAACCAATGAAAACTTCAGCTTTTCTGCGGTAATATCGCTGTTAAATACCCCATTAAATGTTAGACCTTGTTGGCTTAGGTGTAACTGGGGTTTTAACAGTGTATTGACTGCTAAACAAACATTATGGCCCTGAAAAACTAATTTTAATTCTGGTACTGTGAGTATGGGCTGGATTTTCTCAATGGGGGCACTTTGGGGGCAGGACTGCTGCTTGTCGGGTTTCAGTTCTGCCCCCAACAAAGCCCGGCCAACCCACGCTCCTTTCCCCTGATTGACCTTGTTAAGCCCACCCTGCAGGCATAGCCGACCAATTAAGGGAAAGCCGGTGACAGAGGACGTCAGTGAATGATGTTTCATTTTGACAGATCAATTGTCAGCGTTTGACAGCTTTGTGAAGCTGTCAAACACTGACAATCTCTGTTCTCAGGTGAGCCCTTGTACTGAAGACTCACCAAACCTCTTTCCTCAGCAGAAAGCAGATGGCTGTTGCATCGGAGAATGCAGCAGCCATTCTGTCATCTCTGCCGTTAAGATGAGGCACCTCCGGATCCCCAAGGATTGAAGCCTGCAGAAAGAAGCAAAGGTAAGTAAACTTTTTCTAACACTTTACACTCACCTCTCATACTTACCTGTCCACACTTGCACCCATCACTCACCTCCACAGCGCACTTTTCGACCCCTCTCACCCCCGCAGACCCACTGCTCGCCTCGCTGACCCTGGTGATGTTCGCAGCCATCGGGAAGCCCGCACTTGCAGGGGTAAAATGGGGATAAGCTTCTTAACTGCCTGTTAACTACCTGTTAACAGGCAGTTAATTGGCTGTAATCCCCTTCCCGCCACGAGGAGACGGGTCCCTGCGCGAGTCGGGGACTCGCCTCCTGTGAAAATGACACGGAGGCGGGTTGGGAGCGGGGTCGGTACCCGCTCCCAATTTCTGACATTTTCCAGGCAGTCCCACCTACATACCCGCCTCCCCAGGGCTGGCAAAATTCCCCCCATTATGAGCATCATTTTTCAAACAAGTATTTCTTGAGTTGGGCTAACTTTTGTGATCACTAATGAGCAGCAACACCATTTTCAGAGGATTTTCCTTACCCATTCCTCCCTTCCCTCCTAAAGATGGTGGCCTAGAACTTGGTTTGCATTGGCCTGTACATCAAATTTCTCCATTAATAATAAAAATTACAATTTTTAAGAAACTTTAAAAACAACTTATATTTTTTAGTAAGTTTGTTCACACTTTTTTCAGATTTACCTTTTCTCCATATGAGAGCCCCAATCATTGATTTGCTCTCTCTAACATTTTTAAAAAGTTAGAATAAAAGGAGTTTCTTCACTTCCTGGTTCCCTGTCTATGAGAATTCTGCATTGTGATTGGCTGCTTAGACAGCTTGTTGACATCACAGCAGCTCGCGTTATGGAATTCCCACTACACTGCACTGATCTCAATTGCACGTCAAAAAAGCCAAACTTCTCGCAACAGAGATAGTGAGATCTTTGTGGGTAGATTTCTTCGGGGCCAGAGGCGAACACCTTTGCTTCGCCGCTGGTCGCAAATTGCAAGCCAAATTTTAATGTCTTTAGGATGTCGCTAGAAATATTGACCAGAAGAAATATTCATCAATGGTGATACAAGAACACAAGCACTTTTTACACGCATTGATTGTAATAGATAAATTGAACACTGCATCATAATATATTAAAGAAAATTAGTAAATATGGCATAATGTTTTTGATATCAAAATATTCTCCGCAACAGTTAAGTTGTTGTACACAAGAGATACATTTTTAAGCTCCTGTCTCTTAGGGGGGAATTTTGCCAGCACTAGGGAGGCGGGTATGGAGGTTGGAATGCCGGGAAAATGGCAGAAACTGGGAGCGGGTACTGAACCCGCTCCCAACCCGTATCCCTGCCATCTTCCCGGGAGGCGGGTCTCCGATGCGTGCAGGGACCCATCTCCTCGAGGTGGGAAGGGGATTACAGCCAATTAACTGCCTGTTAACAGGTAGTTAACAGGCAGTTAAGAGGCTTATCCCCATTTTACTGACACAAGTGCGGCCTTCCCGACGACTGCGAACCTCACCAGGGTCAGCGAGGCGAGCAGTGGGTCTGTGGGGGGGGGGGAGAGGGGTTGAAAAGTGTGCTGCGGAGGTGAGTGATGGGTGCAAGTGTGGAGAGGTAAGTATGGGAGATGAGTGTAAAGTGTTAGAAAAAGTTTACTTACCTTTGCTTCTTCCTGCAGGCTTCAACCCTTGGGGATCCGGAGGTGCCTCAGCTCAATGGCAGAGATGACAGAATGGTTGCTGCATTCTCAGATGCAACAGCCATCTGATTTCTGCTAAAGAAAGAGGTTTGGTGAGTCTTGAGTACAAGAACTCATCAAACAACAGAGAACGCCAGTGTTTGACAGCTTCTCTAAGCTGTCAAATGCTGACATTTCATCAGTCAAAAATTTTTGACAGATGAAACGTCATATGCTGACACCCTCTGTCACCGGCTTTCCCTTAATTGGCCCGCTAAGCCCGCAGGGTGGGCTTAACAAGGTCAATCAAGGGAAAATAGCGTGGGTTGGCCGGACATCATTGGGGGCGGGACTGAAATCCAACAACCAGCAGTCCCACCCTCAATGCGTCCCCATTGATAAAATCCAGCCCTTAGAATCAGCACAAAGATTGCCTCTTTCAATGTTTTGATCTGCTGAACTACTTAAAGTTTGCCATTCATACAGATGGTCACTTAAACTGCATTTACCCAAAACTCTGGCCTGACTTCAGATTTACACTACAGGGTAAATTTTATGAATGCGTGCTCCTGGCATGGAGTATTACCCGCTGGAGACACATAACAGGAAATTGCTCCCCCACAAGTTTATGTTGATTCAGAGGCCTAGAAATATGATAGCACGCACCTGTATTCAAGCACTAAACGGGTGCCTAAGCCTCCAACATGGCGGGTAAAAGGCTCACACTCATTACAAGCCGGAAGTACACGCCCGCCATATTTTTGTAGGCAAAGAAATCATCAAACCAGGCCCGTGCCTGAAACAGACATTAACCCCTTTGCATATACAAACAAGGCATAACATTTACCCTTACAAATTCTTAGCAGTTATGCAAAATGAAACTGCTTCACACTGATGCTGTAAATGTACTGTAAATGCAGCCTTACACTTGGAAAATTCTGCTTCTAAAATATATTTTCCAGGTACTTGTTTTAAAAGGCACACACATGGTAAGCGCTGTTAATGAAAATTAGATTTATATATGAAATATTTTAAAGTAGCCTTGCTGTACTTTTTACTATTCATATTACTAATTATAAAAGGACAATTGCCCCAGAGCTGCATCGTACTCTGGTGGTATTTCCAAAGCTTTCTCTTCATTAATATTACCAACTCCAGGTCTGATCTGGAGTTCAGAACACATTGTTCATTTATGTTGCCCCTCAGTCAAATTTCTTATGCTTAACCTTTAACACAGTCTTAACAAGTCATTGTTTCCATTTGTTTTGGTTAACGCAGAGCTTGCAACAAGACTTGAATAGTGATACAAATAAACAAAAAATCTATTACCATTTTCTACTGGTGTTACTCCCCGATTTACTCATACTTAATTTTAACAAAAAAAAATTAAGTGAGAGAGAAAAGTACTCTTTTAATTTGACTATGACATGACAACAATTTGAACATACAATTTGATTACACTGAATGTAAAAGTAAGTTATGATTTGCATCCAATGTGGGCACCATTATAGAATTACAGAAACTTCTCATTTGGCCCATCAAGTCTACTCCAGTGTTTGTCTCCACTCGTCACCCAATCTAATCCCACTCTCCTGATCATTCCCCATACCCTTTAACATTCTTCTTTTAGAAGTGACTAATTCTATTTTAAAAGAACTGTTCTTTAATAACAGCTTATGGCAGAAACACCCACAATCTAACTTCAGTGTAAAGAACGTTTTGTAACTTCCAATTTTTGTGTGCTTATCTTAAATTTGAGCCCTTTCATTACCATCTTGCTGATCAGTGGAAGCAAGTTACCACTATTTATCTGACCATAACCCTGCAAAGTTCGGAAGGCCTCTGTCGGGGCATTCTTTAACCTTCTCACTCAAGTGAAACAAGCCTTAAAGAAAGCCAAATATATTAGGTTGTTTATTTTTTTTATCATTATGTTGTAGGAATGTCTAGTTCCTATCCAAAGACTGAGGTTCACTCAGGAGATCAAACAAAACGAAGTTTAATGGAAACAAACAGGTTTAAACAAGTAACTGCAGGAGAACATCGAGTGTAGGTCTATTCAGTTCGGAGGCTCCACGAGGACTGCTCGGGCGGTCCCGTGGTTGACGTCATGACGTCATCACGTTCTTCCCGCCAGTAGGGGATCACGTGATGAACGGCGTGACGTCATCGCGTTTACCCGCGCTGTTAAAGTAATCACGCTCTGTACAAGTAAACAGTATAAATAAAGATACAGACTCAGGCTGTAGCTAACATGTTGTTAAAGGGAATTATATACAAATGATCCGAGTCCTTTAGTGGCCCCGCCACAATGTTTCCCATTTTTTGTCTCTCTGCATACAACACTCTCACTCTGCGGTAGGAGTGAGCAGTAAACTAACCTGCAAGTCCAAATCATTGGAAACTACACCAAAATTTGACAAGTTAGAATTTTTGTCCAATTGGACAAAGTAAAATCATAATGATGTCACTTGAAAGCAAACAAACTTGCACATATGTCTTTTTCACATTTTAACATTTTCCTGTGTTTTTTCAGTCCTGATGAAGGGTTTCGACCTGAAACCTTGACTCTATTTCTCTCTCCATGGATGTTGCCTGGCCTGCTGAGTTTTTCCAGCATTTTCTGTTGTTATTTTGCACATATGTCTTGACTTGTTTAGCTTCAACACATGAAGAAGATGGTTTTGTGCAGCTGGTGTCGCTGGTATTTTGATGTTGCAAGCCTAAAGGAATGCATGGTAAAATGCATATATCTAATGTATTTTACCCAGGGGAGTTACGTCAGAGTTGTAGCAGGGTTTATTTTTATTCGTTCATGGAATGTGGGCGTCGCTGGCAAGGCCAGCATTTATTACCCATCTCTAATTGCCCTTGAGAAGGTGGTGGTGAGCTGCCTTCTTGAACCGCTGCAGTCCGTGTGGGGAAGGCACTCCCACAGTGCTGTTAGGGAGGGAGTTCCAGGATTTTGACCCAGTGCTCATTTAAACTCATTCAAATGTTCTGTCTCTATCATTTAACCTTCTTAAGCCAAGGAAACTGCTCTATGACCTTGATTAACACCTCTTTGTAAAAAGCAAATATGGTAGCAGCTACGGTTGCCAACCCTCTTGGATTATCTGGGAGTCTCCTGGAATAACAGCTTAATCTCCCGAGCACTGCTGTGACCAACTCAGGGGAGAATAGGGGAGTCACAGTGATAGATTGCAGCAGTGCACCAATCAGAGGATGTAGAACTTTGATGGGCAGGTGTGTCGGCTAATAGGCATGGGGCAGGGACAGGTATCCTTTTGCAGGTTAGGCTACACTGGAGCCGGTGTGAGCAGTAAGCAGTAAAGTTCCCAAATAATAGCTGTTCATATTTTGGCTGTAGAAGTACTGTTTTAGGTAAGTACTTGTGGCAACTTTTCTGTTCCAATCAGTTCCTTTTTCCATTTGCCTCCCCACTTTCACTGCATCTTTTCTACACTTGTCTGTGTGCGAGTGTATAATCCATTGGCAAGATAGGCACACCAACGTCAGTGTTCTCGCTCAGGCCAACATCCCCAGCATCAAAGCTTTGACCACACTCGCTCAGCTCCGATGGACGGCTCACATCGTCCGCATGCCCGATATGAGACTCCCACACCAAGCGCTCTACTCAGAGCTCCGACACGGCAAGAGAGCCCCAAGTGGGCAGAGGAAATGCTTCAAGGACACCCTCAAAGCCGCCTTGAAAAAGTGCAATTTCCCCACCGGCACCTGGGAATCCCTGGCCCAAGGCCGTACAAAGTGGAGGAGAAGCATCCGGGAAGGCGCCGAATACCTCGAGTCTCTTCGCTGGGAGCAAGCGGAAGCCAAGCGCAAACAGCGGAAGGAGCGAACGTCAACCCAAGCACCCCACACACCCGCCCCTTCAACCACCGTCTGCCCCACCTGTGACAGAGACTGTAGGTCCCGCATTGGACTCATCAGTCACCTGAGAACTCATTTTTAATGTGGAAGCAAGTCATCTTCGGTTCCGAGGGACCGCCTAAGAAAAAGAAGAAGAATTTCTTAAACATATTGAATGTGTATTTAATCTCAGTTGGTGGCAGGGGTTTGTCTTTGCACTAATAACACCAGAGATACAAATTCTTGTTGATTGCTATTCCCCCATCCCTTGGAAATATTTTCCCCTCTTAAAGAAGCTGACCCACATGAACCAACAGTTCGCCCCAGTATCCTAATCTAATAACTATTCTTTGTGTGTGCGCCTGGACAGTGAATGTTGACAGGTTACTTGACCCTTCAGTAGTGTTGACAACCCTCCCAGATTGTCCGGGGTTCTCCCGAAATGGAAGATGAATCACCCGGGCACTGCTGCTAGCAACCCGGGAGTAAAGTGAAGTTCGCACTTTACATTTGTGGTTACCGCCTGTGTACTCTCTTCACCTGCTCATGGGCTACCTCTCGGTTCTCTGAACTTCTTGTGTGACAACTGCTAGTGCAAAACCACAAGCAAAGATACTCAAATAAAGGTAAACCTTCATAAGGTAAATGCAATAACATCTACAAACTGCAGGCAAGCATCATGTGATCCAGATACCACATGATCAAATGCCACACAATTAACTGTCATGTGATAAAATGTCACGTGGTCAAACCTCCAGGAATACATCCAACCAGAGTTGGCCACCCTAGGTAGCACAGCAGCAGGATAAGCCAATGACAAAACTAACCATAAAACATTTGGTAATTTGAAACCTGTGGTAAACTGTAGTTTTAACAGTTTTATTCCGAGTTGTTCTTTTGTGCACTCTATTAACCAAATTAACTATTTTAAAGTCTTGCTGGGCTGCTGATTTTCTGCTGAACACTGATGTTAATATTCTAAGAAGATATTACCAGCACATTACTTTCTCCATGTTATTCCAAACTGTTGATCTTCAAATTACCACTTAGAAAGGGATTGAATTAAGAGAGTCTACAGTTCCTGTAAATGATGTACAAACATTTAAAAAGCCACAGAGCATTGAGACTGATTACAGTTCTGGCCTCATCATATGTAGGGGAGACAAGACATTAAACCCTACAATTAACCACCCATTTTTAACCTCGGACAGTTGGATCAAAATAAATTGGAGAATACTGGTGAAATAATCAGGCAGTGCTTGCTCTCAAAACAAATATGTTATCAGAAGCTGTGCTATGGGCAAACATTGAAAGGACATTCCAGCATTGAGTATTTCTGACTACATTCCTTCCCATACACCTGCAGAAAAAGTAGTTGGCATCAGTCAGTTGTGTGCATCACGCTGTTTTTTAATGACTGCTGGTAATACAAAATCTATTTTCTCCTGGTACCCCTTTCCCCATGATTAGCCAGCAGCAACAGTAGTAAACGATATTGGACAACAGCTGGCTTTCTGAATAGCCTGGAGTTAGTTGTTTACACAACTCTCAATTAGCTCAGAATGAGAACAACTTTTGGAAAAAGCTTTGATGCCTGTGATTCAACATTTGAAATTATATTTCCTACCACATGCAATTTTTTTTCCCACCAGCTCTATTAGCAAGCGAGAATGACTAGAATTTTCTGAATCTCACAACAACACTCTTCATATGTTACGCATCTGTAATAGCGCTGAAAGAATGAATAATGCAAAGTAAAAATATAGTGCAAGAATTTCAAGTCACATGATGCTCTTGTATTGCTAAAACTTACAAAGTTATTGAAGCTCCAGAGAAAGAGGAAGCATAGGTTTAACAATGTCTTCATTACTGATGTCATGAGCCACAACAAAATGATAATAAGACTAATTTTCTTCCTTCCCTTTAACCAAACACAACTTAGACAGTGCACTGGCCTAATACAAACAACTTCAATAGAAATGAGCCTACTCGTAATTCCTGGCTCAGATTGCCTGTATTTTGTGGGCATTCACCGGGTGTATGCAAACCCTGTGATTGGGCGCACACCCAATAGGAGGAAGGAGTTCACGTACTATTGCAGGCCTTAAAGCTCTGAGGCAGCTTAAAGGTGTACGATTTGAAGGTTGGCTGCGATGTCTGACAACAGCACAGAAAGAAGCCGGGCCCTCTGCTTTGAGACTGCTCTGATATTCATCAAAATCTTACTGCAGGGAGTGAATCTCAGGAGATTGTACTTTCCCAGCATGGTCATAGGGTCTCTGTCACATTTTAGGATTTTTTTGACCACTTCTCCCCAGAAAGGATTTGCAAAAAAATATTAATTTTCTTTTGTTGTACCAACTATTACTATCATGAGCTCTGACTTCTTGTGAAGGAATAAGCCATAAAACCAATTCAGAAAAAGACACCATTCTATGAAAGAATTCTGGTCTTATTAAAACATGACAAACTGGGTTTGGAAATCTAGAAACCTAACAATGGAGAAGCTGTATTGTTAACAGCATTCTGGCTATGGGGATGGGATGGTTGTTGACACTGAATCAATAACCTTATTGAAGCGGAAGGTTGAAGGCTCCCGACGGTCTGAATCTTTGGGAGCAGACAATGGTACATCCTGGTTAAGGTGTTCTAAATTACACTTCGTAAAGAAGCAGAAACATGTGCCTTTGTAAAAATGACATAAAGTAAAAGAAACACCTGCCGTCACACCGTTTTTGTGTTAAGCTTAAGACATAATTCTGTATTGCAACCAGCTGAGGTGACTAAGAATTGCATAGATCACCCTGGCTGAGGTGTTCTAATTTACACTTCGTAAAGAGATACAAACAGAAGGCCTTAGTAAAAATGACATCAAATAAAATGTACCTGCTGTTACACCGTTTTTTATGGTAAGCTTCAAACACCTAGGGTAGAGACACGATTCTTAATGCTACCAGTTGAAGTGACTATAAGAATTGTAGAAGTCAGCAGAAAAATGACTAGAGATAATTAGCTTACATCAGTAGAAAACCTTAAAGGAATACCACTGGAAAAGGGTATAGATATTGAGCTCTCAAATAGGATATGAGTCTCGCTGTAAAGGGGCAAAGTGATTCTCAGCTTCAGCAGCAGCTCTGTAAGTCTACAACTCTTTGTATCTCAGGGGTCAAAGGTATTGTACTGTATTTGATTTTGGTGGCTATCCTGAATAAACTTTAAGATCTGTAAAACTAGCAAAGTTAAGATTTGAGAATAAGGATCTCTGATAATAGAATTGAAAGCTTTCTCTTTTTGGAACTGTTAATGTTGCGATTGAATCACCAACTGTAAAATACATGTCGGTTCTTTAATAAATCTATATATTTTTAGAATTGTCTCACATAATACTTCTGTATCAAACTCGCAAACTCAATCTCTGTACGCTCTTTGGTGAGGAGTTGCAGAATTCATGGGGAGTTTTCTGGACCCTCATAATATCCAAAACATTACAGGCTAGTTAAACATGTTAAAAGTGCTATCTGGAAGATGGTAACATTTTCAGGTTGTTCCTTTCCTTTAGGGATAGATAGTCCGGACCTTTAGACCCAATTAAGCGTCTTTAGGATTCGGCTACCTCAAACTTTAGTTGAAAGTGAACGTCTGAGGAATACGCCTGATCCGGGGTAGCCCTAAAGGGGCTAGGACTAGTAATTATCCCTTCATTCTTATCGATGCATTTCTTCACTTTCTCTCCAGTGAGTGCCCATTACGCACCACTGTGCACTTTATAGCATCTCCTTTCAGTATAAAGCTGCAAAGGACAATTGGCAGTCAACTTCTTCCATGACGAGCAGCTGCACGCTACACCTTTCCCTCTTTACAATATTACGACAAATATCCTGACACATGGGTGAAGTTAGAATCTGCTGCCAATGGCAGATAAGCAATGCAAGCTTCTGCTTTTGTAGGACAGCACATCACATAACAATAGGGAAAGGATGACCACTAAATGTTACCCTGCCACTTTCAATCCTCTGATCTAATTTTTGAGGAATAGGCCCTTCCAAATGCAAAGAATGGATATAGATGAGAGGGCAGGAGACGGAGAACCAGAATGTGTGAAACTAGGTCAGGGTTTAAACAGAATTTATCCTTCCTTTACTTCCCATCTTCTTCAGTGGCTCAATCACTGATATGGAAGTTTTCATAGACCAGCAGCTCTATGTCAGCTATAAAAACAGAAAACGCTGGAAAAACTCAGCAGGCCAGGGCAGCATCCGTGGAGAGAGAAACAGAGTTAACGTTTCAGGTCAAAGACCTTTTGTCAAAACTGGAAAAAAGCAGGAAAGGGAAAGCAGGCTTACGGGCTGGGACAAGGGGGAGGGGTTGAAAGAACAAAAGGGAAGGTCAATGATAGGATAGAAAGCAGGAGAGATTAAAAAACATTGAGAGACATTAAGAGATATTCAAGGCGAGAGGAGGTGATAATAGGACAGGTTAAGGAACAAAGGATGGCTCTAGATGGGGTGTGAATTGCGCTGGCAGAATGAAGGACAGCTGCCATGTGGGAGGGAAGAAGAAAAAAAAGGGGGCTAAACAAAAATTGTGGATAAATAAAAGAAAATATATATATGTGATGGGGCCGAGGTTATGATCTAAAATTGTTGAACTCTATTTTGAGTCAAGAGGGCTGCAGAGTGCCTAATCGAAAGATGAGGTGCTGTTCCTCGAGCTTACGCTGAGCTTCCATGGAACAGTGCAAGAGGCCGAGGACGGTAAGGTCTGAGTGGGAAAGGAGCGGAGAATTAAAGTGACAGGCCACCAGGAACTCGGGGTCCCCCTTACGGACTGAATGGAGGTGTTCCGCAAAACGGTCACCCAATCTGCGTTTGGTCTCCCCAATGTAGAGGAGACCACATCGTGAGCAGCGAATACAGTATACTAAATTGCAAGAAGTACAAGTAAATCACTGTTTCACCTGGAAGGGGAGTTTGGGGCCCTGGATAGTGGGAAGGGGGGAGGTATAAGGGCATGTGTTGCATCTCCTGCCCTTACACGGGAAGGTGCCGGGCGAAGGGGAAGGGATGCTGGGGGTGGTAGAGGAGTGGACTAGGGTGTCGCGGAGGGAGCGGTCCCTACGGAATGCTGAAAGGGGAGGGAGGGGAAGATGCGTTTGATGGTGGGATCACGCTGGAGGTGGCAGAAATGGCGGAGGATGATCCGTTGAATGTGGAGGCTGGTGGGGTTAAAGGTGAGGACAAGGGGAACCCTATCGTGGTTCCGGGAGGGAGGGGCAAGGGTGAGAGCAGAAGTGCGGGAGATAGAAAGGAGATGGTCGAAGGCCGTGTCAACCGCAGTAGAGGGGAATCCTCGGTTGAGGAAAAAGGAAGACATGTCGGAAGCACTGGTATGGAAGGTGGCATCGTCGGAGCAGATGGGGCGGAGACGGAGAAACTGGGAGAATGGAATAGAGTCCTTACAGGAGGCGGGTGGGAGGAAGTGCAGTCCAGGTAACTGCAGGAGTCAGTGGGCTTGTAGTGAATGTTAGTCAATAACCTATCGCCAGAGATGGAGACAGAGAAGTCGAGGAAGGGAATGGAAGAGTCGGAGATGGACCATGTGAATGTGAGGGTAGGGTGGAAATTGGAAGCAAAGTGAATGAAATTTTCTAGTTCAGGGCGAGAGCAGGAAACAGCACCAATACAGTCATCAATGTACCAGAAAAAGAGGTGAGGGAGGGGACCCGAGTAGGACTGGAACAAAGAGTGTTTCACATATCCCACGAAAAGACAGGCATAGCTAGGGCCCATGCGGGTACCCATAGCAACACCTCTGATTTGGAGGAAATGAGTGGAGTCAAAGGAGAAGTTGTTCAATGTGAGAACAAGTTCAGCCAGGCAGAGGAGGGTGGTGGTGGATGGGGACTGGTTGGGCCTCTGTTCAAGGAAGAAGCGGAGCACCCTCAAGCCATCCTAATGGGGGATGGAGGTGTAGAGGGATTGTCCGTCCATAGTGAAAAGGAGGTGGTTGGGGCCAGAAACTGGAAACTGTTAAAATGGCAAAGGGCGTCGGAAGAGTTGCGGATGTAGGTGGGAAGAGGTTGAACAAGGGGAGAAAAAATAGAGTCAGGATAGGAAGAGATAAGTTTCGTGGGGCAAGAACAGGCTGAAACAATGGGTTTACCAGGGCAGCCCTGTTTGTGGATCTTGGGAAGGAGGTAGAAGCGGGCTGTGCGGGGTTGGGGAACTATGAGGGGGAAGATCTCCAGGGGAATTGAGGTCAGTAACATTCTTGGAAACGGTTGCTTGATGTTCGGTAGTAGGGTCATGGTCCAGGTGGAGGTAGGAGGAGGTGTCGGAGAGTTGGCGTTCAGCTTCCGCTAGGTAGAGGTCGGTTCGCCAAACAACAACAGCACCACCCTTGTCAGTAGGTTTAATGACAATGTCGGGGTTGGGTCTGAGAGAATGGAGTGCTGCAAGTTCAGAGGGAGGTAGGTTGGAGTGAGTGAGGGGAGCAGGGAAATGGAGACGGCCGATGTCACGGCAGCAGTTTGTAATGAAAAGACCTAGAGAGGGTAAGAGGCCAGAGGGAGGGGTCCAGGTAGAACGAGAAGCTCTATGTCAGCTCTTTGGCAAGGCCTGCTTGGCAATATGTTGTTTTGAGGACATCTTGCCAACACATTTCCTCTCTGTCTGCAGGTAAGCTATAAGCAGCTGTCTGATGACCCTCAGAAATGGACTCTCTGAGCATCACACACAAAACCCCTTCACTAAATCCACTCTGCCCAGCACCAGCACAGATCCATCCACCCGGGGAGATTTAGACAGTTGGTTTGAGGGCAGCCTACGAGGTAATCTACAAAGCATATGTGCAAGAGCATATGGAGGTGGCCCAAGAGCCATCCCTTAGCCAGAAGGTGAGATCATTTCCATACACACCTGAGCAGGATAGGGGTCCTGATCTCTGGGACCCAGATTTCAAAAGAAGGATGCATCCGAGCACGAATGTCAAAATCTCGGGAGAACTTGCCTCGGAGCTTTTGACACATGGCAGCAAATAGCGGGTGTAGCAGGGTGATTGAGGGCCTGTATGTCAGCCGCAGGTTGATGAGGGCCCTATCCCAGAGGAAGGGTATGACCCCTTTAAGAACCTCCCCTTTAAAGATAATGGCATCTGGAGTGGGAGTAGACTTTCCCCAGCCAGCCAAGCATAAAGGGGAGGTTTAGGATTAACAGGCCCTGAAAGAGGCTGGGAGTTGAAGAGTGGTAAGATGTACTGTGTGGTCTTGTGTGTGCTCCGTGAATTAAAATGTGTTTGGAACTTGGATTGTTCAAGAACTACTGTTTGTAAACAAAAAGGAGGTTCCAAGACGGTAGGACCCTGTAACTGGGGTTCTAATGCATGGGATCAAAAGCTAGCAGTCAGCTACAGAAAGTGTGGCAGTTCCAGGGACATCTGCATACTCTGCCAATCTTTGCCCCTCTCACATGTCTGATCGAATGCAGAGAGACACTAATAGTGGCTTCAATAACATCACTCCTGCCATACGTTCTATTGGCCCACTGATCAGTGCACACGCTGACATGGAGAGCAGGAGCAGAACAGACTTGGCAACGGACGATGTTGTTAACTCTCACGATGACAATATCATGCCAGTCCCCTACCTCTCGCCAATGATTTCACAGGTGCTGGAAAGCAGCAGGGCCAAGTTCTCCTAGCCCCAGTGGAAGAGCAGCAGCCTGAAGCAAGCCTATCTTGGAGCCATACTCAACAGAGTTTGAGAACCGAAATAACAACAGAAAATGCTGGAAAAGCTCAGCAGGCCAGGCAACATCCGTGGAGAGAAATTAGAGTTGACGTTTCGGGTCTAACCCTTTTTCAAAACTGGAAAGGAAATAAAATAGATCGAAGGCAGGGCTGTGATAGAACAAAAGAAGTAAAGAGGTATTCAAAACCAGACGAGATGGTAATAGGACAGTGGAGACAAAAGACGGCTCAGATTAGGTGTGAAGTGTACTGGCAGGATGAGAGACAGCTGCCATGTGGGAGAGAGGAAAAAAAAGGAAAGTGGGGGGGGAAGGGAAGACCCAAAACAAAGGGGTGGAAAAAAAAATATAAGTAAAAATGTAATAGGGGCCGAGGTTATGATCTGAAATTGTTGAACTCGATATCGAGTCCGGAAGGCTGCAAAGTGCCTAATCGGAAGATGAGGTGCTGTTCCTCGAGTTTACGTTGAGCTTCCGTGGAACAATGCAAGAGGCCAAGGACAGTGAGGTCCGAGTGGGAATGGAGCGGTGAATTAAAATGACAGGCGACTGGAAGCTCGGGGTCACCAATTCAAGGAGCCTCTCACGACAGACAGTTGTCAGCCATCCCATAGTCTCCACTATGGGGATTGCTCTGAGAAAAAACACCAGATTAGGTAGTCGAGCACAATATACACCTACTGAAAAGGGGAATCATCATGGTAACTGGCACTTGCTTCAAAGACATTTCACAAATATTGTATAATAAATGATGGTGGTACATTTTTTGCACCATATGCACTGAAGCCCTGATTTGAACTTGAGGTGGCAGCAGGGGACATCACGACCTCGGCGCCCCCAGGCCCAGGAGATTGTGACTCCTGGGCCTCATCTGCGTAGATGCGTCAGTCTCCCGTCTGAACTCAGGCGGAAGCGCAATGTCTGGCAGCCGAAGGAACAGCACCTGGCACTCAGGTAAGTGGCTGGGAGGGGGATGGGGAGGGGCTCACGGTTGATGGAGGGGAGAAATCCAGGGCACAGGAGAACTAAACTTTCCTTGTTGGGTCCGAAGCCTGCTTCTCCTGGCTTCACATGGAAAGTTGAAAATAGTAAAAACACTTGCCTTTTCATCCCTCTTCTATCCCCGACTTCATTTCCCACTAGGTTGAATTGGTGGCAAAGCCTCGATGGCTACCCCATGCAGGCCTCTAGTTAAAATAGCTGTTGGGTCCCGATGATGTCATCAGAGTGATCTGCATACTTTTTAAAGAAGGACTCTGTCGGTTTCTTGTGGGTGACCCTCTCGTCTGCTCAGAAGAACAGGTTAAAATTGGGCACTCTAGTAAGATGAGGCAATCTTAGCGGGTAAGTCCCATGGGCGATTTTAGCAGCCTAGTTTCTGTTGGGTGGGCAGGGTTAAAATCGCTCGAGTATCATTTGTTGGGCCGTAAAATAAATGAAGAGTGAAAAGTTGTGATGTGGCTGGCAGATAAATGGAGGGTGTATGAAAATACTGGAAATTTTGATTAATTGCAGGCGACTGGGAAGATGCAAAGGGGGCCAGAAAAGGTAAGAAGGGTTCTTGTGTTCTTTATGGAAAGTTGTCCTGTATTAAGGTCTGCCAAATGGCTCTTGCAGCAGCAAAAGCTGCTTGTCTTGTGTGTGCCTCTAATTTCTCAGGCTTCTTAGCCTCCTCTTCCAACTGCTCTTCGGCGGGCTCTTCCACATGGATGCTGCTTTCAATTGCGATGCTCTGGAATATGAAGCAGATGAAAATCCAGGAAACATTGGCTGCTTCATGTTGTAGGAAGCCCCTGGCCTGTCAAGGCACTGGAAGCACTAATCAATAATGAATCTGGAGGAGGCATGCCCCTCATGGTACCTGTGCTCAGCTGGTGTGCTTCTGTAGAGGAGGTGGAAGCCAAGGCAACAGTGGGTATCAATGAGCAGGCCCCGATCACATCACTTTTAGTTTTAAGTATAATATTGATTGGAATGCCTGTGCCAGATGTTATGATTCGCCTCTGA
The DNA here is from genome assembly GCF_052327205.1 of Somniosus microcephalus. Lineage (NCBI taxonomy): Eukaryota > Metazoa > Chordata > Chondrichthyes > Squaliformes > Somniosidae > Somniosus > Somniosus microcephalus. The sequence goes on from NC_140988.1 coordinate 84,841,064, forward strand.
CCTATCTGTGACAGGACGCTCATTTGAAGAGCAAATGGGAGAAGAGACCAGTTTTCAAGGGATGTCTGTCCCTGCTTCCTCTGCATTATCTCTCAAAAAAAAAACATGGGATGTAATGCAAAGGAAACCTGAGCCCAATGTTTTCCACTTGAGCAAAGAGATATGTTAGAGACACTCGCAAAGCTGGGATACTAGGTTAATCTCAACAATATCTTTACATCATGAAGATGTACCATTATAATCAGTTTGTAACTTTTACTGAGTTGATGCATTCATTGATTTTTTTTCTAGAAACGTGAATATAACAATCCTACTTAATTACCTGCAAAAACTTTCTCCCACGGGGCTTTATGGTGCTGGTGCCTTTAAAGCTCAGGATGAACTCAAACTTCCCTGTCTCTTTTTTGGCCTGCAACTAGTAGCGTGGGCTCAGTTGGCACTCCTCATATTTATGGCCGTGCTCTGTACACTTCTGCTGCACTTTGCTCACAGTGCTCCTGGTCAGAGCTGGGAGAGGAAGATCGTCCCTCAGGTCTGCTCAGCATAGCTATGATTGATGCCTGACCACATTGACAGGGTCATTAGAGGGGGCTGACATGAAACTCAACCTTGAAAAACAAGAGGATGCAGAGGGCCCAACATCCTCAGGAAACAAGTAAAAAAAATACAACAGTCTGTGCTGGTTAGACGAGACAAATGGTTTTCAAACTTCTCTCTTGGGGCAACATCTGATGAATGATTAAGTTTTTCAATTAATGTACGTGTGTTGGAAGCTGTGATTTGCATGTTGGTGGTCTTTGTATTTACTTAAAGGTTTCGCCCCTGTGAATGCGTTTGTTCTTCTGTGGTGCCATGGCTGGGATGACAGCAGCACCTGAATCAGCAGTCTGGATGCTCCAACAATATGCCTCTGAAGGAGCTGATAAAGAGATCATGCCAAGCAGTAGATGGGGGAACAGGGATATCAAGAGTGGGTATGAAGAATTTAGGTGCAGGAATAGTATGAGGGTGCTTTTTATTCCACATGGCATGGAGCAGTTAAATGTTGAGGGAGAGGGTTAGGCACACAGGAGTTTGTGGATCAGGAGATGGCCTGCAGCTGTAAAGAGGGCTTGTTTCCGTTCATCTGCCTCCAAAACATATTGGCTCAGAAATTGCTGGAAAAATAAAGGCGAATTAATGGCGTTCGCCATTATTAGTTCACAAAAAAATCAAGAAATTTGTGGTAAAGAAGAGATGAGACAATTTCTGATTGTCGTAAAGAGCCTGTTAATGGGCCTGAAAAGGAACTCAGCTTGGAGACCCAGAGAGGGAACAAATGAAGCTGTGGAGTCTCACTCCAACAGGTAGTTAATTCTTCCTAGAGGATTTTTAAACTTTTTTTTCTGACCTGGCAGTATTTGTGTGCCAGTCTAGCCATCCACACTCCTGTTAGTGCTGGAAGGCAATCATTTTCAGAATACTAAGCTATATTAACACTCAAATGCAAATTAGATAGATTTATTTCAGAAATTAATTTTTGGGACACAGTATTTGAGTAAGAATGTTTGTATATTTTGCACACCTACCCTGCTATTCACTCATTATTTACAGCAAAGTTGCTATCAGAGGAAGTTTGAGGGCAGACATCTCTGCATTTATTTGGATGTAATTTACATTGGTGCACCCTCTTCAGAGTCAGGTGCAGACACCAGAAAATCCATACAATGCTATTCAGAAGCAAAATGGGAAGAAAGGAAAAGAACCCATTCATCGTCCGCACTGCAATCATTGTTTGACTGCTACTTGGGAGTAAGGCAGAGGAAAATTTGTCCTTGTTTTGCTCAAGTGATGGGAAGTCAGCTGGAGAAAGCACCTTCCTGCCATATGATATATGCGGCCAATGGGTGAGGCTCCTCATTACAGGACATATTCAGAAATGTTCTCAGATTCCCCAGGATAACTAAGAGAGGCATGGATAAAGAATTGCTTGTGGTGGCTTGTGGCACAAGTAATAAGGACAATGAACTGCTCATTGTTACATTTGTCCCCGCTCTTTCTGAAAGCTGGAACTAGTTTTCCACTTTCAGCAAAGCAATTGCACTGTGTGACTTGTAATCTTCGGCCCATTTCAGTTTTACTGGTATGTGTTCAGGATGTACCCAGCATGTTATTTTCAGTTTCTGTTATTGTTCATTTTCAACATAATTACAATGTACAAAAAATATTGTGAGCAAGCAATCCTGCATGATTCAGTACCTTAGATCTGTTTTTCCCCTTCTTTGATTTGGATCATTGATTTGGATCATCATTTCTGAACAAAGAGCTCAAGGTCATGGCCTGGCCACGATGAACTGATGACACAATGGCACTACATACAGTAGTTGGGAGATTGGCATTATACTGCCTGTATCACATGCTGCCTGGACCATAATGTTTGTCAAAATAGACAGACAGAAATTGAAAGTGGCATGAAAAATATTTAACTTACTTTTTGTTTCCTTTTCATGTCAGAAACAGTGAAATGTATTTTTATTAAGGATTATACAAGGGAATTTATGACTTGTGTGAACCCATTGCAGGTTTTACTGGCATATGATCAGAAGAGTAGCCAAAATTCTAGAAAAGTCTCTGCACAATTATTTTTCATTATTGTAGAGGTATCATGTCACTATGTTCTCCTAGGCACAGTGGGGACGATTATCCTGACCTTTAACTCCTGGACTCAAAGCATTGGGGATAGAGGGACTCTTGGCAGTAACGATATAGGCACACTAAAATTAACCAATTGAAATTTCTTGCACTCCAGGAGCCATGGCAATTGATGGGACAGCCCCCAGGAGCATGAGATATTTGAGTTGTCTGTTTTAAATTCTTGGGCTGCCACAGAGCCACACATAACAGTCTTAGAATAGAATGGTTACAACACAGAAGGAGTCTGTTCGGCCTGTCAAGCCTGTACCGGCTCTCTGCAAGAGCACTTCAGCTAGTCCCACTCCCCCATAGAATCACAGAATGGTTACAGCACAGAAGGAGGCTATTCGGCCTCTTAGCGGTAAAAATTCCCTTCGGTCCATTTTCGGGCTTGAAATGGGCGCTGCACCTGGAGCGCAGTTCCCAGCCAGGATGCCCGGCCTCATTAACAGTACAGGAAACTTTCGATTAACCGGCCCCTAAATAACCGGAAATGTCGGTTAACCGGCAAAATTCAGGAGTCGGTTTCAGCTAACTTGTATAACTTTTATTACTTGCACAGCAACAAATTGAGGAAGGCAAGGGTTTGGCTGCAGCTGTTGCTAAGCTACAGAGACGCTTGCAACTTGTGGACGTTCTTCTGAAGCTGTTGCTAAGCAACAGGGTTTGTTGCTTCATACGGAGCTCTAAGGTCCGTATCTTTCACTATAGCGTTCGGTTATCCGGAATTGTTGCTGAACCGGCACCACGTCGGTCCCGTCCGTGCCGGATACCAGAAAGTTTCCTGTATTTGGTCAAGCTACTGGCGCATCCACAGGGGGCTCGCCCATTATGAAAAGATCAGTAACTGTCTGCTTGCCTCCGCGCCAGCAGCAACCTGAAGGTAAGACCCAGGGGAGGAGGCTGGAGATCAGGAGAGGGGCCGATCGCAGGCCAACAGCACACCTTGTGAGTACTGTGGAGCTGGGAGGAGAACTCCTACTACTCCTGACTCCTCATCAAACCTAAAAGAAAAACTCATCTTTTGGTGGTGAACATTAGTTAGGCCACATCCATGTCTGAAAAACCTGAGCCGAGCAGAACCTGACACCCAATTTCCCTGAGGAGTCCTAAAACAGACGTTAGGCCCCTCATTAGCATATGCAAGGCTCGAACACCTATTAGCCATGGACTACTGAAAAATGGCCAGATCTAATATTTATTCTGGTCCCCAAAAATTGGCTCTTGATGCACCCGTTTTATCCCTGTAAAACAGGTGCAACGAGATCTCATTTTTACCCCTTAATCTCCCTGATAGTACTGATCCCTGCTGTATACAAACCATGTGTTACGTCTCAGCCTGAAGTTGAAGCTGGCATACTCCAAGGCTTAGTCTGTGGCCTCAGGCTGAGATTCGAGCCTAGGCTAAGGGTGACGGCATGTTTTAGTGTTTCAGGGAACAAAATCCCTTCAGATATGTGGCTTGCCGGTTATTTTATCTCATTGTTGTTTGTGGGAGCTTGATGCGCATTAATTGACTGCCATGCTTTCCTACATTTCAACAGTGCCTATGCTTCAAATGTATTTACATAGATACATAGATACATAGAAGATAGGAGCAGGAGTAGGCCATTCGGCCCTTCGAGCCTGCTCCGCCATTCAATGAGAGCATGGCTGATCATCCAAATTCAGTACCCGGTCCCTGCCTTCTCCCCATATCCCTTGATCCCTTTAGCCTTAAGAAATATATCCAACTCTTTCTTGAATATACTTAATGAACTGGCCTCCACTGCCCTGTGTGGCAGAGAATTCCACAGGTTCACCACTCTCTGGGTGAGGAAATTCCTCCTCATTTCAGTCCTAAATGGCTTACCCCTTATCCTTAGACTATGACCCCTGGTTCTGGACTCCCCGGCCATCAGAAACATCCTTCCTGCATCTAGTCTGTCCAGGCCTGACAGAATTTAATAGGTTTCGATGAGATCCCCTCTCAATCTTCTAAACTCCAGTGAGTATAAGCCCAATCGACCCAATCTCTCCTCATACGTCATTCCTGCCATCCCAGGTATCAGCCTGGTGAATCTTCGCTGCACTCCTTCCATGGCAAGAACGTCCTTCCTCAGGTAAGGCGACCAAAACTGCACACAATACTCAAGGTGTGGTCTCACCAAGGCCCGGTACAACTGTAGCAAGACATCCTTGTTCTTGTACTCGAACCCTCTTGCTACAAAGGCCAACATACCATTTGCCTTCTTAACCGCCTGCTGCACCTGCATGCTTACCTTCAGCGACTGGTGTACAAGAACACCCAGGTCTCTTCGCACTTCCCCTTCTCCCAAACTATTACCATTCAAATAATAATCTGCCTTCCTGTTTTTGCCACCAAAGTGGATAACCTCACATTTATCCACATTATAGTGCATTTGCCATGTTTCTGCCCAATCACCCAACCTGTCCAAATCGTGCTGGAGTTTCACGACATCCTCCTCACAGCATACCCTCCCCCCCAGCTTTGTGTCATCTGCAAATTTGGAGATATTACATCCAATTCCCTCGTCCAGATCATTAATATATATTGTGAACACCTGGGGTCCTAGGACCGATCCTTGCGGTACCCCACTAGTCACTGCCTGCCACTCGGAAAACGACCCGTTTATTCTAACTCTTTCCTTTCTGTCCGCCAACCAGTTCTCTATCCAAGTCAATACCTTGCCCCCAATCCCATGTGCCTTAATTTTGCACGCTAATCTCTTATGCGGGACCTTATCGAAAGCCTTCTGAAAGTCCAAATACACCACATCCACTGGTTCTCCCTTATCTATTTTACCAGTTACATCCTCAAAAAATTCCAGTAGATTAGTCAAGCATGATTTACTTTTTGTAAATCCATGTTGACTTTGTCCGATCCAGTCACTGCTTTCCAGGTGCTCTGCTATTACATCTTTTATAATGGACTCTAGCATATTCCCCACTACCGATGTCAAGCTTACCGGTCTATAATTCCCCGCCTTTTCTCTACCACCTTTTTTGAATAGTGGGGTAACATTAGCTACCCGCCAATCCATGGGTACTGTTCCAGAGTCTATTGAGTTCTGGAAGATGACCAGCAATGCATCTACTATTTCTAGGGCCACTTCCTTAAGTACGCTGGGATGTAGATTATCAGGCCCTGGGGATTTATCGACCTTCAGTCCCATCAATTTTCCTAACACCATTTCCCTACAAATCCCTACAGATGCATTCGCACCCGTACGACCAGATTTAGGAACAGCTTCTTTCCCAGGGCTGTCATCCTACTGAACTCCACAAATAAACTCTAAAGCCTGCACATCTGCCAATGCACTTTATTATGGTCATATTTATGTTAATATACTACAAGCCAAATGTATGTTGAATGTTTAAATGTCTTAATCCAAATGTACACTCTCGGGAGCCGCAAGCCTACATTTCATTGTACTGCACTTGTGCACTAACAATGACAATAAAAGTTGATTTGATTTGATTTGATACTGATTTCTTTCAGTTCCACCCTTTCATCAGGCCCGATGTTCCCCGGCATCTCTGGGAGGATATTTGTGTCCTCCTTTGTGAAGACAGAACCAAAATATGTATTTAGTTGGTCTGCCATTTCTTTGTTCCCCATTATAAATTCCCCCGATTCTGACTGCAAGGGACCTACGCTTGACTTCACCAATCTTTTTCTCTTCACATATCTATAAAAGCTTTTACAGTCAGTTTTTATGTTCTCTGCAAGCTTACTCTCATATTCTATTTTCCCTTTCTTAATTAATCCCTTTGTCCTCCTTTGTTGAATCGTAAACTGCTCCCAATCCTCAGGGTTATTGCTTTTTCTGGCCAATTTATATGCCCTCTCCTTGGACCTTATGCTATCCCTAATTTCCCTTGTTAGCCACGGTTGGGTCACCTTTTTTGTTTTATTTTTATGCCAAACTGGGATGAACAAATTCTGTAGTTCATCCATTCGGTCTTTGAATGTTTGCCATTGCCTATCCACCATCAACCCTTTGAGTGCCATTCCCCAATCAATCCTACCCAACTCGCTCCTCAGACCATCACAGTTTCCTTCATTTAAATTGAGGACCCTAGTCTCCGAGTCAACTTCTTCATTCTCCATCTTAATGAAGAATTCGATCATATTATGATCGCTCCGACCCAAGGGGCCTCTTACAACAAGATTGCTAATTAATCCTTTCTCGTTACATAATACCCAGTCTAAGATGGCCTGATCTCTGGTTGGTTCCTCGACATATTGGTCCAGGAAACCATCCCGTAAACACTCCAGGAATTCCTCCTCCACAGTATTGTTACTCATTTGGTTGGCCCAATCTATATGTAGATTAAAGTCACCCATGATGACTGCTGTGCCCTTATTGCACACTTCTTTAATTTCTCTTTGAATGCCATCCCCAACCTCCGCCTTACTGTTTGGAGGTCTATAAACCACTCCCACTAACGTTTTTTTCCCCTTAGTATTTCTCAATTCTACCCATACAGATTCCACCTCATCAGAGCTAATATCCTTCATTACAATTGTGTTAATCCCTTCTTTAACCAGTGATGCTGCCCCACCTCCCTTTCCTTTTTGCCTATCTTTCCTGAATATCGAATACCCCTGGATGTTGAGTTCCCAGTCCTGGCCTTCCTTGAGCCACGTTTCTGTAATCCCAACCAAATCGTATTTGTTTACTTCTATTTGCGCAGCCAATTCATCCACCTTATTACAAATGCACCTTGCATTAAGACACAAAGCCTTCAGGCTTGTTTTTTTAACGCTCTTAGACCTATTAGAATTATTATTTACTGTGGCCATGTTTGATTTAAACCGTTGATTTCTCTGACTGCCACTTTTGTTTTTCTCCTTCCTATCTTTTGCTTTTATCCTTGTTTCCCTTTCCTCTGTCTCCCTGCTCAGGTTCCCAACCCCCTGCCATTTTAATTTAAACCCTCCCCCACAGCACTAGCAAACACTCCCCCTAGGACATTGGTTCCAGCCCTGCCCAGGTGCAGACCGTCCAGTTTGAACTGGTCCCACCTCCCCCAGAACCGGTTCCAATGTCCCAGGAACTTGAATCCCTCCCCCTGGCACCATTCCTCTAGCCACGTATTCATCTGAAGTATCCTTCTATTTCTACTCTGACTAGCACGTGGCACTGGTAGCAATCCTGAGATTACTACGTTTGAGGTCCTGTTTTTTAATTTATCTCTTAACTCCTTATATTCCGTTTTTAGGACCTCATCCCGCTTTTTACCTATATCGTTGGTGCCTATATGCACCACAACAACTGGCTCTTCACCCTCCCCTTCCAAGATGTTCTGGAGTCGCTCGGAGACATCCTTAACCCTTGCACCAGGGAGGCAACACACCATCCTGGAGTCTCGTTTGCGGCCGCAGAAACGCCTATCTATTCCCCTTACAATTGAATCCCCTATTACTATAGCTCTACCCCTCTTTTTCCTCCCATTCTGTGCAGCAGAGCCACCCCTGGTACCAGGAAGTTGGCTGCTGCTGCCTTCCTCTGATTTCTTTGGCTATGAAGTGCTTTGGGACAACCGGAGGTCATAAAAGGTGCTATATAAATGTAAGTTTGTTCTTTATTAACAACAACTTGCTTTTATATAGTGCCATTAATGTAGGAAAATGTCCTGAGGGTTTTCACAGAAGCATTAGGAAAACGGACTCTGATCTACCGAAGGAGAGATGAGATAGCAAAATACTGTGAATGCTGGAAATCTGAAATAACAACAGAAAATGCTGGAAAAACTCAGCAGGCCAGGCAACATCCATGGAGAGAGAAATAGAGTCAACGTTTCGGGTCGAAACCCTTCTACAGAGTTTTTCCAGCATTTTCTGTGTTATGAAGGAGAGATGAGGATTGGTGACTAAAAGAAGTGGGTTTTAAGGAGGATCTTAAAGGAGGAGCGGGAGGTGGAGGGAATTCTACACGATGGGACTAAGGCAGCTGAACCCCAAATTATGAGGCAAAAGAAGGGAGAATGAACAGAAGGTCGGAGTTAGAGGAACAGAGAGTTTGGGACAATTGTAGTACTAGTGGAGGTTACATAAATAGAAAGGGGTGTGACCATGGAGAGATTTAAACATGAGGATGAGAATTTTTAATTTGAGGCACTGGGTACTAGGAAAGAATGTAGATAAACAAGGACAGGGGTGATGGATGAGAGGGACATGGTGAAGGATAGGATATCGCAATAGCCTTTTGAACAAGCCATTAGGCAGAATAATTTACTTTAACAACAATCTATAATGTAGCTCCCAACAGAAAGCAATCTGTTTTATTTAGAATTTGTAAGAAAGGTTTCTGGAAACTTATTGATTGGGTGTTAAATGTATGGATTTGGCAAGCATAATTCCTTTCATTAATTAGACTAATAGCTCCTAAAATGTTGATAGACTTTAAGCGCATTTTTGATAATGGAAATATCACCATACTATTCAAAACAAGTGAGCACATTAAGAATTGCTAGAACATTTTACAGGCTAATAACAATCTGTTAAGGCAATTTCACTGCAGATAAATGACGCGCTGACAGTTGTGCACAGTACCATTAATGACTGCTTAAACATTCTAAAACACAGGCAGCCTCTCCTAATGAAGGCTGAGTAAAATAAAGCAGCACTATAGTTACAGACTTCAATTTTCTGAGTACACAACAGCAGAACCCCCATGATTTTCCAATATGCACTTCTGGCTGTGAGATTCCTCGTACCCGACAGTTACGTGGCAGGTTAAGGTCACTGTTAGAAAGCAGGGGTGCCTAAAAATGTACATAGCTCAAGCAGCTGCAAGTTGCTATGTATTTTTGAAAGGGAAAAAAAAGTATAAAGTAACAGCTATTGAACACTGAAATCAGCACGAAACCATAATTCATGGGAATGTAAAAGTTCTGAGAGAAAAGTTCATAGTAGAAAAAGGGAGTAAATCATCGACCTTACTTGTGAAGGTCAGAATGGTGAGATAGCGACTGGTTAATGTGCGACAGCTCTGACTGGGGCCTTGTACTTGCTGGATTAAGGGGGAGTGAGTAAAAAGAGATAAGATGGGTTCCAATGGAGGAACCTTCAAAATGTAAAAAACAAGGATGAAGTAATGAGACCCGCTTTTGAGGGGGGTTGTCATACAAACACCAAGACAAAGAACTTAAGCTGTCATTGGTTGATTTAGTTTTGGAGGAACCGCTATAGGTTAAATGGTCTTGTCAATAACTTGGCCTCAGGCCCACCCCTAAAAAGAGAATAAAAAGTGACACCCCAAGGGCTTGCACACAGACTGTGGAAGGGAGAGCCGAACAGCTGGTCGAACGCTTTTTTAAGAGTGATCCCATACTCACCATCGAAGGCCCTAGAGAGAGAGAGAGAGAGAGAGAGAGACCAGGAGCCAGAGAACTGTTCACGCATGCCAGCCGTCTGTTTGATTGGGTCCGGTACAAGCTGCTTGTCGCGGTCGTATGTTTTTGCTGTATTACTAGTGTGTTATATTCCATCCTAAACGCTGATTGAACATAATATACCCACCATATTGGTTTGCACTCGATCCTGTTTACCAGAGATATGTGAATCTCTACACCACAGTCTACATTCTCCGTTTGCAGTACATTTTCACTGGTGCATTGTAACTCAGGAATCTCCTCTGGTGTTGTTTGCGGTGAGTTTTTTAAAATTTGTTTATGGGATCTGGGTGTCGCTGGCAAGGCCAGCATTTATTGCCCATCCCTAGTTGCCCTTGAGAAGGTGGTGGTGAGCTGCCTTCTTGAACCGCTGCAGTCTGTGTGGTGAAGGTACTCTAGGTAGGGAGTTCCAGGATTTTGTCCCAGCGACGATGAAGGATCAGTGATATACTTCTAAGTCAGGATGGTGTTTGACTTGGAGGGGAACTTGGAGGTGGTGGTGTTCTCATGCGCCTGCTACCCTTGTCCTTCTAGATGGTAGAGGTCGCGGGTTTGGGAGGTGCTGCCGAAGAAGCCTTGGCGAGTTGCTGCAGTGCATCTTGTAGATGGTACACACTGCAGCCACGGTACGCTGGTGGTGGAGGGAGTGAATGTTTAAGGTGGTGGATGGGGTGCCAATCAAATGGGCTGCTTTGTCCTGGATGGTGTCGAGCTTCTTGAGTGTTGTTGCAGCTGCACTCATCCAGGCAAGTGGAGAGTATTCCATCACACTCCTTACTTGTGTCTTGTAGATGGTGGAAAGGCTTTGGGGAGTCAGGAGGTGAGACATTTGCCGCAGAATTCCCAGCCTCTGACCTGCTCTTGTTGCCACAGTATTTAAGTGGCTGGTCCAGTTAAGTTTCTGGTCAATGGTGACCCCCAGGATGTTGATGGTGGGGGATTCGGTTGGAGGTTAAGCTGTTGCAGGGGAGAGGCTGTCTGGGAGTAACTGGATGGAATGGAAGAACTTGGACAATATGGGAGTAGGAGTGTGTGTGGCGGGGGGAGCTGGGGGTGTCTGGCCTTGGAAGCCTTCAGGGGAACATTAATTGTTGAAGTTCGAAAGAGGTTTGGCCACTGGGTGATAGCTGGGGTATGAAAGACGGGGGTGACAGGGTACGGTAATGGTAAGATTTAAAATCACGACATTCTTTCATCCAAAGTGAAAGAAACAAGAAAGAAAATGCATTTATATAGCACGTTTCACATACTCAGGACATCCCAAAACGGTTGAAGTACGTTTGAACTGTAGTTACTGTTATAATGTGAGGAATATTAACAGTCAATTTATTTTATTATTCATTTCAGGATGTGGGCATTGCTGCCAAGGCTGGCAACTGTTGCCCAGCCCTAGTTGTCCTGAACTGAATAACTTGTTAGGCCACTCCAACAGTTCAGAGTCAACAGTGTCGGTGTGAGACTGGAATCACATATGGGCCAGACCGAGTAAGGAGGCAGGTTTCCTTCCTTAAAGGATACTTGTGCACAGCAAGGTCCCACAAACAGCAATGAGGTAAATGTCCAATTAATTTATTTTGATGGTGTTGGTTTCCAGGATAAATATTGGCCAGGACACCAGGAGGAATAGTGCCATGGGATCTTTAAATCCACCGTGCAGGCAAATAGGGCCTAAATTTAACATTTCATCTGAAAGACAGCACTTCTGACAGAGCAACACTGAAAGTGCAGTAAAGGGTCAGCCTAAATTATGTGCCTAAGACCTGGAGTGAGGCTTCGTTCCACAATCTCCTGACTCGGGGGCAAGAATGCTGTCATTCAGCCACAACAGACACTGGAATGAATTGGCATGGAAAACAGGTGATATTGGCTCAGCCACCTGCTATCACCCGCTTTACATTATTAACCACAGTCCAAATTACCCCCCACTGGATATACAATCTTGCCAAATAGAAAAAAAGGCAATGAGAGGCATAGAGGTGTTGAACATGTAGGAAGGTCATCAATAAAGGGTAGAAACTGTGAAGAAGAGGGAGAATAATTCGTGGAGGCTCCAGTTGAAGACTTGGGATGCAGGAATGAAGGAGTAAAAATACTGCACACCTTACTGATATTGAAAGATACAGGCCTGCCCAATATATTTGCAATTCTATTTACCAAAAACAGCACAAAACTTGCTTGAGCTGCAAACGATTTTGATATTTTTTCCCTTTTACTCTCAGTTGTTTGAAAATAGATATTTTTTGCTTTTCTACCCTTTATTCGATTTGTAACATTTGCTTGAGATACAAGTCCTTTATTTATTTATTCTTTCCACCTTCCTCCTCCAAATTGTTGTTGCTGAAGTTGTTGGCAGAGCACTGCACCAGGGAGATCTTTCCCAGCATGAAAGTCCATAATGAACATTCCCTTGTGGTCTGGAAACAAACCATTCCCCCTCAGTCGTATGAAAAAAATCCTCATCCCAAACAGCAGCTTTAGCTCAGAATTTTTATCCAATGGCTTTAACTTTTTAAAATGTTTAAAAAATATTGCTGCATGTTGGTTCTTCTTCAAATTTTCTAACCTGCTATTCATGTGACCCAGATTGTCATGGTGGTTGCTGGGTAAAGGGGTCAATGGAAAAGCAGTGAAAATGGCAACTCTTACAGTGTACCTGTCTCTCATACACTGAAGTTGTAAGTAAGAGGTAGAACTCCCCTCTACCCAGGGGCCAGCTGAAGGTTATAAGCTCTGGGTATGGAACAGATCTCAAGTCCTAAACCCTCGTGTTCGGGAGATCTTGTGGAAGTATTTCTAATTTTAAGTGACTAACTTTATAGGTAAGTTTCTTGATTTAATTTTCTCAGAATTGAATATTCTTTTTATGTGTTTTTTTATAATGGGCCATATTTTCCGATCGGAGGCTTCCTGCGTGCGGAGGACTCCGATCTGGAAAAAATCTACGGACTTACCTGAGGGCTCCCGAGGTCCAGACACTTCCGCTCCTGGGCCTCTCCAAACTCAAAATGCGCAGGGCCCAGGTATCCCAGAGGCGCATGCAGTTCGCAAACGTCCCTGGGATCACGTGGGCCATGGGGAGCCAATAGGAGAAGGGAATCTCCTTTCATATACTTGACAGATAGACCTGTCAAATATATGAATGGAGATCACCCCAAAAACATAGTAAAACATTAAATAAATGTATTTTAAAAATCACATTTTTAAAATGAGTTGAAATGACAATAAATTAAATGTTTTAAACAAAAATTTAATTTTTTGAAAAAAATAATTAAAGTTTTTTTACAGGGTAAAAATAAACTTACCTTTTTAAAAAGTATTTTAAAATTATAAATCAGTGAAAATGTTATTATTTACTTTTTTCAACTCTTATGCTGGTAAAAGCAGCCGTAAGATTTCTAAGGGTTTTCTGCGGGAGGAGGTTCTCCAGAAAGCGGAACTATCCGCCCGCAGAGGCCCCTCTCCAGGGCAGGCGTCCGATCTGTCGAGCATTCTTGACAGATCAGAAATACTGGTTTTCAGCGCATGCGCTTCGCATGCCTGAAATCGGCATTTCTGATGTCCCTACGGGTGTGTACACAGTGCGTACACACCCGTAGGCATCGGAAAATACAGCCCTATGTTATTTTTAGTTCCACATACTGGTCTGAATGAGGAAGGAAACTGGCCACCAAAAATAATTTGAAAAATATTTTGAACAATTTGATCATTTGGTTTTGAGATCCTTGGTAGTTGCTCATTGTTACTTTTTCCTACTTCTTCAGTCTTATTTAATGCAATAACCACTGTTAACTGTGATTTGTTTTTGCTTTTTTTTAAATGAACATGATACTTGAGTTAATCAGGTGCAAGTATGATGTGTGTCATTTTGATGTGTGACACTTTGCTTTGCTGTATGGACACATGCTAAAGGAAAGAATTTTTAATGGATAGATGAAAAACAGAACATACGAGAAACACAACGCATCTTTAAACAGTACATACAGGTTAATATTTTGAATTTACACCCTTCCTCAGAATGGAAAGAAGACTGAGGCCGCGATTTTGTCGGCGTTCAGAGGGGCGGGTCAGAGGTTAAAGTGCAATTGATTGATGGCAGGTCCCGAACCCACCGTCAACCCGCCTCCAAACAGATTTCCCGAGCGTCGGGTCCCCGATTTGCGAATGGACCCGACACCTGGCGGTGGGAAGTGGATTAAAGGCAACTACCTGCCTATTAACAGGTACTTGCCAGTAGTTGCCAGCCTATTTTTGGATTTTCCTGCTTCTGGGTCGGCTTCCCCGACATCCGGACACCATGCCAGGTAAGTGTGGCATGTCGTGAGTCTGCTGTAATGTTTGTTGAATGATGACAGCTGCAGAAGATATGTGAAGGATCCCATGTGGCACATGGTGAGTTTCAGAGGAAAGAAAATGTTGGTTACTGCATTTTTAATACATTTACAGATTTCTTTAGCTTACAAGTTTTTAAATCCATGTCCAGTGCCACTTCATTGGGAGAACCTCTCTCACTAGTGACAGATCGCTTCTGTCAACTCACCTGCAGCTGCCATCTATCCCAGCCTATGGAGGGAGTCAAGGGAGAGCCTGGGTGCAAGAGGTCACCTTTGTGCAGTGATTGTCAGTATTTTCAACACCTCAATTCTGTCAAACACTGACAAATCAACTGTGCGTGGTCCCTTTAAGGAAACCGGCAGATGACGCATCATCAAATGACATCATCAGACCGGCTTCCTGCTAATTGGCCGGCAAGCCCGCAGAGCAGGCTTAACAAGGTCAATCTTGTCTGTGGAACGGATGCAGCTGGGGGCGGGACTGGAAGTTGGAAACCAGCTGTCACGCACTGAACCCGCCTCCATTAATAAAATCATGGCCTGAATATCCAAAATAGATGGATATACATCCCAAATGTTACCCGAGTTTTCTCTTTACCGATGCTGACAGACCTGCTGCGTGTTTCCAGCATGTTCTGTTTTTATTTCAAATTTCCAGCGTTCGCAGTTTTTTTTCTTACTTTATAGTAGGTAGCTAGACATCAGACAGACAGATATTTGAATCTTGAGCTGCTACTTTTGCAGCAAGCTGCAGGTTTATGTTGTGGATTCATTAGTAGCAAAACCCAAATAGGATTCTCAAAGGCTTAACCAGCATTCTGTTCCAATCTATTTCAAATGTGTAAAAATTATGTGAGCAACTTATGTTGGAGTCACTCCCACCATTGCATATCCAAGTTGGAATGTCTGGTTTTGTGCAACTGAGAATAGACATTAGTGTCCCCAGCCAAAGTAACTACGAGCATTCCGATTCTGATGAAGGGTCCTCTCCATAGATGCTGACTGACTTGCTGAGTGTTTCCAGCATCTTCAGTTTTTATTTCAGATTTCCAGCATCCACTGTTCTTTTATTTTTATTGCTGAGCACTGAAGATTGTTCTTGAAAAAGCCACATGGCAGTGTCATGGTAGGAAAACTCTCTCTGGTGCCATACAGTTTGAATAATAGCAAATCATTAAGGCTGGAATTTTCCCCTAAAAAAACGGGTGGGTTTGGAATGTGGGGCAGTTAAATTGCTAAAAATGGGATTCCCGACCTGATGCCGCCTGCAACCTGCCCACTTCCGGTTTTGCCGGAGGCGGGACAGGGGGCGGGCAGCCAACCCACTGCCAGGGGGCGTTACCTTAATTTATATATTGTAATGAGGCTGGAAACCTCTATTTTTCCCCATCATTTTTGAATTTAACTGCCTGCGGATGGGTTTCACACAATTTGTGAAACCCGGCAGTTAAACCGAGATGGGGACTGCTGCATCCAGGAGGTAAGTGGCTTTATAGCTACCTCCTGGATCCAGGGTCCCTACCATACCCACCCCTCTGCGATTGGAGATCCCCTCATGAGGCCTCCGATCAGATCACTGCCCCCACCCCACAGACCTCAGATCCCAACCATGAGGCCTCCCCCCCAACCCCATCGATGATGCTGAGGCCAACCACCATCCTCCGATGACCAGCCCCGATCCTCTCTCCCCCCTGACAATGCTCTTGCCGATCCTCCAGCCGACCAGCCCCCTGCCGATCCCAGATCCCCCCCGACCAGCCCCCTGCCAATCCCCAATCCCCCCCACAATCCCCAATGACCAATGCCGACCTCCTGACCTCTCCCCCCGCAATCCCTGATGACCCATGCCAACCACCTCCCCCACACCTCACCCCCCCTGGATTGACCCCTCGCATCTGCAGCCTACCTGCCCACAGCCAACCAGCCTTTCAATCCGACTGGCTGCGCGCAGGAATCTGAGGCCTCACATGCAAATCAGGCCTTGCCATGAAAGTCAGCAGGGCCTGCAGGAATCCCGGCCTCCCAGGTTTCCCGCCCACTTTGGAGGCCCCCCACCCCCAGCCCGCCTCCCTGGAGAAAATTCCGGCCTAAGTGTCTGTATTGGTAGTCATCATCCATACCCCACCTCCCCACCTCCAATTGAATTTAACAATAGAAAAAATGGAATATTTGATTTCCTTAGTAACAGACATTTCACATTGAAAGTGCATGTGTAACTTTGTACTTTGGACATGTTAAACTAAACAAACCAGTTGTGTTTATAGTTGTGAGTTGAAAGCAAAATTCTATACTTTGGCCACTATCTGAATGATCTCCAGCAACTGACATGACAATGTTAACTCCTAATTGCCCTCCGAAGTGGCCTAGCAAACCACTCAACTACACCAAACTGTGACAAAGAATTGCAGCGGTTCAAGAAAAGGCCCACTGCCACCTTCACAGGACCACTAGTGACGGGCACAAAATGCCGGCCTTGCCAGAGATGACCATATCCCGAGAACTAATTTTAAAAACTGTCTTGGAACAATCTCCTTAATGTACAATTATAAATCACTTTCACAATTTGTTAGCTTTTTATATAACTTCGACCTGCCAATATCCTAAATCTGACTGACTAATGAGCTATTGCATTGTAATATAAATGATTAGACTAGGGGGACAGGATCAAGAGTTTGCTTTGGAACTCCATTCTAAAGTCAATTGATGAATGAAGGAAACAAAAATGTTTTAAAAATGTCGTATCATTTTGACAATGATTAATTATCCTTCAGGAAAACACCACTTTTAAAATGGTCCTATTTGGTTAAAAAATAAATTAAATAAAAACATTATGTGATTAATTTTGAAATATTTGAGGGCTATGTTGAAAAGGTCTCTGATTTATTGTGGCAGTTGATGGATCTCAGGTGATTGTGAAGGGACTTCACTTAAGTCAAGCTTAAGGAGCAAGGCTGCCTTGGTCACAAACTGCAATTTGTAGCATATATGAAAAACAAAGTTTCATAAAATCAACTGATTCGACACTACAAACATAAGTGGCAGCAAAACAGTGCTCATTACATTTCAAGTAAAATTGTGCACAGGACTGTAATTTTTAACAGTTACTTTTGTATCTGTAAATATTAAATTAAAATTAAGTTGGCACTTGAGTAAAGGTGTACCACAACTTTGTTTTCAAAATAACAGGTTACCAAAAAGTAAACTGCTCTCCAACTGTGTAAAATCCTCTTCAGGTTGCAGAAATGATCCCTTATCAATGAGTAACATGTACTCGCAGCATAATTGCCTATGATTCTTTTCAGCTCCTCAGTGAGGGAATAAAACACACTTAGTGAATGGGAACTTCCACTTCCTAGAACAGTTCGTTCTCCAAGAGCAACAATGCCTGCTGGATCCATTTTTATGGGATGAATTACAATCCGCGTATGGAAATTGCTAATGTACATTCCTTTAAAAACACCCAAGTTACTGGTAACTGCCTAACAATTCACAAGTATCAGTTCTGCCACAAAAAAAGTAATTTACTTCCTAGAATAATTTCACTCAACTTTTCTTTTTTAACTATCCAATTCTGGTTCCGCACAGTGTCACTCCACTGTCTTATTCTCACAAAAAAACTCTGGAATCCAACCAAGTCTTTCTTCTTGCCTTCATTGTATCAACTCCCTCGATAACCCAACAAGGCCCTTCTAGTATGACCAAAATAACCACCATGATCCCAAGAGAATGGCTCTCCTCCAGTGACCTCTAGACCTTAATTGACACCACGATCCCTTTGGATTGGTTGGATTCCAGAGTTTTTTGTGAGAATAAGACAGTGGAGTGACACTGTGTGGAACCAGAATTGGATAGTTAAAAAAGAAAAGTTGAGTGAAATTATTCTAGGAATTAAATTACTTTTTTGTGGCAGAACTGATACTTGTGAATTGTTAGGCAGTTACTAGTAACTTGGGTGTTTTTAAAGAAATGTACATTAGCAATTTCCATACACGATCCCGTTACTTCATCATACCACACCAAATAATCCATCCATTATGTGACTCAGTAAATAATTTTTGGTCACAATTCCTGTTTTAATGAAAACACTGACAAGAGCCATGATACCAACAGAAAACAGAGGATGGGAACTGAATGGTACAGTGGGTTAGAAAAAACTATTCACTTCTGGGAACAGTTCAAATCCAGCTACGACAGATAGGATGAAAGTTCCCTCTGTCTGTGTGCTTAGCAACATGCTTTTGAGGCCAGCCATGTGGACTTCAATGGACTTTTCTGGTGACTTTGGGGGAAAAATTCGATTATTTGATGCGCAAAGCAACTAGCGCCTGGGCACGGCACTGCCAACGCCTCCCGTGAAATTCAGTGGGTGGTTAGCGGCGCGAGGAAGGCCTGCAGTACCGGCGTGACATGGCGCTGCATCACGTAGCGCGTGATATTCACTCGCAGCGCCCCAAGAGGGAAGTGGGGCGCTTCCAGCAGTGCCCCGCCTCCCTCTTGGGGTGCTACCAGTGAAATTCGGGTGCAGGGGTGTTAGCGCCCCGGTGAAGTTAGTGCCCCAAAGGGGGCGCGACCCAATTTTTCCCCCTTTGTCTATTGTGTGTTATTCAGTCAATAGATATTGTACACAGTAGGGCCCTGCTTTGTGTTTACTGTATGCTAATTTTAACAGGACAGGGGGATAAATTTCCTAGTGTGTGAAAATGGCAGACCAGGTTTGTTTCCCATTGCCAGCTCCCACTCAGAAAATTACCACAAGGTCTCATCATGTCTTAACACTGTACTATACTTATTCTGATCAATTCAATGAAGCAACTCTCTGAACAATCCTGAGAAAAACAATTTTATTATAAAAAAAATACATCTGTTATATATATAACTCAGTGGCCTAGAAATTCACTGGCCTTAGCGCCGCTTTTGAGGCGCTAGAGGGCCTAGCGCCGAAGTTATGGCCAGTTTAGAAATTGACAGGGGCCCTAAATCGGCGTTAGGCCGGTAGCGCTGCGCCGGCACCGATGACGTCATCGGTGTGCGCAGCGTCCCGGTTGCCATGGTAACCCGCCCGAACTCGGAAATTGAGTTGCGGCCGCCTCGCCCGTGGCAGCCGCAAGCAACGTTCTGGCAGAGGTGCCTTACAGAACTTTGCGCCGGCGCATTAAAGGCCCCGCGGCGGCCGGCCGCTTTCCCGCCGGCCGCCTGGCCGCAGCTCCCTCCCCGGACTTCCCCCCCCCCCCCGGAACAGAAGCAAGCCCGGCACTTGTCCGAGGTGCCGGGCTCATTTTTAAAAAGATTATCGCGGGCCGCGGCCGGGTGCAGGCAGCTCCTCCTTAACAGAAGGAGGAGGCCTGCACTTCCCGAGCCTGCCGCACCGCAGCGGGCGCCGCAACGCCGGAATAGCGCCGCAATGCGGCGCGTGGCGCCAGTTTTGAGGCGCTGAGACCCCTCAGTAGCGCCGGCAGCCGTTTGGGCGCGGCGCTACTGAATTTTTGGCGCGCGCAGGGGGACTTAGCGCCGGCACTAACTTCCGGCGCTAAAGCCCTCGCTGCGCCAAAACCGAATTTCTAGGCCAGTATGTGTTCCTTCATAAGTACCCGTTACTCTTCCGACTGGAGCTAGTCATAGAGTCATAGAGTCATAGAGTTTTACAGCACAGAAAGAGGCCCTTCGGCCCATCGTGTCTGCGCCGCCCATCCATCCCTGTCCAGTCTAATCCCATTTTCCAGCATTTGGTCCATAGCCTTGTATGCAATGGCATTTCAAGTGCTCATCCAAATGCTTCTTGAATGTTGTGAGGGTTCCTGCCTCCACCACCCTTTCAGGCATTGAGTTCCACATTCCAACCACCCTCTGGGTGAAAAAGTTCCTCCTCAAATCCCCTCTAAATCTCCTGCCCCTTACCCTGAATCTATGCCCCCTTGTTATTGACCCCCCCACTAAGGGGAAAAGTTCCTCTTTATCTACCCTATCTATGCCCCTCATTATTTTGTACACCTCAATCAGGTCCCCCCTCAGCCTTCTCTGCTCCAAGGAAAACAACTCCAGCCTGTCCAGCCTCTCTTCATAGCTGAGGCGCTCCATCCCAGGTAACATCCTGGTGAATCTTCTCTGCACCCTCTCCAAAGCAATCACATCCTTCCTATAGTGAGGCGACCAGAACTGCACACAGTACTCCAGCTGTGGCCTCACCAGCGTTTTGTACAGCTCCATCATAACCTCCCTGCTCTTATATTCTATGCCTCGGCTAATGAAGGCAAGTATCCCATATGCCTTTTTAACCACCTTATCTACCTGCTCCGCTGCCTTCAGGGATCTATGTACATGTACACCAAGGTCCCTCTGACCCTCTGTACTTCCTAGGGTCCTACCACTCATTGTGTATTCCCTTGCCTTATTTGTCCGTCCAAAATGCATCACCTCGCACTTTTCAGGGTTAAATTCCATTTGCCACTTTTCCGCCCATCTGACCAACCCGTTTATATCGTCCTGTAGCCGGAGGCTTTCCTCCTCGCAATTTACCACCCCACCAATTTTCGTGTCATCTGCGAACTTACTGATCATACCTTTTACATTTTCATCCAAATCATTTATGTAGATCACAAACAATAAGGGACCCAGCACCGATCCCTGAGGTACCCCACTGGACACAGGCTTCCAGTCACAAAAGCAACCTTCGACCATCACCCTCTGCCTCCTGCCACTCAGCCAGTTTAGGATCCAACGCGCCAAGGCACCCTGGATCCCATGGGCTCTTACCTTCTTGACCAGTCTCCTATGCGGGACTTTGTCAAAAGCTTTACTGAAGTCCATGTACACCACATCCACAGCATTTCCCTCATCCACCCCACTAGTCACCCCCTCGAAAAATTCGATCAGATTTGTTAGACATGATTTACCCTTAACAAAGCCATGCTGACTATCCCCGATTAATCCTTGCCTCTCCAAGTGGAGATTAATTTTGTCCCTCAGAATTTTTTCCAATAATTTCCCCACCACAGATGTTAGACTCACTGGCCTGTAATTCCCTGGTTTATCCCTGCTATGCTAGTTCTCTTCAATGTTAAAGGTGTATGAAACCCAATGACTGCTATTTTATATAATTTTAATATCATCCTCTAGTTACACAATCTGACCACTGGGTTCCTTTAAATTGCTTGAAACGCTTTCAGAATTGTGTTTCATTTTTCTCAGTCACTTAAGTCTTTAGGTGCTGATTTGAACTTTGGGTGGACTTCAGGTGGACAGTGGGTGCCGTGGTCATGCTGCCCACCAGATGTCCTCCGCGATGGGCCTGAGGCAGTTTAACGGCACTCACAGACAGCTCACCTGTCGGGAGGATGGGGGGGACCCGAAGGGGCTGGCAGCGGGTGGGAAGAATTTTGTGGGGGATTTATGTTCCTGCTGGCCCCACAAACATCTTTTTTTTTTTAATTACCCTTGCCGCTTTGGTGAGCAGACTGCACCGGTACCTTTACGGAATGCTGTTTATGCCACTCTATGCTAGTGCCAATGGGCGGACTGTGAAAATAGCATCAGCGTCCTAGGTACATCATAGGATGTACATGCCTTATTGCGGTGCCCAGCTGAAACAGATGGGTGCTCTAGCCGTCCACTTCTGGGACTGGCTAGACATAGTGGCAGGCCTATCAGGCGGTAAGTTCAGTGTCGTGATCTTTGGATTGCTGTCGTCCGGTTTTCACTCTGCAAACGCAGTGAAAAATGGCTTCTTAATGTCCACAATAAGGGTTGAAACGATATTAAAACATTTTAAAGTTACATATTTCACAATAACATGAAATTTATCCACTGAATTGTGTTTTACATCTTTTAATGCTTTCATTGAAGGCCCCAATCTCTCTCAAAAGCCTGGGCTTGGATTTGATAGTTTTGCCCAGAGCCTTGACTCTCTCAGTGAGATCAATTTGAATTGTGCAGTCAGGGTATGTGCAGTATGACTAATTTCCCAAGATGTGTCAATACCATAAAGTCAGATATACTGATGGAATATTTTTCTTTAGCATGTTTCACTTTCTATTCAATAGCCTTTCTTCAAATAGCGCAGGTGCCAGTTCGCTGGAGGGTGAGGTTGCGCACTCGTTCTGCTGCAGAGGAGTCAGATGAGGAATTTGATGGGCCAGGCTGTGGAAGAAGGCTGATGGGTGAACATAACCAAATTCTTGGGGCACTGAAAAATCTGCCAGAAAGCCTGCACTCAATTCAAGGAGCATGTAGGAGTCCAGCACCA
The DNA here is from genome assembly GCF_052327205.1 of Somniosus microcephalus. Lineage (NCBI taxonomy): Eukaryota > Metazoa > Chordata > Chondrichthyes > Squaliformes > Somniosidae > Somniosus > Somniosus microcephalus. Next base: position 84,863,711 of record NC_140988.1, read on the forward strand.
ACTTGGCACAGGGCTTTGCACAGACTGTGGAGCCCATCCTTTCCAACATGGAATGGGTGGTCACCCCCATCAGCACACCTGTGGAACCCACCAGGATGCAGCATCTCATGGCCGATGTCTCAGCTTCCATTGCAGCACAAGCAGCTTCCATCAAAGGTCTGAGTGCTGCACTGGAAGCTCAGACTGCTGCCACCATGGCTCTGGATAACACTGTTGAAAGGGGCTTGCAGTGCATCAGAGCAGTCCATCAATCTGTTCTCCATCGGGTCAGTAGGATTGCTGAGGTGCTGCCCCGGGGGAGTGGCAGTAGCTCCGTTGGGCACGAACCTGCTGTCCTCTCTCAGAATGATAGCATTCCTGCTCCTATCCCTGCTACTCTGCCAGTGCCCTTGCTGTTTGCTTGTCAGGCAGCCAGCCCAGACTGGTGCAGCTCAGGCCAAGTTGGTGCAGTCTAATGCCGGGTCTTCTAGGCCCAGTGCTGCTCGAGGCCGCCCTCCATGGCCATCTGCAGTCTCCTCAATTGGAGGTCAGCAACCTTCTACCACCCATGCTGCAGCCACTGGGGAAGCACCTCATAGGAGCACTAGGAAGGGCAACAGCATACGGAAGACAGGCACTAAGGAAATGCACAAAGGTGATTAGTTGATTTTTGTATGCATTATGCAATTGAATTTATAAATTTGGATTGCAATGTGCATTTTCTGGTGATTTTTTATTTTTGTGTTGTTGGAAAGAGGACAATGTGATGATCAGTGATAGAGGAAAAGTAAGGAGTGTGGGACTGTTGGTGAACAGGGAGGTGTGGTTGAGGTTACTGATATTGCTCATCAATTATTTGATCACGTAGAGCCTGGGCAGAAAGGGGCTGTCTACATTGTGTCCACTCTTCCTCTTCCTGTTCTTCCACTTCCTCTTCATCCACTTCCTCCTTCGCTTCGTCTTCTTCCTGGTGCTCCTGCTCCTCAATTTCTCACCTGATAGGTGGTGGCAAGGACTATTCTCTCATAATGGCCGGGTTGTGCAGCATTCAACATACTACCACAAATCTTGATACCCGCTCAGCTGAGTACTGCAGGACTCTTCCAGAGTGGTCCAGGCAGCGGAAGCATTGCTTGAAGATGCCGATGGTGTGTTCTATAATGTTCCTTGTGACAGTATAGTTCCCATTTTATGCCTGCTGTGCACATGTGCGTGGGTTCTGGATCGGAGTCATGAGCCATGTCATGAGGGGATAAACCTTGTCGCCCAGTAGCCAGCTTTTGACTTGCCATGGTGGTTCAAATACAGCTGGCACAGAGGACTGCTGCAGATTGAAGGAATCGTGACTACTGCCAGGATAGCAGACATTCACCTGCATGCTGCGCTGCTTGTGGTCGCACACCAGCTGCACATTGTGGGGGTGGAGTCTCTTTTGGTTGATGAAAATGGCCAAGTTCACATGAGGCGCACGCAAGGCAATGTATGTGCAGCCAATGGCACTTTGCACCATGGGGAAGCCTGCAATTCGTGCGAGTCCTCATGCTCTCTCCGCCTGCTTGCCTCTGGCAAGACGGGATGAGATGAAACTGTCTCTCTGTCTATAGAGAGTCTCAGTGACGTACCTTATGCAGCAATGCACTGCAAACTGCGATATGTTGCTTATATCTCCAGCAGCAGCCGGTAAGGAGCCAAATGCATAAAAGTTACGAGTCACGGTCACCTTGACGGCCACAGGCAATGCTGTCCCTGCCCTACTTTGAGGTTGCAGTTTTGGTTGCAGGAGTTGGCAGATTTCAATCACGACCTCTTTAGTGAAGCAGAGACATCTCAAGCATTGGTCTTCACTGAAGTTGAGATAAGAGAATTACTCCCTAAAGACACTCGACGGATATGGCCTCTTTCAGAGAGCCCTTCTCCCCCTCCTCTCTCTTCTAGCAGCTTGTCCTGCTCTGCATGGCCTCTCTTCATTCTTCAAGTCATGCTCAATTCCAAGACGAAGGCCTACCAGGCCACCCATGTCTGGAAGCAACTTGTTTCAGCACAAGCTTTTAAATGAACAATCAAGTACTTCAGCACCAGCCACATCATTCCCTGTAGGCTGTTCAAAATTTAGGCAAATATTGGAAAGCACCAAAAATGCATACAATTGCACCAGGAGGCAGAAGAAATAATCCAGCAACTAACCTGTAAGTAGATTATGATCCTTTTAAATAGCACTGGTGGGGGGACATTTATGCTGTTAAACGTCATGTTCAGTTGTGTTAAGACAAGACGTAGGCTGGAGCGTGGCATTTGAAAATGGCAGCGCTGGCATCAAATTAGCATTGCACACTGATTGACATCATAGTCTGCCTGCTCTGCATGGTGCCGGTGGTCATTAGGTATGTGCGCACAAATCACTTTATCCAGATGACGTCTGCCGCGCTTCCTGTAGGAAGCGGGTGTGCGCGCCTCAGATGCGATTTTTGAGCATTAGGAGGCCGTGTAGCGCCTAAAAAACGGGTGCTACAGAGCCCAATAACTTAAATTTGAGGATGTTGCATGCTGTGCATTCTCTCTCTAAGAAACAGCATTCAAGATTTGCACCCTCCAGTAACCACGAGGTTAATTTTGACTCAGTTATACTATAGTTTTTGTTTCAATACAATGCAATTTTCAGATCGTACTGATGCAAAAACTACAACATAACTGGGGAGTGAAATTACTGAACTGATGTTGTATTGCAGTTTACACGCATTACAAGGCCATGTTGCAGAGAAATCAATTAACCTTTTTCTGTTTGGAGTATAACTGCAACCAATGTAAAGTAAACTTTTAAACTCTATCCTTAACTTTTTAGTGCTAGCAAAAGGCTAATAATAAGAGTTAATATTGAAAATTTAGCCAGATTTGAATGCTGGTGAGCAAGGCTGTGCACTTGCACGTAAAGACAAAAGTGCAGAGGTGCACTTACCTAACCGGAGTGACATTGGAGAAGCAGCATAACAACAATGACAACTTGCATTTATACAGCGTCTTTAACATAGTAAAATGTCCCAAGGCGTTTCACAGGAGCATTATCAGACAACATTTGACACCGAGCGACTTAAAGGAGGAGAGAGCGGTAGAAAGGCAGAGAGGTTTAGGAAAGGAATTCCAATTTTATTGGCTGTACATTGCTCTAAAGCAGGTACTGGTCTCAAACCTGTCTCGGCTACATTACGACAGCAGTATCTAAAGGTGGTAGATTTTTGCATCTGATGCACTACCTGAATGTTAGCCAAATCATGACTGATGGAAAACCAGCAGAAAGTCACTCACTCTGCGTCAGGTGTGGTTTGACCTAAGGAGATCATTGGAGAAAAAAGCCGCGGGAGAGAAAGAAGAACTTTTGTGGTCTTTTTCTCAGCTACTTCCTTGAGCCAACAACGTTGTAATATTGTCAATACTACTACGAAGGATTATTTACACCATCAGAAAAATTCCTAATGGTGGCACTTGATGGAAACAGATGTCCTTGTTATTCCTGGGTGCAGTAGACTGCTAAGTTTCAATTCTGCAAATTATCAAAGATAATAGAATAGGATTTTGCTTTTGCTTGCTAATGCTTTTAAATTTTTTGATGGCTTACATCATAGTTCCAAACACACATACATAGTACCATCACAAAGCTATTTGAACAGTGTTCTACGAACGCAATCTCAAGCAGACGAGCAACAGTAATCTGCAGATTGGTATTCAAATCAAGTACTCCATGTGAGAGAGTGATGATTGGTAAGGTGACTATAATTGTGGCCAGCTAGTAATGTAAGTGGGCTCAAGAAAAGCAGCAAATTGAACTGCGATGGCAAATGTCAATGCTAAATAATAAAGGTGCACAGCCAACACCACAGAAGCATAATAATTTCAGTCTTAAAAAAGCATCACACAGACATCCTCCAAACATGTTGGTAGCATGGTAATTGGTTAAAGCTGGCGCATTAAGGCCAAGTAATTAATGCCACTGTTGTGCTCACTGGCATTCCTATGAATTTGAATGAAGCTGCAGAAGTTTAATGGTTCTGCTTCTTTCAGTGTATTGAGGGAGAGAAAAAAATGCTAAAATAAAAACACTACTGTACAGCCCCCACTGCAAAATAAAATGCATTCTACACCACTTAACATGTGATTTCATAGTGATGTTCTAGCATATTCAGCAGACCCATTACTGCATATATTTTTGGTTCCCTTTACAGTACTGTTGTAATAGCTCAGACAAAGGGGTACATTTCAAGATTTCAAGAAACACAGTGGGGCCACTTTTAACATTTGCTGCTATGGGCAGTCAGCAGGTGGATCACGTCTGTGCCATTTTGAGGCACGTGGCTCGTTTACATGAGTCCGGCATTCTGTGGGTGCCGAAATGGCTCTCCTGTTGGAGATTGCCCGATGAGAAGTCCGCTGGCTGTCTGTCAGCTCCGTGTAGGAGAGTCTGGCCCTGGGGGAGGCAGGGAAAGAATTTCTGCTCCTCCTAGCCCCACTAAAATAAACAACAAAAAATTCTTCAGGATGTTTTTTGAGCACCCTGCAACAGTCCCCTTAAGGACCACTGACCACTACAAATTGGAGGAGCGTCGCAGCACAGACTCTGCCCATTTATACCTGAAAATTGCAATTGGGGTCATATGTACATCTTAAGACCCCTATTTGCATATTAAACAGATGGGCAATCTGGCTGATCATCTAAAGGCCTCTACCAAGATAGAAAGCGCTAACGTAAACGGGGTGGTAAGTCATCCAACACCATTTTCAGGTCACCATAACCAAATTTAACCAGAGTTAAAATTAACCCCAGTGTTTTAAAATAGTACCGAAATGTCAATTATGGGTACGGTAACATAGTAGTTATGTTACAGGACTAATAATCTAGAGGCCTGGACCAATAATCCAGAAAATGTGAGTTCAGATCTCACCATGGCAGTTTGAGATTTTGTATTTATTTTTTAAAAGTTGGAAATAAAAAGCTGGTATCGGTAAAAGAGACCATGCAGCTATTGGATTGTCCTAAAAACCCAACTGGAAGACTAATGTCCTTGAGGGATTAAAACCTGTTATCCTTACCCGATCTGGCCTATCTGTGACTCCAGTCCCACACCAACGTGGTCGACTCTTAACTATGTGTCAGCCTTGACTTAGTGATAGCACTCTTGCCTGAGTCAGAAGGTTGTGGGTTCAAGTCCCACTCCAGGGATTTGAGCACAAAGTCTAGGCTGACACTCCAGTGCAGTGCTGAGGGAGTGCTGCACTGTCGAAGGTGCCATCTTTCAAATGAGATGTTAAAGCGAGGCCCCATCTGCCCCATCAGGTGGACGTAAAAAAATCCCAAGGCAATATTTTGAAGAGCAGGGGAGTGATTTCTGGTGTCCTGGCCAATAATTATCCCTCAACTAACATCACTACAACAAATGATCTGGTCATTAGCACAATGCTGTTTGTGGGAGCTTGCTGTGCACAAATTGGTTGCTGTGTTTCCTGCATTACAACAGTGCTTACACTTCAAAAGTACTTGTGGTCCAATGGAACAGAAAATTGAGCGGGGTGCTCAACTAGCTACCCATGTTGCACTGAAGATCCTCGTATTGTTTTTGGACCCAAGACATCTGAGTCAACAAATTATCAAATTTTCGCTCCTGAGTCCCCTTCACCCTTCAATTGCTATGGCAATGGACTTGGGGGAGGTACTGAGGAGGGGGGGGGAGCAAGAAGCTAACTGGTGGGCAGGGCAGGGGGGTGAGTCTGTCCTGATAGTGCTTGAAAAAAATTCTCTCTTTCCCCCCCCTCCCCCCAGGCCTCATATTTAAGAATTGGCAATGGCATTCTCTCTTTATCTTTTCGCTCTTTGGTTTGCAAGTGAACACAAAATAGTAAGAGAATGAGTTTGAGGCAACAGTTGTAATTGTCATTGCTGCCAGGTTCAGCAATGTGCAGACTCTGCTACAAATGGTGTCCATAAGCCACGTAAGAGATTATTGTGTATGCAACAGATGTATTTATTTGATTCACGTTCCTCTCCTTATGCAGTGTGGAGCCTACTGGAACAAGCCTAATTAGATGCCGATAAGATTGCCTTCAGCATGGGATGCATCCTGGTTCCACTGATTAATAACCTGCTTTTCTGTGTCACAATCAACTGCTTTTTCTTCATCTAGCTGTGTCCAGCATCACCTAATTCTTGTAATGAAAGGGGGGGTTACGGCCGCCTCAGGAAAGAGTGAGGCATGATACCATGAGGGCTCCCATTGGAGCGCTACAAACTATCCATCCTAGAAGTACATTCATGGTGCAAACAATACAAATCCAGGCAATTATGATAATATTAAATCTGCAGAGCCAATTTGCAGAGTGAACTATTCTTTTCATTGTGTAGTACAAAAAGTACTGGTGAACAACGCATTACCATGTACAAGTCACTCTCCCATACTTGACAAGAACAAAAAATAATTGCTGAGGTAGTACTTGTACAAAACAGTCCTGAAATTATGCCTTGGGATATGAGTGTATTAATATATAATGGCCTAGAAATTGAGTTGCCTTAGCGCCGCTTTTGCGGCGCTAGAGGGCCTAGCGCTGCAATTGGCGCCGGCGCCGAAATTGCCTGGGGCCCTTCCGCCGCGCTAGACCGGTAGCGCTGCGCCGGCACCGATGACGTCATCGGTGTGCGCAGCGTCCCGGTTGCCATGGCGACGGGCCCCAGCGCCGAAATTCAGTTGCGGCCGCCTCGCCCGTGGCAGCCGCAACTAAGATTCTGGCAACAGAGTCTTACCTGACTTTGCGCCGGCGCATTAAAGGCCCCGCGGCGGCCGGCCGCTTTCCCGCCGGCCGCCTGGCCGCAGCTCCCTCCCCGGACTTCCCCCCCCCCCACCCCCCCCGGAACAGAAGCAAGCCCGGCACTTGTCCGAGGTGCCGGGCTCATTTTTAGAACGATTTTCGCGGGCCGCGGCCGGGTGCAGGCAGCTCCTCCTTAAGGGAAGGAGGAGGCCTGCACTTCCCGAACCTGCCGCACCGCAGCGGGCGCCGCAGCGCCAGAATAGCGCCGATATTCAGCACGTAGCGCCAGTTTTCAGGCGCAAACACCTCTCAGCAGCGCCGGCAGCCGTTTGGGCGCAGAACTATTGAATTTTGGGCCCGACCAGCGCGACTTAGCTCCGGCACTAACTTCCGGCGCTAAAGCCCTGGCTGCGCCAAAACTCAATTTCTAGGCCAATGTATTTGCCTGCACTCCTTATGGCTTTTTTTTTTAGCAGAGGTAACAATCCATTTAGAATAAATAGTTTCTACCAAAATTAATGTGTCTAGTATCCCAGGGGATAGTCTCAGGGCTCACGCAGTGTGACACTTTAATAATCATACTATGAAGCTCCCAACACTGATGCTTTATTTTGCAGGAAAACATTATTCTTTGCTTCAGGAATCAGCTTGCCAATGCACTCTGGGGGTGAATTTCCACAGGGCTCTTCCCGATCATTCACTGTAACTTTGGCAGAAGAGTCGCGGAGACCCCAGAAAAATGGCGTAAACACCATTTAAGCCACGTTTGGTGAATTTCTGCGGCTCTTCCTCGCTGAAGTTTGCAGCAGACAAGCAGGAGAGCCCCAGCGGAAATTCACCCACTATATATCTTGAGGGTAAATCTTTTTTCTTTATTCCTTCACAGGATGTGGCCTTCCCAGCGATGTCCACATCCCGTGAAGTCTGTACAGGAAACTCTCGTTTAAACGACACCTAAATATCCGGAATTTTCTATTAACCAGCAAAATTCATACTCCGAAAACACCTCAATAACCAGAAATGTTGACGAGTCCAAGTCCGAGTCTCCCGTGGTGGCCGAGTTAGTCAGTGGGGGTAGTTCTCCAAACTGCCACTACTCGGCTTCTTGGCACTGTCAGAAGTCCGAACACCTCAATAACAGGAGTCTGATTCTTTGTTTGTTAAAAATAGCCTCGATAGATAACCCTCTCCGTCATCCGGAATTTTAAATCAACCGGCACCATCCCGGTCCTGTCGGTGCTGGATACCAAAGAGTTTCCTGCACTTCAATAAGGCTCAGAACTCCAAGGAAGAGACATTTCAAACCCATACTCTAGCTATACAATATTCTGGCTCACATTGTCACGTTGAAATATTCTGAGAGAAATTTAGCACTATGCTTTAAATATTGATACAGATTTTGAGAAACAACTAAACTACATTGGAAGAGAAAAAGGATGCTGCCATAGACATAATAAAGGAGGAAGTAGTGGATATACTTGATAGGATAAAAATTGATAAAGAGGAGGTATTAGAAAGGTTAGCTGTACTTAAAGTAGATAAATCACCAGGAGTGGATGGGATGCATCCTTGGATGCTGAGGGAATTGAGGGAGGACATTGCGGAGATACTGGCTATAATCTTCCAATCCTCCTTAGATATGGGGGTGGAGCCAGAGGACTGGAGAATTGCAAATGTTACAACTTTGTTCAAAAAAAGGTGTAAAGATAAACCCAGCAAATACAGGCCAATCAGTTTGATCTCGGTAGTGAGGAAGCTTTTAGAAACAATAACCAGGGACAAAATAACAGTCACTTGGACAAGTGTGGATTAATTAAGGAAAGCCAGCATGGATTTGTTAAAGGCCAATCATGTTTAACTAACTTGATTGAGTTCTTTGATGAAGTAACAGAGAGGATTGATGAGGGCGATGCGGTTGATGTGGTGTACATGGATTTCCAAAAGACGTTTGACAAAGTGCCACATAATAGGCTCGCCAGCAAAGTTAAAGCTCATGGAATAAAAGGGACAGCGGCAGCAGGATACAGAATTGGCTCAGTGACGGGAAACAGAGAGTAGTGGTGAACGGTTGTTTTTCGGACTGGAGGAAGGTTGACAGTGGTGTTCCCCAGGGGTCGGTACTAGGACCACTGCTTTTCTTGATATATATTAATTACTTGGGTGTGGGTGTACAGGGCACAATTTCAAAATTTGCAGATGATACAAAACTTGGAAGTATAGTGAACAGTGAGGAGTAGAGTGAGAGACCTTAGGAAGACATAGACAGGCTGGTAAAATGGGCGGACACGTGGCTGGTGAAATTTAACACAGAAAACTGTGAAGCGATGCATTTTGATAGAATGAATGAGGAGAAGACATATAACCTAAAAGGTACAATCCTGAAGGCACGAACAGAGAGACCTGGGGGTATGTGTGCACAAATCGTTAATGGTGGCAGGACAGGTTGAGAAAGCAGTTAAAAAGGCTTATGGAATCCTGGGCTTCATAAATAGAGGTATAGAGTACAAAAGTGTGGAAATTATGATAAGCCTGTGTAAAACACTGGTTCGGCCCCAACTGGAGTACTGTGTCCAATCCTGGGCACCACACTTTAGGAAGGATGTGAAGGCCTTAGAGAGGATGCAGAAAATATTTAGGAGAATGATTCCAGGAATGTGTGACTTCAGTTACATTGATACTGGAGAAGCTGGGGTTGTTCTCCTTGGAGCAGAGAAGATTGAGAGGAAATTTAATAGGGGTGTTCAAAATCATGAGGGGTCTGGACAGAGTAGATAGAGGAAACTGTTCCCATTGGCAGAATAGTCGAGAACTAGAGGACACAAATTTAAGGTGATTGGCAAAAGAACCAAAGGCGACGTAAGAAAAAACTTATTTACACAGCGAGTGGTTAGGATCTGGAATGCACTGCTTGAAAGGGTTTTGGAGGCAGATTCAATCCTGGCTTTCAAAAGGGAATTGAATAAGTATCTGAAGGAAAGAAATTTGCAGGGCTACGAGGAAAGGGCAGGGGAGTGGGACTAGCTGAAGTGCTCTTGCAGAGAGCCGGCATGGGCTTGACGGGCCGAATGGCCTTCTGTGCTGTAACCATTCAATGATTCTATTCTATTCTATTGCTCCTGTTCGTTTCACAGACATGAAAAATATTCTGAGAGCAAAGCAAGGCACTCTTCATTTGTAAAAATAAAGTCTGTGCATTTCAGACAGGTTACACTAGGACGCTGATTTTTAAAAAATTTAAATTGCCCCTACTTTTCTTCCGACTCCATAATACTGAGGTCAGCAGTTTCAGAGTGCTATAATAAATCTTTCAGTTCTCTATCATAACATGGAGATCATCAAAGTGATGAACTCTCAAGGTTCAGCTCCAAATGACATGACATGTCACAAACTGATGCATTGTGACTTGAATATCAGCTGTGTGATTGGTTCAGCGGGGATTTCTCAAGCTCTGGCAATGCTAAAAAATTTATTTCAATGGAACTGTTTTATTCTAGATGTAACATTTTAAACCTTTTCTAGGCTGACCTACTGAAGGCCAGACTACAGCTTCCACTATTTTTAAATGCGAATTTGAACTTTCCATATCCACATCACCTTTCCCGTGAGTAATATCTAAACACTTTCATTGAGAATAAAAAATACTGCGTGCGTTCTGACCAAGCTAATTTTTCTTCTTTAAGTCCCAACGTAAACTGAAGCTTCTTTTAATCGTATAGACAAGAATATCTTGTGAGGGCTCCTTCAGTTTGGGAAGTTTCTTTAAATAATTTAGGTTTCTTGGGGATTTTTGTTCTGTTGAAGTGAGCTAGATCAGTGACAAAGAAGAGAATGCTCCGCCAACTCACAGCGTCAAGCACTTCCAGGTCAGGGACAGCCTGACAAGATACAGAATAAAGCTCGATCTATTCTGCTCATTAATGTACTTTAACTTCAAACTCTGAAAAACACCTGTGATACATTAGTGTAGTTTCTATACTCCCATTTCCCACACCAGCCATCAATATGGTCTGCGTCACAGGTATTGTCAATTGAATGCTAATTTGTGATGAATTTTGAGTACTTTTATGCTTCGGCTCTTCGCCACTAGGAAATGGGTTGAGCCTGCATTTGGGTAATATCTCGTTTCTTTAAACCAACAAAAATTGCCTACATGAAAATACAGTGGGGTGATTTTCAGCCCTGTTTTCGAGAGGAAATAGGGTGGGATTATGCTGAAAATGCAGATGCACAAGTTATTGCCCCATTCCCGTCCCCAACTGGGCCACCGCCACTTTGGTGAGGGCTTTGAAATTGGTGATGCAAGCTCCCACTGGAAACAGGCAGAAGCCTTATTATCCCAGGCAAATCGGGGTCCTACAATGTCAATTGGACCCTGGGGCAATTTTAAAGTACCAATGGGCGGTTCACTGCTTGACATTAAGCAGCTAGACCAGTGGTCCTTAAACAACCTGCTGCTCCTCCTGGCCCTACAAAAATAGTCCCCATCCAATGCTCAACAGTCCATAGCCCTCCTCCAAGATCGCTTACCCTTTAACCTATCTGGAATGGCTCTGTGGAGAAGCTGCCGGGTTTTACACCCCCTCTGATTGGTGAGCAGCTGAGGAGTTCACGGATGGAATTCAAATGAGGCCAGACCATGAAAATGGTTCGGACCTCCAAAGGCTTCTATCGGGCGGTTGACGAGCTCGCTCCACCCACTCCCTGCCCAAAGGAAACGGACACATCAAAATCGACCCCAATGACTTTACATTAGCAACAATCAAGTGAATTGACAATAAAGTATGCAGTAAGAAGCCACAACACAAACAATTTGAATATATTCAAAGTATGTAAGAGGACAACCCCAGTAGAGCACTGTTCAAACACAAAAAAAATGTTTCCACCTCCAGCAAAGATAGATGGATGAACTCAAAGGTACAAATGAGCAAAAATATTGGGCTGGATATTCCGATCCCTATGGGTGTGTATGAGCTGTGCACCCACCCGTAGGGACATCGGAAATGCCAGTTTCAGGCATGCACAGCGCATGCGCTGGAAACCGGCATTTCCAATCCGTCAAGAAAACTCTTGACAGATCCTCCGGCTGCCCTAGAGAAGGGCCTCTGCGGGCGGATAGTTCCGCTTTTTGGAGACCCTCCGCCCACAGAAAACCCTTGCAATTCTTACGCCTGATAAAAGCAAGCGTAAGGCCTGCTTTTACCAGGATAAGAGTTGAAAAAAAGTTTTAAAAAAAATTTCCACTGATTTATCATTTAAAAATACTTTAAAGAAAGGTAAGTTCATTTTAAGCTCCTTAAAATACTTTAATCATTTTTTTCAAAAATTTAAATTTTTGTTTAAAATAGTTAATTTATGTAATTTCAAGTCATTTTAAAAATGTGATGTTTTAAAAAAAAATTATTTGAAGTTTGACTATGTTTTGGGGGTGATCTCCATTCATATATTTGACAGGTCTTCCTGTCAAATGTATGAAGGGAGATTCCCTTCTCTGATTGGCTCCCCGTGGCCCACGTGATCCCAGGGATGCTGCAAACTACCTGCGCCTCTGGGATACGTGGGCCCTGCACACTAGCAGTTTGGAGAGGCCCAGCAGTGGAACTGTGCGCCTCCCGGGAGCCCTCAGGTAAGGGTGCAGATTTTTCCAGATTGCAGCCCTCCGCCCGTGGGAGGCCTGCGATTGGAATATCTGGGCCAATGAGAATTTTGAGTGCTGAAAAGTATGGGATTCAACAGATAACAGCTGTTGTAAAGCCCAGCAGTGTAGTTAAACATATTCCATTCCATGTTTTATAAAGGCTAAGCTGTTTCAAAAAGTGTCTTGTGTTCTTCATTCCCACGTCAAACAAGATTTGTTTTTTAAAAAAGAGCCTCCTACTAATTTCTTGATATGCTGAAGTCATGTTGCTATTGATAATAGTGCAACACTGAAGGTTTTGCAAGTTGTTCTGTTTCTTCATGGAAGGCAAACAAATCATTACCTGCTGAACCTAAACAATACAAATGTTATGAAATGCAGCTATTTGAGTCGAGACAGTCCGATGTGAAAACTTCAGCCAAAAAAAGGGCTGCTGTCAGTAACCTGTCCTCTCCATTAAAAGTGTCTGTCAAATTTTGATCCATTTTGCTCATCCCTATTGCACGGGAAATAGAACCAAAAGGCTTTGGATACATGTCTTGTATCAATTAGACTTGGGAATACATTTTGAATAAACCACATAAAAGATCATGCTCAGAGTGCAGAAGCCCATTGCTCAAAGCACTGGGGAGTCTGGATAATTCAACACATGCCACAAAACACTGAGCTGACAGACTTCTGCTTTGCGCGCTGACCAATGCATTGAAAAGAAACAAACCAAAACACAATTCTGACAATCTTCAGGATCCAGAATTCTGTATAAAATCATCAAGTCGCAGTATTTGCATCTTGAAGGTCCTTTTTAGATAATATGATACTGATAAACTAAAAATAGACAGATAAAAATACACAAGGAAGTGTGAGATTCAAGAGGGTGAATAAGGTAAAACACATGTCAAGCAATCGGAAAGAAAGAAAAAGAAAAAAAGGAAGAAAAGACAGAACGACTTGCATTTATATAGCGATGTTCACGGCCACCTCAAAGCCAATGAAGTGGAGTCACTGTTGTAATGTGGGAAATGCAGCAGCCAATTTGCACACAGCAAGGTCCCGCAAAAAGCAACGTGATAATGACCAGATAATCTGTTTTTGTTATGTTGGATTGAGGGATAAATATTGGCCAGGACACCGGGGATAACTCCCCGGCTCTTCTGTTGAAATAGTGCCATGGGACCTTTTACGTCCACCTGAGACAGCAGATGGGGCCTCGGTTTATCGTCTCATCCGAAAGACGCACCTCTGACAGTGCAGCGCTCCCTCAGCACTGCACTGGAGTTTCAGCCTAGATTTCTGTGCTCAAGTCTCTGGAGTGGGACCTTGAACCCACAACCTACTGACTCAAAGGCGAGTGTGCTACCAACTGAGCCACAGCTGACAATACACATACACAGAAACTGAGTTCTTTCAAAAAGTACTGCAATTCTGTTTCTGCCATAGACTCAGATTTCACTGTAGCTTAGGTGTATTTAAAATTCTTGCCTTCAGATTTTACTGCTATGAGAGTTTCAGTAGCAGGTCATCTGAGGCAGGAGCAGAGTCGGACGATGTTACAGAGCTGAAGTAGGCGGTCTTGGTGTTTTTAGAACACCCCTCAGAGGTGCCCAGTGTGCTTACAATCCAGAAAATGAGACAGGCGTCAGGAACACCCCTTTACACCTTCATTTTTCTTATTCATTCATGGGATGTGGGCGTCGCTGGCAAGGCCAGCATTTTTTGCCCATCCCTAATTTTCCTTAACTGAGTGGTTTGCTAGGCCACTTCAGAGGGCAGTTAAGAGTCAACCACATTGCTGTGGGTCTGAAGTCAAATATAGGCCAGACCAGGTAAGGACAGCAGATTTCCTTCCCTAAAGGAACCAGATGGGTTTTTATGATAATCCGATAGTTTCATGGTCACCATTACTGATACCCATTTTTTATTATTCCAGATTTTTTGATTAACTGAATTTAAATTCCCCAGCTGCCATGGTGGGATTTGAACTGAATGATCATTGGTCCAGGTCTCTGGATTGCTAGTCCAATAATATAACCACTATGCTACCGTACCCTCAGTTAACTGCCTCCAACGGACGATGTAGCTGCCAGACCGGGTTTGCTGAAGGTGATGCGGAAAGCAACACGAGGGAGAAACCTACTTGACCTCGTCCTCACCAATCTAACTGTCGCAGATGCATCTGTCCATGACAGTATTGGTAAGAGTGATCACTGCACAGTCCTGTCTTCACACTGAGGACACCCTCCATCGTGTTGTGTGGCACTATCACCGTGGTAAATGGGATAGATTCAGAACAGATCTAGCAGTTCAAAACTGGGCATCCATGAGTTGCTGTGGGCCATCAGCAGCAGCAGAATTGTATTCCACCACAATCTGTAAACTCATAGCCCGGCATATCCCTCACTCTACCATTACTACCAAGCCAGGGGACCAACCCTGGTTCAATGAGTGTAGAAAAGCATGCCAGGAGCAGCACCAGGTGTACCTAAAAATGAGGTGCCAACCTGGTGAAGCTACAACACAGGACTACATGCATGCTAAACAGCAGAAGCAGCAAGCTATAGACAGAGCTAAGTAATCCCACAAACAATGGATCAGATGAAAGCTCTGCAGTCCTGCCACATCCAGTCATGAATGGTGGTGGACAATTAAACAACTAACGGAAGGATAAGGCTCCATGAACATCCCCATTTTCAATGATGGCAGAGCCCAGCACATGAGTGCAAAAGACAAGGCTGAAGCATTTGCAACCACCTTCAGCCAGAAGTGCCAAGTGGATGATCCATATCGGCCTCCTCCTGAGGACCCCACCCTCACAGAAGCCAGTCTTCAGCCAATTCAATTCATTCCACGTGCTATCAAGAAATGGCTGAGCGCACTGGATACAGCAAAGGCTATGAGCCCTGACAACATCCTGGCTGCAGTGCTGAAGACTTGTGCTCCGGAACTAGCCGCGCCTCTAGCCAAGCTATTCCAGTAAAGCTACAACACTGGCATTTACCTGACAATGTGGAAAACAGCCCAGGTATGTCCTGTCCACAAAAAGCAGGACAAATCAAATCCAGCCAATTACCGCCCAACAGCCTACATTCAATCATCAGCAAAGGGATGGAAGGGGCCATTAACAATGCTATCAAGTGGCACTTACTGACCAATAACCTGCTCACCGATGCTCAGTTTGGTTTCCGCCACTAGGCTCCAGACCTCATTACAGACTTGGTCCAAACATGGATAAAAGAACTGAATTCCAGAGGTGTGCTGAGAGTGACTGCCCTTGACATCAACGAAGCATTTGACTGTGTGTGGGATCAAGGAGCCCTAGTAAAATTGAATTCAATGGGAATCAGGGGGAAAACGTTCCACTGCTGGAGTCATCCCTAGCACAAAGGAAGATGGTTCTGGTGGTTGAAGGTCAATCATCACAGCCCCCAGACATCACTGCAGGAGTTCCTCAGGGCAGTGTCCTCGACTCAACCATCTTCAACTGCTACATTAATGACCTTTCCTCAATCATAAGGTCAGAAGTGGGGATGTTCACTGATGATTGCATAGTGTTCAGCTTAATTACCAACTTCTCAGATAATGAAGCAGTCCATGCCCGCATGCACAAGACCTGGACAATATTCAGGCTTGGGCTGATAAGTGGCAAGCAACATTCACGTCACACAAGTGCCAGGCAAAGACTATATCCAACAAGCAAGAGTCTAACCACTGTCCCTTGACATTCAATGGCATCACCATCGCTGAATCCTCCAACATCAACATCCTGGGGGTCACCATTGACCAGAAACTTAGCTGGACTAGCCACATAAATACTGTGGCAACAAGAGCAGGTCAGAGGCTAGGTATTCTGTGGCAAGTGTCTCACCTCCTGACTCCCCAAAACCTTTCCACCATCTGCAAGGCACAAGCCAGGAGTGTGATGGAATACTCTCCACTTGCCTGGATGAGTGCAGCTCCAACAACACTCAAGAAGTTCAACACCATCCAGGACAAAGCAGCCCGCTCGATTGGCACCCCATCCACCACCTTAAACATTCATTCCCTCCACCACCGGTGTACTGTGGCTGTAGTGTGTACCATCTACAAGATGTACTGCAGCAATTCGCCAAGGCTTCTTCGACAGCACCTCCCAAACCCGCGACCTCTACCACCTAGAAGAACAAGGGCAGCAGGCGCATGGGAACACCACCACCTCCAAGTTCCCCTCCAAGTTACACACCATCCTGACTTGTAAATATATCGCCATTCCTTCATCACTGGGTCAAAGTCCTGGAACTCCCTCCCTAACAGTACTGTGGTAGTACCTTCACCACACGGACTGCAGCAATTCAAGAAGGTGGCTCACCACCACCACCTTATCCAGGGAAATTAGGGATGGGCAATAAATGCTGAATTATAAAAAACTACGGACGTTAAATATGTGATCATTTATTTTTAAAAAGTTAACCTAAAAAATAAATATATTCCAAATATAAGATAATTAAAATATAACTGCATTCACTATTTCTTTCCAGCCTGCCACCTGCGCACATTGAGGTCTCGGAGCGGTTCAGTGAAACAACACCTGTCGCCCTGGTTACTGCGGAAGACTTTTCGTCAACTTTCTCCAATCAATAACCAGCTCACGCAGTGTGTTGTTCCAAAGTGTGACGCTGCTCAGTCCCTGGGAACCAACTACATGTGTCTCCGTGGAAAAGGTACTGACAGAATCCCAAGACAATGCTCACCGCGTTCCAGGGCTCCGTATCTTAGCAAACACCGTTCCAATTCGGTTCGGCTCTGTGAGGTCAGAAATTACTCTTCCTGTGAGGATTCCTGGGTCATTCTCTATGATAGCCTAAAAGGGAATGGTCCCCCCACCCCTTTCCAGCTCGCTGCTCCTCCATTCACGGGCTCAGATGCACTTTTTCCTGCTTGCGTTTTGGTCGTTGGGTATTGGGCCCCGCTCTAGCACTCCAGCTCACTGTGCACAGCCTGTGAATTTCAGTGCACGAGACCTCACAGATTGCTGTGTGGCTGTGCACCCACGCACCTTAGAGGGAGTATTGCCTCCCACACCCTCCAGAAAGCCCTGCAAGGCCTGGCGCAAAGTAAATATGGCAGAAACCCACCCCTTTCTCCTGAACTTTGCACTTGGGGAATGGTGCATTCCCTAGGTCAAGGGGCAAGAAAATTGTCTCTTTATGTTCAAGTTTGAAGGAGTTATTTATCGTCTACCTAGCTTTTCTTGGTCTCTTAAGTTGCACACCTTGCTTTCTCTATTGTGAAAAATAACTTCCTATTTCATATTTTCTTAAAAATGCCATTCCCTTCAATTGCCCATTATTTCAATTGGTAGTTGTGCCTGACTGCCCAGCAGAAGATTGCACGGTCACTTTGGAGTGATGCTTGCCAGTCAAACTGAATTGAGTTTCATTTGTTTTAGACTGGGCTCCAAGAGCTAGAATAATGTTGGGATGGTGAAAATTGCCAGCCAATTGCAAAGCAGACAAGGAGAAGCTTAGGTCCCATTATGGTTTCACAGCTGGAAGACAACGTACAAGACAGTGTGCAAAAAGATGAAAAATAGAAAAACATAGCCAGTATTCACTTTTGGCAATATCTGCTGAACAAATGTACATTTTGCTGCACAATTACTTTTAGAAGTAGTGAACAACTGCTGAAAGGTATTCTGCTCTTTGCTGCAATCATTCCATGGATTAAAACTGATGCCTATTTGTAGGAATATAGTACAAACTAATATTAAGCTATTAAAATGTCTTGATCTCAGCATATTTTAATCTTCCATCTTTAATTAAATGAGGTGATTCTACATCAGTTTACAAAAGTTTGACAATGAACTGTGAATCTTACCACTCCTGATAAATACTCTGAAACTATTCCATTGTTCTTCTATCTTTTATATCTTGAATTTATTAATTTCAACGTCAGACCCCCTTTTATTATAATTCTTCATATGTATATCATGATATTCATAAGACCAAATTCAATCAAATAAAATTGTGATATTTCACTACAAGACATATGTGTTTCACCATCACAACATGCTAATTTGTAATCCGTGACAAGCAATAATATTGGCCCGGATTTTGGGGTCAGTGGTGAATGCCAGCCATTCATTGCACTAACACTAGCCCACAGACTTTCTATGGGCTTTTGCACTAGAACCTGCTGTGATTAAAAATCCATTTCCAGGGGATCTGGGATCTGTGTGAACAGGGCAAGCAACTGCGTAGCTCCTTAACCAATCAGACTGAAGAATCCTTACTGTGGCCCCGATTTTAACTCCAGGTGGATTCCCCTGCTCAGGCCTGAGTTAAAATTATAGTCGGGTCCCAATGATATCATCGGGACATAACATGCATATGTAAGGAAGGATCCTGTTGGCTCCGGGTGTCTGTCTTTGCTGGCAGCTCAGGAGAGCAGGTTAAAATTGCATGTTGCAATCATGGTGACTTTTGGGCAGGTGTGAATCAGGGCGATTTTAACTGCCCAGCCACAGGTTTATGCTGAGCAAGTAGGGTTAAAATTGTCCCCACAGAGTCTGAACCAGGAAGTGTCAGAGTATTTAATTCAATGTCAAATCAGTACGGAAAGCAAAATAAAGAGAGGGAAAGAAAGATGGGAGTAGGAGAGAAAGATAAAAGAGACAGAAAGAAAATTTACATTTTTTAATTTTTTTAAATCTCCATGAACAATTAAAATCTGAAGGAATGAGACTCCACGCGCTTGTAAAAGTTAATTTTTGGTGCCAGAGAGGTTGTTTGGCAGTAATTAAGACGTGTCACACAGTTAAAAATTCACTTACACTAGAATGGACAAGCCGTAAATTTTTCTGGTGTGTTTACACCCTTCCATGTGTTTAATTTACACCCTTCCATGTGTTTAAATGCCGAATGTCTTGGCCAGATATTGTTATAGCGAAGCTTCTGGAGGAGCAGGGCAACTTGGACAGCAACTTCCTGATTTCCACATTTAACTGAGCAAGTGCGGACTCTGGAAGTCATCCGATTTACTCTTTGATAATGGTGAGCACTGATAGCCTCACCGTTATTTTTACCACAAAATCCTGGCCAATGTACTTACAAACAACATAAATTAAATTTTCAATATACAATGTTTGTAAGGTTATGTATCACGGGGAAAGTGTTTCTAATGTTATTCTAAAAAATCTTGTTTTCCGAACATAACTCTACAAAATATTTTTTTGATATATTTATCATTATTATGCCGATAATGAATAAACTAGATTGCCAAAAGTACCAAACATGGGAGAAGAACTGCTCCGGTCATTTTATGTGGTGAAATCAGAAACACATTCTCTTTGAATGAATTTAGACTAAATTACAAAAGGATTCCTTTCAATATTTTTTCTAAGGAAGCAAAGATGGTGTGTAAATGGCAGTGCTCAGTGATAGAAAATTTCCAATAGTTTACCAAAATAAAAGCAGGATTTGATTGGTGCCAGTGTAACACATGAGCAGTTCTTCACCCCCTCCCAATTTTCATATAAAGCTGCAATCCATTGTCCAGCCTACAAGAGCTAAAACACTGTTATTTGGCTAAGAATTGACATAAGTCAGCAGAGTGCCGGCCTGAGGCTTTGGCTTTTGGCTTTGGTCCCCATTTAAATGCTGCCGGTGAGCTGCAGGCAGCATATGGGCACTCTGCTGCAGCTCACTGGTAAGGGAGGGCTGGAAATTGGCCATCACTCACATGGAGCCGCTCGGATCTGGGGGGAGCGGGCGAGGCAATCTCGGTGAGTGGGTGGGTGGGGGAGAGCTTGAAAGAACCGGCAGCGGGCCAAATTCTTGTAGCCTGAGGAGGAACATTGTAGGACATCGATTTGCATATTTAAGCAGTCTTGTGTCTGTTTTAGATGGCCGGGCCACTCGCCCATTTACAGGCCCACACGAATATCACATCAGACGGGCCTTGGGCATCAAAAGGGTGGCCGAGGTACCTCGCCAATTTTGAACTGCTGGCCGCCTGTTTTTTAGGCATAAAATGGAGTTAAATTTCTCCCCCTTTATGTCTACATTTTTCATTTTGCTATCCATAAATTCCCTAAGAACTTACTTGGATAGTCTGTAATATGGAAGTCTAATTGAATCACATATGTAACACGTATAAAATCAATAAACAGTGCAATCTTATTGAAAAGTTGAATACACGGTATTCAGGATAATAGATTTTAATGTAAAAATGTAATGTGTAATATGTGCACTTAATATATCAATCAATATTTTATTACAGGACAGAATACCATACTTGATGACATAATTTTTTCAGCCATCAGGAAGGCATCAGTACAACTGAAAGTTGCTATATACACAATACAGGTACACACTCTGACATGCCATAAATATGTATTTTCGAGAAGCTGAAGGCAGCTGCTGAACCATTTCAGAGCAAGATATGAAAGAAAGAAAAATGAAAACAGTTCAGATCGCAATGCTCTTATCTCATTCAGCCCATCCACCTTCTTCTATCACCTAAATCTTGTTTCTGAACCAGATTTGACTATTAAAATGTCTTTTTTTGTATATCAACCCAAGCCCACAGCCGTACATTCTAATAAATCAGAAACGCTGAAACCTTAAACTGAATTAGTATTCATCGTTTTTAGTCTTCATCTATTCAATATTGAGCTGTGAAAGGCCAAAAAAGTGTGGAGTTCAGCCTCAATGCGAATATTTGGGACTTAAGTATTGAACTTTTCATTTATCTATTTTAGTGTATTATGAATTTTAATTTATTTTCATTTGCTTCATTTTAGCTGCTCAATACTATGAGCCGGTTTGAGGGGGTAATATGTAATTAATTGGTTACAAAAGAAATGTGATCTGCTGGTCTCTGATTGGCAGCCTTTCCCGTACCAGTTGGACTATTGTGTAAATTGCAACAGTATAAATTGGGAGTGAGTAATGAGAGCTCGATGTCAAGCTGCCAGTGGAGTGTAAAATGTCAGGATAGTACGCAGTTCAGTCACAGCGAGAGTTCAGCCTTGAGGTGTCACTGCACAGGATTTGTGTGAGATGAGTAGGAGGTTTGATTTGTGTTGGAGTTTGGTTCCAGTGAAAGTTCAGGCTAACACTATTTACGGTTTACGAGTTAGAAACATAGGAAACCCTCATGATGTGTGCGGTGTGCGACTTATATTGTTTGCTGATCCCCTAATGCCTCAAATTTAAAATTCTCAAATTTGTGTTTAAATCCCTTTATGGTCTCACTCCGCCCTCTTTCTGTGTTCTGCTCCAGCCAACAACGACCCCCCGCCCATTCTCCTAAACACTCTGGCCCCGATATTAATATGAAGGCGGCTTCTGAGTGGGGCAAGGTGGGGGCGTGGGGTGGAATTGCATGGGGGAACCCCAGATGTCAACTGAGTTGGTTGGAATTTGCAAACGCAACTGAATTGTAACAGTTCATTTCGACTTCCAGGATTTGTGACTCCAAGCTGTGCAACAGGTGTGGTGCGCACCCGCATGACGCAATCTCAATTATATTTAAAGGGACAGTGCACAAATGGAAATTGGAAATTGGAGGTGTTCAGGATGGATGGTGGACATAGAGCAAGGGCAGCACCCAGATTTAACGATGCCTCGCTGAAATTACTACTGGGTGCTGTCAGGAGCAGAATGGACATACTTTTCCCCAACAGTGGGAGGAAGAAACCTGCTGCTCTCATCAAGAAGGCGTGGTTGGAGGTAGCTGAGGAGGTGAGCAGCAGGAGCGTTGTGCCCAGGTCATGGATGCAGTGCAGAAAGCGGTTTAATGACCTAACCAGATCAGGAAAAGTGAGTACATTTGCTGATTCAACTACATCCTGTGGTTTAAGCCCGCCCCCTTTCACTCTGTCTTGCTAAGCTTTCTCCATCACATCGCTCCTCACACCCACTCAACTCTCAACCATCACTTTCTGCGCACTTCATCCCCTTTCACATTTATCCATCCACAGTTGCAACTGACCCTAATCCTTATGCAATGTGATGCTCTGTCTCATAGCCATCCCTACTGAATGCGCTGCATCCATCTGGTGAACAGCTCACCTTCAGTGGTCTATTTTTTGACCCCTTGTAGGGGAAGAGAGCACAAAATGCAAGGGAGAGGGATAGGACTGGAGCTGGGCTGCCACAAACAGTCCAACTCACTGATACACAGGAGGATGCCCTGGAGATAAGTGGCACATCTGGGCATCTCTTAATCAGAAATGGAGACAGGGAGCTTGTAGATAGCTAGTGACAGGATTACAAATATCTCTGACACACACATGCTGACTTCATTTCATCAATGACTGAACTATGAAAAGACTGAGTACGGTGAATGCTAAGATTGTGACTTTGCCACGACTAAATCATATCCCTTCTTTTGTCTTCCAGGGCCTTCACACATACAGCAAGTGTCGCAGGATATCCATGAGGACGATTCCTCAGAGCACCTCATTCTTTCTGGTGGCATACAGTCATAATACTCACAGTTTGGTGGGGCCACTTAGACAGTTAGTTGGGCTTTCACCTGGTGATTCACACCTTAAAAGTTAGCACGAGCAGACACTGGAGGCAGGGACAGCTATGGAGAGTTTTTGTTGGAAGGCGCAATCCTCTCTAAACTTTGCTCAGCTGGACACAGAGGCTGAAAAGGAGAATGCTAGAGGTGCATCAGCAACTTCACCAGGTACTGAAAGACGTGCCACGCACGCTCTCCACAATAGCGGAGAGGATGGAATAGTCCAAATCGATGACTAGTGGATTGGTGGTGCACGGAATTGTGAGAAAGTCTGCCATGGAGAGAGGCCGCCTTAAGCTTCAAGCAAGATTCTCAAATGAGCACATGCAGACCATGACCACGGTTGTGCAGACTTTTGATGCCAACTTGTCTGTCGCCTTAAACAGGATGACAGATACTTTATCCATAGCCTTACAACACGTCACTGATCTCCTCCAATCTGGTCTGCAGCAGAGTGGTAGGAGTGATGTGGTGCTGGCCCATGATAGGGATGATGGGAAAAGGGGCCATGGAAGTGGGAACTCCACTCAAAATGCTTCCAGTTCGCACCCATTGCCCCCCAACCCCCGCCCCGTCCTCAATCTGTACCCGACATGCTTGCTCATCTCCCGATGGCCGAGTCTGCCCCTGCTCAAGTGCAGGTGGAGCAGTCTTTGGCAGGACCCTCAGGGACTCCAAAACGTAGAGGGCATAGGCCAAAGGCATCTCAGCAGTCAGGGAAGGGATCTGAGCAGCCTGCCTCTACCTCTGCGGAAGCCACACAGGATGCACCATGTAGAAGCAGTAGGAAGCGTAAACTGAAGAAATTGCAATTCAAGAAGAGTAGGCACATGGTTGTTTGATGAAAAATTATGTTGTTAAGTTTCCTTTTTTTATAATACCACATAAAATTTAAAGATATGCACCACTTCCACATCTTGCCCATTACTGCATCCCGAGTACCAACTCACCCTTTCATTTGCTAAATGATGAAGGTCAATACATGGCGGGACCCATTCAAATGATGTGCAATGGGTGGATGAATGCTTGAAGGACTGTTTAGTGCAAAGTGGGGTATGGATGGGGGTGGAGGGGCGGGGGATGGCGATGGTCCTGGTGGTAGGAACAGCCCGCAGGATTTAATTTGTTATGTTTCACACTAGGTGAACCATCGTGACATTAAGGCATCCCAGGCAGCAATGTAAACAACTGCTTTGGTGATCAGTGCCCTGATATACCTATCAATTCGTCCAATGAAAAGCGACGAGTTAGGAAAGTAACTATAGGTTTTTATTGACTAAATAACAGAGCCCACCCTCATGGGTGATCGGATCCAACAAGGAGGAATACCAGCCAGTCGACTACCTTTATACCTGGGCAGGTAGGTGGAGCCATGGGCGGAGTCAGTGGTGGTCAGCCCAGGTATAACAGCGTGACAAGAGGCGACCTCATATAGTGATACAACAGTGAGAACAGTGAGAACAATATAACAGTGATAACTATAGTGTAACGATAGTGAACGATAAAAGTGGTTTACCACATTCACCCCTTCTTTAGATTTGAGTCCGGCGGGGTGAAGTGTACTACCAGTTCTGGTATGTCAGTTTGTCCGGAGGCCTCGTAAGCCTCTCCGATCGTCGCAGCGGCGGTGTTGCATTATCCGGTGTTAATGCTGGTGTCTGCGTGGTCGGCGAAGGCTCGTGGGGTTCCGGCGAAGGCTCGTGGGGTTCCGGCATGCCGTCTACCTGGGCTGGGATTGGGGGGTGGTGGGGGGGGGTAAAGGTGGTGCCTCCGGAGTGCCCGAGGGTGCGAGGTCTCGTAAGGAGACTGTGTCCTCCCGCCCGTCTGGGTATGCCACATAGGCGTACTGGGGGTTGGCGTGCAGGAGGTTCACCCTCTCTACCAGGGGGTCCGTTTTATGGGCCCTCACGTGCTTTCGCAGCAAGACGGGCCCCGGAGAGGTCAGCCAGGTTGGTAGAGTGGTTCCCGTAGTCGACCTCCTGGGGAAAACAAACATTCGTTCATGGGGGGTGGCGTTAACGGCAGTGCAAAGTAGTGACCGGATGGAATGCAGCGCTGTCGGGAGGACTTCCTGCCAGCGGGAGGTTGGGAGGCCCTTAGACTTTAGGGCTAAGAGGACGGCCTTCCATACCGTCGCGTTCTCTCTTTCCACCTGGCCGTTCCCTCGGGGGTTGTAGCTGGTGGTCCTGCTTGCAGCAATACCTCTCGCTAGCAGGAACTGATGGAGTTCCTCGCTCATGAAGGAGGAGCCCCGGTCACTATGTATATAGTTTGGGAACCCAAACAAGGCGAAGAGGTCATTCAGGCATTTGATGACCGTGGTACTGGTCATGTCTGGGCAGGGGAAGGCAAAGGGGAAACGGGTGTACTCATCAACGATGTTGAGGAAGTACACATTACGGTCAGAGGACGGGAGGGGCCCCTTAAAGTCGATGCTCAGGCGCTCAAAGGGGCGGGTGGCCTTGATCAGGCTTGCTCTGTCCGGCCTAAAGAAGTGCGGTTTGCACTCGGCACAGGTCTGGCAGTTCCTGGTCATGGTCCTGACCTCCTCGATGGAGTATGGCAGGTTGCGGGCCTTAATGAAGTGGTAAAGTCTGGTGACCCCGGGGTGGCAGAGGTCGTTGTGGAGGGTCTGAAGTCTATCACTTTGCGCGCTGGCGCATGTAATTCGTGACAAAGCATCAGGGGGATCGTTCAGCTTACCTGGCCGGTACAAGATATCATAATCATAGGTGGATAGTTCGATTCTCCACCTCAATATCTTGTCATTCTTGATTTTGCCCCTCAGCTTGTTATTAAACATAAAAGCGACCGAACGCTGGTCGGTGAGGAGGGTAAATCGTTTGCCTGCCAGGTAATGCCTCCAGCGTCGTACCGCCTCCACAATCGCTTGGGCCTCCTTCTCGACCGATGAGTGTTGGATCTCAGGGCCCTGTAGGGTCCTTGAGAAGAAGGCCACCGGTCTCCCCTCCTGGTTAAGGGTAGCGGCTAGGGCGAAGTCGGATGCATCGCTCTCCACTTGGAAGGGGATGGACTCGTCCACAGCGTGCATTGTGGCCTTGGCGATGTCTCCCTTAATGAGGGAGAAGGCTGCGCACGCTTCCTCCGTAAGGGGGAAGGATGTGGACTTCATGAGGGGTCTGGCTTTGTCTGCATAATTGGGCACCCATTGGGCATAGTAGGCGAAGAGCCCCAGGGTTCTCTTCAGAGCCTTTGGACAGTGGGGGAGGGGTAGCTCCATGAGGGGACGCATTCTTTCGGGGTCGGGGCCGATGACTCCGTTCTCTACTACACAGCCGAGGATGGCAAGGCGCGAGGTGTTAAACACACATTTCTCCTTATTGTAGGTGAGGTTCAGCCGTTGGGCCGTACGGAGGAATCTCTCCAGATTAACGTCATGGTCCTGCCGGTCGCGGCCGCAGATGGTGACGTTATCTAGGTAGGGGAACGTGGCATGCAGCCCGTTCTGGTCAACCATCCGGTCCATCTCCCTTTGGAAGACCGAAACCCCGTTGGTGACGCCGAAGGGAACCCTAAGGAAGTGGTAGAGGCGGCCGTTCGCCTCGAAGGCTGTATACTGGCGGTCCTCAGGGCGGATAGGGAGTTGGTGGTAGGCCGACTTAAGGTCGATGGTCGAGAATACTCGGTATTGTGCAATCTGATTGACCATGTCAGATATGCGGGGAAGGGGGTATGCGTCCAGCTGGGTGTACCTGTTTATGGTCTGGCTGTAGTCGATGACCAGGCGATTTTTATCGCCGGTCTTAACGACCACGACCTGGGCACGCCAGGGGCTGCTGCTCCCCTCGATAATGCCCTCTTTCAGGAGGCGCCGCACCTCATAGCTAATGAAGGCTCTGTCCCCGGCGCTGTACCGCCTGCTCTTGGTAGCGACGGGTTTGCAGTCGGGGGTTAGGTTAGCGAACAGGGAAGGTGGCGGGACCTTGAGGGTGGATAGGCTGCAGGTGTTACGCGGTGGGCGGTTTAACATCCGCTGGTTGTCGACTGTGAGTGGGGGGAGGGGTCCACCGTATGCTAGGGTGACACTTTGAAGGTGGGATTGGAAGTCCAGCCCTAGTAGGACGGCAGCACAGAGCTGGGGGAGGACGAGGAGTTTAAAGTTTTTATACTCCGTACCCTTAACCGACAGGGTCACAGCACAGTAGCCGCTGATGTCCG
Organism: Somniosus microcephalus; assembly: GCF_052327205.1. Taxonomy (NCBI): domain Eukaryota; kingdom Metazoa; phylum Chordata; class Chondrichthyes; order Squaliformes; family Somniosidae; genus Somniosus; species Somniosus microcephalus. Next base: position 84,890,796 of record NC_140988.1, read on the forward strand.
TGGCGTGGGACCTCGATGCCATCGAGATTCGGTTGCGCGTTGGCAGGACAGGGAGGGAGTAGTGGCTCACCGTGTCTGGGTGGATGAAGCTCTCCGTGCTTCCGCTGTCGAACAGGCAGGTCGTGGCGTGGCCGTTTACTTTGATGTCCATCATCGACTTGGACAGGTGATGCGGGCGGGCTTGATCCAGAGTGACGGAGGCTAGTGTGTAGTTGAGCGAGTCGTTGTCGTCTGCGGGTGAGGCGGTCGTCGGGTCCGGAGGCACGGTGGCAGTCGAGCGTGGTGGGTAAAATGGCGTCTCCCACGAGGTTGGACAAAATGGCTACCCCCATAACTCACATGAGGCACTATTGGTGTCGGTTGCCTTGATCAAAGATGGCCGCCCCCATGACTCACGTGTGGGGATGCTGGCCTCTGTTGCCTTGAAGGAAGATGGCCGCCCCCACAGTTCGCATGAGGCACTGCTGGCCTCTGAAGATCCACTCCTGCAGGCCTTAGCAAAATGGCCTTTCTTCCTGCAGGTTGAGCAGGTGGAGTTCCTAGCTGGGCAGCGCGGCCTCGGGTGTTTCTCCTGGCCGCAGAAAAAGCAGCCGCGGGGGTCCGATGTCGGAGCCGGTACCGGGGGTGGCGGTCCCGATCGGGTCCGGGACGCCGACGCTGAGGTAGGTCCCGGGGGCGGCGCGGTGAAGGGTATTGTGGTAGGGGTCGGGCCCGAGTCCCAGGGTCGCGAACAGTACCTGGAAAACGCCTCCTGGTCCCGATGGGCCACCTCCAGGGAGAGAGCGAGGGCTGCAGCTTTGTCCAGGTCGAGGTCCCTTGCTTCCAGTAATCGCTGCCGTGAGTAGTCGGACCGTAGGCCTTTCACGAAGGCATCGCGGACGTTGTCTTCCGTATTTTCTGCCGCCGTTACTGCTTTAAAGTTACAGTCTCTGCCGAGTGCTTGTAGCACCCGTAAAAATTCCTCCACCGGCTCCCCTGGCAGTTGCGGGCGGGACCTTAGGAGGTGCCTGGTATACATGGGGTTTACCGGGGTTTGGTACTGTCTTTTCAGCCGGTTGATGGCGTCCTCGTATGTTTTAAGGTCCCGGATGAGCGCGAATACTTTAGGGCTCAGTTGGGCGTTCAGGACTCTTAGCTTGGATCTCTGAGGCATGCTGGACTCTTCCAGGTAGGCTTCAAAGCAGCCCAGCCAGTGATCGAAGTCGAGGGCTGAGTTCGCTGCCCGTGGATTTAGATCCAGGTACGGTGGTCTGAGGGCTCGCAGCCAAGCCGGCTGCTGTGACTGTTGTGGCTCGGCGTCTGAAGGCTGCTGTGGCTGTTGTGGCTGGGCGTCTGGCTGGTCAAACATCTTAAAATTTAGTCAATAAAATTGATATACCTATCAATTCGTCCAATGAAAAGCGACGAGTTAGGAAAGTAACTATAGGTTTTTATTGACTAAATAACAGAGCCCACCCTCATGGGTGATCGGATCCAACAAGGAGGAATACCAGCCAGTCGACTACCTTTATACCTGGGCAGGTAGGTGGAGCCATGGGCGGAGTCAGTGGTGGTCAGCCCAGGTATAACAGCGTGACAAGAGGCGACCTCGTATAGTGATACAACAGTGAGAACAGTGAGAACAATATAACAGTGATAACTATAGTGTAACGATAGTGAACGATAAAAGTGGTTTACCACATGCCCCATCTTCATTCTCCTCCTCGTTCTCTCATCCAAAGTTGATTGATGAGCCCCTTCATCCTCCTCCACCTGAAATCCACTCTGCTGCACAATAGTGTGTAGGATGCAGCACCACTATTGATCTAGAGACCCTGGCTAGCGAGTACTGAAGGGAGCCTCCAGACTTATCTAGGCATCTGAAGCACATCTTCAACATTCTGATGCCTTGCTCTATGCCACACCTGGTGGTCATAAGGCTCTCATTGGAGCGCTCCTGCGCCTCACTGGTGGGGTTCCTCACAAGTGTCATGAGCCAGGTTTGAAGGGGGTATCCCTTGTATACTATGAGCCAGCTCTTAAGTCTGCTTCCTGGAATGAAAAGGCCTGGAATATTGATTCTTGTGGTTGCACACCAGCTGCGCATTGGTAGATGAATATCCCCTGTGGTTTATAAAACTCCCTAGTTGCTGTGGTGGTGCTTGGATTGCCACGTGTGTGCAGTTGATGGCACCCTGTACGTGTGGGAATCCAGCCAGAGAGGCGAATCTGAGTGTGTCACTCCTGTGCAACTCTTTCCTGTGCATGTGGTGATCCCACCACAGCACGTCATTGCTTCCGTGGATGGCGATGGTCTTCCTCTATTGATGTGCTGTCAAACACATTTAAGGCACCTGATCTTGTCAACTTGAAATCCTCAAATGTTGATAATAGCTACATCCGCACAAGCATTCTCTGCCAAACATTTGCCAGAAGGAACTGAGACACCAGCTGCAATAAATGAGCTTTTATTCAGATGCGACAATGACACGTTTAAATAGCCACCTGAACTGCTGCTCAATCCATTTCCCTGGTCAGTTTCCCGAGCCCCGGGAAACCCGTGCTGCACACATTAAATTTGTAGCTGAGTTAAAAACAATATAAAAGGAGCTAATTAACATCTCCTAAGGACGTTAATTGAGCCAATAAGTACCCGACCACATCCAATTATGAAATCCCTGTTAAACCTGGTTTGCGCTCCTGCTCTAAAAATCACAAATTTTCACCCCTCACCCACTCCCAACCCACCCATTCTTGGGGGGTTAAAATTCCCCCCTCTGTTCCTCTGACTCTGACCAACTGTTCCATATAGTTCTGATGCCTTGTGCATCACGACCAAGACAGTACCTACTCACTAGGTGCCATGTAATCTCCTGGGATAGATGAAAAATTAGATAAGAAACCCAAGGCAAATTAGGGGGAAAGAATCTGGTAAATATCTCTACGATTCCCATAGACGATCATACCTAGTCGAAAAGACCACAGTGACCATGGCTTATATTACTTGGTACCTACCTCTAGTATGACATGATCTCCACCCCAGCCGGGAACTGACCAGCTCTCTCTTGAAGGTGTACAGTGAATCACAGCACAACTCACTGTATAAGCTAGCAACTTATTCCATAGGTCGACTATTCTCTGGGGAAAGAAGATCGCTTGACATCTAATCTATTAATGCTCGTGTGTAATTGATCTAGGTGACCCCCCCGGTCCTCCCCAACCTATCTAATTGATTGGCAATGAAATGCAGATAATAAAGTGAATGTTGGATCCGCAGCAAAATGGTGTATTTTTCACAAATTTCAGATTCTGGATCAGGTATTTTTTTAATAAACATAGCATAATTGCTCTCCCATTTCAATAAATTAGAGTTAATGCCCTTCGAGCATCAAGTGCTGTCCTTGCTGTTTATGACTGGAGCGAAATGCTTTGAGTATGTCACAGCATTCCTGCAATTTCCCAGCCAGCTATAACTCATTAATCATTGATTTACCTCAGATTAATCCACACCCAATTACACATTTTCTTATTATAGAAAGGATTGGAAATACCGAATCAAATACAGATATTGGGACGTAAAATCATTAGCGGCCCAAACTGGTTTTTCAATGTTAGATCTTTAGGAGCCAATTTTAAGGATCCCAGCCTGGCATTAATTTGGCGGAAGTGGCTTGAAAATAGCACTGAGTCACTTACTGCCCCGTTGCTCTGTCACTCCAGCCGTCCATCTCAGGACCTTATCCATGATGGTGGCAGCCGGAGTTCCGGCTTATTTCAAAGCGGGGTTCTATGAAGTACATTTGTACCAGGCACTGAGCGGCCTAACTGGTGGACCTTAAGGAAACTGCTGGATGCCACTCAGAAAATGGCACAGAAATTTTTACATTTTTTGGGTGGGGCAAGGAGGAATTGGAATGTGGCTCCTGGGCCAAGGAGGAATTGGAATGTGGCTCCTGGGCCAAGGAGGAATTGGAATGCTCTTCCTGGGCCAAGGAGGAATTGGAATGCTCTTCCTGGGCCAAGGAGGAATTGGAAAAGCTCCTCCTGGTCCAAGGAGGAATTGGAATGTTCCTTCTGGGCCTACAAAAATATTTTGGCCTGCTGCCAGCCTGTGCAAGACCCTCCCAGAGATCACCTTCTCAGGCTCTGACCATCGGCCAGCTCAACGTGGAAGCTGGCCGTCAACCCGCACTCCCACGACCGGCAAGCTGCAGTGGGAGGCTTGCATGGTGTCTGCAGCTCGCCGGCTGCATGTGAATGGGTGAGTGGTGAGCGCATTTCCCCCCAACACCTGCTCATCATGTACCTCAAGTTAAAACTGCCCGTACAGCTTCCCTCTCACCTCTAGTGTGGGTCCTCCTCCCTTTGTATGTCAAGTATCACTCGTAATTAAAAGTTCTACCTTCCACAATATTGAAAATTGCCTCAGTATTAGAGCACATTGTCCTGAAATAGTACTGCTTCATCTACCATAAAAACTATTTTTTAAGGAATTGGGGGCTAAAAATTGAGTAGCGCCCTAACTTTGCCGGAGTGCTACTTTTAGTGCCCCGGGAATATTAGCACCCCTGCGACAGAAATTGAGTGGTTGTGCCCCAAGAGGGAAGCGGGGCACTACTGGAAGCGAATATCGCGGCACGTCATACTGCGGTATTGCAGGCCTTCTTCCCCTTCTTAAAGGGGAGGGGCCTTGCGCAGTGCGGCCCGGGGCCCAGCTGGGCCCCCAGGGATCGGGAGTGCTGGCAAAAGATCCCGGCACTCAAGAGAAGTGCCGGGCTCATGGAGCGCAGCCGGCACTCCGTGGGGGATCGGGTAAGGATGCCGGGGACGGGAGTGGAGGCAGGTGTTGGCAGGCGGCCACCCCGCACCTCGTCTTTAAATAGCGCCGCCCTGACCACAGGTAGGCCCCCCCATACCCCGTCGGACATAGCATCCGGCGGTAAGTCAGGGGGCGCTCCCGAAGATCGCGGCCGGGGCGCGAGCGGGGCACTGCGCACGACGATGACATCATTGCCGGCGGCGCAGCACCGCGGGGCGTTACCGGTTACCGCTGCTGCTAAACTCCCGCTGAATTTCGTGAGAAGCGTAGGCGGTGCCGCGCCCGGGCGCTAATTGCTTTGCGCCCCGTTAGCGCCTTCTTAGGGCGCTAATGGGAGATGCAAAGCAATCAAATATTTCCCCCTGGATTTCTTGGTTAAAAAAAAACTGACTCTTCAATGTGTTACTTAATGCATTGGTAGAACAAATGATTCTCAACATTGTGAGCTCCTATACAGTCAAAGCATGGGGGTGGAGGGGCGGAGGAGGGGCAGGGGGATGGCTGCTAAATGGAGGCCCAGTGATCCCTCATGACATGTGAGGGAAAGAGAAGTTACTCACCCAGGCAGCTCTGATGTATTTGGGTGCTGCAGTGAAGATGCTGGTAGAACACCCCTCAGGTGCACTTCATTGCATCTGGGAATGCTGGATGAAAAATCGAGCAACCTCCCTCATGGGCATGCAACCCTCCCTGTCTGATCTGCCTATGTGTGTCTCCAAGTAATCCAATGCATGCAAGCCAGAGAAGAGGAAAATCTGCCCTTGTGCTTTGTTTTTTGGCAAAGCTATTAGCTACCCTCTGGTCGGTCACATACAGTTATTTAGAATATCCTCAACAAAAAAGAAAATATCCAGAAAAATGTGGTCTTGCACAGCCCAAGAACAAATATAGATTTTTTAAATCATGATTAATATAGTGTTTCTCTTAAGTAGTGTATAAAGTACAGACCATTTACTTCAGTATAAACTATTTAAAATGTAATTGCATCTTGAATTTCATAAAGTATTAAGTATAATGAATCATGTAGCCAGTTAAAATAAAACCATTACAGTTATTAGCTAGCCTTTCTAAGTGGCTTTGTCCCATTTTATTCAATATTTTGACATTTCACTCTTTTACATTTTAATCTTCAATCACCATCATCTACCACTGTTGTACAGTTCAGGAATGCCCCTACTTCAATCCCCAATCCCCAATTTAATTCTATAACCCTTTTAAACTTTTACTTCATTCCATAATAAATCAATTCAGGAAACAAATAATGTTTTCTATTCTTTCTTGAAGGAGAAGGAGTGGAAAATGTTGATTGTTTCACACACTGAATCTTTCAACATTCATTTCTCCAAATTAGAGTAGCTTTTGGCTGAGAATCAATCACTGTTACCACTCCTTACCTCAGATCATTAGAGGGCGAATTTTACTCTCCCAGCATTCCCCAGGTGCAATGGAGAGCACCTGAAGGAAGGGAAGAGGAAGTGCGAGCAATTGTTGATCTTTAAAGGCAGCAGCATTTAAGGGACAGGTACAGTCGAAGCCCCATGAGAGAAACATATCGAGTTATGTGCATTTGAGTGTTTATGAAAGCAGGGGTTTTATCATGCCAGCTACTTTTGAATACTTGAAAGTATAGAAATCTATTTTTGCCAGCCACAAGCTGAAATTTGCATGTTGTTCATTTTAATGTAGCTTCCCTAGTGAATATGCTTGTGATGCTCTAACAGCATTTTGAATGCGGAGAAGGGGAGAAAACAAGTATGGGTGTGAAGAATAACACTGCAGCAGTAGAGGGCACTGGTTCGACTGTGAGCCCTCTCTTTTTATTCAACATGGGATGGAACAGTTGTACAGTTATGGGGCGGAATGAATCTTGGCCTGTGGTAGGGAAACAGTTGTTAGTGGCTCAGGAAAAGGCAGGTAAATGTCCTCAATAGCTGTCAAGGAGGCTTGTGGCTACTGTTCACCATCTGCCTCAAAGTAAACCATATCATAAAGGTGGAGAGGGGAACACAGTACTTGAACAAGGCCTCCGTCACTAAGTTTGAGACTAGCTGTATTCAGCAACAAGTCCTGCAGCAACAAAACCATTTAAATGCAGAAAACCAAAGGTAAAGCCCTCTCTTGGCAATATCTGCCTGTCATTTTAAGACAGGTAGCACCAAAACGGGTAGCTCAGGAAGAGGTAGTGCCAGGGTTTTAACAGGGCAGCCGGCCTCTGATTTGCATTCAGCAGTTTTAGAGGAAATCTGGGTGCTGACATATTTGGCACCATTTGCCTATGATTTACAATGTGCCCTCTTCAGGTGCAGACATCAGAAAAGCCACAGAGGAAGTTCAGGGTTAGTGCTATTCAGGCACAGAAAGGGAAAGAACATTAGTGCCGATTTTGTCTTTGCGTGTGCCCATAATTCGCTATTTGGAAGCAGGATGGAGGAAAATCTATCCTTAAAATATTTAGGAAAAGAGAACGTCATTAAGCCTAGCAAGCACTCCCCCCCATTTGGATACATGAACCCTACCTACCCATGTTCTCATCAGAACCTGCAATCCCTTCTCCCTGCAGAAGGATATTTGGCTCTTGAACCCATTTATGCCATTAACTTCAATCGCCTTCCCTGATAACTTGCTCCACAGCTCATGGACTGAAAATGTTATCCTGAATTTCCACTTACTCCGATATTCCTCATTTTAAACTTGTTCTCCCTAATATTGGAGCCCCTCATAACTGTGTACAATTTGCTTCAATCAGTTTTGGCAGTTCTCTTCATAATCTGGAGAATCTCAGTTAGATCATCATGAAGACTTCTCTTTTCAAACTGTATGATTTCTCTCCAGTATCTTGGGCTCCTTGGACCGTACATTAACAGTAGATAAAAGGATAGAAAGGCTAAATATTATCATTTTTTTTTATCAAACTCACTTTAAGCAGTCTGCTGGGAGGTTATGAATTTGTTCCTCCCAGAGATGGGAAGGCACTTGTCCTCCACTTGGCACCTCTTCAGAGCAGCACAGATAAGATCAGGAATGATTTTGCCAATGGGGGCGTGTTGGAGGCGGGACTGCTGCTTGTTGGGTTTTAGCCCCGCCTCCATCGACGTCCGGCCAACCCATGCTATTTCCCCTTGATTGACCTTGTTAAACCTGCCCAGCAGGCTTAGCAGGCCAATTAAGGAAAAGCCGGTGACACAGAACGTCAACATATGACATTTCATCTGTCAAACACTGGCATTCTCTGTTGTTTGGTGAGTTCTTGTACTCAAGGCTCACCAAACCTATTTCCTGAGCAGAAAGCAGATGGCTGCTACATTGGAGAATGCAGCAGCCATTCTGTCATCTCTGCCGTGGAGATGCCGGAGTCTCCAGTTCCCCAACTGTTGAAGCCTGCAGGAAGAAACAAAGGTAAGGAAACTTTTTCTAAGACTTTTCACTCACCTCACATATTACCTCTCCACACTTACACCCATCACTCACCTCCACAGTGCACTTTTGGACCCCCTCTCACTCCCGCAGACCCACTACTTGCCTCGCTGACCCTGGCGGGGCTTCCCGACGTTGGGAAGCCCGCACCTCTGATGGAAAATGGGGATAATCCTCTTAACTGCCTGTTAACAGGCAGTTAAGTGGCTGTAATCCCCTTCCCGCCTCGAGGAGATGGGACCCGGCGTGGGTCGGGTACCCGCTGCCTGGGAAGATGGCACAGCGGCAGGTTGGGGGTGGGATGGGCACCCGCCCCCTGATTCTGCCATTTTCCCAGCAGTCCCGCCTCCAAACCCACCTCCCCAGGGCTGGCAAAATCGCCCCCGAATTGGAGGAATCAAACCTCTATCTCACACTAATAAGTGATAGCTTCAAGCATCAGTGCCACCCTCTTCTGTCATTTTCAAAACAATACGGCTGTTTCCTTGACATATTTATTAGGTTTAAGATATATTACAAAGTGTAGACTGTGGCTTTCTGGACTACAAAGCTTCTTTCCTCAGACTCAACTAAAGAAATGACCTTTGTAGTCCTGAAGGATAGTGTCTACATTTTAATTATAAAGAAGTCACTATACTATATTTGACTAACACAGCTCAGATTGATACCTCTTTAAAATAGCACTGTATTATTTTAATAATGCTCATTAGATATAGTGCTTTATCATACAACCTTAATAAAACATAAAAATTGGTTTTCCTTTTTTATCATCTTATCCATGCACTTATCCATGATGGCTTCTGCATAGGAAAGAACCAATACTAGTCTGGAAATATTCATGAACGGCGCACCGGTCTAACCAATTATACTCTACCGTGTGTTGCGATTTTACAGACAGCTAGAATTCTAAAGGAGTTGCATTTCCAAGCCCAAAATGCAAGGTCATTCTGTCACCTCCATTTTCTCATTAATTAACGAGCACATCGCGTCAACCCACATTAAAATTACATTGGCTAGGTCAAACCTGACAACACTGTCATGGAATACAGTTTCTGTCATTTCTGCTTGTTTCCAGTATGACAATGTGTCATCGTCATTTTTGACAGCATTTATCAAACGCTTGAAACAGCTAATTTTCATGAAAAGCATATACAGTCAATTTAGCAATCAGCAGAATTTTGCTTCATCAGTCCCCAAAATCTAATTGTGTCTTGCTGCAAATCTATGCTGATTAAACTCCAATATCTTGAACATTAAATCTGCATTGCTAAATTTCTCTTCTGTACAGTTAGGTGTGAAACTTCATCAAATGCTTGTGTCAAATTAACATGAATTATCTTACTGTAGTGCATACTTTACTTCATGTTAATCATCCTACAATTAACCTTCCTGAATGTGAATTACATTATTGCAGTGCATAACTTAGCATATGTGTCTGCACATTACTACGTTGTATTATAATACACTTTATATATGTTGACCATTCATAGTAAATCAACTGTCATTTGACCTTTTAATTTTCTCACTCTGCCAATCTTTTTCCGACTGAGTTTCAAATGACTATGGATCCAGCATGCATTGTTTTGTACTATCTAATAATTAAAGTCTGGCATATGCAAAATCATATGTTAAATATGTCCATTACATCAGAAATCATCGCTCACATTTTAAGTAATGGCTTAAAAAAAACTCAATTTGTTCAGTTAATTTTGCTGATTTGCACAAATATCTGACTGTCATTAGACAGGTCGGAAACGTTGACCATCAACAACCAGAACCCCTATAAAAGCAATAAAAATGATATTTTCTTTCAAAATTCCAAATCTAGTATCAGCAACTACCAAAAAAAAATGAAGTCACGCAGTTCTTTTGCAGTCATGTTCTTTCCTCAATCAACCAACCATATGCACCTAAAAATAACATTTGTAATTCAAAAAAACACGTAAAAGCTTAAGTAATTAACAACAATATTTAAATTTATCTATAAATCTGCCCATTTCCTATTAGGAAAGTAAACCATTAAGCTTAGTCCCTACAGGACTAAATTCTCTTAGAGATTTGAGGCTTCAATTTTACTCATTTCTGAAGCTTGGTCTCTTCTACCCGGCTTTCTTCCCTATGTTTTTGGGCCTGTGTGAAGGAGTGATCTCTCAGGCCTCTGCGCATGCATCAAAAGAAAGAAGTAACATTTATATAGCGCCTTTCACAACCTCAGGATGCTCCAAAGTGTTTTCCAGCCAATGAGGTACTTTGAAGTGTAGTCACTGTTGCAATGTAGGAAAGTGTCCAATGATATTAGTGCTATCCCTCTAGTGTGCTATGGAAAAAGATGATGCTTGACCAACCTTATTGAATTTTTTGAAGAAGTAACAGAAAGAGTAGATCAGGGTAATAGAGTAGATGTAATATATTTGGATTTTCAAAATGCCTTCGATAAGGTACCGCATGAGTCATGACCATGGCCAGAGCATGTGGAAGCAAGAAACAAGTAGCAGAATTGATAGGAAGCTGGCTACAAAACAGAAAACAGAGATGGGGGATAAGAGTAGTTACTCAGACTGGCAAAAAGTGGGAAGTGGTGTTCCACAAGGATTTGTGCTGGGACCACAGTTGTTCACCATTTACATAAACAATTTTGACTTGGGAATCAGAAGTACAATTTCAAAATTTGTAGGTGACACCAAATTGGGGGTACAGTTAATACTGAGGGAGACTGCAACAAAATACAAGAAGACATTAATAAACTTGCAGAATGGGCATATAACTTGCAAATGAATTTCAATATATGTAAGTGTGAGGTGGTGCAGTTTGGTAGGAAGAATATGGAGGTCACAAAATCCTTGGAAAATAAGTGTCTAAATGGGGCAGAGGAACAGAGAGATCTGGGGGTACAGACACACAATTAATTTAAATTAGCGACACAGGTTAATAAAGCCATTAAAAAGCAAACAAAGCACTGGGGTTCATTTGTAGAGGGATAGCATTGAAAATCAGGGAAGTTATGTTAAACTTGCATAGAACCTTGGTTAGACCACACTTGGAGTACTGGGCACAGTTCTGGTCTCCGTATTATAACAAGGATATAGAGGCACTGAAGGTGGTGCTAAGAAGATTCACAAGGATGATACCAGAACTGAGAGGTTACTCCTATCAGGAAAGATTGAACAGGCTGCGGCTCTTTTCTCTAGAAAACAGAAGACATGGGGGTGACCTGATAGCAGTCTTTAAGATTATGAAAGGGTTTGATAGGATAGACATAGAGAATATGTTTCTACTTTGGAGAGACCAAAACTAGGGGCCATAAATATAAGAGAGTCACTAATAAATCCAATAGAGAAGTGCAGCAAGACCTGGACAACATTTAGGCTTGGGCTGATAAGCCATCCTGACTTGGAAATATATTGCCAATCCTTCATCATCGCTGTGTCAAAATCTTGGAACTCCCTACCTTCACCACACGGACTGCAGCGGTTCAAGAAGGTGTATCACAACCACCTTCTCAAGGGCAGTTAGGGATGGGCAATAAATGCCCATAAACAAATTTAAAAAAGTGACAAGTAACATTTGTGACCATCTCCAACAAGAGATAGTCTAACCACCTCCCCCTGACATTCAATGGCATTACCATCATCGAATACCCCGCCATCAACATCCTGGGGGTCACCATTGACCAGAAACTCAACTGGACCAGCCACATAAATACTGTGGCAAGAAGAGCAGGTCAGAGGTTGGGTATTCTGTGGTGAGTGACTCACTTCCTGACTCCCCAAAGCCTTTCCACCACCTACAATGCACAAGTCAGGTGTATGATGGAATATTATCCAATTGCCTGGATGAGTGCAGCTCCAACAACACTCAAGAAGCGGAACACCATCCAGGATAAAGCAGTCCACTTGATTGTCACCCCATCCACCACCTTGAACATTCACTCCCTTCACCACTGGCACATCGAGTCTGCAGTGTGTACCATCTACAAGATGCACTGCAGCAACTCACTAAGGCTTCTTTGACAGTGCCTCCCAAACCCCCGGCCTCTACCCCCTAGAAGGACAAGGGCAGCAGGTGCATGAGAACACCACCACCTCCAAGTTCCCCTTCACACCAAATCCTGACTTGGAAATATATTGCTGTTCCTTCGTCAGTGGGTCAAAATCCTGGAGCGTTTCAAGAAGGTGGCTCATCACCATCTTCTCGAGGGCAATAAGTGATGGGCAATAAATGCTGGCTTTGCCAGTGACGCCCACATCCCATGAATAAATGTTTAAAAATTCTGGAGAGAATTCTTTACTCGAAGGTTAGAATGTGGAACTCACTATCACAAGTAGTTGAGGTGAATAGCAAAACATTACTGCAAAGCCACACTCAACCTCATCCTGCTGTGTCACTCATCCCCATCACTCTGCCTTCCCTACCGTACTCCTGCACGTACTTACTCACACCAACTTACCTTGCACCTCCACCCATCCCTCTCTATCTACATTATCACTTCCCCATCTTACTAAGCACCCCTCACACTCACATTCATCCTAGTCCAATCATACCAACTAACAACACACCAGGGTAGGCACTTGGGTGTTTTATGCAATGTTCTTGTAAAGTTTCTGTTAATGTGGTGTCAAACATGGAAATCTTTATTTTCAACACTTTGCGTTCTTGGACAGATTTGTGTGCACCTTTGGAAGTGGCTTAGTGAGTTGCAGTGAATGGTGAAACATAACTGTACCCCTTGCAATTATGATGAGTGTGAAAGGAATGGCTTGGGCATTGTAGGGATGCTTTATGGTGTTGGTGTGGGGTGGTGCCAACCTGACGCATCATGTGGCAGCTAGGCTGTACAGTGTAAAGATAACTAAATCTGGCACGGTGAGGCCATCCCTGGCGTCCCGGGCAGCAATGTGATTGGGTGCTGATGCTCTGTGTCCTGTGCAGCATCAGGTGATTGCGGAGAAGGTTGGTGTGGTGGTTAGTGCTGCTGGTGTGTCTGGTAATGCTGGTGTTGCGGCTGATTGTGGTCAGATTCTGAGGACCAAGGTGAGAGAATATAAGCCGTCCCCATGCTGATGGAATAGGTGGACTTGAGATGATAGAAGCGAGCTGTCAATGGTGAGAGAGGTTATTCCAATGAGGTGATACTGGATAGAGAGTTTGCTCCAAACACTTGCAACCTGAATAAAGCTCAATCTGTCTTCTGAGCTTGGAAAGTGAAAAGCTGTGAAATAGGAGTTTTTATAGCATATTTCAAGCTGTCAAGCAATGAGCTGATTCCATGGCCATTCAACTCCCACCTAGCTTAACAGACATGATCCCCAAACAGCTTGGACCCTGTGGGCAAGCTGGTAAATTCTAAAGGTGACCTCAAAATTGTTGTTAATCCTCTGTTAACAAGGTCATAATGACCTGAATTGCCTCCCCCGCCGCTGCGTGTCGGGTCTGCTCAGCGCTGGCAGACCCGGCATTTGGTAAAGGCATGTAGTGGCGAGTTGAAAGTGGGGTCCCGACCCACTGGAGAAAAACTTTCCCATCCGACCCGCCACTGATCGCACCCGCTGACCCCCCGCAAAGTCCAGCCCATTAACTCTGTTTCTCGCTCCACAGTTGATGCTAGACCTGCTGAGTGTTTCCAGCGTTTTTTGTTTTTATTATGAGATTGTTTTAAACTAAACATTCACAGCAGGTTAAATTATTTTCAAGGAGTTTGTCAAGTTTCTCAAGGTTTCCCTGTTTCCTCTATTATCAGTCGATTAACAACAGAGACAAGCTGCCAAGCGAAAAGTGACATGCGGGCATTATTTTGTTCATAACATTTTGCTGATGCTTATTATTATTACTGATTGAGGCTGATACTTCAGTGATGTACTGAGGGAGGGCTTTATTCTCTGAGATGCCATTGTTTGAATGAAGTGTTATGATAACTGTTGGATCAACTGTTAGTCAACCTCCTTCCTGATATGGTTCACAATGACACGCTTCGAGTATATACAGGACACAAAGGGACCTGGGTATTCTTGTACATCAGTCACTGAAAGCAAACATGCAGGTGCAGCAAGCAGTTAGGAAGGCAAATGGTATGTTGGCCTTCATTGCAAGAGTGTTTCAGTACAAGAGCAAGGATGTTTTACTACAGTTGTACAACAGGGCCTTGGTGAGACCACACCTGGAGTACTGTGTGCAGTTTTGGTCTCCTTACCTAAGAAAGGATATACTTGCCATAGAGGGAATGCAGTGAAGGTTCACCAGACTGATTCCTGGGATGGCAGGACTGTCGTATGAGGAGTGATTGGATCGACTAGGCCAGTATTCACTAGAGTTTAGAAGAATGAGACGGGATCTCATTGAAACGTATAAAATTCTGACAGGGCTAGACAGACTGGATGCAGGGAGGATGTTTCCCCTGACTGGAGGGTCGAGAATGAGGGGTCGCAGTCTCAGGATACGGGGTAGGACATTTAGGACCGAGATGAGGAGAAATTCCTTCACTCAGAGAGTAGTGAACCTGTGGAATTCTCTTCCACAGAAGGCTGTGGAGGCCAAATCACTGAATATATTTAAGAAGGAGATAGATAGATTTCTAGACACAAAAGGCATCAAGGAGTATGGGGAGAGAGCGGGAATATGGTATTGAGATAGAGGATTAGCCATGATCATATTGAATGGCGGAGCAGGTTCAAAGGGCCGAATGGCCTAATCCTGCTCCTATTTTTCTATGTTTCTATGTTGTTGGTGGAGTATACGGAACAGACTTTATTCATATCCAGCATAGGTGATTAATCTATACAGTACAAAGCAGCAGCTTCTGGTTGTTCTCTCTTTCGAGCTCTCCAACTAATTCTGGAAAATCAAGCTCTATCATACACCTCAGTTTGCCTACTTCAAAGGTACATTTCACAAACAAGACCTCATGGTTTATCTGTACTCGAATCCTTTTCAGAACTATTTACATAAACAGTCTTTGAAGGTGGCAGGACAGGTCAACAAAGCAGTTAATAAAGGATATGGGATAAATAGAGACAGAGGCCTAGAAATTCGCACTGTTTGGAAAAAAAATGGCGGCCACCTTACTTCCGCCCGTCTCCGGCGCGGGACACAATGGCTGCCATTTTGGTAAGGGCCAACAGCAGCGCTGGCCCCTGAAATATAATTGAGCAAGGCAAAGCAGTCCTACAGAGGCACCGTCAGCACTTCTTAAAGGGACACATCTTTCAGGTAAGTTTGGATTTAAGCTTATGGATTTAAAAAAAATATTTTATTGAAGTAGTGGCTTGGAGCAATAGACGTCAAAAGATTTTAAAGTGTGCAGGGCGTGCTGCTGGATGCTTGCAAGGCTTTGGATGGTAAAAAGAAGGCCTCTGAGAAGACAGAAAATGCTGGGAATACTCAGCAGGTCATGCAACATGTCAGGGTCGAGATGCTGCCTGACCTGCTGAGTATTTCCAGCATTTTCTGCTTTTATTTCAAATTTCTAACATCCGCCCACAGAGGGAAGAGGAAGACACAGAAGAGGAGGAAGCAGATGAGGATGAAGTGGAAGGAAGGGTGCAACCCAGACAGCCCCTTTGTGGCCGGGATATCTGGGATGGAATCATCCGCCTGCAGTACCAGTGACCAGAACCCCAATTCCCCTTTCAACATTTGTTCCACATCTTATATTTACTCTGTTACTGACCATAACAGTGTCCTCTTGGCCATGATGCGGAAATAAAATCCATCACAAAGCAAACTTTCCAATCCAACTTTATACATCTACCCATCCAATATAATATCAAGAAATCAACTAATCACGCTTGTGCCTTTGCCTTTCCTACTGATGTCACCCAGTGCTACCCCAGTGGCTGTAGCATAGCTGGTGGAAGGCTGCTGACTTTCAGTGTGGGACACTGCAGATGGCCTTGCAGGATGACTTCGATGTGCTGGTGGCTAGGAGTGTCAAATCAAGTGACAGTGTTTCTTCTTCTTCTTCTACACTCTCCTCTCCCTCTCCTTGGTCAACTATTGACTGGATTTCTTGGGTGTGTGAAATGAGGAAGGCACAAGGGTAGAGTTGTGGTGAGGGGAGGACAGGAAAGCAAAAGCTGCATGCTTACACCATGCGCACCTTGTAAATCATAAGATATTGTGGGATGAGGGGGAAGTGGGATGTGAGAAATGTATCCTTTCAGACCTGCCACTGGCCAAGGGTTCAGCCATGCTACTGCCAACAATGGCCAGCACATCTCCTCCAAGGGGGTGAGGTGAAGCTAGGAATGGGAGGTGTGCCTCGTATTTGGTACAGATTATTGGTAGGTGAGTGATGGGGGTGGTGGGATCGTGCAATGAGAAGTGTGTGAGGATGGTAATTCAGTTGTTAGGAGATGGCTTTTGAAGATGCACTCAATGACCTTGACCACTCATCTGAGGTCATGAAGTATATTTGGGCACTGGAGCCAGGTCGTTAGGGCGATGGTTCTCTGGAACAATATGTCGAGGAACCAACCAGAGATCAGGCCATCTTAGACTGGGTATTATGTAATGAGAGAGGATTAATTAGCAATCTTGTTGTACGAGGCCCCTTGGGTCAGAGCGATCATAATATGATAGAATTCTTCATTAGGATGGAGAGTGAAGTAGTTGACTCGGAGACTAGGGTCCTGAATTTAAATAAAGGAAACTACGATGGTATGAGGCGCGAATTGGGTAGGATTGATTGGGGAATGTCACTCAAAGGGTTGACGGCGGATCGGCAATGGCAAACATTCAAAGACCGCATGGATGAACTGCAGAAGTTGTTCATCCCAGTTTGGGATAAGAATAAAACAAACAGGGTGACTCAACCGTGGTTAACAAGGGAAATTAGGGATAGCATAAGATCCAAGGAGAGGGCATATAAATTGGCCAGAAAAAGCGGTAACCCTGAGGATTGGGAGCAGTTTAGGATTCAACAAAGGAGGACAAAGGGATTAATTAAGAAGGGGAAAATAGAATTTGAAAGTAAGCTTGCAGGGAACATAAAAACTGACTGTAAGAGCTTTTATAGATATGTGAAGAGAAAAAGATTAGTGAAATCAAGTGTAGGTCCCTTGCAGTCAGAAGCAGGGGAAGTTATAATGGGGAACAAAGAAATGGCAGACCAATTAAATGCATATTTTGGTTCTGTCTTCACAAAGGAGGACACAAATAACCTCACAGAGATGTTGGGGAACATAGGGTCTGATGAGAGGGAGGAACTGAAAGAAATCAGCATTTGTAGGGAAATGGTGTTCGGGAAATTGACGGGATTGAAGGCCGATAAATCCCCAGGGCCTGATAATCTACATCCTAGGGTACTAAGGAGGTGGCCCTAGAAATAGTAGATGCATTGCTGATCATCTTCCAAAATTCGCTAGAATCTGGAACTGTACCCATGGATTGGAGGGTAGCTAATGTTACCCCACTATTCAAAAAGGGTGGTAGAGAGAAAGCGGGGAATTACAGACCGGTAAGCCTGACATCAGTAGTGGGGAAAATGCTAGAGTCCATTATCAAGGATGTAATAGCTGAGCACTTGGAAAACAGTGACAGGATCGAACAAAGTCAACATGGATTTACAAAAGGTAAATCGTGCTTGACTAATCTACTGGAATTTTTGAGGATGTAACTGGGAAAATAGATAAGGGAGAACCAGTAGGTGTGGTGTATTTGGACTTTCAAAAGGCTTTCGATAAGGTCCCGCATAAGAGATTAGCGTGTAAAGTTAAGGCACATGGGATTGGGGGCAAGGTATTGACTTGGATAGAGAACTGGTTGGCGGACAGAAAGCAGAGAGTAGGAATTAACGGGTCTTTTTCCGAGTGGCAGGCAGTGACTAGTGGGGTACCGCAGGGATCGCTCCTTGGACCCCAGCTATTCACAATATACATTAATGATCTAGATAAGGGAACTAGATGTAATATCTCCAAGTTTGCAGATGACACAAAGCTGGGTGGGCGTGTGTGCTGCAAGGAGGATACCGAGAAACTCCAGGATGATTTGGACAGGTTGGGTGAATGGGCAGAAGCGTGGCAGATGCAATATAATGTGGATAAATGCGAGGTTATCCACTTTGGTGTCAAAAACAGAAAGGCAGACTATTATCTGAATGGTAATAGATTGGGAGAAGGGGAAGTGCAATGAGACCTGGGTGTCCTTGTGCACCAGTCACTGAAGGTAAGCATGCAGGTGCAGCAGGCGGTGAAGAAGGCAAATGGTATGTTGGCCTTCATAGTGAAAGGGTTTGAGTACAGGAGCAAGGATGTCCTGCTGCAGTTGTACAGGGCCTTGGTGAGACCACACCTTGAGTACTGTGTGCAGTTTTGGTCGCCTTATCTGAGGAAGGATGTTCTTGCCATGGAAGGAGTTCAGCGAAGATTCACAATGCTGATCCCTGGGATGGCAGGAATGACGTATGAGGAGAGATTGGGTTGATTGCAATTATACTCGCTGGGGATCTCATTGAAACTTATAAAATTCTGACAGGTCTGGACAAACTAGATGCAGGTAGAATATTCCCGATGGTCGGAGAGTCCAGAACCAGGGGTCATAGTCTAAGGATAAGGGTAAGCCATTTAGGACAGAGATGAGGAAGAATTTCTTCACCCAGAGAGTGGTGAACCTGTGGAATTCTCTACCACAGAAGGCGGTTGAGGCCAAGTCTTTAAATATATTCAAGAAGGAGTTAGATATATTTATTAGAGCTAATGGTATCAAGGGATATGGAGAGAAGGCAGGTACGGGGTACTGAGTTTGAATGATCAGCCATGATCTCATCGAATGGCGGAGCAGGCTTGAGGGGCCGAATGGCCTAGTCCTGCTCCTATCTTCTATGTTTCTATGTTTCTATGATACTGCAGGCAGTGACATATTCAGTGATCTGGTCCAACATCATTATTTCTGGAGGGCCTCCTGGCCCATGTGGGTAGAGGACCTCTCTTGGAGTGTTGCCCCCCTGCACAAAGCTGGAGTGCTGCGTGCGAGACCCTGGGTGCCACTTCCCTGGCTTGTTGAACCATTTGTGTTAGTGCTGAAGCACTTTTACCATTTTTTTAGGTGCGGAAGGCAGTTCAAGTTTAACAGTTGAAGACTCCCATTTGGGAATTATATTCAATATTTATTTTTCTTTCAGAAGGCAGTTGAACTCTAAGGCTAAAGACTGCCTCAGGGGGATAAAATTTGGGTTTGGGCCTCTCGTTAGTGCCCTTGGGGCGCAAATGCCCTAGCGCCTGGGTACGGCGCCACTAACACTTCCTACAAAATTCAGCGGGAGGTTAGTGGCAGCAGTAATCGGTAGCGCCCCGCTCTCCACTGCACTGGCGATAGTGATGTCATCACCGTGCACAGCGCCCCATTTGCGCCCCGGCCGCAAACTTCCCTTGCGCCGCCTGACCTGTCGCCAGGCGATATGTGCGACAGGATCAGGCGGCGCTTTTCCACTCCTCTTGAGTGCTGGGCTGTTTCCATGGCACCCCGCTGGCCGGTGGTCCGGCAAGGCCCCGGTGTGTGTAGTGCTAGGCACTTCCCCTTTAATAAGGGGAGGAGGCCTGCAATGATGCGGCTCTACGAAGGAGGTAGAGTGCTTCCAGTAGCGCTCCACCTTCTTCTTGGGACGCTACTACTGAATTTACGGGGTAGGGCCGCGAACTTTTTCGGGGTGAGGTTAGCACCCCAAAATGGGCTATACCCAATTTCACCCCCCCACCCCCCTATTTTTAAATGATATTTATTTTTTCTAATTTTAGAAGGCAGTTCCCCTTTAAGGGACTGACACTGCTTTCTAAAATGACAGCCTTTCTTTAAGACAACGCTGTTCTTGCTCCAGGGACTCTACGGCCAAAATACTGGTGCTGCCTGCGCTATTATTTTGTGCGGCCCCTAACTTTGGCCCGCGGTGGCACCCGCAGGTTTCCAGCCTACTCCAATTTCTCGGCCATAGAGTACGAAAGCCAGGAAGTTATGTTAAACCTTTAGAAAACACTAGTTTGGCCTCAGCTGGAGTATTGTGTCCAATTCTGGGCAGCACACTTTAGGAAGGGTGTGAAGGCTTTGGAGAGGGATCAGAGGTGATTTACTAGAATAGTTCCAGGGATGAGAGATTACAGTTACGTGGATAGACTACAGAAGCTGGGGTTGTTCTCCTTAGAGCAGAGAAGGCCAAGAGGAAATTTGATAGAGGTGTTTAAAATTATGAAAGGTTTAGATAGCGTAAATAAAGAGAAACTATTTCCAATGGCTGAAGGGTCGATAAGGAGAAGGCACAGATTTAAGGTAATTGGCAAAAGAACCAAAGCCGACATCAGGAAAAACTTTTTATGCAACGGGTGGTTAGGATTTGGAATGCACTGCCTGATAGGGTGGTGGGTATAGATTCAATAGTAGCCTTCAAAAGGGAATTGGATAAATACTTGAATAATAAAAAAAATTGCATGGATATGGGAAGAGAGCGGGGGAGCGGGACTAACTGGATTGCTCTTCGAAAGAGCTAGTGCACACTCGATGGACTAAATGGCCTTCTTCTTTGCTGTATTGTTCTATGATTCGATGGTTCTAGTTGCTTACTTCAAAGATACTTTCCACAATGAAGACTTCCTGACCTATCTGTTTTTCGATCCTTTGAGCACTAGTTTTATCAACAGCTAATCTCCCTCAACATCCCCTCTATACCATAGTTAATTGATCCCATTGCCTATGTTTATTACACTATTAATTACTCATGGTCGATGTCATCCCAGTCACATATTTTCTTGCTCAGTCATTCCGATGTTTTCCTATTTATCTTAGAAAGCCCTTTTATAGTTATACAGGTTAGTTTGATTATTAATCCTTAACTCTCCAACATGTCCAACAATATCACTCCTGTGAAGTGCCTTGGGATGTTTTACTACATTAAACGCATTATATAAATGCAAGTTATTGCTGTTCTTGTCATGGTGAGAGCTTAAATCTTTATATTAAACAAAAACATGTCCTAAGAAGCCCGGAATTTCCTGGAGTTGCTCGTGATCCAAGGATTAAACAGTAAGGGCTTCACATTAATCAGTTGACTGGCTTGTCTCACTGAGAGGCATTTTCTGAACAAGTGCCAATTGTCATGCTGACCTCTGTGCTTGTAAGTGTCTGCATAAGGTTTAAGGCTCTCACTGGATCAGTTCACTCCAACATGTCGAACTGAAAACTGGGTCCACAGTGAAACCATTCCCTGCTGCTTCCTCTTCTCAGTACGTGCAGTTCTTTTTTTGCCTAGAGAATGAACCCACTGTGCTGTGTATTTTAACTTAATTTAACTTAATTTTAATTTAAAATGCTTTCTCATGCAGTAGTGCTTCCCAGACCCCGGTGGTTCCTTCCTCTCATCACCCTGTAACTTTGTTATACCAGCTCCCCATGAGGAATGATGACGATCTGATTTTTCTTCAACCAATGCAACATCATGAAAGTATGACCCAGCCTCGTGGGAGATTCCATGTAATCATATTCACTGGGAGGAGTCTGCTTTCTATACAGTGCGGCACCAACTTGTTCACACTTCATCCTACAGCGCAAATGCAATTGAGCTGTTTGAAAAATGATGCATCCTATTCTCCCACTTTGTCATTAGCAGAAACGCACGAGATTTGCATCCCACTCATAAGGAGAGGGTGGGAAAATATCAATGTGTTAAGATTGTCTGGATGTAAATTAGGGGGGTGCATGCTTCCCACATCATCTTTCTTATCTTGTGACCTTTTTAAATTTAATTAACATTTCAACAACTTTAATACGAGTATTTTAATTATACTTGCTTTGCAATATGAGTGAAAATAATCAAATTATTCTTGACGTGGGTATGCAATGCTATTTCCAGTGCACCAGTAAAATGTTAAAAACTAATTTGTATTAGTTTCTGAATATTTATTCAACAGAGAGAAACAACACATTGGCCCTGAAATTAGGATCGGGAGCTTGCCGCGCGTGCAAGCCCCCGATGTGCACTCACCCTGCGCGCCGACATCTGAAGCCCGGCCTGCTTGCATTTCCTGTCACTGGCCCGGTTCAGAGGTCAGCGCGCAGTGCTTACCTGATCCAGCGGCGTAGTTAGTGCGATGTGCCGGCTGGGATCAGGTGAGCACTGTGCAGCCAATCAGGGGAGGGGAAACTCATTCATGAGTTTGACAGAAAGAGCTGTCAAACTCATGAAAACTCCTGTCCCCAAAACACTACTTAAACCTGAAAGAAAATGAAAAAAAACATTGCACTGCTTAAATGAACAATAAAGAACTCTGAAAAACTATTTTAAACAATAATTTTAAAATTTGAAAAACATTTTTTATAAAAATTGGGGCTAAAACTAAACTGACCTTACTGTAAATTCTTTAAAAATAACAAACCTGTGGAAAAAAAAATTCTCAATTGTACTAAAAGCCCACTTACCTGGAAAACTAAGTACTTACGTGTGTTTTTTCAATGCATAAATAACAGAGGCCTTTACACACACGCAACTCTGAAAAAAAAAAAGGAATTCACTACGCACGCGCTGCCTGTGCAGTCGCACGCATTCTGCCTCTTAACCCCTTGGGTCAGAGGACAGGAAATGCCGGTTTTCAGCGCATGCGCTGTGCATGCTGAAAACCGGCAATTCCTCCGGGCACGCGCGTGAGTACCCCGTCCGTACTCACGCGTTGTGCCCGGAATTACTGGGCCTTTGTGTTGCCGAATAAAAAGAGTGGCTGAAATTTTGCAGAGGTGCACATCCTGGAATAAATGTCGGAATGCAACCACCTCCGACCTCCACTTCTGATTCTACCAATGTTCACATAGTCGGGGGGCAGGGTGGGGATAGTCCCTTTATTTAAATGCCAATGGTGCATACCGGCACAACACCCTGAAGAGCGTATCTAAGGATATTCCCATTATCACAGACCACAAAGTACAGCAAAACTTGCCAGTCCAGGGAGGGATACTGGTCCCCCAGAAAGAACTTTCAACTGTCCCCAGCGCCGCCTTTGCACAAGGGCCATATTGATTTATTTTTTAAACTGTCCATGTTGCCTTCAGGTGTCCAGGCTACAATCCTGGCTGAGACACCAAGTGGGGCTCACGACCACTAATTAGCAGACTGCAATGACTGACATACCACCGGCCACACTGCCACTGATGATTTGCCCAGTCCCTCTGAGAGTTGAAGGGGGGGGTTTTAACTCAGGTGCGGGATGGTGTCGTGTTATTCGAATTTCGTGTTTCCCACACGAATCCAAATGGATGTGGGAGATTGATGCAATTTTAACTGAATTGGCCAATTGATTTCCAACGTGTGGGAAGCCTTCGCAAATGGGTTTTTCACGACTGAAAGTCCCCTCCGATGATGTCATCATTGCTGCTGCATTTAAGGTCCACAGCAAGCCTTGCTTCTTCTGCAAACTGCCAAGCTTCTTGGCTGTTCAGTGTGAGGGAGCTGCAGCAAATATGACAAGCGGGAGGGCCAGATCAGCTCCTCGCTTTGACGAGGTGGCACTGCAGGCATTAGTGGATGGGGCTAGGGCCAACAGGGAGGTGCTCTTCCCTTCATCAGGGAGTAAGAGGCCTCCCAATCAGACCAAGGCAGTGTGGATGCAGATGGCTGAGGAGGTCAACTCCTTGGGAGTCACCCGGAGAACCTGGATACAGTGCAGGAAAAGATTTCATGAACCTTCAGCGCACTGGAAAAGTGAGTACAGGAAACTTCGCGATATCCGGCACCGACGGGACCGAGCTGCTGCCGATCTATCAAAACTTCCGGATAGACCAGCGCTAATGTTGAAGGATACGGAGGTTTTCATCTCCGTATCTGACAACAAACACTGTTGCTTAGCAACAGCTTGTAAACACTCGGCCCGTACCTTGGAAGCGTCTCTGAAGCTGTTGCTAAGCTACAGAGATGCTTTCCAGAGCCTGACTGTTAAAAAAATGCTAGGAGAAGAAAAAAAACCTAACCAAAACAGCTGCTGATTTCTGCCGTTAGATCAAGGTTTCCGGACATACAACCTCTGGATAAACCAAAGTCTCCTGTATGAATTTCCCATCACCCTCAATCTGATCCGCATTGCCATTCCTCAACAGCACTCAGCTTTAGCAATCTCTTCCTCCACATCCCACTTGGCACTGACATCCATGTACCCTTACCCATTCCCGCTCTTTCTATGCACACATTCACATAACTATTCCACCATGCAGTCCTATCGCTCTGATGCTTTGAACACAACTGACAACACACAGGGAGGGCCCTTCGTCTTGCAACCTCACTCCATCTTTGTCTCCTTCTAAGTATGCTATGTAATCTCTACACTCACTCCTTCATTATCAATCAACCTCCACTTGTCTCCCTCATTGCAGGAAAAGAGAGCTCACAACAGGAGAGAACGAGCCAGGACAGGAGGAGGGACAGCCTCAATAGCCCACCTGGCCCCCCTGGGAGGAGGCCGTCCTGGAAATTATGGGAATAGAGGATGATTCGAGCATGGGGGACGGACAGACGGGTGTAACACAGCAAGCTGGTGACAGAAAAGTTTCCCATCTCTCTCTTTGACATTGCATGAGTCGCTGATAAGAATTGTGAAGCTGTAACAGATGGACTTATGAGCATCTGCAAAAAGCTATGTACATGTAGTCTTTGCATCACATCTCTGAATCTTTCCTTTACTTCCCCACAGGACCATCACAAGCATCCATCCCCCCTAGCCAGGAAGAAGAGGCTGAGCAGCCAGACTCCTCAGAGGAAGCTGCAACCTCTGAGGGCACAGCATCACCAGAATTCAGCACACCCAGCACCAGCGCAGACACTCACACCTCGGTGGGACCTTCGGGACATAGAGTAGTGTTGTTACCTGGTGTATCACAGCTCACAAGTGAGCATCAGCAGATTGTGGAGACAGGGACAGCAGTGGAGCGTCCTAGTCAGAGGGCGCAGGACTCTGCCAGCTCGGCTCAGCAGCATGTCGACCCTCTGCCTCTGGGTCCATCCATAAGATCAGAGGTGATGGAACTCCAGGTACAGATGCAGGAGTCTCTGGCAGGTTTTGTCTCTAGGGTCGCTGCGAGTGTGGAGTGAATGGAGGAGTCCATAGTGAACATGAGCAGAGCCTTTGTGGAGTCATTGGCGCATGAACGCATCACCACGGAAAGGATGAGTACCTCCGTGGAAAGGATTGCTACCTCCGTGGTAAGGCTGGCTACCGTAGAGGAGAGGATGGCTACGGTAGAGGAGAGGATGGCTACGGCCATGGAGGATCTTAGTCGCCAGGTTATGGAAAATATGGTCATTGTTCAGAATAGAATGACATCTCTTGAGGAGCGATGGGCATCTATTGAACAGAGAAACCAGACCTTCATGGAAGTCCTTCTGAGTAGGACTGCCATTGCAGATACAGGTCCCATTGGCCCCCCTGATGTGCAGCAAGGTGCTCTCCAGCCACTTGCAGGCGCTGAGGGGGACCTGACCCATGGGAGGTAGGTTGGTGGCAGACCTCAAGGAAGTGGGGGCGCCTCTCCAAGAGTTCACACTTCGATGCCACTGCAGAGCCCTCAGTCAGAGCCCCACCAGAGTCCACACACAAGTGAGATAGACGTCTCAACCCCTGCACAGCCGCAGGAGCAGCAGACTGTTGATGAGCCCTCACAGGCTCGCAACACCAGAGGATGCCCGCCAAAGGTGTCGAGACAGGAGCAGCAGGAAAGTGAGCAAGAGGCCTCCACATCTGCTGAAGCCACAGGGGAGGCACCATGTAGGAGCACGTGTAAGAGGAAAATTCTGCACAAATAGTCATAAGGGTAGTCACTTGGGTACAATTTTGTGTTTATTGTAAAAATGCCATCACGTCGTTATTGAACATAAAAATTCTGATGGCAAATGTTGCAGTTGTGGCATCTCTCATTTCGCTATTGGGACTTCCACATTGAGGCCTTAGGAATACCTGCAACTGTCCATGTGGTGGTCAGAGTGCTAGGAATCCTCTGGTTCTTGGCCATTGTCAAAGCTCTGGTAAGAAGCAGTGAGGCAAAAGTGTTTGATTGACTAGACTAAACAAATCTGGCCAGGATGAGTGCGTTCCTTGCATCCCGGGCAGCAATGTTCTCACATAATGCTGCTGCTGGTTGATGGGCCTCTGCAGGATGTTCATTTTTGCACTGCTCCTCCTCCTCCTCCTCGTCATCTGAGGAGGATATGTGAGGAGCCACTTGGTCCTCAGGAATCTGCAAGCCACGATGCTCTGCCATGTTGTGAAGTTCACAGCAAACCACGACGATTCTGGAGACCCTGGCTGGTGAGTACTGTAGGGCTCCAGCTGATCTATCCAGGAATCTGAAGTGCATCTTCAGCAAACCGATGGTTTGCTCGATAATGGATCTGGTGGAAATGTGGCTGGAGTTGTAGCGCTCCTCAGCTTCGTTGGCTGGCCTCCTCAACGGGGTCATTAGCCATGTCCTCAGGGGATAGCCCTTGTCTCCAAGTAGCCATCCGTTAAGTTGTTCTGGCGGACTGAATAGCGGTGGCACACTAGACTGGCACAGTATGAAGGAGTCATGGCAACTGCCAGGGTACATGGCACAAACATGCAAAATTTCCTTCTTGTGGTCACACACCAGCTGAACGCTGAGGGAGTGGAAGCCCTTGCGGTTGACAAAAATACCTGGATTGCGATGGGGTGCCCTAAGGGCCACGTGTGTGCAGTCAACGACGCCCTGCACCCTTGGAAAGCCTGCCAGATGAGCTAATCCAACCGCTCGTGCTGTGACACTTGCTCGATCCTTGGTGAAATGGATGTGATTGTGCGTGAGGGCAAAGAGGGCATTGTTTACCTGCGTGATGCAAGTGTGTGTGGCCGCCTGGGAGATGCCGCTGATGTCTGCTGCTGATCCCTGGAATGAGCCTGAGGCAAAAAAGTTGAGTGCGGTTGGGACTTTGACGGCCACTGGTACTGCTTGTCCACCTGGCCCTCTGGGCAGCAGGTCTTGCTGTAGCATTGCGCAGATGTCAGTCACTACCTCTCGCGAAAGTCGGAGCCGCCTTTGGCACTGTTGCTCAGACATGTGGAGGTAGCTGACCCTGCGTCTGTAGACCCTGTTTGGGGGGGTATCTTCTGCGCCGACGGGCTTCCAGGCGCTGGCCCCTTCTGGCCTGTGCAGCCTCAGGTGGGTGAGCAGCAGCCTGGCGCTCCTGCTGCTGCTGCTGTTGCTGGTGCTGTTGTTGTTCCTGGTTCTGCTGCTGCCGCAGCTGGTGTTCGAGCTCCTCTAATGCCCAGATAGGAAGGAAATAAATGGCTCCCATGCTTCTGGTATATGCCTCCATTGAGGAAGCGCTGAGTGAAGGTGGCGAGAGGGATTTCCCAGGGGGTCACACTGGAGATGGGTGTGAGGCTCCAACCTTCCACAGGTGTGGTTAAGCCTTCTAAAAGTTGCCCCAGACCTGAGACCACTAAGTCCTGCCACCTGCAAATGATGGCTGATCAAATCTCCTCTTTAATGGTTGACCTGCAGTTGATAGTCAGCAATCCAATAGTGCTCCCGCCAGGTTTTACATTCGTGTTTCCCACGAGGCATGTTTCACGTGGGAAAAGGGTTAAATTCGCAAGGGCCTTTCAAAATAGGATTATGGAGGCTATTTAGTGGTTGTTAAGGGCCTTAACGACCAGTCCCGCCTGTTGGATGCGGGATGGAGTCGGGACCATCAGAAACGACTAAGTTAAAATTGCTCGGAGTCGGGAACCAGGCGGGGGTCCCGCCCGCCAGTTTTTGCAATTTTAATCCCCCACACGCCTCCAAGCCCGACGCCACGGCTCAATGAAAATCGAGGCCAAAGTCTCCATACCTCCCAACATAGGTAGTCCTTGTCACTGCCCCATCACCTTTGATGCTGCTGGCCTTGTAAGTGGTGGACAGGAACTTCAACGTTAGGCCAGGACCTGGCACTTCATCCCAGCCTGAATTACAACCCTTCTGGCACACTGTCTTGCACACTTGTAGGTATAGCAGCAGTGCACCAGAAGGGCAGTGGGTTTTTGGCCCTATATTTTCTTTATATGACATACATCAGATAGTATGTCAACAAAGAAACAGACAGAAAAAAAAACCTCCAGCCGTTATTTATTTAGTAAGTGCACAATGATGACAATACAGTTGTAATTTTATTACTAGTTCCACATTTCTTTCTGATGAGATGTAAAGCCAAGTCTGCCCTCTCAGGTGGACGAAAAAAAGATCTCAAGACACTTTTAGAAGAAGAGCGGCAGCGTTCACCTGGAGTCCTGGCCAACATTAATCCCTCAACCAACACCACCAAAAACAAATTATCTGATTATTACTTCATTGCTGTTTGTGGGACCTTGCAGTGCACAAATTGGCTGCCGCTTTTTTTTCATTCATTCACGTGGATGTGGGCAAGGCCAGCATTTATTGCCCATCTCTAACTGCCCTTGAGAAGGTGATGGTGAGCCGCCTTCTTAATCCACGTGGTGAAGGTCCTCGGTCAATGCCAGGTGGTCAGTCTGGTTTTAGTACGGTTGTACCAGTTTGGAACAACTGATTGCAGTGGGTTTGAAGTCACATATAGGCCAGATTTCCTTCCCTAAAAGACATCAGTGAGCCAGATGGGTTTTTACGATGATTCGGCAGTTACATGGTCACCATTATTGATACCAACTTCCAGATTTATTTAATTAACTGAATTTTAATTACTCAGCTGTCATGGTGGGATTTGAACTCAAGTCTCTGGCTCAATTGTCCAGGCCTCTAGGATAACTAGTCCAGTAACATAACCACTATGTTACCATTCCCAGTTCTCTACATTACAACAATGACTACACTTCAAAAATGTCATCATTTTCTCTAATGGAGCTGTAGAAAGCAGTTCCGGGTTTCCCCGCATGGTGGACAGGATTGATAGGCTGGCTTCCAGTCGGGCGGGGAACGTTGATCAGGACATTGCAGGACCAGGTAGGTGAGGGGTCTGGGAGGTTCCAAGCCTGGGGTGTTTTGATTCCCGGGGGGGTCGGGGGGGAGTTCCGATCCCGGATTCCCGGGGGGGGGGGGACGATTGATCGCAGGTGGGGGGGGGGGGTCTGATGCCCGACCCCAGTGGGATAAGATCGTTCCCCGGGAGGAGGTCCAATCCCTGGCCTGAGGGGGTGGGGGCGGGGGTAGTGAGATCAATCCCGGAGGGTCCGATCCCCGACTTCTGATTGGTGAGCTTGGGGGGGTGGGGGGAAGCACTCCTGCTCCTCCCAGCCCACAAGGATTGCTCCCGAGGCTGTGCTCACCTCACTGCAGCTACCAGGAATCTCGAGCCCTGGGATTCCCGGCCGCCTACAGTTAAACTTGCACAGCAGGTTAAAGCGGAAGTGCCAACCCACCTCCTGGCAGCGGGTTGGCTGCCCGCTATCCGAACCACCTGAGTAAACGGTGAAAGTGGGCGGGTTGGAGACAGGTTTTAGATTTTTAAACTTTAACTTCTCCCCACGCCTCCATTTCTTCATATTAAAATTCTCTCCTCTATGTATAGACTAGATTAGACAGGGCTTGATGGCCGGCGCGGACACGATGGGCCGAAGGGCCTCTATCCGTGCTGTATTACTCTATGACTCTATGACTCTATGACTAAAGACACAAAGGGCTGGATTTTCATTCAGAAGTCTGGAAGGAGGCAGGACTACAACTTTTGGGGTTGTAGTCCTGCCTCCATCGAGATGCGGCCAATCCACGCGAGTTTAACTTGATTGACCTTGTTGAGCTCGCCCAGCGGGCTCAGCAGGCCAATTAAGGGCCACCCGGCAACAGGTGACATCACAGACTGAAATTTCATCTGTCAAGACGCTTTGACTGATGAAATATCAGCGTTTCACAGCTGTTTGAAGCTGTCAAACACTGACAGTCTTACTTCTAACATGAGTCCTTCTCCACAGACTCAGTTAGAAATCTCTCCTGTACAGAAAGCTGCAGGCTGCCACTTTTGACAGATCGCAGCCATTCTGCTTTCTGTGGCGGTGAGATGAGGGACTCCCCGAACCTAAAGGAAGGAAGGCTGAAAAGGTAAGAAAATGTATGTAAAATTATTTAATCACTTTAGACAAACCAAACACACTTACCTTTGCACTCATACACACATCACTCACCTGAACACAGACATCTCGACCCCTCCAAGCCCTTCAACCCAACAGCCCAACTCCTCCAACTTGCCGTGGTTTGGAGCCGTCGAGAATTCCACAGTTCAGGCTTCAAAATAGGGATTTGGCTAAAAACTGCCTGTTAACTACCTGTTAACAGGCAGTTAATTGTCACTAATCCCTTCCCGCCTCGGTGAGGCGGGTCGGGTACCCGCCTCCTTTGAAACTGGCACGGAGACGGGTTGGGGGCGGGATGGGGTCGGGACCCCCGATTTCGGGAATTTAACCCCCCGCACGCCTCCAAACCCGACTCCACGGCACACTGAAAATCGAGCCCAAAGTCTTAGTATATTTGGAACTGTAATAAATTATAGTAAGAACATAAAAACATAAGATATAGCAGCTGGAGTAGGCCGTATGGCCCTTCGAGCCTGATCCGCCTTTCAATAAGATCATGGCTGATCTTTGACTCCAACTCCACTTTCCCGTCCGATCCCCATATCCCTGGATTCCCTCAGAGTGCAAAAATCTATCAATCTCAGCCTTGAATATATTCAATGACTGAGCAGCCACAGCCCTCTGGAGCAGAGAATTCCAAAGATTCACAACCCTCTGAGTGAAGAAGTTTTTCCTCATCTCAGTCCTAAATGGCTGACCCCTTATTCTGAGAATATGACCCCTAGTTCTAGACTCTCCAGCCAGGGGAAACAACCTCTCAGCATCTACTCTGTCAAGCCCTCTCAGAATTTTATGTGTTTCAATGAAATCACCTCTCATTCTTGTAAACTCCAGAGTATAGGGCCATTCTACTCAATCTCTCCTCATAGAACAACCCTCTCATCCTAGGAATCAATCTAGTGAACCTTTATTGCACTCCCTCTAAGACAAGTATATCCTTCCTTAGGTACGGAGACCAAAACTGCATACAGTACTCCAGGTGTCGTCTCACCAAAGTCCTTTACAATTGCAGCAAGACTTCTTTACTCTTGTACTCCAAACCCCTTGCAATAAAGGCCAACATACCATTTGCTATCCTAATTGCTTAATAATAATTAATAATAATTAATAATTCAACTTTATTGTCATTGTACAATGACCAAGTACATGAACAACGAAATGTGATCTTGCAAGCTCCCATGAGTCCAGTACAAATAACATTAACATTAACGTAAATAGCACCGTCCTGGGAGACCCCTTCCGTGTTTTGTGTGAATAACCTCACATTACCCCACATTATACTCCATCTGCCACCTTCTTGCCCACTCATTTGAACCGGTCTATACTCCTTTGCAGGATTTTTGTGTCCTCCTCACAGCTTACTTTTCCACCTAGCTTTGTATCGTCAGCAAACTTGGATATATTACACTTGGTCCCTTCATATAAGTAATTAATATAGATTGTAAAAAGACTGCCAACATGAAAATAACCCGTTTATTCCAACTCTGTTTTCTGTCCTTTAACCAATGCTCTATCCATGCTAATATATTACCCCCAACCCCATGAGCCCTGATATCGTGTAGGACCTGATTGAAAGCCATTTCAGCTCATCTGCTGCTGAAACCCTCATCCATGCCTTTGTTACCTCTAGACTTGAATAGTCCAATGCACTCCTGGACGTCCTCCTACGTTCTACCCTCCGTAAACTTGAGGTCAACCAAAACTCTGCTGCCCGTGTCCTAACTTGCACCAAGTCCCATTCATCCAACATCCCTATGCTCGCTGACCTACATTGGCTCCCGGTTAAGTAATGCTTCGATTTTAAAATTCTCATCCTTGTTTTCAAATCTCTCCATGGCATTGTCCCTCCCTATCTCTGTAATCTCCTCCAACCCCACTACCCTCCGAGATAACTGCGCTCTTCTAATTCTGGCTTCTTGAGCATCCCCGATTTTAATCGCTTTATCATTGGTGGCCGTGCCTTTAGCTGCCAAGGCCCTAAGCTCTGAAATTCCCCCCCTAAACCTCTCTCTCTCTCTCTTTCCTCCTTTAAGATGCTCCTTAAAACCTACCTCTTTCATCTGCATTAATATCTGCTTATGTGGCTCGGTGTCAAATTTTAACGAGCCTGTGAAGTGCCTTGGGATGTTTTACTATGTTAAAGGCACTATTTAAATAAAAGTTGTTGTTGTTGTTGTTTTAAAAATCAAAATATACTACATCCATTGGTTCAGCTTTATCTACCCTGCTAGTTACATCCTCAAAAATCTCTAAGAGATTTGTCAAACATGATTTCGCTTTCATAAAACCATGTTGACTCTGCCTAATCATATTATGATTTTCTAAGTGTCCTGTTACCACTTCCTTAATAATGGATTCCTGCATTTTCCTGATGACTGATGTCAGGCTAACTGGCCTGTAGTTCCGTGTTCTCTCTCCCTCCTTTCTTGAATAGTGGGGTTATATTTGCTACCTTCCAAGCCACTGGAACCATTCTAGAATCAAGGGAATTTTGGAAGATCACAACCAATGCATCCACTATCTCTGCAGCCACCTCTTTTAGAACTCCAGGACATAGGTCATCAGGTCCACGGGATTTGTCAGCTTTTAGTCCCATTAATTTCTCCAGTACTTTTTCTTTACTAATATTAATTACTTGAATTCCGCACTCTCATTAGACCCTTGGTTCCCCATTATTTCTGGTATTTTTTTGCATCTTCTACTATGAAGACAGATACAAAATATTTGTTTAACTTTTCTGCCAATTCCTTATTCGTCATTATAATTGCTCCTGTCTCAGCCTCTAAGGGACCCATGTTTATTTTTGCGACTCCCTTCCTTTTTACATACTTGTAGAAGCTCTTACAGTCTGTTTTCATATTTCTTGCTAGTTTACTCTCATTCTATTTTCTCCCTTTTTATAATTTTTTTTTGTCATCCTCTGCTGGTTTCTAAAACTCTCCCAATCCTCAGGCTTACTACTATTGTTGCCAACATTATAAGCCTCTTCTTTTAATCTAATACTATCCTTAACCTCTTTAGTTAGCAATGGATGGATCACTCTTCCCATGGAGTTATTATTTCCCAATGGAATGTATATTTGTTGAGAATTATGACATCTTTTTCTAAATGTTCGCCATTGCTTATCTACCGTCATACATTTTAATCTAATTTTCCAATATACCTTAGCCAACTCACCCCTCAAACCTATCTAATTTGCTTTATTTAAGTTTAATACACTAGTTTCAGATCAAAGCACGTCACTCTCAAACTCAATTCTATCATATTACGATCATTCTTCCCCAGAGGATCACTTATTATGAGATTACTAATTAACAATATTTCACTACAGAAGACAAGATTTAAAATAGCCTCTTGCCTCTTTCTTGTTTGGTTCCATGATGTATTGTTCTTGGAAACTGTCTCAAATGCATTCCATGAACTCCAAACTACTTTTGCCAATTTAATTTGTCCAGTCTGTATGAAGGTTAAAGTCCCCCTAATGTTAGGGGACCAATAAACAATTCCCACCAGTGTTTTCTGCCCCATGTTATTTCTTATGCTTCATGCATTCAGATAAAGTGGCTTTAATTTTAACTTTTTATTACTTTTCCCCGATTTGACCTTATTCACTGATGCACTATGACTGTTAAACTTCTGTCCCTTCCTGCCACACTTTGCTTATCTTTACCTAAATTGCTACACTGCTCTATGGGTATAACTTTTCTCTTTAGATTATAAATTTCTCACCTGAATGCTCATCCTCCTTTTTAGATTAAACCCCTATCTACAATCCTAGTTATTCAATTTGCCAAGACACTCGTCCCAACCCGATTTAAGTGGAGCCCGTCTCAATGGAACAGCTTCCTCTTTCCCCAGATCTGGTGCCATTGCACCAAGAATTGAAACCCCCATCTCCCACACCACTCTTTGAGCCACACATTCAACTCTCTGATCTGTTTGACCCTATGCCAATTTGCACATGGTTCAGGTAGTAATCCAGAGATTATTACCTTTGAGGTTCTGGACCCTAGCTTTTCAAACTCCCTCAGCAGAACCTCATTCCTAGCTCTATCTATGTCATTGGATCCTACGTGGACCATAACAACTGGTTCCATCCCCTCCCACTCCAAGTTCTTCTCTAGCCATGAGGCGATGTCCTTAACCCTGACATCGGGCAGGCAACACAACCTTCGGAACTCCCGGTCGCAGCTACAGAGAACAGGATCTATCCTCCTGACTGTACTGTAGCATACCACTACCACATTTATTTTCACTTCTGAAAGTTCCTTTTGAAAGTTACTATAGAATCTGCTTCCAGCACCCTATCAGGCAATGCATTGCAGATCACAACAACATGCTGAATATTTTTTTTTTCCTCACATCGCCTCCGGTTCTTTTGCCAATCACCTTAAATCTGTGTCCTCTGGTTACTGACCCTTCTGCCACTGGAAACAGTTTCTCCTTATTTACTCTATCAAAACCATTCATGATTTTGAACACCTCTATCAAATCTCCTCTTAACTTTCTCTGCTCTAAGGAGAACAACCCCAGCTTCTCCACTCTCTCCACATAACTGAAGCCCCTCATCCCTGGTACCATTCTAGTAAATCTCTTCTGCACCCTCTCTAAGGCCTTGACATTCTTCCTAAAGTGAGGTGCCCAGAATTGGACACAATACTCCAGCTGAGGCCTCACCAGTGTTTTATAAAGTTTCACCATAACCTTTTTTTTGAACTATATGCCTTTATTAATAAAGCAAAGGATCACATATGCTTTTTTAACAGCCTTCTCAACCTGTCCTGCCACCTTCAACGATTTGTGCACATATTCCCCCAGGTCTCTCTGTTCCTGCACCCCATTTAAAATTGCCTCTCCCCCTCATTCTTCCTATCAAATGCATCGCTTCACACTTTTCTGCATTAAATTTCATCTGCCATGTGTCTGCCCATTTCACCAGTCTGTCTATGCCCTCCTGAAGTCTGTTACTATCCTCCTCACTGTTTACTACATTTCTGAATTTCGTGTCATCTGCAAACTTTGAAATTTTGCCCCTTTTCATATATATCAAAAAGAGCAGTGGTCCTAAAACTGACCCCTAGGGGACACCACTGTGTACTTCCCTCCAATCCGATAAACAACTGTTCAGCACTACTCTCTGCTTTCTGTCACTTAGCCAATTTTGAATCCACACTACCATTGTCCCTTTAATCCCATGGGCTTTAATTTTGCAAACAGGCCTATTATATGCTACTTTGTCAAACGCCTTTTGAAAGTGTATACACACATCAAGCACACTACCCTCACCAACCCATTCCGTAACTTCATCAAAGAACTCAACCATGTTAGTCAAACACGATTTTCCTTTAACAAATCCGTGCTGGATTTTAATTATTAGCCCAGAATTTTCAAAGTGCCAATTAATTATGTCCCAGATAATTGTCTCTAAAAGTTTCCCCACCACTGTAATTAAGCTGACTGGCTTGTAGTTGCCAGGTTTATCCCTCTCCCCTTTGTTAAACAGGGGTGTAACATTTGCAATCCTCCAGTCCTCTGGCACCACTCCCATATCTAAGGAGGATTGGAAGATTGTGGCCAGAGCTTCTGCAATTTCCACCCTTATTTCTCTCAGTGACCTTGGATGCATCCTATCTGGACCAGGTGACTTTTCTACTTTGAGTACTGCCAACCTTTTAAATGACGACGTATCTTCGGATAGAATGTAAATGTTATCCACAAGATAAAAGAATCATGGCAGAGGGCGCCTTCAGAAGAGTGTTATTGTTTAACATGTATGATATTCCTTTAATATTTGCAACTCAAATGAAGAAATGTCTAACCCATTCCAAAACTAACACACGTTAATGCAACTCATCTTACATAATTCCATGGTGAGCAAGTTTTGTTTCATTCTTAGTGAGGATATTAGTATGAAAATCATAAACATAAAACACTAACTATCATTAATGCACTTTACCAAAACTCCTGGCAGAAAAGACAATCGCCTTTGCTACTTTACATGCCATTCATGCCTGCCCCTATCAAATTACAACCAAAAGTTTGCATTTTCCTAATAGAAATGTCAGTCCACTCTATCCATTGACATCAAAGACTAAAAACATTTAACCTTCTGCAATGTGTTTCTGCAGCTGTCTTCTCTGCATTCTAATCCTGGTTCCAAATCATGGAAGCATTTCCCTGAGGGTATAGCTATGACATCAGGTGCAGAGATAAATATTCTCTACCAGGCTGGTTGTCCTCTGGCAGAAGCTCATTTAAAAGTAGGAGACACATTGCTGATAAGAAGTCTCCACATTTATTTCTGCAAAGGCTGTTGTCATGGCTGGCACCATTTCCATTGATACAACTATGAAAACCTATGACTGTTGAGGGCCACACTGACCAATTAATGTGAAGATTTTGCATTATTTGAACACCTTAGAGACATAAATACAAACTGTGAGAAATGATGACAAGTCACAGGCCTCAGGTCGGGATTATTTTCAGTATGGCCTCCAAATTATGTTTGAACAAACAATGTTATTGAGCCTATATATTGGATAGTGTTGCATAACATTTTAATGCTTGTACCTTATTGTTCTACATAACAAACTGTACTGTCTGTGTTGTATTCTACAGGATTATTACAGTGACAACTAATTAAACTGATCATGAAATAAATCAATATAACCACAAGTACCATTATAGAGACTTAAAATAGAAGGTGGAATGGAATCAAAAAATCAAAGGAAACAAGTTGATAAAACTAATCAACATCACACTAGTAATTCCAAAAAGAATGGATTATGTGTCTGCAAATAGGGGGGCTACGCCAGTGTGAGGTCCAATTCGTAAAATTTGGCTCCAAGCAGCCTAACCAGTGGTCCTTGAAGGGACCACTGGATGCCACCACCAAAAAGATAATTAAAATTAAAAATACTTACCTCCCGGATGTACTGCAGCGTTGAAGGCCATTTCCAGGCCACACTCAGCCCCCTTCTGATCACCGACACCCTCCTCTCCCACTCACGCTCCCCCCTCCCAATCGCTCCCACCCCCTCGATCGTTTCCAACCATGCCTCGGGCCTACCTGATCTGACGTAGGGATCAGCTGGTCTGAAAAAAACAATTTCTAGGCCTCTATCTTTCTAAAATCTGTCCTATTGCAATCTTATCCTCATGTTTTTGTGCTAACTTTTTCCCTTTCTATTTGGCCCTCGAATCTTATCATATTATGGTCATTACTTCCACGGTGCTCTTCCATATTTAACTTATCTATCGGATCTATTTCACTACTCAAAGCTATATCCAGAAATCCTCTTGTCGGCACATAAACATATTACTTGAGAAAAGAGGTCTTATTCTGTCCAATCAATGAATGTGTAGTCAAAATTTCCTAGAACAATAATGTTGCTATTCCTTGTCACTTCTTCTATTTCCCTTCCACAATATACAGCTACTACAACTCCACTAATATAACAATCCTTTTTTAAAAAAATCCTTGATCTCTAACCATATTGGCTTTGTCGGAGTCTTTTTTTTGGTGCACATCAGTCCTGTCTACAGCATGTATTCCTTCCTTCACCAATATTGCCACTCCCCCTCCTTTCTTACCTATTCTGTCCCTCCTAAAAATAGATGCAGAAGATGTATCTCCCCTATCTGAATATTCAAATGTGTCAGTATTCCTTTCAAGTTTGTTACTTCATTTCTCCCACCTTTTTCAGATGACCAGGGCAGGTGGCACAAAAGTTAAGAGATAGAGAATATCTCTGCTCCAACACCTCTGCACTGTCATCCAGCTGGGTGGGACTGCACTCACCTGGTTTTGTTCCCATCTTTCCAACCGTAATCCCAGAATCACCCGCAAAGGCTTCTCTTCCAACCCCGCACTGTCACATCTGGTGTCCCCCAAGGATCTATCCTTGGCCCCTCCTATTTCTCATCTACATGCTGCCCCTCTGTGACATCATCTGGCAACACAATGTGAGTTTTCACATGTATGCTGATGATGCCAGCTATACCTCTCCTCCACCTCTCTCGAACACTCCACCATCTTCATACTAACAGACTGCTTGTCCGACATCTAGCACTGGATGAGTAGAAATTTCTTCCAATTAAATAGCTGAAAGACCGAAGACTTTGTCTTCGGTTCACACCACAAACTCGGTTCCCTTTCCAATGATTTGATCTCTCTCCCCGGCAACTGTCTAAGGCTGACCAAGTCTGTTCGCAACCTTGGTGTCATATTTGATCATAAATTGAGCTTCCTACCTGATATCCGTTCTATCCCTAAGACTGCCCATTTCCACCTTTGTAATATCACCCATCTCCCTCATCCATGTCTTTATCACCTCTAGACTTGACTATTCCAATGTACTCCTGTCTGGCCTCCCTAGTTCTACCCTCCATAAACTTGAGGTCATCCGAAACTCTGCCGCCCATGTGCTAACTTGCACCAAATCCTGTTCACCCATCTTCCCTGTGTTTGCTGACCTACATTGGCTCCCAGTTAAGCAACAGCACGATTTAAAATTTCTCATTCTTGTTTTCAGATCTTTCCACGGCCACGCCCCTCCCTAGCTCTGTAATTACCCCAGCACTGTAACCCCCCTAGAACTCTGCGCTCCACCTATTCTGGCCTTTTGAACATCCTTGATTTTAAATGCTCCACATTTGGCGGTCGTGCCTTCAGCTGCCTAGGTCCTAAGCTCTGGAATTCCCTGCCTAAATCTCTCTGCCTCTCCACTGCTCTTTTCTCCTTTAAACACTCGTTAAAACCTACCTCTTCAATCAAACCTTTGGTCATCTGTCCTCACATCTTCTTATATGGCTCGGCGTCAATTTATTTTGATAACACTCGTGAAGCGGCTTGGAACATTTTATTATGTTAAAGGGGCTATATAAATATAAGTTGTTGTTGTTGCAACATTGAGTCAGATGTTCAACTTGCTGAAAATCTGTATTTTTTTAGACAAATTTTCATTATTTTTCAAAGTTGAAAGCTGGGGATTAGAGCATTCCCTATTCTTTGGACTCCCGTGTCAAACTCTTTTCCCACCTTAAAAGCCTTCTCAAAGCAGATCTCTTTAGTCAAGCTTTCAGTCACTACCTCTGACCTCAGTGTCTGCTATTTTTCCCTCCTGTGAAGGACCTTGGGACATTTCTCTAAGGCACTATATGAATGCAAGGCTTTTTTTAATCGTTCCTTGGATGTGGGTGTCGCTGGCAAGGCCAGCATTAATTTCCCAACCCTAATTGCCCTCGAGAAGGTGGTGGTGGTGAGCCGCCTTCATGAACTGATGCAGTCCGCGTGGTGAAGGTACTTCCATAGTGCTGTTAGGTAGGGTGTTCCAGGATTTTGACCCAGCAACTATGAATGAACGACAATATATTTCCAAGTCAGGATGATGTGTGATTTGGAGGGGAACTTGGAGGTGGTGGTGTTCCCATGCGCCTGCTGCCCTTGTCCTTCTAGGTGGCAGAGGTTGCGGGTTTGGGAGGTGCTGCCGAAGAAGCCTTGGCGAGTTGCTGCAGTGCATCTTGTAGATGGTACACACTATAGCCACGGTATGCCAGTGGTGGAGGGAGTGAATGTTTAAGGTGGTGGTTGGGGTGCCAATCAAGCGGGCTACTTTGTCCTGGATGGTGTCGAGCTTCCTGAGTGTTGTTGGAGCTGCACTCATCTAGGCAAGTGGAGAGTATTCCATCACACTCCTTACTTGTGCCTTGTAGATGGTGGAAAGGCTTTGGGGAGTCAGGAGATGAGGCACTCGCCACAGAATACCTAGCTTTTGACCTGCTCTTATAGCCACAGTATTTATGTGGCTGGTCCAGTTAAGTTTCTGGTTAATGGTGACCCCAGGATGTTGATGGTGGGGGATTTGGTGATGGTAATGCCATTGAATGTCAAGGGGCGGTGGTTAAACACTCTCTTATTGGAGGTAGTCATTGCCTGGCACTTGTATGGTGCAAATGTTACTCGTCAATTATTAGCCCAAGCCTGAATGTCGTCCAGGTCTTAGGCCTAGGGCACTGCCCTGAGGAACTCCTGTAGCAATGTCCTGGGGCTCAGGTGATTGGCATCCAACAACAACAACCATCTTCCATTGTGCTAGGTATGACTCCAGCCAGTGGAGAGTCTTTCCCCTGATTCCCATTGACTTCAATTTTACTAGGGCTCGTTCATGCCACATTCGGTAAAATGCTGCCTTGATGCCAAAGGCAGTCACTCTCACCTCACCTCTGGAACTCAGCTCTTTTTTCAATGTTTGGACCAAGGCTATAATGAGGTCTGGAGCAGAGTGGTCCCGTTGGAACCCAAACTGAGCATCAGTGAGCAGGTTACTGGTGAGTAAGTGCCGCTTGATAGCACTGTCGACAACACCTTCCATCACTTTGCTCATAATTGAGAGTAGACTGATGGGGCGGTAATTGGCCGGATTGGATTTGTCCTATTTTTTCTGGACAAGACATACCTGGGCAGTTTTCTACATTGTCGGGTAGATGCCATTGTTGTAGCTGTACTGGAACAGCTTGGCTAGAGGTGCAGCTAGTTCTGGCGCACAAGTCTTTAGCACGATAGCCGGATGCTGTCGGGGCCCATAGCCTTTGCTGTATTCAGTGCGCTCAGCTGTTTCTTGATATCATGTGGAGTGAATCGATTTGGCTGAAGACTGGCTTCTGTGATGGTGGGGACCTCAGGAGTAGGCCGATATGGATCATCCACTTGGCACTTTTGGCTGAAGATAATTGCAAACGCTTCAGCCTTGTCTTTTGCACTCACGTGCTGGGCTCCACCATCATTGATGATGGGGATATTCATGGAGCCTCCTCATCCCATTAGTTGTTTAATTGTCCACCACCATTCACAACAGGATGTGGCAGGGCTGCAGAGCTTTGATCTGATCCATTGGTTGTTGGATCGTTTAGATCGGTCTATAGCATACATGTAGTCCTGTGTTGCAGCTTCCCCAGGTTAGCACCTCAATTTTATGTATGCCTGGTGCTGCTCCTGGCATGCTCT
Source organism: Somniosus microcephalus (assembly GCF_052327205.1). Taxonomy (NCBI): domain Eukaryota; kingdom Metazoa; phylum Chordata; class Chondrichthyes; order Squaliformes; family Somniosidae; genus Somniosus; species Somniosus microcephalus. The sequence continues at coordinate 84,932,065 of NC_140988.1, forward strand.
TCTGCGCTCCTCATTGAACCAGGGTTGGTCCCCTGGTTTGATGTTACTGGTAGAGTGAGGGATATGCCGGGCCATGAGGTTACAGATTGTGGTGGAATACAATTCAGCTGCTGCTGATGGCCCACAGCGCCTCATAGATGCCCAGCTTTGAGTTGCTATATCTGTTCTGAATCTATCCCATTTAGCACGGTGGTAGTGCCACACACGATCGAGGGTGTCCTCAGTGTGAAGATGGGACTTCATCTCCATAAGGACTGTGCGGTGATCACTGCTACCAATACTGTAATGGACAGATGCATCTGCGACAGGTAGATTGGTGAGGATGAGGCGAAGTAGGTTTTTCTCTCATGTTGGTTCTCTCACCACCTGCTGCAGATCCAGTCTGGCAGCTACGTCCTTCAGGACTCGGCCAGCTCTGTCAGTAGTGGTGATGCCGAGCCACTCTTGGTGATGGACATTGAAGTACATTCTGTGCCCTTGCTAGCCTCAATGCATCTTCCAAGTGGTGTTCAACATGGCGGAGTACTTATTCATCAGCTGAGGGAGGGTGGTAGGTGGTTATCAGTAGCAGGTTTCCTTGCCCATGAAGCCATGAGGCTTCATGGGTCCGGAGTCAGTGTTGAGAACTCTCAGGGCCACTCCCTCCCGACTGTATACCACTGTGCTGCCACCTCTGGTGGGTCTGTCCTGCCGGTGGGACAGGACATACCCAGGGATGGTGATGGAGGAGTTTGGGACATTGGCTGAAAGTTATGATTCTGTGAGTATGACTCTGTCAGGCTGCTGCTTGACTAGTTTGTGGGACAGCTCTCCCAATTTTGGTACATGTCTCCAGATATTAGTGAGGAGGACTTTGCAGGGTCGACTGGGCTAGGTGTGCCGTTGTCATGTCCGAAGACGGTGCCGAGGTCGATGCCGGGTGATCCATCTGGTTTTATTCTTTCTTGTAGCAGTTTGTTACAACCGAGTGGCTTGCTTGGCCATTTCAGAGGGCAGTTAAGAGTCAACCACATTGCTGTGGGTCTGGGGTCACGTATAGGCCAGACCAGGCAAGGACAGCAGATTTCCTTCCCTAAAGGACATTAGTCAACCAGATGGGATTTTACGACAATCCGGTAGTTTCATGGTCACTAGCTTTTTATTCCAGATTTATTTAATTAACTGAAATTAAATTCCACAGCTGCCATGGTGGAATTTTCACTCACGTCTCTGGATTATTTGTCCAGGCCTCTGGATTACTAAACCAGTAACATAACCACTATGCTACCATTCCCTGACCTTAGTGCCTTTTTCTCCCCTATGAAGTACCTTGGGATGTTTTTCTTTGCTTAAAGTACTATACGAATGCAAGTTGCTGCACAGCACCCATTAGTGCCAGCATCATGGAAGTGCCAGGTCAGGAATCATGCAAGCTGGCTCAACAGTGACAGTCTCAGCACTCTGCCACAATAATGTATCTTAACAGTAACCTCGGAAGACCACCTCCAACTGCACCATTGCAACATTTCCATGACTCACACACTGTTGTGGCCATTCATAGTGAAACTGACAATTCAGTACTAATTAATGCTGAATTATGGGCAGTTTTCTTCAGAGTACCATGCCCACTAGGAATAGGAACGAGACTGTCAAAGCTAATTTTATTCATAACCCTTACAACCAGCAGAGAGATGACATTTTTCCAGCCTTCATTCAAACTCAGTCCCAGAGGTAAAAGAACAATATTTCAACTTACTACACCCCAGAAATTTTGTTTAAAGAATTGCAAAACATGAAAGCAGAATATTTTGAAAGCTACAAAGGGCATTCAGCATTCCTATGAATAAATAACACACACTGTAACTGTTACTTCTCTTTGTACTATTAATGTGTTATCAGTATATCTGAGTCTCCAATTTATTCCCTCCGTGATGTTAAGTTTTCAAGAAGTGTGACTAATTCCAAGAATGTGTTACTGTCATTCAGAGAGTGTAAACTTATTTTACAACAGTGTAGCAGAGGTCCAACACTACAGCAGTGATGTTTCCAGTGAGATTATTTCAGGTTTAAATAGGAACAAATTGTCCATCAGGGAGGCTTATTTGGGTTGAATTCATGTGTGCGATATTAGTGATGAACGCAATAAAAAAAATGGGTTAGCCTTTTAAAAAAGCAGACAAAAGAATTTCACATCAATGTGTTACCTACCTTGTTAATAATATTGCACAATGTGATTTCGACTGTGGATTTGGCCTTTTTCAGAGTGGGGTTACATCACCAAATAATTCTTTTGGTCTACCGCAGGATATGTTGTAGAGGAACTTCAGCCCCAAAGAAAGCACGTGTCCCTGAATAACGAATGGGCTTCTGGACAAGAGCACATTTGCTCAGGAACAGGGCCAGGAAAATATATTTCTGAGCATTATATTCTAAACTGAGAATGGTGGTATCATTACTACCATGGCTGCTCAAACGTGATGGGGCCATGCACTTTGCATCGCTAAATATAAGCTGCTGTCATTTCAAAGATAGCATTAAAATAACCATGTGACATCTCAATAATGGGAAGATAATATTATGGCAGAAGGTAAACATCACTAATGCTGTAGACTGTAGCATTAACAAAATTTCACATCAAGTAAAATTAACTTTAGCCTTGTCCGTTGCACAGCTCCTGTATGAAATGCATGCACATTTTAAGTATCTCTTCCATTGTCAACTTCTACTTTGAATTTACTGAATAAACACTTGGGCCTAGAAATTCAGCAGCGCCACGTTTGGGGCGCTACAGCCGGGCGTTCGCTAAATTTAGCGCCCGGTGCAACATGGCGCCACCTTCGCCGAAATTGAGTTGCATCATCCCAAGAGGTTGCTGCTGCGCTAAAGCAGACGATGCACGACTATCATAAGGCGCTAAGCCGGCGAGCCGAGGCGCTAACACCGAGGACGGGCGCAGCGCAGGTGCGGCGAGTTGCTGATTGAAGGCAGACACGCTGGCGCCGGTCAGCTCTTAAAGGGGGAGGGTGGACTTGTTTGGCTGCCATGCCCTGCACACTGCAGCCCTGAAGCAAGGCCTGACCATTGCTGGATCATCATTTCTACGCCCAGGACCATGCAGAAGGCTAGGGAGCGAGCGGAGCGCTTCAGCGAGGGTGCCCTGAGGCTACTGGTTGGCGCAGTAGAGCGCAGGTGACCTGTCCTCTTCCCTGACAGTGGGAGGAGGCCGCTTCCCAGCGAATACCGAAAAGCCTGGAGGGAGGTGGCAAGCAGGGTGACCACCAACAGCATGGTTGCAAGGACTCCAATTCAATGCAGGAAAAAGTTCGACGACCTCACTCGGGTTGTCAGGGTGAGTACCCTTTCCACTATCCTGTTCATCCCTGCATGTGCACCTCAGTTTCTGGCCAAAGGGACCTGAAAGCCCCAATGCCCAGCCCTCATCCAAGAACTATGGGACTCTCATGAAAACCACTTGCACATTCAGCACTTTACACACTGTCAGGGCTATTCCACCATGGGAGGCAGTGCAGGCAAGATGAGGGCTTGACACTGTCAGGGCTATTCCACCATGGGAGGCAGTGCAGGCAAGATCAGGGCTTGGCACTGTCAGGGCTATGCCACCATGGGAGGCAGTGCAGGCAACATGAGGGCTTGACACTGTCAGTGCTATTCCACCATGGGAGGCAGTGCAGGCAAGATGAGGGCTTGACACTGTCGGGACTATTGCACCATAGGAGGCAGTGCAGGCAAGATGAGGGCTTGACACTGTCAGGGCTATTCCACCATGGGAGGCAGTGCAAGCAAGATCAGGGCTTGACACTGTACTTAGAGGCCGTCCTTTCTCTTGCAGGGCAAGCTGGCCCACAATCGCAGGCAGCAGCTACGGACCGGGGGAGGCCGTCCTGACCTCAAAGAGCTCAGCGACCTGGAGCAGTGTGTGGAGCGCATTATGGCAGGCCGGCTGATTGGCCCCGTCACCAGTGGAGATGCCGACCCTGCTCTGGACAGCAATGGTAAGGTCATCACCTTTTTGACCTCTCTCTTTCCACTTGTGCCTCACACCATCATCCTTTGCCACTATCGAACCTATGCAGTGCATAGCAGCACTCATGCCTCCCTCGCTGCCGCCCTGTCCTCACTCTAAAGCAACTCTTGTGCCTCCCTGCTTTCAGATGCTGATTCGCCAGGTGAGGAGGCGGGCCCTCAAGCTGCCACTGTCAGTGATTCTGAATTCGAGGAGGAGGAAGAGGAAGCCGACCCATCAGTGCCATCCTCAGCCGAGGCAGACCATGGCCATGATGGGGATACGTCTTCCCTGGAGGGGAGCAGGGAGGAAGGGTCTGAGGAGAGTGAAGCTCCAGGGCCCAGCGGGCTGCAGCAACGCGGGAGGGGTGGGGAAGCTCGGCGGCCTTCTCCCCGGAGGGTGAGTGCGGCCTCCAGTCCTGCTACGGTGAGCGCAGAGGAGGTGCGGCTCCTTGGTGAAATGGGCGCCCAGGCTGAGCGCAGGCACACTGGCTGCAGTGGCAAGGAAGCCTGACTCCACAGAGTCACTGGCAAGGAGTGCTCAGGAATTCGGGGCAGCACAGGCAAGGAGTCTGCAGGACTTCGCGGCAGCACAGGCTAGGAGTCAGCAGGACTTTGCTGCATCACAGGCGGCTTCCAGCCAAGTGCTCAGTCATGCCGTGCATTCACTGGCTGGTCTGATGCAGACACAGATCAGGGCCACACAGGCACTAACTGCTGCCACCCTCGCTGGATCGGCCAGGCATCGCCGGGGCCCTCGCCGCGCCGCAGCAGCCCAGCAGTCTGTGCTTCAGTAGGTGGCTGCGCATGCTGCAGTGCTGGCCCGTGCGAGTGCCAGTGTATCAGCCGACCAGGGAGTGCCTGTGCTCTGTCAGGTTGGCAGCATTCCTGCAGCCAACACTGTCACTCCTCCACTGCAGCTGCCACCACCCATAGGACAGACTGCTGCCACCCAAGCTGAGTTGGAGCAGTCAGCAGCCGGGCCCTCCAGGCCCAGAGCTGGTCCAAGCCGTCCCCCAAGGGCATCTGCCGTCTCACCATCTGACCCTCAGCAACCTTCCCCCAGCCTTGCTGCAGCCACTGGGGTCCCATTGAGGAGGAGCTGCAGGGCGGGAAGGGGCCATTTGCGGAAGCGAGGCGGATCATCCTCGCAGGGGAAAAAGTCGAAGGTGTGGCCAAATGTTTTGTTTATATATGAAGGCCGAGAATGTTTTTTTTATATATGAAGGCCGAGACTGTTGTGTTTGTTTTTTATGAAGGCCGAGATTGTTGTGTTTGTTTTTTATATGAGGGCCGGGAATGTGGTGTTTGTTTTTTATATGAGGGCCGGGAATGTGGTGTTTGTTTTTTATATGAAGGTCAAGGATCATGGTCATTTTTGTTTAACTGTTTTTTTTATTTTCTGAAGGTTGTGAGAGCCAGTTATGTCTCTGACTTTTTTTGGGGGGGTTTATCTGAATTAGTTTTTCATGCGGGAAGGGCACAGAGTTTGCACAGTAAAAAATTTTCTTTAATCACATTGTCCATGTTTGCACTTTGAACTATTTGTTGCCTTGACCGGCTGAGGGCTTGCAGAGCAGCTCCATTCATGTTCTTTCATTGGCACAAGCCATTCCCTGAGAGGGGGCCTAGAACCGAGTTGCAATAAGCCGCCGACGGACGGCACTTACACTTTGTGCCTCCCTCCCGTCTTGGTGCTCCTCCTCCTCCTCCTCTTCTGGTGGTCCTCCAATGTCTGCTGGCAGTGGCTGAGTCCTGAGGATAGCCAGGTTGTGCAGCATGCAGCACACTACAACGAAATGGGAGACTCGCTCAGGCGAGTACTGTAGGGCTCCTCCAGAACGGGCCAGACTGCAGAACCATTGCTTGAGCACGCCGATTGTGTGCTAAATGATGTTCCTGGTAGCTTGATTGTATCGCTCTTCAGCAGGGGTGCTGGGCACATGGAGCGGGGTCATCAGCTAGGTGCACAAAGGATAGCCTTTGTCCCAGAGAAGCCATCCTTGTGGGTGAGCCTGGACTTCGAAAATGTCTGCCACAGAAGTCTGGCGCAGGATGAAGGCATTGTGGCTGCTGCCTGGAAAGCGGGCATTGACAGCTAGTATGAGCTGCCTGTGCTCACACAACAACTGGACGTTGAGCGAATGGTACAACTTCCGGTTGCGGTAATCCTCGGCATTCTCTAGAGGTGCCCGCAAAGCCACATGCGTGCAGTCAATGGCGCCCTGGACCATGGGGAAGCCCGCTATTCCTCAAAATCCCATTGCACGCTCTTGCTGCTAGTCCAGGGTCATGGGGAAGGAGATGTACTGACATCTCCTTCTGAAAAGGACACTGGTCACCTGGCGGATGCAAAATGTACCACGAACTGGGAGATGTTGGCAATGTCCCTAGTAGCGGATTGGAAGGAGCCGGTGGCATAGAAGTTGAGAGCCACCGTCACCTTCACTGCCACCGACAGAGACGTCCTGCTCCTCAGCTGTGGCTGCAGATCTCTGCGAAGCAGGTGGCAGATCTCAGTGATCACCTCCCTTCTGAATCGCAGCCTCCGAACACACTGCTCCTCAGATATGTTCAGATATGAGAACTGCTGGCGGTATACCCTGGGTGGGTAAGGCCTCCTGTGCCGACGCCTGTTGGCCCTTCTCCATCTGGCCATGACTGGCACTCTCTCACGGTGTCTCTGAGCCCTTTCAATGCAATGCAGTAAGCCAACGTTTCCACCCATTGCAGCCCCCATTATATGTGGTGACTCAAGGCTATGGCACTGAAAGTTAAATCCAAGTGCAAAGCTCTGGCCGGAAGCCAGAAGTACCTGTGCGAGCACTGAGTCAAAGCAGAAAGCTCTCTCCCTTTGTCTCTCTCCAAATAGCCGTCTCTCACAGAGAAGGATTGGCACAAAATGGCTGCCACTTATAATGCAGGAGGAGTCCCCTTTAATTAGCGCCCCCCGCAGCGACTGGGAACCGTTCCCCTCTATCAGTTGCTGGGGGCGCCAGGCGCACAGAAGGGCAGCACCACTGAAGTTGCGGTTCGGGGCGTACCAAGGGCGTTGCACCATGAAATTACGTCAGGATCTGCAGGCGCAGCGGTTTTGCGCCGCCGCTAAATCGTGAGTGAAGTTCGCGAGAGGTGCAGAACGCGCCGTGCCTAGGTGCTAGCCGCTTAGCGCCCCACTTCTCCTCCTCCTAAGGCGCTAGCGGCTGGCGCTAACAACTGAATTTCTAGGCCTTGGCCCCTAAAATCTACGACAGACTATCCCGGCAGTTATGCTGAATTCATGCCGGTCATTCCTTTCCAGCTGGACTTTGTGTGGTCAGCGGGAGGGCATCTAACTTGCATGGGGCCGGTTTGTACCCGTGCCACACTAGGCACAGATCCAATGCCCACCTGCCTTATGCGGCCAGAAAATCCCCCACCTGCCTGCCTGCTTTCAGAAGACATGCCCAGTCCCCTTTAACACTCTGGCAATCCCAGCCATCTCCCCCTTTGCTCCTGTGTAAGGGGTTGATCCAGATTCTGAATAAAAACGTGCTTTCTACAGGGTGCAGGCCTCCATCCTTACCTGGGCCTTCTACCCACTGGTGGGGTCCACCAGCGTCCATCTGGATACAGTGGATTTTATATCCTGCTGCCTCACCAGGTATTTTCTGGCCTCCGTCCGCTCACTTCGGGCCTCAGATATATTTCTCAATGAATAGTTTCAATGTTCAGTATCTGGCATCGTACACCATTAAATTCATGCAGTAAATTTTACTTCTGTAATAATTCAAATATGCCAATGCAAATATATGCCAGGCACTGGTTAAAATTTACCACTGTTAAAAACGAGTGTAAAAGTTCAATGCTGCCACTAATGCACTGGGTAGCTGAGTGATAAAAGATCACTCCCACCAATGCATAAATCATGGTCCCAGCCCTGGGCGTCATGAAAACCTGTGTGTAGGTGTGACTTATGAACTTCATACCACCAAAGAATAGCTTTTTCAGTGTTTGCGTACACTATAATCCTCAAGCTGATACACTAAAAATATACAGAATTCTACCCTTGTGTACTGTGTAAATCTGTCAAAAAACAAGAGATCTGTTTTAACTATTTGAGTTTATTGCAGTGGATAGGAAAATGATCAGTTGGGGATATAAATCTTCAGCGGTATGTACCGAGGTGAAAGCATTACATCAGTACTGATACAAAAAATACTGTGAGAAAATTTATTTTGATAGAAATAGAGAAAACACAGTGGCCCAGAAATTCGGGTCCCAACGCATGAGTACGCATGGGGTACTCACGCGTAGGCCCATCGAAAGTGCCGGTTTTGTGCATGCACTGCGCATGCGTGGGAACCCGGCACTTCCGTTCCCCTGAAAGAAGGGGTTGACAGGTGGAACACGTGCACCGGAGAGGCAGCGCGTGCGCATCGAACTTACGTTTTTTTTGCAGGTTACTCCGGGAGGATAAGTCTCCAGCAGTTACACTTTTAAAAAGCAGGCGTAAGGCCTGCTTTTAACAAGGAAAGTGGTGAATTAATTAAAATTAAAACATTTTTTCCACAGGTTTATTATTTTTAAATACTTTAAAGAAAGGTAAGTTTATTTTTAGCCCTGTTAGAAAATGTAATTAATTTTTTCAAAAATTTAAATTATTGTTTAAAATAGTTATTTCATGTAATTTATAGTTATTTTGAAAATGTGATTTAAAAAAAATGTATTTGAAGTTTTAGTGATGTTTTGGTGCTTATAGTATTTATAGGTTTGACAGCTCGTCCTGTCAAACTTATGAATGAACCGAAATGCAGCTATAAAACCCAAGATGTGCTTAATTAAGGTTTATTTAATTTATTATGAACATATAAAAAAGTGATTAAATTAGCTGCAAATGAAGGATACTTCCTCTTGTGCATTGGTGTTCAACAGGACTTTGCCATATTACCATAACTGTTTTTCAGTGACACATGAGCAGTTATCTTAATTCTAATGACTTGAACTGATCATCTAAAATGTTACAGCAGTTAGATTTAATTTCTTCTTAATCACTGATTGGACTCTTAGTGACAAAAGTAACTTATGAGCAGTGGTTCAGCAGCTGTAACGATAGACCCTGAGGTTGATCCTCACTCCTGACTGACATTCATACTCAGGCTACCGCCACAGTGTGAATTTCAGCAGTAACGGCCAGGATTTTGGCAAGAATAGAAAACCACCTGAACCTGGAGAACTCTGGCTGGTGGTCCTGAATTTCCTCAGCGATTGTCCGGATCTCCTGCCGGAAGTTTGGTGGGGGAATCGACGAATCCAACAGAGAAATTACATAAACTGCTGCTGGAATACCCCCTCGGGCACTGCTGTGTAAGTATTACATTTGATGAATGACATCCCGTGACACTGATATTATAACATCCTACTTTAAACTTCAGTAATGTATGTTACGATAGAAAAACTATTTTCAAATTACTTTTTCTTGCACCAAATGCAAATATTATTTACACATGATCGATTCTTAGACAGAGTTTTTGCTCCCTCTGATAGGCTTCTGCTGTATTTATGTGGGGGATGAGAGCAAGGTTCTTTAAAAATAAAACTTACTAAAGTTGGCTGTGAATTGTACACTTGCAATTCTCTATTGCAGTTTTAAATAACCACTATTAACAATGATATAGTAATGTGGAAAATGCCTAGAGATCATTATTTGGATGCTAATTATGAAGAGGTTTTTAAGACAAGCTAAATAAAGAAAGTCACTTAAATTTTATAGTCCTATCTGCTGGTAAAAATCATATGGCTACTTAAGAGAAGCTAATGTCCATGCAAGGTACTTCAATTCATTAAAATAATACGAACTTTTGAACATGTAGCTAATTTTGAACTAACAGAATCTTTAAAACAGAAATAGGGAATTAGAGCATCTTATATTGATGAATTGGGTTCCTGAGAGAGTTGGAAAGCTTATAAATAAACTTAGCACAGAAAGACAGGCTGCAGCGTTGGAAGAAAATGCTGCATTAAGTAATCAGTAATTGTTATTCTTAAATTAATCACTTAAATATATGTGCTTTCAGAGTTTAAAGTTACCATTCAGGATGCAATAAACACAGATCAGAAATTAGAGATGAAAAAAGCAAATTTACCAAATAACATGAACCCTAAATCATAGTTTCCAATGTTATTTTATGGCCTCCACTCCCCTCCACCATCTCTGGGTGCTCCTTCAACCATGTAGGCCCTCACTTCGGAAATCCCCTCAGCATCTCCACCTTGCTACCGACTACCAGCCTTTAAAAGCCTCCCTAGAATCCTGTACATAATGTGCAGCATAGAAATGTAAGTTGTTGATGGTGATACATTACTCTGTGCAGTAATCAGTTGAAGAACAAGGCTTTAGATTTTTTCAGTTATCACAAATGAGTCTGAGCACATAATTCATGAACAATGATGTAGCCAAACTCAAGAGTATATGTCTTATATGCTGCATTAAAAAAAATGATTTTCAATCCTTTTTAAAATAAAGTTTAGACTGGGATTTGAGTGAATCATTTGGGGACATCACCACATCAGAATTCTTTAACCTCGTACAATGCAGTGTTTCCCATGTGACAGGGTCATGTCTCTCCTCAGCTATTTGGGATGTTTACTTCACGCTGGGTACTCATGCGTAGGCCCAACGAAAGTGCCGGTTTTGTGCATGCACTGCGCATGCGCGGGAAACCGAAACTTCCGTTCCATTGTTTTCAATAGCAAAGTTTCTTTTCAGCACTAGCTGCTGCAAGGCCTGGGCTCCTGCACAGTTGCTGAAGCAATGACATCATCACACCAGCCTGTTCGACAATTAACAGATGATGACTGAGTCTTTAATGTGCAGCAGATTAACCTTCTAACATGTGCTGCTGTCATTAAGGAAAACTAAACAACTTAAGGCCTGTGTGTGGATTTAAAGCGTTGCGCCTGAATTAGTTTTCTGCACGAGGAATACATTCTACAATTTGAACTGAAGCTAAGTGTACCTCGACTGGATTCCGAGAAACCTTAGTACAAGAAAGGCAGGATTTCAAAGATATAAGTAGATAAATGCTTGGTATCCTCGCTGGCCACTTACTTACAGAACATAACTATGGGGTAGAGTTTGTGCTTTGGGTGCAATCGATGATCCGGGCACAAATTGCACCCAAAATTGCACTAATTTTGAGACGTGTTTTTTTTCCCTCAACTTTCTGCTCAAACTCCTTTGCATATCACGGAACGCAAAATCTTCCATGAACCAGCACAATCGGGCAACGGTTTAGACCGTAATTTTAAAAAAATTTGCTTTAAAAAGCATTCCTTGATATATTTAAGAGTGGTAACTTGGTGCAGGTTGATAATACAGCTGAATATGGGATTATCATAAAAAAATAAGCATTTAATTAGTGTCTCGTCCACCACAAGTAGTCCAATTTTAAATAACTGAAAATGACTTTAAAAACTATACAGTAACATTTGCCAGTTACATTGGTGTCAACGAGTCAGTTTCTTAGTAAATTTAAAAAAAATTCAAAAGCTTTTAAAATGTCCTTTAAAATTAGTGTCCTCACACCTTAAAAAAAAATCCAGCTTAATTTTTGAAGCTTCCTCGAAAGCCCGCGATCAAGCACAATTAGCAGAACTCACGATGGTAATCTATTCGATCTGGGGGCGTAGCTAGTTTTGTGGGCGGGGCACAAACTAGCACAAGAGTTCGCAGAAACTTGATTTGCGCTGACCGTAATTGGTGCGTAAACTTCTACGATCTTATGCGTTGTTTACCGATTTTGGGTGAATAGCGCTGTTAAAACAGCACAACCTAACGGAAACTCCAGACCCACATATTTTCTAGAGGCCACAAAAATGTTGTTTTAAAACCCATAGACAATAGTTGTATGAAAATATCTCTCCTGGAAGGTAAATGGCTTTGGTACTGAACAGGATGCCTGATTAGCAAGTTAGATTGAGACCATTCATTCAGCTGTCTCTGCCACACCCCTCCCTTCCCCTTGTCCACCAACCCAAGCTTCCCCCAACCCAAGCTTCCCCCATGTCCTATCCCTGAACTCATACCGTTCTCTAGTTTCTCTTCTACCTCCCTTTCTGACCTCATCTTGTCCATGAGACCCACCTCCTGCTCTCTTGACCCTATTCCCACTAAATTGCTGATCACCTAACTTCCCTTCCTGGCCTCCATGCTAGCTGATATTGTTAACTGTTCCTGCTCCTCGGGTACTGTTCCCCTCCTCCACAAAACATTCACCTTTGATTCACCCTGTCCTTGCAAACTACCACACCACCTCCAACCTCACTTTCTTCTCCAAAGTCCTTGAATGGGTTGTTGCCTCCCAAATGCATACCCAGCTATCCCGCAACTCCCTTCACACCATTACCGCTGGAGCCCCCCAAGGATAGATCATTATCCTGCTCCTATTTATAAAGTCATAGGCCCAGAAATTCAGTTGGTAGCGCCAGCCACTAGCGCCTTAAGAGGGCGATAAGTGGGGCGTGAAGTAGCTAGCGCCCGGCGCGATCTGCGCCTCTCATGAACGTGAGTGAAGATTTAGTGGCGGCACAAAACCGCAACGTCCGCTCAGCTGCGCGCGCAGATCCTGACATCATTTCATGGTGCAATGCCCTTGGTGCGCCCCGAACCGGAACTTCAGTGGCGCCCCCCTTCTTTCCGCCTGGCGCTCCCAGCAACTGGTTGAGTGGAACGGTTCCCAGTCGCTGTGGGGCTGGGGGGGGGCGCTATTTAAAGGGGGCTCTTCCTGCATTCTTTGTGGTAGCCATTTTGGACCACTCCTGTGTGAGAGAGAGAGAGATTTGCAGAGAGACAAAGGGAGAGAGCTTTCTGCTTTGACTCAGCGCTCGCACAGGTACTTCTGGCTTCAGCCCAGAGCTTTGCAGTTGGATTGATTTTTAAGTGCCATAGCCTTGAGTGGCCACATATAATGGGGGCTGCAATGGGTTTCTCTATTGCATTGAGAGGGCTCAGAGACGCCGAGAGAAAGTGCCAATCATGGCCAGACGGAGGAGGGCCAACAGGCGTCGGCACAGGAGGCCTTACCCTCCCAGGGTATACTGCCAGCACTTCTCCTTCCTCAACATGTCTGAGGAGCAGTGCATTCGGAGGCTTCGATTCAGAAGGGAGGTGGTCACTGAGATCTGCCACCTGCTTCAGAGAGGTCTGCAGCCTCAGCTGAGGAGCAGGACGTTTCTGTCAGTGGCAGTGAAGGTGACAGTGGCTCTCAACTTCTATGCCACCAGCTCCTTCCAATCCGCTACTGGGGACATTGCCAATGTCTCCCAGTTCGCGGTGCATTGCTGCATCCGCCAGGTCACGAATGCCCTCTTCAGAAGGAGACATCAGTACATTTCCTTCCCCATGACCCTGGACAAGCAGCAAGAGCGTGCAATGGGATTTGTGAGAATAGCGGGCTTCCCCATGGTCCAGGGCGCCATTGACTGCACGCATGTGGCTTTGCGGGCGCCTCTAGAGAATGCCGAGGATTACCACAACCGGAAGGGCTACCATTAGTTGAACGTGCAGTTGGTGTGTGACCACAGGCAGCTGATACTAGCTGTCAATGCCCGCTTTCCAGGCAGCAGCCACGGTGCCTTCATCCTGCGCCAAACATCTGTGGCAGACATTTTTGAAGCCCCAGCTCAACCAGGAGGCTGGCTTCTCGGGGACAAGGGCTATCCTTTGTGCACCTGGCTGATGACCCCGCTCCATGCGCCCACGACCCCTGCTGAAGAGCTATACAATGACAACCATCAAGCGACCAGGAACATCATTGAGCACACAATCGGCGTGCTAAAGCAATGGTTCCGCTGTCTGGACCATTCTGGGGGAGCCCTACAGTACTCGCCTGAGCGAGTCCCCCATTTCATTGTAGTGTGCTACATGCTGCACAACCTGGCAATCCTCAGGACTCAGCCAGTGCCAGCAGACATTGGAGGACCACCAGAGGAGGAGGAGGAGGAGGAGGAGCACCAAGATGGGAGGGAGGCACAAAGTGCAAGGGCCGTCCATCAGCGGCTTATTGCAAGTTGGTTCTAGGCCCCCTCTCAGGGAATGGCTTGTGTCATTGAAAGAACATGAATGGACCCGCTCCGCAAACCCTGAGCCGGTCAAGGCAACAAATAGTTCAAAGTGCAAACATGCACAATCCAAATAAAGACAATTATTTATTTAACAAACTCTGTGCCCTTCCCGCATGACAAACAAATACAGAGAAATCCCCCAAAAAACAGTCAAACACATAACTGGCTCTCACAACCTGGAGACAATGAACAAAAGAGTTAAACAAAAATGACCATGATCCTCGGCCTTCACAAAAAAAAAACACATTTTGCCACACCTCCTACTTTTTGGCATGCGAGGGTGATCTGCCTCGCTTGCGAGATTGGCCCCTTCCTGCCCTGCAGCTCCTCCGCAATGGGACCCCAGTGGCTGCAGCAAGGCTGGGTGAAGGCTGCTGAGGGTCAGATAGTGAGTCGGCAGATGCCCTTGAGGGATGGCCTGGACCAGCTCTGGGCCTGGAGGGCCCGGCTGCTGACTGCTCCAACTCTGCTTGGGCAGCAGCAGTCTGTCCTACGGGTGGTGGCAGCTGCAGTGGAGGAGTGACAGTGTTGGCAGCAGGAATGCTGCCAACCTGACAGAGCACAGGCACTCCCTGGTCGGACGAGACACTGGCACTCGCACGGGGCAGCACTGAAGCATGCGCAGCAATCTGCTGAAGCAGAGACTGCTTGGCTGCTGCGGCGCGGCGAGGGCCCCGGCGAATCCTGGCCGATCCAGTGAGGGTGGCAGCAGTTAGTGCTCATGTGGCCCTGCTCTGTGTCTGCATCAGACCAGCCAGTGACTGCATGGCACGACTAAGCACTTGGCTGGAAGCTGCGTGTGCTGCACCGAAGTCCTGCAGACTCCTTGCCTGTGCTGCCCCGAATTCCTGTACACTCCTTGCCAGTGACTCTATGGAGTCAGGCATCCTTGCCACTGCAGGCATGAGCTCAGTGTGCCTGCGCTCAGCCTGGGCGCCCATTTCACCAAGGAGCCGCACCTCCTCTGCGCTCACTGTAGCAGGACTGGAGGCCACACTCTCCCTCCGGGGAGAAGGCCACCGAGCTTCCCTTCCCCGCCCCCCCCGTATTGCTGCAGCCCGCTGGGCCCCGGAGCTTCACCCTCCTCAGACCCTTCCCCCCTGCTCCCCTCCAGGGAAGACGAGTCCCCATCATGGCCATGGGCTGCCTCGGCTGAGGGTGGCACTGATGTTCCGGGTTCCTCTTCCTCGCCTTCCGATTCACTCACAGTGCCAGCTTGAGGGCCCGCCTCCTCACCTGGCGAATCAGCATCTGAAAGCAGGGAGGCACAAGAGTTGCTTTAGTGTGAGGACAGGGCGGCAGCGAGGGAGGCATAAGTGCTGCAATGCACTGCATTGGTTCAATAGTGGCAAAGGATGCTGGTGTGAGGCACAAGTGGAAAGAGAGAGGTCAAAAAGGTGATGACTGTAGTGTATGTAACCGTTCCACCTTTAAGAGAACTATTTTAAGGGTTGCACTACTTTATCTTGGCTGCTGTATACTGTAGTACCGGTGGTGACCACACCGGTATATAAGTGCTGTGTAATGATTTATTGGGCAGTTCCGCCCTGACCTTCAACCAGTAAAGATCTGTTAAACTTTACTCTTGTGGTCTGTGTAGTAATTCGCATTATAACACACAGACTTAACAATGGCGATGAGTACGATCTTACCCTACGGCAGAGATACATCCAGGGCAGTTTAACGGGCGTCGAGAGGAGGCATCCGCCCTCATCATTCTGCTGAGAAAAGACTCGGGTCTGCAGAGCAAAGGAAGAAGGAAGAATTCTGACACGAAGCCTTCCATCAGCAACAGGCAGTGATCGTCCCTTCTATCACGGTGGTGGGTGAGCCGATCAGCGACGAGAAGCAAGTCGGCCACGTTGACTGTGAGTAGGGGAGAAAATAAATTAAAAAACGGAGGATATAAGGGCGGAGAACTCGACCACGGCCGGGGAAAGGAGCCGGACAGAAGTCGGGGCCAGAGGTGCTGAGACTGGGGCAGCGTAAGGCACGGAAGCCGCGGTGAATGCAAACGCAGCCGGTGCGAAAGACCGGGCTGCAAGCGGGCTGGGAGACGCAACAGCGTCGAGAGAGAGCTCGACCGCGACCGGTAAAAAAGGCCGGGCAGCTACCGAGGCCACGAGGCGCAGCGACCGGGTCAGCGTAAGGCGCGGGAGAAAATAAAAAAAACGCGGAGAACTCAGCCGCAGCCGGGGGGGGAAAGGACCGGACTGCAAGAGGGGCTGGGAGGCACGATTTGAAAACTGCTGGGGGAGGGCGAACGCAGCAAATTGGCAATCGCCATTACAGCCAGCGGGGGAGAAAGGCAAACGCGGGAAGCCACCATTTTTGGAGGCGGGGGAAGAAGACAAGCGCGGGAAACCGCCATTTTGTAAAAAAAAAAAAATTAAATAATTCTTTTGTTTCTCAAGAAGATCGCGAGGATGCCTAAGCGTGGTAACATCAATGATTTCGACCCCGATGTTGAAGATTGGGCCACGTATGTAGAACGCATAGAGATATATTGTAAGGCAAATAAAATATCAGATGAAGATAAAGCACTAACCTTACTAAACTCAATGGGTGCGAAGACATACGGGCTATTGAAGCATCTTCTATCACCAGCTAAACCGAAGGATCAGACTTTCGCTAATATTGTTGCTGTCCTGAAGAATCATTTGAACCCCACACCGCTGATGTTAGCGGAACGATTTAAATTTTATGCGAGAACGCAACTGAAAGAGGAAAGCAACGCGGAGTATTTAATTGAACTGCGCAAGCTAGCGAATTACTGTCAGTTTGGGGAAAGCCTGACAGAGGCACTGAGAGACAAATTCGTGTGTGGATTGTCGAAAGAAGGAACACAAAAGCGGTTGCTTGAAGAGAATGATCTTACACTTGATAAGGCTGTCACGATTGCAGCATCGCACAAAGCCGCAGCGAGCGGCACCGCGGAAATGCAGCTGAAGGCAGCGGTACTCAGCGTAGATCAAATGGCTTCGGGTACAACGAAACGTTATCGTTGTGGGAAGACAACACACGATAAGAACCAATGCTGGTTTAAAAACCAGGAATGTAGAAAATGTGGCAAGCTTGGTCACATAGCTAAAGTATGCCGGTCAGGGAAGAAGACCAGCAACAAAAAGTCACCACAGGAAAAGTGCAGAAAGGTACATAAGGTGGCTGAGAAGAGTTCGGATGAACAGAATTCGGATTCAGACTCCAACAGCAAGGAACTGGGTAGTCTAAGAATTCACAACGTGAGTAAGGAAGCTGACCGACAAACTATCTGGGTCACACTGCAGATAGCAGGAGTCCAAGTGAAGATGGAATTGGACACCGGATCGGCGTTGACGGTCATGAATAAGCAAGATTACAAAAAGTTATTCAAACATATTCCCCTACGGGATACGGAGATAGTATTGCAGACATACACGGGGCAAAAAGTATACCCCATCGGAAAGATAAAAGTCAAGGTGATACACAAGGGCAAAGAACACCAAGGAATGGACTTATATGTACTACCTGAGGGAGGTCCACCACTTCTGGGACGGGAGTGGATCAGGAAAATAAATATGGACTGGCACTCCCTAAACGCAATAACGGTAGATTCCGGAAAGAAAGATGTCAAACCTGAACGATTGTCCAGAATATTGGATGAGGCTAAAGAGGTGTTCCAACAGGGACTGGGAACACTGAGAGGAATTAAGGCAAAAATCAAGATTGCAGAACATGCAAACCCAAAATTTTTCAAAGCCAGACCGGTACCGTATCCGATACGACCTGCTGTGGAAGCTGAGCTGGAAGGGCTGGAACATTCAGGAGTACTAAGGTGGACTGGAGTGAGTGGGCCACGCCCATTGTGCCCGTCATGAAGCGTTCATCGAGTAACAAGCCAGGGGAACCGGGGAAGGTCCGCATCTGTGGAGACTTCAAGATCACAGTTAATCCGGTGCTTCACACGGTGCAATATCCGCTTCCGCGGATTGAGGATATCTTTGCTTCATTGTCTGGCGGGAAACGCTTCACCAAGATAGACCTGGCACAAGCGTACTTACAGATGGAAGTTGAGGAAGAGTCGCGCCAGTATCTCACAATCAGCACGCACAGAGGCTTGTATCGATATAATAGGCTGGTTTTTGGAGTGGCTTCGGCTCCGGCAATTTGGCAGAGGGCCATGGAACAGGTATTACAGGGAATTCCAAGCACTCAATGTTACTTGGACGATATCCTGATTACAGGAGATGACGATGAGGAACACCTTGCAAATTTGAAACTGGTGCTCACCAGGTTGAAGGAATATGGCCTTCGAGTTAATCGCCAGAAATGTGAGTTCTTTCAGGAACGGATCTCGTACTGTGGTCATATCATTGACCAGGAGGGGCTGCACAAGTCACCTGACAAGATCGAAGCTGTTGTGAAGGCTCCCGCTCCGGAAAATGTATCCCAGTTGCGATCGTTCCTAGGGTTGATTAACTATTACCATAAGTTTCTGCCAAATCTATCCACGGTGCTGCACCCGCTGAATGCTCTTTTGCAGAAAGAAGTACCATGGAAGTGGAGCGAGGACTGTAAGAAGGCCTTTCGCAAAAGCAAGACATTGATCACTTCAGAGGAAGCGTTGGCTCACTTCAACCCAACGCTACCTATTCGTTTAGCTTGTGATGCTTCTCCTTATGGTATTGGAGCAGTACTCTCACACAAGTTGCCAAATGGCTCGGAAAGGCCAGTCGCATTTGCATCCAGATCATTGACCTCCGCTGAGCGCAACTATGCTCAGATAGATAGGGAGGCTCTCAGCCTGGTGTGGGGAGTAAAGAAGTTTCATCATTACCTGCAGGGCCAGAAGTTTACACTGCTGACAGACCACCAGCCGTTGGTATCCATATTCAACCCTAAAAAGGGCGTTTCCATTATGACAGCGCAAAGGCTACAGAGGTGGTCCCTTTTCCTAGGGGCACACCAATATGACATAGAATACAAAGGATCAAAACAGCATGGGAATTCTGACGGGTTATCACGCCTACCGTTGCCAACGGTAGAAGAGGCGCCTACAGTGGACCCAGTGGAGATGTTCCACTCAACCATAGTGGAATGTCTACCAGTAACAAATTCTACGATCGAAAAGGAAACAAGAAATGACCCGACTCTCTCACGAGTCTACGATTTAACGGTGAAGGGATGGCCAGCACATGGCGAACCACTGTTGCCAGCATTTTCGCAAAGAAGAGAACAGCTGTCAGTGTGCCGAGGAACTTTGATGTGTGGATCCAGAGTGGTGATTCCACCCAAACTCCAGCAAAAAGTGCTAAAGGAGCTTCACGAGGGGCATCTGGGTGGAGTGAAAATGAAGAACCTAGCCAGAGCGTTCGTGTGGTGGCCAGGTATCGATGGAAACATCGAAGAAATGACCAAGAGCTGTTCAGGATGCCAGAAGGTCCAAAACGCCCCACCACAAGCTCCTCTGCATCCATGGGAGTGGCCCTCATCTCCATGGCAAAGGGTACATATCGACTTTGCCGGTCCATTTATGGACTCAATGTTCTTAATCGCGGTGGATGCACACTCCAAGTGGCCGGAGGTAATAAAGATGTCCTCCACCACCACGGAAAAAACCATCACAGTATTAAGGACCATATTTGCCAGGAATGGGCTGCCGGAACAGATCTGTTCTGATAATGGACCGCAATTTGTGTCCGAAGAATTCAGCAAGTTCTTAAAAAACAATGGGGTTAAGCACTACACGTCCGCCCCATACCATCCCGCCACCAATGGATTAGCTGAAAGGTTTGTCCAGACCTTCAAGAAGGCCATAAAGGCCATGGGTAATGAAGACATAAATCTACAGCATAAGGTAGATAACTTCTTGTTGGCGTACAGGAATGCAACACATGCGGTCACAAACCAAACTCCCGCCATGATGTTTTTCAATAGAAGACTAAGATGCCGGCTGGATTTGATCAAGCCAAACATCAGAAGGGACGTAGAGAACCGGCAATTTCAAGGCATGAATGAAAGGCCAACTAGAACCTTCCAGATAGGTCAACAAGTTTTGGCCCGAGACTACCGTACCGAGAAATGGCAGCCTGGAACTATTTGCACACGACTAGGGCCGCTGATGTATACCGTGGACATTGGTGAAAGCATAATAAGGCGCCATGCTGACCAGATCATAGCGTCATCCGAAAAGGGACGACCTACACCACAACTCTATACGCCTAATGATGAAGCAGAGATACCCATAGTATCTACCTCCGATCCGGTGATACTGGAACCAGATGAACCCGACACTGACATTCAAGCCGAATCGACCTTGTCAAAAGAATCTACTACACCACCGAAAACTACTACACCACCGAGGCGTTATCCGGACCGAGTCAGGAAGCCTCCAGAGAGACTGAATCTGTGAACTGTTTTTACATGAAGTTGTGTATATATGTTATGATGTTATGTTTAATGGGAAGATGTACTGTTAACCTAAAAAGGGAGGATTGTAGTGTATGTAACCGTTCCACCTTTAAGAGAACTATTTTAAGGGTTGCACTACTTTATCTTGGCTGCTGTATACTGTAGTACCGGTGGTGACCACACCGGTATATAAGTGCTGTGTAATGATTTATTGGGCAGTTCCGCCCTGACCTTCAACCAGTAAAGATCTGTTAAAGTTTACTCTTGTGGTCTGTGTAGTAATTCGCATTATAACACACAGACTTAATAATGACCTTACCATTGCTGTCTAGAACGGGGTCGGCATCTCCAGTGGCGACGGGGCCAATCAGCCGGCCTGCCATAATCCATTCCACTCGCTGCTCCAGGTCGCTGAGGTCTTTAAGTTCAGGACAGCCTCCCCCAGTCCGTTGCTGCTGCCTCCTATTGTGGGCCAGCTTGCCCTGCAAGAGAAAGGACGGGCTCTGAGTACAGTGTGAAGCCCTGATCTTGGCTGCACTGCCTCCCATGGTGGCATAGCCCTGACAGTGTGTAAAGTGGTGAATGTGCATGTGATTTTCATGAGAGTCCCATAGGTGTTGGATGAGGGTTGGGCGTTGGGGCTTTCAGGACCCTTTGGCCATAAAGTGAGGTGCACATGCAGGGATGAAGAGGATACTGGAAAGGGTACTCACCCTGACAACCCGAGTGAGGTCGTTGAACTTCTTCCTGCATTGCGTTGGGGTCCTAGGGACCATGCTGCTGGAGGTCACTCTGTGTGCCACCTCCCTCCAAGCTTTTCTATATTTGCTGGGCAGCGGCCTCCTGCCACTGTCAGGAAAGAGGATAGGTCGCCTGCGCTCCACTGCGCCAACCAGAACCTTCAGGGCCCCCTCACTGAAGCGCTGCGCTCGCTCCCTGGCCTTCTCCATGGTCGTAGGCGTAACGATGTCGCAGCAGGTCTGTCCAGGCCTAGAATCAGGAATCCAATGTGCAGGGCGTGGCTGCAAGCCAAATCGACCCTCCCCCTTTAAGAGGTGACCGGCGCCAGCGTGTCTGCCTGCAATCGCTAACTGGCCGCACCTGCGCTGCGCCCGCCCTCGGTGGTAGCGCCTCGGCTCACCGGCTTAGCGCCTTAGGATAGTCGTGCACCGCCTGCTTTAGCGCAGCAACAACCTCTTGGGGCGATGCAACTCAATTTCGGTGAAGGTGGCGCTAAGTTGCGCCGGGCGCTAAATTTAGAGCACACTTGACTGTAGCGCCCCAATTGTGGCGATACTGAATTTCTAGGCCATAGATTTATACGGCACAGAAAGAGGCCCTTCGGCCCATCGTGTCCATGCTGGCCATCAAGCTCTGTCTATTCTAATTCCATTTTTCAGCACTTGGTCCGCAGCCTTGTATGCTATGGCGTTTCAAATGCTCATCTAAATGCTTCTTGAATGTTGTGAGGGTTCCTGCCTCTACCACCCTTTCAGGCATTGAGTTCCAGATTCCAACCGCCCTCTGGTTGAAAACGTTTTTCCTCAAATCCCCTCTAAACCTCCTGCCCCTTACCTTGAAACTATGCCCCCTGGTTATTGACCCTACTAAGGGGAAAAGTTCCTTTCTATCTACCCTATCTATGCCCCTCATAATTTTATACACCTCAATCAGGTCCTACCTCAGCCTTCTCTGCTCTAAGGAAAACAACCCCAGCCTGTCCAGTCTCTCTTCATAGTTGAAGCACTCTAGCCCAGATAACATCCTGGTGAATCTCCTCTGCACCCTCTCCAATGCAATCACATCCTTCCTATAGCGTGGTGACCAGAACTGCACACAATATTCCAGCTGTGGCCTAACTAGCGTTTTGTACAGCTCCATCATAACCTCCCTGCTCTTATATTCTATGCCTCGGCTAATTAAGCCAAGTATCCCATATGCCTTTTTAACCACCTGATCTACCTGTCTTGCTGCCTTCAGGGATCTATGTACATGCACACCAAGGTCCCTCTGATCCTCTGTCCTTCCTAGGGTCCTACCATTCATTGTGTATTCCCTTGCCTTGTTAGTCCTCCCAAAATGCATCACCTCACACTTTTCAGGGTTAAATTCCATTTGCCACTGTTCTGCCCATCTAACCAACCCGTCTATATTGCCCTGTAGCCTGAGGCTTCCCTCCTCGCTACTTACCACTCCACTAATTTTTGTGTCATCTGCGAACTTACTGATCAAACCTCCTCCATTCATATCTAAATCATTAATGTACACTACAAACAGCAAAGGACCCAGCACCGATCCCTGTGGTACACCACTGGACACAGGCTTCCAGTCACAAAAACAACCTTCGACCATCACCCTCTGCCTCCTGCCCACACTAACCCAATTTTGGATCCAATGTGCCAAATTGCCTTGGATCCCATGGGCTCTTACCTTCTTGACCAGTCTCCAATGCGGGACTTTGTCAAAAGCCTTACTGAAGTCCATGTAGACCACATCAACTGCACTACCCTCATCCACACACCTAGTCATCCCCTCGAAAAATTCAATCAAATTTGTCAGACATGATCTCCTCCTGACAAAGCCATGCTGACTATCCTTGATTAATCCTTGCCTCTCCAAGTGGAGACTAATTCTGTCCCTCAGAATTTTTTCCAATAATTTCCCTACCATTGATGTTAGGCTCACTGGCCTGTAATTCCCTAGTTTATCCTTGCTACCCTTCTTGAATAATGGTACTACGTTAGCTGTTCTCCAGTCCTCTGGCACCTCCCCTGTGGCCAGAGAGGTTCTGAAAATTTGTGTCAGAGCCCCTGCAATCTCCTCCCTTGCCTCACACAGCAGCCTGGGATACATTTCATCTGGGCCTGGGAATTTCTCATCTACATGCTGCCCCTAAGCGACATCATCTGAAGATGAGACATAAGGTTCTACATGTAAGTTGATGACATTCAGCTCTATCTCACCACCACCTGTCTTGACCCTTCCAATTCCTGTCTCTGAAAACCTTGCTTTTCTGACGTACAGTCCTGGATTAGCCACAAATTCCTCCAATTCAACATTAGGACGACCAAAGCAATTCTCTTGAACCCCTGCCATGAACTCTGTTTCCTTGACATTGATTCCATCCTCTCCTGGCCACTGTCTCAGGCTGAACCACACTTTTCAGAACCTCGTCATGCTAATTGATTCTGAGCTGAGCTTCCGACCTTTTATCCTCTCCAACACTAAGACTTCACTACTTCAATCTTCGTAACATCGCTTGTTACCACCCCTGCCTCAGGTAATCTGCTGCTGAATCCCTATCAACTCCAGACTCGACTATTCCAATTCTGTCCTGTTCGACCTCCCATCTTCCACCCTCCATGATCTTGAGCTGCTCCAAAATTGTGCTGTCTGTATCCTAGCCCGCACCAGGTCTCGCTCACCCAGCACCCCTATGCTCGCTGACCTACATTAGTTCCCACTCCATCAATGGCTCAATTTTAAAATTCTCATCCTATTGTTCAAATCTCTGCATGACTTTGCCCATCCCTATCTCTGTAACCTTCTCCAGCCCTCCAGGAACTCAGTGTTCCTCCAACTCTGGCCTCCTGTGCATCCCCCACTCCCTTTGCCCCACCTTTGGTGGCCATGCTTTCAGCCATCTAGGCCCTAAGCTCTAGAATCCCTCCCTAATCCTCTCTGCTTTCTCCATCTCTCTCTCACTCTCTCTAAATATGTATATATATATATATTCAATGTCAGTAATTGATTAACTTTGCTGAGAGATGTAAGAGAAATCATCTATTGACCACTGCTGAATCATTCTTGAATCTAAATAGAAGATTTCATTTGACCACCAGCTTCCAGATGGGAGCACCACAGAATATGCCATTTTGATTGTGGTGCAGTATAAAGAATTTTCTTTGAAATTATAACCTTTAAAATATTACCTTCAGATTTAACAGAGGTCTCTTGCATTTTCATTAACATTGCCAATTGATGACTGAAATTATACATCAACAGGAAACCATGGAACAAACTGCACACTGTACCTCAAATCAGTGGTATCCTTCAACCTGAAATTTCTTGACAGAGAAAGCAGCTGAAGGGATGATTCTGAGCCACAATCATTTGGCAAGCTATCCCAGCACATCAAATTGATTCTTTTTTGCTCGTTTTTCAATCAGTCAGTTTGTCCATGCAAAACAGGGAAAGGCATTCAGAATATAACCAAACTAAAGTATGCACAAGATTACTGTAGGTTCCCCAGTAATTAACCATTTCGAAGAAATAAAAGTCCTTTTTCCAGAAAGCACTAATTAGTGATGATTTACTAACTCTTAAAAGGGGCTCTGTCTTCTTGAGAAAGTTTTTTCATTTTGTTTCGAAACACACAACATGATGACATAAATCACACTGAAATGCATCACATCGCTTTGAGAGTGAAAGCATCGGGATGAAAATAATGTAAGGCTCTTGTAACTCCTCCCTCCAAAACCACAGTCTCTGAAAAATTCTGTGACTGAAGTGCCAATGTCACATGATCTATGTGATGTTTCCTTATACAAGAGTTGTCTCTTGGTGTTTCAAAATGTTCCAGGGAATGGCATATAATGGCTGATTTTCCAAGCTTGTGCTGTCGCCAGGGATACTGGCTGCTGCATGTGTCAGGAAATTGGGGCACATTGTGCACAATTTCTGTTCATTAACTCGACGTTCAGGCTTGGGCTGATAAGTGGCAGGTAACATTCGCGCCACACAAGTGCCAGGCAATGACTATCTCCAACAAGCGAGAGTCTAACCACCTCCCCTTGACATTCAACGGCATTACCATCATTGAATCCCCCACCATCAACATCCTGGGGGTCACCATTGACCAGAAACTTAACTGGACCAGCCACATAAATACTCTGGCAACAAGAGCAGGTCAGAGGCTAGGTATTCTGTGGCGAGTGTCTCACCTCCTGATTCCCCAAAGCCTTTCCACCATCTACAAGGCACTAGTAAGGAGTGTGATGGAATACTCTCCACTAGCCTGGATGAGTGCAGCTGCAACATCACTCAAGAAGCTCGACACCATCCAGGACAAAGCAGCCCTTTTGATTGGCACCCCATCCACCACCCTAAACATTTATTCCATTAAACACCGGCGTACTGTGGCTGCAGTGTGTACCATCTACAAGATGCACTGCAGCAACTCGCCAAGGCTTCTTCGGCAGCACCTCCCAAACCCGCGACTACTTCCACCTAGAAGGACAAGAGCAGCAGGCGCATGGGAACACCACCACCTCCAAGTTCCCCTCCAAGTCACACACCATCCTGACTTAGAAGTATATCGCTGATCCTTCATCGTCACTGGGTCAAAATCCTGGAACTCCCTACCTAACAGCACTGTGGGAGTACCTTCACCACACGGACTGCAGCGGTTCAAGAAGGCGGCTCACCACCACCTTCTCAAGGGCAACTAGGGATGGGCAATAAATGCTCGCTCACATCCCATAAGCGAATAAAAAACTCTAATGGACAGGAAATTGAGGGCAGCTGGCTCACAATTACTCAATATGTGTGGGCAGCGGGTGAAATTCCTAGTGAATGCAGCAAATCAGTCCAATAGGCTGAATCATCAAAAGTATTCCAAAAGCAAAATACTGTGGATGTTGGAAATCTGAAATGAAAACAGAAAATGCTGGAAATACTCAGCAGGTCAGGCAGCATCTGTGGAGAGAGAAACAGTGTTAACGTTTCAGGTCGATGTCCTTTCATCAGAACTGGAAAGAGTTAGAGATGTTAGAGTTAGAGCACGGTGGCATAGTGGTTAGCACTGTTGCCTCACAGCGCCAGGGACCCGGGTTCGAATCCGGCCTCGGATGACTGTCTGTGTGGAGTTTGCACATTCTCCCCGTGTTTGCGTGGGTTTCCTCCAGGTGCTCCGGTTTCCTCCCACAGTCCAAAGATGTGCGGGTTAGGTTGATTGGCTATGATAAATTGACCCTTAGTGTTAGGGGGATTAAAGTTACGGGGATAGGGTGGGATATGTGTTGGTGTAGGGGTTACGGGGATCGGGTGGGATATGTGTCGGTGCAGGCTCGATGGGCCGAAATGGCCTCTATCTGCACTGTGGGGTTTCTGTGATTCTGTGAGATGTAACAGGTTTTAAGCAAGTGCAGGGGAGGGGAGGACAGAACAAAAGGGAAGGTCTGTGATAGGGTGGAAGGCAGGAGAGATTAAATGGCAAAAGGGATGATGGTGCAAGGCAAAAGGGGTGGTAATGGGGCAAGTGAAGAAACAAAAGATGGATTTGATGAGATGTAAATGGGAATAGCAGAATCAGCAACAGCTGTCCAAAAAAAGGGGAGCAGTGGTTAGGTGGGTCATTCTACAGAAACGGTGGCATTCCTGTCTCTCACCTTTGCAGCAAGCAAAATACTTTAAATGAACTTAATGATCACATGTAATATATATTTTTGATAAATATACACTGTTCTTTTAATAATAAAACATACTTGAGCAATGCTTGTTTTTTATAATTTATATAAAATACCAATTTGCTTGTCACTCAGATCATGTATGGAAGTTTAGAGACATATTCTGAGTTTAAAAATATATTTTTCTCCTACTTTAAATGTCATTAAGCAAACACAAATGTCACATTTATGGAATGGAAACCTAAAAAAACTAAAATACCAACTAAATATTATTTATAAATAATATAATGGTAATAGCGGTAACCCCATGTTATGTCATTGGTGTTACTGCTTCACAAAACATACTATTTTGAAAAAAGGCAATGACTTTTGGAAGTACTTCCTGGTTCAAGAGGTCATTGGAGGAAGTGCGATCAACAGAGGCACATGGTGAGTCTGCTGTCTCTCTTCATTTGTTATAAATTTGATGATTTATTTGATAATTTTATGCGAGGCTTTTAAGTATGTCATTGGTGTTAGTCATTTGATGTGAAATTGATCATAGAAATTGATTAAATTAGATATTTGAATGATTTTAATATGATTGAAGACATGTGGTCTGAGATACTGTGGCGTCCATTTTGTAAAAAACATTTTTTCTGCAAATTGTCATTGGTGTTACCGTCATTGGTGTTACTACTCCTCCTGGTAACACCAATGACAATCAGTAATACCAGTGATGTTTTTGTGTAAATGAGCTTTTATAAAAGCTTCAACAAAAGTTATTAGGGCAAAATAGCACATATTGTTTCATTTTCATAACTTCCTATTGTTATTGTTATTGTTCCTTTTGTCAGGTATGGCGAAATTGAGTGCAGTTGAGAAGCAGAGGCTTTACAGACAGCGCAGGGATGCAGACCCTACACGTAGAGCAGAGTACTTAGAAAAAAGGCGTCAGGGTTATGCCAATGATATAGCAACAAAAAAAAGAAAGAAAATAAATGATCTCAGTGAAAGGGCAAAGAGAGGTCAGCGCAAGGCATGGCGAGTCAACCAGGCAAGACACAGGCGAGATATGAGAGCAGGAGAGACAGTCTTGACCCCCCCATCATCTCCAGAGAGTTCACCCAGCATCTCAAGGTAGAACTGAAGACATTGGTGTTAGTCATTTTATAGGAAGGGAAATGAGAAATTGATCATAGAAATTGATTAAATTAGATATTTGAATGATTTTAATATAATTGAAGACATGATTGGATTACTATTCTGACATATTACACCAATATATTTGACAGATAACTACGACAAGGGAGGAGAGCGCGCAGGAGAGATGCACAAAGGAGCCAGAGGAAAATTCAGAAGTTGGAAGATAAGCTTGAGGAAAGCAAACGACAATGCAACATGTACTAGAAACGTTATTTCCGTTTGCGGGGTAGAGTTGCAAATTCCGAAAGCCCAGGAACGAAGACAAAAGAGATCCTCCAAGGTTACACAGTCCACTCTCCAGTCAAGAAAGCTCTGAAATTCCACTTTGCTCTTGTGGGAGATTTAAAGGAAAACTACAATGCAGCCAAAGAAACAAAATCCAAACAGGTTTTTGCAAACATACTGACGGAAAAGCTGATCAGAAAATACAAATTCCAGCTGCTGTGCCAGAAGAGCATTGGCTTCTCATACAAAGCTTGGAGAAAACCAAAGATCAGCTCTCGAGAAACCACCACAAACAAGAGGAAGACTGTGAGACAGTTCTACCTAAGAGATGATGTCAGCAGACTGACCACAGGAAAGAAAAACACAATCACTCTCCAGAAGGTGAAGAAACAGAGGAGGTTACTCTGTGACTCCCTGCTCAACCTCCACAAGAGATTTGTTGCTGAGCATCGAGAACAGATTTCTTATGCCTTCTTCTGCAGGCAGAGACCCTTTTGGGTTGTGACACCAAATGAGCGGGACAGAGAAACATGTCAGTGCAAGACTCATGAAAATCTTCAGTTTATGGCAGATACACTGTACAAACTTGGGCTCTCAGAGTGTAAAAACCTGGATGAAATGGCTGACAGCACCGTCTGCAACAACTCAAAGTCATGTGCCTATGGTGAATGCCAAGAATGTGAACGCACCACATATCCCCTCACCGAATCAACATCAAATACACTGGTAACTTTAACCCAGTGGCATCTGGAGAAGATTGACCATTCCAAACCAGGTGAAGAGTCTGAGTAGAGAAGAACAATCACTGTCAAGAAAGATGTGCCAATAACAGAGGATGAGCTTGCTACCCATTTTCAAGATAGGCTCTTTAAGTTCCGCAGACACATCTTCAACATCCGTTGGCAGTACAATGCTTACAGAAATCTAAGAGAGAACCTGACCTCCAAGGACTGCCTTATACACATAGATTTTAGTGAAAACTACACTTGCAAGTATGCAAATGAAATCCAGTCTGTGCACTTTGGGGGGTCACATCAACAAGTGACCCTCCATACTGGTGTTCTCTATGTGCAGGACCAGCCCCCCATGCCCTTTAGTACGATCTCCCCAAGTAGAAGGCAGGACCCAGTGGCTATATGGGCTCATCTTGACCCCATCCTGGAGATGGTGAAAAATCAGTGCCCTGAAGTCCAGAACCTTCATTTCTTCAGCGATGGCCCTGCCACCCAATACAAGCAGAAGGGCAATTTCTACATGATTTGCTCAGAACCTCACCAGAAGAGCTTCCCCAAAACCACTTGGAACTTCTTCGAGGCAAGCCATGGGAATGGTGCTCCGGATGGGGTGGGGAGTGCATTAAAGAGGTCAGCCGACATCTTGGTCCATCAGGGAAGGGATATCCCTGATGCACTCTCTTTCTTCCAGGAGTTAAAAGACTCTGGAACGCAGGTGAAACTGTTCTATGTAAGCGAGGAAGATGTTGAGACTAAGGCACAGAAAATGCTGGAGGTGCCTCTTGTGGCAATAAAGGGGACCATGAAAATGCATCAAGTTTTGAGCATCACACCTGGCATCCTCAAATACAGAGACATCAGTTGTTTCTGCCACGCAGCAGAGGGCGTGTGGGATTGCCCATGTTACAGTCTCCAAGAAATCATTGTAGGAGCTGTGCCGCCTACAGAACGTGACCACTCTGCTCCACAACAACCACACCGACCTGATGTCATTGAGACTCACCATAGCGGGCAGTGGTGTATTGTGAGGTATGATGACCAGCCATACCCTGGCATTATACTGGAAGTGGAAGAGCACAACATAAAAGTCAAGTGCATGCACAGGAATGGTGTGAACAGGTTTTTCTGGCCAAGCCCAAGAGATGACGTAAACTGGTATGGGGACGACCAGATAATGTGTTTCATGCCAGAGCCAGTTCCTGTGAACAAACGATCAGTTCAGGTTGACCAGAAGATCTGGACATATTTGAAGGGGCAGCTGGATGTGTGACCACAAGTCAAAAACCAGTTGCTGGAAGCCTAAAGTTGATGTAAGGACAGATTACTTTGTTTACTTGTGTTCTAATGAGTATGTTTTATATCTGGCTCAATCCGGATAGAACTAGGCTACATGTTTTATGAGTTTCTATGAAAATGGTGATGTTGACTACGATGTTGATGACAATGTTCAGACACAATCATTCTTGGTCTTGGTCTTAATGTGCTCTCTTTAATGTGCTCCTCTTTGGTCTTAAAGTGCTTTGGCTAAGTTTTTTTATGTTATTACTCAAATTATATGAATCTCTCAGTGCTGTAAATGAGTTAACTGAAAAAAATGGCACATTAGTTAGATGAAATGTAATAAATTCATTGAGTTGTTTGAAATAGTCTGGGGTCAAGTCATTGGTGTTGTATTGTGTCACTGGTGTTACTGCATGTTTTTTTTCAGTGATATGATATCAAAGGTGTCATTTTTGACTATAATAATTTTGTGTTTGTTGATTGTTGCTTTATTCATGAGTTAGCAGTTTAAGGATAGTATCATTCAATTTTGATGACTGTCCTTCAGTTATTGTTGATATTATAGCAAAAACATGATGGCGCAAATGAAAAAGTGTCACACAATGTAACTTTACACATACCTGATTACATAAATAAATAAATAATCAAAACTTTTTCTTGAAATTATTATCAACCTACTCTGTCTTTCAGTATATGTGCAAATTGAATTGACAAATAGCATTCTGATAAGCCTTCAATTTTGTTTAAGGTATAAGTAACACCAATGACAAAAAGACGGCACAAGCATTCTGTGAGTGAATGTATAAAAATAATTAAAATACATTAAGCTTTCATTTTTGTGGATTGATAAAGTTAAGAGGTTAATTAATATTGTACAATAAGTTTTGATTATGTAAAATGAAATACATTTCAAGACATCTTGCAATTCCAAATGCCACCGTTTCTGTAGAACGACCCAGGTCTGAAATTATTGAACTCAATGTTGAGTCTGGAAGGCTGTAAAGTGCCTAATTGAAAGATGAGGTGCTGTTCCTCGAGCTTCCGTTGAGCTTATTTCGAACAGTGTAGGAGACCAAGGACAGAGAGGTCAGAGTGGGAGTGGAGCGGAGAATTAAAGTGACAGGCAACTGGAAGCTCAGGATCACGCTTGCGGACTGAACGGAGGTGTTCCACAAAACGGTCACCCAGTCTGTCACTTTAATTCTCCGCTCCACTCCCACTCTGACCTCTCTGTCCTTGACCTCTTACACTGTTCCAATGAAGCTCAACGGAAGCTCGAGGAACAGCACCTGATCTTTCAATTAGGCATTTTACAGCCTTCTGGACTCAACATCGAGTTCAACAATTTCAGACCATAACCTCTGCCCCCACCTTTTCGGACAGCTGTTGATGATTCTGCTATTCCCATTTACACCTCTTCTAGACCCATCTTTTGTTTCTTTACTTGTCCCATTACCATCTCATTTTGCCTTGCACCATCATCCCTTTTGTCATTTAATCTCTCCTGTCTTCCACCCTATCACAGACCTTCCCTTTTGTTCTGTCCTCCCCTCCCTGCTTTCCCTGCCTTTGTTCTTGCTTAAAACCTGTTATACCTCTAACTCTTTCCGGTTCTGATATTAGGTCATCGGCCTGAAACATTGGCCGTGATTTTGCCGCCACTCAGTATGGGTTTGGAGGCGGATCCACTATCAAAATCGAAATGATTGACAGCAGGTTGGGAGTCCGCTCCGAACCCACCTCCATGTAAGTTTCAAAAGTGTCGGGTCTGCGATTTCAGAACAGGCCAGCCACCAAGTGGCGGGGGAGGCATTTAAGCTGGTTAAATGCTTGTTAAACGCTTGTTAAATACTATTTTGCCAGCCTATTTCTATTTTACCACTTTTTAAACGAGTTTCACGTTGTTTGGAGATCACGACAGGTAAGCAGGTCGGGCTCTCTATGTCTCCCCGTTGCTAGGAATAGGTGACAGCTGTAAAAGTGGTCTGAAAGCTACCATTTCACAGCTGGTCACTTTCCAATATCAGCAGCTTGAGCTTTCAGGACTTGGAAGACACTTTTGAGTTGTATGCAGTTTGGAAATGTTTGGCATAAACTCTCTATCCAGTGTCACCTCCTTGGAGCAAGCTCTCTCACCAGTGACAGATCGCTTCTGTCATCTCAACTTCAGCTGCCATCTATTCCAGCAACATCGGTGCCCTTGAAAAAATCTCACCTTGGTCCTCTGAATCCCTCCACGATCAGCCCCAACACCAACATCACCATCAACAACACCAACCTTCTCTGCAATCACCTGATGCTGCACAGGACACAGGGCATCAACACCCGACCACATTGCTGCCCGGGAGGCCAGAGCTGGCCTCACCATGGCCAGATTTACTTCACTTGATGCTGCACACCCTGGCTGCCACATGATGCGCCAGATTGACACCACCCCACACCAGCACCATAAAGCATCCCGACAATGTCCAAGCCATTCCTTTCACACTCATCACAATTGGCGGGGTGGGGGGGAATTTATGTCTCAACATTCACTGGAACTCACTCAGACACTTCCAAAGGTGAGCACAGATCTGTCCAATAAGGTAAAGTGTTGAAAATATAGATTTCAATGTTTGACTATGCATTAACAGAAACTTCACATGAACATTGGCTAAACCACCCCAGTGCCTACTCCTGTGTGTTGCTAGTTCGTATGCTTGCAGTACGATGAGGGTGAGTGTGAGGGGTGGCTAGTGAGATGGGGAAGTGATAATGTAGATAGAGAGAGATGGGTGGAGGTGCAAGGTTAAGTTCGTGTGAGTAAGGACATGCAGGAGGAGGGTAGGGAAGGCAGAGTGATGGGGATGTGATGAGTGGCACAGCAGAATAAGATTGAGTGTGGCTTTGCAGTAACGTTTCATGATCTACTCAGACCATTGAAAGGCTTGCACCACTGCAGCCTGGTCCTCCTGACTGCATCCCTGCTTCTGCCCTCATGTGCATTGTGCAACCAGGCTGCGTTGATCTCCTGCGGAGATCTCTTCCGCCCATGGGAAAGAAAGAGAAACTCCCTGCATGCTGTGACTTCCTCCATAACATTATGGAGGGAGTCATGGGAGAGCTTGGATGCAGCCGTGCACTTTTGTGCAGTGCCTGTCAGTGTTTGCAGCACCTCAATGCTGTAGAACACTGACAGCACAAATGTCAAGATCAATTTGGACATGGCCCCTTTAAGGAAACCAGCTGATGACGCGTCATCAAATGGCATTATCAGACCCACTTATGTTTAATTGGCTGGGAACCTCGGAGGGCGGGCTTAACAAGCCCTATTAACGTAAAATCATTTGGAGAGTGCTGGCTGCAGTAGGCAACGGGCTGGGACTGCGACACCAACCCCGGCCGCCCCGGAACCACCTCGATCGGCGAAATCACGGCCCTTAATTCTGTTTCTCTCTCCACATATGCTGCCTGACCTGCTGAGTTTTTCCATCAAAAGTATTCAATGCAGTGAAGTCATTTCTTAGGGCAGGATTTTCATTGGGCTGTGGAGGCGGGATTGGAGGCGTGTGGGGGGTTAAAATCCTGAAATCAGGGGGCACGAACCCATCCCGCCCACAACCCGCCTCCATGCCAGTTCCAAAGGAGGCGGGTACCCGACCCGCACTGGGACCTGCCTCCCCGAGGCGGGAAGGGGATTAGTGCCAATTAACTGCCTGTAGTTAACAGGCAGTTTTTAGCCCATTCCCTATTTTCATTGATGAAATGTGGGATTCCCGACGGCTCCAAACCACGGCAAATTAGCAAGGCGGGCCATCGGGATGAAGGGCTTGGAGGGGTCGAGATGTCCGGTGTTCAGGTGAGTGATGGGTGCATGAGTGCAAAGGTAAGTGTGTTTGGTGTGTGTAAAGTGTTTAAAGAAGTTTTACTTACATGTACTTACCTTTACAGCCTTCCTTCCTTCAGGTCTCGGGAGTCCCTCATCTCACCAGCACAGAAAGCAGAATGGCCAAAGTTCCAGCATTCAGCTTTCTGTTCCGGGGAGATCTCTAAATCATTCTGAGAGGAAGGAATTAACCTGGAGTACAGATTGTCAGTGTTTGACAGCTTCAAACAGCTGTCAAACGCTGATATTTCATCTGTCAAATGGTCTTGACAGATGAAATATCAATCTTTGACATCACCAGTTGCCGGGTGGCCCTTAGTTGGCCTGCTGAGCTCGCTGGGCGGGCTTAACAAGGTCAATCAAGTCAAAATCGCATGGGTTGGCCACAACTCAATGGAGGCGGGACTACAACGCCGAAAGTTGTAGTCCTGCCTCCTACCCACCGCCTCAATGAAAATCCAGCCTTTAATCTCTGCCGAATGATTGCATCAGGAACAAAAACATTCTTGACAATGCTCATAATAAAAAAGTTGGCTCTAATGCTATATAAGTACATGGTGCTCATAGCTTTCGTAAAAATATATATGGAAGGGAATATTCTCGTGAAATGGAGAGCATTATTTTTTAATATAATTTTTCTTTCCTGTCAGATCAAAATAAACTGGAGATGCTGGAAATATGACATAAAAACACAATATGTTGGATATATACAGAAAGTCCAACAACATCTTCAAACAGAAAAGATGGGTTAATGTTTTATGCGTGGACCTTTTGTGAGAACTGAAAACTAGAATGAGGGTGAAGGGGAAGCAACAGGTAAAAGTGAAGAATCAGAAGCTGATTTTCAAGTCCATTACACTTTGTATGCACCAGTTTATGGGCTGTAACAGGCAGGTAAGAGAGGTTGATGATCCATAATTCTGGGTCTCCATCCATTCATGTTTGAACTGCATTTTGGGAGCTTTACAAAAATATTAAAATGCGGGTGGTGATACCCTGCGCACCATTTTGAAATGCTCATGCATCCATGACATCCATTCATAATTATGCTTTTGACAACTAGGTGTTCAGGATTCTAAGTGACCGAGAAATAGATCCATGTTCCTTTAAGGGGCACAGTAATGTCAAGGTAAATATTTTTAGGCTATTTTAGCCCGTTTTTCTTTTTTCGTATTTCTTTTCTGCGGGTGCTTTTGTGACTGTTGTTTTAATTATTATTCTTCCCTGGCACCTATGGGTTTCCCAATGGGAATCCAGCTATCTGATGCATGTGAAAAAAGAGACCTATGGAGAGATGCCTGGAAGGTTAGGCTGCATTGGAGGTTCTCTGTGCCCTTTCACTGATATCCATAGACCTGTATTTACAGACAGAGGTAATAAACCTCACTTTGGTAGTGCATGTGGAGGCTGCTATTTCCAAAGGAAACTGAGACAACCGAAACAATGGCACCATTAGAATATATGAATGCCTGATTAACTGTGACTTTAGCAAATTACTGCGGATGCTGGAAATCTGAAATAAAAACAGAAAATGCTGGAAATACTCAACAGGTCAAGCAGCATCTGTTGAGAGAGAAACAGAGTTAAAATTTCAGGTCGATGACCCTTCGTCAGAGCTGCAGGGTCGTCTGACGAAGGGTCATCGACCTGAAACGTTAACTCTGTTTCTCTCTCTACAGATGCTGCCTGACCTGCTGAGTATTTCCAGCATTTTCTGTTTTCATAACTGTGACTTTAGATGGTTCCTCACTTGCTTCCCAATCACATTATGGCATGCTTTCAGTGGCACTGCTTCCTTTTAAATGCACTGCATATGCTCATAGAAGCAAACCTCATCTTTCGTCTTTTAATTTCGATATTACCTGTACATGCAATAGAAAGTTTCCAGTGAATGTTACATAAAGAGCCCAGGAGCAGTTTGAGGATTGTGGAAGACTGCTGTCATGGTACTCCCCCCTCCACAGCACAAAAGTAAAGGTGCACTTATATTGCATTGGGCTCCCCAAGCAAGGCATATGTAAAACTACTGGGACTTTTTAAGACCAGTCATGTGGAAGACCCGCTTAAAACAAGTGTTAGTGCATCCCTGCAGCTTTTAGATTTTGCTTGCAGCCAGCTGTGCAAGCCGCACATTTGTGGAGTCTGGCATCACTAGCATTGGTCTCACAAATATAATAGTGCCTCAGAACACTGGGTTTGCAGTTTTATAGTGGCGGAATGCGACCATATCCCAAGGTTATTAGACAACGCACCATCGCGGCAAGTTTTATCATCTTTTCGCTGTGTTATGCTGGAAGTATGATAATGTGTTTTGCTACACATGAAGGATACCTCCCACGGAGTAAATGTTAAGCTGCATTGGCATCAAGCAAAGCAGTGATGTTGACTACTCAAACTTTTTTCCTTCCCTCTCTGCTAAAGGGAAATCTAACTAACTTGGTGAATCACCAAACAACTCTAGATTATTACATGTGATTATTAATGTTTAGTCATCATCCATTGATTACGGCAAAGTCACATTAGATGCTAACTGGTATATAAGTTGTACCTCTATTTTATGATTATTTATATATACAGGTAGACTATCCTTTATCCGAAAACCTCGGGACCAGCCGTGTTTCGGTTTTCGGAAAATTTCGGATTTCGGAAGGTGCGCGAAAACACTTCGGTTTTCAGAGGTAATTCGGTTTTCGGGAGTGCGGATAAAGGATACACTATCCCTTATCCGGCAGCGTCGGGTCATGCTTTGCGCCACTTTCGGCTTTCAGAGGTTTTCTGGTTTCGGATGTGCAGATAAAGGCTGGTACACTTACGCTGAGCGATTTCGGTTTTCAGAAGTGCGGAAAAATGCTACACTATCCCTTATCCAGCTAGGCCTGTAAGTCGTGCGCCACTCTGGTCATGTCGTGCGCACGACTTACGCTGACCGAAAAAACCTTCGGTTTTTAGAGGGTTTCGGTTTTCGGAAGTCCGGATAAAGGGTAGTCTACCTGTATATATATAGATTTTGTTCTTGCATTTATGATAATTTTGCTCATTAGGGGTAATTTTCCAACTTCACATACTGTCAGGAACCTCACTGGAAGTACAAAGTCAGAAAATTACCCCTATTGTATTTAACCAATTAGAGTCATCATCAAAGAAATGGGTCTTCACAGATATCAGCATATAATGAGCAACACACTGTTCCATCCATAAAATAATAATCATGCGTTTTGATGATCCAAAAATATGACCAACCTATATAACAGATAGTATAGCTACATGAAAAATAACTCTACCTCCCTCTCCTCCTTTA
Source organism: Somniosus microcephalus (assembly GCF_052327205.1). NCBI lineage: Eukaryota > Metazoa > Chordata > Chondrichthyes > Squaliformes > Somniosidae > Somniosus > Somniosus microcephalus. The sequence goes on from NC_140988.1 coordinate 84,969,556, forward strand.
AGATGCTCCTTAAAACCTACCTATTTGACCAGGCTTTTGGTCATCTGTCCTAGTGGCTCCTTGTGTGGCTCGGTGTCAAGCACCTAGAGACATTTTACTACATTAAAGGCTCTATATAAATGCAAGTTGTAGTTGTTGGGCAGATTTTTGTCTTCACCACCTGGGTGGTAATCTGGTGGAGCAGATCAGTCGCCGTTTATAGGACCCACCATTGGAATCAAAATCAGGCAGGTTCTATAAAGGGTGAGCGGCGAAGACAAAAATCTACCTCAATAGTCTCAGAATGGAAGACTATAGTAGAAAATGTGCAGCAATCCAACGATTGTTTGTTCGTGTGGCAAATAGATTAAAATCAAAACTACGTAAAGCAAAGATAGAATACACAGGCAACTCCCTACTTACTGTATTTTGACACACAGTTATCTGATAATCTGCCTAACTCCCAAATGTGATTTGTTAGAGTTGGGGAATAAGGGATTGGTAAACTCTATTCAGCATCTGGCGTGTGCAGATTGCAGCTGCTCTCTATTGCAGGCACCAAAGGATCTAGTCAGCTTGCAGCATTGAAGCAGTATTCCGGAAGCGTTGCTAAGAGGTCAGCTGCAAGGCCATGACCTGCTTTGTCTTTGCCACAGTAAAACTGGATGAGCTACAAACAACAAAAAGATGTTTGTGCTTATTTACAGAGAAAAAATGAAAAAACATTTCACTAAGCAGTGTTTTAATTTTCTTGAATAATGTGAAATACTAAAAAAAATCAACATCCACATAACTGAGTCGCAATTGTAAACATTTGTTTAAATGCCTAGGGGCCTTTAAATCAGTCTTTACCAGTTTCCACTGACAAATTCACAGATTGTTTTGGGTGGTGAATTATTTTAAAAAAAGATTTCATCCCGAATTAGAGAAAAAAAAACTTCAAAATGTTCCCATTGTTTTCTTACCAAAAAACATGCCTGGAGAATTGTGATTGCATCTGTGCCATCACATTGTGTACAGTACATACCGTGCTGAGGTCATTGACATAATGAGCATGCATCTCTTGACCCAATCTTTGGTAGGCAAAGAAATAAAGGCTATGCAATTTGGATATATTTTTTAAGAAGATTCGGATCAATTTTAGGTATTGCTGTGAGGACTATGACCAGGAATTTCTTTGTTCTGCCAATCAGTCAGCGTAACTTCAATGTTAGATCGGTAGAAATCTCACTTACTACAATAATTGTCAGTCTTTCATTTCTAGCTAAGTATGGAGTAAGGACACCAGTGTAGTGACATGGATACCACAATGATAATCCCCAGAAGACTAAGGTCATCAGTCACACACTGGTTCAGATCATATATCAAGGCATTGTTTACTAAAAGCAACATTGCAGCTGTTCCCCTGCGCATAATGTCCAACAGGTTTTGATATTCTACCATCATTGTGGTAGATAAATTGCTGAAAACATAACAATAAATATAGGGGCCCCAAAATTACATGGGTGTTCTACCGTTTCTCCACCAAAACATCAGTGGAAGACTGGCTCGACCCCAAAGGAAATGAGGGATACTAGGGGGCGATTTTACCAGCTCCGGGGAGGTGGGTATGGAGGCAGGACTGCCGGGAAAATGGCGCCCAACCCGCCTCCATGCCATCTTGCCAGGAGGCGGGTAGCCGTCCCGCGCCGGGTCCCAGCTCCTTGGAGGCGGGAAGGGATTAAAGCCTATTAACTGCCTATTAACAGGTAGTTAACAGGCAGAAAATAGGATTATCCCCTTTTTGCCCTCACAAGTGCGGGCTTCCTGAAGGCTCCGAAACCCTCCAGCTCAGCGAGGTGAGTAATGGGTATGCGGGGGTGCAAACATGTGCTGTGAAGGTAAGTGATGGGTGCAAGAGTTTAGAGGTGAGTATCTGAGGTAAGTGCAAAGTGTTATTAAAAGTGAAGAGAATACTTGTAAAATTTTGATTGCAACTGACATTCATCTTGGCTATTTGGAAATGACACCCTTGTTACTTTTGATGAGATTTTAAGATGCGCGCAAGATAATGCGGTTGATTTTATACTGCTAGGTGGCGATCTGTTTCATGTACTTACCTTTGTTTCTTCCTGCAGGCTTCAGTCGGTGTCTATGCGGAGAGTCCCGCACCTCCCCGTTGGGAATGACAGGTGGCCGTTGCATTCTCAGATGCAACAACCATCTCATTTCTGTAAAAGAAAGAAGTTTGATGAGGTCTTGAATTCAAGACCTCATCAAACTACAGAGATTGTCAGTGTTTGACAGCTTCACAGAGCTGTCAAACGATGACAATTCATCTGTCAAAAATTGACGTTGACGTTCTCTGCAACCGGCTTTCCCTTAATTGGCCTGCTAAGCCTGCTAGGTGGGCTTAACAAGGTCAATCAAGGGAAAATAGCGTGGGTTGGCCAGAAGTTGTTGGAGGTGGGACTGAAACCCGACAAGTGGGAGTCCCGCCTCCAAAAGCTTCCCATTGGCAAAATCACCCCCTAGGTTATGTCAGGCATTCACCTTTCTGGTTGTATCCTGGTTGCCTTTTAAGTGGCTGGACTTGCATCTGGAAAATGATGGGCTGTGAAGGTGCCAGGCTAGCATATCTCTAAGTCGGAGTTCCTGTCTTTGAGGCTCCCTGGGGACCTGGTATAATCGGGGTGACTGATATACTGACCAAGATGAAACACACTGGCCTTGACAAGGGTACACATGAGCACAAATGGCAGCGTCTAGGCCTGACAAGTGACTTGTACCTCAAAGAAGAAAGAAAAACCTTAATATGGAGCATTGCCACGATCGTGGGCGGGTGGGACCTGAAACCCCTACACCTCCCATAGGCGGGTGACAAGCCCTATGTAAATGAGGTGCCCTCTCTCTGCCCCCTCAAAACTCCAGTGAGGGTCAGCGTTGGAGGGTACCAGTAGGCCCAATTATGGTGCAACCACTAGGATCATGCAACTTCAGGGCAAGGTTCTTCAGTTTTACATTTACTTCTTAAAAAAATGTACCTACAACAATAACTTGCCTTTATATAGTGTCTTTAACATGGAAATACATTGTAATGCACTTCACAGAGGCGTAATCAAACAAATGGACTCAGAATGCAAGAATGAATTATTAGCGGGATGACAAAAGCTTGGCCAAAGAAGCGTTTTTTCAGGAGGTTCATAAAAGAGAGCGAGAGAGGGAGAGAGAGTGGAGAGGTAGGGGGGTTTAGGAAAGGAATTCCAGAGCATGGTCACCAATGGTGGGGCAAAAGGAGCTGCACAAGAGGCTAGAGTCAGAGGAATGGAGAGTTCATAGCTTCTTGTGCTGAAGGAGTTAAGGGGGTAGGGAGGAGAGACCAGGAAGAGATTTAAACACAAGAGTGAGAATTTTAAACTTGAGGCATTAAGGGACTGGGAGCCAATGTAGATCAACGACGATAGGAATGATGGGTGAGCAATACTTGAGGGATGGAATGCTGGCAGCAGATGGGTAGAAGATGGGAGGCTCGCCAGGAAAGCCTCTAGAGATTCAGTGAGAGTCTGATGATGAGCCCCATGAAGGTAGTATTCTTGAACAGTGTAAATAATTGTACCGTGTCATTTAGTTTACTGTACTTAAAAAAAAGGATAGGGCCCTTGCTTGTTTTCTTGAGTTTAGCCATGTTCCAAAAAAAATTCTGAATTTACCTGGCTTTTTGGGATCTAATTTGTTTCCCACTGATTTTTGTTTCTGGATTTTTGCACTAAATTGACAGTAAAATCTGACTTTAAAGATCCTTATGAATACTATATGAATACTCCAATTCTGGCCTCTTGCACATCAACGATTTTAATCGCTCCACCATTGGCAGCCGTGCCATCAGCTGCCTAGGCCCGAAACTCTGGAATTCCTTCCCTAAACCTCTCCACCTCTCTTCCTCTTTCTCCTACTTTAAGTCACTCCCTAAAACTTACCTCTTTGACCAAGTTATTGTTCATCTGTCCTGATATCGCCTTATGTGGCCTGAATATTGAATATTGAAGGGTACATGACATTTGGGAAGGACAGGGAGGTGGGAAAAGGTGGAGGGGTGGTTCTGTTAATTAATTATGGTATTAGCATAATAGAGAGGGATGACCTAAGTTCAGGAAAGCAGGATGTAGAAGCGGTTTGGGTAGAGATGAGAAATAATAAAGGCAAGAAGTCACTTGTAGGAGTGATGTACAGGCCCCCTAACAGTAACCACATGGTAGGATGGAGTATAAAGGAAGAAATAATGGGAGCTTGTCAGAAGGGTACGGCAATAATCATGGGGGATTTTAATCTGCATATAGACTGGAAAAATCAGATGGGCAAACGTAGCATAGATGAGGAGTTCATGGAATGTTTTCGGGATAGTTTCTTACAACAGCACATTCTGGAGCCAACCAGAGAGCAGGCTTTACTAGACCTGGTATTGTGCAACGAGATAGGATTAATTAATGACCTCATAGTGAAGGCGCCCCTAGGTAGCAGCGATCATAATATGATTGAATTTTACATTCAGTTTGAGAGAGAGAAGAGTGGGTCCAAGTCTAGTATTTTAAACTTAAGTAAGGGCAATTATAAGGGCATGAAAGCAGAGCTAACTAAAGTGAACTGGCAAATTAGGTTAAAGGATAGATCAACAGAATTTCAGTGGCAGACATTTAAATGGATATTTCATAATACACAGAATATATACATTCCAACAAGAAAGAAAAATTCCAAGGGGAGGACCCACCATCCGTGGTTAACTAAAAATGTTAAAGATAGTATCAAACTTAAAGAAAAAGCATATAATTGCGCAAAGATGGGTGGCAGGTCAGAAGATTGGACAGAATATAAAAAACAGCAAAGAATGACTAAAAGATTAATAAGGAGAGAAAAATTAGAGTATTAGAGAAAGCTAGCTAGAAATATAAAAGCAGATAGTAAGAGTTTCTATAGATATTTAAAAAAGAAAAGAGTTAACAAAGTGAACGTTGGTCCTATAAAAAGTGAGTCTGGGGAATTAATAATGGAAAACAAAATGATGGCAGTTGAATTGAACAGGTATTTTGCATCGGTCTTCACTATAGAGGATACAAGTAACATCCCAGAAATAGCTGTAATTCAGGAAATGGAAGGGAGGGAGGAACTCAAGAAAATTACAATCACCAAGAAAGTGGTACTAGGCAAATTGTTGGAGCTGCGGGCTGAGAAGTCCCCGGGTCCTGATGGACTTCATCCTAGGGTCTTAAAAGAAGTGGCTAGTGAGATCGTTGATGTGTTGGTTTTAATTTTCCAAAATTCCCTAGATTCAGGCAAGGTTCCATTAGATTGGAAAATAGTGAATATAACTCCTTTATTCAAAATGGGAGACAGAAAGCAGGAAACTACAGGCCAGTTAGCTTAACATCTGTCATAGGGAAGATGTTAGAAGCTATTATTAAAGACGTTATAGCAGGGCACTTAGAAAAGTTCAAAGTAATCAGGCAAATTCAACATGGTTTTGTGCAAGGGAAATCATGTTTAACCAATTTATTGGAGTTCTTTGAGGAAGTAACATGTGCTGTGAATAAAGGGGAACTGGTGGATGTACTGTACTTAGATTTCCAGAAGGCATTTGATAAGGTGCCACATCAAAGGTTATTGCGGAAAATAAAAGCTCATGGTGTAGGGGGTAACATATTGGCATGGATAGAAGATTGGCTAGCTAACAGGAAACAGAGAGTAAGCATAAATGGGTCATTTTCTGATTGGCAAGATGTAATGAGTGGTGTGCTACAGGGATCAGTGCTGGGGCCTCAACTTTTTACATAATTTATATAAATGACTTGGATGAAGGGACTGAAGGTATGGTTGCTAAATTTGCTGATGACACAAAGATAGGTAGGAAAGTAAATTATGAAGAGGACATAAGGAGGCTACAAAGGGTATAGATAGGTTAAGTGAGTGAGCAACGATCTGGCAAATGGAGTATAATGTCAGAAAATGTGAAGTTGTCCATTTTGACAGGTAGAATAAAAAGAAGCATATTATCTAATGGTGAGAGATTGCAGAGGTCTGAGATGCAGAGGGATCTGGGTGTCCTAGTGCATGAATCGCAAAAGGTTACTATACAGGTACAGCAAGTAATTAGGAAAGCTAATAGAATGTTATTGTTTATTGCGAGGGGAATTGAATACAAAAGTAGAGAGGTTATGCTTCAGTTATACAGGGCATTGGTGAGACCACATCTGGAGTACTGTGTATAGTATTGGTCTCCTTATTTAAGGAAGGATGTAAATGCGTTGGAAGCAGTTCAGAGAAGGTTTACTAGACTAATACCTGGAATGGGCAGGTTGTCTTATGAGGAAAGGTTGGACAGGCTAGGCTTGTATCTGCTGGAGTTTAGAAGAGTAAGAGGTGACTTGATTGAAACATACAAGATCCTGAGTGGTCTGGACAGGGTGGATGTGGAGAGGATGTTTCTTCTTGTGGGAGAATCTAGAACTAGGGGTCACTGTTTAAAAATAAGGGGTCACCCATTTAAGACAGAGATGAAGAGAAATTTTTTCTCACAGAGGGTCGTGAGTCTTTGGAACTCTCTTCCTCAGAAGGTGGTGGAAGCAGAGTCTTTGAATATTTTTAAGGCAGCGGTAGATAGATTCTTGGTAAGCAAGGGGGTGAAAAGTTATATGGGGTAGGCGGGAATGTGGAGTAATCGGATCAGCCACGATCTTATTGAATGGCAGAGCAGGCTCGAAGGGCCGAGTAGCCTACTCTTGCTCCTAATTCATATGTTTGTATGTGGCCTGTTGCCAAGTTTTGATAATGCTCCTGTGAAGCGCCTTGGGACGTTTTACTACATTAAAGGTACTACATAAGTACAAGCTGTTGTTGTTATATGAAATTAAGAGCTCACATCTAATTACAATCTCAGACAAAAAGCAAAAAGTTGTTTATGTTTATTGTGCAGCATAGTAAGCACTACACTTATATAAGCTGACTATAAAATCATCTTTTTGTTCACTTTTGCATCCTGTGACCCAATTCATTAGTTATTATTTATAAGAAATGCAATCTTCTCCATTCCTCTAGGCCAGAAACATGGCTCGGAAAATGTTCATACAATCTTACAAAAATAAAGTTTTATTTTCATACAACAATTCACAATTAATAAATTTTCACTTATTTTAATTATCAATTTTTTGCTCTGACTCTCACTGTTCATCTCCTAAACCTGCTGAAATCAGAGACAAAATGGAACTTTTCCTTTTTCGTTTGGAAGAAGAAAAATGACCTTGCAACTCATTTCTTTTGGTTCTTACCTTTGAAAAAGCAGTCCTCATTGTGGACAATTGAAATTCTTTGTTTCTTCAAGCAGGCGGCACGATGAAGTTCACAGTGGTTTTCATAAAGTTCCCCGTCAGATCCACACACGGGCTTGTAATTCGGCTTGCAGCGCTCCATGCATGCGCAGTCCCCCTGTCCCGTCTCCTTGTTAACAATACAGTGCCGGCCGAGCCCACAGTACTTGTTCTCGCAGGGTCCAAAATGGCCATCCTGACCGTAGTATGCTGAAAAGTAACAGGAACCAGATTTGTCATTATCTTTGGGGTTTGTATGATGTGGAAAGTATAATTATATGTTACATCACCTGGGACCATATGCAGTAACCAGTTGATAAATTAATATAATTATGTTCTTGACACACTCACATCTAACGGTAACATAGAAAACAGTTTTTGCAATTTGCAGCTTGTTAATCATGATAAAAATCAAAATATTTTGATATATTTCTGCAAACTGCAGATCAGTCAAAAGCTTTCAGACAAAGACAAAGCTACAAAGTTTGAAGAGATTGTAAATTCCTGCCTCAAGCATGTCTGTTTCCCCACATTCTCCTTCTCGCTAGTTTAATAAGCTGCATTTTTCAGCTTCAGCTCCTTTTGTTCACAGAATTTGCGTTGATATCCATCTACAGACTTTTATATGTAGTGCTATTACCAATTAGATTTATTTCACATTACTACAGCACCTATTTTCGTGCAGGATTGCTGCTGCTAAAGAATGGACCACAATTTTTTGGGCACCCAATGTCATCATGGACAATCCTAGTAACTACAGGCCGGTCAGTTTAACATCAGTAGTGCGTAATGTTTTAGAAACAACAATCAAGGAAAAATTAACGGGCACTTGGAGAGGTTTAAGCTAATTAAGGAAAGCCAACACGGATTTGTAAAAGGCAGATCATGTTTGACTAATCTAATTGAATTTTTTGATGAAGTAACAGGGAGGATTGATGAAGGGAATGCAATGGATGTTGTCTACATGGATTTTAGGAAGGCGTTTGACAAAGTACCATATAGAAGGCTGGTTAACAAAATTGAGGCTCATGGAATAGATGGGTCAGTGGCAGCTTGGATATTGAATTGACTTAAGGACGGAAAACAGCAAGTTGTTGTAAATGGCTTTTTTTCAGACTGGAGGAGGGTAGACAGTAATGTTTCCCAAGGGTAGGTGCTGAGGCCACTGATTTTTAAATGACTAGCCACTATTGTTATGCTGTATTATCATTAAACAGAATCCTTTTCTGTCTTTTGTGCATAATCCCATATTCTAATTTATTGCACCGTGTGATTTTAATGCTATTACTGTATGCTTATTCCTTTTAAACACTTTATTGCAACTACATGCTGTTCACTTCATACCAATATTGTTAGTTATTCTCATGCTGACCTTGTTAATATTATGAACCAGCTATTTTTAGGAAACAAAAAGGCACTACTCTGAAAGAAAATTGTAGCTTTTTAAAATAGACATTACAATGCGGAAAAGAAGACGGCAATGCCAGAGTGCCACATTAATAAGTGGGAAACACTGGAGCTAATTTTCAGTTTTGCCACACCACAAGCAGTTGGTGGGTGCACTCTACCCATTGTAACTCACGTGAGGGCTGAACCATTTTGATGGATCTGTTGCTGGATGGAGCAGTGCACCACAACATGCACCAAGTCACTTAGGATTGCACTTTCAAGCTGGTAACTCACTAGCCTTTGGCTGAACTTCTACATCAACTCCACTTTCCAGCATGATCCCCATATCCCTTGATTCCCTCAGGGGCCAAAAGTCTATCGATCTCAGTCTTGAATATACTCATCAAATTAGCATCCACAGCCCTCTGAGGTAGAGAATCCCAAAGATTCACAACTCTCTGAGTGAAAAAATGCCTCCTCATCTCAGTCCCAAATGGCCGATCCCTTATCCTGAGACTATGATGCCTAGTTCTAGACACTTCAGCTAGGGGAAACAGCTATCGCAGTATCTACCTTACCAACTGGAAAAGGACCCGTTTATCCCTACTCTCTATTTTCTGTCCATTAATCAATCCTCTATCCATCCTACTATATTACCCCCAACCCCATGAGCCCTTATGTTGTGTAGCAACCTTTTATGTGGCACCTTATCGAATACATTTTGGAAATTCAAATATAACTACATCCACTGGTTCCCCTTTATCTACCCCGCTAGTTGCATCCTCAAAAAATTCTAATAAATTTGTTAAACATGATTTCCCTTTCATAAAACCATGCTGACTGCCTAATCATATTATGATTTTCTAAGGGCCCTGTTGTCACTTCCTTAAAAATGGATTCCAGCATTTTCCCGATGACTGATGTCAGAATAACTGGCTTGTAGTTCCCCGTTTTCTCTCTTCCCTCCTTTTTTGAATAGTGGGATTACATTTGCTAACTTCCAATCCACTGGGACCATTCTAGAATCAAGGGAATTTAAAAAAATCACAAACAATGTATCCACAATTTCTGCAGCCACCTCTTTTAGAACCCTAGGATGTAGGCCGTCGGGTCCAGGGCATTTGTTGGCTTCAGTCCCATTAGTTTCTCAAGTACCTTTTCCTCTATTGACCTTAATTACTTTAAGTTCCTCATTCTCATTAGCCCCTTGGTTCCCCACTTTTTTGGTACGCTTTTTGTGTCTTCTACTGTGAAGACAGATATAAAATACTTGTTTAAAGTCTCTGCCATTTTCTTATTCCCATTATAATTTCTCCTGTCTCAGCCTCTAAGGAACCAATGCTTACTATTGCTACTCTCTTCCTTTTTACATACTTGTAGAAGCTCTTACAATCTGTTTTTATATTTCTTGCTAGTTTACTCTCATATTCTATTTTCTCCCTTTTTATCAATTTTTTAGTCATCCTTTGTTGGTTTCGACAGCTTTTCCAATCCTCAGGCTTACTACTATTCTTTGCAACATTATAAGCCTCTTCTTTTAATCTAATACTATCCTTAACTGCTTTAGTTAGCCATGGATGGCTCACTTTTCCTGTGGAGTTTTTATTTCTCAATGGAATATTTCTTCCCTGTTGACTACATTTCCGAGTTTTGTGTCATCTGCAATCTTTGATATTATACCCTGTATACCCAAGTCCAGGTCATTAATATATATGTCAAAATCAGTAGTCCCAACACCGACCCCTGGGGAACACCACAGCACACTTTCCTAGAGTCTGAAAAACAACTGTTCACCACTACTCTCTGCTTTCTGTCCCTTAGCCAATTTCATATCCACACAGCCACTGTCTCAGTAATCCCATGGGCTTCAATTTTTCTAATAAGTCAATGATGTGGTACTTTATTTAACGCCTTTTGAAAGTCTACATACACATCAACCACACTGCCCTCCTCCACTCTCTCCATTACGTCATCAAAGAATGCGATCAAGTTATATGCGCCTGGTGGGTAAGACTCTGGGGGAGTGAGGTTTTTTGTGTTCTTTGTATCTTCTACTGTGAAGGCAGACACAAAATATTTGTTTATCGTCTCTGCCATTTCCTTATTCCCCCATTATAATTTCTCCTGTCTCAGCCACTAAGGGATCCACGTTTACTTTTGTTAATTTCTTCCTTTACATACTTGTAAAGCTCTTACAATCTGTTTTTTATATTTCTTGCTAGTTTATCCTTATATTTGATTGTCTCACTCTTTATTAATTTCTTGGTCATCTTTTGCTGATTTTTATAACCCTTGAAATCCTCAGGCTTACTACTCTTTTTGGCAACATTATAAGCCTCTTCCTTTAATCTAATACTATCCTTAACTTCTCTAGTTAGTCAAGGTGGTACCACTTTTACCATGGGGTCTTTATTCCTTAAGGGAATGTATATTCTTTGAGAATTCTGAATTATTTCTTTAAATGTTTGCCATTGCTTATCTACCATCATATCTTTTAATCTAATTTCCAAATCTACCTTAGCCAACTTGCCCCCAATACCTCTGTAATTGGCTTTGTTTAAATTTATGATCCGAATTTCAAACTTGATCAAATCACTCTCAAACTTAATCTGAAATTCTATTATGATCACTCTCCCCAGAGGATCCTTCACTGCAAGATTACTAATGAACCCTGTCTCGTTACACAATACTAGATCTAAAATAACTTGTTCTCTAGTTGCTTCCTCAATATAGTGTTCTAGAAAACTGTCTCGAATGCATTCCATGAACTCATCCTCCAAGCTACTTTTGCCAATTTGGTTTGTCTAGTCTATATGAAGATTAAATACCCCCACGATTATTGCATTACTTTTGCTATATGCTCCTTTAATTTCCTGATTTATACCTGCTACCATGTATCAGTAATGGCTACTAGATCAAACCCATTCATCTCTATTTGTACCATTAATTCATCTATCTTGTTACAAATGCTTCGATATAGCGCCTTTAATTTTAACTTTTTACTATTTTCCCTGATGTGCCCTATTACTTGCTTGGAATCTTGCATTGACACCCACATTCTTTGGCAGTAGGTGCTGGTATCCTCTTCTGTTAATAAATGCAAAAGAATGTTGCACTAGTGGTTGAACGGCCACAGTGATGGTTTCCTGTCAACTGGGAATGACACATCTTTCATGAAATCCTGTGTGCCTCTCTGCTGTAACTGAATACTGAATTTAGCGCAATCACCAATGTGTCAAAACAGCGCACCTGTAGCCTAGGTAATGCATGGTGAACCTGAAACAGCTTGATCCTTGCCAATCTCCTGATTTTGCCTGGAAGAACCATGTGGCAAAAAGGTTAAGTGCCATCGTCACTTTTAACAATACCGGCAAGACAGTGCCGACATTACTCCTTGGCTGCAGAGCGGGTTCCTGGAGCTGGCACAGTTCATCGGAGGCTTCCTGGGTGAGTTGTAGCTTCCTCACACAGTACGTTCAGTGAAATCATGGTAACTGTTGCTTGTCTATTTGCTCCTCCTTTGCTGCCCTTTCTTCTCTTCCTCCTGCAACATGTCCAGCATGGTAAGGCTTGCTGATGAGCCACTGCTGGTTTGTGGACTGAAACAGTTAAGTTGGTCATTTCAATATCTCCTGTGACCCATATTGGACCTCTACTGCCCAAATGCCATGTCCAATATAACTGTCATTAATGCCAGTTATGTTTGAAGGCAACTAGCAGTAAAGCTGCATATTTTCCAATATCTGAACTGGATCTGTGTGCTGTTATCTGTTAAACTAGATTATTCCTTTAAATAATCTTTAAAACAATTACTTCATTACTGTTAATGCACAAAATGATTATGCATTAATGCACACTTAAGGGGCAATTTTACAAAATCTATAATAGACAGAAAATCACGGGGTGCATGCTCACAAAGTTTTGATATGTGCCCTTCGCAGTGCAAGGCTCCATATCAAGAACATGCATTTGTAAAATCGTCCATTTAGTGCCTTCTTAACAGAGGACTTTCATCTATAGTGTGAAGGCGAGGACCAGCTCTTTAGCAATTAGATAATAAAACCAGCAGCTACAAAATCAAATCTGTTTAATTTAGTCATGACTCATTTTTTTTAGATTTTGTTTGCACTCTTAACTGTTGACTACTTTGCCAGGTTGGTGTTTTTGTTTGCAGTTACTGGCTTACTAATTGCTTCTCCTTTTAAAAATGTTTCATAACACAATCAATGCCCAAATCACAACCTACATAACTCCTGTTTTTCAACAAAAAGAATGCAATCTGCAGTACCTTGCTAAGTGACTAAGCTGTGCCGAATTCAGCTTCTCATATAATTGTTTCAATGTGTGATTGGTGATTTCACTAACAATCTTAGAAACGCAATAAAAATGAGATAGGGTGCAGCAGAGTGTTTTAAAGAAGCATTTTATCCATAGTTAACAGGAATGAGAAGTCATTAAAAAGATTTCTTTTCATTTAAATAAAACAAAACACCTGAACATAGAGGAACATTTAAAACTTCACTCACATCTATAATTAAAAAGTCATGATTTTCCACTTCCAATCAGCCTGATTTCAGGCAGATGTTGGGCCGGTGGCAAGTAATGTCAGCTTTTTGCAGGCGTCCAGTGTTTCGATGGCACGAAGGAGGGGACTTCAACATTAAAAGGCCCTGAATAGGGAAGATTACACTCCCAACCTGACTAATTTTAATTTTTTAAAAACTGGCTCTCCTTTTCAGGTGTCCCAGAGTCAGCCAGCCCTGTTAACTCTGCAGGTGCCCAAAACTTGCAACACTCGCACCCCCCTCCCCCCCACACCCTGCCCTTCCATTCTCGAGGGGGGATATCCTGGAGGCAGGAATCCAACCAGGCGGACACCAAAATGTTATTAATTAGGTTGAGCCCGGAAAATTCATTGGGAACAGTGCTGGAGAAGTTGGGAAGGTGCAAAACGTTAACTCTGTTTCTCTCTCCACAGATGCTGCCTGACCTGCTGATTATTTCCAGCATTTTCTGTTTTTATTTCAGATTTCCAGCATCTGCAATATTTTGCTTTTGCAAAGCAGTTCACTTCATTCAGTTACCTATAATTTTCTAATCATGGCAATTTAATTCCTTTAGGTTGAGGCAAAATACTAAATATTACCCAAAATTGATTCATCATTAACATTTTGAGCTTGATTTTTTTACTGGGGCGGGCTGGGGTCGTGTAATCCGCTTTTCGTGTTAACCACCCGATTCTAAATCAATGTGGGAGAATTAAGCGATTTTAACTTAAGTGGGCAATTGAGTTCCAGCGTGTGGGAACCCATGGCCCAATTAGTTTTTTCAGTCTGAAACTCGCCTCGGATGATGTCATCATTGCTGCTGCATTTAAGGTCTGCAAGAAGCCTTGCTTCTGCTGCAGACTGCCAACCTTTTGGCCTTTCATGTTAGAGAGACCTGGAGGCAGAATGACCAGCGAGAGACCTAGGTCTGCTCCCAGGTTTGATGACGTTGACCTGCAAGCTTTAGTCGAGGGAGCAAGAGCACATAAAAAGGTGCTCTTCCCTTCTTCAGGGAGGAGGAAGTCTCCCAAGCAGACCAAGGCTGTGTGGATCCAGGTGGCAGAGGAGGTTAACTCTTTGTCGATAACCCGCAGAACCTGGCTTCAGTGCAGGAAGAGGTTTCATGACCTTCTGCGCACTGGAAAAGTGAGTATGACTTTCCCATCACCCTCAATCTGATCCCCATTGCGTCTCCTCACCAGCACTCAGCTTTAGCAATCTCTTCCTCCACATCCCACTTGACACTGACACCCATGCACCCTTACCCATTCCCTCTCTCTCTCTCTATGGTCACATTCACCTAACTATTCCACTATGCAGCCTTCACACATCACTGTGATGCTATGAGATCAACTTACAACACACAGGGAGAGCCCTTGGCATTGCCAGCTCACTCCATCTTTGTCTCCTTCTAAGCATCTATGCTATGGATTTTCTACACTCACTCCTTTATTCTCACTCAAACTCCACTTGTCTCCATCATTGCAGGAAAAGAGAGCTCACAATAAGAGGGAAAGAGCGAGGACAGGAGGAGGGCCACCCTCAGTAGCCCAGCTCACCCCCTGGGAGGAGGCGGCCCTGGAGATCATGGGAATGGAGGACGATGCACAAGTGGGGGATGGACAGACGGGGCATCACAGCAAACTGGTGACAGTATAGTTTTCCATCTCTCTCAATGACATTGCATGAGTCGCTGATAATGATTCTGAAGCTATAACAGATGGGCTTATTATCATATGCAATGTGCATGTAACTTGGCATTATATCTCTGACTCTTTCCTTTACTCCCCCACAGGACCATCGACAGCACCCGTCCCCACTAGCCAGGAGGAAGAGCCTGAGCATCCAGACCCCTCAAAGGAAGCTGCAACCTCTGAGGGTGCAGCGTCAGCAGAATTTAGCACACCCAGCACCAGCGGAGACACTCACAACATGGCGGGACCTTTGCGAGATAGAGTAGTGTTGTCACCTGGTGTGTCACAGCTCACAAGTGAGCATCAGCAGATGCTGGAGACAGGGACAGCAGTGGAGAGTCCTAGTCGGAGGGCGTAGGACTCTCCCAGCTTGGCTCAGCTGCATGTCGACCCTCTGCCTCTGGGTCCATCCACAAGATCAGCGGTGCTGGAACTCCAGGAACAGATGCAGGAGTATCTGTCAGGTTTTGTCTCCAGGGTTGCTGTGAGTGTGGAGCGAATAGAGGAGTCCATTGCGAACATGAGCAGAGCCTTTGTGGAGTCATTGGCACATGAACGCATCACCATGGAAAGGATGGCAACCTCCATGGAGGTGATAAGTCGCCAGAGTGCAGAAAACATGGTGAGTGTTCTGAATAGAGTGACATCTCTGGAGGAACGATGGTCATCTATTGTACAGAGAAACCAGACCTTCATGGAAGCCCTTCTGAGTAGGACTGCCAGTGCAGATACGGGTCCCAATGGCCCCCCTGATGTGCAGCAAGATGCTCTCAAGCCACTTGCAAGCGCTGAGGGGGACCTGACCCATGAGATTGAAGTTGGTGGCAGATATCAAGGAAGTGGGGGCTCCTCTCCAAGCGCTCACACTTCCATGCCACTGCAGAGCCCTCGGTCAGAGCCCCACCAGAGTCCACACCCAACTGAGATTGGCATCTCAACCCCTGCACAGCCGGAGGAGCAGCAGACTGTTGGCAAGCCCTCACAGTTTCGCAACCCCAGAGGAAGCCCGCCAAAGGTGTCGAGACAGGAGCAGCAAGAAAGTGAGCAAGGGGCCTCCACATCTGCTGTAGCCACAGGGGAAGCACCACGTAGGAGCACGTGTAAGAGAAAGATACTGCACAAATAGTCACGAGGGTAGTCACCTGGGTGAAATTTCATGTTTAATGTTAAAAAGCCATCAGATGGTTACTGTAAATAAAAAATCTGATGGCTACTGCTGCAGTTGTGGCATGTGTCATTTCGCTAATGGGACTTTCACATTGAGGGCTTAGGATTACTTGGTATATACCTCAGTTGAGGAAGCACTCAGTGAAGGTGGCGAGAGGGGTTTCCCAGGAGGTTACACTGGAGATGGGTGTTAGGCTCCAAATTTCCACAGCTGTGATTATGCCTTCTAAAAGTTCCCCCAGACCTGAGACAACAAAGTCCTGCCACCTGCAAATGATGGCTGATCAAATATCCTATTCAATGGTGGAGCTGCAGCTAATAGTCAGCAATCCAATTGTGCTCCTGCCAGGTTTCACCGTCGTGTTTCAGAGCAGGCATGCTTCACGTCAGAAAAGGGTTAAAATCACCAAGGCCTTTCAAAATGGGATAATAGAGGCAATTTAGTGCTTGTTGAAAGCCTTAACAGCCTATCCCACCGCTTGGAGGCGGGACAGAAGCGGGAGCAGTAAAGACGATTTCTTGAAAATTGCTTGGAGGCAGGATGGAGGCGGGGTTGGGCCCAGCCGCCACTTTTTGCAAATTTAACACCCCACACACCTCCATTCCCGCCTCCACGGCCCTGTGAAATTCGAGCCCTTTATCTTCCAATTAACTTAGCAACTTATTACATATACTCCTGTAATTCAATTTGAATTTTAAATACAGTAATGAAGAAATTCTGAAACTACTTAAGAATAATTGGGTAGAATTTCTGCAGAGGATCCCTGATCTCTAACCGTTACTTCGGTGGAAGATCAGCAAAACCCTAGAAACTCCACGGAAATTACTGGCCAATGAACACGAGACTCCCGCTGACAGTGGTGGGTAGCGTGCCGAGCGAGTGTATCTTCTTGGAGAGGAGTGTTCCCCCAGCCCCTCAAGGAAGCCTTTGGCCTCCCTTCTGCCTCTCGCAGCCTCTCTCCAGCCCCTGCAATCTACCCCCCCCTGCCCAAGCCCCGATCTGTAGTCTGCTCCCCTCCCATGATCACGGCCAACCTCTCCCCCAGCCACCCCCCACCCTAGTCACGATCTGCAGCCGGGGACTGTTTCTTCCAGCATGAGAAAACAACACAATCAGTGACTGTTCGATAAATCACTTAACAGTTCGAGACAAAAGACCAGTTACCCAAACACCTGCCATTTGTACAGGACAGGTCCCAGCCACTGGAATCTGTTACACTGAATGTAGCAGTCTGTAGATTGAGGTGTAATTTTGTATTTCAGAGTCCAATAATATGAGACAGCACTGCACAATCAATCAGGGTCAGCCGCAAATCCTGAAAACTGAGTGCTCCCACAGATCCCACTGTGGCCGGAGCCAGTCCTTTATTCTGAGACTCAAACAGGTAGTGCAATGTGTTCAGGAGGTCCCTTTTACCAGTTTCACTCTCCATGTTTCCAAGCTCTCCTCCAACCTTCTCCTTGACCCAGTCAATCACTCAGCAAGGGGCTGGTTTTCCCACCCGGCAGCCGGCCAGTCTGTCAATTTGGCCGGTTGCCAAGCAGGAAACTGAATAAAAAGTTAAGGTCCTGCCGTTAAACTTGGCAGGACCTCCACCTCCCCGGCCTCGTTGGGTTCTTCAACCGCTTCCGGGCCTCCCCCACTTCCCCTTAAATATTAGGGCCATTACTCCAGAAAACTGCAAAAACAGTTAGAGATTGCCAGACATAATGGAGCCTTGCAAGGGATCAAGAATTATAAAGGACAAGATAACTAGCAACTTATCATTGAAACATGTGTATTCACTTGTTGGTGAGAATACAGTAATAGGTTGAATAACAATAATCTGCTGTTATTGATGTATGGAGACAACCAGAGACTGATGGCACTGAACTAGACATTGTTAAAGAGAAGTTCATGGCAGCAATTACCAAGATTAAGTTCCACAAATTGCTTTGCATATATAGTATCACCGAAGGTACACATGGCTTGGAGAAAAAATATTCTTTGATATCATGCGTAATATTTCTCAGAAGATACTGCGAGATGAAGTTATCCCCCCAAAAAACGCAGTACTCAAGAGTGTGAAGATCACAGAATAATAAGCGTTATCAATCACGCAGCAAGATATTCTTGGAGGTCACTGACAGTTCAAGCCATGCAGAAAAATAAGCTGGCTCTAGGCCAAGTCGAGACATTTTTCGTCAGGTGTTCTTATTCTGCGGTCAACTGACAAATTCCTCGAGTGAAAAGTCACAAGATTTGCGTAATGTTTGCATTGGCAATATGAAAGCATTTGACTGGATTTGGCTCAGAGATTTCTTTCGAACTTTGCAACACTTTAATGCCCCAGTCAAGCTTATCAACATCATTTAGAATATCAATAAGGGAACAGAGAGTGCAGTGAAAATCAATGACAAACTGACAGATTGGTTTAGACTCACAGCCGATGTGTGGTAGGGTTGCCTCTTTTTGCTTAGTTTGTTCCTGGAAGACTTTATGCACACGGCAACAGCCAAGCACCTAAGTGAAATCAATATCAGTGATAGGCTGCTGACAAAAGTAGGATTTGCTAATGACACTGCACTCCTGGCTGAATCAAAGGAAATGCCATGACCTGTGATCTGTGACAACAGTGCACAAAACCAACAAAAATCGCAACGTGAAAGAAGACATACTTGTCTACAAACAGTAAAATTCGTCATGGTCAAAACAGAAGTTGATGATTTAACCCAGTATAGCTTCAAATATTTGGGCTCCATTGGCACTGCAGACAACTAAATCTTACAAGCTCTAAAGATGATCATTGCACATTCTTGAACACTGTTGGTAAAGTGAGCAAGATAGTAAGCTAATTAAAATCTTTGTATTCAATATTGCCAAGTATTTGGCTGATGGAAGTTGGCTCCCTGCTTTTGAGTTCAAGATATGCAGAAAGTTGATGACTCTCTTCTGGGAAGATTATTTGTGCAATGCTGACATAGGAATGAAGATTATTCTTAGGAAGATCTTGTTGACACCGTACAAAGACAAAATGCTTAGTGATTGGGTCACATTCTTTAGTTAGGTGGGGGTTAGCT
Source organism: Somniosus microcephalus (assembly GCF_052327205.1). Taxonomy (NCBI): domain Eukaryota; kingdom Metazoa; phylum Chordata; class Chondrichthyes; order Squaliformes; family Somniosidae; genus Somniosus; species Somniosus microcephalus. The sequence continues at coordinate 84,988,726 of NC_140988.1, forward strand.
GAACAAAGTTCAATTATAAAACATGCACAAGATGGCTAGAGAGTCTATGAAAATAGTGACAATCCTCAACCACCTTGAAATGAAAAAGGTAGACAGAAAGGCCTGGACTTGAGGCAAAGTTTTCGCAGGGCAAAACTTCCACCTGACTCTCATGTCTGCCCCACTTCTGATCCAGAAGCTCTTTGGGACATCCTGAGGTTGTGAAAGCTGCTATATAAATGCAAGTCTTTCTTTTTTTTCCAGTTTGTAGCACCAGGGCTCATTAGACATGCACAACAGGCTCCCGATGAGTTTCCCACCATCACGAGTGAGCCCACCAGTACCAGCCAGGAATCTCTACTGGTGCTGCAGCCCCGAAGACTGGAACAAGGTTTCCCATTGAAGGCCTTGGCTGAGATCAAGGCCTTGAGCAGGTTAAATCTCTGGGACAAGCTGGAGGAAATGGAGGCTGCTGCAAGACCGTCTCCCTCCATTTGGTTATCTACCACCACTTCTGGGGCCTGCTGCCAGCCCCACGTGGCAGCCCTGGGAAGCGCAGTAGGTGTGGCAGGTGTAGTGTATGTAACTGTTCTACCTTTAAGAGAACTATTGTATGTAACCGCCCACCTTTAAGAGAACTATTTTAGGTGTGGCACTACTTTATCTTGGCTGCTGTATACTGTAATACCGACGGTGACCACACCGGTATATAAGTGCTGTGTCAGGATTTATTGGGCAGATTCGCCCTGACCTTCGAATAGTAAAGTCCTGTTAAAGTTACTCTTGTAGTCTGTGTATTAATTCGCCATAATACCTACAGACTTTACAGTGGCGACGAGTTCGATCTTACCCTGCGGCAACAATACTTCCGAAGCAGTTAACGAGCGTCGAGAAGAGGCACCCGCCCTCGTCGTTCTGCTGAGAGAAAACTCGAGTCTGCAGAGCAAGGAAGAAGGAAGAATTCAGACACGAAGCCTTCCATCAGCAACAGGCACTGATTGTCCCTTCTGCCACGGTGGTGAGTGAGCCGATCAGCACGAGAAGCAAGTCGGACACGGTGACTGTGAGTAAAGGGAAAATAAAAAAAATAAATGGAGGATAAGGGCGGTGAACTCGACCACGGTCGGGGGAAAGGAGCCGGACAGAAGTCGGGCCCAGAGGCGCTGAGACTGGGGCAGCGTGGAGCATGGAAGCCGCGGTACAAGCGGGCTGGGAGACGCAACGGCGTCGTGAGACAGCTAGACCGCGACTGGCGAAAAAGGCCGGGCAGCTACCGAGACCACGAGGCGCTGCGACCGGGATCGTAAGGCGCGGGAAGATATAAAAATAAATAAACCGCGGTGAACTCAGCCGCAGCCGGGGAGGAAAGCACCGGACTGCGAGAGGGCTGGGAGGCGCGATTGGAGTGAAAAAGGCCGGGCAGCGACCGAGGCCACGAAGCGCTGCGACCGGGATCGTAAGGCACGGGAAGATATAAAAATAAATAAATCACGGAGAACTCAGCCGCAGCCGGGGAGGAAAGCACCGGACTGCGAGAGGGCTGGGAGGCGCGATTTGAAGCCGCTGAGGGAGAGACAGAGCCCGAGCGAGCGGGAGAGACAGAGCCCGAGCGAGGGAGACTGAACGAGAACCAGCCCAGCGGCTGAAACTGTTCGCCGTCAACGGGTTGTACCCAGCGCCGGTTGCCCTGCCGAGAAAAAGGAACAAGGAACGCACTGAAGCCGACGCGCAGGCTGCGAACCCCGAAAGCCAGCGGTCGTCGCCCGAGGGAAAAGCTTACCCCTCCCGCCAGGGGAAGAAACGCGGGAAGCCGCCAGTAGGCGGGGAAGAAGACAGAAGTGGGAAACCGCCATTTTGAAAGTGGGGGGGGAAAGAAGACAAGCGCGGGAAACCGCCATTTTGAAAAAAAAAAGTTAAAGAAATATTTCGTTGTTGTTTCTCAGGAAGAGTGTGAAGATGCCTAAGCGTAGTAACATCAACGGTTTCGATTCCGATGTGGAAGATTGGGCCACGTATGTAGAACGCATCGAGATATATTGTAAGGTCAATAAGATAGCAAATTATGACAAAGCTCTAACCTTACTAAACTCAATGGGTGCGAAGACATACGGGTTATTGAAGCATCTTCTATCACCAGCTAAACCGGCGGATCAGTCTTTCGCTAATATTGTTGCTGTCCTGAAGGATCATTTTAACCCCGCACCGCTGATGTTAGCGGAACGATCAAAATTTTATGTGAGAACGCAACGAAAAGAGGAAAGCAACGCGGAGTACCTGGTTGAACTGCGTAGGCTAGCAAAATACTGTCAGTTTGGGGTAAATCTGACAGAGGCACTGAGAGACAAGTTCGTGTGTGGGGTGTCGAAGGAAGGAACACAAAAACGACTGCTCGAAGAGAACGATCTTACACTTGATAAGGCTGTCCTTATTGCAGCATCGCACGAAGCCGCAGCGAGAGGCATGGCGGAAATGCAGCGGAAGACAGCGGTACTCAGTGTGGATCAAATGACTTCGGGTACAACGAAATGTTATCGTTGTGGGAAGACAACACACGACCAGAACCAATGCTGGTTTAAAAACCAGGAATGTAGAAAATGTGGCAAGCTTGGTCACATAGCTAAGGTATGCCGGTCAGGAAAGAAGACGAGCAATAATAAGTCACCGCAGAAGAAGTACAGAAAGGTACATAAGGTGACTGGGAAGAGTCCAGATGAACAGAATTCGGACTCAGACTCCAACAGCAAGGAACTGGGTAGTCTGAGGATTCACAATGTGAGTAAAGAAGCTGACCGACAAACTATCTGGGTCACACTACAGATTGCAAAAGTCCAAGTGAAGATGGAAGTGGACACCGGATCGGCGTTGACGGTCATGAATAAGCAAGATTACAAAAAGTTATTCAAACATATTCCCCTACGGGATACGGAGATAGTATTGCAGACATACACGGGGCACAAAGTATACCCTATCGGAAAGATAAAAGTCAAGGTGAGATACAAGGACAAAGATCACCAAGGGATGGACATGTATGTGCTGCCCAAGGGAGGTCCACCGCTTCTGGGACGGGAGTGGATCAGGAAAATAAAGATAGACTGGCATTCACTAAACACAATGACGGTAGATTCCGGAAAGGAAGATGTCAAACCTGAACGGTTGTCCAGAATATTGGACGAAGCTAAAGAGGTATTCCAGCAAGGACTGGGAACACTGAGAGGAATTAAAGCAAAAATCAAGATTGCAGAACATGCAAGCCCAAAATTTTTCAAAGCCAGATCGGTACCTTACGCGATACGACCTGCTGTGGAGGCAGAACTGGAAGAGCTTGAACGTTCAGGGGTACTGTCTAAGGTGGACTGGAGTGAGTGGGCCACGCCCATTGTTCCCGTCATGAAGTCTTCATCAAGTAACAAGCCAAGGGGACCGGGAAAGGTCCGCATCTGCGGAGACTTCAAGATCACAGTTAATCCGGTGCTTCACACGGTACAATACCCGCTCCCGCGGATTGAGGATATCTTTGCTTCATTGTCTGGCGGGAAACACTTCACCAAGATAGACCTGGCACAAGCATACTTACAAATGGAAGTCGAGGAAGAGTCGCGCCAGTATCCCACAATCAACACGCACAGAGGCTTGTATCGTTATAATAGACTGGTTTTTGGAGTAGCTTCGGCTCCAGCAATTTGGCAGAGGGCCATGGAGCAGGTCTTACAGGGTATTCCAAGCATGCAGTGTTACTTGGACGATATCCTGATTACGGGAGAAGACGAGGAGGAACACCTCACAAATTTGAAACTGGTGCTCACCAGGTTGAAGGAATATGGCCTTCGAGTTAATCGCCAGAAATGTGAGTTCTTCCAGAAACGGATCTCGTACTGCGGTCATGTCATTGACCAAGAGGGGCTGCACAAGTCACCTGACAAGATAGAAGCTGTCGTGAAGGCCCCCGCTCCGGAAAATGTATCACAGTTGAGATCGTTTCTGGGGTTGATTAATTATTACCACAAGTTTCTGCCAAATCTATCCATGGTGCTGCATCCGCTGAATGCTCTGTTGCGGAAAGAAGTACCATGGAAGTGGAGTGAGGACTGTAAGAAGGCCTTTCGCAGAAGCAAGGCGTTGATTACCTCTGAGGAAGTGTTGGCTCATTTCAACCCAACGTTACCTCTTCGTCTAGCTTGTGATGCTTCCCCTTATGGAATTGGAGCAGTACTTTCACACAAGTTACCAAATGGCTCGGAAAGGCCAGTCGCATTTGCGTCCCGATCATTGACCTCCGCTGAGCGAAATTATGCTCAGATAGATAGGGAGGCCCTCAGCCTTGTGTGGGGAGTAAAGAAATTCAATCATTACCTGCAGGGCAAGAAGTTCACATTACTGACAGACCACCAGCCGTTGGTATCCATATTCAACCCTAACAAGGCCGTTTCCACTATGACAGCGCAAAGGCTACAGAGGTGGTCCGTGTTACTTGGGGCACACCAATATGACATCGAATACAAAAGGTCCAAACAGCATGGAAATGCTGATGGGTTATCGCGCCTACCGTTGCCAGTAGTAGAAGAGGCGGCTACAGTGGACCCGGTAGAGATGTTCCACTCATCCATAGTGGAATGTCTACCAGTAACAAATTCGATGATCGAAAATGAAACAAGAAATGACCCGACTCTCTCACGAGTCTACGATTTAACAGTGGAGGGATGGCCAGCACATGGCGAACCAACGCTGCCCGCATTCTCGCAAAGAAAAGAACAGCTGTCAGTGTGCCGAGGAACCTTGATGTGTGGATCTAGAGTGGTGATTCCACCCAAACTTCAGCATAAGGTGCTAAAGGAGCTTCACGAGGGGCATCTGGGTGGAGTGAAAATGAAGAACCTAGCAAGAGCGTTTGTGTGGTGGCCAGGTATTGATGGAGACATCGAAGAAATAACCAAGAGCTGTCTAGGATGCCAGAAGGTCCAAAACGCGCCACCACAAGCTCCTCTGCATCCATGGGAGTGGCCCTCATCTCCTTGGCAAAGGGTACACGTCGACTTTGCTGGTCCATTTATGGACTCAATGTTTCTAATCGCGGTGGATGCACACTCCAAGTGGCCGGAGGTAATAAAGGTGTCCTCCACCACCACGGAAAAAACCATCACAGTATTAAGGACCATATTTGCCAGGAATGGGCTGCCGGAACAGATCTGTTCTGATAATGGACCGCAATTTGTGTCCGAAGAATTCAGGAAGTTCTTAAAAAGGAATGGGGTCAAGCACTACACGTCAGCCCCATACCATCCCGCCACCAATGGATTAGCTGAAAGGTTTGTCCAGACCTTCAAGAAGGCCATAAAGGCCATGGGTAATGAAGACATCAACCTACAACATAAGGTAGATAACTTCTTGTTGGCGTACAGGAATGCAACACATGCGGTCACAAACCAAACTCCCGCCATGATGTTTTTCAATAGAAGACTAAGATGCCGGCTGGATTTGATTAAGCCAAACGTCAGAAGCGACGTAGAGAACCGGCAATTTCAGGGCATGAATGAAAGGCCAACTAGATCCTTTCAGATAGGTCAACAAGTTTTGGCCCGGGACTACCGTACCGAGAAATGGCAGCCTGGAACTATTGGGAAAAGGCTAGGGCCGCTGATGTATACCGTGGACATTGGTGACAGCATAATAAGGCGCCATGTTGACCAGATCATAGGGTCATCCACAAAGGACCAACCTACTCCACAACCTTACACGGCTAATGTTGAAGCAGAGATACCCAGAGCACCTACCTCCGATCTGGTAATACTGGAATCAGATGAACCCGACACTGTCCTTCAAGCCAAATCGACCTTGCCAGAAGAACCTACTACCCCGCCGAAAACTATTACACCAGCGAGGCGTTATCCGGACAGAGTCAGGAAGCCTCCAGAGAGACTGAATCTGTGAACTGTTTTGCATAAGTTGTATATATGTTATGATGTTATGTTAATGGGGAATAAGTATGTTGTAAGCTAAAAAGGGAGGATTGTAGTGTATGTAACTGTTCTACCTTTAAGAGAACTATTGTATGTAACCGTCCACCTTTAAGAGAACTATTTTAGGTGTGGCACTACTTTATCTTGGCTGCTGTATACTGTAATACCGACGGTGACCACACCGGTATATAAGTGCTGTGTCAGGATTTATTGGGCAGATTCGCCCTGACCTTCGAATAGTAAAGTCCTGTTAAAGATACTCTTGTAGTCTGTGTATTAATTCGCCATAATACCTACAGACTTTACAGCAGGGAGTAGAGAAATCAGGCAGTACCTCAGGTTCCACCTCCTTCCACCATTTACAAGTGGTGGGTGGGCCAGGAGTGGGCAGAGGTGGTCCCAGCAGTGGTAGGGGAGAGAAATCCCATTCGGGCAGTGAGGTGGAAGGACTCGTAAAAATCAACATTTCATTGTGCAGTACACACGTCTGCTGCATATATGACAAATAAAAAATTGAATTGAAATTGAAATTGAGGTGGCGGTAAGCTAAACCACTTAAATTTTCCAACATTCACCACCACGATCCCACCCGATTTTGAATTGCTGGGGAGAGCTTTCCCCAAAATGTCATCTTGCTTGTAGTTTACATTCAAAAAGGATTTGATTAAGGAGAAGGCGACATGCTGGTCGTGGATACCATCCCAACATTTGGAAAAATGGTATCCTTGCCCTGATTCTCAAAAATATGAAGATCTCTGCAGTGACCCCATGCAGACTAATATCCCTGTTGAAGCAATTAGAAAATTCAAGCAAAGATTTTACCTCTATATTTGAATCATTTAATTACATTAATTTACCTGGCTAGGATGGGGATCATTGGTGGAATGTATTCCATCAATTATTTCATGTTGATTTCTACGTTTCATACATGGGATCGATACTAATGTGATTGATTGCACAGTGATGGTCTCCTAAGAAGTGGAAAAGCATTTTGACTAAGTTGGAATGTGTTTTTTTTAGAGGAGTCCGATTGAAGTTGGAATTCTGCAATCCCTTCCTCTCTCTTTCGACCTTACTCTTGCCTAGCTCTTTACTGATCACCAACAGAGCAATTTTTCAATCCTTTGATTTATCTGGAGGATTACAGCTGGGCTGTCCATTTACAAATTTCTGTGACAAACCAACTTCGATATATGTGGGACCAACGTTGCAGATTAGAAGCATGAATAATTATTATATGTATGTTTCCAAACCACTTGTTTCCCTCCCAGTGCCATGGCTGGTATCAAGCAGTGCGGTAATTGTCAAGCTGCAAAGTGGTTATACAGGACAGAAGCTTGGGGGTAATACAGGACAGAAGATGATAGTCCATCATCTTCAATGGGAATGAAAATCAAGAAAGATGTTTAACGGGCAGCTGAATCGATATCGCTCATTTTACACTATCACCCAAGTCAAGAATACCCGCCTTGTTTTTCTGAGTATTTTAACTTCATTCTCCTTTTCTGCCTTGGGCTTCAGGTACCTAACAGTGCAGATCACTCAAAATCTGCAGCAGCTCTACCAATTTAAACTGGGGAGGATTTTCATTTGTCTGATTTCATCAGACTGGAGACGGGCATGGCGAGCCTGCCATCCACCTGATGGAATCAGTCCAGGTCCAGACCAACTCTCATGGCCAGACCTCATTTCCATACCGTTGATAAGCTGCTCGCGGGTTTCAAAGCAGCTTACCTATCGAATGGACCAAAAATCAGCAGTTCCAGCGTGGAGCTCAGTTAGTGCCGGTAAGTTAATGGACAAACTTCATTCCAGGCATAATTTTTGACGGGCCAGAAAAATCATTTTAAAAGTTTAAATTACCTGGTTTTATGCAAGTACCAATGGACACAACGTGCAAAATTGCATCAGGGTCATATTGGTGTTATAGGACCCTGATTAACATGGGCTAATGAGGAGCCCACCTGTTTTCGCCCAATTTCAAGAATATTTATGGGGCCGATTTTAAATATGAGCGGGATCAGTGTGGCTGGGAGCCGAGGCAGACAGAGGCCATCTGTCCCTCCGCAGCTGAAAGTGGCTGCCTGGCAGGAGGCCACCAACGGGTATTCAGGGGAACAGTCATCGGCGCTAGTAAGGAAGGGAATCTCTATAAGGGGAGGGGGAAGCGGGGCGGAAGATGCCCAGGGCACTCCGAGCTCACATGGAAACCTATTAAAAACTTACCTTGCTGGCCCTGGCTGCTGTTCTCAGCAGGTTTGGCCTGGCGAGGAAACCACCACTTCTCCCTGCTCAGGTCTCAGGTTAAATAGCAGGTCGGGCCTCAATTACGTCATTGGGGCCCAGTCGGCATATTTAAAGAGGACCCCGCTTGCTTGGGGTTGGGGTCCTTGCGGTCTGCAATTTAAAATTGCAGTTGATCAGACCTTGCTGGGAAAAGAGTGGGTCGGTCCAAGTTAATTATTGACCATAGAGTGACTGAGCACCTGGACAAGTACGAGCTGATCAAAAAAATAATGCAATGTTAGCCTTTGTCTCAAGGGGGTTGGAACAGGAAAGTGAAGAAGTGATGCTTCAGTTGTACAGATCCTTGGTCAGACCCCATCTCGAGTACTGTGTTCAGTTTTGGGCACTGAACCTTAGGAAAGATATATTGGCCCAGATTTTGCATGGAGAATAACGGTGAGACTAACAGCGCTCACCGTTATAATGGACAAAATCTGACAGCAACTTCTGTTGTCCACACATACACAATTAAATGTAGAAATCTGGAAGTTGCTGTCAGAGATACACCACTCCTCCACAAGGCGGGCTGTAACAGTCCTCGCCGATAGACTCGATATTGAAACCCATGCAACGGCGTGAAGTTGGGATATTTGCCCATTAAAGATGCCAAAATAAGTTAGGGCTTGGGCATTCAGGAGTAAATGAATTTTTAACAGCATGATAAATCATAATTACTGGCAAACAACCTCTCTGGCCCTTAAAAATTTAATTTTACAAGTGTGGAATCTCATTCCTTCAGAAGTTAATTCGTGTTGGAGATTTAAAAAAATTAATAATTTTTTTAAATTTTCTGTGTCTCTTTTATCTCTCTTTCTTAATCCCATCTGTCTTTCCCAATTTTTATTTCGCTTCCTGTACATGATTTAAATCTAATTTATATTTCTTGATTTATACTTCCTGGTTTAGACTCTGCAGGGTGAATTTTAAACCTCAAAAACGGGTGTGGTGGGTGGGGTCAGGTGAGATGTTAAAATTTTACAAGTCTCAAACTTGACCTCAACCCACCTCCAACCCGCCCACTTCCAGGTTTAACAAAGGCAGGACAGGGGGCAGGAAGCCAACCCACTCGCAGGAGGCAGGTTGAAAACTTAAATATTTTAATGAGGCTGGCAGTCTCAGATTTAACCTACTTTGTAGGTTTAACCCTAGCCGGTCGGGTTTCCTAGACCTCGGGAAACGCGGCAGCTCAAGGGAGATGACGACAGCTTTGGGGAGAAGGTAAGTGCCTTTACAGCACTGCTTGTGGGCAAGGAGTAGCAGGAGTGCATCCCCCTCGCCCCCAAGCTAACCTTTTTCCTTGGATCGCCCCCCCCACCCCCATCAGAGCCCTCCCATACAAAGACATGCTGAAATTGGGAATCAGACTCTCCTGGAGTTGGGATTCGTACCCTCTCCCACACTTCCATCAGCAATTGCGGGGAAACTTCTGGGTTTCCCATCCGAAACTCTGCTCCCACCATCGCCCCCCGCCACCACTGCCCACCCCTGTCAAGGTTGGGGCCTGCGTGTCTCAGTGAGGATTCTTCAATCTGATTGGTTGAAGAGCCTTGCTGTTTTTTATCCTGCTCACAGGAGCCACAGGTGCCATGTAGAGGGAGGCCGCGCTAGATCAGATGCCAGATTGGAGCAAGTCTACGCTCAAAAGCCCAAGAAAACTTTGTGGGCAGCTGTCACTGAGTTGAACAGTGAGCGTCATTCCTTTGCCACTGACCGCAAAATCCGGGCCATTGCCTTGGCGGGGGGGCAGGTGGTGGTATTGCGCAGATTCACCAGAATGATACAAGGGTTTAAGGGGTAAGTTCTGAGGGAAGGTTACATAAACTTGCTTTGCATTCCCTTCAGTTTAGAAGGTTGAAGGGTGATCTAATCGAGGTCTTTATATAATGATAAAGGGGTTCGATAGGGTAGATACACAGAAACTATTTTCTCTAGTGGAGGAATACAGAACAAGGGTACATTATCTTATCAGAGATAGGTCATTTAGCAGTGAAATCATTAAGTACTTTTTCACACAAAGGGTAGTGGAAATCTGGAATTCTCTCCCCAAAAGCCTGAGTTAATTGACATTTTCAAGACAGAGATCAACAGATTTGTGTTAGGTATGGATGTTAAGGGATACGGAGCAAAGGCAATTGAATGGAATTGAGGTACAGATCAGGCATTATCTAACAGAATAGCAGAACAGACTTGAGGGCTCAATGGCCTACTCCTGTTCTTATGTTCCCATCCCCAGGAATCCCTCCACCCACTGCGTCTCATGCACCAAGCTCAGGCTCACCCCTCCTGGCCTCAGTTCCTCACCCATGTCTAGCAGTCCTATTTTCCCAGCCTGATCCACCTCTTACCGGATACATGTTAGCTACTGTCTTATTGCATATCCTGGGCTTTAAAAAAAAGAAATAGAAATTGAATAAGTCAGTAATGGAATGTACGTTACTTATACAGAAAGATTGCGAAACATAGGGCTAGAAATGACTCTGAGTAAATAAAGCATAAATACTGCATTGTTAAGATTTTTTTATGGGCTAAACAATCACAAAAAAACACCTTATTACACAATCGCGGGTTCATTAAATGCAATATCAGGACTGCACAACTGGCAGCCTATGAACTTACCTCCCCAGTAATGCATCTTTAATGGATTTACATAGGAGCTTAACCCATTGAAACAACAGAGCACGTGGAATTTCTGGCAAGAATGCCAAAGGAAAGTGACCCTGAAATTTCACAGGCGTTTCACTGGTCTCCCACCATAACTCTAGCAGGAAACTGGTGGGACCCATCAGGGAAATGTTGGAAATGATGAAAACGGCAGCTCACGCCATTTCCTAGGAGTTTCACTCGTCTCTAGCCAGAGTTTCAGGGCCAATATGTTTTGACAACCAGGCCCTGCAAGCAACAATAGTAGAAAGAGAAACATAACATAATTTCTGTAATAAAAAAGTCAACCCCTCCTAGACACTACAGAAATCACATCTGACTCAGTGTCTGAATCATTCAAGCCCCATGGAGGAGTGTCCTCCCTCTGGTGTTGTTAGGCTATGGGAGCTGCCAACAAATATACTTGCAGGCACTTCCCGGTTCTGAAGCTGAAAATTGCATCATGAATTAATAAGATCCATCCCTTTAATGCAAAGTTGTGTTTTAGGCGTAGATTAAGATTATTACAGCATCTGTGATGTTTGAGAGCTTCATCGCCAATATTAATGTTTACTTTTAAACAGGCGCCTCGTCAGGTGAGTCACCTCACCTACAATTTCATAAGTTTACGCGTGTGGGAAGTCAATGGGCTCGATTTTCATCGGGCCGTTGAAGCGGGATTGGAGGCGTGTGGGGGGTTAAAATTGCAAAAACTGGCAGACGGACCCAACCCCGCCTCCAAGCAATTTTAATTAGATCGTGTCTACTGGTCCCATCTCTGTCCGGCCTCCAAGAGGCGTGATAGGCAGTTAAGGCCCTTAACAAGCACTAAATTGCCTCTATAATGCAATTTTTATACGCCTTGGTGATTTTAACCCTTTTCCGACATGAAGCATGCCTGCTCTGAAACAGGACGGTGAAATCTGGTGGGAACACAATTGAATTGCTGACTATTAGCTGCAGCTCCACCATTAAATAGGATATTTGATCAGCCATCATTTGCAGGTGGCAGGGCTTTGTTGGCTCAGGTCTGGGGGAACTTTTAGAAGGCATAACCACAGCTGTGGAAGTTTGGAGCCTGACAACCATCTCCAGTGTGACCTCCAGGGAAACCCATCTCGCCACCTTCACTGAGCGCTTCCTCAACTGAGGCATATACCAATGTAATCCAAAGTCCTCAATGTGGAAGTCCCATTAGCAAAATTTTTATTTACAGTAATCATCTGATGGCTTTTTAACATAAAATATCAAATTTCTCCCAAGTGACTACCCTTGTGACTATTTGTGCAGTATCTTTCTCTTACGCGTGCTCCTACGTGGTGCTTCCCCTGTGGTTTCAGCAGATATGGGGCTCTGACCGAGGGCTCTGCAGTGGCATGGAAGTGTGAGCACTTGGAGAGGAGCCCCCATTTCCTTGATGTCTGCCACCAACTTCCCTCTCATGGGTCAGGTCCCCCTCAGCGCTTGCAGGTGGCTTGAGGGCAGCTTGCTGCACATCAGAGGGGCCATGGGGACCCGTATCTGCACTGGCAGTCCTACTCAGAAGGACTTCCATGAAGGTCTGGTTTCACTGTTCAATAGATGACCATCGCTCCTCCAGAGATATTCAGAACACTCACCATGTTTTCTGCACTCTGGCGACTTATCACCTCCATGGAGGTTGCCATCCTTTCCATGGTGATGCGTTCATGCGCCAATGATTCCACAAAGGCTCTGCTCATGTTCGCAATGGACTCCTCCATTCGCTCCACACTCACAGCGACCCTGGAGACAAAACCTGCCCGAGACTCCTGCATCTGTTCTTGGAGTTCCAGCACCGCTGATCTTATGGATGGACCCAGAGACAAAGGGTCAACATGCAGCTGAGCCAAGCTGGCAGAGTCCTGCGCCCTCCGACTAGGACTCTCCACTGCTGTCCCTGTCTCCACAATCTGCTGATGCTCACTTGTGACAACACTACTCTATCTCGCGATGGTCCCACCGAGGTGTGAGTGTCTGCGCTGGTGCTGGGTGCGTTGAATTCTGCTGACGCTGCGCCCTCAGAGGTTGCAGCTTCCTCTGAGGAGTCTGGATGCTCAGGCTCTTCCTCCTGGCTAGTGGGGATGGGTGCTTGTGATGGTCTTGTGGGGGAGTAAAGGAAAGAGTCAGAGATGTGATGCCAAGGTTACATGCACATTGCATATTGCAGATGATCATAAGTCCATCTGTTAGAGCTTCAGAATCATTATCAGCGACTCATGCAATGTCATTGAGAGAGATGGCAAACTATTCTGTCACCAGCTTGCTGTGATGCACCCGTCTGTCCGTCCCCCACTTGGGAATCTTCCTCCACTCGCACGATCTCCAGGGCTGCCTCCTCCCAGGGGGTGAGGTGGGCTACTGGTGGTGGCCCTCTTCCTGTCCTCGCTCATTCTCTTTTATTGTGAGCTCTCTTTTACTGCAATGAGGGAGACTAGTGGAGGTTGAGTGAGAATGAAGGAGTGAGTGTAGAGAATCCATAACATAGATGATTAGAAGGAGACAAAGATGGAGTGAGGTGGCACGATCAAAGGCCCTCCCTGTGTGTTAACAGTTGTTTCCATAGCATCACAGTGATAGGGAGTGTGAGGGCTGCATAGTGGAATACTTAGGTGAATGTGACCATAGAGAGAGAGGGAATGGGTAAGCGTGCATGAATGTCAGTGTCAAGTGGGATGTGGAGAAAGAGATTGCTAAAGCTGAGTGCTGGTGAGGAGAGGCAATGAGGATCAGATTGAGGGTGATGGGAAAGTCATACTCACTTTTCCAGTGCGCAGGAGGTCATGAAATCTCTTCCTGCACTGTATCCAGGTTCTGCGGGTTGCTGACAACGAGTTGACCTCTTCTGCCACCTGGATCCACACAGCCTTGGTCTGCTAGGGAGGCTTCTGCCTCCCTGAAGAAGGGAAGGGCACCTCTTTATGTGCTCTTGCTCCCTCTGCTAGAGCTTGCAGGGCAGCATCATCAAACCTGGGAGCAGACCTAGGTCTCTCGCTGGTCATTCTGCCTCCAGGTCCCTCTAACATGAAAGGCCAAAAGGTTGGCAGTCTGCAGAAGAAGCAAGGCTTGTTGCAGACCTTAAATGCAGCAGCAATGATGACGTCATCGGAGGCACATTCATTTGTAATTGCCAAAATCTGAGCCACTGGATTATGACCAGTCAAATTGGATGGGATTTTGTTGCCAGAATCTAGTACTGCTGTTCTGGCCCCTCTGTCAACTTGTACCTTGTACTTATACCTAAATATAGAACAGTTCTTTCATTCATCCTTTGAGTAATGCACTTCCTTGGACTCTTTCAAACATACTGTTATAATGTTTATTTAAGTTAAGTTTGGCGGCAGGAATCCACAGGAAGGGCCCGTTGCCATGGTAACACGCTGGTTTTGTGAGGCATGTATACCTGTGCTCAGCTGTCAAAAAGGTTACCAGCCGCCACTCTTATCCCTAAACTTGCTGGCAATCTAAAGGTTAGCTTACTGACAGGTGGTGTATGCCAGAGAACATATCACTCACACATCAGCAGGAAGTGCATACCTCATGATACCTAGACTCTTCTGTCTGCCCACCTGCCACTCAACAATCTGAAAGCAGACTCCATTATTATTTTCATTGAGATATTGAAATATATTTGTTTCACAGCAGAATAAATGGAAGATAAAATATCGCAGACAGATATCCTCCAGGAAATGTAAATTCCTGGTGAAATGTGATGAGTTAGCCATTTTGAAAGTGTCTGGATAAAAGGTTTCCTGATACAATCTGTAGTCATAAGAACTCAGGAAGAAACATGCATCATTCTTGTTGCATTATCCAGGTGCAATTTCTGGAATATGAACTGACCGTGTCTTAAACTCTATGACAAATCCATAACTTCCACTTTCTGCTAAATCAGGAATTGATCCAACTCTTTTCTGAATGGTTTAACTGTGTCAGGGCTTAGTGCACTAAGTGGCAGCTTATTCAGTAGGGCAATGATTCTAAACATAAAAAATGATTCTAATGGCAGGTTAGCTTTTGACTTGAGACGTAACATGCCTTCCAACCTTATTTTCCGGTTGGAATACTAGGTAAGCACCTAAATGGAGGTGCACCCAGAAGAAGTGGGTCTTAGGGTTTGAGATCCGAGGAGCTGAGAGGGATAAGTAATAAGGACATGGATAATCGAAAAGGTAAGTGCCCTATCTTTTCTAGGTATCCCATTGAATCTTTACTGCTGCTGCTGCAGGTCTCTCGCATCTAGCCAAACTCAGGCAGGTTCAGGTGCGCTCCGCCTGACGTGTGCCCATGTGGGCGGGGAAGGGGAAAGGGCAGCTCCCTTTACTTTATCTTCTTAATCAACAAGACTTTATTGGCTCACTGGCTCATTAGTGAAGCTATTGAATCCTTGCTTCTGAGTTTACAGGGCTGAATTTTGATAGATGACATCACTTGAGCTGGCCTAATGTGCACTGTCACTGCTAATAACAGCCTGGGGCTTCCATCCCAGCAGAGGCCAAGTCCAACAATGTCACACTCCAACACTCCCGTGGTTACTTGGTACGCTAACAGTTCGTGATTTGATTCTTTTGTTATAATTGTACACACTTGCTGAAAAGCTCAGTTAATTGCAATAATCTTAGCAAATAAATCTCTACAAAAAAACCCTCATCATTGATGGCTGCTGTGTTTCCACCAGCTTTCTTACACCTTATTATTCCATCTCATTTCCCACAGAGAATCCACCGCAGCTGGCTCCTTCTGTCTTTGCTCGCTAGCCAGTTCTCAGTTGTTTACACATATGCTGGATGATGCAGATCATCTCATGGTTCCATTTTCAACCAATCAACTCATTTCCAGAGATTCTGATCTTGAAGCACAAATAACGCCATTTTATTTCAATCTTGATGTTGAGTTTGTGGATTCTTATCCACAATCTGACCCCAGCAAAAAAAACCTGTCAAATTAATAGGAGTGGACACATAGGCCTCGATTTTCATTGGGCCGTGAGGCGGGCTTTTAGGCGTGCGGGGGGTTAAAATCGCAAAACCTAGGGGTCGCGACACCCCCTGCCTGGTTCCCGCCTCCACGCCATTTTAACCTAGGTGTGTCTGATTGACATGAATCAGTCCCGCCTGCAACAGGTGGGACTGGTCTTTAGGGCCCTTAAGCAGCACTGATTGGCCTTTATAATCCCATTTTAACAGGCCCTTGCCTGTTTAACCCTTTTCCCATGTAAAACGCGCCTGGTGGGGATGACGCCTGTGAAACCTGGCGTGAACACTATTGACTTGCAAACTATCAGCTGCAGGTCCAACATTAAAGAGGATATTTGATCAGTCATCATTTGCAGGTGGCAGGACTTTGTTGTCTCAGGTCTGGGGGAACTTTTAGAAGGCATAACCACAGCTGTGGAAGTTTGGAGCCTCACACACTTCTCCAGTGTGACCTCCTGTGAGACCCCTCTCGCCACCCTCACTCAGCGCTTCCTCAACTGAGGCACCTACCAGAAGCATGGGAGGCCTTTTTTTCCTTCCCCTCTTGGCATTGGAGGACCTCCAGCCCCATTCGCGAAATGACACACGCCACAACTGCAGAAGTTGCCGTCAGAAATTTTATTTACAATAACCAACTGATGGCATTTAAAAAATAAACACAACATTTCACCCAAGTAACTACCCTTGTGACTATTAGTGCTTTATTTTCCTCTTACGCGTGCTCCTACGTAGTGGTTCCGCAGATGTGGAGGCCCCTTACTCACTTTCCTGCTGCTCCTGTCTCGACACCTTTGGCGGGCATCCTCTGGGATGGCGAGCCTGTGAGGGTTCACCAGAAGTCTGCTGCTCCTGCAGCTGTACAGGGGTTGAGACCTCTATCTCCGTTGGGTGTGGACTCCGGCAGGGCTCTGACTGAGGGCTCTGCAGTGGCATGGAAGTGTGAGCGCTTGGAGAGGAGCCCCCACTTCCTTGAGGTCTGCCACCAACCCCCCTCTCATGGGTCAGGTCCCCCTCAGTGCCTGCAAGTGGCTTGAGAACAGCTTGCTGCACATCAGGGGGGGCGATGCGGACCCGTTTCTACAATGGCAGTCCTACTCAGAGGGCCTGCCATGAAGGTCTGGTTTCTCTGTTCAATAGCTGACCATCGATCCTCCAGAGATGTCAGTCTATTCTGAACACTCACCATGTTTTCAACACTCTGGCAACTTAGCTCCTCCATGGCCGTAGCCATTCTCTCCTCTACTGTAGCCATCCATTCCACGGAGGTTGCCATCCTTTCCGTGGTGATGCGTTCATGCGCCAATGACTCCACAAAGGCTCTGCTCATGTTCGCTATGGACTCCTCCATTCGCTCCACACTCGCAGTGACCCTAGAGACAAAACCTGCCAGAGACTCCTGCATCTGTGCCTGGAGTTCCATCACCTCTGATCTTACGGATGGACCCAGAGGCAGAGGGTCGACATGCAGCTGAGCCGAGCTGGCAGAGTCCTGCGCCCTCCGACGAGGACTCTCCACTGCTGTCCCTGTCTCCACAATCTGCTGATGCTCACTTGTGAGCTGTGATACACCAGGTGACAACTCTACTCTATGTCCCGAAGGTCCCACCGAGGTGTGAGTGTCTGTGCTGGTGCTGGGTGCGCTTATTGCTGATGATGCTGCGCCCTCAGAGGTTGCAGATTCCTCTGAGGAGTCTGGCTGCTCAGGCTCTTCCTCCTGCAGAGTGGGGACGCGGGCTCTCGATGGTTCTGTGGGGGAGTCAAGAAAAAAGTTAGAGATGTGATGCCAAGGTTACATGCACATTGCATTCTGCAGATGATCATAAGTCCATATGATGTAGCTTCAGAATCATTATCAGCGACTCATGCAATGCCAATGAGAGAGATGGAAAACTATTCTGTCACCAGCTTGTGGAGATGCTCCTGCCTGTCCTTCCCCAATGTCCACATCTCGGTCAGCCCCGGCAATCTCCAAGACGCCTTCCTCCCAGGGGGTGAGTTGGGCTAATGAGGGCGGCCCACCTCCTGTCCTGGCTCGCTCTCTCCTGTTGTGAGCTCTCTTTTCCTGCAATGAGGGAGACAAGTGGAGGTTGAGTGAGAATGAAGGAGTGAGTGCAGAGATTGCATAGCACAGATACTTAGGAGACAAAGGTGGAGTGAGGTTGCAAGACCAAGGACCCTCCCTGTGTGTTGTCAGTTGTGTTCAAAGCATCAGAGTGAGAGGGAGTGTGAGGGCTGCATGGATGTGAGTGTCTCGTGGGATGTGGAGGAAGAGATTGCTAAAGCTGAGTGCTGGTGAGGAAAGGCAATGGGGATCAGATTGAGGGTGATGGAAACATCATACAGTACTTACTTTTCCAGTGCAAAGAAGGTCATGGAATCTTTTCCTGCACTGCAACCATGTTCTTCGTGTTAGCTCCAAGGAGTTGCCACCTCTAGCCACACAGCCTTGGTCTGGCTGGGAGGCCTCTTCCTCCCTGAAGAAGGGAAGAGGACCTCCCTGTGGGCCCTAGCACCATCCAATAATGCCTGTAGTGAAGCCTCATCAAATTTGGGGGCAGCTCTTGCCCTCCCGCTGGCCGTTGCTCTTGCAGGCTCCTGTGCCATCTTAATGTGGAAGGTTGGAAGCCTGCAGAGGAAGCAAGGCTTGCTGTGAACCTTAAAAGCAGCAGCAATGATGATGTCATATTCTGCGACTTTCTGACTGGAAATACTCAATTGCCAAGGCTTCCCACACGCTGGAAATCAATTGGCCAATTGTGTTAAATTTGCATCAATCTCACAGACCCATTTACAATCGTGTCAGAATCATTAAATTCGGGGAAACCGCCAATTCCCCACACCGAATGAAAATCGACCCCCTGGACTCAGAGAGGCGCACTGCCGTCAGAGATGCTGGCAATGTAAGCCCACACAAGTGTCAAAGAGAAATTATTCCTTACACCTAGTTGCATATTTTTTCAATAAATACATAAGTGTAATATGGTTAATCCCTGTGTTAAAAAAAAGAGTGCACACAGGAATGTAGTACAAACACATTGCAAGACCCATTTTAATTCCCGGCAGGAGCAGACATCAAGCCCCTATGCATTACCTGAAAGGGTGGCGGAAGCAGATTCAATAATAGCTTTCAAAAGGGAATTCGATAAATACTTGAATCGGAAAAATCTGTAGAGCTGTAGGGAAGGAGTGGTGGAGTGAGACTCATTGGAAAGCTCTTTCAAAGAGCCAGTTGTGGCAGAACCACTGAATGACTCTGGCTAACTGTATATGATTCTCTTTAACGATGTTCTAACACCAGCCTAAACCTGTACCATTGTGTAAGGCATTACTGTGTTTTGTATATAGAGTTTGCATGTACGGGGCGTGGCCCCTTTAAGAGCGCGGGCAAACGCGATGACGTCACCTCGCAAACCACGGGACTGCCCAGTCAGTCCTCGTGGCATCTCCGTTGAGTAAAGACCTGTTTAATCGTTCTCTGGTGTCGATCTGTTATTCGTAGGAATTCGTCAATTCCTACATTGGTGACCCCGTTTTTGTGAACGTTTTCACAAAAGAAGAGCACAGCATGGAAGCGAACGCCGTTTCCCTAAAGCTACCGCAGTTCTGGGAGCAGCAAGCGCCCTCGTGGTTTATTCAGGTCGAAGCCCAGTTCGCCCTGAGGAACATCGATGCGGATCAGACCAAGTATCTTTACGTGGTCTCCGCACTCGACAGTTCTACCGCCTCTCGGATCGTCAGTGTAAAGTCTGTAGGTTGTGCAGTAAATAACTTCAGAGACTTTAGAAGTACAAACAAAACAGGTCTTTACTATTCAGTGGTCTGGGCGATTTCTGATCTAGTTAACGTATCACAACCCTTATATACTGGTGTGGTCACTATCGGTATTACAGTATACATGAGCCAATAAATAGTGCCACCCTAAAGTAGTGCTCTTAAAGGCGAACGGTCACATTCTATAGTTCCCTTAAAGGTAAACGGTTACATACACAACACTCCTCCCTTCCTAGCTTATTACTTACAGAATCCCGTTAAACATACAATCTTCAATTTTATATAAACAGTTTGCAGATATACTCTCGATGGAGTCAACGTCATATAACAATTTACAGATATACTCTCGATGGAGTCAACGTCATATAACTTCATGTTTAACATGACATAATAACATATATAACTTCATGTCAAAACAGATCACAGATTCAGTCTCTGTGGAAAACAGTTCATAGATTCAGTCTCTGTGGTGTAGTCGGTTCACATTGCTGGAGTGACTCATTCAATAGTCCTTCCATGGGTTTAACAGTTTGAACTTCCGAACTGAATTGGCTCCGTTCGGAGGGACCACGTGTGTGATCTGGTAGAGGTAATGATGGTTCAGATGGGTCATCTTCTGTTTCGACTTTTCCTTTTCTGCTTCTTGGAGACTCTCTGGGCTCCACTGTCAGCTGCCAGCTGCATGCGCAGTTCCTCCTTCTCTTCCTCCTTTTTCCGTAGTAGAGCCACCTTCTCCCGATGTTCCGTAGACTTTCGGTGCTCCTCCATGATTTCTGTATGGTGGGAGTCGAAGTTACAAGTTGGGCAGGACAGGACATAGTAATATTCGGAGTCGTCCTGAGCTAGGCCAGCGAGAGGGTCTTCTATGTCCTCCCTACCCAGCTGGACGTCAGCCAGCTTTTGTTCCAAATCCAGACATCTTTCCTGAAGAGACTTCTTCACGTGTTCCGCTTCCTCTAACTTTTTCTGGGCTTTCAGCAAGTTGTTTACTAATGACCTCATTTGTGATTTTAATCCTTCAACTTCCTTTGGAGATTGATTGATCGGACTATTCAATCCCTCTACCGGAGCAGTTGTTTCAGCGTTCTGTTGTTCAACCTTGACATGAGTCAGCGTACTTTTGGTATCTAAGGGTTGCTCTGCTGCCATCTTCTCAGTCTGTGTTGCAACCTCGGCTATTTCAATAACTTTTGAGAGCTCCAAACCCTTCTCCTCTGACGATTTAAGCTCATGTTCATGGCCCATTCTTACGGTCTCTGTGTTTCTTACAGTTCCCTTTTCTTCCACTGAAAAGATTTCCAGTTGCATCTGTTCTTCAAGTCGTTGGACCTCGGCCATTGCCGCTTCATATTTATTTTGTGTTTCCTTTAATAATTTAACGAGTTCTTGGACATCCTGTATTCCCTGTTCTGGTATGTCTTCCACCACTAATTTTTTTCCTATGGATTGAATCCCTAATGATGAGTCAGCCTTGGCCTGAAGCTCATCAAACATTTCCTGCAGACTTTGTAATTCTTGCTTATGGTCAACCTTTAGTCGTTCATGTTCAACCTTTAGTTGCTCATATGCTTTCACTAACACGAGCTTTTCGGACCTTGCCAAGTTAACCCCTTCCAGGATTGTAGTCCGAGCCTGTTCATACTGTTCTTTCAACTCGTTACACTCTGCTTGCAACAAGTCGTAGAGGTGAACTGGAATACCATCCTGACTTCCTGAAGATTCCTCTTCCTTTGGATCGTTCTGTGTATATTCTAGTTCCTGAACAGCCTCAGGGAGATGTGATTGGTACTTGGCCACGATGGCTCTATGGTCGCTCTCTGCTTGAGCGAGCTGTCTCTGTTGTCTTTCCAGGGACTCCCATTCGGTGTCCCAGAACTTTTCACCTTTTCCATCTCTTGTAGGAGACGGGCACTCAACTGTTCTAATTGTCGTTGTACTTTGACATAACGTTGAGTTCTAGCCCGGTGTTCCTCCGTAATGCATATGTCTGTAGCTTGAACAGACTCAGAATTCTCTGTCTTTATGCACGCCATCGATTTCCCAACCTTAGTCCGTGAGTTCATGTTAATCTTGTTTTTCATACATAAGCTGGACTTATCGTCTTCCGGCTCGGAGTCTGAGCTGCTTGTCTGCACCGAGTCCTCACTCGTCATTGCTTGTCGGTAGTGCCATTCCATGTCTATTTTCTTGATCCACTCCCGTCCCAGAAGTGGTGGTCCTCCCTCAGGTAGTACGTACAGATACATTCGTGGGTGTTCTTTACCCCTATCTCTCACCTTGACTCGTATTTTTCCCAGGGGGTATACATGATGCCCCGTGTATGTCTGTAATACGAATTTGGTATTTCTTAAGGGTATGTGAGAGAATAGCCGGTGATAGTCCTTTTGGTTGATGACGGATACAGCTGATCCCGTGTCCAGCTCCATTCGTACTTGGACTCCCGCTATTTTTAGTGTGACCCAGATCAACTGTAGATCAGTTACTTTACCCACATGGTGGATTCTCAGACTATCCAGCTCCTGGCTGTTTGGGTCTGAGTCTGAATTTTGTTCGTCTGAACTCTTTTCAGCCACCTGATGCACCTTGTTGTACTTTCCTTGTGGTGGTGGCTTCCTTTGCTTGTTGGTCTTCTTTCCGGACCTGCATACCTTCGCGATGTGACCCAGTTTGCCACATTTCCTGCACTCTTGGTTCTTAAACCAGCACTGATTCTGGTCGTGCGTTGTCTTTCCACAACGGTAGCATTTGGGAGTGCTTGCTGTAATTTGGTCCACCCCGAGTGCCGCCGCCTTTAGCTGCATTTCCGCCGTCCCTTTCGCTGCGGCTTCGTGCGATGAAGCTATGAGGACAGCCCTGTCCAGTGTGAGGTCGTTTTCTTCCAGAAGTCGCTTCTGCGTTCCTTCTTTGGCCAAGCCGCATACGAACTTGTCCCGCAGCGCCTCTGTCAAATTCCCTCCAAACTGGCAGTATTTCGCTAGCTTACGCAGTTCGACTAAGTATTCCGCATTGCTTTCATCTTGCCTCTGGGTTCTGGCGTAAAATTTAAATCGTTCAGCCAGCATCAACGGTGTGGGGTTCAAGTGATCCTTCAACACTGTTACGATCTCTTCGAAGGTCTGGTCCACTGGTTTAACTGGTGCTATTAGATGTTTCAAAAGCCCGTATGTTTTTGCTCCCATCGAATTTAACAAAGTTATTGCCTTGTTGTCATCCTCAATTTCGTTGGCTACGCAATATATTTCTATGCGTTCCACATACGTGGCCCAGTCTTCTATTTCTGCATTAAAGTCATTAATATTTCCTCGCTTAGGCATCTTCTTCTCTTTTTGAGAACAGTACAAGTATTACTTTACTTATTATTAATTTTCTTCTCTCTTCTTGAGAACACACCAGCCTTTCTGAAAAATCTTATTACTTTTCTGAAATTCTTAATAATTTCCAAGATGGCGGTTTCCCGCTTCTTCCTTCTTCTTCAGCGGTTTTCCCCGAAAAATGGCGGCTTTCCCGCGCTTCTCGCTCTCCCCGCCCACTTCAATGGCGGTTTTCCCGCGCTTGGCGGTCTTCACCCGGTCCCCCGACGCCGTCTGTCAGCCCGAGTGCGGCCCTTATCTATAATGCGATCGCTGGATCGCGAAGCGGCTGCCGGCCCTTATCTGTAGATCCGATCGCTCTCGCGGCTCTCGGCCCTTATCTGGAGATGCGATCGCTGGCTTGCAACGCCTCCCGCTCGGCTCTGGCTCCCCCGCTCGCGCGGCTCTCGGCTCTGACACTCCCGCGCCTACTCGCAGGCTCAGCGCTTCGTGGCAGCGGTTGCTGCACGGCTTCTCACATTGCCCGCGGTCCGGCTGTCACCCGACGCCGTTGGACCCGAATGCTTTGCCCTTCTCCTCCAAATACTTCTACCCCGTTTTTTTAAAAATTTATTTGTTTTAACTACTCACAGTCTCTTCGGCCGCCTTGTTTTAGGCTGATTGGCTCGCTCAAGATGTGGTAGCAGGGTAATCTGTGCCTGTTGCTGCCGCAGCTTTGCTGTTAATCTTCCAGCTTCCAGTAAGTACTATACTTTTAGTAGACGGAGCCTCGTGTTTTCTTTTTGAAGCTCTCTGCTACTGGTTAGTCTTGCCGCAGGGTACGATCGGACTCGTCGCCACTGTAAAGTCTGTAGGTTGTGCAGTAAATAACTTCAGAGACTTTAGAAGTACAAACAAAACAGGTCTTTACTATTCAGTGGTCTGGGCGATTTCTGATCTAGTTAACGTATCACAACCCTTATATACTGGTGTGGTCACTATCGGTATTACAGTATACATGAGCCAATAAATAGTGCCACCCTAAAGTAGTGCTCTTAAAGGCGAACGGTCACATTCTATAGTTCCCTTAAAGGTAAACGGTTACATACACAACAGTCAGCCTCCTCAAAAACCCCCAACGGAGCGACGTTTTGACCACGTCCACGTGGACCTGGTAGGACCACTCCCACCCTCCCATGGTTTTTCACACATCCTGACCATGGTTGACCGCACCACCAGATGGCCGGAGGCGGTCCCCCTGTCATCCACTACTTCAGCGGACGTGGCCAGGGTGTTCATTTCCTCCTGGATCGCCCGTTTCGGAGTACCCGCCGATATTTCGTCAGACAGGGGACCGCAGTTTTCCTCCGAACTCTGGAATGCAGTGGCCCAAGGACTCGGTGTCAAATTACACACCGCACCACAGCCTACCACCCACAGGCGAATGGCCTCTGTGAACGCTTCCGCCAGTCAATGAAGGCTGCCCTGAGAGCCAGCCTCCAGGACGCTGAATGGGCAGACAAGCTACCGTGGGTCCTGTTGGGCCTTCGCACGGCCCCCAAAGAAGACCTTCACTCTTCATCAGTGGAGCTGGTGTATGGTCAGCCGCTGCGGGTCCCAGGGGACTTCCTACCAACATCGACGGAGCAATGGTCTGCATCTGCCCAGCTTACTAGGCACCAAGAGGTGGCCAGATGTTTCGCACCGGTGCCCACTTCGCACCACGGGCCACAGAGGTCACACGTTCCCACGGAGCTTCACAAGGCTGAATACGTTTTTATTCACCATGACGCGCATAGGGATCCGCTCAAGGCCCCGTATACCGGTCCCTTCCGCGTGTTGGAAGCAGGGGACAAAACCTTCACGGTAGATGTCGGTGGTAAACTGGACCACATTTCGGTCGACCGCTTAAAGCCAGCACATTTGGACCTCGACTGCCCCGTCGAGACAGCACAACCATCGAGACGGGATCGGACACCCGTCGTCATTACGGCAGACCAAGTGCGACCGCCCGCCAGACCGCCAGCCGCCCAGCAGCCTCCGCCTCGAGAGTACAGGAGTCGTTGACCACCTCACCGTTTGACTTCCGTTAAAGTGAATTCTGGGGGGGGCGCATGTGGCAGAACCAGTGAATGACTCTGGCTAACTGAATATAATTCTCTTTAACAATGTTCTAACACCAGCCTAAACCTGTACCATTGTGTTAGGCATTACTGTGTTTTGTATATAGAGTTTGCATGTACGGGGCGTGGCCCCTTTAAGAGCGTGGGAAAACACGGGCAAACGCGATGACGTCACGTCGCAAACCACGGGACTGCCCGGTCAGTCCTCGTGGCATCTCCGTTGAGTAAAGACCTGTTTAATCGTTCTCTGGTGTCGCTCTCAGTTATTCGTAGGAATTCGTCAATTCCTACACAGTAATAGGCACAAGAGGCCAAATAGCCATCTTCTGTGCTGTATTCCAAGACTGGGATTCTGCTTACCTCGGCGTGTCCGTGGCAGGCGAATCGGTGGCAGGTCCCGACCCCGCTGCTGGCTTCATTCCGCACTGTGAAATTACTTTCCCTTGATAGGGCTTGTTAAGCCCGCCCAGCGCGTTTCCAGGCCAATTAGAGGAAGCGGGTCTGGTGACATCATTTGATGACATATCATCAGCCGGTTTCCTTAAAGGGACCATGGCCAACTTAATTTTGATATTTGTGCTGTCAGTGTTCTACAGGATTGAAGTGCTGCAAACACTGACAATCACTGCACAGGGGTGCAGGGCTGCACCCAGGTTCTCCCATGACTCCCTCCATATGCTTGTGGAGGAAGTCACAACATGCAGAGAGGTCCTCTTCCCTTCCCATGGGCAGAAAAGACCTATCCAGAACACCAAGACAGCCTGGTTACACATTGCACTGGAGGGCACAAGCAGGGATGTCATCAGGAGGACCTAGGCGCAATGGCGCAAACCTTTCAATGATCTCAGTAGTTCATGAAATGCTGGTACAAAGCTACATTCAACCTCATCCTGCTGTGCCTCTCATCACATCCCCATCACTCTGCCTTCCCTCCCCTACTCCTGCACATCCTTACTCACACCAACTTACCTTGCACCTCCACCCATCCCTCTTTATCTACATTATCACTTCCCCATCTCACTAGCCACCCCTCACACTCACCCTCATCCTCGTACAATCATACCAACTAACAGTACACAAGGTTAGGCACTTGGGTGTTTTAACAAATATTCATGTAAAGTTTCTGTTAATGTGCTGTCAAACATTGAAACCTTTATTTTCAACGCTTTGCATTCTTGGACAGAATGGTGTACACCTTTGGAAGTGGCTTAGTGAGTTGCAGTGAATGGTGAGACATAACGGTACCCCCCACAATGGTCATGAGTGTAAAAGGAATGGCTTGGACACTGTAGGGATGCTTTATGGTGTTGGTGTGGGGTGGTGCCAACCTGTTCCATCATGTGGCAGCCAGGGTGTACAGCATAAAGTTAACTAAATCTGGCCATGGTGAGGCCATCCCTGGCCTCCTGGGCAGCAATGTGCTCGGGTGCTGATGCCCTCTGTCCTGTGCAGCATCAGGTGATTGCGGAGAAGGTTGGTGTTGAGGATGATCGTGGTCGGATTCTGAGGACCAAGGTGAGACAGTATAAAGGGCACTCATGTTGATGGAATAGATGGCAGTTGAAGTCGAGATGACAGAAGCATTCTGTCAATGGTGTGAGAGTTCTTCCAAAGAGGTGATACTGATTAGAGAGTGGAAAGCCTGCAGAATCTGTGTTGAAATGGACTGAGAAACAGCTTGTGGCTGAGCAAAGTGAATATGTCAGGTGGGAACTTTTACTGTACATTTGAAGCGGTCAAGGAATCAGCTGGAGCAATGGCCACTGAACTCCTGCCTCAGGTTGACAGCCATGGTCCCCGCATAGTGTGGTTCCCATGGTCATGAAGTGAAAGTGAAAAGTTAAAAAAGTCTGTTAATGATTTGTCACAAGGCAATAATGAGATTAATGGGGTCCCCCACCGCTGCCTGTCGGGTCTGCTCAGCGCTGACAGGCCAGACATTGGGAAAGGTGTATGGCAGCGGGTTGACAGCGGAGTCCTGACCTACAGGCAGAAAAAAAACACTTTCCCACCCGACCTGTCACCGATCGTGCCTGCTGACCCCCTGCAAAGTTCCGGCCTACAATTCAATGAATGGCAGTTGGATGTTGGCAGATTTTAACTGCCAACTGCCAAACCTCATCTGAATCCCGCTGGTCTACTTCTCTGCCGTTTCTGGTGGAAAACGGCAACTGGTCGGTGGGGGAGGCCGAAATCTGCTGTCTAGGAGGGCACCTGCCGGCATCGGAAGAAGGCCATTGACAGCAAGGCAAGTCCGGGGTGGGGCGGGGTGGTGGGGGGGGGGGGCGTTGCTTGCAGCATCTCATGACCTGGGGGTGGAGGAAGAACCCTGGGTCAGCAGAGGCCCAGCTGTCCTTCAAAGGGGTCCACTCCTGCTTCTCTGGACCTCTCTAAGGAAAGTTTGTTTTAAACTTACCTTCGTGGCCTCGCTGGCTTCCCGACAGGTTCACCTGGCGAGGTGGCCGCGACAAGCACTCTACCTCAGGAGAGGCTTTAAATGCTATTGGGATCCCACGTAGGTCAGTTATTAATGAGGATCTGGCTGGAGTCGGTCAGGAGGCTTCGCCACCGCCAAAACCAGCGCTGTTAAACTCCCAGCATGGGTGGGGAGAAAAAGCCCCTCTATTGTAACTGCTCCCCCACTCCTTTATCGTCAATTGGCAAAGTTAGATTTCCCCCTCAAGTATTTACTGATCAGAATTTCAACCTTATAAATTGTAGAATCACCTCCCAGCATAATGCTGAAAACCACCAGTGTGCATAATCCCGCTTTAGATCACTGATAAGTATTTAAGTAGCCGCAGGCAGCTTATTTTATATATAAATGCAAACATCCCTGCATTGTGCACAGGGCACTTTCTTCTTCAGAATCTGCCAAATGCAGGAACATTTTGGTGGCTGTTTGAGTGTTGATTCTTACATTTTCTCTTTAGATCACATGATTGCCAGTATGGAATAAAGGCCGAGAGACTAGCCACAAGGGTACAATCAAAACAACCTCAATCTTTGTTACTTCATCCATTATTCAATTCATTGTGCGGTCACGTCAATGCCATGAATGTTCCATGCACGCAATTCTGTGCCAAGGAAGGTGAGCTAATAGTCTGGATCCATAAAGGTTGAAATAAGCTTCCAAAAATTATTCCTTTCAAATGCTGTTTGTCCTGCATCTAAGCTATTATAAGCATCCCTGGTTTTAATCTGATAAATATCTTTTGGGTGAATAAACCACAATGTTATGCAGAGTGAGGTTTTTGGACACATTTAGGATCAGACATTCTGGAGGAGTGGGAGAGCTTTTGTGAGGCAGCTGGCTCTCTCTCTCTCTCGGGGGAGAGAGAGAGAGAGAGAGAGAGTCTGTAATTTAGGGGGTGGAAAGCCAGATCTGTCAGGTTTCTACCCTGTGCATCCTATGGCCCAAAGTCCAGTCAGAAGGGGAAAGCAAGTCTTCCACCTGCCCTCCGTAAGTCTCCTGACAGCTTTGGGGGTATCTCCAGAGCATTTACTGGGTTACCCTGGCAATTCACTCTCCGTAGACAGAGCAGGAACTACATCAGCTGAGAACTAATTTAGGTCCCATATTAGGCCTTCAAAGGCACCCAAATGTTTCACTGGTGAAGCTATCATGAATTACTGATCATTCCCCTTTGGGGGAAATTTTTAAAAAGCTATTTCTCGTTGGCCCATTAAGGGCCTCTGGCTGTACCACTGGAAAGGCAGGGGGACATTCTGATTTTCAGCATGGGTGCCTCTGTTCCCATTCATTACAGGGCACTGATGCTTTAACTGCATATTATTATCTGGACAAGCATTTTAAAATCAAAGCTGTACAAATATCCATTGGTAGGATATTAGCATGTCTCCAATACCATCTGACTCAT
This sequence comes from Somniosus microcephalus, assembly GCF_052327205.1. Lineage (NCBI taxonomy): Eukaryota > Metazoa > Chordata > Chondrichthyes > Squaliformes > Somniosidae > Somniosus > Somniosus microcephalus. The sequence goes on from NC_140988.1 coordinate 85,017,644, forward strand.
CAGAATTTAACATTCAACCCAACATTGGGAGCAAAAAGACGAAAATGTGCATTGGAAAAAATGTCTGCGGCAGCGATGTAGTCTAGCAGTAAACATGGTAAACGATCAGCAGAGTTGACTACTCCTAGAGATTTGGTGAATGTAAACTTCAGCAAATACTCGACTAAGGCTAGAAACAGATCCCTTGAACTGACAGCAATAGTAAGAAGAGGGCAGGTTCCAAAGATATCACCTTGCCTTTTGTCACTCAATGTGAACACTTCACAGTTTGATAGCTAATATTGAAGTTCTACTGCTTTATGGAAGCTAAATCATTTAAACCATGAATTAGCCTCACTTGTCAAAAAGAGTTACCAAGGCCTCACCTTGATGTAAGTACTTACCATTCCTAGTAGTTTACACCTATGCTGAAGCTCCCCTTTGAACTATTTATATTAAAGGGTAACCTGTAAAACTACATGGCAATCTATTTAAAAATGTAAGGCCATTTTTTGGGGCAGATGACACACTCATCTGATAAACACCTGGCAGATTGGATTGCAGTGAATTATGGATGTAGACTGTAGCTAAGAAACAAAACTTCTTTTAACAGGCCCTGAAATTATCCTGCTGGATACTAATGCATGAATGCTTAGCGCAATTGCCTGAATTTATTCTCAGCACTATTCTAATGGTGGGATTAACATATATATTTCAGGTAAACATGTTAACCATTCAAACACAATTGTCCCGTGGCACAAATTTAATTCCACAGAGAATAGTAGGATCAGGAGTAGGCCATTCAGCCCTTCGTGCCTGTTTCGCCATTCAATCAGATCATGGCTGATCTGTATCTTAACACCATTTACCCGCCTTGGTTCCACAACCCTTAATACTCTGGCCTAATAAAATTCTAACAATCTCAGTTCTTAAATTTTCAGTTGACCTAGCCTCAACAGATTTTTGGATAAAGAATGGAGGGGGAGTAGAAATCAATTCATGGGATAATTTGCTTTTCTTCTGAGGTTAGTTACTCTCATTTTCACTCAGTCTAGAATGTGAGGAGAGACTAAAAGAAAGACACTTGAACAAAAGTTTGTTTATAGCCTGGCTAATTACTTTGCAAGCTTTCTTAAAGGCCCGAAATGCCAAGGTCCCTGCTCGACCACCAGAAGTGCGAGTATCTGCTGGGACTACTTGGCTTCAGACCTCATTACAGCCTTGGTCAAGACAAAAGAGCTAAATTCCAGAGGTGAGGCGAGTGTGACTGACCTTGACATCAAGGTAGTACTTGACCAAGTTGATGTGCCTCAATAAATCCGAGACTCAATGTTAGCGGAACAAAACAAGGCTTTTATTAACTTAGAAGGTAACACACAGTGGAGAGGTGTCTTCCATCCAGAGGTTTGCAGTACTGGATGTGAGGCACGCTGAGCCTGCTTACATAGGGGCCAGGTATGGGCGGAGCCCTACACACAATACAATACAAGGTGAGGAAACGGAACTGAGGTAAGGGAAATGAAACTAAAACTAAACCACAGTCACAGGCACAATCACACAGAGAATACAGATGAGTGATGAATGGCATATTTCATCACACAAGTGTGGCATCAAGGAGCCCTAGTAAAACTGAAGTCAATGGGAATCAGGGGGTAAGTTCTCCACTGGCTGGAGTCATATCTAGCACAAAGGTTGGCTGTGGTTGTTGGAGGCCAATCATCTCAGTCCCAGGGCATTGCTGCAGGAGTTCTTCAGGGCAGTGTCCTAGACCCAACCATCTGCAGCTGCTTCATCAATGACCTTCCCTCCATCATAAGGTCACAAGTGGGGATGTTCACTGATGATTGGACAGTGTTCAGTTACATTCACAACTCCTCAGCTAATGAAGCAGTCTGTGACAACATTCAGGCTTGGGCTGATAAATGGCAAGTAACATCCATGTCACACAGGTGCCAGCCAATGACCATCTCCAACAAGAGAGAGTCTAACCGATTCCCCTTGACAGTTAACAGCATTACCATCATCGCTTCCTCCACCATCAACATCCTGGGGGTCACCATTGACCAGAAACTTAACTGGACCAACCTCATAAATACTGTGGCAACAAGAGCAGGTCAGAGGCTGGGTATTCTGTGGTGAGTGTCTCACCTCCTGACTCCCCAAAGCCTTTCCACCATCTACAAGGCACAAGTCAGGAGCCTGGTCAGTGCAGCTCCAACAACAGTCAGGAAGCTCAACACCATACAGGACAAAGCAGCCTGCTCGATTGACACCCCATGCACCACCTTAAACGTTCACTCCCTCCACCACCGGCACACCGTGTCTGCAGTGTGTACCATCTACAAGATGCACTGCAGCAACTCGCTAAGGCTTCTTCGGCAGCACCTCCCAACCCACGACCTCTACCACCTAGAAGGACAAGAGCAGCAGGCGCATGGAAACACCATCACCTGCAGGTTCCCCTCCAGGTCACACACTATCCTGACTTGGAAATATATCGCCGATCCTTCATCGTTGCTGGGTCAAAATCCTGGAACTCCCTGCATAACAGCACTGTGGGAGTACCATCACCACATGGACTGCAGTGGTTCAAGAAGGCGGCTCACCATCACCTTCTCAAGGGCAATTAGGGATGGGCAATGAATGTGGGACTTGTCAACGACACCCACATCCCGTGAATGAATTAAAAAAAACATCTTGACCATCTGCTGCACTGCACTTTGACCCCAGCCCAAATCCTGCTGGTGGGGTCCTTTCCAATAATCGGGTTTAGATGGCCCGCACTTGTCCAGGCTCTGACGTGCCCATCCTGATGAAGCCCCTGAAAAACAGAGTAGCCCCCTGCCACCCCGATGGGAAGGGCTGAAGATTAAAAAAAATTTTAATATGTATTGTCCCCACAGGGAGGCAAAGTGCCCCCATTCAGAAGGTAATTGATCCCCTTTGGAATCAATTATCTTTGTTTTGTTCTGATGCTGGAGCCGTTATTAGGTTCACAAAAGCACCCATGCCCGCTTTCGGCAGGCTTCCATAGAGAAGGCGGGCATGCTGGCTGCAATTCTCAGGGTGGCCCATGAATACCCCCAGACACACCTGCAATGCTTCCTGCCGAAGTGGAGAGGAGGGCAGAATATTTATCTGCCCCGTCCAAGTGGAATTTGGTTCTGCTCCAAATTCCTATCCTTACTCTCGGAATTTGAACCATCAAGCAGCTTTCCTCTGTGTATGTGAAATAAAAGTGTGTTGTTTACTGCCATTCAGAACAGAAGTATAATCTAAAGCAAAAAGACAAGATCAGCACAGGCTAGCTAGTGATTACTGTTGAAAAATAATCAGTGGCACTTTTAGAGGGATGTGGTCATATTCCCTTTGTTAACCCCATTCCCGCTGACAGTTACTAGAGTTATTTGTCACACATATAAATTCAGCGATTCTCAGTGTACTTTTTAAAAAGTTTTTTAAAAACATCCTTTAATAAAAATCGCATTAAATACTATACTAAAATAGAAAATCCGACTAAATACAATTCACATGATGAATCACAATCTGTATACAGAACATCCTTCAGGGATATAAACTAATTTTGACAAATTAAAAATCTGTTAAGATTAGGAATAATCTGCAATGGAAACAAACTTGAACAGACTGTGAAGCCTTTGGTCTTGAAATTCCATGGGGCCACTTACGGCATTGTTGCGCCCCTGACGCCGGTAGTGTCCAGCGCTAATGCCACCAGAAATTGTTAAGAATACCTGAAGATTGCAAACAGCAGGCTGGGGGGATCAGCCAATAAGTAGGAAAGTGCCTGGGAGTGAGTTGACTCTTGGAGAGGTGTAAGAGATGGCTCAGAGGTCGGTTTGTGTTACTTTTAAAGCATATTTTCAAGTGGAGGGCCTGGCACAAGCATCTAAAGAAGGGAGCAAGGAATTTCAAGGAGACAGAAAAGAAGATCACACAACTTCAATGAGACTGACCTTCAGATGCTCCTAGATAAGATGCAACAAAGGAGAGAAAGACTGCTGGGTGCCCATGACAAGGCAACGGACCAAGAGATGGTAGGTGGGATTAGGCTGTTTAGCTCTTTGTCGACCGGTGCGGACACGATGGGCCGAATGGCCTCCTTCCACGCTGTAAATACTATGTGAGGCAAAGGAGGAGATTGCAGGGGCTCTGACACAAATTTTCAGAACCTCTCTGGCCACAGGGGATGTGCCAGAGGACTGGAGAACAGCTAACATAGTACCATTATTCAAGAAGGGTAGTAGGGGTAAACCAGGGAATTACAGGCCAGTGAGCCTAACATCAGTGGTAGGGAAATTATTGGAAAAAATTCTGAGGGACAGAATTAGTCTCCACTTGGAGAGGCAAGGATTAATTAGGGATAGCCAGCATGGCTTTGTCAAGGGAAAATCATGTCTGACCAATTTGATTGAATTTTTCGAGGGGGTGACTAGGTGTGTGGATGAGGGTAGTGCAGTGGATGTGGTTTACATGGATTTCAGTAAGGCTTTTGATAAAAGTCCCACATAGGAGACTGGTCAGGAAGGTAAGAGCCCATGGGATTCAGGGTGCCTTGGCACATTGGATCCAAAACTGGCTTAGTGGCAGAAGGCAGAGGGTGATGGTGGAAGTTTGTTTTTGTGACTGGAAGCCTGTGTCCAGTGGGGTACCGCAGGGATCGGTGCTGGGTCCCTTGTTGTTTGTGGTCTACATTAATGATTTGGATGTGAATGTAAAAGGTATGATCAGTAAGTTCGCAAATGACACGAAAATTGGTGGGGTGGTAAATAGCGAGGAGGGAAGCCTCAGGCTACAGGACGATATAGATGGGTTGGTCAGATGGGCGGAACAGTGGCAAATGGAATTTAACCCTGAAAAGTGTGAGGTGATGCATTTTGGATGGACTAACAAGGCAAGGGAATACACAATGAATGGTAAGACCCTAGGAAAGACAGAGGATCAGAGGGACCTTGGAGTGCATGTACATAGATCCCTGAAGGCAGCAAAACAGGTGGATAAGGTGGTTAAAAAGGCATATGGGATACTTGCCTTCATTAGCCGAGGCATAGAATATAAGAGCAGGGAGGTTATGATGGAGCTGTACAAAACGCTAGTTAGGCCACAGCTGGAGTACTGTGTGCAGTTCTGGTCGCCACACTATAGGAAGGATGTGATTGCTTTGGAGAGGGTGCAGAGGAGATTTACCAGGATGTTACCTGGGCTGGAGCGCTTCAGCTATGAAGAAAGACTGGACAGGCTGGGGTTGTTTTCCTTGGGGCAGCAAAGGCGGAGGGGGGACCTGATTGAGGTATACAAAATTATGAGGGGCGTAGATAGGGTAGATAGAAAGGAACTTTTCCCCTTAGTAGAGGGGTCAATAACAAGGGGGCATAGTTTCAAGGTAAGGGGCAGGAGGTTTAGAGGGGATTTGAGGAAAAACTTTTTCACCCAGAGGGTGGTTGGAATCTGGAACTCACTGCCTGAAAGGGTGGTAGAGTCAGGAACCCTCAACATTCAAGAAGCATTTGGATGAGCTCTTGAAATGCCATAGCATACAAGGCTACGGACCAAATGCTGGAAAATGGGATTCGATTAGACTGGGCTTGATGGCCGGCACGGACGCGAAGGGCCGAAGGGCCTGTTTCTGTGCTGTATAACTCTATGACTCTAAATTTCTATTATTCTATCATCAAAAACATAAGAACATAAGAAATAGGAGCAGGAGTAGGCCAATCGGCCCCTCGAGCCTGCTCCGCCATTCAATAAGATCATGGCTGATCTGATCCTAACCGCCAATCTACTATCACAGAACCATCTCCTGAATCTAACAGAATTAGACACACGAAATAGGAGCAGGATCAGGCTACACGGACCCTGGGCCCACTCCGCTACCCACAGGGCCATGACCGTTCCGAACCTAGACTCATGTCCAAATTCCTGCCCGCTCCCCGTAACCCTTAATTCCCTTTACTTCTAGGAAACTCTCTATTTCTGTTTTAAATTTATGTAATGATGTAGCTTCTACAGCTTTTTGGGGCAGCATATTCCATGGACCTACCACCCTGAGTGAAGTAGTTCCTCCTCATCTCAGTTTTGAAAGAGCAGCCCCTTATTCTAAGACTATGCCCCCTAGTTCTAGTTTCACCCATCATCGGGAACATCCTCCCCGCATCCACCCGATCCAACCCCTTCACAATCTTATATCTTTCAATAAGATCGCCTCTCATTCTTCTGAACTCCAATGAGTAGAGGCCTAATCTACTCAACCTCTCCTCATATGTCCATCCCCTCATCCACGGGATTAACCGAGTGAACCTTCTTTGTACTGACTCGAGAGCAAGTATGTCTTTTCTTAAGTATGGACACCAAAACTGTATGCAGTATTCCAGGTGCGGTCTCACCAATACCTTGTACAACTGAAGCAATACCTCCCTATTTTTATATTCTATCCCCCTAGCAATGAAAGCCAACATTCCATTGGCCTTCTTAATCACTTGCTGCACCTGCATACTAATCTTTTGAGTTTCGTGCACCAGGACCCCCAGATCCCTTTGTAATTCAGTACTTTCCAGTTTCTTGCCATTAAGATAATAACTTGCTCTACGATTTTTCCTGCCAAAGTGCATAAACTCACACTTTCCAGTATTGTATTCCATCTGCCAAATCTCTGCCCACTTACTTAGCCTGTCTATGTCCCCTTGCAGGTTTTTTATGTCCTCCTCACTCACTACTTTCCCTCCTATCTTAGTATCATCTGCAAACTTTGATATGTTACACTCGGTCCCCTCCTCCAGATTGTAAAGAGTTGGGGACCCAGCACTGACCCCTGCGGAACACCACTGGTTACTGATTGCCAGTCTGAGAATGAACCATTTATCCCAACTCTCTGCCTTCTGTTAGATAGCCAATCCTCTATCCATGCCAGAATATTACCCCCAATCCCGTGATTTTTTATCTTAAGCAATAATCTTTTGTGTGGCACCTTGTCAAATGCCTTTCGGAAGTCTAAATACACTACGTCCACTGGTTCCCCTTTATCCACCCTACATGTTACTTCCTCAAAGAACTCCAGCAAATTTGTCAAACATGACTTCCCCTTCATAAAACCATGCTGACTTTGTCCTATTAAATTATGATTATCCAAATGTCCTGTTACTGTCTCCTTAATAATGGACTCCAAAATTTTACCCACCACAGATGTTAGGCTAACCGGTCTATAGTTTCCAGCCTTCTGTCTACTGCCCTTTTTAAATAAGGGTGTTACATTAGCAGTTTTCCAGTCTGCCGGGACCTTTGCTGAGTCTAGGGAGTTTTGGAAAATTATTGCTAATGCATTCACAATCCCTACCACCACTTCCCTCAAGACCCTAGGATGTAAGCCATCAGGTCCAGGTGATTTATCCGCCTTGAGTCCCATTATTTTACCGAGTACCACTTCCTTAGTGATTTTGATCGTGTTTGGCTCCTCCCCCCCTATTTGTCCAGTGTTGGGATATTCTTAGTGTCTTCTACTGTAAAGACTGATACAAAATATTCATTCAGTGTTTTTGCCATCTCCATATTTCCCACCATTAATTTCCCGGTCTCATCCTCTAAGGGACCAACATGTGCTTTAGCCACCCTTTTTCTTTTTATATAACTATAAAAACTCTTACTATCTGTTTTTATATTTTTTGCTAATTTACTTTCATAATCTATCTTCCCTTTCTTAATCAATCTTTTTGTTATTTTTTGCTGTCTTTTAAAGTTTTCCCAATCCTCTATCCTCCCACTAGATTTGGCTACCTTATATGCCCTTGTTTTTAGTTGAATACTATCCTTAATTTCTTTACTTAGCCACGGATGGCTGTCTTTTCTTTTACACCCTTTTCTTCTCAGTGGAATATATATTTTTTGGAAGTTGTAAAATAACTCCTTAAATGTACACCACTGATCATGTATCGTCTTACCCTTTAATCTATTTTCCCAATCCACTCTACTCAATTCCGCTCTCATACCTACATAGTCTCCTTTATTCAAGCTTAGCACGCTTGTTTGAGATCCAACCTTCTCACCCTCTAATTGAATATGGAATTCAACCATGTTATGGTCACTCATTCCAAGGGGATCCTTTACTAGGACATTTTTCATTTATCCTGTCTCGTTACACAGGACCAGATCTAAGGTTGCTTGCCCCCTGGTCGGTTCAGTTACATACTGCTCAAGAAACCCATCCCTAATACACTCAATGAACTCATCCTCAAGGCAGCCCTGCCCAATTTGATTTGTCCAATTAATATGATAGTTAAAATCTCCCATAATTATAGATGTTCCCTTATTACAAGCCTCAACTATTTCCTGATTGATACTCCGTCCAACAGAGTTGCAACTGTTCGGAGGCCTATAGACTACGCCCACTAGTGTTTTTTTCCCCTTATTATTCCTTATCTCCACCTAAACTGTTTCATTATCCTGATCTTTTGACCCAATATCATTTCTCTGTATTACAGTGATTCCTTCCTTTATTAACATAGCCACCCCACCTCCCCTTCCTTCCTGCCTGTCCTTCCTGATCGTTAAATAACCTGGTATGTTTAATTCCCAGGCATAACGTATAGGGTGGATAAAGGGGAACCAGTGGACGTAGTGTATTTAGACTTCCAAAAGGCATTTGGCAAGGTGCCACACAAAAGATTATTGCTTAAGATAAAAAATCACGGGATTGGGGGTAATATTCTGGCATGGATAGAGGATTGGCTATCTAACAGAAGGCAGAGAGTTGGGATAAATGGTTCATTCTCAGACTGGCAATCAGTAACTAGTGGTGTTCCGCAGGGGTCAGTGCTGGGTCCCCAACTCTTTACAATCTATATTAACGATTTGGAGGAGGGGACCGAGTGTAACATATCAAAGTTTGCAGATGATACTAAGATGGGAGGGAAAGTAGTGAGTGAGGAGGACATAAAAAACCTGCAAGGGGACATCGACAGGCTCAGTAAGTGGGCAGCGATTTGGCAGATGGAATACAATACTGGAAAGTGTGAGGTTATGCACTTTGGCAGGAAAAATCGTAGAGCAAGTTATTATCTTAATGGCAAGAAACTGGAAAGTACTGAATTACAAAGGGATCTGGGGGTCCTGGTGCACGAAACTCAAAAGGTTAGTATGCAGGTGCAGCAAGTGATTAAGAAGGCCAATGGAATGTTGGCTTTTATTGCTAGGGGGATAGAATATAAAAATAGGGAGGTATTGCTTCAGTTGTACAAGGCATTGGTGAGACCGCACCTGGAATACTGCGTACAGTTTTGGTGTGCATACTTAAGAAAGGACATACTTGCTCTCGAGTCAGTACAAAGAAGGTTCACTCGGTTAATCTCGGGGATGAGGGGATGGACATATGAGGAGAGGTTGAGTAGATTGGGACTCTACTCATTGGAGTTCAGAAGAATGAGAGGCAATCTTATTGAAAGATATAAGATTGTGAAGGGGTTGGATCGGGTGGATGCGGGGAGGATGTTCCCGATGATGGGTGAAACTAGAACTAGGGGGCATAGTCTTAGAATAAGGGGCTGCTCTTTCAAAACTGAGATGAGGAGGAACTACTTCACTCAGAGGGTGGTAGGTCCATGGAATATGCTGCCCCAAAAAGCTGTAGAAGCTACATCATTACATAAATTTAAAACAGAAATAGAGAGTTTCCTGGAAGTAAAGGGAATTAAGGGTTACGGGGAGCGGGCAGGAATTTGGACATGAGTCTAGGTTCGGATCGGTCATGGCCCTGTGGGTATCGGAGCGGGCCCAGGGGCCGTGTAGCCTGATCCTGCTCCTATTTCGTGTGTCTAATTCTGTTAGATTCAGGAGATGGTTCTGTGATAGTGGATTGGTGGTTAGGATCAGATCAGCCATGATCTTATTGAATGGCGGAGCAGGCTCGAGGGGCCGATTGGCCTGCTCCTGGTCCTATTTCTTATGTTCTTATGTTCTTATTGTCACCCTGCAGCCATGTTTCTGTAATGGCCACAAGATCATACCCATATGTAGTTATTTGTGCCATTAACTCGTCTATTTTGTTACAAATGCTACGTGCATTCAGATAGAGAACTTTCACAGATGTTTTGTGACACTTAGTTCCTGCTTTTGCCCTTTTATTACTTTACCTTTTACTCCATACCTCCTGCCCCTTCCTGACACGCTCTGGTTTTTAATTTCCCCACTGCTACCGAAGTCTATGACCTTCTCTGTTGTCATTTTTATTATTTGCTCTCTAGGAACCTCCCCCCAACTTGTTAGTTTAAAGCCCTCTCTACAGCCCTAGTTATATGATTCGCCAGGACTCTAGTCCCAGCACTGGCCAAGTGAAGCCTGTCCCAACGGAACAGCTCCCTCCTGCCCCAGTACTGGTGCCAGTGTCCCAGGAAGCAAAACCCATTTCTCCCACACCAGTCTTTGAGCCACGCATTTAACTCTCTAATTGTATTTGTCCTAGCCAAATTCGCTCGTGGCTCAGGTAATATCCCTGTTCAACCTCCAAAAAGGTTGAGCTGCAGAAATAACCCTTCACAACTCTAACTTCCTTTATATGACAATTCTATTTTGTACCAATCGCTCAGTTATTCTGCAGATTTATCAGTTTCTCCACCTCTGTGATCATCTGACTCTTTTTCACTTGCAATTATCCAGTTCATCTTCCATCTTGGTCCTTCAAAATCTACTCTGATTATATTTCTTCATGTTTCTCTTGATCCTTCAGAATTTCCAGATTAATTCCTCTTTACTTTCCCTTCTCTAAATTTTCATCTTCACCGCCTAGGTGGTAATCTGAAAGTTCGGAGGACCACACAACATGCGAACAGTCAGCCAGACTACTACACAGGTGATGAAGTTGAAAATCTACTCCCTAGACTCCATGGACCGTGCCCTGATGTATGTCTGTATGCTCAGAGGGAAACAAGAAAATTGGAATGAGTAAGGGGAGGACCTGTACTGCTAATAAGAATATAAGTAGACAAATATATTTGACCTTCTGGTATGGTTAGCATACCAGATATTTTATAATTTTATGATAGGAGAAATATTTCATTAAACCACAAAAACCTTTGTGATTCTACTTGAACTCCTCATTAAATCTCAGTTTCAGCTCCAAATTTTCATAAAAATTGAAAATTGGCATGCTACCCATAAATACTAATAAGCAACCAGACTTTGTACAGATATCACGTTAAATTATTGGTCAAATATCATTTGCTCCATTCCTGATGCGTTAGCAACAATATTCAATTGCACATTTAGTTAAAATATCACATTGGTAATTTAAGAATAAAAATGTTAGTTAATTAATGTATTGAATAAAGCTGTATTTATTTTAAAATAATTTAACAGCTACAATGGATAAAGCTGCATCTATGCTCTGAAACTAATCTCCAATTTGAATGAACAATGCTGATTTATTTGTTCAATCTACTACAACAAACACTTCAATGCATGTCCATTATTTGCATCTGATGGATAGGAGGGTTAGTTGGCAGTCAGAAAATTCATTGTGAGTACAACAACTCCATGATGCATTATATTAGAAGCTCCATTGCCTGGGCACTAAATGGAGTTTTCTTAAAATGTTCTACAAACAAACCTCACCAGTTTTTTCTCAATCCTGCCACTTCCCAGGTGGATAAAGAAATGTTTCACTATTTCTGCTGATAAACCAGCTTGTTAGCTACTTGGAAGTCTGAAACTGGTACAGGTAGACTACCTTTTATCCGAACTTCCGAAAACCGAAACCCTCTAAAAACCAAAGGTTTTTTCGTTCAGCGTAAGTCGTGCGCACGACATGACCAGAGTGGCGCACGACCCCGACCCCCGCCGACGACCCCCCGCGGAGCCCCGCCGACCCCGATCCCCGCCGACCCCCCCGGACCCCAACTCCCGCCGACCCCCGCCGACCCCCCCGCCGACCCCGCCGACCCCCACCCCCGACCCCCCGCCGACTCCCCCGCCGACCCTGACCCCCGCCGACCCACCCCCGACAAATTTCCCAGTCTTATAAAATACCTTCCGAAATCCGAAATTTTCCAAAAACCGAAACACAGCTGGTCCCGAGGTTTTCGGATAAAGGATAGTCTACCTGTATATTGAGAGGTGCATTCAGAGTGGCTGCTTTGGCCATTAACACTGGTGAATTGGGAATTCATTGAAAAAAAAGGGAAATGGCCACCCACTGTGTTTTTAACTCATGGCCATTAAATTGGAGGGGATAAAAAAGAAAACTTTTCTTCCATTAAGCGTGAAATATAGCCTAAGATTTTTGGTACAGAACATCATTTATAATTAGCATTGCCTAGCCCCACCCAAGCTCACTGGATCACCCAATACTAGAGCTGTCTTTTGCGAGAACATTCAAACCGAAACCCAGAAAACATCTCTATGGTTGTCCGACAGCAGCAAATGGTCAACACTCTGATCCAAGACCTGAACTTGCATCGTATTCTCAAACTAATAACAGAACATTGGAGAAATAAATATTTTAATATTGCAGTGAATATCTGAGGGAACGGCCTAATTTAAGTGAAAACTGTTAAAACCATTATCTTAATACATTCACTACTATTATTAGCTCCACTGCTATACACAGCCCATACATCTAATCTGTACAATTAGTGTATATGACAAAATAAAATGAACTGATGGATATTTTGATTAATATTTGACAATATTCCATTTATTCTTTGACAAGAATGGAAGTGGCATTGGCGAGAGTGAAGGGGGTAAAAATTGGGCAGCACCCCGAAAAAGTTAGCACCCTCGCGGCCGATTTTCCCAGGTAGCGCTCCGAGAGGGAGAGGAGGCGCTACTGCAAGCGCTCTGCCTCCCTCTTGGGGTGCTGTGAGTCAATATCGTGGCTATGTGCAGCAATGCCACGCTCTGCGGCACATTGCGCCGCGGTACTGCAGGCCTTCCTCCCCTTATTAAAGGGGAGGGGCCTGGTGCAGCACGTCCCGGCGCCCAGCTGGGCCACCAGGGATCGGGAGTGCCGGCAAACAAGCCCGGCACTCAAGAGGAGTGCCGGGCTCATGGAGCGTAGCCGGCAGCCCGCGCGGGGGCTTCATGGGGACAGCAATGGGGGCAGGTGCCCAGCAACAAAAATGGCCGTGTGCCACCTCCCCTTTAACAAGCGCCGCACCGGCCGCAGGTAGGCCCCCCTGACACCGGCGGGCATGCGGCTCGAATTTCCCAGGGCCGTGGAAGCGGGAATGGAGGTGTGTGGGGTGTTAAAATTGCAAAAAAGTGGCAGGCGGGTCCAACCCCGCCTCCATCCCATCTCCAAGCAATTTTCAAGAAATTGTGTTTACTGCTCCCATCTCCGTCCCACCTCCAAGAGGCGGGATAGGCCCTTAAGGCCCTTAACAAGCACTAAATTGCCTCTATTATCCCATTTTGAAAGGCCTTTGTGATTTTAACCCTTTTCCCACGTGAAGCACGCCTGCTCTGAAACACGACGATGAAACCTGGCAGGAGCACAATTGGATTGCTGACTATTAGCTGCAGCTCCACCATTAAATAGCATATATAGGATATAATAATTTGCAGGTGGCAGGACTTTGTTGTCTCAGGTCTGGGGGAACTTTTAGAAAGCATAACCACAGCTGTGGAAGTTTGGAGCCTGACACCCATCTCCAGTGTGACCTCCTGGGAAACCCCTCTCGCCACCTTGACTGAGCACTTCCTCAACTGAGGCATATACCAAAAGCATGGGAGCCATTTATTTCCTTCCCTTCTGGACATCAGATGAGGATGAAGACCAGCCGCGGCACCAGCAGAACCATGAACAATAGCAGCACCAACATCAGCAGCAACATGAGCACCAAGCTGCTGCTCACCCACCTGAAGCTGCACAGGCCAGAAGGGGCCAGCGTATGGAAGCCTGTCGGCGCAGGAGATACCCCCCAAACATATCTACAGACACAGGGTCAGCTACCTCAACATGTCTGAGTAGCAGTGCCAAAGGTGGCTCCGACGTTCGCGAGAGGTAGTGGGTGACATCTGCGCAATGCTGCAACAAGACCTGGAGCCCAGAGGACCAGGTGGACACCCCTTACCAGTGGCCATCAAAGTCACTACCGCACTAAACTTTTTTGCCTCCGGCTCATTCCAGGGATCAGCAGCAGACATCAGCGGCATCTCCCAGGCGGCCGCACACACTTGCATCATGCAGGTAACCGATGCCCTCTTTGCCATCGCGCACAATCACATCCATTTCACCAAGGATCAAGCAAGTGTCACGGCGTGTGCTGTTGGTTTAGCTAATCTGGCAGGCTTTCCAAGGGTGCAGGGCGTCGTTGACTGCACACATGTGGCCCTTAAGGCACCCCATCGCAATCCAGGTATTTTTGTCAACCACAAGGGCTTCTACTCCCTCAACGTTCAGCTGGTGTGTGACAAGAAGGAGGAAATTTTGCATGTTTTGCCAAGTACCCTGGCAGCTGCCATGACTCCTTCATACTGCGCCAGTCTAGTGTGCCTCCGCTATTCAGTCTGCCAGAACAACTTAACAGATGGCTACTTGGAGACAAGGGCTATCCCCTGAAGATGTGGCTAATGATGCCATTGAGGAGCCCATCCAATGAAGCTGAGGTGAGCTGCAACTCCAGCCACATTTCCACCAGATCCATAATTGAGCAAACCATCGGTTTGCTTAAGATGCGCTTCAGATGCCTGGATAGATCAGGTGGAGCCCTGCAGTACTCAGCAGCCAGGGTCTCCCAAATTGTCATGGTTTGCTGTGCACTTCACAACATGGCACAGCGTCGTGGCTTGCAGATTCCTGAGGACCAAGTGGCTCCTCACATATCCTCCTCAGATGAGGAGGAGTTGGAGGAGGAGGAGGTGGAGGGCGAAAACAAACATCTTGCAGATGCCCATCAACCAGCGGCAGCAGTACGCGAGAACATTGCTGCCCGGGATGCAAGGAACGCATTCATCTTGGCCAGATTTGCTTAGCCTAGCCAATCAAGCACATTTGCCGCGCAGCTTCTTACCAGAGCTTTGACAATTGCCAAGAACCAGCGGATTCCTAACAATTTGACCACCATACTGACAATTGCAAGTAATCCTAAGCCCTCAATGTGGAAGGCCCATTAGCAAAATGACACACACCACAACTGCAGCAATAGCCATCAGATTTTGTATTTACAGTAACCATCTGATGGCTTTTTAACATTAAACATCAAATTTAACCCAAGTGAGTACCCTTGTGACTATTTGTGCAGTATCTTTCTCTTACGCATGCTCCTACGTGGTGCTTCCCCTGTGGATTCAGCAGATGTGGAGGCCCCTTGCTCAGTTTCTTGCTGCTCTTGTCTCAACACCTTTGGCAGGCATCCTCTGAGGTTGCGAACCTGTGAGGGCTCGCCAACAGTCTGCTGCTCCTGCGGCTGTGCAGGAGTTGAGACGCCGATCTCAGTTGGGTGGGGACTCTGGTGGGGCTCTGACCGAGGGCTCTGTAGTGGCATGGAAGTGTGAGTGCTTGGAGAGGAGCCCCCACTTCCTTGATGTCTGCCACCAACTTCGCTCTCATGGGTCAGGTCCCCCTCAGCGCTTGCAAGTGGTTTGAGAGCACTTTGCTGCACATCAGGGGGGCCACGGGGACCCGTATCTGCACTGGCAGTCCTACTCAGAAGGACTTCCATGAAAGTTTGGTTTCTTTGTTCAATAGATGACCATAGCTCAAGAGATGTCATTCTATTCAGAACACTCACCATGTTTTTTGCACTCTGGCGACTTATCACCTCCATGGAGGTTGCCATCCTTTCCATGGTGATGCGGTCATGCGCCAATGACTCCAGAAATTCTCTGCTCGTGTTCGCAATGGACTCCTCCATTCGCTCCACACTCGCAGCGACCCTGGAGACAAAACCTGCCAGAGACTCCTGCATCTGTTCCTGGAGTTCCAGCACCACTGATATGTAGATGGACCCAGAGGCAGAAGGTGGACATGCAGCTGAGCCGAGCTGGGAGAGTCCTGCGCCCTCCAACTAGGACTCTCCACTGCTGTCCCTGTCTGTACAATCTGCTGATGCTCACTTGTGAGCTGTGATACACCAGGTGACAACACTGCACTATCTCGCGAAGGTACCACCGAGGTGTGAGTGTCTGCGCTGGTGATGGGTGTGCTGAATTCTGCTGACGCTGTGCCCTCAGAGGATTCTGGATGCTCAAGCTCTTCCGCCTGGCTAGTGGAGATGGGTGCTTGCGATGGTCCTGTGGGGGAATAAAGGAAAGAGCCAGAGATGTGATGCCAAGGTTACATGCACATTGCATATTGCAGATGATCATAAGTCCATCTGTTAGAGTTTCAGAATCATTATCAGCGACTCATGCAATGTCAATGAGATGGAAAACTATTCTGTCACCAGCTTGCTGTGATGCACCCGTCTGTCCGTCCCCCACTTGCGCATCCTCCTCCACTCCCACGATCTCCAGGACCGCATCCTTCCAAGGGGTGAGCTGGGCTACTGAGGGTGGCCCTCCTCCTGTCCTCGCTCTTTCCCTCTTATTGTGAGCTCTATTTTCCTGCAATGAGGGAAACATGTGGAGTTTGAGTGAGAATGAAGGAGTGAGTGTAGAGAATCCATAGCATAGATGCTTAGAAAGAGACAAAGATGGAGTGAGGTGGCAAGACCAAGGGCCCTCCCTGTGTGTTGCAAGTTGTTTTCATAGCATCACAGTGATAGGGAGTGTGAGGGCTGCATAGTCGAATAGTTAGGTGAACGTGACAATAGAGAGAGTGGGAATGGGTAAGGGTGCATGGATGTCAGTGTCAGGTGGGATGTGGAGGAAGAGATTGCTAAAGCTGAGTGCTGGTGAGGAGAGGCAATGATGATCAGATTGAGGGTGATGGGAAAGTTATACTCACTTTTCCGGTGCGCAGGTCATGAAACCTCTTCCTGCACTGAAGCCAGCTTCTGCGGGTTATCGACAGAGTTGACCTCCTGAGCCACCTGGATCCACACAGCCTTGGTCTGCTGGGGAGGCTTCTTCCTCCCTGAAGAAGGGAAGAGCACCTCTTATTGGCTCTTGCTCCCTGCACTAAAGCTTGCAGGGCAACGTCATCAAACCTGGGAGCAGACCTAGGTCTCTCGCTGGTCATTCTGCCTCCAGGTCCCTCTAACATGAAAGGCCAAAAGGTTGGCAGTCTGCAGAAGAAGCAAGGCTTCTTGCAGACCTTAAATGCAACAGCAATGAAGACATCATCCAAGGCGAGTTTCAGACTGAAAAAACTAATTGGGCCATGGGTTCCCACACGCTGGAACTCAACTGCCCACTTAAGTTAAAATCGCATCATTCTCCCACATCGATTTAGAATCGGGTGGCTAACACGAAAAGTGGCTTACACGACCCCAGCCCGCCCCAGTGACAAAATCAAGCCCATAGTGTCTGGCGGTAAGTCGGGGGTCGCCACCCAATATTACAGCCGGGGCACGAGTGGGGCGCTGCCCACGGCGATGACGTCATCGGCAGCGGCGCAGTGCCGCGTGGCGCTAACGGTTATCGCCGCTGCTAACATATCGCTGAATTTCAGGGGAGGTGCCACGCCCAGGCGCTAGTTGATTTGTGCCTCGTTAGCGTCCTCTTAGGGCGCTAATGGGAGGCAAAAATTTATCAAATTTAGCCCCCAAGAACTGTGAAGTGTCCCTTGATCCCCTCACAAATGTTGCCTTTTCTTCAGGGTCCTGGCCATAATCCAGGCCTGGGCTCCATGTGGTCCCATATAACTATCCATCGGCAGGCCAATATGCATAAATTGTCCAACCACTGATGATCAATCGGTCCTCTAATAAGTCAAGGATGCAGTAACTCCCAATATTTGGAGTCTCCACTCCTGACCCTGCCTCTTCCGATGCTACTGGACTTGGGGCAGGCAAAAGACTCAGTCCCACAAAGCCAAGCAGGAATTCCCGTGTAAGGTCTTATCTAGCATATCAGAGTCCTGGCCTAATTGCCAGCCCTCCTAGCACACTTCCGTCAGAGTTAAGCCAGGAATGCCCCAGAAGATCCATGGATGTTTAGCCCCTAGGGTGGGATCAGCGGGGCTTCAAACACAGTTAGGTGGCTTACTGGAAAATTGCCAGACTGTTAATATCAATAGTTAGCGAATCACTGGCAGTGCATCCACAATTTTCCAATAAACCACAGTGTGTGCAAGGCCCAAACTAAGGAATTGCTACCTTTTTCAACCTTCAAGTAAGAATAAAAGGCCTCCAATTCTTGTCAGGATGGTGCTGTGCCAGCGGCACCTGGATGAGTGGGGCCCAGTTCCGCCAGACAGCCGTCTCTCTTATTTTCCGTTATGAAATTCTGGCAGAAGTGAGGGGAGACGCTTCTTGTGCCCACCTTCAGTTCCACCTCCTGTGCCCCCAAAACCAGGTATGCCTGCACAACGCAGCTGTACTGGAGTGCCAGGATCAGATCCTGGCAGAAGTGGGGTGCTAAAAATTTGAAAGTCCTGATTTCCTAACAGCAATTGATTACTGAGTGATGATTACATTCGGAAAGTGGTCAATTCAAAATTGTAATTATTTTCAAAGTCTACAGCCCCTCCCTCACTCTCGAAGGAGCGGCAAAGTGTTGCTGACAAATTCTTTGCCAGTTACAGGGCAGATACCCAGTGAACACCAGAAATGCACCCATTTCAGGCAAATGACCGTTTCAAGATTCGACACGGGGTCAGGGATGTAGCAGACTGATATCATACATCACACAGAGTGGGCTCTAAGTATTTAGGAACCAAACAGCCAAATAAGCTCTACTCCAGCAACGTCTTTTGTGCTGAGATGGTTCCTCTCATAGGAATCACATATTATAGGGGTTCATTACAGAGCTTCTTCTTTCTAAGAGGCTCAGAATGATAAAAGAGAGACTTGCATTTATATAGCACCTTTCACGACCACCGGATGTCTCAAAGCGCTTTACAGCCAATGAAGTACTTTTGAAGTGGAGTCACTGTTGTAATGTAGGAAACACGGCAGCCAATTTGTGCACACAAGCTCCCACAAACAGCAACATGATAATGACCAGATAATTATTTTTAGTGATGTTGATTGAGGAATAAATATTGGCCAGGACACCGGAGATAACTCCCCGGCTCTTCTTCGGAATAGTGCCGTGGGATCTTTTACATCCACCTGAGAGAGCAGACAGGGCCTTGGTTTAATGTCTCATCCAAAAGACAGCACCTCTGTGTAGTGTATGTGCCTTTAAGTCAGAACTACTTTTACAGCTCCTGTATACTGCAGTACCAGCAGTGACCACACCGGTATATAAGCTTTACGCATGCCTCTGTGCCCCCAGTCTTGAGACTACCCTCCTCCAGTAAAGACCTGTTTATTGTTAATGTACAGCATCCATGTGATTATTTAATAACAGCATATCCTTTGAATCACGGATCCAACAGTGGCGACGAGTGTCGATTCGAATCTACCTGCAACATAAAAAAAAATAGTCGAGGCCAGGAACACGAGCGTCGACCACGAGCAACCAAACAGCCGTCAGACAGAGATTGAACTTCGCAGGGGAGGCTAGGGAGAGCCGGGCTTGGTTCCCCAGCCACGTCGAGCAGCAAGAGACCGACGACAGGTCCAGCGCAGACCCTTCCCGAGCAGCGGCGGCTGGAGCCGACCGACGGCGGAGAGAAAGCCGAGCAGCGTCAACGGGGTAGGACAGAGGGTGAAGAGCGCAGGACGCAGCCGGGGGTTAGACACCAAGCGGCGTCGAGAAAAAGAAAACAAACCGGAGAGAGAGAGGGTAAAGAAACAGCCGGGTTCTAGACTGAGCGGCGTCGAAAAATATAAAAAGAACACGCAGAGCACAGCCAGGGCTCACGGGCTGAACAGGGTCCGCGGGACGAAGAAAGGGGAGCGCAGGAGACGCCATTGAGCCGCGGAGAAGAAGGAAGAGCGCGGGAGATGCCATTTTTAGAAGCCGCAGTGGAGAAGAAGGGCGAGCGCGGGAAGGAAGGAAAGCGCGGGAGACGCCATTTTGTGCTGGTAAACTACTACCACAAGTTCTTACCAAATTTGTCTACGGTATTACACCCACTGAACACCCTACTGCAAACAGGGGTACCATGGAAGTGGGATGATGAACGTAGACGAGCTTTCCAGAAGTGTAAAGAATTGATCACATCAAAAGAGGTGTTGGCCCATTTCAACCCAGCACTACCAATTCATTTGGCATGTGATGCATCACCCTATGGTATTGGAGCGGTGCTGTCGCACAAATTCCCAGACGGGTTGGAGAGGCCAGTAGCCTTTGCGTCTCGGTCACTAACCTCAGCCGAGCGCAACTACGCCCAGATTGACAGGGAGGCCCTCAGCCTAGTATGGGGAGTAAAAAAATTCAACCACTATCTGCATGGGCAGAAGTTCACCTTGCTGACTGACCACCAACCACTTGTCTCCATCTTCAATCCTAAGAAGGGCGTTCCAGTGATGACTGCACAGCGGTTACAAAGATGGTCACTGTTTCTAGGGGCGAATCAATATGAAATAGAATATAAAGGCACGAAACAGCATGGGAACGCTGATGGACTATCGCGCCTGCCACTGCCTACTATGGAGGAAGCACCACCAGTGGACCCTATCGAGATATTTTATTCGTCAATAATTGAACGATTGCCAGTAACAAACGCGGATATAGAGAAGGAGACCTGCAATGATCCGACGCTGTCACGGGTATATGAATTGACGGTGAGGTGATGGTCAACACATGGCGACTCACTGTTGCCAGCATTCTCATCCAGAAGAGAACAGCTGTCAGTATGCCAGGGGACAGTGATGTGTGGATCCAGAGTGGTGATTCCACCCAAGTTAAGGGAGAGAGTGCTAAATGAGTTACATGAAGGTCATCTCGGGGGAGTGAAAATGAAAAGCCTTGCTAGGGCTTATGTGTGGTGGCCGGGAATCGATCAACAAATCGAAGACCTAACTAAGAGCTGCTTAGGATGCCAGAAGGTCCAAAATGCACCACCACATGCCCCTCTATACCCATGGGAGTGGCCCTCCTCTCCATGGCAACGGGTGCATATTGATTTTGCTGGTCCATTCATGGACTCAATGTTCTTAATAGCAGTGGATGCTCATTCAAAGTGGCCTGAGGTGATAAAAATGTCTTCAACCACTACAGAGAAAACGATTGCAGTCCTACGGACCATATTTGCCAGAAACGGTTTGCCAGAGCACATTTGCTCTGATAATGGACCACACTTTGTGTCCGACGAGTTCCAAAAATTTATGAGAAGGAATGGGGTAAGGCATTACACATCCACCCCGTATCATCCAGCCACAAATGGATTGGCTGAGAGGTTCGTACAAACCTTTAAGAAGGCGATAAAGGCCATGTGCGATGATGAAATTCCACTACAGCATAAGATGGACAATTTCTTATTAGCCTACCGAAACACGACACATGCAGTTACCAACCAGACCCCGGCCATGATGTTCTTTAACCGAAGGTTGAGATCTCGTCTGGACTTGCTCAGACCAAATGTGCGAAGAAATGTTGAGGACAAACAATTCCAGCACATCAATGAGAAGCCGACAAGGAGCTTCAATGCAGGGCAACCAGTCTTGGCCCGTGATTATCGAACAGAGAAATGGCAACCCGGAACGATATGTACAAGGCAGGGGCCATTAATGTACACAGTGGATGTCGGGGAGAACATTGTGAGGCGCCACGTCGATCAGATCTTAGCGTCACAGGAACGCGTCAACCCCATGTCTCGAGTACCTGGGGATGAACCCGACATACCGGTAGCATCTACTTCAGACCCAGTAGCAGTGGAACCCGATGAACTACCCGATGAAAAGGGGTCAGAATCGCCTCTGCACCAAGAACAAGAACCTCCGGAAAGGCGCTATCCCGAAAGGGTCAGGAATCCGCCCCAAAGACTGAATCTATAAATGGACTTTTGTTGTTTAATGTACATGTTGAAATGTTAATTGTTATTTGAATATTAGGGGGTATTATTAATCTAAAAAGGGGAGGAATTGTAGTGTATGTGCCTTTAAGTCAGAACTACTTTTACAGCTCCTGTATACTGTAGTACCGGCAGTGACCACACCGGTATATAAGCTTTGCGCATGCCTCTGTACCTCCAGTCTTGAGACTACCCTCCTCCAGTAAAGACCTGTTTATTGTTAATGTACAGCATCCGTGTGATTATTTAATAACAGCATATCCTCTGAATCACGGATCCAACACTCTGTCAGTGCAGCACTCCCTCAGCACTGCACTGGAGTGTCAGCCTAGATTTTTGTGCTCAAGTCTCTGGAGTGGGACTTGAACCCACGACCTGCTGACTCAGAGGCGAGAGTGCTACCCACTTTTTTTAAATTATATTATTTATTGAACATTAAGAACATTTCTATCATTGTGATCATTCCATTGTATCATACAAATCAATTCCTCCACCACATATTAACATCAAAACCTGAAGTTTAATTTGTCTCCCGTTACATATATTAATCGATTGTACTTTAAAAATTGATCATAAAATACTATCTTTAAATTCCTTTCTGAATAAAACATCCACAGAGCCTTATAATGATCTTTTAGCTTATATTTAAAATATTCTTTTAGATTGATTCTCCTCCGCTTAAAAAAGAGCATTTCTTCTTTGCACAATCACAAATCTAGCCAAACTGAACATTAAATTAATTGCCACTCCGTTAGACTCAAGCAGACTCTCCTGCAATCCCCATCTCAAAACTGAGTTCCACGAGATTCCCATTCTCGCTTTTCGGTCCCCACCCAGTAAAAAAAACTCCACACAACTGTCGAACATTGTACTCAATCATTTAACTGTGAACATATCACCAGTAAATGGGACAGAGTCTCATCCCGTGTCCCACACACTGGGCAAGCTGCCCCCTCCACTCGTCCAATCTCACACAAGACCGTCATGGTAAAAATCCGGTTATGAGCCAATTTGAAATCCAGTTCAATCCACTCTGGACATTTAAAATTTGCCCACACTCCCTTCCAAATCCTGTTGAAGTCCAGCTGTGGGTATATACTCTGCTAAAACTCCTGACCAGCAGGTGTCTTGAATCTCCATTCTTTAAATGCCTCATGGATATCTCGAGTATTACAGCTGTCAAATTGGACCAACTTTCCCCCTTTCTCAGAAAATTTGGAAAAGCGGGACGCATTTTACTTCCTTTGGAGATTTCCGCATTTATTTCTTCCATCCAATCCTGTGGCATTGCTCTCACAATCTTCTCTAACATGATCCCTACTGCTTTTTCCTCTACCTCCTGATCCTCCTCCCACACCATGTCCCTCAGTATCGCTTCTGGCAATCAACCTGGAATTACCTCATATAATACATCTTTCATACATATAATACCAGCTTTTATAAAAGTTTGATTAAATAATACCTCTCTTTCAATGTTGACCCACCTGTTCAAAAATAAGGGCTGTTGTAAAAATTCATCAGCACCTTTACGCATAAACTGCACACTTTTTAAAAATTGAGCCCAAGTCTCTACAACCCCCTTATAAAATCTAGGGAGAAGTTTAATCGATTTCAAAAACATATTATTGTATTCCATATACAATATCCCCTGCCCTCCTATCCCACTTCATTTAAAAAAATGCTCAAAACAACTCTTCCAAAAACTTGTATTTGACTTCTGAAGAAATCTCATCACCCATTTGATTCTAAAGGATTTTTTCTTCAAATCAGTATCTGGGAAATTGAGTCCTCCCTGATTTCTCCGTCCAATGATGGTATTGTAAGCCACCAAGGCTGGTTTCCCTTCCCATAAAAACCTCACACAAGCCTCTTGGATTGACTTTTCCGCCCACTCAGGAATATCCACCACCGTCAATAAGTACCATAGCTTAGATAGCAGGAGAGCGGACACCACTGTCACTCTCCCTTGTACTTTCAACCACCTTCTTTCCCATCTTCCCAAAATCTTATTAATTTTCATAACCTTTGGTTCCCAATTAAATCGATCCACTTCATCCCTGTCTTTCTTGCACCCCATATGCACCCCCAGAACTTCCAAAACCTCCACCACCTTAAAAGGGACATTCCTCCAACCAGTCCCCACTACCCCTTCCTGCAACCAGGCATTGGGACTTACTATAATTCACTCTGGCTCCTGAAGCTCTACAATATTCCTCCACTACATCCATAGCTTTCCTCACTGACTCCCCATTTCTCAATGTTAAGGTTGTATCATCTGCATATTGGTGCATCACTGACACCAGCCTGGAACAGAGAACCGCAATCCCAACTACACATGGTGTTTTTTGCATCATGTAACCTAATGGTTCTGCTACCAATGTGTACAACAATGGGGACAGGGGACAGCCCTGTCTCACTGACCTCTGTAAAGGAAAATACTTGGATAAAAAAACCATTACATTTAACACAGCTAAATATGTTTGAATAAAAAATTCTTATCCGCTCAATGAAATTTTCCCCGAAACCAAGTGTGTAGTAACCTGGGAGGTTATGAGTAACCTGATCCACCAGGTGGTGCTGTGGCAATTGCTCTCCTGAGTTAAGTCTGATCTGTACTGGTTGTACTCTTTGTTTTTGCTGCCTCATGGCAGAAGCTTTTATGTGCAAGCGTTGATTAAACCATGTTAAGGAGTTAACCTGTGTCTGTCTCCATCTATGGCCACCTCAAGATACCACATATGGCGACGAGAATAAAGGACGGAAGAGTTTTGGAGTATTCGGAGGAGGTGCTCGGGTTGGTTAGCAAACTAGTCGGAAAAGCACGAGGCTAGGCCGCGGGAGTCGAAACGGAGTTTGATTTTTTGGCTGAAGTGACCGGACTCCAAGGATGGCAGGAACGGTAGGCTCCGTGGCACCTTTTGACAGCAAGTCGCAGTCTTGGGAGGAGTATTGTGAAATACTGGGCCATTTCTTTATGGCAAACGAGGTGGACAGTGCTGAAAAGAAAAGGGCCATTTTACTGAGTTGTGTGGGAGCGCAAAGCTATACACGGATGAGTAATCTGCTGAGCCCGGAGCGGCCAGGAGAAAAATCTTTTGACGAGTTGGTGAGTCTACTAAAGAATCATTTCAATCCGAAACCTAGTGAAATAGTACAGAGATGGAAATTCAATTCGAGGATTAGGAGGCCGGAAGAAAGCGTTACTGAGTATGTGGAGGAGCTTCGGAAGCTCGCACAGGACTGTAATTTTGGAAATGCGCTCACAGTCATGTTAAGGGACAGACTAGTATGCGGAGTTAACGACGACAGTATACAGCAAAGGTTGCTGTCAGAAGAAGGGTTAACATTTGAGACAGCACTTAAAAAAGCACAAGCCATGGAGATGGCTAACAAGGATATTAAGGACTTAAACAGTATGAGCAAGGAGAAATGGAGTAAACCAGTGGGAGGAGCTGTTTTCAAGATGGAAGCTGGCACGAAAAGTCCACCAGTCGGGGTTGGGGATTGCTACCGATGTGGCGGGATGAGCCACTATGCAAAGGACTGCAGGTTTGCAAAGACAAAGTGCCACAGTTGTGGAAAAATAGGGCACTTAAAGAAAGTCTGTAAAAGGGCAGTGAGTGAGTGAAGCAGTGCTAAAGGGGCAAAGCATGCTAAAGGGGGGAGGGAGAAGTACACAAAGACGACAAATTACATACAAGAGGAAGAGTCTAGTGAGTCCAGTGAGGAGGTTTTCACTATATACAGTATAGACACTTCAAGGCCCAACGTACCCCCTCTCACTCAGTATTTGATAGTGAACGGAAGTCAAGTAAAGTTGGAGATTGACACTGGATGTAGTGTAACCATAATGTCGCAGACTGAGTACGCCAAGCTATGGGGGGAAGCAAAAGTACCAGAGCTAGGTACATGCCCCATTAGTCTCAAAACCTACACAGGACAGAAGGTGGACATTTTGGGGGCGGCCGAAGTACAAGTGGAACACAAAGGAGTCACCAAATAGCTTATGGTGGTAGTGGTAGCAGGGTCAGGGCCAAACCTGTTAGGGCGAGGGTGGATCAGTGAGTTGAGTGTGGACTGGCAGGCAATGAATAAAATGGAGGACAGTACAGAGGCACTGCAAGAAGTGCTGATGAAGCATGAGTTAGTGTTCAAGGACGAACTGGGCACCTTAAGGGGAGCCACAGCCAAGATTCATGTAGCCAGTGATGCCATGCCTCGTTTCTTTAAACCAAGGTCGGTACCTTTTGCAATGAAAACCAAGGTTGAGGTGGAACTAGATCGCCTGCTAAAGGACAAAGTAATAGAACCAGTGAAATTTTCAGACTGGGCAGCACCAATAGACCCGGTATTGAAGCCCGACGGTAACGTAAGGGTGTGTGGTGACTATAAGTTAACAGTGAACAGAGTATCATCACTGGAACAGTACCCCATTCGCTCACTGGGGGAGAAAGATTCAGCAAACTGGACATGAGTCATGCGTATCAGCAGATATTGCTAGATGAAGAATCAAAAAAGTTTGTCACGGTGAACACGCACAAGGGGCTGTTCACGTATGCCAGGTTACCATTTGGTGTCAGTTCTAGCCCAGCAATATTCCAACAGACTATGGAGGGCATTCTGCAGGGCATTCCAAAGGTGGCCGTGTACTTAGATGATATTCTGCTAACAGGAAGTGACGATCAGGATCACTTAAAAACACTGGACAAAGTGCTACAGCGGCTGGAAGAGGCGGGGCTACGCCTGAAACGGAGTAAGTGTAGTTTCATGGAGAAGGAAGTTACATTCCTGGGACATCGGGTGGATGCCACAGGCCTCCATCCATTACCAGGGAAAGTGCGGGCAGTGCAGGATGCACCGGCACCCACCTCAGTGACTGAACTGAAAGCCTATCTAGGGCTCCTGAATTATTATAACCGGTTTCTTCCAAACTTATCGATGCTGCTGGCACCCCTGCACAAACTGCTGAGAAAGGAGGAGCCATGGCGTTGGGGGCCAGAGCAAGCGAAAGCGTTTCAGCAGTCAAAGGAGCTACTTCAGTCCATTCAGTGCATTACGATGAGAAGAAGGAGCTGATAATGTCCTGCGATGCATCACCCTATGGAGTGGGGGCAGTGTTGGCCCACCGCATGCCAGATAGAGCGGAAAGGCCCATCGGGTTTGTTTCATGCACGCTCACAGCTGCGGAAAAGAACTATTCACAGCTTGATAAAGAGGGGTTGGCCATTATATTTGGAGTAAAGAAATTCCATAAGTACATATATGGGAGGAAGTTTGTAATCAGTACTGACCACAAGCCTCTTATTAGCTTACTGAATGAGATGAAAGCGGTGCCTCAAATGGCATCACAGAGAATAATGAGATGGGCAGTAATACTAAGAGCCTATGAATATGTGATCACGTACACAGCCGGCAAGGAAAACGGGAACGCGGATGCTCTCAGCCGCCTGCCCCTCTCAAAATCTCCTCGCAGTACTTTCCCTGAGGAGCACGTCCTGATGCTGGATCAGGAGATCAGTCCCCTGATGACTTCAGCACAAATCCAGGGCTGGACAGCCAAGGACCCCATTCTGTTAAGGGTCCGTGAGTATGTGTTGAAAGGCTGGCCAGATCACCGTGAGGGACCGGGGTTCGCGCCGTACAGACAGAGACAGCACGAGCTCAGTGTCCAAGATGGATGTGTGCTATGGGGAGCACGCATCATAGTCCCAGAGTGGGGACGCTCTACTTTGATGGAACAGTTGCATCAATCGCACCCAGGAATGACTAGAATGAAAGGACTGGCTAGGAGCTACCTGTGGTGGCCTAACTTGGATGCTGAAATTGGGTCAAAGGTAAAGTCATGCACTATATGTCAGGAACAGAGGAAAGCACCTGCCGGGGTACCACTCCATCCCTGGGAGTGGCCCAGCAAACCCTGGAGGAGAATTCACATAGACTATGCGGGACCTTTTATGGGCAAAATGTTTTTGGTGCTGGTTGACGCTCACTCAAGTGGATCGACGTTTATCCAGTGAGCTCTGCAACGACTGATGCCACACTGAATTGTCTCAGGAACAGCTTCAGCACACATGGTATTCCAGAAATGATTGTATCCGACAATGCACAGTGTTTTGTTAGTGAAGGGAGCAAAGAATTCATGGTAAGGAATGGAATCACACATGTCACCTCGGCTCCATATCACCCAGCCTCAAATGGGTTAGCCGAGCGAGCCGTGCAGACTTTTAAGGAGCTCATGAGGAAGAGCTCAGGTGACACCCTGGAGACCAAGCTCAATAGAGCCTTGTTTAGTTATCGTATAACACCCCAAGCTACCACGGGGCTTTCTCTGGCTGAGTTGATGATGGGGAGAAAGTTGCGGTGCACGTTAGACCTGATACACCCAGATCTCAAAAGCAAGGTTGAGACAAAATAAACAAACCAAAAAGCGTACCATGACAAACATACTAAAGCTCGCCATTTCATCATAGGGGACTCTGTGTACACCCGGAACTTCGGTTATGGACCTAAATGGATACCAGGACTAATCCAGGACATTACAGGACCTGTGTCGTAGTCCGTGTTACTAGGGGATGGTCGAGGGGTTTGTCGGCATGTGGATCAGCTTTTCAGCCGGCAGCAGGGGGAACTGCCTCAGATGGAACAAAGGGCAGTAGAGGAGGCTGTTCCAGGACTCAGCACGGCTTATAAGGTGCCAGTGGACACTGGTACTGCCAGGCCACAGCGGGACAGAGTAAAACCAACATCAGAGACTACTCCAATCTCAAGTGCGAATGAATCTAAGAATCCACCACAAGTGGAATTAAGACATTCACAAAGGATACGCAAGCAACCAGAAAGACTTATACAAACCTGTTAAATTAGTCAGGGGTTAACCATGGTTAGAGCATACTGGTTAATTAAAACGTAGTACCTAGTAAGGGTTATTGTTTAAGAATTGCATACGGCAATCTTAAGGGGGGGGAGGAGTGTAGTAAACTGGGAGGTTATGAGTAACCTGATCCACCAGGTGGTGCTGTGGCAATTGCTCTCCTGAGTTAAGTCTGATCTGTACTGGTTGTACTCTTTGTTTTTGCTGCCTCATGGCAGAAGCTTTTATGTGCAAGTGTTGATTAAACCATGTTAAGGAGTTAACCTGTGTCTGTCTCCATCTATGGCCACCTCAAGATACCACAAAGTGCTTCCAAAACCATCATTAAAAACTCATGAGAGACCCTATCAAAGGCTTTCTCTTGATCTATCTTTAATACATACGCCTCCCTCCCACTCTCTTCCATGAGCTTTATCGCATCTCGGATTGAGACCAGAGAGTCTGCGATGTCCCGGCCTATGACTCCATAGGACTGAGGGCAAAACTATCGGTGGCAACACCTCCTTCATACGATTTGCCAGATCTTATAATCCACATTTAATAATGTGATGGGCCTCCAATTCTTCAGATCCCTTCTATCCCCTTTATTTTTATATAAGCTAAGCTTATGACACCTCTCCTCATAGATGGGGCCAGGCTTCCCTCAATTTTAATTTCCTTAAAAACCTCTAAGCGCAATGGACTTAAAATCTCAAAAAATTCTTTATAAAATTCTGCATTTAGTCAATTGGACCCTGGGCTTTCCGCCCCGCCCCCCCCCCTTCATTCCATTTATTGTTACTTTTATTTCCGCTAATCCTACTTCTTTGTCACACATGCTTCCACACATGCTTCTCTCATCCTCCTTTGAACACCTCTTCAATAAAAGCACTGACCTTCTCCATCGCCAAACTGGAAATGTCTTCTTTTGTATGTAACTCTTGATAAAAGCTGCCAGCCGTCTCTAAAATCTCCCGACTTTAATTAATGATCTTCTCCCCCACCTTCAACTCTCCAATTAATGATAATCTCTGTCGCAGCTTCTCTTGCTCCAGAAACTATCTAGTGCATCTTTTGCCCTCCAATGCATCTTTAGCCTTTGCATGGAGAATGGCCCCCTTGCATTATTCAGCTTGCAATAATTCCCACTCTTCCTTTAACACCTGCAACTTAGTCTCAGCTCCCTTATCCCTTCCATCAACTGCTTTACAGACATCCGTAAACCTTTTGTTTATATTCTCTTCGACACTGGTTAGCTATCGCTCTCTTTTTCCCATAACATACCGAAAAAACTTTAACCTCATATTTGAAATTGTCAAACCAAACTCTTCTTTCTTTCAAGAACAAAGGTTCCTTCTGAGCATTCTTTATTATATTTAAAATCCTTTCTTTATAAGCAATTTCTTTCAGGTATTGATTGTTTAAAATCCATACCCTTGAACCGATCTTAACTCTGCTGTTCCTAATTCTAAGAACCAAAGCCGAGTGGTCACTAAAAAATAGGCTTTTGTAATAAATCTCGATCACCTCAGAACTTAACCCTTCCTGCATTAACACAAAATCTATTCGGCTCTGTTTTAAAACATCACCCACCCAACCTGTTCTGTGGAACTCCCTTTTTAAGGGGTTCCGGTCCCTCCATAAGTCTCTCAAATTTAAATTTGCCATCATTTTTACAATCATCTCTCTGGAGTTATCATCCTTAAAGGTCATCTGGGCTGAAATGGCCATCCGAGATAAAAATACATTAAAATCTCCCACTATACAAGGATTTTCCACCTCTGCCACTTCAGTGAATAACCCCCGAAAAAACTCGCGATGCTTGCAAAGGTCGTTCAATGCATAGATATTAAAGAGATCGCAAATAAATTCCTCAATTTTTACCCTTAGCCGTAAAAACCTCCCCTCAGTGTCCTTGTCCACCAAGGCAACGTTCTCTTTTATGGACGGACTCACCAAAACAGCCACCCCTCTACGGTTATTGTTTGCACAACTTGCAAACACCTCTCCCTTCCAAACCTGCCGAACCTTTCTAGGATATCCTCATCCCAAAAGGTTTCTTGCAGACACAACAAGTCAGTGCCTTTAAAACCCTGCAACAACTGCTGCAGTTTCTTCTCACCCCTCAGTCCGTTCACATTAATCGAGACCAATGTAATCATGGCTCCAAATAAGGGAAGTATGCCTGATAATCTCCCCATCATTAATCTCCGGCCCTTCCCTCATCTCATGTTACTTCCCAACTTTTCAGCCAGCTGTTGCTTTTTCCTGCAGCCTCCGGCTCTTTTTCACCTCCTGTTTGAACCTTCCCTGCTGTTTCAGCCTCTTCCTTGCATTAAGTTTGGGCCAAGGAGCTGCCCCTTCTCCCTCCTTCTGCCCCTCACTAACCTTTCCCTTTCCACACGATGCCACCCCACCCCCCACTTCCATGTCTCTGTCCCCCTCTAATTCCTCACTTTCGAGCTTTTCTGTAACCTGTTCCTGCTCCCCCCATCAGATACATAATCCTGCTCCCTGTCAGATACATCATCTCCCATAGAGAGTCTTCCTAGAGATCGGACCAGGAGAGCACCGGGGCCGAGGATAAAAGGAGGAGCGAGGCGAGGCCCGACCAGATCGGACCAGGAGAGCACCGAGGCCGGGGATAAAAGGAGGAGCGAGGAGAGGCCTGACCAGATCGGACCAGGAGAGCACCGGGGCCGAGGATAAAAGGAGGAGCGAGGCGAGGCCCACCAACTCAGCAGCGGGGAGAGAGGTAAAAAGTTTTCAGAGTGTGATGTCACCAGGGAGCAGTTAAGTGATTGGTTGGTGAGTATTTCTCTATTTTTTAAACTTTAACTCTGTGGTTGATAGTTGTTAAGGTCTTTCTGGTGTAGCGTGAACTGTTGGTAAACCATACAAGCGCCCTACAGTATATCTTTAACTGGTGGTATTGAATTAATTAAAGGGGTAAGTCATGCCAGGAGAGCCCAGCCCCATGTTATGCTCCTCTTGCTCTATGTGGGAATTGAGGGATGCTGCCAGTGTCCCTGACAACCACGTATGCCAGAAATGCATCCAGCTGCAGCTACTAGCAGACCGCATGGAGGCGCTGGAGCTGCGGATGGATGGGCTTTGGAGCATTCACGATGCTGAGAGGGTCATGCATTACACGTTTGATGAGTTGGTCACGCCGCAGGGTAGGGCTGCACAGGCAGAAAGGAAATGGGTGACCATCAGGCAGAGCAGTAGAGGCAGGCAGGTAGTGCAGTGGACCCCTGTGGCCATCCCCCTTTCAAACAGGTATACCAATTTGGATACTGTTGAGGAGGATGACTTACCAGAGGAAGGCAGCAGCAGCCAACTTCCTGGCACCAGGGGTGCTTCTGCTGCTCAGGAAGGGAGGAAAAAGAGTGGGAGAGCAATAGTGGTAGGGGATTCTATTATAAGGGGAACAGATAGGCGTTTCTGTGGCCGTAGGCATGACTCCAGGATGGTTTGTTGCCTCCCTGGTGCCAGGGTCAAGGATGTCACTGAACGGCTGCAGTGCATTCTGAAGGGGGAGGGTGAACAGGCAGAGGTCGTGGTTCACATTGGGACCAACGACATAGGTAGGAAGAGGGATGAGGTCCTGCAGCAAGAATTTAGAGAGCGAGGTAGCAGATTAAAGGGTAGAACCTCAAAGGTTGTAATCTCTGGATTACTCCCGGTGCCACATGCTAGTGAGTATAGGAATAGGAGGATAGAGCAGATGAATGCGTGGCTAGAGTTGGTGCAGGAGGGAGGGCTTTAGTTTCCTGGAGCACTGGGCCTGCTTCTGGGGAAGGTGGGACTTGTACAAGTCGGACAGGTTGCACCAGAACCAGAGCGGGACAAATATCCTTGCGGGGAGGTTTGCTAGCACTGTTCAGGGGGGTTTAAACTAAAATGGCAGGGGGTTGGGAACCTGAGCAAGGAGACAGAGGAAAGGAAAACAGGGATAAAAGCAAAAGATAGGAAGCAGAAAAACAAAAGTGGCAGTCAGAGAAATCAACGGTTTAAATCAAACGTGGCCACGGTAAATAATAATTCTAATAGGTCTAAGAGCGTTAAAAAAACAAGCCTGAAGGCTTTGTGTCTTAATGCGAGGAGCATTTGTAATAAGGTGGATGAATTGGCTGTGCAAATAGAGGTAAACGAATATGATTTGGTTGGGATTACGGAAACATGGCTCAAGGATGGCCAAGACTGGGAACTCAACATCCAGGGGTATTCGATATTCAGGAAAGATAGGCAAAAAGGAAAGGGAGGTGTGGTAGCATTATTGGTTAAAGAAGGGATTAATACAATTGTAATGAAGGATATTAGCTCTGATGATGTGGAATCTGTATGGGTAGAATTGAGAAATACTAAGGGGAAATAAACATTAGTGGGAGTGGTATATAGACCTCCAAACAGTAAGGCGGAGGTTGGGGATGGCATTAAAAGGGAAATTAAAGAAGCGTGCAATAAGGGCACAGCAGTCATCATGGGTGACTTTAATCTACATATAGATTGGGCCAACCAAATTAGTAACAATACTGTGGAGGAGGAATTCCTGGAGTGTTTACGGGATGGTTTCCTGGACCAATATGTCGAGGAACCAACCAGAGATCAGGCCATCTTAGACTGGGTATTATGTAACGAGAAAGGATTAATTAGCAATCTTGTTGTACGAGGCCCCTTGGGTCGGAGCGATCATAATATGATCGAATTCTTCATTAAGATGGAGAATGAAGTAGTTGACTCAGTGACAAGGGTCCTCAATTTAAATAAAGGAAACTACGATGGTCTGAGGAGCGAGTTGGGTAGGATTGATTGGGGAATGGCACTCAAAGGGTTGATGGTGGATAGGTAATGGCAAACATTCAAAGACCGAATGGATGAGCTACAGAATTTGTTCATCCCAGTTTGGCTTAAAAATAAAACAAAAAAGGTGACTCAACCGTGGCTAACAAGGGAAATTAGGGATAGCATAAGATCCAAGGAGAGGACATATAAATTGGCTAGAAAAAGCAATAATCCTGAGGATTGGGAGCAGTTTAGGAGTCAACAAAGGAGGACAAAGGAATTAATTAAGAAAGGGAAAATAGAATATGAGAGTAAGCTTTCAGGGAACATAAAAACTGACTGTAAAAGCATTTATAGATATGTGAAGAGAAAAAGATTGGTGAAGTCAAGCGTAGGTCCCTTACAGTCAGAATCAGGGGAATTTATAATGGGAAACAAGGAAATGGCAGACCAACTAAATACATACTTTGGTTCTGTCTTCAGAAAGGAGGACACAAATAACCTCCCAGAGATGCCGGGGAACATAGGGTCTGATGAAAGGGAGGAACTGAAAGAAATCAATATTTGTAGGGAAATGGTGTTAGGAAAATTGATGGGACTGAAGGCCGATAAATCCCCAGGGCCCGATGGTCTACATCCCAGGATACTTAAGGAAGTTGCCCTAGAGATAGTAGATGCATTGCTGGTCATCTTCCAGAACTCGATAGAATCTGGAACGGTACCCATGGATTGGAGGGTAGCTAATGTTACCCCACTATTCAAAAAAGGTGGTAGAGAAAAAGCGGGGAATTATACACCGGTAAGCCTGACATCGGTAGTGGGGAAAATGCTAGGGTCTATTATAAAAGATGTAATAGCAGAGCACTTGGAAAGCAGTGACAAGATCGGACAAAGTCAACATGGATTTACAAAAGGTAAATCATGCTTGACTAATCTACTGCAATTTTTTGAGGATGTAACTGGTAAAATAGATAAGGGAGAACCAGTGGATGTGGTGTATTTGGACTTTCAGAAGGCTTTCGATAAGGTCCCACATAAGAGATTAGCATGCAAAATTAAGGCACATGGGATTGGGGGCAAGGTATTGACTTGGATAGAGAACTGGTTGGCGGACAGAAAGCAAAGAGTTGGAATAAATGGGTCGTTTTCCGAGTGGCAGGCAGTGACTAGTGGGGTACCGCAAGGATCGGTCCTAGGACCCCAGCTGTTCACAATATATATTAATGATCTGGACGAGGGAATTGGATGTAATATCTCCAAATTTGCAGACGACACAAAGCTGGGTGGGAGGGTATGCTGTGAGGAGGATGTCGTGAAACTCCAGTACAATTTGGACAGGTTGGGTGATTGGGCAGAAACTTGGCAAATGCACTATAATGTGGATAAATGTGAGGTTATCCACTTTGGTGGCAAAAACAGGAAGGCAGATTATTATTTGAATGGCAATAGATTGAGAGAAGGGGAAGTGCAAAGAGACCTGGGTGTTATTGTGCATCAGTCGCTGAAGGTAAGCATGCAGGTGCAGCAGGCGGTTAAGAAGGCAAATGGTATGTTGGCCTTCGTAGCAAGAGGGTTCAAGTACAGGAGCAAGGATGTCTTGCTACAGTTGTACAGGGCGTTGGTGAGACCACACCTTGAGTATTGTGTGCAGTTTTGGTCACCTTACCTGAGGAAGGACGTTCTTGCCATGGAGGGAGTGCAGCAAAGATTCACCAGGCTGATACCTGGGATGGCAGGAATGACTTATGAGGAGAGATTGTGTCGATTGGGCTTATACTCACTGGAGTTTAGAAGATTGAGAGGGGATCTCATCGAAACCTATTAAATTCTGTCAGGTCTGGACAGACTAGATGCAGGAAGGATGTTTCTGATGGCCGGGGAGTCCAGAACCAGGGGTCATAGTCTAAGGATAAGGGGTAAGCCATTTAGAACTGAAATGAGAAGGAATTTCTTCACCCAGAGAGTGGCGAAACTGTGGAATTCTCTGCCACAGAGGGCGGTGGAGGCCAGTTCATTAAATATATTCAAGAAAGAGTTGGATATATTTCTTGAGGCTAAAGGGATCAAGGGATATGGGGAGAAGGCAGGGACAGGGTACTGAAATTGGATGATCAGCCATGATCTCATTGAATGTCGGAGCAGGCTCGAAGGGCCGAATGGCCTACTCCTGCTCCTATCTTCTATGTTTCTATGTATTGTGGTTTCTCCAACAGTGCCGCTCCCTTCGAGCTCATCTCCACTGCTGACCCTTGCTCTCTGATTCTTCTTCTCTCTGGGACAATGGCGCAACTATATTGCTTCCTTCTGGCGTCTTTGTCTCGCCGCTCCTGTCCTGCTGCCCCTTTAAGGCTCCTGCCTCTTGCACCCTCTTCTTGTCTTGCCCTCTCCTGCTCACCAAGATGTCCGACTCCCCATCTTTCTTTGGAGCACTTACATTTACCACGCAGCCCGCTCCCGCTTCCTCTCCCTCTGCGGACACGATTCTTTAGGGAGAGCAGAACCATGTTATGGCTCGACTCTGTCCTCGACCCGTGCTGCCCTCTGCTGTCTTTGTCCTTTTCCACTGTACTTAGTGTATTTCCACCATCTCCACCCTGTTCTCTGCGCCGCAATTTTCTGCCTCTTCCTGCACTCTTTTCTCCTTCAATTCACCAGCTGTGTCCTCCGACTGCTCCGCTCCTCCAGCCGTTCCACTCACACCTCCTGCTCCTTCTCCCATCTCCTCATCACTCAGAGCTTCTTTCTGCCTCACACTCACAGTGGGTGGGGCCTTTGTGACACACCCCACAGCTCTCCACCTTGCAACTCCGAGCGATGTGTCCAGACTCACCGCAATTATAACAGTACAAGTCCGGACAGTTTCTTACAAGTAGGTCGTGTCCAAGATAATAATAACAAACCTTCACTTGGTTATCATGCAGTACTCAGAATTACTGCACTCCTTCCATTGTCTCGAATTTCATGCTGTACGGCAATTACTTCATTCCCTCTGGGAACCGCACCTTTACATAACAGGTTCCATCTGCTACCCATATTCCTGGATAGTATCTCCTCTTTATTGCTGAGCAAATTTTAATGTCCCACGACTCCAACTTTTTGATTAGCACATCATCCTTAATATAAACTGGCAAGTTTAAGAATGAGACCACCTCTTCCAAATATAGCAGAGATACCTCCAAGAACTTATCACCAACCTTCAAACTGAGTAAAAGTCTTTTCACCTTCTCTCGGCCATTGACCGTCACCTCAAACCCAACATTCGGCTTTGGTCAGCAGGCAAAGCAGCTTCCCTCACCACAGTCCTCATGGATAATATCCCAAGCTCATATCTCCTTATCCTAGCACTGAACCACCACCGAGTTTTCTTTTCCAAACCTCCTAGGGTCTTGGTCCAAATCTTTGGGCCTTTTTCTCTCCCTTCCAACAACAGTTTCTCCCCTGATTAAATTCATCTTGGGAAGACTGTCCTGCCGGGCCCCTCAGCCAAAAAGGCCCTAAAACCTGAAAAAAAAACTTTTTACAAGCTCACTCCAACTCCCTGCAGTAATCAGGCAACCAGCAGCACCTGCTTACTCCTAGCCCCTCCCACCTAAAGAGTGCTACCCACTGAGCCACAGCTGACATGCATAAAGCCAGATTGTGGAGTCTGTTCTCTTTTAAGGATACTTTCACTTTGAAGAGAAAACAATCAATCAATTGTGAACAAAGAATTCATACAAAATATCTTGGCCCAAGAATTCAGCTGTAAACTGCCCTTTAAATATGCAAATAATAGGCCTGACACCTGTTAGAGGAACCCACTTCAAGGTTTTTTTGCCCTGTGGAAGCGCTGTCTTCACTCAGTAAAACCAGACCTTAGGACTGCCTCCTACCTATAAGGTAAGTTTTTCAAATTTACTTATTTGAATGTAGAGCCCTCAGGTGCAGGAGTGCTCCTCCCAACCCCACATTTAAAGAAAGCTCGCCATTGCTCCTTACTGCCCCCGCCCCACGGCCTCCTCTCCTGACCCCTGATTCACCCAACAGATTCACTTACCCAAGGGCTGCTATGACACTTGCAGCAGCCCAATCTTGGTTTACTCTATGTCAGCTGGCTGTCTGTGTCATGCTAGCTCCATTGTGATGAGGCCCATGACCCAATATCAGGGGGCCCCTTGTGCCTAACCATTCAGGTACAGGGCATGTAAACTGCGTCTCCTGCATGCCCAAAGTGGGCACACCAGAATATCTAGGTCTTTGTCTTCACCACATGGGCAGTAACCTGGCAAAATAGACTACCCGCCCATTATAGAACACCCCACCCCACCCGATCTTCATTCCATTTAAACCAATGGATTGAAAATTAGACAGGTTCTATAATGATCCACTCCTCCAGATTACTGCCCATACGGTGAAGGTGAAAATTTACCCCAATGGCATAGATTGTTGAAAAATGAAACACATTATGACAAAGACAAATATATCGATTGCTTATGAGAAGTTAAAAGCACCTTCCATGGAAAAGAACACCAGAGCACTTTCATGCTTCAGTTCAGTATAGTACTAAAAATAACCCCTGGCATTTAATTGACAGGTGTTTCTTTTTTCAAGTAATGATTTTGTGGAATGAATATTGTAAAATTTTTGGCTCTGTATTGAAATAATTGTATTTTTTTTAAGTGCTGAAATAGTTTTATAAAATGAATGCCATCATTAACTTTGTTCATCTGCTTAAAAAAAAACCTGTTGAGAAGCACCTCGAACCCACAGTCCCTACACCATGATCAGACACAGAATGGTGTACAATTAAACCACAGTCCCTACACCATGATCAGACACAGAATGGTGTACAATTAAACCACAGTCCATACACCATGATCAGACACAGAATGGTGTACAATTAAACCACAGTCCCGACACCATGATCAGACACAGAATGGTGTACAATTAAACCACAGTCCCTACACCATGATCAGACACAGAATGGTGTACAATTAAACCACAGTCCCTACACCATGATCAGACACAGAATGGTGTACAATTAAACCACAATCCCTACACCATGATCAGACACAGAATGGTGTACAATTAAACCACAGTCCCTACACCATGATCAGACACAGAATGGTGTACAATTAAACCACAGTCCCTACACCATGATCAGACACAGAATGGTGTACAATTAAACCACAGTCCCTACACCATGATCAGACACAGAATGGTGTACAATTAAACCACAGTCCCTACACCATGATCAGACACAGAATGGTGTACAATTAAACCACAGTCCCTACACCATGATCAGACACAGAATGGTGTACAATTAAACCACAGTCCCTACACCATGATCAGACATAGAATGGTGTACAATTAAACCACAGTCCCGACACCATGATCAGACATAGAGTGGTGTACAATTAAACCACAGTCCCTACACCATGATCAGACATAGAATGGTGTACAATTAAACCACAGTCCCTTCACCATGATCAGACACAGAATGGTGTACAATTAAACCACAGGAGACACCATGATCAGACACAGAATGGTGTACAATTAAACCACAGTCCCTACACCATGATCAGACACAGAATGGTGTACAATTAAACCACAGGAGACACCATGATCAGACACAGAATGGTGTACAATTAAACCACAGTCCCTACACCATGATCAGACACAGAATGGTGTACAATTAAACCACAGTCCCTACACCATGATCAGACACAGAATGGTGTACAATTAAACCACAGGAGACACCATGATCAGACACAGAATGGTGTACAATTAAACCACAGGAGACATGCTTCAAATGAGGTCATGGAAAGTATTACATTTACCTCAAAGAAGAGAAAATCCCCAAGGAAAAACATCCTTAATATAATTGTCTATCATGTAAACAGATATCCAATGGGGATCAGTGGAATTATCATTGTATTCCACGAATGGAAAAGATTTTAAAATTCATTGGTGCCTTTGTGTCTCCTGAATAATGAAATAAACTAGATATTCCACATCACCTACTGTTTAACCTCCCCACTCATTCCATTAGTTGGACAACTGAATAGAATTACTTTTATAAAAAGTACATCTTTAACACCAAATCAAATAATATAAAAATACATTCTGGTGTGTTGCTGCACCATTGGTTGTAATTATGAAAGACATTAAATATTTGACATAACAACAGGAAACGCTGGAAAAACTCATCAGGCCAGGCAGCATCAGTGGAGAGAGAAACAGAGTTAACATCTCAGGTCGATGACTTTTCGTCAGAACTGGAAAAAAAGCAGGAAATGGAAAGCAAGTTTGGGGGCTGGGAAAAGGGGGAGGGGATGAAAGAACAAAAGGGAAGGTCAGTGATAGGATAGAAAGCAGGAGAGATTAAGAGACATTGAGAGACATTAAGAGATATTCAAGGCAAGGGGAGGTGGAAATGGGACAGGTTAAGGAATAAAGGATGGCTGTAGATGGGGTGTGAATTGCGCTGGCAGAATGAAGGACAGCTGAAGGGAGGGAAGAAAAAACAAAAAGTGAGGAAAAAAAAGAAAATATATATGTGTGATCGGGGCCGAGGTTATGATCAAATTGTTGAACTCTATGTTGCGTCCAGAGGGCTGCAGAGTGCCTAATCGAAAGGTGAGGTGCTGTTCCTCGAGCTTACGCTGAGCTTCCGTGGAACAATGCAAGAGGCCGAGGACGGTGAGGTCTGAGTGTGAATGGGGCGGTGAATTAAAGTGACAGGCCACCAGGAGCTCGGGGTCCCCCTTACAGACTGAACGGAGGTGTTCCGCAAAGCGGTCACACAATCTGCGTTTGGTCTCCCCAATGTAGAGGAGACCACATCGTGAGCAGCGAATACAGTATACTAGATTGCAAGAAGTACAAGTAAATCGCTGTTTCACCTGGAAGGGGTGTTTGGGGCCCTGGACAGTGGGAAGGGGATGATATAAGGGTATGTGTTGCATCTCCTGCGCTTGCACGGGAAGGTGCCAGGCGAAGGGGAAGAGGTGTTGGGGGTGGTAGAGGGGTGTACTAGAGTATCGTGGAGAGAGTGGTCCCTACGGAATGCTGAAAGGGGAGGTGAGGGGAAGATGCGTTTGGTGGTGGGATCATACTGGAGGTGGCGAAAATGGTGGAGGATGATCTGTTGAATGTGGAGGCTGGGGGGTGAAAGGTGAAGACAAGGGGAACTCTATCGTGGTTCTGGGAGGGAGGGGCAGGGGTAAGAGCAGAAGTACGGGAGATAGAACGGACACGGTCGAGGGCCGTGTCAACCACAGTAGAGGGGAATCCTCGGTTGAGGAAAAAGGAAGACATGTCGGAAACACTGGTATGGAAGGTGGCATCGTCGCAGCAGATGCAGCCGAGACGGAGACACTGGGATAATGGAATAGAATCCTTACAGGAGGCGGGGTGGGAGGAAGTGTAGTCCAGGTAGCTGTGGGAGTCAGTGGGCTCGTAGTGAATGTTAGTCAATAACCTATCCCCAGAGATGGAGACGGAGAAGTCGAGGAAGGGACGGGAATAGTCAGAGATGGACCATGTGAAGGTGATATTTGACATTTACTGTATGGACAAGGAATCCTTCCATCACAAGGAATGGACAAAGTTATCCACGCATAACTAAACCTGTGCTTTTGACACAACAATCAAAATCAAAGAAAAATTATCATGTAAAATTAATCTAGAACAATTTCTATTTTTTCTTCTCAGCTGACCTGCTTACATTGCACTTCAATTACCTGTACGTTTACAGAGAAAAATGATTGGATTCTTCAAGGATTCTGACAAGGGCTAGCACATAAATCTGTGAAAGTAAACTGATAATTTAATCAGCTACATTATTACACTACACAAATATTTATTTTTGAAACTAAGATGTGCAGTTAGAGAATGGGTAAGCATTTATTACTGTGAAATGTGATATAATAGGTCACAACTTCTTGAATTTGATGATATCTAAACATAGGTGACGGATATGCAGGCCCCGATATTAACGCAGGGTTGGGGGCGGGTGAGGGGCGGGGTGTTCGATAGTGGGAGACAAACCCATGGCATTGTGGGACACATGGGAAGGTCCCATTTCTACATGGATGCCTCATTATCATTTTCGGGTTTTGAGTCTCCAATGCATGTGAGCGGGCGTGATGCAAACCCGCATGATGCGATTTCCCCTCGATTATTTCAAGGCCCAAGTTTAGAAATTAAATGGAGGAGGTGGTTTGCAGGGTATGATTGTAAAAGTGCCGGAAATGGAAAGATTAGTGCAAGAAGACAATAGGCTGCGCCCAGATAACCTGATGCATCTCTGGATATGCTGCTGGGTGCAGTAAGAAGCAGGAGGGAGGTGCAGTTCCCAGCCACTGGGGGAAAAAGAAGCCTGCTTCCACCACCAAGAAGGCCTGGCTGGAGGTGGCAGAAGAGGTCAGCAGTGGGAGTATGACCCCTAGGTCAAGGATTCAGTGCAGCAACGGTTCAATGACCTGACTAGGTCAGAAAAGGTGAGCATATGACTATATTCACCCAAATCCTGCACTGCATCCCGTCTCACTTTGATCAGTCCTACTCCATTCACACCACTCCTCACCCCCACATCACTCCCATCATAACCAATCGGACTGACTCAATGCACCTCCTCTCTTGGCATGCTCACATCCTATTTCCTCCCTCCACCGCCACTGGCGATGACCACAATCCTCATATCATCCTGTGCGACCTCAGTTACCTACAAGCACTCATCATACATTCTGAAATGGCATCATTAGCACAATCCTCAAAAGACATGCCACTCACAGTCCTTATGCATTAGTAGGGTATCAACCCTCCTCAGATGGTGAGGCTGGCGGTCAGCAGAAAAGGGTGACAACATCAATCTTTTATACCCCATCTCTGCAGAACAACTTCACTTTCAGTAGACCTCAGAACATTGACAACCCTTTATTAAATGTTTCATTTGCAGATCAATATTTTCAAATTGCTGTTAATTAATATTATTCCTTTCTCCTCTCCTCTACAGCCATCACATAAAGACCAAGAACCCCTGATCGGAGAGGGTGAAGACTCCTCAGAGAAGCTGATATCTGCTGAGGATACACCGTCACATGACACAAGTGTTACTCGCACCAGCGCAGGTACTGGCACATTGCTTGACCCTCTTAGTCTATTCTGTGGCATTTTATCAAATGACTTTTGGAAGTCCATATACACAACATTAACTGCACCACCCTGATAAACCCTCTCGGTTACTTCATCAAAGAACTCGATCAATTAGTCAAACACAATTTGCCTTTAAAAACTCCATGGTGACTTTCATTTATTAGCCCATACTTTTCCAAATGCAAATTAATTTTGTCCAGATTATTCTCTCTAAAAGTTTCCCCACATTAGGCTGACTGGCCTGTAGCTGCTGGGTTTATCCCACTCCCCTTATTTAAACAGGGGTATAATATTTCCAATCCTCCAGTCCTCTGGCACCACCCCCATGTCCAAGGAGGATTGGAAGATTGTGGCCAGTGCCTCCACAATTTTCACTCTTACTTCCCTCAGTAACCTAGGATGCATCCCATCTGGACCAGGTGACTTTTCTACTTTGAGGTTGACCAACCTTTTAAGTACATTCTCTTTATCTATTTTTAATCCGATCCAGTATCGCTACTGCCTCCTCCTTTACTGCTGCATTGGCAGCATCCTCTTCTCTAGTGAAGATAGATGCAAAGTACTCATTTCGTACCTCAGCCATGCCCTCTGCCTCCACAAGAAGATCTCCTTTTTGGTTCTTAATTGGCCTCACCCTTCCTTTGACTACCCTTTTACTATTTATGTGTTTATGAAAGACTTTCGGGTTCCCTTTTATGTTAGTCACTAATCTATTCTCATACTCTTTCTTTGCAACTCTTATTCCCTTTCTATATCTCCTCTGTGCTTTCTATATTCAGATTGGCTCTCTACTGTATTATGCAGCTAACATTTGTCATAAGTCTTCTTTAATCTGTCTCTTTTTAACCTCTATATCTTTAGTCATCCAGGGAGCTCAAG
The DNA here is from genome assembly GCF_052327205.1 of Somniosus microcephalus. NCBI lineage: Eukaryota > Metazoa > Chordata > Chondrichthyes > Squaliformes > Somniosidae > Somniosus > Somniosus microcephalus. The sequence continues at coordinate 85,061,227 of NC_140988.1, forward strand.
CTTTGGATGCCCTTCTTTCTCCTCATAGGAATGTATCTACTCTATACCATCTCCACTTTGAAGGCTTTCCATTGTTAAATTACTGTTTTGCTAGCAATTTTTGATTCCAATCCACCTGGGCCAGATCCCTTTTCAACTCATTGAAGTTAACCCTCCTCCAGTTATTTTTATGTTTGATTGTACTTTGTCCTTTTCCATAGCTATTTTAAACCTGATGATATTATGATCACTCTTCCCCAAATGCTCTCCCACTGAAACATGCTCTACTTGCCTCACTTCATTCCCCAGAACTAGATCCAGCACTATTTCCTTCCTCATTGAGCTGGAAACACACTGATTAAGAAAGTTCTCTTGTACACATTTCAGGAATTCCTCCCCCTTTGCCCCTTACAGTTTTACTATCCTAGTCTATGAGAAAACTTGAAGTCCCTCATTATCACTACACTTATAGATCTTGCATCTTTCTGTAATTTACCTGCAAATTTGCTCCTCTATCTCCTTCCCAATATTTTGCGGCCTGTCATATAAACCCAATAGCTCCTCTATTATTCCTTAATTCTAACCAAATACACTCTGTCTTTGAACCCTCAACTACATCATCTCTGTCCAGTGCTATAATAGTTTTTTTGATCAATATTGCCATCCACTCCATCTTTTTCTTCCCTATTTTTCCTCAATACCATGTAGCCAGGAATATTAAGTTGCCAGTCCTCCCCTTCTTTGAGCCAGGACTCTGTTACTGATACTATATCATAGTCCGATGTGGCAACTTTGGCCTGCAGCTCACCAACCTTATTTACCATGCTCTGTGCATTTGCATACATGCACTCCAGACCCATCTTAGGCTGTTTCACATCTTGCCCCTGTCTGATCCCTCCTACTTCTCAACTATTCTTCACTCCAGTTCTATTTGTCTCTGCCAGCTCCCTGTACACCTTGTCTTTCCTCTATAATGTTTCATCCTGGTGCCCACTCTCCTGCCAAATTAGTTTAAACCCTCCCCCACAGTACTAGATAACCTTCCCGTGCAGACATGGGTCCCAGCTCTGTTCAGGTGCAACCAGTCCTTGAACAGGTCCCTTCCACCCTAGAATTGGTCCCAATGCCCCAGGAATCTGCACCATTTCTCCAGCCATGTGTGAACTTATTTTAACCTACTATTCCTATATTCACTAGCACGTAGCACTGGGAATAATCCAGAGATTACTACCATTGTGGTCCTGCTTTTAAACTTCCTCCCTAGCTCCTGAAACTCTGACTGCAGGACATCAACTCTATTCCTTCCTATGTCATTGGTTATCACATGGACCATGACTTCTGGCTATTCCCCTTTCCCCCCTCACAATGTTCTGCACCCTCTCGGTGATACCCTTTACCCTGGCACCAGGGAGGCAACACACCATGTGGGACTCACATCAGCGGCCACAGAAATGCCTGTCTATCCCACTGACTATCAAATCCCCCATGACCACTGCATTTCTACACTTTGCCATGCCATTTTCCCCACAGTGCCGTGGATGTGCTCTAGACTGCACTCCCCCAACGTGTCATCACCCTCGCTGGTATTCAACGCTGAAAACCAGTTTTAGAGTGCTGCACTGCCTGCCTCCTCCTACCCTGCCGGATGGCCACCCACTTACTGTCCTCCTGAACTCTCTGTAGCTGCAGGACGACGATCTCCTGGAACACACACTCCAAGGAATTCTCAGCCTCCCATATGCCCTGCAGTGACTCCAGCCGCTCCTCATGCTTAGAAACCTGGAGCTCGAGTTCGAGCAACTGGAGTCACTTCCTGCACATGTGGTTATCCGGGACACATGAAGCGTCCCACATGGCACAGGTATTGAGGGCAATGGGTCCCTGCTGTCCAAACATTTTTCTTAAAAGAGTCCCTTTAAATCTAATTAATTACTATCATTATTGATATATTTACTGTTGCCTCTTGGTTTAAAGGACTTAGCACCGCCTTCACCTTCTGCACCGAATTCCCACTCTCACCAAGTTCCTGTTGTTTGTATAGCAGATAATGCCAGTTCTGTGCATAGCAGATGCCCCTATATTGGCCCAGAAATTCGGGTCGGGGGCTTCCCATGGGTGGAAGCCCCCGACCTGCACTTACCTTGCGCGCTGGCCATTGAGCTGTGGGCCCCCGTGAAATTCCGATCCGGGACATGGTCCAGCTGCCGGCGCGCAGTGCTTGCGTATCCCAGGGGCGCAGTTAGTTCGATACGTCCCCTGGGATCACGTGGGCCATGGGGAGCCAATCGGAGCAGGGATTGCTCCATTCATAAGATTGACAGGACGACCTGTCAAAAGTTATAAATACTACGGCCCCAAAACAGCACTAAATCTTCAAATAATTTTTTTTTAAATCACATTTTTTAAATAAACTATAAATTACATGAAATAACTATTTTAAACAAGAATTTAAATTTTTGAAAAAAATAATTTTATTTTCTATACCTTTTAGAAACACACTAGTTACAACTCCTCAGTCAACAGCCAGCCACAACAATTACCACTTAATCAGGGACCCACTTACAGCTGACTGACTGTTAACTGTTAACAGTCACTGACTTGCAGTTTTAAAGTAAAGTTATCTGTACTATTTACCCATGGGTATCACTGTATTTTTGTTAATCCAATTAATTTCTTCACTATTGAAAATTTGTTGCTCACACCATTCCACTGTCTCCCATTATTGAATGCGGACTTCACCGTCAGATTTTAATTCAATCAGTGTTGAAAGTGGAGAGATGTTTTGAATCTCACAAGTTGGAGGATGTTGGACCAGTGCATTAAGGGTCACATGACTGCTTGTCCAAGAAGTGTATGGTTGACGGGGTGACAATGGTCCAGTTGACATTGGTCTAACTGAACCTACGTCCATTAAATCATCAATGCGTCACGGGCAGCAATATGATCCAGTGGCCGTGTGTCCGAGCCCCATCATCTCCATTATCATTGTTCTCCTCATCAACAGTCATGGGCGCCTTCTTCATCCTGCACCTCCAAACCTCTTGTCTGCACCACGTTGTGTAGGACGCAGCATGCAACAAGGATCCGTGACACCCTTGGTGGTGAGCACTGTAGAGAATCTCAGTACTGTCAGGGCACCTGAACCTTAACTTCATCAGTCCTATGGCTTGCTCGATAACGCACGATGTGGTTATGTGGCTGGTGTTGTACCTCTCCTGTGGTTGAGTGGAGGGGTTTCTCAGAGGCATCATGAGCCACGGTTGAAGGGGGTATCCTTTGGCCCTGAGCAGCCACCCTGTCTGGTTGGACCCAGGTAGAAACATTGTGGGCATATTCGACTGTCGCAGTATGAAGGCATCATGGCAGTTTCTAGGGAATCGTGCACAGACCTGCATGAACCTCTTTTTATGTTTACAGGTGAGCTCAACATTGATGGAGTGGAAGCCGTTGAGGTTCACAAATGCTCCTGGCTGGTCGGAAGGTTCTCTGATTGCCACAAGTGTACAATCTATGGCACCCTGCATCTGTGGGAAGCCTGCCAGAGATGCGAAAACCAATGCTCGCTCTGTCTGGCTGTCTTCATCACACGGGAATGTTATATATCTGTTGGCCCGGGAAAATAATCCATCCTTGACCTGCCTGATATATTTGTGAGCTGCCGACTGTGACACCCTCGATATGTCTTCTGTCGCAACCTGGAAGGAACCGGAAGTAAAGAAATTGAGGGCGGTGGTTACTTTAACTGCCACTAGCATGGCATGGCAGCCAGGTCCAGCTGGCAGAAGGTCTTCCTCTAGGAGTTCCAGAGGCTGGCGAACACCTGTCGTGTTATCCGGAGCCCCATAAAGCAGTGGTTCTCAAACTAGGGGTCTGCAAGAAGGTTTCAGGGGGTCCACCAAAAATGTGTAGAAAAAAAGATAGACATGTTAATAGACCAATCAAAATCAGAGTCGGGACAAGCGGCGGTCGAGATGCCTTGTGAATCAAGGGAACCCATCCAATAAGAGTGAATCAGAGCCATGGTCTTTCTGTGTTTGCACAGGTTTTGGTTGAAGTGTGGAGAGAGAGAGAGAGAGAGAGAGAGAGAGAGAGAGAGAGAGAGAGAGAGCTGATCTGTGCTCGAGGCAGCATTGGCGATTGGTGCTTGGACACAGCGTACGAAGTGAGACCCGGAGGGAGGGAGCGGAGTAGGGCAAGGAGATAAGGCCCAAAAACAGCACTGAGAATCGGTGCCAGAGAGAGAGAGAGAGAGCGCGAGGCCATGACTTAAAGCTTGATATCTTGTTTCCCCAGTGACATGGTTATGTGCGTCAAATCAGTTGGCAAAATTCTCCGTGTGTCCATGTTTTCTTCGTGCTTCTGATTTCTCCTTATTTCCACCCCATGCCTGTGATTTCACTCTCCCCCACCCCATCTCCGCTTCTGTGCTCTTCAATTTTCTTTATTATTTTTCACTTGCGTTACGTCTTGATAATTACATGGGGTGTAGTGTATGTACCCGTCTACCTTTAAGGGAACGATTGAGTGTAACCGTTCACCTTTAAGAGAACTACTTTAGGTGTGGCACTATTTGATTGGCTTCTGTATACAGTAATACCGACAGTGACCACACCAGTATATAAGTGATGTTACAGGATAACTAGGGCAGATTCGCCCTGACCTCTGAATAGTAAAGACCTGTTTGTTTGTACTTCAAAAGTCTGTGTATTTATTTACTGCACAACCCACAGACTTTACAGTGGCGGCGAGTCCGATCGTACCCTGCGGCAAGAATAGCAAAGTAACAAAGAGCGTCGAAGAGAGGCAACCGCCCTCATCGTGCTACCAAAAGAAAACACGAGGCTACAACAACAGAAAGTGTGGTACTTTACAGAAGCTGGAAGACTAGCAACAAAAGCTTCATCAGCAACAGGCACTGATTACCCTGCTACCACGGTGTGGAGTGAGCCGACCAGCAAGAAACAAGGCGGCCGAAGAGACTGTGAGTAGGGGAAGGGGTAGAAGTATCCGGAGGAGAAGGGCAGAGCACTTGACCTCGGTCGAGGGGGAGCTGTACCGGCCAAAAGTCGGGTCCAACGGCGTCGGGTGACAGCCGGACCGCGATCGGCGGTAAAAATCCAGGCAGCGACCGCAGCCACGAAGCGCTGAGCCTGCGAGTAGGCGCGGGAAGAGAAACCCAGCCGCAGCCGGGGAGGGAAACACCGGTCTGCGAGAGGGCTGGGGAGGCGAACGGGAACCGTGCGGGTGAGAGCCGGGTGCGGAGTGAGAGACTGCGAGGAGCCAGTCCAGCGGCTGAGCTGTTCTCCACCAACGGGGTACTCAGAGCCGGCAAAACCGAACGTGCGGGAGTGGGAGAGCGAAGAGGAGCCGAGAACGGGGAGAGAGTCTGCGCGAGAGCCAGTCCAGCGGCTGAACTGTTCTCCACCTACGGGGTACCCAGAGCCGGTAGAACCGAACGTGCGGGAGAGGGAGAGACAGAGCCGAGCACGGGGAGAGAGAGACTGCGCGAGAGCCAGTCCAGCGGCTGAACTGTCCTCCGTTAACGGGGTGTACCCAGCGCCGGTAGAGCCGTGCGGGCGGGAGGAAAAGACAGAGCCGAGTAAGGGGAGCTGTGCGAGAGCCAGCCCAGCGGCTGAACCTGTCCGCTGTGGGGAAAGCGTACCCCTTACACCAGGGAGAAACGCGGAAAGCCGCCATTAGGCGGAGAAGACGACAGAGGCGGGAAACCGCCATTGAAGTGGGCGGGGAGAGAAAGGAAGAGCGGGAAACCGCCATTTTCACAGGAAAAGAACCGCCATCTTAACTGCCATTGAAGTGGGCAGAGAGAGAGAGAGAGAGAGAGAGAAGGGAAGAGCGGGAAACCGCCATTTTCGCAGGAAAACCGCCATTTTAGAAAAAAAAAGATAATAAATAATACTTAAAAGAAATACTGTGCTGCTTCAAAGAAAGAAAGATGCCTAAGCGAGGGAATATTAACGATTTTAATTCTGAAATAGAAGACTGGGCCACGTACGTGGAACGCATAGAGATCTATTGCGAAGCCAACAAAATAGAGGAAGACGACAAGGCGATAACATTGCTAAACTCGATGGGGGCAAAAACATATGGGCTCTTGAAGCATCTAATAGCACCAGCTAAACCAGCGGATCAGACCTTCGAAGAAATTGTGGCTGTGCTGAAGGACCACTTGAACCCCACACCGTTGATGCTGGCTGAGCGATTCAAATTCTACGCAAGAACGCAGAGGAAAGACGAAAGCAACGCGGAATACTTGGTCGAACTGCGTAGGCTAGCGAAATACTGCCAGTTCGGAGGGAATCTGACAGAGGCACTGCGGGACAAGTTCGTATGCGGATTGTCCAAAGAAGGAACGCAGAAGCGACTACTGGAAGAAAACGACCTCACACTGGACAGGGCTGTCCTCATAGCTGCATCACACGAAGCCGCAGCGAAAGGAACGGCCGAAATGCAGCTAAAGGCGGCGGCACTCGGGGTGGACCAAATTACTTCGAGCACAACAAAATGCTACCGTTGTGGGAAGACCACGCACGACCAGAATCACTGCTGGTTTAAGAACCAAGAGTGTCGGAAATGTGGCAAACTGGGTCACATCGCGAAGGTATGCAGGTCCGGGAAAAAGACCAACAATCAACGGAAGCCACCACAAGAAAAGTACAACAAGGTACACAAGGTGGCTGAAAAGAGTTCAGACGAACAGAATTCAGACTCAGACCCAAACAACCAGGAGCTGGGTAGTCTGAAGATCCACAATGTGGGGAAAGAAACTGATCTACAAACGATTTGGGTCGTACTAAAAATAGCTGGAGTCCAAGTACGAATGGAGCTGGACACTGGATCAGCTCTATCAGTCATCAACCGAAGGGACTACCCACCGGCTGTTCTCTCACATACCTTTGAGAAATACCAAGTTCGTATTACAGACATACACGGGGCATAATGTATACCCCATGGGGAAAATAAGAGTCAAGGTGAGAGATAGAGGGAAAGAACACCCAAGAATGAATTTGTACGTATTACCTGAGGGAGGACCACCACTTCTAGGACGGGAGTGGATTAAGAAAATAGACATGGAATGGCACTACCTAAAAGCCATAATGAAGGAGGATTCGGTGCAAGCTATCAGCTCAGATTCTGAGATGGATGACGATAAGACCAATTCAAATATGCATGACAAGGCTAAAGGGGACTTGCCGACGATGGGGAAGGAAACAAAGACATGCAGAAAGACTTATGTCACCAAGAAGAATAAAGTTACAGAGCAGAACTCCAGGTTGACAGAGAATTCTGAGCCTGTTCAAGCTAAGGATTCATCCACGACGGAAGAACACCGAGCTCGGACTCAAACTTATGTCAAAGTACGACAACAATTAGAACAGTGGAGTGACCGTCTCGTACAAGAGATGAAAAATATGGAAAAGTTCTGGGACACTGAATGGGAGAACCTGGAAAGACAACAGAGACAGCTAGCTCGAGAAAAGAGTGACCATAGAGCCATCGTGGCCAAGTACCGATCACATCTCCCTGAAACTGTTCAGGAACTAGACTATTTACAGAACGACCTAAAGGAAGAGGAATCTTCAGGAAGCCAGGATTTTATCCCAGTTCATCTCTACGACTCGTTGCAAGCAGAGTGTAACAAGTTGAAGGAGCAGTATGAACGGGCCCAGACTACAATCCTGGAAGGGGTTAACTCGGCAACCTCCGAAAAGCTAGTTTTAGTGAAAGCATATGAACAACTAAAGTTTGAACATGAGCGAGAATTACAAAGGCTGCAGGAAATGTTTGACGAGCTCCAGGCCAAGACAGACTCATCGGTAGAGATTCCATCCGTAGATGGAAAATTAGAGGTGGAAGACATAGCAGAACGTGAAATTCAAGATGTCCAAGAACTCGTTAAATTATTGAAGGAAACCCAAGACAAATATGAGGCGGCAATGGCAGAGGTCCAACAACTTGAAGAACATATCCAACTAGGAATCCGGGCAGTGGAAGGAAAGGCAAATGGAAGGAACACAGAGACTGTAGGAATGGCCCCTGATCAGGACTTAGAGAACACCAAGGCGCAATTTCTTCGAGCGCTTAAAACCAAAGGACCGGAGGAAAGGAAGGTGAAAACATTGGAGGGAAAGGTGGATGAAATGGAGAAGGCGCTAATCCACAGTGTCCCCGTAGAAGAGTTAACGGCCAGCCAACTCTTATACACGCTGAGGGACAAGACTCCAAAATGGGAACACGAGTTTCAGGTTTCAAAGGGAAAGAATTCGGAGCTTCCAAAAGTCACGGAGAGAGCTGAGGGGGCAACACAGCTTGCACATGGATGTCAAAAGTATGCTGAATTACGTCAAGGGGAACAGAAGAATGCGGAAACAGCTACTTCAGTAGAAGGATTAAATAGCCTGATAACGGAATCCCCGATGGAAGGGAAGGTATTGAACTCACAAATGAGGCCAGGCGTGAAGGAATGGCAGACATCCCAGGAAGAGCGGGATGAATATGAATGCTTGAAGAAGTCTTTTCAAGAAAGATGGTCAGAGAAGGAACCACCGTCGGCTAATGTCCAGTTGGATAAGAAGGAAGTAGAAGGGCCCCTCACTGGCCTAACTCAGGACGACCCCGAATACTATCATGACCTATTGAGTGACACTGAATATTATGAGGATCTGGTCTGCCCAGTTTGTGATGAAAACTCCCAAAGTACAGAAATCCGCATGAAGCACTTAAGGTCTAATGAACATAGAGAGTTGGTGGCACTACAGATGGCCGCAGAGAAAGGAGCTCCGAGAGTTTCAAAAAGGCAGAAAAGAAAAAGAAGAAGCAGGAGATAATAACTGTCTAAAATACTATCATCTCAGGCGGGACACCATGAAAGGAGCTAAATTAGTTGAAAACCCGAAAATTATCAAGACAGCCAGTTGGTTGTAAAAGTCCGCACTGCTGGTTCAACAGGACGGAAGGTCAAGCTGTTACGTTAAGAAAAAGGCTATGGAGGAGTCACGCTAGCCATGTGAACCGGCTACACCAAAGAGATGCTGTTCGGAATGAGTCAAGATCAGAGACTGAATCTATGAACTGTTTCCGCAGAGACTGAACCTGTGAACTGTTCCCACCGAAAGTATATCTGTAAACTGTTTATATGACGTTGACTCCACCGGAATTATCTCTGTAAATTGTTTGTTCTCCACCGAGAGTATATCTGTAAATTGTTATGTGAAGTTGAAGATATGTATGTTTAACGGGGACCCTGTAAGTAATAAGCTAAAAAGGGAGGATTGTAGTGTATGTACCCGTCTACCTTTAAGGGAACGATTAAGTGTAACCGTTCACCTTTAAGAGAACTACTTTAGGTGTGGCACTATTTGATTGGCTTCTGTATACGGTAATACCGACAGTGACCACACCAGTATATAAGTGATGTTACAGGATAACTAGGGCAGATTTGCCCTGACCTCTGAATAGTAAAGACCTGTTTGTTTGTACTTCAAAAGTCTGTGTATTTATTTACTGCACAACCCACAGACTTTACATGGGGCATCTAAGAATTATCCTGCCACCCAAATTGCAGCTTCTGGCATTTGTGATCGTGATGTTGCACCTGGAGATCCAGATCCAGAAGCTGGAGGAATCTCAGGGAAAACTGGGTAAGTCAGGACACTTTTAGCATTGCTACACCCAGAGCTTTGTAGTAATATAGATTGGAACCTAGTAATTTAATTTTATATGTATCTATTATACATTAAAAACTCATTTCCTAATCCCAAACCATCCCCTTGGTGGTGCATTATCAATAAAGCAGCTATACATAGCAAATCTTGTCCTTGTTTGTAAATGTTGTATTTTTATGTTGTTCCTAAAGCAGCAGCTGGCAGGGTCTCGGCCTGTGCTGATGGTTACAGCCATTGCACGAAAGCCCAAGATTTGGAAAAGTGTTTACATGTCTTTGGAGTCAGTATGTGCTATTTGAGTGGAAAAACACTGGTCAAGACAGCTTGTTACAATTGCTGTGCAACTGAATTGTATTAAAATAAATCATTAATACGGATATTGTATATGTATATTGGCCTGGAATTTGCGGTCGGGACGACAGTGAACTGGCAGCGTTCAAAACTGACCGCAACTTTGGGATTTGCCGGAAATGATGAAGTTGTGGTCCGTCATTGAGTGCTCTGAAACGGGCTGTGCTGTGCCCCCCTGCACCCACCCCCCCACCCCACTTCTGTTGCTGCCGATCTCTGCTGCCCTCCTGCAGCTCCCTCTTCAGCTCACTCTTGCTGCTGGTGCTCCCCTTCCTTCATCGGTCCAGAACACTGCAGCATTGGCAGCACCCATAATGGACTTCTCTTCTCCCTCGCCAACGCTAGAGTCTCAAAATCACTATCTGAAACCAAGCACTGTAACAAAACTGTAGCCCACACTGAACTGAGGAAACACCCAAGTGGCGAAGCTTTCACATGCAAAGTTAAGCACCTAAATAAACATCCTGCCAATCCCGCCTCTGTTCCCTTGCCAACCCTCGGGAAACCTGTGCTGCAGTACCTAAATTCAATTTGGGGTCCTTATTGCAGCATAGGACCTTGATTTAAATATATGTTAATCACTTTCCCGCCTCTCCCTAGTGGAACACTCATCCAACCCGCTGACAGCTGCCATGAAAATTGTGCCGGTTGCGTTGGTGTCACTTTGGGGGCAGGTGGGGCGTGCTTCACGTTTTAACCTTCCGCTCGACTCTCCCCTGCCTGCTCGGTGTGTTGGGGGTGGGGGGAGTGTGTAGTGGGGGTGTGTGGGGATTAATATCAAGGCCACGGCTTTTGCTCGAAATGCAGCCAACAAACATGAGATTTATTAGAGGTGATTCTGCAATCTGTACACTCTGAGGTAGGAGCGACACTCACAGATTTTAACTGGCCTGACGAGCTGTTTCCGTGGCGGGAATGGCCTCAAAATGGGGTTGGAAGCCTAATCGCCTCATTAAGCCCGGCAGCGGGATCAGAGGGGGTAAGTCACTGCCCATCATTTGGGCTGGAAATTTGCCTACATGGGTGGGTTCAGTGCGGCCGGTGTCCATGTCAGGTCGCGACCCCGCTGCTGGCTCCACCCCACTGTTGAAAATGAACTTACCTTAATGGGGCCTATGGGCCTATTAAACACGCCGAGTGCATTACCCGGCCCAATGAGATGGAGCGGGTCTGGTGACGTCATTCATGATGCATTTTCAGCCGGGAGCTGAAAAGGGGCCAGGGCTACATTACATTTGAACTTTCATCTAACATAATGCTGGTCAGTGCACTACAGCATTGGAGCGCTGCAAACACTGCCAATCACTGTACAGAGGCAGAGGGCTGCACCCAGGTTCCCCGATGACTCCCTCTTATGGAGGGAGTCAGAGCACGCAGGGAAGTCCATTTCCATTCCGATGGGCGGAAGAGACCACCCCAGGAGACCAAGACAGCCTGGTTGCACATTGCAGAGGAGGTCACAAGCAGGGATGTGGTCAGGAGGACCTGGGTGCAGTGCCGCAAACGTTTCAATGATCTCATTAGATCAGGAAACGTTAGTACAAAGCCACACTCAAATGCATCCTGCTGTGCCTCTTATCACATCCCCATCACTCTGCTTTCCCTACCCTACTCCTGCACATCCTTACTCACACCAACTTATCTTGCACATCCACCCATCCCTCTCTATCTACATTATCATAACCCCATCTCACTAGCCACCCCTCACACTCACCCTCATCCTATGGAAATAATACCAACTAACAACACACTAGGGTAGGCACTTGTTTGTTTTATCCAATGTTTATATAAAGTTTCTGTTAATGTGTCAAACATAAAAACCTTTAGGGGGGAAATTCGGTATCGCCCCGTTTGGGGTGCTAACTTTTAAAAGTTGAAAAAATTAGCGCCAGTTTTTCAACTTTTAAAAAAATTCGGTTTTACACTCCAGGAAGGAAGTGAAACACTAAATCAAGCATCCACTTCCTTCCTGGAGCGCAGCAGGTGGGGCGGTAGGTGTGCGACACTGCACAATGGGCCGTGCAGCACTGCCGCGTTGGAAGGCTCCTTCCCTCCCTTAAATGGAAGGGCCATCGCTGCAGGCTCTGTTAGGGCAAAACTTACCTGGTCCCCGATGGCAACTGCAATCCGGCTCGATCAGCCCGATGCATTGCAGCAGAGTGCCGGCCGATCAATCGCTGGAGAAGAAAATTGAAAAAAAAACAAAAAGAGCATTTGAGAATTTTTTCCACTTACCTCAACCTTTAAGTGTCACCCCCGAAGCACCCGGCCTACCAATGAACGCCTCCTGCAGCTGCCGGTGTTTTCGCTCGGCGATGCTGCAGGGGGTGGAACCAAAGTTCGGGTCCGGGGCGCTACCGGGGCGATGCACAGTGATGACGTCACGATCTCCAGGCACAGGAGATCGGGGTGCAATGCTATACTGCCACTGCAAACCTCCCCCCGAATATAACGCGAGTTGATCTTCTCGCCGTGCCCGGTTGATAAGTGATTAGTGCCCCGTTATCACCCCCTGGAGGCGATAACAGGAGGCGCTAAGGTGCCCAATTTCTAGCCCTTTATTTTCAACACTTTCTGGTCTTGGACAGATTTGTGTGCACCTTTGGAAGTGGCTTAGTGAGTTGCAGTGAATGGTGAGACATAATGGTACCCCCCACAATGGTGATGAGTGTGAAAGGAATGGTTTGGTCATTGTAGGGATGCTTTATGGTGTTGGTGTGGGGTGGTGCCAACCTGGCACAGCATGTGGCAACCATATGGGTGTACAACATAAAGTTAACTAAATCTGGCCATGATGAGGCCATCCCTGGGCTCCTGGGCAGCAATGTGGTCGGGTGCTGATGCCTTGTGTCCTGTGCAGCATCAGGTGATTGCGGAGAAGTTTGGTGTTGTTGGTGCTGCTGGTGTGCCTGGTGCTGCTGGTGTTGGGGCTCATTGTGGTCCAATTCTGAGGACTAAGGTGAGACAGTATAAATGCCACCAATGTTGGTGGAATAGATGGCAGGTGAAGTACAGATGACAGAAGCATTCTGTCAATGGTGATAGAGTTCTTCCAATGAGGTGAGACTGGATGGAGGCTTTGCGGGAAAGACTTGCAGCCTGCAGAATCCATGCTGGAAATAGACTGAGCAACAGCTTCTGCCTGAGGAAAGTGATCATCTGTCAGGTGGGAGCTTTTACTGTCCATTTGAAGCTGTCAAGTAATCAGCTGGAGCAATGGCCACAGGCCTCCCGCCTTAGGTTGACAGACGTGGTTCCCGAGCAGTGTGGTTGCTGTGGCCATGCAGAGAAATTTAAAAAGTAAGTGAAAAAAGGCTCTTAAGTGCCTTTAAAATACCTGATAATGATTTCAATTGGGTCGGCAGCCGCTGCCAGTCAGGTTGGTTCCGCGATGACAGACGCGCCTAGGGGAAAGGTGCGTGGGAGCAAGATGACAGCGAGATCCCGACCCACTGTCAAAAATAACAACTTTCTCACCTGACCTGCCACCGATTGCACCCGCTTCCACCCTGGAAAATTCTGGCCGCAGTCCAGTTTTCGCTCGGTGGGGGGTGTTAAAATCCGGCCTAAACTGCTGCTGTAGGCCATTGCAGCCTGAAGTAGGAGAGCAGGGCAGGCTGCCTACAGAACAGGCCGAAGAGGCTGGGTAGTTCTTAAAAATATATATACAGTTTGCAGGGTGCAGAAGTTCAATTGATCCTCCCATCGTAGACAGAATTCCTTTGGGCATTGTTGTGTATGTACCTTTAAGGGAATAACTGGTCTTAGACTGCAGTACCGGCAGTGACCACCCCTGTATAAAAGGCCCTAGCAGGCTTCTGTAGTTTCAGTTTCAAGCTGCCTCTTGTTCAGTAAAGTACCTGTTAAACTGTTCTCCCGAAGTCCGTGTATTATTGAGGCGCGGACTTTACAGGCATCATTTAAAATTTTATCACCCCCTCGCAATTCTGAACACATCCAGCACTCTTAGAGTGATAATGATGGAAAATGTCATGTACGATGTCACGCCATCCTTACTGTAGTTGAATCGACATATTTGACATTCTCCAGTAGAAAATTCCAGACTGAATGGGAATCGGTAGGAAGGTGGCAGAATGACTCCCCAGAAATACCTGCAATCAGACATGTGGAAAATCCTCCCATGTGTCCACTATGCTGTGTGGATTTTTTTTTTAACCTTGCTCAAGGTTTGCTAATATTTTAGTTCTGTAATCACTGCCATAATTAAATAACCTGCTTACAGCCATAGAAGCCACAACTTTCATCATTTTAAATGTCTGAATTGTATTTCCTCCATTTTCTTTTTTCCAGTGAGAACAACTTCAGCTGTTAGTGACTCATTGTCATCCCCCATGCTCTCGGAAATCTTCCGATTCGATTGATATCCCTTTCAAAGTAAGGTATCTGCAACTGCTTACAATGTTCTAACTATGGCCTTACTAGTAAGGATTAATATAACCTGCTTTGACTTATCATGGATTCTCAAGATGCATCCTAGAATTCAATTAACCTAGTTGATAACAGCTTCACATTGATCCAATACTTTCAGTGAATGATTAAATGATTAAATTAAAAATCCTTTTCTCCTATAAATGCAAGTCTTTCTTTTCTTTCTACCTTGGCTAATGGAAACCCAGACATTGTTAACTTATGTTTCATGTTTTCTGTTCCATTCTCCATACCTTATATTATCTACAATAAAATCCATTTAGCAATTCATTAGCCCATGCACTCAACTGATCTGGATGTCTTTGAATGTTATCAGTCTCTCCTTTATTCATCACCCAACCACATATCTTGGTGCCATGAGCAGGTTGCTGGACAAGAAAGTATCAGTACTTTGTCTTAAGACTGTCGCACATGCTTACTATTATATTAGGTGGGAACTTTAACTCCCAGGTGGGAAAGCAGCCTAATGAGTAGCAGGCCTGTCTGGAAGCAGCAATGGGAGGGCCAGCCGATTTTATTGGCCAGGCCTCAGTAACATGCTGCCAGACTTCTTCCCAACCAAACTAACCAGGAAGTCAGTGGGAAGTGGCAAGAAGTTGGGGGGTTCAGAGGTTGCCTGCCATGCCCAACGTAACTGTGGGTTGAAGATGCCAGGATTTCCAGGGCAGTCAGTGGTTCAGTAAGTGGGGTGATGGCAGGGAAGGCCTCCTTGAGCAGGGGAGGCCTACTCTTCCCTTTCCACAAAGGAAAGTTTTATCTTAGCTGACAGGGCCCTCTTCAGTGGTATGACCGGGTTCTTTCTGTAACTTCTTGGTTGGGGTGGCGTCAGGGTACTGATGTAATGGGACTCCGATTTGCATAAATGTACAAGGCTCCCCGCCTGATTCAGGCAAGCACCTCATATAGCTGGAAAATCAGGCATTTTAAAATTGCAATGGATTGGGGACGGAGCGGGGGCGGGGGGGTGTGGGAATGCTGGGTTAAAACTCCCCCCATAATGTGTGCCTGAGCTCAAGCCGCTGTGTGGTTTCAGGAGAAACCGTTGAGTGTTCTGTGCCTACAGTACTTAGCGTTCTGCTTTCTCTTCTGTCTGCAACATTTAATATTGGTATATTTATAATGCATAAAGAAAAATTATAAATTTTAGCTTTATATGTAGGTGTAAAAACATTTTCATTGAGCATTAAGGAGAAGGAGGAGTTAGAGTAGTTTTGTACTTTTGAGAAAAATAATGAAAATTGAGGATTGCCCTATGTAAAGAAACCAAATAGGAGAACCTTAGTGCACCTACCATCAACTAGCTAAGGAAATCAAAGTGGGAAACATTAGTTCGCTAGTTCACTTCTGTTGGTTAGATGTAGCCACCATTAATTAGATAAATTATATTATACCCTCATGGCCTATCCAAAGGCAGCAAAGACCTGAACTTCAGCAGTGAAAATCGACCTTACACATGCTTTCGAAATCCCAGCTAAGCCCACTGTAAATAGCTGCCTGATTAGAGAACATAACAGATTCAACAGGTACAGCAGAGGAAAGAAGACCCATTAACCACTGCTAGAAAATGCTTATGTGGAGCATAAAATTAATTAAGTCCAGCTTTTAGTTACTGCAGAGAAGTGCTGTATGTAAATGATATTCTCATGTGGTACGTTGCCTAGCAAGATAATTTACCAAATTATTAAATAGAGCAGAGCACAACAAACCCTTCTGGCATAACAAATTTGAAATAAGAAAAATCAGTTGTAAAAGTTTACATTATTTAGCATAGTAGATATAGCATTTGTATCACCACAAACTGGCCATGTCTGTGAACGCTCAGCCCCAATTTTAACTCTGGCAGACAAAGTGTGAGATGGTTGCGAGTCCCCCACAGACTCCTTGGTGTGAGGCCTAAGCCATTTTAACTCCCACGTCTCATTTTATTGTGTCTGCACTGTCTTCCGCCCGAAGACGGTGGGAATGACGTCAGAGCCGATGGGCGGGAACCCAAGGCAGCGGTCCCTGACAATTGGTTAGTGCTGGAAAGGGAGCCTCCAAAAAACTGCCCGTGGTGGGAGGGAGAGGGAAGGCCGGGGGTGGGGAGGCCAAAGGATTCTTTGCAGGGTTCAGAGCCCACGAGGTAATGTCACAAAAATGGAAAAAACATACTTATATTGGCCTCTTCTGGACCCTCTGCTGCCTTCCACTAGATTTTCCATTTTAAGTTAAAAAGGTAGTGTGGCACCGATGACACCATTGGGCTGCGATTTTCATATTTAAAGTGGTCCTCAGCTTGCTATGGCGGGCGGCCTTCGTGCTGCCAGAATTCTGGCAGCTCAAATGGCGGGAGTAAAGGGGCAGGAACACTGCAGGAATGCAATATTCTTAAAGATGTGGGTCATTCGCTTCAATGCTATATCTTCAGTTGCTACAGTTTTAATAAGATTGCATCCAGTATGTATCAACTGTGGATTGTTCCTTCCAATAGTCACTTTCCTCTATAAAGTCAAAGCAAGAAGTACTGTACTCAGGACTCTCCCTCTTCAATTTTCTACTTCAGTGTTTTAGCCTCAATCCTGCAGTGAAATCCTTAACACATGTCGTCGTCTTCTGTGCACACACCAAGCATTAACTTCAGTTCTTCTAATTGGACATTGTACTACTTTCTAGGATAAAAGCTCTCTAGGGTTCAATGCACATATGACATAATTGACCTTCACTTGGATTTTCAAAACCAGATTCAATGTATTGTGGAAGAGAGCAGATAACTTAACCAGTAAACCTCTATATCAAAAGCCTATGAGGCTGAGAATCTACAACCCTTCCAGCACACTCCTAACATAATTCCAGTGGAGTGCGCCAGAAGGGCTGGAAATTGGATTTGCTAGGTCTTGGCCTGAAGTTGGGATATCCACAATCCTTGTAAGGAGATGCAAGAGGGGTTGTGGACTCCCAACAGTAGGAGTTCCTGTGTTCCCAATCCCTCAACCAGTGGGGGTAGGATTTAGGAGACCAGGCTACTATAACAACAACTTGTATTTATATGGCGCCTTTAACGTCCTAAGGCACTTCACAGGAGTATTACAAGACAAAAAAAATTGACACCGAGCCATATTACGAGAAATTAGGGCAGATGACCAAAAGCTTGGTCAAAGAGGTAAGTTTTAAGGAGTGTCTTAAAGGAGGAAAGAGGGGTAGAGAGGCAGAGAGGTTTAGGGAGGGAATTCCAGAGCTTAGGGCCTAGGCAGCTGAAGGCACGGCCACCAATGGTTGAGTGATTATAACCAGGGATGTTCAAGAGGGCAGAATTAGAGGAGCGCAGATATCTTGAGGGGGTTGTGGGGCTGGAGGAGATTACAGAGATAGGGAGGGGCGGGGCCATGGAAGGATTTGAAAACAAGGATGAGAATTTTAAAATCGAGGCGTTGCTTAACCTGGAGCCAATGTAGGTCAGCGAGCACAGGGGTGATGGGTGAACGGTACATGGTGCGAGTAAGGACATGGGCAGCCGAGTTATGGATGAGTTCAAGTTTACGTAGTGTAGAACATGGGCGGTCAGCCAGAAGTGTGATGGAATAATCAAGTCTAGAGGAAACAAAGGCATGGATGAGGGTTTCAGCAGCAGATGAGCTGAGATGGGGCAGAGATGGGCGATGTTACAGAGGTGGAAATAGGCGGTCTTAGTTCTTCTGCGGATACATGGTCAGAAGCTCATTTCAGGGTCAAGTATGATACCAAGTTGCGAACAGTCTGGTTCAGCCTCAGACAGATGCTAGGGAGAGGGATGGAGTTGGTGGCTAGGGAATGGAATAGACAATGGCTTCGGTCTTCCCAATATTTAATTGGAGAAAATTTTTGCTCATACAGTACTGGATGTCAAACAAGCAGTCTGACAATTTAGAGACCGTGGAGTGGTCAAGAGAAGTGGTAGTGAGGTAGAGCTGGGTGTCATCAGCGTACATGTGGAAACTGACGCTGTGTTTTCAGATGATGTCGCCAAGGGGCAGCAAGTCCATGAGAAATAGCAGGGGCCAAATTTCCCATCTACATGCTGCCCCTTGGCAACATCATCCGAAAACATCGCATCTTTGAAGCTTTCAGGAAATTACTCTACACAAAAGCTCCCCAGTGAGATGATTATGCCCTTTGAAGAGACTTATAAGCAATAAAAATAATTCTGGAGTAAAAGCACACTGCAGTCCACAACTTAATTCATCACTGCAGTAAGGCTCATTTTGAAATAACACACAAATGTATAATTTATTACGGCCAGTTAAAGTCATCTCGAATAAATAAATAGTTCTAAAGAGCATCTAAAACATATATAATTGAAAACAATAAATACACATGGGAGGATTGTCTACACAAACATTACCCTTTCATTTTTTTACTTTATAGTCTTTTTACGACAGGATTATCCCATTCTTAGTTGAAAATCTATTTTTTGATCAAGGCGGATGTGAGGGGAGGCGTTGGGTTGTCTCATGAACCCCAATTCTATCATAAAATGACAATCAGGGTCCTAATCACATCACAGGACCACGATTTACATCTTAAAAGGGACTTGCCGCCTGAAACAGGCTCAGCAATAGAAATAACAGCAGCCAGAGCATCCGCATCAACGTGACAGCGAGTCTACCAACTAAATACAAACATAAAAAAATAGGAGCAGGAGTAGGCCAATCGGCCCTTTGAGCCTGCTCCGCCATTCATTATGATCATGGCTGATCCTCTATCTCAATACTATATTCCCGCTCTCTCCCCATACTCCTTGATGCCTTTTGTGTCTAGAAATCTATCTATCTCCTTCTTAAATATATTCAGTGACTTGGCCTCCACGGCCTTCTGTGGTAGAGAATTCCACAGGTTCACCACCCTCTGAGTGAAGAAATTTCTCCTCATCTCAGTCCTAAATGTCCTACCCCGTATCCTCAAAATACCGCCCTATTAATGCCGATTGTGCTAAGTTAAAGTCGGCCCTATAAATTAAGTTTATAAAACAGCGCTGTGACCAAATGATGATTACACTAATTATATGATCGATGTAATAAATACAGATAATGTTTTAATTAAACAATATATTCACAACAGAAGAGAGTATTTGACAGATTGCACCACCTCCAAGTAATTATGATTTGTGGAGTAAACTGGATCAGTTCAATGGAATTCCCTGCTGCCAGTTTAGGGAACTGAGATCTCTTTCTACCATTACTGAGCTGTGATACCTTCCATACTGCATGCCCACCTTAAACAACAGCTTGCATTTCTATCGAGTCTTTGAAAGTTACATCCTATTGCGGTGGGGTACCACAAGGATCAGTCCTAGGACCCCAGCTGTTCACAATATATATTAATGATCTGGGCGAGGGAATTGGATGTAGTATCTCCAAATTTGCAGACGACACAAAGCTGGGTGGGAGGGTATGCTGTGAGGAGGATGTCGTGAAACTCCAGTACGATTTGGACAGGTTGGGTGATTGGGCAGGAACATGCAAATGCACTATAATGTGGATAAATGTGAGGTTATCTACTTTGGTGGCGAAGACAGATTATTATTTGAATGGCAATAGATTGGGAGAAGGGGAAGTGCAAAGAGACCTGGGTGTTCTTGTGCACCAGTCGCTGAAGGTAAGCATGCAGGTGCAGCAGATGGTTAAGAAGGCAAATGGTATGTTGGCCTTCATAGCAAGAGGGTTCGAGTACAGGAACAAGGATGTCTTGCTGCAGTTGTACAGGGCCTTGGTGAGACCGCACCTTGAGTATTGTGTGCAGTTTTGGTCGCCTTATCTGAGGAAGGATGTTCTTGCCATGGAAGGAGTGCAGCGAAGATTCACCAGGCTGATACCTGGGATGGCAGGAATGACGTATGAGGAGAGATTGTGTCGATTGGGCTTGTACTCACTGGAGTTTAGAAGATTGAGAGGCGATCTCATCGAAACCTATAAAATTCTGTCAGACCTGGACAGACTAGATGCAGGAAGGATGTTCCCAATGGCCGGGGAGTCCAGAACTAGGGGTCATAGTCTAAGGATAAGGGGTAAGCCATTTAGGACTGAGATGAGGAGGAATTTCTTCACCCAGAGAGTGGTGAACCTGTGGAATTCTCTGCCACAGAGGGCGGTGGAGACCAGTTCATTAAATATATTCAAGAAGGAGTTGGATATATTTCTTAAGGCTAAAGGGATCAAGGGATATGGGGAGAAGGCAGGGACAGGGTACTGAATTTGGATGATCAGCCATGATCTCATTGAATGGCGGAGCAGGCTCGAGGGGCCGAATGGCCTACTCCTGCTCCTATCTTCTATGTTTCTATTTGGATGAACTGTGCAGAGAACGCACACATAGTATGTTAGTAATGAGTTCTTTTGATGATATTTAATAGGGTTTCTTATTAAAGTTTTAAATATGTACTGGGTTATTCAAAAATAAATTGGAATTAACAGAAAAGTTTAAAGACTGTACTGGTTTCAAAATGCCCCTTTAACTTCAAAATAAATATGGAAGTGATAACAGGGTACTTAGAAAATCATAACATGATTAGGCAGAGTCAACATGGTTTTATGAAAGGTAAATTGTGGTTGACAATTTTATTAAGAGTTTTTTAAGGATGTAACTAGCAGGGTAGATAAAGGGGAACCGGTAGATGTAGTATATTTGGATTTCCAAAAGGCATTCAATAAGGTACCACATAACAGGTTGCTACGCAAGATAAGGGCACATGGGGTTGGGGGTAAGGTATTAGCGTGGATAAAGGATTGGTTAACAGACAGAAAACAGAGAGTAGGGATAAACGGGTCATTTTCTGATTGGCAGGCTGTAACTATTGGGGTGCCACAAGGATCAGTGCTTAGATCTCAGCTTTTTACAATCTATATTAATGACTTAGGTGAATGACTTAGGAACCGAGTGCAATGTATCCAAGTTTGCTGATAATACAAAGCTAGGTGGAAAAGTAAGATATGAGGAGGACGCAAAGAGCCTGCAAAGGTATATAGACAGGTTAAGTGAGTGGGCAATAAGGTGGCATATGGAGTATAATGTGGGGAAATGTGAGGTTATTCACTTTGGTAAGAAGAATAGAAAAACAGAATTTTTTTTAAATGGTGTGAAACTATTAAATGTTGGTGCTCAGAGAGATTTGGGTGTCCTCGTACAAGAAACTACAAGAAGTTAGCATGCAGGTACAGCAAGCAATTAGGAAGGCAAATGACATGTTGGCCTCTATTGCTAGAGGTTGGAGTACAAGAGTAAGGAAGTCTTGCTACAATTGTACAGGGCTCTGGTGAGACCACACCTGGAATACTGTGCACAGTTTTGGTCACCATATTAATGGAAGGATATAATTGCCTTCGAGTTGGTGCAACAAAGGTTCACTCAATTCATCCCTGGGACGAGAGGGTTGTCCTGTGAGGAGAGATTGAGCCTATACTCTCTGAAATTTAGAAGAACGAGAGATGATCTCATTGAAACATATAAGATTCTGAGGGGGACTGACAGGGTAGATGCTGAGAGATCGTTTCCCCTGGCTGGAGCGTCTAGAACTAGGGGGCATACTCTCACGATAAGGGGCCGGCCTTTTAAGACTGAGACGAGGAGGAATTTCTTCACTCAGAGGGTTGTGAATCTTTGGAATTCTCTGCCCCAAAGGGCTGTGGATGCTGAGTCATTAATATATTCAAGGCTAAGATAGATACATTTTTGGACTCGAGGAAATAAGGAATATGGGGATAGGGCAGGAAAGTGGAGTTGAGGTCGAAGATCAGCCATGATCTTAATGAATGGTGGAGCAGGCTCCAGGGGCCGTATGGCCTATTCCTGCTCCTAAATCTTCTGTTCTTCTGTTCTTAAATCTTTCAACAGGAGATGGCATAGTGGTTAGTACTGTTGCCTCACAGCGCCAGGGACCCGGGTTCGAATCCGGCCTCGGGTGACTGTCTGTGTGGAGTTTGCACATTCTCCCCGTGTTTGCGTGGGTTTTCTCCGGGTGCTCCGGTTTCCTCCCACAGTCCAAAGATGTGCGGGGTTAGGTTGATTGGCCATGATAAAAATTGACCCTTAGTGTTAGGGGGATTAAATACGTGGGGTTACGGGGATAGGGTGGGATATGTGTTGGTGTAGGGGTTACGGGGATCGGGTGGGACATGTGTCGGTGCAGGCTCGATGGGCCGAAATGGCCTCTATCTGTACTGTGAGGTTTCTGTGATTTCTGTGATTTGGAAATACATCATTCATATTTTTCCATGGTCTCTCGGGATGATATATACAATATAAATGCATTGGAAGAGTTATCAGGGCATATATTATGAACTGCAATGGCCGAAAGAACTCAACTGATTTATTGGACTTTGTAGCTGCATTAGTCTGTAACACCCACTCAGCTACGTTTTCCAATGGGATAATATATAGCATATTAATTTGGCAAACTGATGGAGAAAAAAATTATTTTCAGATGTGGGGGTAGGGGTGGATTGGCTCATGAATCCCAGGCCTAACATGTACCACTGGACAGTTGGTAATATCAGAATAAATCCTTGATTGTGTTAATTCAGATTCCTCTGTTAAGGCAGGAATACTGAATGAAGGAGGAGTTGTAGGTTTTGGGCTTTTTCTGCAAAGAGTCACTGATAATGCAGCTTGTGTTTAAGCTCTGAAGAATTCCTCTCATGTTTGCTTTAGACAGCACCTGATGTAAATTTCTATGTCAGTTGATGTAGATTCAAATGCAAAAATTGAGCTTGCTAGCATGCATCAATAATGAACAACGATTTTCATTGTTTTCTTAGTATTACTAGAGGATTTAAAGTATTACACTTAATGAATACAAACAGAAAACATTCATTCATTCAGGGTGACTAACTGCAATGTTAGGTATCATGGTAGCCTTTCTCCCAGCACTTGATAGCATGCATATTTAACAGAATGCAAATATTGACTTTTACTAATGGAAGCAGGATCAGATTATTCAAGTGGTTGACAGGGCAACACAATCCCAGTGTAGGAAAAATTGCTGACCTTCATACCCACACTGATTGTTTCGGCTTGTCTATATTTTCAGTTTTAGAGAGAGAGAGAGAAAGCGAGAGGTGAAGGGCTTGAGCCCCACTCCAGACAGCACTGAATACTAGATTGATGTCCAATGGGGGCACTTGCATCTGATGTGTCCAAGTGCCCCCCATACCCCATTGTAAAGTATAGGTGATGCTCGTTAGCCTTGGCTAGGACAAGGTACGCCACAGATAAAAAGCATGAGGAAGATAACAGGAAACCATTGCAGCTACACTTCCCTAGTAAATGGCTCAAGAATTTCTTGTGTGAAATTTGAGTTGTGACCTGCTCTAGGGCAGAACACAGTGGACCAATATATATTCTACCAATTTTTCAAGATTTTATATATATCTATATTATATACATATAATTGTAAAATAGAAAGAATGAACAAAGTGGGCTTTTTGTATAAGGCATCAGATTAGTTTGCAATAAGAATATGAAAAACAGCAACAACGTGCATTTATATAGTGCCTTTAACATAATAAACATTCCAAGGTGTTTCACAGGAGCGCTTATCAAACAATAATTTGACACTGAGCCACAGAAGGAAAAATTGGGGCAGGTGACCAAAATCTTAGACGAAGAGGTAGGTTTTAAGGAGTGTCTTAAAGGAGGAAAGAGAGGTAGAGAGGCAGAGACGTTTAGGGAGGGAATTTCAGAGCTTAGGGCCGAGGCAGCTGAAGGCACGGTCATCAATAGCGGAGCAATTAAAATCGGGGATGCACAAGAGGCCAGAATTGGAAGAGATCTCGAAAGTTTGTAGGGCTGGCAGAGGCTACAGAGATAGGGAGTGCCGAGGCCATGGAGGGCTTTGAAAACCAGGATGAGAATTTTAAAATGATGGCGTTGCCAGACCGGGAGCCAATGTAGGTCAGCGAGCACAGGGGTGATGGGTGAACGGGACTTGGTGTAAGTTAGGACACGGGCAGCCGAGTTTTGGATGAGCTGAAGTTTACGGAGGTCAGCCAGGAGAGTGTTGGAATAGTCAAGTCTCGAGGTAATAAAGTTATGGATGAGGGTTTCAGCAGCAGATGAGCTGAGGCAGGGGTGGAGTCGGGCGATTTTCCGAGCCGGAGCTAGGCGGTCTTGGTGATGGAGCAGGTATGTGGTCGGAAGTTAATCTCAGTGTCAATTATGACATCAAGGTTGCGAATGGTCTGGTTTAGCCTCAGACTGTTGCCAGGGAGAGGAATGGAGTCGGTGGCTAGGGAACAGAACTTTTGGCGGGGACCGAAGACAATGGGCTGGACTTTGTCAATGAAGGCGCATTGGGGGCTGGACTGCTGGTTTTCGGGTTTTAGTCCCGCCCCCACGCTATCTTCCCTTGATTGACCTTGTTAAGCCCGCCCTGCGGGCTTAGCCAGCCAATTAAGGGAAAGCCATTGACAGAGGACGTCAGCGTATGACGTTTCATCTGTCGATAATTTTTTGACAGATGAATTGTCAGTGTTTGACAGCACACACTGACAATCTCTGTTCTAAGGTGAGCCCTTGCACAGAAGACTCACCAAAACCTCTCTCCTCAGCAAAAAGCAGATGGCTGCTACATCTGAGAATGCAGCAGCCATTCTGTCATCTCTGCCGTTGAGATGAGGCACCTCCGGATCCCCAAGAGTTGAAGCCTGCAGGAAGAAACAAAGGTAAGTAAACTTTTTCTAACACTTTACACTCACCTTTCATACTTACCTGTCCACACTTGCACCCATCACTCACCTCTACAATGGGCTTTTCGACCCCTCTCACCCCCGCAGACCCACTGCTCACCTCACTGACCCTGGCGAGATTCGCAGCCGTCGGGAAGCCTGTAAAATGGTAATAAGCAGGGGTAAAATGGTGAGAAGCCTCAAAACTGCCTGTTAACCACCTGTTAACAGGCAGTTAATTGGCTCTAATCCCTTTCCCACCTCGAGGAGACGGGTCCCTGCACAACTCGGGGACCTGCCTCCCGGGAAGATGGCACGGAGGCGAGTTGGCAGCGGGGTTGGCACCCACTCCCAGTTTCTGCCATTTTCCCGGCAGTCCCGCCTCCAAACCGCCTCCTCAGGGTTGGTAAAATCCAGCCCAATGTCTTCGGTCTTCCTAATATTTAATTGGAGGAAATTTCTGCTCATCTAGTATTGGATGTCGGACAAGCAGTGTGACAGATCAGAGAGAATGGAGAGGCCGAGAGAGATGGTGGTGTGGTATAGCTGGGTGTCGTCACTGTACATGTGGAACCTGTCGTTGTGTTTACGGATGATGTCGTTGAGGGGCAGCATGTAGATGAGAAATAGGAGGGGGGTCAAGGATAGAGCCTTGGCGGACACCAGAGGTAATGGTGCGGGAACGGGAACAGCAGCCATTGCAGGTGATTCTCTGACTACGACTGGATAGTTAAGAATGAAAATAGGCGATTTACAATTATAATTAACAATTAACAGTTACATTTATTACTTAAGATGAAGCAAAAGATAAGTATCTATGTATTTCTGAAACAAACATGCACTATGAGAAATACACATCCCAGTAATAAGCAGCATACAAAGAGGTCATATATTTTTCCACTTCAAGTAATTATTTTTAGTTACTTTGTTCTCTAACATCTGTGTGTGTTCATTAATATTCATGTATGGTGTCTTTCAGATTTATTTGCTTGACTCTTGTGTGAAATTTGACTGCACTTCCACTTCTACTCAGTTCAACTAATTACAGTACATGTGTAATGATAGTTTTATCACAGTGGTGAAGAGACACAGGTTGGACTACTGTATGACTTTGCTGCAAAATAGATTAATATACATAAACGTACAGCCCATGTGTTGTGCTGGCCACTTTATTCAACTGGTGCCAGTATACAATGGGCAGGTGGGCTACCTTAGTGCAACCAAATTTTTCCTCTATTTTACCTGGTTTTGTGCATTGGTTATCATCACTGAAGTGCACAGTTGGAGTCCAGTCCTGCTGAAATGTAAACAGTGAGAGGTGCCTCAGGTACATGTATAACTCATTATATACTGCTGTGCTCTCGGCATTAGAGCAGGTAAAATGCCAGTGTCACAGTGGCAATAAAATCCTCCTAGAATAGCATTTCCATTTGCTGCCTCAGATAGGAGGTCAGCAAAGCACAAAGCAAGGCCAGGTTCTAAAATGGGAACCAGATGCAAATTGCTGCTGGTCTGTGGTCTTTATATGTGATGCCGACAGTACTTAGCATTCAGTCCACAATCTGGGGTTTCTGGCATCGTTCCCCCGAAAATAGAGAAGCTGCACAACCAGGCTCGCAAAGTCACAAAAATAACTTTGCCCTAACTGCTAAAGTGCATGGGTTATGTATTTGCAATAATATCCGAGTCCCATTTCTGACTTTGGAGCAACTGAGCATGCACAAACCTCATGTGTGCACAATTGCCCATCATTGGTGAATTGCTCCTACAGTATAAATTGGGTACATTTAGCACAGATTATTAGACTGCTTTTATTGGATGCAGTTTAGAAAAGTAAATCGCCGTCATTCTGCCTTTGAAAATGACCGCAACTTCGGGATTTGGCGCATGCGGAAATCCCAAAGTTGTGGTCTGTCAATGACTGCTCCGAAACTAGCTGCGCTGTGCCCTCCCCATCCCCACTCCCCGCCCCCAGCAGAGCCGACAATCAGTGAAATATCGTAAATCATTGAAACTGATGAAAACTTCAGCTCTTACACAATAACACCGCTGTTAAATTCCCCACTAAAAGTTAGACCCAAAGGGATTAGGTGTAACTGGGGTTTTAACAGCGTATTGACTGCTAAACAAAGCTTATGGGCCTGGAAAACTCATTTTAATTTTGTGTAGTATGAAATTTGTCCATTTTAATAAAAATGTAAAATTTTTAAGATACTTTTCAAAAAATTATTTTTGATTTTTTTTTTAAGTTTGTCCATCTTTATTTCAGGTTTGCCTTTTCTCTATGTGAGAACCCCAATCTTTCTTTTGCTCTCTATTTTAAAAAGTTAGAATTTTAAGAGCTTACTCGCTTCCTTGTTCGCTGTCTGTGAGAACTCTGCTTTTTGATTGGCTGCTTAGACAGCCTGTTGTCATCACAGCAGCTCGCACAAGGGGATCTCCACTAAACTCCGTTGCATGAATTGAAGGTCAGAAAATACGAACATCTCGACACAGGGATTGTGAGATCCCTGTGCGGAGCGTACTTCGGGGCCAGCAATGAACGCCTTTGCTTTGCTGCTGACGGCAAATACTGGACCAATAACTTTCTAACACCAGTGCTAGAAAGGAGAAGTGTCTGGCAATAACCTATACCTACCACTACCGCCATGTGCAGAATCAGCTTTTGGCTGATGGTTGTGCTGTTTTCAGTTATTAACAGCAAGGAACCCTCAACCCCCCCAGAAAAAAAATTCTGTAATTAAGTATTTATCACAAATGAAACATTTTAAAATTTTCTCAGAAGATCTTTTTGTTAAGGGTTCTTTTGTAGTATTATTCTCTGGTGAAATTGAAAGCTATGGAGTACAAATTGATCCTCGTGGAGCCGGTTTTCTGGGCAGAAAGCGGGGGCAAAAACGACCAGTTTTGCAGGCCTATGCCCTGTGCCCCAAGGATGCCTGAAATACATTCATATTGTCCTTGGACGATTACAGGCATCCCAGGTGGCTGTCCTATACAGGTGTTAGGCCCCTTGCATATGTTAATGAGGGGCCGAACATCTGTTTAAGGACCCCTGAGCAAAATTCATCAGCACTGAGCAGAGCAGGCACCGGGCATGGTTTTGGTTGGGTTGCTGCTGCCCAACTCGTGGCTGCCACCAAAAAGAAATTATTTTTTTAATATGTGTACCTTCCTGTAGAGTTAGCAGGAGCAGCAGGGTTCCTCCTGGATCCACAGCATTCCTGAGGACAGCTGCTGGTCCACGATCACCCCCTCCCATTCTTCTCCCACCTGCCTCTTCCAGGACATACCTCACAGCCACTATATTGAGACAGCAGGCACAAATTCAATCCCCGCCATCAGATGAGCTGCCTCTGGAGGTGCGACAGGTGCCAGCAGCTCATCTCCACTATTAAAATGAGGCCTGAGGCCCAATTTCATGTAAGCCTCAGGTGTATGGTGCAGCATGCATCACTCTTTGGTTTGCAGACACTCGAGAGTGAACACAAATTTTGCTGCTGAGCTACTGCAGGCTTATTCTTCATTACCTGCTTTTATATATTTTTTTTCTTACTCATTCATGGGATGTGGGCGTTGCTGGAAAAGCCAGCATTATTGGCCATCCCTAGTTACCCTGAGAAGGTGGTGGTGAGCTGCCTTCTTGAACCGCTGCAGTCCGTAAGGTGAAGGTACTCCCACAGTTTTGTTAGGGAGGGATTTCCAGGATATTCACCCAGCGACGATGAAGGAACAGTGATATACTTCCAAGTCAGGATTTTGTGTGACTTGGAGGGGAACTTGGAGGTGGTGGTGTTCTCATCCGCCTGCTGCCTTTGTCCTTCTAGGTAGTAGAGGTTGCGGGTTTGGGAGATGCTGTCGAAGAACCCTAGATGAGTTGCTGCCATGCATCTTGTAGATGGTACACACTGCAGCCATGGTGCACCAGTGGTGGAGGAAGTGAATGTTTAAGGTGGTGGATGGCGAGCCAATTAAGTGGGCTGCTTTGTCCTGGAAGCTTCTTTAGTGATGTTTGAGCTGCACTCATCCAGGCAAGTGGAGAGTATTCCATCACACATCCTGACTTGTGCCTTGTAGATGGTGGAAAGGCTTTGGGGAGTCAGGGGATGAGGCACTTGTCACAGACTACCCAGCCTCTGACGTGCTCTTGTTGCCACTGGATTTATGTGGCTGGTTCAGTTAAGTTTCTGGTCAATGGTGATCCTCAGGGATGTTGATGGTGGGGAATTCGGCAATGGTAATGCCGTTCAATATCAAGGGGCAGTGGTTAGACTCTCTCTTGTTGGAGATGGTCATTACCTCGCACTTGTGTGGCGCAAATGTTACTTGCCACTTATCAGCCCAAGCCTGAATGTTGTCCAGGTGCATGTGGGCATGGACTTCTTCATTATCTGAAGAGTTGTGAATGGAACTAAACTCTGTGCAATCATCAGCGAACATCCGCACTTTCTGACCTTATGATGGAGGGAAGGTCATTGATGAAGCAGTTGAAGATGGTTGGGCCTAGGACACTGCCCTAAGGAACTCCTGCAGCAATGTCCTGGTCCTGGGGCTGAGATGATTGGCCTCCAACACACACAACCATCTTCCTTTGTGCTAGGTATGACTCCAGCCAGTGGAAAGTTTTTCCCCTGATTCCCATTGACATCAATTTTATTAGGACTCCTTGATGCCATACTCAGTCAAATGCTGCCGTGATGTCAAGGGCAGTCACTCTCACCTCACCTCTGGAACTCAGCTATTCTGTCCATGTTTGGACCAAGGCTGCAATGAGGTCTGGAGCCAAGTGGCCCTGGCGGAACCTGAACTGATCATTGGTGAACAGGTTATTGGTGAGTAAGTACCACTTAATAGCACTGTCAATGACACCTTCCATCACTTTGCTGATGATTGAGAGTAGGTTGATGGGGTGGTAATTGCCCGGATTGGATTTGTCCTGCTTTTTGTGGAGACGACATACCTGCGCAATTTTCTACATTGTCAGGTAGATGCCAGTGTTGTAGCTGTACTGGAACAGCTTGGCTAGAAGCACGGCTAGCTCTGGAGCACATGGCCATGATGCTGTCGGGGCCCATAGCCTTCGCTGTATCCAGTGCGCTCAGCCCTTTCTTGATATCACGTGGAGTGAATCGAATTGGCTGAAGACGGGCTTCCTTGATGGTGGGGACCTCAGGAGGAGGCCGAGATGGATCATCCACTCGGCACTTGTGGCTGAAGATGGTTGTCTTTTGCACTCATGTGCTGGGCTCTGCCATCATTGAGGATGGGGATAATCATGGAGCCTCCTCCTCCTGTTATTAGTTTAATTGTCCACCACCATTCACGACTGGATGTGGCAGGACTGCAGAGCTTTCATCTGATCCGTTGGTTGTGGGATCGCTTAGCTCTGTCTATAGCATGCTGTTTCCGCTGTTTAGCATGCATGTAGTCCTGTGTTGCAGCTTCCCCAGGTTGGCACTTTTTTAGGTATGCTTGGTGCTGCTCCTGGCATGCTCTTCTACACTCCTCAATAATCAGGGTTGGTCCCCTGACTTGATAGTAATGGTAGAGTGAGGGATATGCCGGGCCATGAGGTTACAGATTGTGGTGGAATACAATTCTGCTGCTGCTGATGGCCCACAGCACCTCGTGGATGCCCAGTTTTGAGCTGCTAGATCTGTTCTAAGGCTATTCCTTTTAGCACGGTGGTAGTGCCACACAACACAATGGAAGGTGGCCTCAGTGTCAAAACAGGTCTTGGTCTCCACAAGGACTGTGCGGTGGTCCCTCCTACCAATACTGTCATGGACAGATGCATCTGCGACAGGTAGATTGGTGAGGACGAGGTCAAGTAGGTTTTCCCTTTATGTTGGTTCTCTCACCACCTGCTGCAGGCCTAGCAGTTATGTCCTTCAGGACTCGACCAGTAGTATTGCTACCGAGCCATATTATTTGGCACCACATTAGTGCTAGTTGCCCCTGAAATGTGAGTCTCATGTACACGGCAGCAACGTACAAAGTTTCACCAAGACCAGTTATTAAATCCGTGTGTTAATGGAGACACGGAATGCAGGAGTTGGTTTAACAAGTATTTACTGAATGGAGACAATCTGCAAACTGAAACTACAGAAGCCTGCCAGGGCCTTTTATACAGGGATGGTCACTGCCGGTACTGCAGTCGGAGACCAGTTATTCCCTTAAAGGGACATACACAACAATTCCTCCCCTTTTAGATAAACAGTATATAACATTCATTTAACAACTAAATAATAACTAATTACAATTACAATTACGGTTGCTAGATAAATTAGTTGAAGTTAAGCAATTAAAAGTTCAGTCTTTGAGGAGGCTTCCTGATTCTGTCTGGATAATGCCTCTTTGGGATATCAGGTTCTTCTGACAAGGTTGAGTCGGGATCAATGTCGTTGTTTGGTTCGTCTGCTTCCAATATCACCGATTCTGCGGTAGATGCAATTGGTACTTCGGTTTCATCGCCAGGTGTATCAGATCGTGGTGTGGAGTTGAGGTTTTCCAGTGACTCTAGAATCTGGTCAGCATGGCATCTTACAATGCTTTCTCCAACGTCCACGGTATACATTAGAGGTCTTTGCCATCTACAGATCGTTCCTGGCTGCCATTTCTCTGTGCGGTAGTCCCGGGCCAAAACTGGTTGACCTATCTTAAAACTCCTGGTCGGCCTTTCATTCATATTCTGAAACTGCCTGTTCTCCACATCTCTTCTGACGTTTGGCTTAACCAAATCCAAGCGGCATCGTAGTCTTCGATTGAAGAACATCATGGCTGGAGTTTGGTTGGTAACCGCATGTGTCGCATTCCGGTAGGCAAACAAGAAGTTGTCCACCTTGTGTTGTAGGGGTATATCTTCATTACACATTGCCTTGATAGCCTTCTTGAATGTTTGAACAAACCTCTCAGCCAATCCATTAGTGGCTGGATGATATGGGGCGGATGTGTAATGCTTAACACCATTGTTCTTTAAGAACCTCCGGAACTCTTCAGGCACAAACTGTGGTCCATTGTCAGAGCAAATCTGTTCAGGCAGCCCATTCCTGACGAATATGGTTCGTAAGACTGTGATAGTTTATTCTGTGGTGGTTGAGGACATTTTTATTACCTCTGGCCACTTTGAATGTGCATCCACCGCAATTAAAAACATCGAGTCCATAAAGGGACCAGCAAAATCAATGTGCACCCTTTGCCATGGAGATGAGGGCCACTCCCATGGATGTCGAGGGGCTTGTGGTGGGGCGTTTTGGACCTTCTGGCATCCTGCACAGCTCTTGGTCATCTCTTCGATTTCTCTATCGATTCCCGGCCACCACACAAACGCTCTGGCTAAGTTCTTCATTTTTACCTCTCCCAGATGACCCTCATGAAGCTCATTGAGCACTCTATCCTTCAATTTGGGTGGAATTACTGCTCTGGATCCACACATCAAGGTTCCTCTGCACACTGACAGCTGTTCTCTTCTTTACGAGAATGCTGGCAGCAGTGGTTCGCCATGTGCTGGCCATCCCTTCACCGTTAAATCATAGACCCAGGAGAGTGTCGGGTCATTTCGTGTTTCCTTTTCTATGTTTGCATTCGTCACAGGGAGACATTCGACAATAGTCGAGTGGAATAACTCCACTGGATCCACTGCCAGTTCTTTATCCACCGTCGGCAACGGTAGGCGCGACAATCCATCAGCATTCCCATGCTGTTTAGTTCCTTTGTACTCGATGTCATATTGGTGTGCCCCTAGGAAAAGGGATCACCTCTGTAGCCGTTGTACCGTCATTATCGGTACGCCCTTCTGAGGGTTGAAAATGGAGACGAGAGGTTGATGATCAGTTAGTAGAGTAAATTTCTGGCCGTGCAGGTAGTGATTGAACTTCTTCACCCCCCACACCAGGCTGAGGGCCTCTCTGTCAATCTGGGCATAGTTACGCTCGGCTGAAGTTAACGAGCGTGATGCAAAAGCTATCGGCCTCTCAGAACCCTCAAGGAATTTATGTGACAGTACCGCCCCAATGCAGTAGGGAGACGCATCACACGCCAGTCTTATCGGTAGTGATGGGTTGTAGTGAGCCAATACTTCTCTTGAAGTGATTAGGTCCTTACTCTTCTGAAAGGCCCGCTTACATTCATTGCTCCATTTCCATGCTACTCCCGTTCGTAGTAGGGCGTTCAGTGGATGCAGAATTGTGGACAAATTCGACAAAAACTTATGGTAGTAATTCACCAATCTGAGGAATGACCTCAGTTGTGACATATTTTCAGGCGCTGGAGCCTTAACCACCGCTTCAATTTTGTCAGGGGACTTATGCAACCCCTCTTCATCAATCACGTGGCCACAATACGATATCTGTTTCTTAAAAAACTCGCACTTGGGGCGATTGGCTCGTAGCCCATGTTCACGTAGTCTAGTGAGCACCTGCTCTAGGTTGGCAAAGTGTTCACTGTCATCTTCACCTGTCACTAGGATGTCGTCCAAGTAACACTGAGTCCTCGGAATCCCTTGCAGGACTTGTTCCATCGCTCTTTGCCATATCGCCGGAGCTGATGCTACTCCGAATACCAGTCGATTATACTGGTAAAGACCTTTGTGAGTGTTTATCGTGAGATACTTCCTGGAGGACTTTTCAACCTCCATCTGCAAATATGCTTGCGCTAAGTCAATTTTTGTAAAACGCTTCCCTCCGGATAGTGAGGCGAAGATATCTTCTATCCTTGGAAGAGGATATTGTACTGTGTGAAGGACTGGGTTCACCATCACCTTGAAGTCCCCACAGATGCGAACCTTCCTTGGCTCCTCAGACTTATTGTTTAACGTTTGCTTCATGACAGGAACGATGGGTGTCGCCCACTCGCTCCAGTCTACCTTAGATAACACGCCTGCATTCTCCAGATTCTCCAGCTCTGCCTCGACGGCTGGGTGAATTGCATATGGTACCGATCTTGCTTTGAAAACCTTGGGAATTGCATTCGCCTCTATTTTTATCGAGGCGGTTACGCCTTTAAGAGTGCCCAGTTCTTGTTGAAATACCTCTTTGGTGTCAGCTAAGATTGTTGACAATCGTCCAGGAGTGACGTCGTCATCCTTTTTACCAGCCACCGTCAATGCCTGAATGGAGTGCCAGTCTAAACTTATCTTTCTGATCCATTCACGTCCCAATAACGGTGGTCCACCATCTTGCAGAATGTAGAGATATAATTTCCGTATTTTCTTGCTGTTGTATTTGACAGGCACCCTTATTTTTCCTCTGGGGTATACTTTTTGCCCTGTATACGTCCTCAAGACAATGGATGTCTCTCTCAAGGGTATGTGTGAGAATAGCCGCTCGTAGTCTCGTCGATTCATGACGGTTAGAGCTGATCCTGTATCCAATTCCATTTTGACTTGAGACCCTGCTATCGTGAGGGTGACCCAAATGGTTCGGTGATCCTCTTTTGCGATTACGTTGTGATGTTTGAGACAGCTTAGTCTCTTGTTCCCGGATTCACTATCGCTCATCTGGTCTTCGGAACTACTGTCCGTCATCTTTTGTACTTTCCTGTACGGTTCCTTAGTAGCCTTTTTATTGTCGTTGGTCTTCTTCTCAGACCTGCAAACTCGTGCAATGTGTCCCATCTTTCCATATTGCCTGCATATTTTGTCCTTGGACCAGCAGTCCTTCTGGTCATGGGTTGTTCTGCCACAGCGATAACATTTTGCAAATCCCCGTGTCATTTCGTGGGTGCCGTATTCCTGTGGCTTTTGTTGTATTTCCGCAGCTCCCCTTGCTGCTGCTTCATACGATACTGCCACGCTGAAAGCCTTATCTAGCGTCAGCTCTTTCTCTGAGAGTAACCTCTTCTGGGTTCCTTCACTCAGGAGTCCACAGACAAATTTGTCCCGTAAGGTATCTGCCAGTCCTGCTCCAAACTGGCAGTGCTTTGATAGCTTGCATAGTTCCGTAAGGTAATCAGCATTGCTCTCATTTTTATGCCGATTTCTCCTGTGGAATTTAAATCTTTCTGCTATCAGCAGCGGTGTAGGATTTAGGTGTTCCTGTAGGATAGCAACAATTTCGTTAAAACTCTTCGCCTTCGGTTTGGCTGGAGTAATCAGGTCCCGCAATAGGCCGTACGTTCTTGCGCCCATTAAATTTAGCAATACCGATGCCTTTTTCCCCTCGGCTATTTTATTTGCCTCGCAATATACCTCGACTCTTTCCACATACGTGGTCCAGTCTTCTATTGCATTATCGAAGGCAGTGATATCGCCAGTCTTTGGCATCTTGAAAATCTAAGATGGCGTCTCCCGCGCTTTTCCTTCGTCCCTGATGGATCAAAATGGCGCCTCCCGCGCTTTTCCTTCTTCCCCGCCGAGTTAAGATGGCGCCTCCCGCGCTTTCCCGCCGCTGTCCGCGGTATTTTTATTTTTAACCATTCCCGTCGTGGAGCGGACCCTCTGGGACACTTCCCTCCCTCTTCTTAGGTCCGAACGCTGCCCGGCTGCGAAGCACCGGCCGCGCCCTGTGTGCTCCACCCTCTCTCTCTCTCTGCTTCCCGACTCGCTGCCCGGCCCCATTGCAGAGCCACCCGATCGAGCTCTAGCCCGCCGCAGCCCAGGAAGGATCAGTGCACTACCTGCCACCAGCCCGATTAGCTGGGAAACGACAGACTGGGGAACCAAGCCTGGCTCTTGACAGTCTCCCCTGCAAGTTTTCAATCCGATGATTTGGAGGGCGGTTGCCCACGGTCAACGCCCATTTCTCGAGTTTCTTTGGATTATTATTTTTTTTTTCTTTTCTGGCTTCGACCTTCAATAACGTCATCTGAGGTGCTGCCGAATTGCAGGTAAGTTCGTTTCTTACTCGTCGCCAGTATTAAATCCGTGTGTTAATGGAGACACGGAATGCAGGAGTTGGTTTAACAAGTCTTTACTGAATGGAGACAATCTGGAAACTGAAACTACAGAAGCCTGCCAGGGCCTTTTATACAGGGATGGTCACTGCCGGTACTGCAGTCTGAGACCAGTTATTCCCTTAAAGGGACATACACAACACCAGTGACTGGGAAGACTGATTTTTAATGGATCTTGCTGCTTGTCCAGCTTAGCAAATACAGCAAGTTTCCTTTGGTGTTGTTGTTGGTTGAACAAGACCTGCATGTTGGGAGCGGCGGTAGTACTAAGGCACTAAACCAATCTAAAATGAGCTTTTGCAAACTAACTTTAGATCAGACTGTCACATTTGCAAGAACCAACTGTTTCCAGCTCCTCCTCTCAAGTAAAAATGCCAAAACAGTTGCCTTTGTAACTCCGACATCAGCTCTGAACAATACTTGTTGCTAAGTACTAAATGAGAAAAAAAATCTGGGTTCTGGAATACAGCTACACTGAGTCTGCTTTCAAAGCTGGCGTGATCATTTCAATGGGCACAAAGGCCTTAAAATTACACTGTACAAAGGTTAGCATGAGAATGTTTTAATGCATTTATATTGAATTCCTTTGTTTGCTGTTTTAACAGAAGTATCTCCGCTTATTTTAAATGGTTGAATGCAGCTATTAAAGCAGCACACAAAGGAATTCAATATGAATTTTTTTTATTCGTTCATGGGATGTGGGCGTCACTGGCAAGGCCAGCATTTATTGCCCAACCCTGATTGCCCTTGAGAATGTGAGTGTTCAGATATTGGTCCTTGCACAATTTCAATACCAATGCAATAAACCTGGTGAGGGTTCAGTCCTAAATACTGCCTGATGAAGTCTTAAAACAACAACTTATATTTGTGACGAAAGATCATCGACCTGAGATGTGAACTCTGTTTTTCCCTCCACAGAGGGAGACTGACCTGCTGAATATTTCCAGCATTTTTTGTTTTTATAACTTATATTTATATAGCACCATTTAATATAGAAGGCGTTTCACAGAGGCGGAATCAGACAAAAATGGACACCAAGCTAAGGAAGGAGATTTTAGGACTAAAAGTTTGGTCAAACAGGTGGGTCCTAAAAGAGGAGAGGGAGGTGGAGAGGCCGAGATTTTTAGGGAGGGATTTTTAAAGTGCAGGGCAATGATGGCTGAATACATTGCTGCCAGTGGTGTGGGTGAAGAGAGGAGGGAATACACAAAAGGCCAGAGTCAGAGGAACAGAAAGTTCTGGACAAGTTGTAAGGCTGGAAGAAGTTACAGAGATAGAGATGGGTAAGGCCATGAAAGGATTTAAACATGAGGATTAGAATTTGAAATTGGAGGCGCTGGGGGAACGGGAGCCAATATAGGTCAGCAAGGACAGGGGTGATGGGTAAGTGGGACCTGGTGTGGGATAGGATATGGACAGCAGAATGTGAGAGGAGCTGAAGTTTATGAAGGGTGAAGGATGGGTGGCTGGCCAGGAGAGCACTGGAATAGATCAGTCTGGAGAGGAGGGTCCCAGCTGTGGAAAATGGGCTGAGGTAGGGGCGGAGGTGAGCGATGTTACGGAGGTGGAAATAGACAGTCTTTGGGATGGAGGGGATTATGGGGTCAGAGGCTCTGAAGAGATCGCAAAGTCTCTGTTTGAAGAATGGACTCAGTCTAGAATATTTTGTGGACTTTATGGGATTTTTTCTGAGGGCATTTTCCCTGTGATGGGATCACCCTGTGCGATGCCAAGGCTGTGAACAGTCGGGTTCAACTGGAGGCAGTGACTATAGTGGGGGATGGAATCAGTGGCCAGATTACAGAGTTTGTGATGGGACCCAAAGATGATGGCTTTATTCTTCCCAATGTTTAACTGAAGAAAATTGCGACTCTTCCAAGTCTGGATATTGGACAATCTGTTTTACAAAACAAAGGCAAATAGAGGGATCGAGAGAAGTGGTGGAGAGGTAGAACTGTGTGTCATCAGTGTACAGTGTGGAAGTTGACCCCATGTCTTTTTGTTATTCATTCCTGGGGTGTGAGCATCGCTGGCAAGACCAGCATTTATTGCCCATCCCTAATTGTCCTTGAGAAGGTGGTGGTGAGCACATTCTTGAACCGCTGCAGTCTCTGTAGTGAAGGGACTTCCACAGTGCTGTTAGGGAGGGAGTTTCAGGATTTTCATCCAGCAACAATGAAGGAGCGGCAACATATTTCCAAGTCAGGATGGTGTGTGACTTGGAGAGGAACTTGGAGCTGGTGTTGTTCCCATGCGCCTGCTGCCCTTGTCCTTCTAGGTGGTAGAGGTCGCGGGTTTGGCAGGTGCTGTCGAACAAGCCTTGGCGAGTTGCTGCAGTGCATCTTGTAAGATGGTACACACTGCAGCCACGGTGCGCCAATGGTGGAGGAAGTGAATGTTTAAGCTGGTGAATGGGGTGCCAATCAATCCGAATGCTTTGTCCTGGATGGTGTCGAGCTTCTTGAGTGTTGTTGGAGTTGCACTCATCCAGGCAAGTGGAGAGTATTCCATCACACTCCTGACTTGTGCCTTGTAGATGGTGGAAAGTCTTTGGGGAGTCAGGAGGTGAGGCACTTGCCGCAGAATACCCAGCCTTTGACCTGCTCTTGTAGCCAAAGTATTTATGTGGCTGGTCCAGTTAAGTTTCTGGTCAATGGTGACCCCCAGGATCTTGATGGTAATACCATTGAATGTCAAGGGCAGGTGGTTAGACTCTCGCTTGTTGGAGATAGTCATTGCCTGGCACTTGTGTGGTGCTTGCCACTTATCAGCCCAAGCCAGAATGACGATCAGATCTTGCTGCATTCAGGCATGGACAGCTTCATTATCTGAGGAGTTGCAAATGAAACTGAACACTGTTCAATTATCAGCGAACATCCTCACTTCTGACCTTATGATGGAGGGAAGGTCATTGATGAAGATGGTTGGGCCTAGAACACTGCCCTGAGGAACTCCTGCAGCGATGTCCAGAGGCTGAGATGATTGACCTCCAACAACCACAAACATCTTCCTTTGTTCTAGGTATGACTCCAGTCAGTGGAGAGTTTTCCTCCGATTCCCATTGAGAAACAAGAGTAGCTTAATTGAAATGGTAAGTAGATAAAGAATATAATCTTAAAATTGAACTTCACTTAATTAACATTTATTAACTTGTTGAAGATGATCATTTGCTCTGGGCATTCCTGCTCTAGCTTGTCCCTCCTTGCTTTCCCTGACCTGTGGATAGTCACCACTGCTTCCTGCGTGGAGGGTGAGGACTCTGGGGAGGGCAATGGGACCAAAGACATGAAATGGCTGAAGGAGGGGGTGGGAGATTAGCAATTCAGTTAGGAATGCAATACTACAGAAGACTCGATAGCTAAAGGAAATTTGGTGCAATTGGGGTCAGTAGTGCTTGTTTGGGTGCTCTGGGTGCTGTTTGGCAACCAAAATGGCATCCGATGCAGGTGCACCGATTTCTGCCATGAACCATGCTGGACGCTGTCTTGATTAAGGACAAATAAGAGGCGTCCTTTACCCACGTCTGAAGCAAGAGTTAGCGCAATTGCATGCGCAATTAAGGGGCATAACATCTGCTTCTAGTCCCTGCTGCAACTTTGGTTTGTCCTGAGGTGGCTAGCGACAGTGCTGATTTGCCTCTGGGAAAATTAACACTAAATACCACGTAAGTAAAAAGAAGTAAGTACTTACCATAATCACCGCCACTCCCAGTCCCGAGATCTCCAATCTCACTCCCGACTACAACCTCCAGGCCCCTCCAATCTCCCCCCTGGCCCCGGCCCGACTTCCTTGCCAGCAACCCCCCACCCCACGACAGTACTATAGACCCTTAATAGTACTCCCAAGGCCTGCGTTCTTCCTACCCGATCCCCAACTGTACTCCCAAGGCCTGAGATATTCGTACCCAATCCCCAACAGTACTCCCAAGGCCTGAGATATTCGTACCCAATCCCCAACAGTACTCCCAAGGCCTGAGATATTCCTACCCGATCCCCCAACAGTACTCCCAAGGCCTGAGATATTCCTACCCGATCCCCCAACAGTACTCCCAAGGCCTGAGATATTCCTACCCGATCCCCCACCAAATCCCGATCACGGACTCCAAGGCCCACCCATTCCTCCTCCAGACCCCCGCGATCCAACCCAATCACTTACCTGGAAAATGGAGCACTATCTAGTGTGGGCAAAATCTGGGGCTGCTCGGATTTCCCCATTTGAGCACAGGCTGTTAATACTATGCAGGTAAGGCGCCCAAA
The DNA here is from genome assembly GCF_052327205.1 of Somniosus microcephalus. Classification (NCBI taxonomy): domain Eukaryota; kingdom Metazoa; phylum Chordata; class Chondrichthyes; order Squaliformes; family Somniosidae; genus Somniosus; species Somniosus microcephalus. Next base: position 85,101,508 of record NC_140988.1, read on the forward strand.
AATAGGCGCGCCCAAATTTCTATGCCAATATCTTTTGCATTCTAAACCAAGAGTACGGGATGCTTTGTTATTTCCCAAGTGCTAGGGTAAGGGACATTTTGGGAAGACTGGAATAGATTAGGGAACGGCATGGAGATCAGCCATTCACCTAGGCCATGTGCGATCCAATGAAAATGACATAGAAAACACAAGGTCTAAAGTCCTTCAAAAGGAATTTAAAAGATAAGAAAGCAGCCTTAGGAGCTCAAGTGTGGTAATCTCCAGATTACTCCCCTAGCCACGTGCAAGAATAGGGAAGGATAGGCAGTTAGACAGTTCAACACGTGGCTACAGGGGTGGAGTCAGGCAGACAATTGCCATTTTATGGACCATTAGCATCAGGTATGGGGAAGATAGGAGCCATTCTGCAAGAATGGGCTACATCTGAAATGGAAGGGAGCTAATGAACTAGTAAATTGGATAAATAGAATAGTGAACAGCCCGTTAACCTAGTAAGGAAGTGGGGGCAGGGAAATAAAAGCAATCAGAACGAGAAGGTAGGATTAAATTAGGTTAATATACAAATACAAAAGAATTTAGCAGAAAGAATAGAATGCAGAAGGAATACAAGGAGTAGAGGAGGAACATCAAATCAATCAGTTATAACCAGGGAAAATTGAGATAAATGACCGAGATGTGTGCTTGGAAAAAAAAATCACGGGGAAAGGTGTAGCGTTAAATACAAACAATAACAAGATACAATGCATGTACTGTAATGCTCAGAGTGCGGGAAATAAACTGGGGGAATTAGAAGCAATTGGGGTAGATTTTAATCTTCACTGCACGGACAGTAACCTGCCCATGTCCATTAAAGTACCTGCTCAATTCTTAGCTTGGTGGTGAAGGTGGTCTTTGTCAGTAGTGTGAAATGGGCTCATAAATAGGCAGCCCATTTTATACTGCACCCGGTTGTCTTTACCGTTGACCTCAATGAAAAATGGGCTGCCAATTCATTATGAACCCATTTCACACTTAAGGCCAAATTCACCCTCTTTGTGTCCAAGGCTATCTCAGGACTTGAGCACCTGGTCCAGGCTAGTGCTTCAGTGCAGTATGGAGGCAGTACTGCATTATTGGAGGTGCTATTTTTTGGATGAGACATTAATCTGAGGCCCCATCTGCCTGTTCAGGGGAACCCATTGGCACTATTTGATGAAAAGCAGTAGAGTTGCCTTGGCCAACAATTATTCCCCCAGCCAGCATCACTAAAAAAAACAGATTCACCTGTTAATTTATTTCACTTCCTGTTTGTAGTATCTTGCTGTGTGCAAATTGCTTGCTGTGTTTGCCTACATAGCTGCACTTCACAAGTACTTGAATGGCTGTGACATCCTAAGAATATGAAAGGCACTATATAAATGCAAGTTCTTTCTTTCTTCATCCAGTCTCTTCACAGATGCTGACTGACCTGCTGTGTATTTCCAGCATTTTCTGTTTGAACATAACATAATAATTAGCAGCAGGAGTAGGAGTAGGCCATATGGTCCTTTGAGCCTGCTCCACCATTCAATAAGATCATGACTGATCGTCAACCTCAACTCCACTTTCCCACCCGATCCCCATATCCGTTGATTCCCCTAGAGTCCAAATATCTATCTATCTCAACCTTGAATAAACTCAATGACTCAGCATCCACAGCCCTTTGGGGCAGAGAATTCCAAAGATTCGCAACCCTCTGAGTGAAGAAATTCCTCCTCATCTCAGTCTTAAATGGCCAACCCTTTATCCTGAGATTATGCCCCCAAGTTCTAGACTCTCCAGCCAGGGGAAACAATCTCTCAGCATCTACCCTGTCAATCCCCCTCAGAATCTTACATGTTTCAATGAGATCACCGCTCATTCTTCTAGGCTCAATCTACTCAATCTCTTCTCATAGGACAAGCCTCACATCCCAGGGATTAATCTAGTGAATCTTCGTTGCACCACCTCTAAGGCAAGTATGTCCTTTCTCAGATAAGGTGACCAAAACTGTGTGCAGTACTCCAGGTGTGTTCTCACCAAAGCCCTGTACAATTGTAGCAAGACTTCCTTACTCTTGTACTTCAACCCCCTTTCAATAAAGGCCAACATGCCATTTACCATCCTAATTGCTTGCTGTACCTGCATGCTAAATTTCTTTGTGTTTCCTGTACGAGGACACCTAAATCTCTCTGAACACCAACATTTAATAGTTTCTCACCATTTAAAAAATATTCTGTTTTTCTATTCTTCCATCCAAAGTGAAAAACCTCACATTTCCCCACATTATACTCCATCTGCCACCTTATTGTCCACTCATTTAACCTGTCTATATCCCTTTGCAGGCTCTTTGTGTCCTCCTCACAGCTTACTTTCCCACCTAGCTTTGTATCATCAGCAAACTTGGATACACTGCACTCGGTCCCTTCATCTAAGTCATTAATATAGATGGTAAATAGCTGAGGACCAAGCACTGATCCTTGCAGCACCCTACTAGTTACAGCCTGCCAATCGGAAAATGACCCGTTTATCCCTACTCTCTGTTTTCTGTCCATTAACTAATCCTCTCTCCATGCTGATATATTACCCCCAACCCCATGAGCCCTTATCTTGCATGGAAACCTTTTATGTGGCACCTTATTGAATGTCTCTTGGAAACCCAAATATACTACAGCCACTGGTTCCCCTTGATCTACCCTGCTAGTTGCAAAAAACTCTAATAAATTTGTTAAACACAATTTCCCTTTCACAAAACCATGTTGATTCTGCCTAATCATATTATGATTTTCTAAGTGCCCTGTTACCACTTCCTTAATAATGGATTCCAGCACTTTCTCGACAACTGATATCAGGCTAACTGGCCTGTAGTTCCCCGTTTTCTCTCTCCCTCCTTTCTTGAATAGCGGGGTTATATTTGCTACCTTCCAATCCATTGGGACCGTTCTAGAATCTAGGGAATTTTGGAATATCACAACCAATGCATCCACTTTCTCTGCAGCCACCTCTTTTAGGACCCTAGAATGGAGGCCATTAGGTCCAGGGGATCTATCGGCCTTTAGTCCCATTAGTATCTTAAGTACTTTTTCTCTACTGATATTAATTACTTTAAGTTCCTCACTCTTATTGCCTCTTGGTTTCCCGGTATTTTTGGTATGCTTTTTGTGTCTTCTACTGTGAAGAGAGCTACAAAATATTTGTTTAAAGTTTCTGCTATTTCCTTATTCCCCATTATAATTTCACCTACCTCAGCCTCTAAGGAACCAATGCTTACTTTTGCTGCTCTCTTCCTTTTTACATACTTGTAGAAACTCCTACAATCTGTTTTTATATATCCTGCTAGTTTACTCTCATTCTATTTTCTCTCTCTTTATCAATTTTTTGGTCATCCCTTGCTGGTATCAAAGGCTCTCTCAATCCTCAGGCTTACCACTATTCTTCGCAATATTATAACCCTCTTCTTTTGATCTAATACTATCCTTAACTTCTTTAGTTATTCATGGATGGATCACTTTTCCCATGGAGTTTTTATTTCTCAATGGAATGTATATTCATGGAGAATTTTAGAATATTTCTTTAAATGCTTGTCACTGCTTATCCACTGTCATACCTTTTAATCTAATTTCCCAACCTTTATTTAATTTTCAGACTCTAGTTTCGAATTTAAGTATTTCACTCTCAAACTCAATGTGAAATGTTATCATATTATGATCGCTCTTCCCCAGAGGATCCTTTACTATGAGATTACTAATTAACCTTGTCTCATTACACAATACAAGATCTAAAATAGCCTGTTCCCTGGTTAGTTCTATGATGTATTGTTTTAGGAAACTGTCTTGAATGCATTCCAGCAATTTGTTCTCCAAACTACTTTTGTCAATTTAATTTGCCCAGTCTATATGAAGATTGAAGTTCCACACAATTATTGCATTACCTTTGTTACAAGCTCTTATTATTTCTTGATTAATCCTCTGTCCAATGGTATAGCTATTGTTTGGGGGCCTATAAACTACTCCCACCAGTGCTTTCTGCCCCTTGTTATTTCTTATATCCATCCATAGTGATTCTATTTCCTGATCTTCCGAGCCAAGATCCTTTCGCACTACTGTCCTTATGTCATCCTTTATTATCAGGACAACACTCCTTTTCCATTCTGCCTGTCTTTTCGAAACGTCAAGTATACTGGAATATTTAGTTCCCAACCTTGGTCACCTTGCAACCACATCTCTGTAATGGCTGTTAGATCAAAGCCATTTATCTCTATTTGTGCCACTAATTCAGCTATCTTGTTATGAATGCTTTGTGCATTCAGATAAAGAGCCTTTAACATTATTCCTTCTTTCACCTTATTCACTGATGCACTTTTACTGTTAAACTCCCTGTCCCTTCCTGTCACACTCTGCTTATCTTTACCCAAATCGCTACACTGCACCATTGCCTTGACGTTTCTCTTTAAATTTCTAAATTTCCCCTCACGTGGCCCCGTCCCCCCTTTTTAGTTCAGATCCCTATCCACTGCCGTAGTTATTCAATTCACCAGGACACTGGTCCCGGTCCAGTTTAAGTGGCGACCATCCCAATGGAACAGCTCCCTCTTTCCCCAGTACTGGTGTCAGTACCCTTGAAGCAAAACCCCCTCCTCCCACATCACTCTTTGAGCCATGCATTTAACTCTCTGATCTGCTTGTCCCTATGCCAATTTGCGAGTGGCTCAGGTAACATTCCAGAGATTATTATTTTTGAGGTTTTGCTTTTTAATTTGGACCCTAGTTCCTCAAACTCTCTCAGCAGAACCTCATTCCAAGTTCTACCTATGTCATTGGTTCCTACATGGACCATGACAACTGGAGCCTCCCCCTCCCACTCCAAATTCTTCTCCAGCCATGAGGAGATATCCTTAACACAGCCTTTGGAAATCTCAGTCACAGCTGCAGAGAACAGTATCTATCCATGACTATACTGTCCCCTACCACTACAACATTCCTTTTTACTTGGATGGCCTCCTATACCACAGTGCCTGGTTAGTTTGCTTATCCATCCTGCAGATGTTGCCCTCATCCACACAGGCAGCAAGTACCTCATGCCTGTTGGATAAGGGCAAAGGCTGAGGCTCCTCCAGCAGTGCACCTGGGGCCCCCCTTACCTGCCTGAGTTGCAGTCATACCCTCCTGTCCCTGACCACTAACCAGACCAGTATCACTACCTAACCTAAGGGGTGTGACTGCCTCGTGGATCAAAGTGTCCAGATAACTCTCCCTCTCCCTGCTGCCTCGCAATGTCCGCACCTCGGACTCTATCTCAACAACTCTGAGCTGAAGTTCCTCGAGAAGCAGACACTTACTGCAGACGTGGTCATCTGGGATCGCAATACTCTCCACAAACGTCCACATGCTGCAGTTGCGACACATCACTGGCACTGCCATCCCTTTATAACCTTGTTTTCTTTAATTAGTTCATTAAAATTTATGTATTTAATTAACTTAGCTCATAGTTTAGCTTTTAACTAATTACGTGATCAAGTTTAAGTTCTAGGTAGATGAAATTAAATATTTACCTGTAACACAAAGCACTGGAGGCAAAAAGCAGCATGTCGATCCTGCTGTGCTCCGAATTCCCACTCTCTCCAAATTCCCAACTTTAGCACTCTGTTTAGAAGCACTCTAATTAAGGCCAATCTGTGCAGACCACTCAGATTTCCAGAATTTTCAGTTTTTTCTTTACATTTACACCTTGAAAATTGAATTCTTCACACTTACAGTTGCTAACTAATGAAATTGATTGCCTTTAGTTTACCGAAGGTGCGCACAACTGAACCATTTGAAAGGAAAATGAATTCCCAATTCAACAGGAAGTGGAAGGATGACACCAACAAGCCTGACACCAACATAGACATAGAAACATAGGAGCAGGAGTAGGCCATTCGGCCCTTCAAACCTGCTCCGCCATTCAATATGATCATGGTTGATTCTCTATCTCAATACCATATTTCCGCTCTCTCCCCATACCCCTTGACACCTTTTGCATCTAGAAACCTATCCATCTCCTTCTTAAATATATTCAGTGACTTGACCTCCACAGCCTTCTGTGGTAGAGAATTCCACAGGTTCACCACCCTCTGAGTGAAGAAATCTCTCCTCATCTCAGTCCTAAATGTCCTACCCCGTATCCTGAGACTGTGACCCCTTGTTCTCGACCCCCCAACCAGGGAAAACATCCTCCCTGCATCCAGTCTGTCTAGCCCTGTCAGAATTTTATATGTTTCAATGAGATCTCCTTTCATTCTTCTAAACTCTAGTGAATACAGGCCTAATCGACCCAATCTCTCCTCATACGACAGTCCTGCCATCCCAGGAATCAGTCTGGTGAACCTTCGCTGCACTCCCTCTATGACAAGTATATCCTTTCTTAGGTAAGGAAACAAAACTGCATACAGTACTCCAGGTGTGGTCTCATCAAGGCCCTATATAACTGTAATAAGACATCCTTGCTCCTGTCCTCAAATCCTCTTGCAATGAAGGCCAATATACCATTTGCATTTCTAACTGCTTGCTGCACCTGCATATTTGCTTTCACTGACTGGTGTACAAGAACACCCAGGTCCCTCTGTACATCAACATTTCCCAATCTATCACCAATTAAATAATACTCTGCCTTTCTGTTTTTCCTACCGAAGTGGATAACTTCACATTTATCCACGTTATACTGCATCTGCCATGTATTTGCCCACTCACTCAACTTGTCTAAATCGCCTTGAAGCCTCTTTGCATCCTCCTCACAACTCACAATCCCACCTAGTTTCATGTCATCAGCAAAGTTGGAAATATTACATTTGGTTCCCTCATCCAAATCATTGATATATATTGTGAATAGCTGAACCCAAGCACTGATCCCTGCGGTACCCCACTGGTCACCGCCTGCCACCCCGAAAAAGACCCATTTATTCCTACTCTCTGTTTCCTGTCTGTTAACCAATTTTCAATCCATGCCAGTATATTAACCCCAATCCCATGTGCGTTAATTTTGAACACTAACCTCTTATGTGGGACTTTATCAAAGGCCTTCCGAAAATCCAAATACACCACATCCACTGGTTCTCCCTTATCTATTCTACCAGTTACAAAGGAGAAGAAATGAGTCTCTCTCAATCCAGCATCAGGACCTATGTGGATGGGCTGAATCGCTTTTTCTAATTCATATTTAAAGTCTTATATCCTAATTGACAGTAACTTGAATCAATTTTCCTAGGCCCTTTTGCACTGGCAATGAACTAGAATCACCTGGATTTCTTGTCCTATGCCATTTGAATGGCCAAGGAGCTGCCTTGTCCCCTGGCATAGGCCAGCTCCAGTGGTAGGCCCCAGAAAATCAGAGTTGAAAAACAGAGTGGCCTATACCAGCCTCTCAGGCCTCGGTGATTGGGACTTTCTGGCTACTGATGGAGAGCAACAACAAAGGTCCCGTTTTAAGTTGAGCCTTCTTGGAGGAGTGAGCGAGTCTAAAAATGAAAATTGTGCATTAACCTTAAATTCTTCTGCCCTTCCTTAGGACCTTGTGGACCTCCAGTTGGTGAAAATTCAGGGGTAGAACATGGCACCACCTTTTCTGGCTCCCAAATGAAGCAGGAGGCCAGAACCTCTTCTCTCTCTCTCATGTCTCGTTTAATTGGTCTGCCACCCAGAAATTCTGGGGCAGAGATGCAGCAATCCAGGTCCCTTTTTCCTGGCCTTTTGTACCCAGGGAAAAATCAGTTCACCAGGCGCACGGCCCGGAAAATCAACCTTATGATCTTTATGTGCCCATGAGTAATATAATTAACTCACAGGGAATTTCCACGGGAGTTTTCTTGATCCGCCATAACGTTGGTTGATAATCAGTGCAAACTCCATTTACACCATTTCACCAAGGTTACTGCCAATCTTCCATCGCAGCTACTGTGGCAGTTTGGGAGAACCCCCTCAGATATTCCAGGCACTCATCTTTTAATCTTTATATTGGTTAATTATATGATTTAGAATTTGCCAATTTGAGTTCCATGAGACTATATTTAGGAAAAATATACTTAGATCATTGAGATACCTATTACATGTGCTTGCCACTAACCTAACCAAAAACTTACTAGAGACAAACACCTCAATATTAATGGGGAGGCAGGAAGGGTGCGGGGGAGCTCGGTAGTGGGTGATGAACCTGGCAAGGCCGGGGCTGTGGAGGCCCTCGTTTAAATAAAACAATGCAGAGCCCTACTAGACACCAGGCCAGAATGAATACCTGGCTGGCAGAAGGGATCGGTGGTGGGAGTGAGGGGTGGGTAAGGGGGAGGAGGATTTGGCTACAATCGGGAGGGGGAAGCCCAGCTTCCTTGTGAGACTCAGAGGGGCACTCCTATCCCACAAGGAAGCTTGACCTCTTCTGGCCCAGGGTCCGGCTCCTGACAGGTTTGCCTGACAGGGAAGTCGGCACTGCCATCCCTCCCAACCCCCGCCACTCAGACCTCAGGTTGAAATTGCAATCGTATCAAGCTGACATCAATGGGCCCGATCTGCATATTTAAAACAAGACCCGGCATCCTTCCGGCAACTGTCCTACGCGCTTGCTCAAAAGAGCAGGTTATTATCTGGACACGGCGGTGGAAGCAGGATCTGTGAGAGTAAGTGACTCGCCTTATTTTAAATATCCCTCCCCCTTCTCCCGGTTTCTGCCAGTTAAAATCGAGGCCAAAGTCCTTGGTTAACTACTTACAAAATGAAATCCTAACATGACTTTTTTTTTTTAAGTGCTTACTTTGTTAATTCTATAATGGATAGTTGCACTGGGTTTAAACTTATTCCCTAAACTAGCGTTTTTCCCAGAATATCCTGTAATATTTATTGCACTGTGAAGGCCGCAGCAGGAACAGGTATAAACTGTATGCTTCCAGCAGAGTGCCTACTGGAAGTCTGTTTAATTTTATATGTCCAAAATTGCTTCAATAGATTCTCTCCTTTTAAAACATTATAAGTACCTGTTTTATGCAAAGGAAGCTTTTTAAATAAAAAAAATCTCCTTTGGTGATTAATTACTCCATTGACATGGATTTTTAAACTAAGCTTTTATTACTATCCCTGGGCACCTCAGTTTATGGGCAAATGAGTGTAATTATAGTACTGTACAAGCTGTAGTGTAAGGTCCCCTCTGATTTCCGTAGTCTCGGGTGTGAATTAGCTCATACTTCCATGATTAATATTTCTTTAATATTGAGCATATCCTAAGTATACATGCATAGATTTGGAGCAAAGAAAGATAGACTGGAAGGGATTTTAACCGTTTGCAGGTTTCTGGCAGGAAACCGTTGGTTTTAGTAAGTTTCACACCCATGACAATTTATGACCACAGTGATTTTAACAGCTAGGCCTCATTAACATACCCATGGTCTACTTCCTACCCAGAACTGGAGGCAAGTGAGTGGGAAGCAGCTGCCAGCCTCTGGAAAATCGGGTGGCAATTGGCTGCCCACAGGCACTCAGGTTAACTGTGGGGTAGAGGGCTTCTCAAAGTCTCGTGCCAAGGTGGGAGGATATGGGAGAGGAGAGGCCTAACTCTCCTTGTGGGGCCAAAGAAGAGCTCCTACTCCTTCTGGCCCAATAAACGAAAGGAAAAAAAACTTACCTGGAGAACCAAGGGGTCTGGGGAGAGAGCGGGAATATGGTATTGAGATAGAGGATCAGTCATGATCATATTGAATGGCGGAGCAGGATTGAAGGACCAAATGGCCTACTCCTGCTCCTATTTTTCTATGTTCTATGTTTCTATCCAGCTTCCCAATGCTCTTGATGCTGGCCTTCACTTTCCCCATTCTGACCGAAGTTAAAATTGCTGTCAGGGCCCAATGTCGTCATCGGACTCAGATTAGCATATGTGAATTAGGATCTCGCTGGCTTTGGGCAGGTAGTTTAGCTGCCTATTCAGAAACAGCTGTTAAAATAAGAATTGGCTGGATCCGGGCGGCTTTTCGGTGCGTAAATGACCTAGGACATTCTAACCGCCCACCCTCCCAGTATTTTGCAGCTCATATTTGACAACATAAAACTAGAATTAGTTCTGAAAGTTTTCATACTTAAATATGTGTATGAAAGCATCCTTAAAGTAAATCCCTACAATTAAAGTACAGTTAAGCAAAGGTTTCAATAGCCAATAAAATTTGAATATGAAAGACATCATCTGTTGCCCATAGAAACTTGACTTTGTCATCGTTGCTGAAAAAAATGTAAGTAAAGAAAGAACAATGAAGAGTTACATCTAGTTTACAGCACGGAAACAGGCCATTCGGCCCAACTGGTCTGTGTCGGCATTTATGCTCCACACGAGCCTCCTCCCACCCCTCTTCATCTCACCCTATCAGCGTATTCTTCTATTGCTTTCTCCCTCCTGTGTTTATCTCACATCCCCTTAAATGCATCGATGCTATTTGCCTCAACTACTCCTTCTGGAAGCATGTTCCACATTTTCACCACTCTTTGGGTAAAGAAGTTTTCCTGAATTCCCTATTCGTGACTATCTTATATTTATGACCTCTAGTTTTGGACACCCCCACAGGTAGAAATATCTTCTCTATGTTTACCCTATCAAATCCTTTCATGATCTTAAAGACCTGTATCAGCTCACCCCTCAGCCATCTCTTTTATAGAGAAAAGAACCCCAGCCTGTTCAGACATTCCTGATAAGTATATCCTCTCAGTTCTGGTATCATCCTTGTCATTCATTTTTGCCTCTTTTCCAATGCCTCTATATTAGTTTTATAATATGAAGACCAGAACTGTGCACAATACTCCAAGTGTGGTCTAACTAAGGTTCTATACAAGTTTAACATAACGGGGCAGTAATTCCTCCCCAAACGCGTGAGTACGGAAAGGGTACTCACGCGTCTGGCCGGAGGAAATGCCGGTTTTCAGCATGCACAGCGCATGCGCTGAAAACCGGCATTTCCTCTCCTCTAACCCAAGAGGTGAAGAGGCTAGCGCGTGCGCTGTAGGGGGCAGCGCGTGCGTCTTGGATTTCCTCTGTTTTGGGGGATTTGCGCATGTGTAAAGGCCTCCGGGCTTTACGCTTGTAAAAAGCACGTGTAAGTATTTATTTTTACAGGTAAGTGGTGTTTTAGTGCAATTTAGAATTTTTTTTTCCACAGGTTTATTATTTTAAAGAATCTACAATAAGGTAAGTTTAGTTTTAGACCCTTTTTATTAAAAATTTATTTTTTTCAAAAAAAAAAATTGTTTAAATTATTTTTTTAAACTTATTTATACTTAATTTAATGATTGGGATGTTTTTTAAATTTTTATTTAAAGTTTAAATAGTGTTTTGGGCCCCCGTAGTTTTCATGAGTTTGACAGTGATTACTCTCAAACTCATGAATGAACCTTCCCCTCCCCCGATTGGTTGTACAGTGCTCACCTGATCCCAGCCGGCACATCGCACTAACTACGCCGCTGGATCAGCTAAGCACTGCGCGCTGACATCTGAACCGGGCCTGTGACAGGAAATGCAAGCAGGCCTGGGCTTCAGATGTCAGCGCGCAGGGTGAGTGCAGATCAGGGGCTTGCACGCGCGGCAAGCACCCGATCCTAATTTCAGGGCCATTTTCTCTGCTTTTCAATTCTATCCTTTTAGAAATGTATCCCTCTAGAAGAGTTGTGGGATACCATTTATAACTTATATTGCTGAGTTGACCTGACAACAAAGTTGTACGTGAGCCCAGGTCTGCGTTGTGAGTGCGATATGATTAGTAGCTTGCATATCCTAATCATGGGGGTAGGACTGAAATATTTGTAGATGTTATCGACATTTGCTTCCTTACACTGCATGGTAGAGAAGCTACTCGGGGAAATTGTGTGCTGGACCAAATTCTTAGTAGTGACTCAGATGTGGCATCAAATATCCATGTGACAGAATACCTGGGCAACATGTTATTCGATTCAACTTGATCAGCCAAACTCTAATGCTGATGAAAATGTAATATTAGTGCCAAATTATGAGGATTAAATTTACAAAAATAGCAAACAGCTTGAGTAAAGTTGACTGTGGGATCCTACTAGGTAGAGATAATTGCAGCATTGATGATAAATGGAATAATTTAAAACCAGTCTTTTACAAAAATAAGTTATGTATGTCCCTAGAATCAAAAGAAGGGTACATGCTCAAAAGAAACCCACCAGAATCACTAAATAGTGATGCCAAAAGACAAATTAAGCTAAATTGGAAGTATTTTACAAGGTACAAGGTAAATAACTCTCGAGAGTAGGGTTAGACATCGGACTCAGCTGAGGGCAACAAAATCTGCTATCAGATTGGCTAAAAGTGCAATGGGGAAGTGGAAAGTGGGTAGGTGTGGTAGTGATAGCAAGGTCTTTTTAAGCTATGTTAGGAATCAGAGGACCATTAAAGACTATATAGGTCCATTCAGAGATTCTGCAGGGCAGATTTGGCTAAAGTCCCAGGATATGACCGAGGTTTTAAATTGCTACTTTGCATCAGTCTTCGCTACTGAAGATTATGCTGAGTTACCAGTGCTGTAGCATAGGTGTTGATGCTAAAATTGAATATATCGGAATGCATGGAGAAATAGTCCTTACTAAAATCAGGCTGCTCACCCTAAAGGTGTCCACCCTGTGGTGCTAAAAGAAATAGTGGCTGTATTATGTGAACCACTGGCTCGTATATTTAACAACTCACTAAAGTCTGGGATTGTTCCCATGGACTGAAGGGAGGCCCATATGGTGCCAATATTTATGAAAGGTAGTGAGTCAGAACCAGGAAACTATAGACCAGTTAGTTTGTCTTCAGTTATCAGCAAGCTGCTAGAAGAAATTATTAGAAATGTATTGTATGATCACCTTGAAAGAGCATGGGCCTATTAGGGAATTGTAGCATGGCTTCTGGAAAAGGAGGCCCTGTTTCAGCAACTTGACTGAATTTTTTGAGGAACTTTCAACATTGGTGGACAATGGAAGCCCAGTAGGTATTGTCACCAGGAATTTCCTTGGGGGTTCTTCGGATCGGCCACTGTAACTTCAGCAGAGAATCATTGATAACCCTGTTTAAATGGAATATCCGGAATTTCAGCCAATCTTCCACTGGAGTTCAGGAAGGTGGCCGATCAGGAAAAACCCTAAAAGAATTCCCAGTATGTGTATCTAGATTTTCAAAAAGTCGTTGATAAAGTGTTACACAAAAGGCTACTAAGTAAGTCTGCGTCTTGTGGGATTGGCAGGCAGATATTTAACTGGAGAGAAAATTGTTTGCATTCATGTAGACAGAAGGTAGTTATTAATGGCAGAAGCTCTGAATGGGGGCCAATCACTAGTGAAGTCCAGATCAGTTCAATGATCTGGATGAAGTTATCGGGGGGAGGAACAGTATACAAGTTTATGGGGGAGATGAAGAAAAAAAAATTAAGACTTGCATTTATATAGTGCCTTTCACGACCATCGGACGTCTCAAAGCACTTTACAGCCAATTAAGTACTTTTTTTTTTTGAAGTGCTGTTCTAATGTGGGAAATGTGGCAGCCAATTTGCGCACAACAAGCTCCCACAAACAGCATCTGTTTTATTGATGTTGATTGAGGAATAAATATTGGCCAGGACATCAGGGATAACTCCACTGCTCTTCTTTGAAATAGTGCCATGGGATCTTTTACGTCCACCTGAGAGAGCAGACAGGGCCTCGGTTTAGCGTCTCATCTGAAAGACAACACCGCTGACAGTGCAGCACTTTCTCAGTACTGCACTGGAGTGTCAGCCTAGATTTTTGTGCTCAAGTCTCTGGAATGGGACTTGAACCCACAACCTTCTGACTCAGAGGCAAGTGTGCTACCTACTGAGCTATAGCTGGCCCAGTTAAAAGGTGCTGGAATTAGGACTTTAAATGAAATAATTAATCTGCAGGTGAATTAACACACAATGGGTGAATGAGCCTGCTTCTGGAAGATGTCTTTCAATATAGACAAGTGTATTGCATGATGCATTTGGGCATGGACAATTCCAAAGCATGTATGCACTGTGCAGGGTTAGCTGCTCAAGGCTGCTGACTGGAGGAAAGACTTGGTTGTTGTTAATGAATCACGATTTGTGTCATGAGGCTGTTGCAGAAGTGAATAGGGTGTCCGGATGCATAATTGCAGCAATTAAATATAAAACTAGAAGTACAATCATTATCTTCTACAATACTGTTGTAACACCAGCAGAACCCACCAGAAAACAGCAGAGACCCATTTCTAGGAATTTCTGGGCATTCTTGTAAGGGAAAGAACCTTCACCAGCCCATGAAAGACCAAATACATCAAGAGACGGTCCCTGGGACAGAGTAAAGGTTGGGGACATCCTATGTCAGGAGATCCCGGCTCAATTGGGACATGGTATAGAATTGGAGGCCAGATGAGTGAGATGAGGCCTACAGATTGACGCAAGTGGACCCCCCTGGATGACAGATCCAGGACAAGGTAATGCCCTGAACTCCTGAAGATCAGGTAAAATGTTTAATTTTTAAAAGGCCTGGATTAGTTCCCCATGGAATTTCAGGACCAAATATGTTTTTTAAAATAATATTGCGTACAGTGGTTTTTGCTAGATAGGGTAAAATATCAAGGTAGGAAAATGGAGAGATCAGGCTGGATAGCAGACCTATTTGACTAACTTTGTTGGGGGGATCCTCAAAACTCTAGGGGCTGGATTTTGATACTGGGCGGGCTAGGGTCATGTAATCCGCATTTCGTGTTAGCCACCCGATTCTAAATCGATGTGGGAAAATGATGCCATTTTATCTTAATTGGCCAACTAAGTTCCAACGTGAGGGAACCCATGCCAATGTGTTTTTCCAGTCTGAAAGTCGCCTCCGATGACGTCATCATTGCTGCTGCATTTAGGGTCTGCAACAAGCCTTGCTTCTTCTGCAGATTGCCCTTGGATGTTAGAGGCACCTGCAGGAAGAATGGCCAGCCAGAGACCTAGGTCTGCACCCCGCTTTGATGATGTTGCCCTGCAGGCTTTAGTAGAGGGAGCAAGAGGAAAAAAGAGGTGCTCTTCCCTTCTTCAGGGAGGAAGAGGCCTCCTCAGCAAACCAAGGCTGTGTGGATCCAGGTGGCAGAGGAGGTCAACTCTTTGTCAATAACCCACAGAACCTGGCTTCAGTGCAGGAAGAGATTTCATGACCTTCTGTGCACTGGAAAAGTGAGTATGAATTTCCCATCACCCTCAATCTGATCCACATTGCCTCTCCTCACCAGCACTCCGCTTTAGCAATCTCTTCCTCCACATCCCACTTGACACTGACATCCATGCACCCTTACCCATTCCCTTTCTCTCCATGGTCACATTCACCTAACTATTCGACTATGCAGCCCTCACGCTCCCTATCACTGTGATGCAATTACAACTTACAACAAACAGGGAGAGCCCTTGATCTTGCCACCTCACTCCACCTTTGTCTCCTTCTAAGCATCTATGCTATGGATTCTCTACACTCACTCCTTCATTCTCACTCAAACTCCACTTGTCTCCCTCATTGCAGGAAAAGAGAGCTCACAATAAAAGGGAAAGAGCGAGGACAGGAGGAGGGCCACCCTCATTAGCCCACCTCACCCCCTGGGAGGAGGCGGTCCTGGAGATCATGGGACTGGAGGATGAGGCGCAAGTGGGGGACGGACAGACGGGGCATCACAGCAAGCTGGTGACAGAATAGTTTTCCATCTCTCTCACTGACATTGCATGAGTCGCTGATAATGATTCTGAAGCTCTAACAGATGGGCTTATGATCATCTGCAATATGCAATGTGCATGTAACCTTGGCATCACATCTCTGACTCTTTCCTTTACTCCGCCACAGGACCATCGCAAGCACCCGTCCCCACTAGCCAGGAGGAAGTGCCTCAGCATCCAGACTCCTCAGAGGAAGCTGTAACCTCTGAGGGCGCAGCATCAGCAGAATTCAGCGCACCCAGCACCAGCGCAAACGCTCACACCTCGGTGGTACTTTCGCGAGATAGAATAGTGTTGTCACCTGGTGTATCACAGCTCACAAGTGAGCATCAGCAGATTGTGGAGACCGGGACAGCAGTGGAGAGTCCTAGTCAGAGGGCGCAGGACTCTGCCAGCTCGGCTCAGCTGCATGTCGACCCTTTGCCTCTGGATCCATCCATAAGATCAGCGGTTCTGGAATTACAGGAACAGATGCAGGCTTCTCTGGCAGGTTTTACCTCCAGGGTCACTGCAAGTGTAGAGTGAATGGAGGAGTCCATTGCGAACATGAGCAGAGCCTTTGTGGCATCACCATCACCATGGAAAAGATGGCAACCTCCATGGAGGTGATAAGTTGCCAGAGTGCAGAAAACATGGTGAGTGTTCGGAATAGAATGACATCTCTGGAGGAGCAATGGTCATCTATTGAACAGAGAAACCAGACCTTCATGGAAGTTCTTCTGAGTAGGACTGCCAGTGCAGATACGGGTCCCCATGGCCCCCCTGATGTGCAGCAAGGTGCTCTCAAGCCACTTGCAAGCGCTGAGGGGGGACCTGACCCATGAGAGGGAAGTTGGTGGCAGACATCAAGGAAGTGGGGACTCCTCTCCAAGCGCTCACACTTCCATGCCACTGCAAAGCCCTCGGTCAGAGCCCCACCAGAGTTTACACCCAACTGAGATCGGCATCTCAGCCCCTGCACAGCCACAGGAGCAGCAGACTGTTGGCGAGCCCTCACAAGTTCGCAACCCCAGAGGATGCCCGCCAAAGGTGTCGAGACAGGAGCAGCAAGAAAGTGAGCATGGGGCCTCCACATCTGCTGAAGCCACAGGGGAAGCACCACGTAGGAGCACGCTTAAGAGAAAGATATTGCACAAATAGTCACAAGGGTAGTCACTTGAGTGAAATTTGATGTTTAATACTAAAAAGCCATCAGATGGTTACTGTAAATAAAAAATCTGATGGCTACTGCTGCAGTTGTGACGTGTGTCATTTCGCTAATGGGACTTCCCCATTGACGGCTTAGGATTACTTGTTATATGCCTCATTTGAGGAAGCGCTCAGTGAAGGTGGCGAGATGGATTTCCCATGAGGTCACACTGGAGATGGGTGTCAGGCTCCAAACTTCCACAGCTGTGGTTATGCCTTCTAAAAGTTCCCCCAGACCTGAGACAACAAAGTCCTGCCACCTGCAAATGATGGCTGATCAAATCTCTTATTTAATGGTTGAACTGCGGCTGATAGTCAGCAATTCAATTGTGCTACCGCCAGGTTTCACCGTCGTGTTTCAGAACAGGCGGGTTTCACGTGGGAAAAGGGTTAACATCGCCAAGGCCTATCAAAATGGCATTATAGAGGCAATTTAGTACTTGTTAAGGGCCTTAACGGCCTATCCCACCTCTTGGAGGCGGGACGGAGACGGAACCAGTAGACACGATTTAATGAAAATTGTTTGGAGGCAGGATGGAGGCAGGGTTGGGCCCGCCTGCCAGTTTTTGCAATTTTAACCCCCCACACGCCTCTAATCCCGCCTCAACGGCCCGATGAAAATCGAGCCCTGGGCCTCCTCTTGTGTTTCAGAGTAGGGGCAAAATGAAGTTATCTGTTTCCACAATGTGGGATAATTGAACATTCGACAAAAAACATTCATTCCAGCAACTGTAAGTATTAAAACAGGCATCACTGCAGGAGTTCCTTGGGGCTGTGTCCTAGGCCCAACCATCTTCAGCTGCTTCATCAATGACCTTCCCTCCATCATAAGGTCAGATGTGGGGATATTCGCTGATGACCGCACAGTGTGCAGTTCCATTCGCAACTCCTCAGATAATGAAGCGTCCATGCCCGCATGCAGCAAGATCTGGACAACGTTCAGGTTTGGGCTGATAAGTGGCAAGTAGCATGCGCGCCACACAAGTTCCAGCCAATGACTATCTCCAACAAGTGAGAGTCTGACCACCTCCCCTTGGCATTCAATGGCATTACCATCGCCGTATCCCCCACCTTCAACATCCTGGGGTCACCATTGACCAGAAACCTAACTGGACCAGTCACATAAATATTGTGGCTACAAGATCAGAGATGGGATATTCTGGGGCGAGTGACTCACCTCCTGACTCCCCAAAGACTTTCCACCATCTACAAGGCACAAGTCAGGAGTGTGATGGAATACTCTCCACTTGGCTAGATGAATGCAGCTCCAACAACACTCAAGAGGCTCAACACCATCCAGGACAAAGCAACCAGCTTGACTGGCACCTCACCCACCACCTTAAACATTCATTCCCTCCACCACCGGCGTACCGTGGCTGCAGTGTGTATCATCTACAAGATGCACTGGAGCAACTCGTCAAGGCTTCTTCGGCAGCACCTTCCAAACCCACGACCTCTACCACCTAGAAGGACAAGAGCAGCAGGTGCATGGGAACACCACCACCTCCAAGTTCCTGTCCAAGTCACACACCTTCCTGGCTTGGAAATATATCGCTGTTCCTTCATCGTCGCTGGGTCAAAATCCTGGAACTCCCTAACAGCACTGTGGGAGTACCTTCACCACAGGGACTGCAGTGGTGCAAGAAGGTGGCTCACCACCACCTTCTCAAGGGCAATTAGTGATGGGAAATAAATGCTGGCCTTGCCAGCGATGCCCACATTCCATGAATAAATTAAAAAAGGTAAATACCCTGCTGCTATAAAGATAGCACCAGTTTAAATACGTCAGAATTGCTCTAGCTCACAGAGGTCAAAACTGTTTGGCACAGCAATCACCTGAGACATACAGCAGTTTAAGACTAATCACATCAGACAGCTAGATCCACCCTTTATGATAATGTGCTATCCAGTCTTCTTACTTTCACCTACAGAAATAAAACAGATGCTTTTACAGCAGTTTTACTGTAATTGTACATGGCAGGCATCTTACCAGGCTTTAATTTGTATTCTCACTTTAATATTAGTCCTTCATTATTATGCAAACACTAACAGGAATTGACACCTCTGGTAACTTTTTGGTCTACTTATCAACTGTACGATAGCCCCGACAATGGCTCTGCAAAGAAAGGATGGACTTGCATTTATATAGGGCCTTATGAATTACATTTTTAGTGAAATAGCATAAATTGATTTGAACATCTCTGTTTATTTTATCCCAATTTATCCTACCCTCTGATTAGAATTTAAAAGAGTAACAGTTGAATGTTACATAGAAATTCAAAAATGCAATTTGATGGCCTATTGGGTAAAGGATGCAGTTGGTGTGTTAATCAGCCATGGAGATGAGAAAGTCCCAGGTTTGTATTCCTGGTCTGGGCTGTGTGAGCTGATGTGAGCTGCAGCTGTTGGTGTGCTACAATCAATATCAGCACGTCTAGGTGAGGGAGTGGAAAAATCAGGCACAATGCCCAATCCAAACTGTGATTCAGTGTCGCGTGCTAGAAATTTCCCTTGTGAACCCTGGGAGTGTAATTACCTGTGTGTTGTTTTAGCGCCACTGGTTAACAGTTTATATCAATTTCCTGGACTCAAAAATCCACATTTGCGGTAATGAGCTCTGGGAGCAATGGCAACGTAACACAATTAGAAGGATTATAATTCTCAGCAGGAGCATTTTCACCATTATTCTTCCTGTTTTTTGATCCCCAGTCTAGTTGGGAGGTGCCAGTTGTTAATCCCAGCCTTCACTGCACGCACTTGGAAATTAGTTGGTTGGTTTAAGTATTCAGAGTTCCAAGGATGTACATTTCCATTGGATAGCATTTCCATCAGGGTAAATTACACGTAGATAAATGAAGCGCACCCTTCTCAGCAATTCACCTGTTTGCCAGAAGTGAACCATTTAAAGATATTTTCAACATTAAATACTTTTGCTTACAACTCATATTTGCCTGCATCTTTTGAGGAAATGATTTCCTGTTGTGTGGACTTCCTGAGCTGTGCTTCAAACAGAGTGAGGCCCAGAGCAAGGCATACCACAGAGACCATGAGCTTCCCTATGGGGTTTCCATTGTTTGCTATTCTAAAGAGGAGGAGAAGGAGAAAGCAGTGAACAAATGGAAACAAAGGAAACTGAAGCAGCATCAAAGGAGGAAGAGGCCAACCTGCTATTAGCGCTCACAATGTATATGTAAGCCCCCAGATGTTATGAGGAACTGAGTGAGGAGCTCTGCCTTCAGCAGCCGCTTCAGTAAGGAAGCTCTGAACAAGAATCCCCTTCTGCATGATTATGTGACTGAACAGCTCTGATCATTCCTGGCAAAGTAAGCACAGCTCTCAACTCTTATGCCACAGGTGCCTTCCAAGTTGCAACCAGATATTTATACAACAGAAGCCAGGGTGCAGTACACTCCTGTATACACCAAGTCAGAGACATGGACCATGTACAGCAGGCACCTCAAAGCACTGGAGAGGTACCACCAACGCTGCCTCCACAAGATCCTGCAAATTCATTGGCAGGATAGGCGCACCAACGTCAGTGTTCTCGCTCAGGCCAACATCCCCAGCATCGAAGCTTTGACCACGCTCGATCAGCTCCGATGGATGGGCCACATCATCCGCATGCCTGATATGAGACTCCAAAACAAGCGCTCTACTCGGAGCTCTGACACGGCAGGAGAGCCCCAAGTGGGCAGAGGAAACGCTTCAAGGACACCCTCAAAGCCTCCTTGAAAAAGTGCAACATCCCCTCCGATACCTGGGAATCCCTGGCCCAAGACCGCACAAAGTGGAGGAGAAGCATTCGGGAAGGCGCCGAACATCTCGAGTCTCTTCGCCGGGAGCAAGCGGAACCCAAGCGCAAACAGCAGAAGGAGCGCACATCAACCCAAGCACCCTACCCATCCATCCCTTCAACCACCGTCTGCCCTACCTGTGACAGAGATTGTAGGTCCCACATTGGACACATCAGTCACCTGAGAACTCATTTTTAGTGTGGAAGCAAGTCATCCTCGGTTCCGAGGGACTGCCTAAGAAGAAGACACCAAGTCACCAATATCACCTTCAACAGGGCTGAGGAATTCATCCATTTTGTAATGACTTCTAGGCAGCAGCACGCCACGGATATTCAGTTCTATCACATTGCTGGTTTGACCAAAGTTCATGTTGCACTGCGGTCTCTATTGTGAATTCCTGAATGGAAAGACATTCAACTTCCTCAATATTCAAATTATTTGTGACCAGCTACAATGAATCCTGTAAGTCAATGCTAAATTTGCAAGGAGCTGTCATGATGTGTACACTAAAAGGAATTCCAGATTTATTTAGGGAAGACAATGGATTGTCGGGATGGCTTCTGGGAGACAAGGTGTAGCCCTTGTTTTAATGGTTCATGACCCCACTTCAAGTGACAAACTCATCAGCAAAACCTCACTCCAACAAGGTCTATTCATCAACTAGATTGGTCATTGAGAGGACCTTAGAGTTCTGAAGGCTAGGTTTCTCTGCCCTGATAGATCAGTGGAGGGAGGGGGGTGCTCTGTTCTATGCTCTTCACAAGATTTCATGCATTTTGATTGCTTGTTGTATCCTTCGCAACTTTGCAATTGAGGAAGGGACAGTCTGTGAAATGGCAGTTATAGGTGAGGCCAGATACTGAGGATGCTGATGAACCTGGGGGTTAGTGTCAGGAGGATCAGTACACAGATGACTCTTCAATGTTTGCTGCCAGGAACTTTAGTAGGAAAATCATTAGTCATATCTTCTCCTTTGATTAAAGTTGAAGGCTTTGTAAGATTCCATGACTATAATTCCCCTACCTTTCTGCTAATTCTAGTCATTCCAAACACAAACATGTGTGTTTCTGGCACTCATTAACAGAAATGACACATCACCCCTATCAGACCTCACAAATCATAATATCATCAAGCTGCAACGCTAAATCAACATGCAAATCATTAAAAATTTACAGTAATGATCAAACTTACTTCTTATCACCATGTTTTATCTGGGTGGCTAGATGTACTTTTTAATACCTATCCTGGTGCTGCGTCTGGGTACCACCTGCAGCCCAGTGTCGTGAGACTTGTCTGGCTGCTGCATGGGTACAAGGGTCTCTTTGGAGTGAGGCAGTATTCGTGTTATAAGCTCTGAGTCCTGGGAAGGACCTGCTTTGGGCTGTATTTCTTGTGCAACTGCCTGGACAACCTTGCTCCACCTTCTACGTGTTCTTGGAGTAGGCCTCCGAGGGGCTAAGCTGGAGAACTGGCATGTGCTGCTTTTTTGAGAAAAAACATCATGTCAAATCGCCTGCCTAAATCCATGTCTAAGCTAACCTGACAAGAAAGTCCTCGGGCAAGGCATCCTTGTAACTGTATCCCAACAAGAGTCAGTACCGTCAGGAAATGAGGAGAAAAATTGTGGGGAATGTTTTAAATAATGCAATATACTAATTGGAAATGATGAATAGAATTTTTAAAAGTGGAATAGTACACTAAGTTCAACCAGTCACAACACATTGGATAAAAAAACTAAACAGCACATTACATCACTTGCACAAGCATTAAATTAGTCACGCCAGCCATGCCACTGGTACTGGACCCTTGTTCTGGCTGGCCGCCCATTAATGGGATGGCAGATTTAATAGTTCCCACCAGAACCAGAGTTAGAGAGCCATTCAACCTCAGTGCACTGTGAAGGAAGACCTATCATTCCTTTTAGGAAGCGAGTGTGAACGGTGAAGGGGGTTCAAAGTTGCTAAAATGAAAACGGGAAGTTCTCTTACCATGGCTGCTCAATAAACTTCTTGCAGCACTGGTCTGTTGTTCTTGAAGTGAAAGAATTTTGACTTTGATAGATAGATAGTAATCACTAAAAGTTGCGACACAGGTCAATAAGGCCATAACAAAAGCAAACCAAACACTAGGGTTTATTTCTAGAGGGATAGAATTGAAAAGTAGAGAAGTTATGCTAAACTTGTATTGAACCCGCAGTACTACACTTGGAGTACTGCGTACAGTTCTGGTTGCCATATTATAAAAAGGATATAGAGGCACTGGAGAGTGTGCAAAAAAGATTTACAAGGATGATATCAGAGCTGTGAGGGTATACCTATCAGGAAAGAATGAACAGGAGGCTGAGAGGTGGCCAAATAGAGGTCTTTAAAATTATGAAAGGTTTTGATAGAGTAGACACGGGGAGTGTGTTTTGACTTGTGAGGAAGAGCAAAACTAGAGGCCATCAATATAAGACAGTCATCAAAAAATCAAATAGGGAATTCAAGAGAAACGTCTTTACCCAGAGAGTGGTGAGAATGTGGAAGTCGCTACCACAGGCAGTGGTTGAGGCGAATACTTCAGTGGTATTTAAGGGGAAGCTGAATAAGCATATGAGGGAGAAGGGAATAGAGGGTTAGATGAGGAAAGATGGGAGGAGGCTCGATTGGAGCATAAACGCCAGCATGGACTAGTTGAGATGAATATCCTGTTTCTATGCTGTATATCCTATGTAATGCTATGTATAGTAATCTCGGATGTAATGCTTAAGTTATCCACTAGATGGAGACAAATGCAAAGGGATTATATT
Source organism: Somniosus microcephalus (assembly GCF_052327205.1). Taxonomy (NCBI): domain Eukaryota; kingdom Metazoa; phylum Chordata; class Chondrichthyes; order Squaliformes; family Somniosidae; genus Somniosus; species Somniosus microcephalus. The sequence continues at coordinate 85,124,999 of NC_140988.1, forward strand.
TACTAGTCTTAAGGTAAAATTGCATTATGGGTAGAATGACATCATAGCATCCTCCATGTTGGTTGCTCGTGCAGTAGAATTAGAAGTGCATGCCTGTAGCTTGTAAGAGCTCTGTTCTCTCCTTATCCTGTGTAATTAAAAGTAAAGTTTTGAGTTCCTGAAGTCTCACTTATCGTAGTTATTGGAACTTACTACTCGGATATAACATTTGGCGACGAGGATTAATTGTTTCAACTTGAAGAAGGGAAAATACAAGAACACTGCATCTGAATCATGGCTACTCGAGTAGGAGAGATTTCTGCTTTTGATGTTCAAAAATCAAACTTGGGAAGAGTACTGTAAGTTATTAGAGCATTTCTTTGTAGCAAATGATATTGTCGATGTTGGAAAAAGGAGAGCTATTTTGCTAACTTCGGTGGGAAGTCTGACATATAGTTTACTGAGAAACTTATGCAGTCCTGCAAAGCCTGGAGATAAATCATTTACTGAATTAGTGGACTTGCTAAAGGAACATTTCAATCCCAGACCAAGTGAGATTGTACAGCGTTTCAAATTTAATTCACGGAACAGGATACCGGGAGAAACTGTGTTGGATTATGTAACGGTGTTGAGAAAACTGGCACATGATTGCAATTACAGGAACAGCTTGAAAGACATGCTGAGAGATAGGCTGGTTTGCGGGATAATGGATGCTCGAATGCAAAGGAGATTATTGTCCGAGACTGGGCTTACGTATGAAAAAGCGGTGGAACTTGCTCAATTAATAGAGACAGCGAACCGAGATGTAAAAAAAATACAAGGTTCAGACTGGTCTATTACAAAGCAAGTTGGAAGTCAGTTTATTGTGCACAAGTTAAATATGGGTCCGAAATCACAACGTGCACATTTAAAGGCATGTTATAGATGCAATGGAGATCACCTGGCAAGGGAATGCAGGTTTCTGGAGGAAAAGTGCCACAAGTGTGGGGAAAAAAGGACATATAAAACGTGCATGCAGAGCAAAAGCTACCCTGGAGGTATACGAACCTAAAGGGGGAGAGAAGCAAAACCTGGTAAGAGAAGTGAAAAAACAGGGAGCACATCACATCAGTGCAGAAGCTGAGGAAGAAGACGACGTGTTCATATTGCATCGTATGGTAGAGGACATTCCAAAAGTGGATCCTATCACTTTGCAACTGATAGTAAATGACACGAAGGTCAACTTTGAGGTGGATACTGGATGTGGCGTAACCATAATGAACAGGGAAGAGTACTCAAAATTGTGGAACCGTGCAAAAGTTCCAGAGTTGAAGTCTTGCTCTATGAAGCTTAAAACATGTACTGGTGAATGAGTGGCAACCTTGGGTACAGCTATTGTAACTGTGAAACACAGGGACACCGTGGAACAGCTACCTGTAGTTGTAGTATCGGGTTCTGGACCAAACTTGTTAGGTCGGGGCTGGATACGAGAACTTAAATTAGATTGGGGAGCAATAAATCAACTAGAGGGAGGCAAACAATTGTCTTTGCAAGATGTGTTGATTGAACATGAGAACGTGTTCAAGGAAGAACTTGGAACATTTAATGGCCCCCCAGCTAAGATTTATGTCGACAAGGAGGCACTGCCAAGATTTTTTAAACAACGACCTGTGCCTTATGCCATGAAACCGAAGGTAGAGGCTGAGCTTGATCGTCTTTTGCGGGAGAACATTCTGGAACCCGTGAAATGTTCAGAATGGGCAGCTCCAATTGTACTTGTTTTAAAACCGGACAATTCGGTAAGAATCTGTGGAGATTATAAATTGACTGCAAATAGGGTGTCTAAACTAGAACAGTATCCTATTCCCAAAACAGAGGATCTCTTTGCAAACCTGGCTGGAGGGAAGAAATTCACGAAACTGGATATGAGTCATGCATACTTGCAGATTACACTAGATGAGGAATCCAAGAAGTATGTAACCATAAATACACACAAGGGTTTGTTTACCTATAACCGCTTACCATTTGGTGTCTCGTCTAGTCCAGCTATCTCCCAGAGGACTATCAAGGGTGTACTGCAAGGGATCCCACATGTTTCAATCTATCTGGATGATATTCTGGTGATGGGAAGAACCGACCAGGAGCATCTGAGCACTCTGAGAGAGGTACTTCAAAGATTGGACAAGGCTGAGTTACGGCTCAAGAGGAGTAAGTGTACTTTCATGGGGAATGAGGCCGTGTTCCTGGGACACCGAGTGGACGCCACAGGGCTCCATCCAATCAAGGAGAAGGTAAAAGCACTGCAGGAGGCACCAGATCCTACAAATGTGACTGAGTTAAAAGCGTACCTGGGACTGCTAAACTATTATAACAGGTTTTTGCCAAACTTGTCAACAGTGTTAGCACCTCTTCACAAACTACTGCGCAAGGAGACACAGTGGCAGTGGGAAGAGGAACAGAGGGTTTCATTTGAACAATCCAAGAAACTGATGCTGTCCTCGGATGTGCTGGTTCACTACAATGCAGAGAAAGACATAATTCTCTCTTGTGACGCTTCACCTTACGGGGTGGGGGCAGTTCTTTCACACTGCATGGAAGATGGAACTGAAAGACCGATCGGGTTTATGTCTCGAACTCTGACCCCAGCGGAAAAAAACTATTCCCAGTTAGATAAAGAGGGATTAGCAGTAATGTTTGGGTTACAGAGGTTTCATAAGTACATATATGGCAGGAAATTCACCATATGCACCGATCATAAACCTCTTCTATCTCTTTTTAATGAGATGAAAGCAGTACCACAGATGGTGTCACCCCGAATCCAGAGATGGGCAGTGACGTTGAGAGCATATGAGTATGTCATCGTTTACAAAGCGGGCAAGTACCATGGGAACACAGATGCCTTGAGCCGTCTTCCACTACCAGGTACACCTATCCGTGCAGCTCCAGAGGACAGAGTTTTGATGTTGGAGGACACGGACACGGCAATTGTGACCGCAGAACAAGTAAGGACTTGGACTGGTAAGGATCCAGTACTGTCTAGAGTCCGAGAGTATGCAATGAGGGGTTGGCCACAACATCCGGAAGGGACTGATTTCACACCTTACAGTGTCAGGAAGACAGAGCTGAGTGTGCAGGATGGTTGCGTGTTGTAAGGAGCTCGAGTGATTATTCCACAGCCAGCACAACAGTCTATCCTAGTGCAACTACATCAGTGTCATCCTGGAGTTTCGCGCATGAAAGCATTGACAAGGAGTTACTTGTGGTGGCCAAAGCTAGATGAGGAGATAGAAAATCTTGTCAAGACATACAGCACTTGTCAAGAACACAGGAAGGCACCAGCAGCAGCTCCACTCCACCCCTGGGAGTGGCCGGATAAACCATGGAGAAGATTACATATAGATTATGCGGGTCCATTCATGGGAAAGATGTTCCTCATAATCATTGATGCACATTCCAAATGGATGGATGTGTATCCTGTAAATTCTGCTTCATCTACTGTTACTATATACTGTCTGCGTAGGAGTTTTAGTAATCAAGGGATACCGGAGATCGTAGCAAGTGACAATGCCACGTGTTTTGTGAGTACAGAAACAAAAGAGTTCATGAGAAACAATGGCATAGTACACGTGACTTCAGCTCCATATCATCCGTCTTCAAATGGACTTGCGGAGAGAGCCGTACAAACATTTAAGGAGATGATGAAAAAAAGTGCGGATGGGAGTTTGGCAGCAAAGGTGTCATGAGTTTTGTTCAGCTACAGAATAACACCTCAATCTACCACAGGACTCTCTCCTGCTGAGTTATTGTTAGGACAGTAGGAGATGCGGTCCTTACCAGAAATTTCAGTTATGGTCCACAATGGATTCCTGGCGTCATAGATTCAATGACTGGTCCAGTTTCATATAAGGTCATGCTGGGAACTGGTCAGGTAGTACGCAGACATGTGGATCAGATACTGACCAGACAACGGGAAATGGAACTGGAGGTTCCAGAGGAAATGTTGGAGGACAGGTTGGTCCCCAGTTATCCAAATGCCTTGGTGGTACCAGCACCACGAACAGAGACAGTTATACCTGGACCCCTTAATCAAGAGGAAACCATCGTAGCAGAGTCAGATACTCTGTATACTGCTCAGGAGCAGCAGGTGGCTCTACCACAGCCAAGCAGGGACTTGCCTGTAAGACGTTCAACAAGGTCTCACAAGCCGCCAGAGCGATTGATCACGACCTGCTAGATTCGTTCCGTATGGACTATCGTTAAAGGAATTTCCTTATGGACTTTTAAGAATTGTTGTAACTTAAGAGGGGGGGGGGGATATAGTAATCTCGGATGTAATGCTTAAGTTATCCACTAGATGGAGACAAATGCAAAGGGATTATATTTACTAGTCTTAAGGTAAAATTGCATTATGGGTAGAATGACATCATAGCATCCTCCATGTTGATTGCTCGTGCAGTAGAATAAGAAGTGCATGCCTGTAGCTTGTAAGAGCTCTGTTCTCTCCTTATTCTGTGTAATTAAAAGTAAAGTTTTGAGTTCCTGAAGTCTCACTTATCGTAGTTATTGGACCTTACTACTCGGATATAACACTGTGTGTAAAGTGGGCACTATCGATTCAACCACCATCTGTTGTACATCTTTCCCGGTTTTCATTTCCATTGATGAAATTGGGAGAGATGTATAGTGGGCAACTGAATTGATATCGCCCATTTTACGCTTTCACTCAAAGTCAAAATTACCCCAGTTGTCACTCAGTGCTGTTTCCACCTCCCTCCACATGGCCCTGGTGACTGCTTTGGTGGCATTATTCCCTGCGAGCCTAGCAGATGATCTTTCCTCTGTCTGATTTTATTTGAGGAGGATTTGCACATCAGCATCTAAAGAATTCTGCACTTGCCTCATTCGGCCACCACATTCCCGGGGCCTTCCTTGCGAGCCATCAGATCATAAGGTGGAAGCCATTATGAGGTCTTGAGATAGCACAAGGAATCATGTGGTAAGAAATCACTGCAATGAGCATCCTGACAAAAGCTGGAGGAGAGAACACACATCACAACACGCACCAATGCTTGCTGTGTCTCCAGGAATCTGCTGCTACTTTATATTGCTGCGGGCTTTTATCCAGTGCTTTCATCTAAACAATTTAAAAATATCTGAAATACCATAGATTTATTCTATCATGTCACAGTAGGTACTGTTTCTCTTCTTGTATTTAAGTAAATACATAGACAAATGTTCAACTGTGCTTTGATTAATGCAACAGCATAGGATGCTGCTCACCTGGTAGAAAGAATTTAGCCCTCTTTAGCCTAACTCTCTCTCTCCTTCTCACACTGACCTAACATCTGTCACAGTTAATTATATTTTAATTACAGCTATAACATTTACTACATTTAAATCAACATATTAAAATAGTTCACTGCAACATAATTTCCTGTGCCTTCTTTTGAGTGACAGCATTTGTTTTTACACTAAATTGTTGGAAATCTTGGGCTAAAAAATCTATTGCTACCGTAAACGGGTGCGGGGATCACGATGCATAATCAAGCCGCGACCGTTCGAAGTAATGCAGGCAGCACACTAACTTCATGCTGCCAGCTGATTAACATGATTGCAGCGTTCAGCCCAGCGATGAAGGCGCTGCCGAGTTGCTGAACGCTCAGCAGGGGATCCAAGTTCGTGCGAGGCTAGCACTAAGTAAAGCTAGCCTGCACTTCTTTAAGCCAGTCTGCACCTCTTAAAGGGGAGGAGAATTCTGCCTGCAGCAGCTCATTCAAGTGGCTGGGGAAGAGAGGCAGAGCAACAAAAAAAAATCAATGATGTCACTGCAGGGGAGAGAGCATGCTCTAAGGTTCTTCAATGCAGCACTGGAGGCCTTGGTGTAAGAGGTGAACATGGAGAGAGGTTCTGTTTCCAATGGGGGCCAGGAGGCCCTCCAGGCAAATGCGTAAAATGCAATGGGAGCAGAGAGCTGTCGTGGTGAAAGCCTGTTGTATAGCCCCGAGGATCTGGACGCAGTGCAGGAAAATGTTTAATGACCTCAAACAAGTGGTCAAAGTCAGTGAATTCATCTTCAAATGCCATATCCCACCATCTGCACCTCGAGCCTCACACACTGCTCAATTAACCACGCCCCTATCACTCATCTACCAATAATCTCTACCAAACACGACTCATACCTCACATTCATAGCTTCACACCACCCTCACACACTTACTGCTGCAAGCCTCATACCCACATCTCACAGTGTGCACACACTGTCATCTATTCAACCATGACTGGCATATCACCCAAACGCATTGCACCACACTCACTGACACACTTCCCTTTCTCTTGCAGGACAAGGTGGCTCATCACCGGTGCCGGCAGGATCTAACCAGCATTGGACAGGCGTGCCTGCATAATCTGACCTCAATGGAGAAGACGGTGCTGGCCATTATTAGCAGGGCCATCACTGAGTCCATCGCGAGCAGTGGAACTGAAAGAATATAAGATGCCGGTACCCTCATACATAATCCACCTTCTCATATCCCACTTCCCCCTCATGCCACAATCTCTTCTGATTTACATAGAAACATAGAAGATAGCAGCAGGAGTAGGCCATTCGGCCCCTCGAGCCTGCTCCGCCATTCAATGAGATCATGGCTGATCATCCAAATTCAGTATCCTGTCCCTGCCTTCTCCCCATATCCCTTGATCCCTTTAGCCTTAAGAAATATATCCAACTCCTTCTTGAATATATTTAATGAATTGGCCTCCACTGCCTTCTGTGGTAGAGAATTCCACAGGTTCACCACTCTCTGGGTGAAGAAATTCCTCCTCATCTCTGTCCTAAATGGCTTACCCCTTATCCTTAGACTGTAACCCCTGGTTCTAGACTCCCCCGCCATCGGGAACATCCTTTCTGCATCCAGTGTGTCCAGTCCTGTTAGAATTTTATAAGTTTCAATGAGATCCCCTCTCATTCTTCTAAACTCCAGCGAGTATAAGCCCAATCGAGCCAACCTCTCCTCATACGTCATTCATGCCATCCCAGGTATCAGTCTGGTGAATCTTCGCTGCATTCCTTCCATGTCAAGAACATCCTTCCTCAGATAAGGCAACCAAAACTGCACACAATACTCAAGGTGTGGTCTCACCAAGGCCCTGTACAACTGCAGCAAGACATCCTTGTTCTTGTACTCGAACCCTCTTGCTACGAAAGCCAACATACCATTTGCCTTCTTAACCGCCTGCTGCACCTGCATGCTTACCTTCAGCGACTGGTGCACAAGGACACCCAGGTCTCGTTGCACTTCCCCTTCTCCCAATCTATTGCCATTCAGATAATAATCTGCTTTCCTGTTTTTGCCACCAAAGTGGATAACCTTGCATTTATCCACATTATACTGCATCTGCCATGCTTCTGCCCAATCACCCAACCTGTCCAAATCATACTGGAGTTTCTCAGCATCCTCCTCACAGCACACACGCCCACCTAGCTTTGTGTCATCTGCAAACTTGGAGATATTACATCAAGTTCCCTTGTCTAGATCATTTATATATATTGTGAATAGCTGGGGTCCTAGGACCGATCCCTGTGGTACCGCACTAGTCACTGCCTGCCACTCGGAAAAAGAGTTGTGTATTCCAACTCTTTGCTTCCTGTCTGCCAACCAGTTCTTTATCCAAGTCAGTACCTTGCCCCCAATCCCATGTGCCCTAACTTTACACACTAATCTCTTATGCGGGACCTTATCGAAAGCCTTCTGAAAGTCCAAATACACCACATCCACTGGTTCTCCCTTATCTATTCTACCAGTTACATCCTCAAAAAATTCCAGTAGATTAGTCAAGCACGATTTACCTTTTGTAAATCCATGTTGACTTTGTCCGATCCTGTCACTCTTTTCCAAGTGCTCTGCTATTACATCTTTTATAATGGACTCGAGCATTTTGCCCACTACCAATGTCAGGCTTACCGGTCTATAATTCCCCGTTTTCTCTCTACCACCTTTTTTGAATAATGGGGTTACATTAGCTACCCCCCAATCCATGGGAACTGTTCCAGAGGCCATTGAATTTTGGAAGATGACCAGCAATGCATCTACTATTTCTAGGGCCACTTCCTTAAGTACCCTAGGATGTAGATTATCAGGCCCTGGGGATTTACCAGCCTTCAATCCCATCAATTTCCCTAACACCATTTCCCTACAAATACTGATGTCATTCAGTTCCTCCCTCTCATTAGACCCTATGTTCCCCGACATCTCTGTGAGGTTATTTGTGTCCTCCTTTGTGAAGACAGAACCAAAGTATGTATTTAATTGGTCTGCCATTTCTTTGTTACCCTTTATAAATTCCCCTGATTCTGACTGCAAGGGACCTACGCTTGACTTCACCAATCTTTTTCTCTTCACATATTTATAAAAGCTTTTACAGTCAGTTTTTATGTTCCCTGCAAGCTTACTCTCATACTCTATTTTCCCCCTCTTAATTAATCCCTTTGTCGTCCTTTGCTGAATTCTAAACTGCTCCCAATCCTCAGGTTTATTGCTTTTTCTGGCCAATTTATATGTCTTCTCCTTGGATCTTATGCTATCCCTAATTTCCCTTGTTAGCCACGGTTGAGTCACCTTTTTTGTTTTATTTTTATGCCAAACAGGGATGAACAAATTCTGTAGTTCATCCATGCGATCTTTAAATGATTGCCATTGCCTATCCACCGTCAACCCTTTGCGTAACATTCCCCAATTAATCCAATTCAACTCGCGCCTCATACCATTGTAGTTTCCTTTATTTAAATTCAGGACCCTAGTCTCTGAGACAACTACTTCACTCTCCATCTTAATGAAGATTTCTATCATATTATGATCGCTCTGACCCAAGGGGCCGCGCACAACAAGATTGCTAATTAATCCTTTCTCGTTACATAATACCCAGTCTAAGATGCCTGATCTCTAGTTGGTTCCTCAACGTATTGGTCCAGGAAACCAACTCATGTACACTCCAGGAATTCCTCCTCCACAGTATTGCTACTAATTTGGTTAGCCCAATCTATATGTAGATTAAAGTCACCCATGATAACTGCTGTGCCCTTACTGCATGCGTCTCTAATTTTCCGTTTAATGCCATCCCCAACCTCCGCTTTACTGTTTGGAGGTCTGTATACCACTCCCACTAACGTTTTCTGCCCCTTGGTATTTCTCAGTTCTACCCATACAGATTCCACATCATCAGAGCTAATATCCTTCCTTACTATTGTGTTAATCCCCTCTTTAACCAGCAATGCTACCCCACCTCCTTTTCCTTTTTGCCTATCTTTCCTGAATATTGAATATCCCTGGATGTTGAGTTCCCAGCCTTGGTCACCCTGGAGCCATGTTTCCGTAATCCCAATCATATCATATCCGTTTACCTCTATTTGCGCAGCTAATTCATCCACTTTATTACGAATGCTCCTGATGGCGTAAACATGCACCTCTTGCATTCACCCCTCCCCTCACCACAACCCTATCCTTGTGTCTTTCTACATTCAGATAGCCAAGAACTACAAACTGGCCAGGCACTGGTGGAGCAGCAAGAAATAGAAGAGCACCAAGGCACTGATGAAGAAGATACAGTATTGCAGCTACCAGCACAGATACTGAAATTCTGTGTAGTTTAGAGATAGGTTAGAGGGGGATCTGCACATGGTGAGTCACAAGGCACAAGTGGCCTGCAGCCAAGGCAGGGGGAAAGGGTAGAGCAAGTGTCAGCTCCCCGGAGGGCAAGGGCGTACACGAGTTCTGCTGCAGAGGACACAGATGAGGACTTCGAGGGGCGGCCTACAGAAGAACGCTAATGGGTATGCACATTAAAATGCTTGGTGTGTTGGTAGACCTGCCAGAAAGTCGAGTACAATGTCAAGGAGAATGGAGGAGTCCGGCGCCAACACAGGTTTTTGTGCAGAGCTTGGAACCCATGATTTCCAGCATGGAAGTGATGGGCAACGCCATTAGCACACTTGTGACCCAGCATCTGATGGCCGATGTCTCAGCTTCCCACAGACTAGTCAAGCAACAGCCTGACATAGTCATACTCACAGAATCATACCTCTCAGCCAATGTTCTAAACTCCTCCATCACCATCCCTGGGTATGTCCTGTGCCACCGGCAGGACAGACCCACCAGGGGTGGCAGTAGATTGGTATACAGTCGGGAAGGAGTCGCCCTGGGAGTCCTCAACATTGACTTCAGACCTCATGAATCTCATGGCTTCAGGTCAAGCAAGGGCAAGGAAACCTCCTGCTCATTACCACCTACCGCCCTCCCTCAGCTGATGAATCAGTACTCCTCCATGTTGAACAGCACTTGGAAGAAGCATTGAGAGTAGCAAGGGCAGAGAATGTATTCTGGGTGGAAGAATTCAATGTCCATCACCAAGAGTGGCTCGGTAGCACCACTACTGACTGAGCTGGCCAAGTCCTGAAGGACATAGCTGCCAGTCTGGGCCTGCGACAGGTGGCGAGAGAATCAACACGAGGGAAAAACCTACTTAAATAAGAACATAAGAAATAGGAGCAGGAGTAGGCCAATCGGCCCCTCGAGCCTGCTCCGCCATTCAATAAGATCATGGCTGATCTGATCCTAACCGCCAATCCACTATCACAGAACCATCTCCTGAATCTAACAGAATTAGACACACAAAATAGGAGCAGGATCAGGCTACATGGCCCCTGGGCCGGCTCCGCTACCCACAGGGCCATGTCCGATCCGAACCTAGACTCATGTCCAAATTCCTGCCCGCTCCCCGTAACCCTTAATTCCCTTTACTTCTAGGAAACTGTCTATTTCTGTTTTAAATTTATGTAATGATGTAGCTTCTACAGCTTTTTGGGGCAGCATATTCCATGGACCTACCACCCTCTGAGTGAAGTAGTTCCTCCTCATCTCAGTTTTGAAAGAGCAGCCCCTTATTCTAAGACTATGCCCCCTAGTTCTAGTTTCACCCATCATCGGGAACATCCTCCCCGCATCCACCCGATCCAACCCCTTCACAATCTTATATGTTTCAATAAGATCGCCTCTCATTCTTCTGAACTCCAATGAGTAGAGTCCCAATCTACTCAACTTCTCCTCATATGTCCATCCCCTCATCCCCGACTTGACCTCGTCCTCACCAATCTACCTGTCACAGATGCATCTGTCTACAACAGCATTGGTAGCAGTGACCACCGCACAGTCATTGTGGAGATAATGTCCCGTCTTCACACTGAGGACACCCTCGATTGTGTTGTGTGGCTCTACCACCATGCTAAATGGGATAGATTCAGAATAGATCTAGCAGCTCATAACTGGGAATCCATGAGGTGCTGTGGGCCATCAGCAGCAGCAGAATTGTATTCCACCACAATCTGTAACCTCATGGCCCGGCATATCCCTCACCCTACCATTGCCATCAAGCCAGGGGGCCAACCCTGGTTCAATAAGGAGTGTCGAAGAGCATGCCAGGAGCAGCACCAGGCATACCTGAAAATGAGGTGCCAACCTGGGGAAGCTGCAACACAGAACAACATACATGCTAAAATGCGAAAGCAGAATGCTATAGACAGGGCTAAATGATCCCCAAATCAATGGATCAGATCAAAGCTCTGCAGTCCTGCCACATCCAGTCGTGAATGGTGGTGAAGCATTAAACAACTAACGGGAGGAGGAGGCTCCATGAATATCCCCATCCTCAATGATGATGGAGCCCAGCGTGTGAGTGCAAAAAACAAGGCTGAAGTGTTTGCAGCCATCTTCAGCCAGAAGTGTTGAGTGGATGATCCATATCGGCCTACTACTGCGGTCCCCACCATCGCAGAAGCCAGTCTTCAGCCAATTCGATTCACTCCATGTGATATCAAGAAATGGCTGAGGGCACTGGATACAGCAAAGGCTATGGGCCCTGACAACATCCCGGCTATCGTGCTGAAGACTTGTGCTCCAGAACTAGCCACGCCTGTTCCAGTACAGCAACAACACTGGCATCTATCCGACAATGTGGAAAACTGCCCAGGTGTGTCCTGTCCACAAAAAGCTGGACAAATCCAATCCGGTCAATTACCGCCCCATCAGTCTACTCGCAATCATCAGCAAAATGATGGAAGGTGTCATCGACAGTGCCATCAAGCGGCACTTACTCATCAATAACCTGCTCACTGATGCTCAGTTTGGGTTCCACCAAGACCACTTTGCTCCCAACTTCATTACAGCCTTGGTCCTAACATGGACAAAGGAGCTGAATTCCAGAGGTGTGGTGAGAGTGACTGCCTTTGACATCAAGGCAACATTTGACTGAGTGTGGCATCAAGGAGCCCTATTAAAACTGAAGTCAATGGGAATCAGGGGGAAAGCTCTCCACTGGCTGGAGTCATACCTAGCACAAAGAAAGATGGTTGTGGTGATTGAAGGTCAATCAGCACACCCATTAACATGTAACAAGACCTGGACAACGTTCAGGCTTGGGCTGATAAGTGGCAAGTAACATTCGCACCACAGAAGTGCCAGGCAATGAGTATCTCCAACAAGAAGGAGTCTAACCACCACCCCGTGACATTCAATGGCATTACCATCGCCGAATCCCCCATCATCAACATCCTGGGGGTCACCATTGACCAGAAACTTAACTGGACCAGCCACATAACTACTGTGGCAACAAGAGCAGGTCAGAGGCTAGGTATTCTGCGGCGAGCGTCTCACCTCCTGACTCCCCAAAGCCTTTCTGCCAGCTACAAGGCACAATAAGGAGTGTGATGGAATACTCTCCACTTGCCTGGATGAGTGCAGCTCCAACAACACTTAAGAAGCTTGACACCATCCAGGACAAAGCAGCCCATTTGATTGGCACCCCCTCTACCACCTTTTATTGTATTCAAGTAGTGTCAGTCTTGGCTCGGTGGTAACATGCTTGTCTCTCAGTCAGAAAATCATGGGTTCAGGCCACACTCCAGAGATTTGAGCACATAATCAAGCTAGCACTTCAGTGCAATACTGAAGGAGTGCTGAACTGTCAGAGGTGCTACTTTTCAGAGGTGATTTTTGTAGTGTATGTACCTTTAAGGGGAGAACTACTTTTTACAGCTCCTGTATACTATAGTACCGGCAGTGACCACACCTGTATATAAACCCTGAGTAGGGATCTGTACAATTAGTTTTAGAGTAACCCTCATCCAGTAAACACCTGTTGATTGTTCCCTGCAGTCTCTTGTCTAGTTATTGAAGGACACACAACATCAAGATACACGGATCTAACATTGGCGACAAGAAGATTCAAACCTACCTGCAACTCTGCATCACCTCCCAGGGATTCGCTCCTGGAGAAAAGTGAAAGAAGGCCGAGTCTAGAAGCACGGGCGTCGACCATCCAGCGGAGACTTGAGCATCGCAGGGGAGGCTGTTGAGAGCTGGGCTTGGTTCTCCAGTCACGGTGGTCCAGCGAAACGGGCTGGCAACAGGTGCGGCACAGACCCTTCCCGGACAGCGGCGGCTAGAGCCGACCGATGGCACAGAAAAAGGCCGAGCAGCGTCAACGGGAGAAGAGAGAGGGTAGAGCACACAGGGCGCAGCCGGTATTCAGGACCGAGCGGCGTCGACAGGAGAAGAGAGAGGGTAGAGCGCACAGGGCGCAGCCGGTGTTTAGGACCGAGCGGTGTCAACGAGAGAGAGCAGAGCGTAGCCGGTGTTCAAGGGCCGAGCAGCGTCAACGAGAGAGAGAGGCGCGCAGGAAAATGCGCAGAGCGCAGCCGGTGTTCAAGGGCCGAGCAGCGTCAGCGGGGAAGAAAGGAGAACGTGCAGAGCGCAGCCGGTATTCAAGGGCCGAGCAGCATCAGTGGGGAAGAAAGGAAAGGGCGGGAGACGCCATTTTGAGCCGCAGCGGAGAAGAAGGGAGTGCGCGGGAGACGCCATTTTGAGCCGCAGCGGAGAAGAAGGGAGAGCGCGGGAAAACGCCATTTTGAGCAACAGCGGAGAAGAAGGGAGAGCGCGGGAAAGCACCATTTTGAGCCAGTCTAACCACACCCAGGGGTGCCGAAGAGTGGCAGTGTCACAGCGTTCGACAATGAAGTCGAAGATTGGACGACATATGTCGAACGCATAGAAGTGTACTGCAAGGCGAATGAAATGCCAGATGAGAGGAAAGCGCTGGTATTGTTGAATTCAATGGGTGCAAAAACATATGGCTTACTGCGAAACCTAGTAACCCCAGATAAGCCAGTGGAAAAGGATTTTGAAAACATAGTGTCAATCCTACAGGACCACTTAAACCCCACACCGCTGCTGATAGCAGAAAGATTTAAGTTTCACAAAAGGAACCAGCATAAAGGTGAAAGTAATGCTGAGTATTTAACGGAACTGTGCAAGCTATCGAAACACTGCCAGTTTGGAATGGGACTAGCAGATAATTTAAGGGACAAGTTTGTGTGTGGGCTTCAAAGTGAATGAACCCAGAAACGGCTTCTATCAGAAAAGGATCTTACGCTGGACAAGGCTTTCAGCATGGCAGTATCACACGAAGCAGCCGCACAGGGCGCTGCAGAGATACAACGGAGACCGCAAGAATATGGCACAAATGAAATGTCATACGGAACAGTGAAGTGCTATCGCTGCGGCAGAACAACACACGACCATAATGATTGCTGGTTCAAGGACAAAGTGTGCAGAGAGTGTGGAAAAGTAGGACACATAGCAAGAGTCTGCAGGTCGGGAAAGAAAACCAGCAGCAAGAAATCTCCACAGGAGAAGTACAAGAAAGTACATAAGGTGGCGGAGAGTAGTTCAGACGAACAGAAAAGTGATACAGACTCCAGAAGCAAGGAGCTGGGTTGTCTGAAACTACATAAGGTGATCAAAACGGAGGATCACCAAACTATCTGGGTGACGCTCAAGATAGCCGGAGTCCAAGTGAAAATGGAATTGGACACAGGATCAGCCCTAACAGTCATAAACCGAAGGGACTACAAGCGGCTATTCTCACATATACCCTTGAGAGGTACAGAGATTGTCTTGAAGACGTACACGGGGCAAAAAGTCTACCCCAAAGGAAAAATAAGGGTGAACGTTATATATAACGGCAAGGAAACACCAAAAATGGACCTATATGTATTGCCAGATGGAGGACCACCACTACTAGGACGTGAATGGATCCGGAAGATACAGCTAGATTGGCATTCCATACAAGCACTGACTGTAGATGCCAAAAAGTATGACGACGTCACACCTGGACGACTGTCAAAAATGCTAACTGACGCGCGAGAAGTGTTCCAGGAGGGACTCGGAACACTAAAAGGCATAACAGCGACGATCAAAATAGAGGAAAATGCAAGCCCAAAGTTTTTTAAGGCCAGACCGGTGCCTTATGCGATCCGCCCAGCCGTTGAAGCAGAGCTGGAAGGTTTGGAACGTTCAGGAGTACTGTCCAAAGTGGACTGGAGTGAGTGGGTTACGCCCATCGTTCCTGTAATGAAGAGGTCGTTGAGTAATACGCCTGGGGAACCAAAGAAGGTTCGCATCTGTGGGGACTTTAAGGTGACAGTGAACCCAGTCCTTCACATGGTACAATATCCGCTTCCGCGGATTGAAGATATTTTCGCCTCGCTATCTGGAGGGAAACGCTTCACTAAGATTGATCTGGCCCAGGCGTACCTGCAAATGGAGGTAGAAGAAGCCTCGAAACAGTACCTCACGATCAACACTCATAAAGGTCTCTACCAATACAACCGGCTGGTGTTCGGGGTAGCATCAGCTCCGGCTATTTGGCAAAGGGCAATGGATCAAGTCCTGCAAGGGAGTCCAGGGACCCAGTGTTATTTGGACGATATCCTGGTCACGGGCGAAAATGACAGTGATCACCTTGCCAACCTGGAGCAGGTGCTCACTAGATTGAAGGAATATGGGCTACGAGCTAATCGCCACAAATGCGAGATTTTCCAGAAGCAGATCTCGTATTGTGGCCACGTTATTGATGAAGAGGGGTTACATAAGTCCCCTGAAAAGATTGAGTCAAGGCTCCAGCACCGGAAAATGTGTCACAACTGAGGTCGTTCCTCGGGCTGGTGAACTACCAGCATAAGTTCTTGCCGAATTTGTCTACAGTACTACACCCACTGAACACCCTACTGCAAACGGGGGTACCATGGAAGTGGAATGATGAATGTAAACGAGATTTCCAGAAGTGCAAAGAATTGATCACATCAAAAGAGGTGTTGGCTCATTTCAACCCAGCACGACCAATTCGGTTGGCGTGTGATGCATCACCCTATGGCATTGGAGCGGTGCTGTCGCACAAATTCCCAGATGGCTCGGAGAGGCCGGTAGCCTTTGCGTCTCGGTCACTAACCTCAGCCGAGCGTAACTACGCCCAGATTGACAGGGAGGCCCTCAACCTAGTGTGGGGAGTGAAAAAGTTCAACCACTATCTGCACAGGCAGAAGTTCACCTTGCTGACTGACCACCAACCACTTGTCTCCATCTTTAATCCAAAGAAGGGTGATGACTGCGCAACGGCTACAAAGATGGTCCCTTTTTCTAGGGGCGAACCAATATGAAATCAAGTATAAGGGCACGAAACAGCATGGAAACGCTGATGGGCTATCACGCCTGCCACTGCCTACTGCGGAGGAAGCACCAGCAGTGGACCCTGTCAAAATATTTTATTCGACTATAATTGAACGCTTGCCAGTAACTAACGCTGATATAGAGGAGACCCGAAATGACCCGACACTGTCTCGGGTATATGACTTGACGGTGAAGGGATGGCCAACACATGGCGACTCACTGTTGCCAGCATTCTCATCCAGAAGAGAACAGCTGTCAGTATGCCAGGGGACCTTGATGTGTGGATCCCGAGTGGTAATTCCACCCAAGTTAAGGGAGAGAGTGCTCAATGAGCTTCACGAAGGCCATCTGGGAGGGGTGAAAATGAAAAGCCTTGCTAGGGCTTATGTGTGGTGGCCGGGGATCGATCAGCAAATCGAGGACCTGACAAAGAGCTCCTCAGGATGCCAGAAGGTCCAAAATGCACCACCACATGCCCCTCTACACCCATGGGAGTGGCCTTCATCTCCATGGCAATGGGTGCATATTGATTTTGCTGGTCCATTCATGGACTCAATGTTTTTAATAGCCGTAGATGCGCACTCGAAATGGCCTGAGGTGATCAAAATGTCCTCCACCTCCACGGAGAAAACTATTGCAGTCCTACGGACCATATTTGCCAGGAACGGCTTGCCAGAGCAGATTTGCTCTGATAACAGACCACAGTTTGTGTCCGAAGAGTTTCGAAGATTTATGAAAATGAATGGGGTAAGGCATTACACATCCGCCCCGTATCATCCAGCCACAAATGGATTGGCTGAGAGGTTCGTACAAACCTTTAAAAAAGCAGTAACGGCCATGTGCGATGACGGCAATCCACTGCAGCATAAGGTGGACAATTTCCTGTTAGCCTACAGAAATGCGACACATGCAGTCACCAACCAGACCCCGGCCATGATGTTCTTTAACCGAAGGTTGAGATCTCGTCTGGATTTGCTCAGACCAAATGTACGAAGAGATGTTGAGAATAAGCAATTCCAGCACATCAATGAGAAGCCGACAAGGAGCTTCAATGTAGGGCAACCAGTCTTGGCCCGCGACTACCGAACAGAGAAATGGCAACCAGGAACGATATGCAAACGGCAGGGGCCACTAATGTACACAGTGGATGTTGGGGAGAACATTGTGAGATGCCATGTTGACCAGATCCTAGAGTCACAGGAACGAGTCAACCCCATGTCTCGCATACCGGGTGATGAACCCGAGATACAGGTAGCACCTACCCCAGAAACAGTAGCATCGGAAGCTGATGAACCAACCGAAGACAGGGGGCCAGAATCGCCTCCGCACCAAGAGCAAGACACTCAGGAAAGGTGCTATCCAGAAAGGATCAGGAAGCCGCCCCAAAGACTGAATTTATAAATGGACTACTTTCAGTTAATGTTGCATGTTAAAAGTGTTAATTGTAATTAGTTGATATTTAATTGTTAAATGAATGTTATGGTACTGTTAATCTAAAAGGGGAGGAATTGTAGTGTATGTACCTTTAAGGGGAGAACTACTTTTTACAGCTCCTGTATACTGTAGTACCGGCAGTGACCACACCTGCATATAAACCCTGAGTAGGGATCTGTAAGTTAGTTTTAGAGTCACCCTCATCCAGTAAACACCTGTTGATTGTTCCTTGCAGTCTCTTGTCTAGTTATTGAAGGACACACAACATCAAGATACACGGATCTAACAATTTAAAACCCAGAACAATAAATACATAGAAACATAGAAGATAGGAGCAGGAGTATGCCATTTGGCCCCTCGAGCCTGCTCCGCCATTCAATGAGATCACGGCTGATCATCCAAATTCAGTACCCTGTCCCTGCCTTCTCCCCATATCCCTTGATCCCTTTAACCTTAAGAAATATATCCAACTCTTCCTTGAATATATTTAATGAACTGGCCTCCACCGCCCTCTGTGGCAGAAAATTCCACAGGTTCACCACTCTCTGGGTGAAGAAATTCCTTCTCATTTCAGTCCTAAATGGCTTACCCCTTATCCTTAGACTATGGCCCCTGGTTCTGGACTCCCCGGCCATCAGAAACATCCTTCGTGCATCTAGTCTGTCTAGGCCTGACAGAATTTTGTAGGTTTCGATGAGATCCCCTCTCAATCTTCTAAACTCCAGTGAGTATAAGCCCAATCGACACAATCTCTCCTCATACGTCATTCCTGCCATCCCAGGTATCAGCCTGGTGAATCTTCGCTGCACTCCCTCCATGGCAAGAACGTCCTTCCTCAGGTAAGGCGATCAAAACTGCACACAATACACAAGGTGCGGTCTCACCAAGGCCCTGTACAACTGTAGCAAGACATCCTTGCTCCTGTACTCGAACCCTCTTGCTACGAAGGCCAACATACCATTTGCCTTCTTAACCGCCTGCTGCACCTGCATGCTTACCTTCAGCGACTGGTGCACAAGAACACCCAGGTCTCTTTGCACTTCCCCTTCTCCCAATCTATTGCCATTCAAATAATAATCTGCCTTCCTGTATTTGCCACCAAAGTGGATAACCTCACATTTATCCACATTATAGTGTATTTGCCATGTTTCTGCCCAATCACCCAACCTGTCCAAATCGTACTGGAGTTTCACGACATCCTCCTCACAGCACACCCTCCAACCCAGCTTTGTGTCATCTGCAAATTTGGAGATATTACATCCAATTCCCTCGTCCAGATCATTAATATATATTGTGAACAGCTGGGGTCCGAGGACCGATCCTTGCGGTACCCCACTAGTCACTGCCTGCCACTCGGAAAACGACCCGTTTATTCCAACTCTTTGCTTTCTGTCCGCCAACCAGTTCTCTATCCATGTCAATGCCTTGCCCCCAATCCCATGTGCCTTAATTTTGCACGCTAATCTCTTATTTGGGACCTTATCGAAAGCCTTCTGAAAGTCCAAATACACCACATCCACTGGTTCTCCCTTATCTATTTTACCAGTTACATCCTCAAAAAATTCCAGTAGATTAATCAAGCATGATTTACCTTTTGTAAATCCATGTTGACTTTGTCCAATCCTGTCACTGCTTTCCAAGTGCTCTGCTATTACATCTTTTATAATGGACTCTAGCATTTTCCCCACTACCGATGTCAGGCTTACCGGTCTATAATTCCCCGCTTTTTCTCTACCACCTTTTTTTGAATAGTGGGGTAACATTAGCTACCCTCCAATCCATGGGTACTGTTCCAGAGTCTATCGAGTTCTGGAAGATGACCAGCAATGCATCTACTATTTCTAGGGCCACTTCCTTAAGTACCCTGAGATGTAGATTATCAGGCCCTGGGGATTTATCGGCCTTCAGTCCCATCAATTTTCCTAACACCATTTCCCTACAAATACTGATTTCTTTCAGTTCCACCCTTTCATCAGACCCTATGTTCCCCGGCATCTCTGGGAGGTTATTTGTGTCCTCCTTTGTGAAGACAGAACCAAAATATGTATTTAGTTTGTCCGCCATTTCTTTGTTCCCCATTATAAATTCCCCTGATTCTGACTGCAAGGGACCTATGCTTGACTTCACCAATCTTTTTCTCTTCACATATCTATAAAAGCTTTTACAGTCAGTTTTTATGTTCCCTGCAAGCTTACTCTCATATTCTATTTTCCCTTTCTTAATTAATCCCTTTGTCCTCCTTTGTGGGATCCTAAACTGCTCCCAATCCTCAGGATTATTACTTTTTCTGGCCAATTTATATGTCCTCTCTTTGGATCTTATGCTATCCCTAATTTCCCTTGTTAGCCATGGTTGAGTCACCTTTTTTGTTTTATTTTTACGTCAAACTGGGATGAATAAATTCTGTAGCTCATCCATTTGGTCTTTGAATATTTGCCATTGCCTATCCACCGTCAACCCTTTGAGTGCCATTCCCCAATCAATCCTACCCAACTCGCTCCTCAGACCATCGTAGTTTCCTTTATTTAAATTGCGGACCCCAGTCTCTGATTCAACTACTTCATTCTCCATCTTAATGAAGAATTCGAGCATATTATAATCACTCCGACCCAAGGGGCCTCGTACAACAAGATTGCTAATTAATCCTTTCTCGTTACATAATACCCAGTCTAAGATGGCCTGATCTCTGGTTGGTTCCTCGACATATTAGTCCAGGAAACCATCCTGTAAACACTCCAGGAATTCCTCCTCCACAGTATTGTTACTAATTTGGTTGGCCCAATCTATATGTAGATTAAAGTCACCCATGATGACTGCTGTGCCCTTATTGCACGCTGTGGTAAACCACTGTTATTGTTGTTCACCGTTGTTGTTTTTGTTGCTCACTGTTGTACCTATGCATGCCTCAGCATGTCTCTGCTGGCTCCGCCCCTGGCTCCACCCACAGGCCCAAGTATAAAGGTGACTACTCTGCAGCCCCCTGCCTTCATGGAACCCAGTCAACCACGAGAGGCATGCTCTGTTCTTTGCTAATAAAAGCCTTTAGTTACTCTCCTAACTCTCCGTCTTTTATGAGTAATTGATAGCGCATCAATTTTATTAGCAAAAACAAAATGTCGACAACAAACGCTGAGCAGCAGGAGCTGCTGCGAGCCCTCAGACCAACATGCCTGGACCTAGACCCCCAAGAAGCGGGTCCAGCTACCAAATTCGCGCATTGGCTGCGTTGCTTCGAGGCCTACCTGCAAGCCTCAACTGTGACCCTGGACGAAAACAAGTTGGAAATCCTGGCCTCAAAGGTGAGCCACCAAGTTTATACAATAATCCAGGACGCGACGACCTACGCGGCGGCTATCGATCTGCTAAAAGGGCAATACGCACGCCCGGTAAATACGGTCTATGCCAGGCACCTCTTAAGATCCCGCAGACAGCAGCCCGGGGAATCAGTGGAGGCCTTCCTACGGGCACTACGGATACTCGGCCGAGGCTGCGATTGCAAAGAAGTGTCAGCCGCAGCACACACGGAGGGACTGATCCGAGATGCTTTCGTTGCGGGTCTAAGGTCCGACTACTCCCGGCAGAGACTGTTGGAAAAGGGAGAAATGGACCTGAGAAAGGCAGTGTCCCTCGCGCTCTCGCTCGACGCGGCCCACAGGAATATGGACGCCTTCTCCCCTAACCGCTCCGCAACGTGGACGCCACAACCTTGGGTCATGGGACCGCCACCTTCAACTGCTGCTGCGATGTCCAAGGCACAGAAATGTTATTTTTGTGGCCAGGCAAAACACCCCGGAGCACGCTGCCCAGCGAGAAACGCTACCTGCTCCGGCTGCGGGAAGGACACTATGTCAGCGCCTGCAGAGGTAAAACCGCTAACGCCAGCAGCGCCGCGTGCATCCGCCATCTTGTCTGCCATCTTGTCCACCATCTTGTCCGCCATCTTGTGCTCCCCCAGCCGCGTGGGGATCGGGATCATGGGCGCCGCCATTTTGTCCGCCATCTTGGACGTCTCCAACTTCAACCACGGGGGACCCGGACTCAACCACCGCCTCATCTGACGACCACATCGACCCGCTCGGCCATACGCTGGCCTCCATGATGCTGGACCAATCTCTCCCTCATCAACTGTCCAGGTCCATGATGGACATTACGGTAAACGGCCGCGCCACTACCTGCCTTTTTGACAGCGGGAGCACAGAGAGCTTTATCCACCCCGACACGGTGCGCAGTTACTCTCTCCCGGTCCTGCCGACGCGCCATCGGATCTCTTTGACTTCCAAAGCCCAGTCAGCGGACGTCGTTGGCTACTGTGTAGTGACCCTTTCAGTACGGGGCACAGAATACAAAAATGTTAAACTTCTGGTCATGCCACATCTCTGCGCTGCCGTTCTACTGGGGTTGGATTTTCAGTGCCACCTTAAGAGTGTCACTTTAGCGTACAACGGACCCCTCCCCCCACTCAGTGTCTGCAGCCAGCAGCTTTTAAATCGCCCGCCGCGCACCATTTGCAGCCTCTCCACCCTTAAAGTCCCCCCCCCCTCCTTGTTCGCTAACCTCACCCGCGACTGTAAGCCCATCGCTACCAAAAGCAGGCGTTACAGTGCCGGGGATAGGAGCTTCATTAAATCCGAGGTAGCGAGACTCCTGAAGGAAGGGATTATTGAAAGTAGCACCAGCCCATGGCGAGCACAAGTGGTGGTAGTGAAGACTGGCGAAAAACAGCGCCTGGTTATTGACTACAGCCAGACGATCAATCGCTACACCCAGCTAGATGCATACCCACTCCCCCGCATATCTGACATGGTCAATCAGATAGCACAATACCGGGTGTTCTCGACGATTGATCTGAAGTCGGCATACCACCAGCTCCCCATCAGGGCTGAGGACCGCCAGTACACAGCTTTTGAAGCTGATGGTCGTCTCTACCACTTCCTCAGAGTTCCCTTCGGCATCACCAACGGGGTTTCAGTCTTCCAAAGGGAGATGGACTGGATGGTTGACCAGAACGCGCTCCAGGCCACTTTCCCCTATCTAGACAACGTCACCATCTGCGGCCACGACCAGCAGAACCACGATGTTAATCTAGAGAAATTCCTCCGTACGGCCCAACGGCTGAACCTAACATACAAGGACAAGTGTATGTTTCGTACCATGCGCCTTGCCATTCTTGGCTGTGTAGTGGAGAACGGAGTCATCGGCCCCGACCCCGACAGGATGCGCCCCCTTATGGAGCTCCCCCTCCCCCACTGCCAAAAAGCACTGAAGAGATGCCTAGGGTTTCTCTTGTACTATGCTCAGTGGGTGCCCAACTATGCAGACAAAGCCAGACCCCTCATCAAGTCCACCTCCTTCCCCCTGACAGCAGAGGCCTGTGCAGCCTTCACTCTCATAAAAAGAGATATTGCAAGGGCCACGATGCACGCAGTGGATGAGTCCATCACTTTCCAAGTGGAGAGCGACGCATCCGACTTTGCCCTAGCTGCAACCCTTAACCAGGCGGGGAGACCCGTGGCCTTTTTCTCAAGGACCCTCCAGGGCCCCGTGATTCGACACTCCTCTGTCGAAAAGGAGGCCCAGGCCATTGTGGAAGCTGTGCGACATTTGAGGCATTACCTGGCCGGAAAACGATTTACCCTGCTCACTGACCAGCGTTCAGTAGCTTTTATGTTTAATAATAAGCAGAGGGGCAAAATCAAGAATGACAAGATCTTGAGGTGGAGAATCGAACTCTCCACCTACAATTACAATATCTTGTACCGGCCCGGGAAACTCAATGAGCCCCCAGATGCCCTATCACGTGGTACATGCGCCAACGCGCAGGTTGATAGACTGAAGACCCTCCACAATGAATTCTGTCACCCGGGGTTCACCAGGTTTTTTCACTTCATCAAATCCCGTAACCTGCCCTACTCCATCGAGGAGGTCAGGACCATGACCAGGAACTGCCAAATCTGTGCCGAGTGCAAACCGCATTTTTATAGGCCAGACAGAGCAAGCCTGATCAAAGCCATGCGCCCCTTTGAACGGCTGAGCGTCGATTTTAAAGGGCCCCTCCCCTCCTCCGACCGCAATGTGTACTTCCTCAACATAATTGACGAGTACTCCCATTTCCCGTTTGCCATCCCTTGCTCAGACATGACCAGTACCACGGTCATTAAATGTTTGAATGACCTCTTCGCCTTGTTCGGTTTCCCTAGCTATATCCATAGCGACAGGGGCTCATCCTTTATGAGCGACGAACTTCGGCAGTACCTGCTCGCGAGAGGTATTGCTACAAGCAGGACCACCAGCTACAACCCCCGGGGGAATGGCCAGGTGGAAAGGGAGAATGCGACGGTCTGGAAGGCAGTCCTTTTAAACTTGAAATCTAAGGGCCTTCCGACCTCTCGCTGGCAGGAGGTCCTCCCTGCGGCGCTCCATTCCATTCGGTCACTGCTCTGTACAGCCACCAATGCTACCCCTCACGAGAGAATGTTCTCCTTCCCCAGGAAGTCCACATCGGGGATCTCGCTACCGACATGGCTGACTTCTCCAGGACCCATCCTACTGCGGAAGCACGTGAGGTCCCATAAGACGGACCCCCTGGTCGAGAGGGTGAGCCTCCTCCATGCCAACCCTCAGTATGCTTACGTGGTGTACCCGGACAGGCGGGAGGACACAGTCTCCATACGAGACCTCGCACCTTCGGGTGCTCCCGAAACACCTCCCTCGCCACCCACCACTACCCACGCCTACCCCCAGTACGCTTACATAGTGTACCCGGACGGGCGGGAGGACACAGCCTCCACACGAGATCTCGCACCTTCGGGTGCCCCTGAAACACTACCATTGCCATCCACCACTACCCACAACCCAACCCCGCTAGACGGCATGCCGCAGCCCCAGGACCCGTCATTGACCACCCAACCACTCAATGAGACGCCAGATTCAACATTGGATGCTGCACCATCACCGCCGCCACCACGACGATCAGGACAGCATACAAGGCCACCTGATAGACTTACTTACACGAACCTTTAGTACACTTCACCCCGCCGGACTCAATTTTAAACAAGGGGTGAATGTGGTAAACCACTGTTATTGTTGTTCACCGTTGTTGTTGTTGTTGCACACTGTTGTATCTATGCGTGCCTCAGCATGTCTCTGCTGGCTCCGCCCCTGGCTCCACCCACAGGCCCAAGTATAAAGGTGACTACTCTACAGCCCCCTGCCTTCTTGGAACCCAGTCAACCACGAGAGGCATGCTCTGTTCTTTGCTAATAAAAGCCTTTAGTTACTCTCCTAACTCTCCGTCTTTTATGAGTAATTGATAGCGCATCACACGCTTCTTTAATTTCCCTTTTAATGCCATCCCCAACCTCCGCCTTACTGTTTGGAGGTCTATATACCACTCCCACTAACATTTTTTTCCCCTTAGTATTCCTCAATTCTACCCATACAGATTCCACATCATCAGAGCTAATATCCTTCTTTACAATTGTGTTAATCCCTTCTTTAACCAGTAATGCTACCCCACCTCCCTTTCCTTTTTGCCTATCTTTCCTGAATATCGAATACCCCTGAATGTTGAGTTCCCAGTCTTGGCCATCCTTGAGCCACGTTTCCATAATCCTAACCAAATCATATTCGTTTAACTCTATTTGCGCAGCCAATTCATCCACCTTATTACAAATGCTCCTCGCATTAAGACACAAAGCCCTCAGGCTTGTTTTTTTAACGCTCTTAGACCTATTAGAATTATTATTTACTGTGGCCATGTTTGATTTAAACCGTTGATTTCTCTGACTGCCACTTTTGCTTTTCTCCTTCCTATCTTTTGCTTTTATATACAGAATACCTTAACATTTATTTTGTTGCTGTTTCATTGCTGAGAGCTTGCTGTGTGAAAATTGGCTGCCGTGTTTCCTACATTACAACAGTGACTACACTTCAAATGTTCTTCATTAGCTGCACAGCACTTTGGGGCATCCTGAGGTCAGGAAAGGTGCTATATAATGCAAGTTAGTTATTTCTTTAGTGTAATATTGATATTATCACTATTGGAAAAATATCAGTTAACAAGTAACATGTACAAATGTTATAATAGCAATTGGTTCAATGGAATGCAATAAGATATTTTGTATTTATTTTCATCTCCGTGTTTCATAAATAAATTTGGAACAATTACACAAAAGAAGCATTTCTTGTAGTGTATGTATCCGTCTACCTTTAAGAAAACCATTGTATGTAACCGTTCACCTTTAAGAGAACTATTTTAGGTGTGGCACTACTTTGTTGGCTTCTGTATACTGTAATACCGACGGTGACCACACCGGTATATAAGTGCTGTGTCAGGATTTATTTGGCAGATTCGCCCTGACCTTCGAATAGTAAAGTCCTGTTTTAAGTTACTCTGGTAGTCTGTGTATTAATTAACTAAACAACCCACAGACTTTACAGTGGCGACGAGTCCGATCGTACCCTGCAGCAACAATACTTCCGAAGCAGTTAACGAGCGTCGAGAAGAGGCAACCGCCCTCGTCATTCTGCTGGGAGAAAACTCGAGTCTGCAGAGCTGGAAAGGAGGAAGAATTCAGAGACAAAGGCTTCCATCAGCAACAGGCACTGACTGTCCCTTCTGCCACGGTGAGGAGTGAGCCGATCAGCACGAGAAGCAAGCCGGCCACGGTGACTGTGAGTAAGGGAAAAGTAAAAAGAATAACCGGAGGATAAGGGCGGTGCACTCGACCACGGTCGAGGGGGAAAGGAGTCGGACAGAAGTCGGGCCCAGAGGCGCTGAGACTGGGGCAGCGTGGAGCAAGGAAGCCGCGGTACAGACAGGCTGGGGACGCAACGGCGTCGTGAGACAGCTAGACCGCGACCGGCGAAAAAGGCCGGGCAGCGACCGAAGCCACGAAGCGCTGCGACCGGGAGCGTAGGCGCGGGAAGATATAAAAACTCAGCCGCAGCCGGGGAGGGAAGCATCGGACTGCAAGAGGGCTGGGAGGCGCGATTGGGAGCCGAGCGAGCGGGAGAGGCAGAGCCGACCAAGGGAGACTGAGCGAGAGCCAGTCCAGCGGCTGAAACTGTTCGCCGTCAACGGGGTGTACCCAGCGCCGGTAGAGCCGAGCGAGCGGGAGAGAGACAGAGCCCGAGCAAGGGGAACTGAGCAAGAGCCAGCCCAGTGGCTGAAACTGTTCGCCGTCAACGGGGTGTACCCAGCGCCGGTTGCCCTGCCGAGAAAAGGGAAAGCACTGAAGCCGACGCGCAGGCTGTGAACCTGAAAGCCAGCGACCGTCGCCCGTGGGGAAAGTGTACCCCTCCCGCTAGGGAAGAAATGCGGGAAGCCGCCATTAGGCGGGGAAGAAGACAGAAGCGGGAAACCGCCATTGAAGTGTGCGGGGAGAGAAGATAAGCGCGGGAAACCGCCATTTTCGCGGGAACCGCCATCTTGGAAAAAAAAATAAAAGAAAATTTAAAGAAATAATTCGTGGTGTTATCAGGAAGAGAGGAAGATGCCTAAGTGTGGTAACATCAACGATTTTAATTCCGAGGTAGAAGACTGGGCCACGTATGTGGAACGCATTGAGATCTATTGTGAGGCCAATAAAATAGAAGAAGATGACAAAGCTATAACCTTGCTAAACTCGATGGGCGCGAAGACATACGGGCTCTTGAAGCATCTACTAGCACCAGCTAAACCGGCGGATCAGACTTTCGATGATATTGTGACTGTTCTGAAGGATCACTTGAACCCCACACCATTGATGTTGGCGGAACGATTCAAATTCTATGCGAGAACGCAAAGGAAAGACGAAAGCAACGCAGAATACTTGGTCGAACTGCGTAGACTAGCGAAACACTGCCAGTTTGGAGGGAATCTGACAGAGGCATTGCGAGAGAAGTTCGTGTGCGGGTTGTCAAAGGAAGGAACGCAAAAGCGACTACTCGAAGAGAACGACCTTACACTTGACAGGGCTGTCCTTATTGCAGCATCGCACGAAGCCGCAGCGAAGGGAACTGCGGAAATGCAGCTAAAGGCAGCGGCACTCAGTGTGGATCAAATTACCTCGAGTACAACAAAATGCTATCGTTGTGGGAAGACAACACACGACCAGAACCAATGCTGGTTTAAGAACCAGGAATGTAGGAAATGTGGCAAACTGGGTCACATAGCTAAGGTATGCCGGTCAGGGAAGAAGACCAACAACCAAAGGAAGCCATCACAGGAAAAGTACAACAAGGTACACAAGGTGGCTGAGAAGAGTTCAGACGAACAGAATTCGGACTCAGACCCAAACGGCCAGGAGCTGGGCAGTCTGAGAATTCACAATGTGAGTAAGGAAGCTGACCTACAAACTATCTGGGTCATGCTAAAAATAGCTGGAGTCCAAGTGAAAATGGAGTTGGACACTGGATCAGCTCTATCAGTCATAAATCGAAGGGATTACCACCGGCTATTCTCACATATACCCTTAAGAGATACCAAGTTCGTATTGCAGACATACACGGGGCATAAAGTATACCCCATGGGGAAGATAAGAGTCAAGGTGAGAGATGGGGGTAAAGAACACCCAAGAATGAACTTATACGTACTACCTGAGGGAGGACCACCACTTCTGGGACGGGAGTGGATCAAGAAAATAGACATGGAATGGCACTATCTAAAAGCCATAACGAGTGAGGACTCGGTGCAGACAATCAGCTCAGATTCTGAAACGGATGACGATAAGACCAACCCAAATATGAAAGACAAGGCTAAAATGGACTTGCCGACTAAGGTTGGAAGAACGAAGGCATGCATAAAGGCTTATGCTCCAGAGGAGAACAAAGTTTCAGAACAGAACTCCACCGAACAACGACAACATAGTTTGACAGAGAATTCTGAGTCTGTTCAGTTTACGGACATATCCATGACTGACGAACACCGAGCTCGGACTCAACTTTATTTCAAATTACGACAGCAAGTAGAACAAGTGAGTTACCGTCTCGAACAAGAGATGAAAACAATGAAAAAGTTCTATGACACTGAATGGGAGAATCAGGAAAGACAACAGAAGCAGCTAGCTCAAGCAGAGAGCGACCATAGAGCCATTGTGACCAATTACCGATCACATCTCCCTTATGCTGTTCAGGTGTTAGAATATTTGCAGGAAGGAGCAAATGAAGAGGAATCTTCAGGAAGCCAAGATTTTATTCCCGTTCTTCTCTACGACTCCTTACAAGCAGAGTTTGAGAAGTTGAAGGAACAGTATGAACAGGCCCAGGCTACAATCCTGGAGGGGATTAACTCGGCAACCTCCGAAAAGCTAGTTTCAGTAGAAGCATATGAGCAACTAAAGGTTGAACATGAGCAAGAAGTCCAAAGGCTGCAGGAAATTCTTGATGAGCTCAAGGCCAAGACAGACTCATCGGTAGAAGTTCCATCCATAGATGAGAAATTAGAGGTGAAAGACATGGCAGAACATGAAAGACAAGATGTCCAAGAACTCATAAAAATATTGAAGGAAACCCAAGACAAATATGAGGCGGCAATGACCGAGGTTCAACAACTTGAAGAACAGATTCAACTGGGAATCCTTTCAGTGGAAGAAAAGGAAACTGTAAGAAACACAGAGACTGTAAGAATGGCCCCTGAACATGAGCTAGAGAGCATCAAGGCGCAACTTCTCCGAGCGCTGAAAGCCAAAGTACAAGAGGAAAAGAAGGTGAAAGCATTGGAGGAAAAGGTGGATGAAATGGAGAAGACTCTGATCCACAGTGTTCCCGTGGAAGAGTTAACGGTCAGCCAACTCCTTCATATGCTGAGGGACAAGACTCTGCAATGGGAACAATCTGAACACGAGCTTCAATCTTCAAAGGGAAGGAGTTCGGAGCTCTCAAAAGTTATGGAAATAGCGGAGGTTGCAACACAGATTTTACTGGGATGCCAAAAGTACGCTGAATCACGTCTATGTGAACAACAGAATGTTGAAACAGCTGCTCCAGTAGAAGGATTGAATAGCCCGATCAATCAATCCCCGATGGAAGGGGAAGTGTTGAAATCACAAATGAGGTATTTAGTGAAGGATTTGCAGGAAACCCAGGAAGAGCAGGATGAATATGAACGCATGAAGAAGTCTCTTCAGGAAAGATGTCTAGGGAGGGAACAACAGTCGGCTAATGTCCAGTTGGGTAAGGAAGAAGTAGCAGGCCCTCTCGCTAGACTAGTTCAGGATGACATCGAATATTACCATGACCTGTTGAGTGACACGGAATATTACGAGGACTTGGTCTGCCCAGCTTGTGATGAAAACTCCCAAAGTGCAGAAATCAGGATGAAGCACTTAAAGTCTAAGGAACATAGGGAGATGGTGGCGCTACAGCTGGCAGCTGATAAGGGAGCCCCGAGAGTCTCCAAGAAGCAGAAAAGAAAAAGACGAAGCAGAAGGTGATAACCATCTAAATCATTATCACTTCTACCAGATCATGTACGTGGGCCCTACGAAGGGAGCCAAATCAGTTGGCAAGTAGGAAAAATTACCAAGGCAGTCCAGCTGTTTGTAAAAGTCAGCACTGCTGGTTCAGCAGGACGGAAGTTCAAGCTGTTAAGTCAAGGGAAAGACTATTGGATGAGTCACGCTAGCAATGTGAACCGGCTACACCACAGAGATGTTGTTCGGACCGAGTCAAGACCAGAGACTGAATCTGTGAACTGTTCCCGCAGAGACTGAATCTGTAAACTGTTTCCCGCATAGATTATACCTGTGAATTGTTTTACATGAAGTTGAATATATGTTATGTTAATGGGGGACTAAGTATGTTGTAAGCTAAAAAGGGAGGATTGTAGTGTATGTATCCGTCTACCTTTAAGAAAACCATTGTATGTAACCGTTCACCTTTAAGAGAACTATTTTAGGTGTGGCACTACTTTGTTGGCTTCTGTATACTGTGATACCGACGGTGACCACACCGGTATATAAGTGCTGTGTCAGGATTTATTTGGCAGATTCGCCCTGACCTTCGAATAGTAAAGTCCTGTTTTAAGTTACTCTGGTAGTCTGTGTATTAATTAACTAAACAACCCACAGACTTTACATTTCTTGTTTCTGATGGGTCAAAAAATTGGGCTTAATGATGGAAAACAATGTAAACACAAATCTGACATGCAATCAGTTCTCTTGTGCAGCGCGACCTGGGGCCCAGCTGGGCCGGGCTCTTGGAGCGCAACCAGCACTCTGCGGAGGGGGCGTTTCAGGAGGTCTGGGACGGGAGCGCAGGCAGGTGCTGGCAGGCGGCCAGCAACAAAAATGGTTCCCTGCAGAAGACTCAAGAAGCTGATATGCATAGTTAGCATGAGCCATGTGTTCAGCTCACTGCTGCTGTGAATAACTTCACATGCCATTATGGAGCCTCTTTCTGCCCCAGCAAACTACCATTGGATACAGGTACACATGCAACAGGAGGGGTCTCTCTTGGGAACTCTTCCAGCTGCTGTTGATGCGATACAGACCAAACTCCAAGATGTGACCAGCTTCACACATTTGGAACAACAGTGCAGTTAGTAAAGATTAAGGCACCTCCTGGAACGAACATCACTCTAAGCCCACACAGGGCACTGATCACCATGAGGACGCTCCTTTAACGCAGCACCACAATGGGCATCTGTGTCTCGAGGGGTCGGCTGATCACGGCGGGTGGAGGGGGGGTGGTGGGAAAGTCGACTGAGTGCAAGGTGGGGTGGGCTCAGCTGGACCCGGAGAGGCAGAGCTCACAGCAGTAAGTTTGCTTGAGCGGCCGGGGGGGGTGGGAGGACTCCTGCTCCTCCTGGCCCACAATCAGTGCTAGAAGAGGACTTACCTGCTGGATCTAGCAGCTCCCGCCTCCCTTTAGCTGCCAGAGGCAAAGAGCCTCATTTAAATATTATAATAACCGACCCACATCTCAAAAGGGGGTTATTCGTCCAACCCCAACCCTCCCATTTAAACCGGAAGTAGTCGCGTTCACGGTGGGTTGAGGTCGGGTTTCCCATTTTTAACAATTTAACCCCCTTGATAGTATACCGCCTATCCTGGGGGTTGGGGGGTTAATACCCCCTCATGTCTACAAATTAACTGAAGAACTCATTGACCAGACCCTGATCCATTAATCACTCCCCCACCAGCTATTGACATTTCTGCTGGAGATGACACTTTCATCTTTACTTCCTCTTCAACATTTATGACTATGCCTCTTTTAATTCACATGTTGTGTAGCCACAGGACACTATCATTATTCTTTGAAAGCATTTCATCCAGACACCGCAGACCTGCCCTGTAATCCAACATATGCCTCATTGTGCCTGTTGGAGGATTTGTCATTGGCCATGGTTGCACAAATAAGCTGAATCCTCTAAGACCTAGACTACCAACCTGTCCTCTTTTTGGAAACAGTTGTGAAACAATGTTTGGCCTCAAGATGTAAGAAAGAAAATAACTTTCATTTTATAGTGTTCCAGGAAATGCCCAAAATATTTCAGAGCCAACAAATTATTTTTGAAATGCAGCCACTGCTGTTATATCGGCAAATGCAGCAGTCAGTTTGCACACAGCAAAGTCACAGAATCACAGAATCCCCACAGTGCAGATAGAGGCCATTTCAGCCCATCGAGCCTGCACCGACACATATCTCACCCTATCCCCGTAACCCCACGTATTTAATCCCCTAACACTAAGGGTCAATTTTATCATAGCCAAATCAACCTAACCCGCACATCTTTGGACTGTGGGAGGAAACCAGAGCACCCGGAGAAAACCCACGCAGACACGGGGAGAATGTGCAAACTCCACACAGACAGTTGCCCGAGGCCGGATTTGAACCCGGGTCCCTGGCGCTGTGAGGCAACAGTGCTAACCACTATGCCACCGTGCCACCGTGTCCCACAAACAGCAATGAGATGAATGGCAAGTTAATTGGTTTTAGTGGTATTGGTTGAGGAATAATTTTTGGCTGGGGCACCGGACGAACTCCCCTACTGTTCTTTGACTTAGTGCCATGGGATCCTTTACATCGAAAATGGGGGCCTTCAACAATGCAGCACTCCGTCAGTGTGCTGAAGATTATGTGCTCAGAATGGAACTTCAACCCACAGCTTTCTGACTCAGAAGCAAGAGTATGACCATTGAGCCAAGCTGACACTTGGCATCATGAGAACTGCCAGGGAAACGTGGATGGTTACAGACTATATGCTTGCTCAGAATCCCTCCCTCCTGGGATATAATCATGCATTATGTGCTGGGGCTCAGATGTCCATATGTGTGCAATCTGTTGTGTCTTGAATTGTGAGGAAACCACAATGACCCAGAGCCTGCCTCTACGGTTATTGCTGATTATCCTTGCTGAGAGGGATTGCTAAAGTTGATGAAAGTGTTTTTGTGTTGGAAGAAGGCAGCTGCCACCTATTTAATGCTGCGATACATGTAAGGACAGGAAGTTTATTTATTAAGGATACAGTTACAGCCAGCTTCACACAAGGTTCTGAATTTAAGAGTGCAATGCAAATAATACAAGTCAGTGTGGAGTTTCCTAAAACTCAGTGGGGGAAAAATTCAGTTGGTTGCGCCTCCTGCTAGCGCCTTAAGAGGGCGGTAACGGGACGCAAACCAACTAGCGCCCGGGCGCGGCACTGCCCACACCTCCCGCAAAATTCAGGGGGAGGTTAGTGGTGGCGCTAACCGGTAGCGCCCTGCGGTGCTGCGCCTCTGGCGATGACGTCATTGGTGTGCGCCGCACCCTGCTCACGCCCCGGCCACAATCTTCGGGAGCGCCCCCCTGACTTACCGCTGGACGCTATGTCCGACGGGGTCAGGGGGGCGTACCTGCGGCCGGGGAGGCGCAATTTAAAGGCGAGGTGCGGGGCGGCTGTTTTTGCTGCTGGCCGCCTGCCAGCACCTGCCTGCGCTCCCATCCCAGACCTCCTGAAACGCCAGCCCCCGCGGAGTGCTGGCTGCGCTCCAAGAGCCCGGCACTTCTCTTGAGTGTCGGGCTCTTTTGCCTGCACACCCGATCCCTGGGGGCCCAGCTGGGCCCCAGGTCACGCTGCACAAGGCCCCTCCCCTTTAAGAAGGGGAGAAAGGCCTGCAATCCCGCGGCGCGTGTGGCGCTGCGGCATATAACGCCACAATATTGACTCACAGCACACCAAGAGGGATGTGGGGCGCTTCCAGTAGCACCCCGCTTCCCTCTTGGGGCGCAACCACTCAATTTCCGGTGCGGGGACGCTAATTTTTCCGGGGCGCTACTTTTAGCACCCCAGCGAAGTTAGTGCCCCGCTACTCAATTTTTAGCCCAGTAGGCTTTATTTACAACAACGTGATATATCCTTCCCTACTTCAGCCCAAGTACAGACAAAAATGCATAGACTCACCCACATAATTTAGTGAAGCAGAAAAAGGCTTTCCTTCAGCAGGCCTAGTCATCAGGCTCTTTTGCTTTTTTTTTGTTTTTTTTTATTCATTTATGGGATGCAGGCGTCACTGGTAAGGCCAGCATTTATTGCCCATCCCTAATTCCCTTGAGAAGGTGGTGGTGAGCTGCCTTCTTGAACTGCTGCAGTCCATGTGGTGAAGGTACTCCCACAGTGCTGTTAGGTAGGGAGTTCCAGGATTTTGACCCAGCGACGATGAAGCATCGGCAATTAATTCTAAGTCAGGATGGTGTGTGACTTGGAGGGGAATTTGGAGGTGGTGGTGTTCCCATGTGCCTGCTGCCCTTGTCCTTCTAGGTGGAAGAGGTCGCAGGTTTGGGAGGTGCTGTCGAAGAAGCCTTGGTGAGTTGCTGCATGGCATCTTGTAGATGGTACACACTGCAGCCACGGTGTGCCGGTGGTGGAGGAAGTGAATGTTTAAGGTGGTGGATGGGTTGCCAATCAAACGGGCTGCTTTGTCCTGGATGGTGTCAAGCTTCTTGAGTGTTGTTGGAGCTGCACTCCTCCAGGCAAGTGGAGAGTATTCCATCACACTCCTTACTTGTGCCTTATAGTTGGTGGAAAGGCTTGTTTCTCTAGGTAGAACAAGCAGCAGGCCTATTCCTGCCTCATAACCTTTTGGATGGGGTTTTATGGCCATCTGTTTCACTTGCATTAGCATTTTTGGAGGCCCTATTGCCTGACTTCATCCCCAGATCAAACACTGCTTCCTGCAGAGCCTAAATCTCCTGGGGCACAGGGCCTCAAAGACAGCTCTGTCACACTTCATTTAGGAGGTACAAATGGGGCCTGTGCCTTCTAAAATGTCTGTTCACTCTTCACCTATTTGTTCCGCTCTTCCTCATCTATAAGCAATATTAGACTGAGGAGGGGAAATTGAACTCACAGTTCTCTGTTTTGCACCTGAAAAATGTAGTTGAAAATGGGAGGGGCTTCTTGGCTGCTCCACTGAAGCCCAAAGCCTGCTTGATGCCATGTAATTGGAGGTGCAGCCCACCCGCCTAAAACAGGTATAAGGCTGGTTAAGTATGCAATTCGGAGTCGTATGCCAGTTGTAATTAGCATTCAGATACAAGTGGGCAGAGCAGGCTTCATGTATCAAGCATTGAATAGCCAAACCAGTGGTCTTTAAAGTGGTCCTCGTTCATCACTTCTCTAGGTCTCCAAAGACAACCTTGGAACCTGATGCGGTTTGATTGAACTCGACACTTCATCTCTTCTCCCTTACAGAATGGTATACTGCTCAAATTTCTGCTAACCAAAAATAGCTAACATTTCTGTTTCAATCTGAACACAATTTATCCTTGTTGGAGATTTTGAGAGTTACATACAACTTTAGCGGAGGCGCAAAGCGGGTGCTCGGGGATTGTCTGCCTGTTATACACCCTGCATTAGTCAGGGTGTATAGCTGGTGGCGTATCCACTACCGCCCATTTTGCACGGACCCGATTCAGTCTGCCTCCACCACCCCTTCAGGCAGTGCATTCCAGGTCCTAACCACTTGCTGCGTAAAAAAGTTTTTCCTCATGTCACCTTTGGTTCTTCTGACAAGCACCTTGAATCTGTGACCTCTGGTTCTCGACCCTCCGCCAATGGGAACAGTTTCTCTCTATCTACTCTGTCTAGACCATTCATGATTTTGAACATCTCTGTCAAATCTCTCCTCAAGGAGAACGACCCCAGCTTCTCCAGTCTATCCATGTAACTGAAGTCCCTCATCCCTGGAATTATTCTCGTAAATCTGTTCTGCACCCTCTCTTAGGCCTTCACATCCTTCCGGAAGTGTGGTGCCCAGAATTGGACACAAGTGTTGATGTGAATGGGTGGATAAAAGGAATAGGCAATTGAAAGTTTGAAAGTGCCTCGGGGAGAACATGCAACAACATAAGAACATAAGAAATAAGAGCAGGAGTAGGCCAATCGGCCCCTCGAGCCTGCTCCGCCATTTAATAAGATCATGGCTGATCTGATCCTAACCACCAATCTACTATCACAGGACCAGCGCCTGAATCTAACAGAATTAGACACACAAAATAGGAGCAGGATCAGGCTACATGGCCCCTGGGCCCGCTCCGCTACCCACAGGGCCATGTCCGATCCGAACCTAGACTCATGTCCAAATTCCTGCCCGCTCCCCGTAACCCTTAATTCCCTTTACTTCTAGGAAACTGTCTATTTCTGTTTTAAATTTATGTAATGATGTAGCTTCTACAGCTTTTTGGGGCAGCATATTCCATGGACCTACCACCCTCTGAGTGAAGTAGTTCCTCCTCATCTCAGTTTTGAAAGAGCAGCCCCTTATTCTAAGACTATGCCCCCTAGTTCTAGTTTCACCCATCATCGGGAACATCCTCCCCGCATCCACCCGATCCAACCCCTTCACAATCTTATATGTTTCAATAAGATTGCCTCTCATTCTTCTGAACTCCAATGAGTAGAGTCCCAATCTACTCAACCTCTCCTCATATGTCCATCCCCTCATCCCCGAGATTAACCGAGTGAACCTTCTTTGTACTGACTCAAGAGCAAGTATGTCTTTTCTTAAGTATGGACACCAAAACTGTATGCAGTATTCCAGGTGCGGTCTCACCAATACCTTGTACAACTGAAGCAATACCTCCCTATTTTTATATTCTATCCCCCTAGCAATGAAAGCCAACATTCCATTGGCCTTCTTAATCACTTGCTGCACCTGTACACTAACCTTTTGAGTTTCGTGCACCAGGACCCCCAGATCCCTTTGTACTTCAGTACTTTCCAGTTTCTTGCCATTAAGATAATAACTTGCTCTACGATTTTTCCTGCCAAAGTGCATAACCTCACACTTTCCAGTATTGTATTCCATCTGCCAAATCTCTGCCCACTTACTTAGCCTGTCTATGTCCCCTTGCAGGTTTTTTATGTCCTCCTCACTCACTACTTTCCCTCCCATCTTAGTATCATCTGCAAACTTTGATATGTTACACTCGGTCCCCTCCTCCAAATCGTTAATATAGATTGTAAAGAGTTGGGGACCCAGCACTGACCCCTGCGGAACACCACTAGTTACTGATTGCCAGTCTGAGAATGAACCATTTATCCCAACTCTCTGCCTTCTGTTAGATAGCCAATCCTGTATCCATGACAGAATATTACCCCCAATCCCGTGATTTTTTATCTTAAGCAATAATCTTCTGTGTGGCACCTTGTCAAATGCCTTTTGGAAGTCTAAATACACCACGTCCACTGGTTCCCCTTTATCCACCCTATATGTTACTTCCTCAAAGAACTCCAGCAAGTTTGTCAAACATGACTTCCCCTTCATAAAACCATGCTGACTTTGTCCTATTAAATTATGATTATCCAAATGTTATGTTACTGTCTCCTTAATAATGGACTCCAAAATTTTACCTACCACAGATGTTAGGCTAACCGGTCTATAGTTTCCAGCCTTCTGTCTACTGCCCTTTTTAAATAAGGGTGTTACATTAGCAGTTTTCCAGTCTGCCGGGACCTTTGCCGAGTGCAGGGAGTTTTGGAAAATTATTACCAATGCATCCACAATCCCTACCGCCACTTCCCTCAAGACCCTAGGATGTAAGCCATCAAGTCCAAGTGATTTATCCGCCTTGAGTCCCATTATTTTACCGAGTGCCACTTCCTTAGTGATTTTGATCGTGTTTAGCTCCTCCCCCCCCTTTAGCCCCCTGTTTGTCCAGTGTTGGGATATTCTTAGTGTCTTCTACTGTAATGACTGATACAAAATATTCATTCAGTGTTTTTGCCATCTCCATATTTCCCACCATTAATTTCCCGGTCTCATCCTCTAAGGGACCAACATTTACTTTAGCCACCCTTTTTCTTTTTATATAACTATAAAAACTCTTACTATCTGTTTTTATATGTTTTGCTAATTTACTTTCATAATCTATCTTCCCTTTCTTAATCAATCTTTTTGTTATTTTTTGCTGTCTTTTAAAGTTTTCCCAATCCTCTATGCTCCCACTAGATTTGGCTACCTAATATGCCCTTGTTTTTAGTCGAATACTATCCTTAATTTCTTTACTTAGCCACGGATGGCTGTCTTTTCTTTTACACCCTTTTCTTCTCAGTGGAATATATTTTTTTTGGAAGTTGTAAAATAACTCCTTAAATGTACACCACTGATCATGTATCGTCTTACCCTTTAATCTATTTTCCCAATCCACTCTACTCAATTCCGCTCTCATACCTTCATAGTCTCCTTTATTCAAGCTTAGCACGCTTGTTTGAGATCCAACCTTCTCACCCTCTAATTGAATATGGAATTCAACCATGTTATGGTCACTCATTCCAAGGGGATCCTTTACTAGGACATTTTAAATTAATCCTGTCTCGTTACACAGGACCAGATCTAAGGTTGCTTGCCCCCTGGTCGGTTCAGTTACATACTGCTCAAGAAACCCATCCCTAATACACTCAATGAACTCATCCTCAAGGCAGCCCTGCCCAATTTGATTTGTCCAATTAATATGATAGTTAAAATCCCCCATAATTATAGATGTTCCCTTATTACAAGCCTCAACTATTTCCTGATTGATACTCCATCCAACAGAGTTGCCATTGTTCGGAGGCCTATAGACTACGCCCACTAGTGTTTTTTTCCCCTATTATTCCTTACCTCCACCCAAACTGTTTCATTATCCTGATCTTTTGACCCAATATCATTTCTCTGTATTACAGTGATTCCTTCCTTTATTAACATAGCCACCCCACCTCCCCTTCCTTCCTGCCTGTCCTTCCTGATCGTTAAATAACCTGGTATGCTTAATTCCCAGGCATTGTCACCCTGCAGCCATGTTTCTGTAATGGCCACAAGATCATACCCATATGTAGTTATTTGTGCCATTAACTCGTCTATTTTGTTACGAATGCTAAGTGCATTCAGATAGAGAACTTTCACAGATGTTTTGTGACACTTAGTTCCTGCTTTTGCCCTTTTTATTACTTTACCTTTTACTCCATACCTTCTGCCCCTTCCTGACATGCTCTGGTTTTCAATTTCCCCACTGCTACCCAAGTCTATGACCTTCTCTGTTGTCATTTTTATTATTTGCTCTCTAGGAACCTCCCCCCCACTAGTTAGTTTAAAGCCCTCTCTACAGCCCTAGTTATATGATCCGCCAGGACTCTAGTCCCATCACTGGCCAAGTGAAGCCCGTCCCAACGGAACAGCTCCCTCCTGCCCCAGTACTGGTGCCAGTGTCCCAGGAAGCAAAACCCATTTCTCCCACACCAGTCTTTGAGCCATGCATTTAACTCTCTAATTTTATTTGTCCTAGCCAAATTCGCTCGTGGCTCAGGTAATTACCCTTGTGGTTCTGCTTTTTAATTTGGCCCCTAGCTGCTCAAACTCCCTCAGCAGAACCTCCTTCCTTGTCCTATCTATGTCGTTGGTACCAACATGGACCACGACAACTGGATCCTCCCCCTCCCACTCCAAGTTTCTCTCCAGTCCAGAGGAGATGTCCTTAACCCTGGCACCGGGCAGGCAACACAGCCTTCGGGACTCTTGCTCTCGGCTGCAAAGAACTCTATCTATCCCCCTAACGATACTATCCCCTACCACTACAACATTTCTTTTAACTGCCCCCACTTGAATGGCCCCCTGCTCCACGGTGCTGTGGCCAGGTTGCTCATCCTCCCCGCAGTCCCTGTTCCCAACCTCACAGGGAGCAAGAGCCTCGAACCTGTTGGACAAGTGCAAGGGCTGCGGCTCCTCCAACACTACCTCCTGGATCCCTGTACCTGCCTCGCTTCTAGTCACACCATCCTGACCCTGGCCACGGACTACATCTGAATTAATTAACCTAATTGGTGTGAATACCTCGTGATACACAGAGCCCAGGTAACTCTCCCCCTCCCTGATGTGTCTCAGTGTTTGAAGCTCGGACTCCAGCTCTTCAACACGGAGCCGGAATTCCTCGAGCAGCCAACACTTACTGCAAATGTGATCACCGTGAGCATCAATTTAATTCCGGGCGCGGGGGCGCTAAAACCCAATATTTGCCCCTTGGTGTGTTGAACTAATAATACCTAATGTAAAACAAAGAGTGTAGGTCATGGAGGAGGTGATGCAATGGCCTTTTGGCTAAGCTGTAAAACAACACTATTGTACTGCAGTGGGAGATAAAGAAGGGAGACATCTGGAGGGTTGAGCTGTAATGCGTGTATTTTCTGCGGCAAGCATCCCTTGTAACCTCAGGTGTTTTTCGTAAGTACGTTCAGGTTCATTCAATTGCTAATGTTAAAGCTGTGATCGATAATATATTTGTTAAGCAATGGTATTAAGGGATATGGGACAAAGGCAGGTATATGGAGTTAGGTCGCAGATCAGCCATGATCTCATTAAATGGTGGAACTGGCTCAAGGGGCTGAATGGCCTACTCTTGTTCCTATGTTCCCATGTTCCTATATTTGCAGGAGAGTAGGAAGGCAGAAGGGTAGTGATGGGTTGGGTAGGGATTGGGGGGGCAAAGTACCTGAGAGGGGAAGATGGCATTGCTGGGCAACAGGAGGGGAAGGAGACAGAAGATAAGGGCCCAAGAGGGACCAAGAGAAAAAAAAAGAGATAGAAGTAATGGGCCCAAGTCCAGAGTGGCATCCAAAATGCGCATGCGAATGGGCACAAAGGGAATTTGAGTTACACAGGCAGAGCAGAGATTAGAAAAGACATACCCTAGTCTCCTCCTTACTGCAGGTGCTTTGTACCAAATAGATCAAACAATTGTTATAGTCAGTATACTTGGTATCTTAATGTTGCAATAAATATTACAATATCTAATTCACCAATTATTAGCCCAGAAGTGCAAAACTTCACTGGATCAACAATCGTACCAAACCCCAAAGCACTTTACAAAGTAAGGTTCACAAATTCAACAAAAGTTGTCCTTTTTTTAGTGGGTTTCCCTCGCTCCAATCCTTCAGTGAATCTTTCCTTCTCCTTCCGATCGTTCAGTGAGTCTCTCCCTCTGTGTCCAATCTTTCCATAAGGAACTCAAGCAAGCCTCAGTCATTAACAGCTTGTTCTAAGATGTCACCTAAACTTCTCAATTCAGTTATTGCCTTGTATTTCATTGCCAACGTCCCATTATCCTGCATATAGCATGCATTTGCACTGTCACAAAATACAGCATTGAAATAGCAAATACTGTATGCACTTTAGTACAAAGTAGATCAGCATTGAGATTTTCTTAATTCAAAATTTTGCCTGAAGAGCTTTAGTACAGAAAATCATTATGTCTATGACAACAATATATGTTTAACATCTATCAATTTACAGAAGCAATTCATTTCCTTACATCAAAGTCCTTTAGGCTTTTAGATGTGATCTGATGAATGCTGCTGAATGACAAGGGAGCAAACGGTCACTTTGGACCATGGGAAGTTCTAACTGGAAGGTTTGTGGTCTTGCCTCAAGCAAGAAAATTTAATAGAATCACAATCCATTCATGTCTGAAAATCAGTGTAAGAACTATTTTATTGCAATCATCTATCTGAACATCTGTCTAAACAAATCTAAATGCTAATTAACTAATACTTGACAAATCATCAATGGTCACCTGCAAGCCAGAATTCATTTTATACAATTCTGTCATTTGAATTTAACATTTTTTCTATTAAATACAAAAATCATTAATGCCAAATGTTCTATTTCCCCTTATTAGGTGAAAAGGAACAAATAGGTGCAGATCTGAATACCAATCACCCTGAGCTGCACCAAAGTGTGTAATTGCAACTTAACCTCTGCAGCAGCCAGAGCAATATATAATCAAAATGGTGGCTGTCATCTGCACACAGACCAAGGTGCCTATTTGCAGTCATTGAATTGGGGCAGACTGTCTTACCATGTTGCGATTCCCAATTTTTATTTGCTGGCCAACTTTCTCTCAGGAGTTTAGCCCACAGCATCCTGGAGTGCGTGTGTGTTAATGAGGAGTGTGTGTGTGTGTGCTAATGAGGAGTGTTTGCAGGACCTCCTCCTCTGCCTTCCCTAGGTTCCCCCTACCCTGCTGACAGACAGTCACACTCTCCCCTTCCTGCACCTGTGCTTTCCTCTGAGATGTGACGCAGAGCCAAAGGAGAGGTTAAACGGGTGACCAAAAGCTTGATCAAAGAGGTGGGCTATTTTTTATTCATTCTCAAGATGTAGGCATCACTGGCAAGGCTGGCATTTATTACCTTTCCTTAGTTGCCCGGAGAAGGTGATTCTTGAAAAGCTGCAGTCCATGTGGTGAAGGTGCTCCCACAGTGCTCTTAGGTAGGATTTCCAGGATATTTACCCAGCAACAATGATGGTACAACAACATATGTCCAAGTCAGGATAATGTGTGACTTGGAAGGGAACTTGGAGATGATGGTGTACTCATGCACTTGCTGCCCATGTCTTTCTAGGTGATGCAGGTTGCAGGTTTGGGAGGTGCTGCCGAAGGGGCCTTGGCTAGTTGTTGCAGTGCATCCTGTAGATAGGGCACACTGCAGACACGGTACACCTGTATTGAAGGGGATGAGGTTTAGGCTGATGGATGAGGTACCAATCCAGTACACTGCTTTGTCCTGAATGGTGGCGAGCCTCTTGAGTGTTGTGGATCCTTGTGGGGACTCTGGAAGTAACAGTGCAGGAATTGGAAGATAGTTCATTGCTGGATATGTTCTGCTTATGATGGGATAGTTAAGAGTGGAACCAAGTAAGGGTAGTCCCACCAAGTTGGACAACATGGGAGATGAATTGGAGGAAGATTGTACTGTCGACTGTGTTGAAGGCTGCAGATAGGTTGAGGAGGATGAGAAGGGATAATGCGCCATTGTCATAGTCACGGGGATTATCATTTGTGACTTTGATTAGGACACTTTTGGTCCTGGCAGAAGGACAGAAACCTGATTAGAGTGTTGCAACCAGGAAATTATGGAAGAGATGGATACAGATATGGGAGGCAACATGTTCAAGGAACTTGGAGAGGAAAAGGAGATTGGAGCTCAGCATGGTAGCTCGTGAGGACAGAAGAATTAAGGTTGCTGTTTTTGAGGAAGCAGTGATGACATGGGTTTTGAAAGGGAGGGTGTAGTGCATGAGGA
Source organism: Somniosus microcephalus (assembly GCF_052327205.1). NCBI lineage: Eukaryota > Metazoa > Chordata > Chondrichthyes > Squaliformes > Somniosidae > Somniosus > Somniosus microcephalus. Next base: position 85,168,460 of record NC_140988.1, read on the forward strand.
GAGAGAACCATTCGCATGAGGGACATGAAGGGAAGTTATGTAGTCAAAGGTTTAGTGGGAATAGGGTTAAGGGAGCAGGAGGTAGGCCTCATGGATGAAATGAGCTTGGAGAGGGCACATGGGAGATGGGGGAGAAATCAAAGAGACAGAAGAGAGAAACATGAGTTCAGGGCTAGAATGGAGGGGGACCAGAGGTTTGGTTTAGTGAACAAGTGGAAGTGGGAAGCAGAAGAGGCAGGTGAACAGACGCTCTCTACCTTGATGTTAGAAATGGGGAGGGAAAGGAGGTGGCCAGTTATCGAGAAAAGGTGAATGGAGTTATCTTTGCCCTCTATAGTGGGCTGTTTTTTGCAGTAGAGAGTGAATCCATTGGAGCTTAAAAGATGTAATGATTTCTATCTCAGCTACTGCCTGTGGCAAAGCATTCTCAGCTCTAATAATTCTGCACAAATAAATTTCCCCTCACTTGCTTAATGACAATTTTAAATTATGACCCCTCATCACTGACTTCCCAATCAGTGAAAATAACTTTTCCCTATTCACCTCATCAAAATCCTTCATAATTTAAAAAAACTCTATTAAATCATCTCATAGACTTTTCTGCTTCAGTGGAAATGGTCCCAATATATCAAGTATGTGCTTATAACTGTAGTTTACCATCCTTGGTACCATTCTGTGTATACTGTATGCTCTCTATGGCTTTCAATTAAGGGATCCAAACAGTACTAACTGTGGCTTAACCATTGCCTTTTACAAATTTATAATTTCCTCTTTACTCTTGTACTAGTTGTGGTTCAGTTGGTAGCACTATCGTCTCTGAATCAGAAGGTTGTGGGTTTAAGTCCCACTCCAGGGACTTGAGCACATAAAGCTAGGCTGACACTCCAGTGCAGTGCTGAGGGAGTGCTGCACTGTTGGAGGTACCGTCTTTCGGATGAGGTGTTAAACCGAGGCCCCGTCTGCCCTCTCAGGTGGACCTAAAAGATCCCATGGCACTATTTCGAAGAAGAGCAGGGGAGTTATCCCCGGTGTCCTGGCCAATATTTATCACTCAATCAACATAACAACAACAGCTTATCTGGTCATGATCACATTGCTGTTTGTGGGAGCTTGCTGTGCACAAATTGGCTGCCGTGTTTCCCACATTACAACAGTGACTACACTCCAAAAGTACCTCATTGGTTGTAAAGCACTTTGAGAGATCTGGTGGTCGTAAAAGGTGCTATATAACTGTAAGTCTTTCTTTCTATGTTCCTACTTGTCAAACCTGAAATATTGTTGGCCATTTTTATGGCTTCATCTAACTGCACTCGCACTTTCAGGGAATTAAGTAGCTCTGTTCAATTCCAGAGTTCATTCACAGCGCTGATGAAATGCTAGGAGCCTCTATTTGTATTCTTTCACCAAACAAAAGATGAACATACAAACGAAATAGGCAAAATGAACACTGAAAACTACAGTTAAAATAATGATATATCTGCAATTGAGGATCAACCTAGATTATGTGCCTATGTACTAGACTTCAGCGTAAACTTGCAATCTGCTAAGCGGTGACAGTGTTACCAACCAAGCCCAATTGGAATATTCGCACAAAGTCAAAACACTACATAGAAAATTAGTATTGATGACAGTTACGGGCAGTGACTACAGAAGCTGGTATTGTTCTCCTTAGAGCAGAGAAGGTTATGGGAAGATTCAATAGAGGTGTTCAAAATCATGAGGGGTTTTGATAAAGTAAATAGGGAGAAACTGCAGGAGGGTCGGTAACTAGAGGACACAGATTTAAGGTAATAAAAACAGAAAATGCTGGAAATACTCAGCAGGTCAGGCAGCATCTGTGGAGAGAGAAACAGCGTTAACAATTCAGGTCGATGACCTTTCGTCAGATCTGGAAAGAACTGGAAATGGAACAGGTTTTTAAGCAAGTGTGGGGCAAGGAAAGGGGGGAGAGGAGAAAAGAACAAAAGGGAAGGTCTGTGATAGGATGGAAGGCAGGAGAGATTAAGAGATATTAAGAGATGGTGCAAGGCAAAAGGAGATGGTTTAGAAACAAAAGATGGCTCTAGATGAAGTGTAAATGGCACTGACAGATTTAAGGTAATTGGCAAAAGAATCTGAAGGAAAACTAGGAGAATTTTCTTTACATAGTGAGTTATGATCTGGAATGCATTGCCTGCAAGGGTGCTGGAAGCAGATTCAATAGTAATTTCAAAAGGGAATTGGCTAAATACCTGAAGGAGAAAAAATTGCAGGCTATGGGAAAGAACAGGGGAATGGGACTGATTGGATAGCTCTTTCAAAGAGCTGGCACTGGCACGATGGGCCAAATGGCCGCCTTCTATGAAGTATGATTCTATAAATCTGTGAGAACAAAGATGAAGGCCCTGATTTTATCGCAGGACAGGATTGTTCCTTGTGGGAGGCCTGGGTGAGCAACAAGCTCACATGTTGAAGTCTGGGGGAAATACCAGGGCAAGGGAGGACTAAGGTTTACTTGTTGGGCCTGGAGGAGCACTTCTTTCACAACCTGATGACATTTCAAAGTACTTTTGAAGTGTAGTCACTGTTGTAATGCAGGGAAACATGGCAGACAATTTGTGCATAGCAAGGTCCTACAAACAGCAATGAGATAAATGACCAGATAATCTATTTTTGGTGGTGTTGGTTGTGGAATAAATGTTAGCTAGGACACTGGGAGAAGTCCCTTCACTTCTTTGAAAAGTGCCATGGGATCTTTGACATCCATCTGAGAGGGCAGATGGAACGTTGGTTTAATGTCTCATCTGAAAAATGGCACCTACAACAGTGCAGCTTTCCTTCAGTACTGCACCGAAGTATCAGCCTAGATTATGTGCGCAAGTCTCTGGAGTGGGACTTGAACCCATGTCCTTTTGACTCAAAGGTTAGCATGTTACTATTGAACAAAGATTGAAACCCTACAATTATGAGACTGGGCCTGTGGGAAATACATATTGTATTAATTAATCATGTACAATCATAGGATCAGTATTTCATAGCACAGAAAGAGGCAATTCAGCCCATTATGCCTGTGCCATCTCCTTAATCCTATTAAGATTAATAGGCTGGATTAATTAATGATCTCGAAATGAAGGATCCTCTTGGGAAAAGTGATCATAGCATGGTAGAATTTCAACTTCAGTTTGAGGGTGAGAAAGCTAGGTCTCAAACTAGTGTCCTGAACTTAAATAAAGGTAATTACAAAGGTATGAAGGCAAACTTGGTTAAAGTGTACTTGGAAAATATATTACAGGGTAAGACTGTCAAAAAGCAGTGGCAAACATTAAAGGAGATATTTCATAAAGATATATTCTAGTGAGAAAGAAAGACACTAAGAGAAGGATGAACCATCCGTGGCTAACTAAGGAAGTAAAGGATAGCATCAAATTGAAAACAAAGGCATACAATGTTGTGAAGAATAGTGGAAGGCCAGAGGATTGAGAAATATTTAAAAACCAGCAAAGGACGACTAAAAAAATGATAGAGAGAGAAGATAGAAGATAGAGAAGTAAGCTAGCAAGAAATATAAAAACAGACAGTAAGAGCTTCGACAGGTATATAAAAAGGAAGAGAGTAGCTAAAGTAAACATTGGTCCCCTAGAGGATGAGTCTCGGGAATTAATAATGGGAAATAGGGAAATGGCGGCGACTTTGAACAAATACTTTGTATCAGTTTTCATGGTAGAAGACACTAAAAGCATCCCAATCATGGATAATCAAGGGGCTATTGGGATGCGGGAGAACTTAAAATAATCACTATCACTAGAGAAAAAGTACTAGGCAAACTAATGGGTCTAAAGGTGGACCCCTGGAACCGATGGCCTGCATCCTAGGGTCTTATAAGAGGTGGCTGCAGAGATAGTGGATGCATTGGTTGTAATCTACCAAAATTCCCTGGATTCTAGAGAGGTCCCAGCGGACTGGAAAACCGTAAATGTAACGACCCTATTTAAGAAAAGAGGGAGACAGAAAGCAGGCAACTATACACCAGTTAGCCTAACATCTGTCATTGGGAAAATGCTGGAGTCCATCATTAAGGAAGTGGTAGCAGGACATTTAGAAAATCATAATATAGTCAAGCAGAGTCAGCATGGTTTTATGAAAGGGAAATCATGTTTGACAAATTTGCTGGAGTTCTTTGAGGATGTAATGAGCAGGGTGGATAAAGGGGAACTAGTAGATGTCATGTATTTGGATTTCCAGAAGTCATTCGATAAGGTGCCACATAAAAGGTTACTGTACAAGATGAGAGCTCGTGGGGTTAGGGGTAATATATTAGCATGGATAGAGGATTGGCTAACTAACAGAAACCAGAGAGTCGGGATAAATGGGTCATTTTCAGGTTGGCAAACTGTAACTAGTGGGGTGCCGCAGGGATCAGTGCTGGGGCCTCAACTATTTACAATCTATATTAATGACTTGGATGAAGGAACCGAGTGTAATGTAACCAAATTTGCTGATGATACAAAGATAGGTGGGAAAGCAAATTGTGTGAAGGATGCAAAGAATCTCCAAAGGGATATAGATAGGCTAAGTGAGTAGGCAAAAATCTGGCAGATGGAGTATAATGTGGGAAAATGCGAGGTTATCCACTTTGGTAGGAAAAATAAAAAAGCAAATTATTATTTAAATGGGGAGAGATTACAAAATGCTGAGGTACAGAGTGATCTGGGGATCCTTGTACATGAATCACAAAAAGTTAGCATGCAGGTACAGCAAGTAATTAGGAAGGCAAATGGAATGTTGGCCTTTATTGCAAAGGAAATGGAGTATAAAAGTAGGGAAGTCCTGTTACAACTGTAAAGGGGGTTGGTGAGACCACACCTGGAGTACTGCGTACAGTTTTGGTCTCCTTATTTAAGGAAGGATATACTTGCATTGGAGGCAGTTCAGAGAAGGTTCACGAGGTTGATTCCGGAGATGAAGGGGTTGTCTTATGAAGAAAGGTTGAGCAGGTTGGACCTATACTCATTGGAGTTTAGAAGAATGAGAGGGGATCTTATTGAAACATATAAGATTCTGAAGGGTAGATGCAGAGAGGATGTTTCCCCTTGTGGGGGAATCTAGAACTAGGGGGGCAAAATTTCAGAATAAGGGGGCACCCATTTAAAATGGAAATAAGGAGGAATTTTTTCTCTCAGAGGATCGTGAATCTTTGGAATTCTCTTCCCCAGAGAGCTGTGGAGGCTGGGTCATTGAATATATTTAAGGTGGAGATAGACAGATTTTTGAACAATAAGGGAGTCAAGGGTTATGGGGAACGGACAGGGAAGTGGGGTTGAGGCAAGACCAGATCAGCCATGATCTTATTGAATGGCGGAGCAGGCTCAAGGGGCCAAATAGCCTGCTCCTGCATCTTATGTTCTTATTCCCATGTCCTTTATCCATACTATTTTTTAATTGTCTCTTTTCAATATTTATCCACTTCCTTTTCCAAAGCTATTATGGATTCTGCTTACACCACTGTTTCTGGCAGGTCATTTCATGTCCTAGTAATTCTCCACATAAAAATAAATGTCTTCTAACCTCACTCTTTGTTCTTTTGGTGATAATCTTAAATGCATGCTCTCCAGTTACTGACTCTTCAATCGTTAGAAATCATTTTTACATATTTACTTATCAAACCCTTTCATAATTTTGAACACTTCTATCAGATGTCCTCTTAATCTTTGTTCTAGTAAAAAGTGCCCAAGTTCCTTAGCATCAAGCGTTAGAGCATTTATACAGTTTGGTAAATATTTAGTAGATGAACGCATATAAATGGGAAAAAACTAATTAAGGCACATGGGAAAGGTGCTGAATGGAAGTTATTTTACCCAGAGAAGGGAAGAAGAGAAAACAAGGAGAGTAAGTCCATAAAAATCTCATACATTTCCACAAGGCTAGTTATAAAATTGCAGTAACAGGCTGGTTATAGGCCACTGCAAGCAGAAGGACATAACTGGGGGGAGAAGCAACATAATTTACAAATCTAGAGGAGGAAATTGAGAGAATATATAGGATGAAGAATAATTTTCAAATCTGGAGGAGGTAATAAGAAATATACAGAAGTTCTTGTTACTAACACCCAACATAAATTTGCTTTTAGGATTATAAGGAGGCTTTTTACATCCCATTGCCCGCATCTATGAAGAATATCTTTCTGTAAAAACTTACTTGATTCTTTTCTTTTAATTTAACAATTCTATTTTCTTCAAGGCACTGACTCCAAGGGACACCCAACATAGCTTCATAAAAAGGTCATGTCTTACAAATCTAATTGCATTTTTTGAAGAAGTTACAAAGTTGGTGGATGAGGGATGTCCAGTAGACATTGTCTACTTAGACTTCCAAAAAGCTTTCGATAAGTTACCACATAAGAGGCTTCTCTATAAGATCGAAGCCTCTGGTATTAGTTTTAAAATAGTGAACTGGATTGAGAACTGGCTGGCAGCACGTAGACAAAAAGTAGTTATAGATGGATTTGGATCTGTGGTGTCTCGCAGGGATCGGTGTTGGGACTGTTGCACTTTACTATTTTTATTAATGACCTGGATGTAGGTGTTGGGGGCACGATCTGCAGATTTGCAGATGATATCAACATCTGTTCAAGTATTAGGACTGTAGATGACGTTTGTCTGCTTTAGCCAGATCTTAATGTGTTAGGAGATTGGGCTCATTACTGGCAAATGATGGGCCGTATTTTGAGGAGATGAGGAGAAACTTCTTCACTCAGAGGGTAGTAAATCTATGATATTTGCTACCCCAGAGAGCTGCGGAAGCTGCAACATTAAATAAACTTCTTCACTCAGAGGGTAGTAAATCTATGGAATTTGCTACCCCAGAGAGCTGCGGAAGCTGCAACATTAAATAAATTTAAAATGGAGATCGACAGTTTCCTAGCAGATAAGGGAATTAGGGGTTACGGGGAGAGGGCAGGGAAGTGGATGTGAGTCTAGATTCGGATCAGCCATGATCCTATTGAATGGCGGAGCAGTCCCGAGGGGCCGTATGGCCTATTCCTGCTCCTACTTCTTATGTTCTTATGTTCTACAGGTACATACGAGGTGTGTACATGCGGCCGCGCAAGTTCCGGGTATAGGCATGCGAAGCACATCCGCTAAAACCCGGAACTTGCAATCTGTCAAGAATCTTCTTGACAGATCACCTGCATCCCCAAGAGATGGGCCTCCATGGATGGAGAGTTGCGCTATTTGCACAACTTCCGCCCGCTGAATGCCTGTGAAATACTTACGCCTGGTAAAAGCAGGCGTAAGACCTGCTATTACCAGCATAAGAGTTTTAAAAAATAGAAAAATAAAATTTTATCACTCATTTATACATTTAAAAACCCTGTCCAATAAGGTAAGTTTATTTTTAGTCCCGTTAAAACGTATTAAAAAAAACTCACAAAATTAAATTTTTGTTTAAAATATTTAATTAAATGCCATTTTAATTAATTTTAAATATGTTATTTTTTATTTAATTTATTTCATGTGTTCATGTATTTTTTAAGTGATCCCCATTCATACTTATCGAGATTCCGTAAGTATGGAACTCCCATAAGTATGAATGGGGATTCCCTTCTTTCATTGGTTGGGCCGGCCCACATGATCCCGGTGCGCTTACGAATTGCATGCGCCCCTGGGATACGTGGGCCTCTGCCTGCGCGTAACCGGAGAGGCCCAGGAGCGCAAGTCCCCGTACCTCTTGGACCACCAGGTAAATTCATAGGTTTGTTACAAGTTGGAGGCATCCGCCCGCGGGAAGCCTCCGACTGCAAATTTTGGGCCGATGTATAACTTAGATAAGTAGTGTTTTGCATGTGGGCAGGGTAATTTCAGAGAAAAGCATTAAAGAAGGTGGAGATAGAAAGAGATTTGGGCATTTTAGTGCATACATCTTTAAAGATACATGAGCAATGCCATGAGCGATAGCTAGAGCAAATGGGGTGTATCCATAGGACAATTGAGTATAAAACAAGGCATACTATTTTGTCCTTGTACAAGACCTAGTCAGGCCACTCTTGGAATACTGTGTCCATAGGATCACAGGAACACAGGAACAGGAGTTGGCCATTCAACCCCTCAAACCAGTTCCGCCATTTGATGAGATCATGGCTGATCTGCGACCTAACTCCATATACCTGCTTTGGCCCATAACCCTTAATATCATTGGTTAACAAAAATATATAAATCTCAGATTTAAAATTAACAATTGATCTAGCATCAATTGCTGTTTGCGGAAGAGAGTTCCAAACTTCTACCACCCTTTGTGTGTGTAGAAGTGTTTCCTAATTTCTCTCCTGAAAGGTCTGGCTCTAATTATTAGACTATGCCTGCTAGTTCTAGACTCCCCAAACAGCAAAAATAGTTTCTCTCAGGGCCAGAGTGATCACCTGGACTAGTTTTGATCGCCTAGATGGGTCAGAGTGGAATTTCCCAAATGTTTTTCTTCAAATTGGCCTGGGTTTTTAACTTTTTTAAACATTTAACAGGAGATCACATGGTTTCAGGTGGGGTGGCGTGTATACATTGTGATACACAAGGTATCACAATTGTGTGTGACAGGCTTGACGGACCAGAGGGTCATTACCTGTCCGTCATTGTTCGTATGTTCTCCCAGGATACAAATCCAAAGGTGCCAACAGTTCTACAGTATGAGTGTCAGCCCAGGCTAAGTGGTAACACCTTCACCTTAGAATTACACGATTAAGCACAATCTATGCTGACACTTCAATGCTGTAGAGGAAGTGCAGCACCAAAGGAGGCGCTGACTTTTGAATGAAATGTTAAATCGATATCCTGTCTGTCCTCTCAGGTGGACACAAACGATCCCGAGACACTATTTGAAGAAGAGGAGGGGAATTCTCCTAGCATCCTGGCCAACATTCATCCCTCAACAAACATTACAAAAAATAAAAACAGAAAATGCTGGAAATACTCAGCAGGTCAGGCAGCATCTGTAGAGAGAGAAACAGAGTTAACATTTCAGGTCGATGATCTGCTGAGTACTTCCAGCATTTTCCATTTTTAATACAAAAAATACATTATCTGGTTATTTATCTCATTGCTATTTGTGGTACCCAGCTGTGTGCAAATTGGCAACGTACTGTGAAGTCCTTTAGGACGTCCGGAAGATGGGAAAAGTGCTATATAAATACACATTCTTTCTTCTTTTTTCCTCATGAGGCTACTTTTTATGTGTGAGCCTAAACAATAAACATCATCCAGGTATTTGACCATGATGTGTGGGAGGGAGTGGGAAAGAGGGAGGGATCAGGGACAAACAGACTGCTGAGCCTAATCCCGTTATTACCCATTTTTCACAGATGACCTTTCCAGCGTGGGTCACTGGATCACAATCATGAATGGGAGCACAGGCTCATTGTTTTTCCTTCCCAAACCTATGGCCACTGAAAAACATTGTAATGCCCCCCATAATGCCACGGTTAAGAATAACTATTTTCACAGTAGTTACAAGGCGGTGCAATCATCCACTGAATCTTTTTGGGAGCCCATTCCCCACTACTTTCATCCATTTCCAAAACTTGGAAAAAAAAATTTAAAAACATTTAGTCATTAATTTAGCAAGCCACCAGCTGTTTAATTCCTCGCACTAGATTTTCCTTGGAGCTGGATTTGTTGTTTAAAATTATTACTTGATGCTATGACATAAAGACATATTTTACACTCCAAGGAGGGGATTTTAACTCAGGTGCGGGCTGGTGTCGTGTTATCCGAATTTCGTGTTTCCCACACGAATCTAAATGGATGTGGGAGATTGATGCAATTTTAACTGAATTGGCCAATTGATTTCCAACGTGTGCGAAGCCTTTGCAAATGGGTTTTTCATGACTGAAAGTCCCCTCCGATGACGTCATCATTGCTGCTGCATTTCAGGTCCACAGCAAGCCTTGCTTCTTCTGCAGGCTGCCAAGCTTCTTGACTGTGCAGTGTGAGGGAGCTGCAGCAAATATGACAAGCGGGAGGGCCAGATCAGCTCCTCGCTTTGATGAGGTGGCACTGCAGGCATTAGTCGATGGGGCTAGGGCCAACAGGGAGGTGCTCTTCCCTTCATCAGGGAGGAAGAGGCCTCCCACTCAGACCAAGGCAGTGTGGATGCAGGTGGCTGAGGAGATCAACTCCTTGAGAGTCACTCGGAGAACCTGGATACAGTGCAGGAAAAGATTTCATGACCTTCAGCGCACTGGAAAAGTGAGTATGAATTTCCCATCTCCCTCAATCTGATTCCCATTGCCTTTCCTTACCAGCACTCAGCTTTAGCAATCTCTTCCTCCACATCCCACTTGACACTGACATCCATGCACCCTTATCCATTCCCTCTCTCTCTATGCTCACATTCACATAACTATTCCACCATGCAGCCCTCACACTCCCTATCACTCTGATGCTTTGAACACAACTGACAACACACAGGGAGGGCCCTTGGTCTTGCAAACTCACTCCATCTTTGTCTCCTTCTAAGAATCTATGCTATGCAATCTCTACACTCACTCCTTCATTCTCACTCAACCTCCACTTGTCTCCCTCATTGCAGGAAAAGAGAGCTCACAACAAAAGAGAGCGAGCCAGAACAGGAGGAGGGACAGCCTCAATAGCCCACCTGACCCTCTGGGAGGAGGCCGTCCTGGAAATTATGGGAATAGTGGATGATTTGCGCATGGGGGACGGACAGACGGGTGTAATACAGCAAGCTGGTGACAGAAAAGTTTACCATCTCTCTCTTTGACATTGCATGAGTCACTGATAATGATTGTGAAGCTGTAACAAATGGACTTATGAGCATCTGCAAAAAGCTATGTGCATGTAGCCTTTGCATCATATCTCTGACTCTTTCCCTTACTCCCCCACAGGACCATCACCAGCATCCATCCCCCCTAGCCAGGAAGAAGAGGCTGAGCAGCCAGACTCCTCAGAGGAAGCTGCAACCTCTGAGGGCGCAGCGTCAGCAGAATTCAGCGCAACCAGCACCAGCGCAGACACTCACACCTTGGTGGGACTTTCGGGACATAGAGTAGTGTTGTCACCTGGTGTATCACAGCTCACAAGTGAGCATCAGCAGATTGTTGAGACAGGGACAGCAGTGGAGAGTCCTAGTCGGAGGGCGCAGGAATCTGCCAGCTCGGTTCAGCAGCATGTCGACCCTCTGTCTCTGGGTCCATCCATAAGATCAGAGGTGATGGAACTCCAGGCACAGATGCAGGAGTCTCTGGCAGGTTTTGTCTCTAGGGTCGCTGCGAGTGTGGAGCGAATGGAGGAGTCCATAGCGAACATGAGCAGAGCCTTTGTGGAGTCATTGGCGCATGAATGCATCACCACGGAAAGGATGGCTACCTTCATGGAAAGGATTGCTACCTCCGTGGTAAGGCTGGCTACCGTAGAGGAGAGGATGGCTATGGTAGAAGAGAGAGAGGATGGCTACCGCCATGGAGGTGCTTAGTCGCCAGGGTATGGAAAACATGGTCATTGTTCAGAATAGAATGACATCTCTTGAGGAGTGATGGGCATCTATTGAACAGAGAAACCAGACCTTCATGGAAGTCCTTCTGACTAGGACTGCCATTGCAGGTACGGGTCCCCATGGCCCCCCTGATGTGCAGCAAGGTGCTCTCCAGCCATTTGCAGGCGCTGAAGGGGACTTGACCCATGAGAGGGAGGTTGGTGGCAGACCTCAAGGAAGTGGGGGCTCCTCTCCAAGCGCTCACACTTCCATGCCACTGCAGAGCCCTCAGTCAGAGCCCCACCGTAGTCCACACCCAATTGAGATAGGCTTCTCAACCCCTGAACAGCCGCAGGGGCAGCAGACTGTTGACGAGCCCTCACAGGCTTGCAACCCCAGAGGATGCACGCCAAAGGTGTCGAGACAGGAGCAGCAGGAAAGTGAGCAAGGGGCCTTCACATCTGCTGAAGCCACAGGGGAGGCACCATGTAGGAGCACGCGTAAGAGGAAAATTCTGCACAAATAGTCACAAGGGTAGTCACTTGGGTGCAATTTTGTGTTTATTGTAAAAATGCCATCACGTCATTATTGAACATAAAAATTCTGATGGCAAATGTTGCAGTTGTGGTGTCTGTCATTTCGCTATTGGGACTTCCAGCTTGAGGCCTTAAGAATGCTTGCAACTGTCAGTATGGTGGTCAGAGTACTAGGAATCCTCTGGTTCTTGGCCATTGTCAAAGCTCTGGTAAGAAGCAGCAAGGCAAAAGTGTTTGATTGACTAGGCTAAGTAAATCTGGCCAGGATGAGTGCGTTCCTTGCATCCCGGGCAGCAATGTTGTGGCGTAATGCTGCCGCTGGTTGATGGGCCTCTGCAGTTTGTTCATTTTCGCACTCCTCCTCCTCCTCCGCATCTGAGGAGGATATGTTAGGAGCCACTTGGTCCTCAGGAATCTGCAAGCCACGACGCTGTGCCATGTTGTGAAGTGCACAGCAAACCACGATGATTCTGGAGACCCTGGCTGCTGAGTACTGTAGGGCTCCACCTGATCTATCCAAGCATCTGAAGCGCATCTTCAGCAAACCGATGGTTTGCACGATAATGGATCTGGTGGAAATGTGGCTGGAGTTGTAGCTCTCCTCAGCTTCGTTGGCTGGGCTCCTCAACGGCATCATTAGCCACATCCTCAGGGGATAGCCTTTGTCTCCAAGTAGCCATCAGTTAAGTTGGTCTGGTGAACTGAATAGCGGAGGCACACTAGACTGACGCAGTATGAAGGAGTCATGGCACTGCCAGAGTACATGGCACAAACACACAAAATTTCCTTCTTGTGGTCACACACCAGCTGAACGTTGAGGGAGTGGAAGCCCTTGCGGTTGACAAAAATGCCTAGATTGCAATGGGGTGCCCCAAGGGCCACATGTGTGCAGTCAATGACGCCCTGCACCCTTGAAAAGCCTGCCAGATTAGATAATCCAACCGCTCGCGCCGTGACACTTGCTCGATCCTGAAATGGATGTGATTATGCGCGAGGGCAAAGAGGGCATCGGTTACCTGAGCAATGCAAGTGTGTGCGGCTGCCTGGGAGATGCCGCTGATGTCTGCTGCTGATCCCTGGAATGAGCCTGAGGCAAAAAAGTTGATTGCGGTGGTGACTTTGATGGCCACTGGTAATGCTTGTCCACCTGGTCCTCTGGGCAGCAGGTCTTGCTGTAGCATTGCACAGATGTCAGTCACTACCTCCCTCAAAAGTCAGAGCCGCCTTTGGCACTGCTGCTCAGACATGTTGAGGTAGCTGACCCTGCGTCTGTAGACGCTGTTTGGGGGGTATCTCCTGCGCCGATGGGCTTCCAGGCGCTGGCCACTTCTGGCCTGTGCAGCTTCAGGTGGGTGAGCAGCAGCCTGGCGCTCCTGCTACTGCTGCTGTTGCTGGTGCTGCTGTTGTTCCTGGTTCTGCTGCTGCCGTGGCTGGTGCTCGAGCTCCTCTAATGCCCAGATAGGAAGGAAATAAATGGCTCCCATGATTCTGGTATATGCCTCTGTTGAGGAAGCGCTGACTGAAGATGGCGAGAGGGGTTTCCCAGGAGGTCACACTGGAGACGGGTGTGAGGCTCCAACCTTCCACAGGTGTGGTTAAGCCTTCTAAAAGTTTCCCCAGGCCTGAGACCACTAAGTCCTGCCACCTGCAAATCATGGCTGATCAAATCTCCTCTTTAATGGTTGACCTGCAGTTGATAGTCAGCAATCCAATAGTGCTCCCGCCAGGTTTCACATTCGTGTTTCCCACCGGGCGTGTTTCACGTGGGAAAAGGGTTAAATTCACAAGGGCCTTTCAAAATAGGATTATAGAGGCCATTTAGTGGTTGTTAAGGGCCTTAATGACCAGTCCCGCCTGTTGGATGTGGGACGAGTCGGGACCATCAGACACGCCTGAGTTAAAATTGCTCGGAGTTGGGAATCAGGCGGGGTGGGGGTTTTTTGTGATTTTAACCCCCCGCACGCCTCCAAGCCCGCCTCCACGGCTCAATGAAAATCAAGGCCCAAGTATCTGCCATTAAAAATCTTCATCAATAAACTGTTCATGTTTTTTCCAAACGAATAACGACTCATTTTATGCTGTGTGAAAATGCACAATATTGCGCAAACTGTCAACTGTCAATGATTTTGCAACTCAATTATTCATGATTTAAAGCAAATTTCAGTTCTGTTAAATAAATGATTAGCTATTCATACTTTTCAAAACCAACAATGGTGAGAATGTGGAACTCGCTACCACAGGGAGGGGTTGAAGTGAATAGTATAGATGCATTTAAGGGGAGGCTAGACAAGCATATGAAGGAGAAGGGAAGAGAGGGTTATGCTGATAGATTTAGATGAGGAAAGATGGGAAGAGGCTCGAGTGGAGCATAAACGCCGGCATGGACTGGTTGGGCCGAATGGCCTGTTTCTCTGCCGCATATTGTATGTAATTATATGTAATTTTCCTTTGTATAATTAATAATGACAATTGAAAGTAACCAAATTAAATGAATAAATTATAATTATTATAATACAAAATAATACATGCATTCATCTCACTGGCAGAAGCTGAATAATTTTGCAAATATTTTTACAATCACATGTATGGTTTACATTTTACATAAAACCTGGAAGAAATTACTCAGTAGCAGGATCTCTCATTTACATTCGGAGCAATTGTACTTTCTTACAAGTGGCGGTGCTTGGAGGTTGTGTTGTTACAATGGGGATAGAGTCTGCTAGGGTGTAAGAATGGGAAGGATGCACATCTCCATAGAATGAATTTGAAAAGAATTTTGTAAGAGATGTGCTTAGAAAGAGTGAAGTAAGTGGGTGGGAGGAAGCTCGTGTGGAGCATAAACACTGGCCTGGAACAGTTGGGCCAAATGGCATGTTTCTGTGCTGTAAATTCTATGTAATTCTGTGTGTTTTTTCATTGGTTTCTGGAAAATAAAGTGAGTCATTTTCCAAATATACACTCGCAGCAGAAAACCTTGCATACTGGCAATGACATATTGGAAAATTACAAGTGTGCATCTGTGATTTTCCAATATGTACTGCCAGCAGGTAAGGATGTTCAGCACCAGAGCATACTCAGAAAATTAACTCAATAGTTTCTTCCTTGGCCACTACAGCTGGAATTGAAAATAAACGTGTTTCTCTCACTTACCACAAGTACATAAATAATTAAATCTTTGCATGCCTTTGAAGGCCAGGATCGGAGGGGGTCAGGGATTGGGGTGGGGATCGAAAGGCCGGGATCAGAGGGGGTTGGAGATCAGGGGGGGGATGGGGTTTGGAAGGCTGGGATCGGGGCGGGGGGGTGGATCAGAAGGCCGGATCAGAGAAGGTTGTAAGGCCAGGATCGGAGCTGGTCGGAGATCGGGTGGGTCGGAAGGATGGTTCGGAAGGGCGGGATCGGGGGTGGGGAGTCAGAAGGCCAGGATCAGAGGCCAGAGTTGGGTCAGAAGTCGGGAATCGGAGGCCTCGTGGCGGGGATGGGTGGGTCGGAGGCCCTGTGGGGGAGGTCGGGAGGAAGTCGGAAGGGTTGCGGGGGGTGTCTGATCATGGGGGGTTGGTGAGGCAAGGGCGCTGGATCCAGCAGATAAATGGAAAGGCATTTACCTACTCAGGAAACCCAGCCACCTAAAGTTAAATATCAAAATGAAGATTCAAAATGAGGCAGGCAGCCTCATTATAATATTTAAAGTACCAACCCGCCTTCTGGGAGTGGGTTGGCTGCCCGGCCTCCGTCCCACCTCCGTTAAACCTGGAAGTGGGCGGGTTGGAGGCGGGTTGGGGTCGGGATTCAGATTTCCACCACTGTAACTTCCCCAGTCAACTCAAACCCACCCGTTTGTTGGGGTTAAAATTCCCCCAATATCTCTGCAACAGTTCTTGCTGTTACTAAAATGGTTTGACTTAAATAAATATATTTAAGTTGGGGTCTTTTATTCAGAATCTCTCTGAAAAGTTGAATAATGATTCAGTCCTGCCAAAAGTTGCCACCAGTATTGTGTAGTTTTCTGACTGCCTCGAGTTAATGATCAGAAAACACTGGACTGTGAGTCCTCGATTTTCAGACGTGTAATCCCTGCGAGTGCCACTCTATGCCAGCAGCTACATGTTTTTTTTCTTTAAGAGCTTTATATAAGGGGAAATGCTTTTCAACGACATGACAGCAAATACAATACAAGGGTCAACTCAGCAACATGTCCCAGCGCAGTACCCACAAACCACGAGCCCCTGCTCCCAGAAAGGATATATTGCCATAATCTGGGAACCTGCTTTTAGTTCTTCAAAGCACTTTAACTGTATTAGTAAAATTACAGTAAATGCTTTAAGGAGTAGGATTAACAAAATCAAGAGGAAGCAAACAGCAAATTTTACCTGGATTATAATACTTCACAATGTTTAGCAGTTGTCTGCAGTACATTAAACAACTTGGATCACATGTCCCCAATGAAAAGCTTTTACATGGGAAATAAACCCACAGATTCCTTGTTAGCCTTTATTATACATATATAGTAGTATAGCAAGAAAAGAACTGAAAAAACAAGTGTTGTGAATCTAAATAAACAGATGTAAAAAGTCACACAACACCAGGTTATAGTCCAACAGCTTTATTTGAAATCACAAGCTTTCGGAGCGCTGCTCCTTCTTCAGGTGAAGTGGAGAAATGCATAAAGACACAGCTTATATAGTCAGAGAATCATGACATGATTCTCTGACTATATAAGCTGTGTCTTTATGCATTTCTCCACTTCACCTGAAGAAGGAGCAGCGCTCCGAAAGCTTGTGATTTCAAATAAAGCTGTTGGACTATAACCTGGTGTTGTGTGACTTTTTACATTTGTCCACCCCAGTCCAACTCCGGCATCTCCACACCATGGCTACTATCGACACCACAAACTGCCGGCTCAAAGTGGAGAGGATCTCCAAGAAGATCGCGCATATCGACACAGACATCAAGTTTCTACAGAGATGCAAGAAAGCAGACAAGATCCCAAAAGGACTTCAGATCACTAACCCACTCAAGTCGACCTACAACACAGACTACGCTGAGAGACTCTGCCGTCGTACCTCTCGCACACTCCTCAACCATCTCGTACACCAGCTCTACAGCAGACGCCGCAACCTCGAAACCGAGATGGAGTCCATGTTCTCAGCCTGTGCTCAGGACGCAGCAGACCAGCTACGAGACACCGCCAAACAAACAAGGCAACGGAACTACGCTACCTACATGCACACCAAGAACAGGAAGCTTGAGAAACTTGGCATCACCAGCAGCAGCAACCAAGCCTCCCCCGGTACCACGGTTGAAACCACAGGGAAGTCCATCGTCAACCTGTCCGACCACACCCTTCAACCAGACGAAATTGAAGTTCTCAGCCGAGGGCTCAATTTCTGCCCCACCACCAAAATGGACCCCATCGGTCTCGCGGCAGACACAGAGGAATTCATCAGGAGAATGAGGCTCCGGGAATTCTTCCACAAATCCCAAGATGTCAGCAGCGAACCCAATGAGACAATCAATGATCCGGAACAGCAAACAGAGGGATCCGCAGTGCAGCAACCGAAGAAGAAAGAGTCAAATTGGACCCCTCCGGAGGGTCGCTGCCCGAAGCTTGACATGTATGCTCAAGCTGTCAGGAGATGCATCAACGCCAGATTCATCAGCCGCACTCACAAGACAGTCCAGAATGTCACCCGAGCACAACGCAACGCCATCCACGCTCTCAAGACCAACCGCAACATCGTCATCAAACCAGCAGACAAAGGAGGTGCCATCGTCATACAGAACAGAACGGACTATTGCAAAGAAGTATACCGACAACTGGACAACCAGGAACACTACAGACAGTTACCCGCAGATCCGACCAAAGAACACACCCGCCAACTCAACAGACTGATCAAAACCTTCAACCCAGACCTTCAAAGCATCCTACATGCTCTCATCCCACGTACTCCCCGCGTGGGAGACTTCTACTGCCTCCCAAAGATACACAAAGCCAACACACCTGGACGTCCTATCGCATCAGGCAACGGAACCCTGTGTGAGAACCTCTCTGGGTATGTCGAGGGCATCCTGAAACCCATCGTACAGGGAACCCCCAGCTTCTGTCGCGACACTACAGACTTCTTACAGAAGCTCAGCACCCACGGACCAGTTGAACCAGGAACACTCCTCGCCACGATGGACGTCTCGGCACTCTACACCAGCATCCCCCACGATGACGGCATCGCTGCGACAGCCTCAGTACTCAACACCAACAACAGCCAATCTCCAGACGCCATCCTACAACTCATCCGCTTCATCCTTGACCACAATGTCTTCACCTTCGACAACCAGTTCTTTACCCAAACACACGGAACAGCCATGGGGACCAAATTCGCACCCCAATACGCAAACATCTTCATGCACAAGTTCGAGCAAGACTTCTTCGCTGCACAGGATCTCCAACCAACGCTATACACCAGATACATCGACGACATTTTCTTCCTATGGACCCACGGCGAAGAATCACTGAAAAGACTACACGATAACATCAACAAGTTCCATCCCACCATCAAACTCACCATGGACTACTCCTCAGAATCAATCTCATTCCTGGACACACGAATCTCCATCAAAGACGGACACCTCAGCACTTCACTCTACCGCAAGCCCACGGACAACCTCACGATGCTTCACTTCTCCAGCTTCCACCCTAACCACGTTAAAGAAGCCATCCCCTATGGACAAGCCCTGCGAATACACAGGATCTGCTCAGACGAGGATGAACGTGATGGACACCTACAGACACTGAAAGACGCCCTTGTAAGAACGGGATATGACGCTCGACTCGTCGATCGACAGTTCAGACGGGCCACAGCGAAAAATCGCATAGACCGCCTCAGAAGACAAACACGGGACACAACCAACAGAGTACCCTTCGTCGTCCAGTACTTCCCCGGAGCGGAGAAACTACGCCATGTTCTTCGCAGCCTTCAACATGTCATCGATGACGACGAACACCTCGCTAAGGCCATCCCCACGCCTCCACTACTCGCTTTCAAACAGCCGCCTAACCTCAAACAGACCATCGTTCGCAGCAAATTACCCAGCTTTCAGGAGAACAGCGACCACGACACCACACAACCCTGCCACAGCAACCTCTGCAAGACATGCCAGATCATCAACACAGATACCATCATCACACGTGAGGACACCACCCACCAGGTACATGGTACATACTCATGTGACTCGGCCAACGTTGTCTACCTCATACGTTGCAGGAAAGGATGCCCCGGAGCATGGTACATCGGCGAGACCATGCAGACACTGCGACAACGGATGAACGGACACCGCGCAACAATCACCAGGCAGGAGTGTTCCCTCCCAGTCGGGGAACACTTCAGCAGTCAAGGACATTCAGCCTCCGATCTTCGGGTAAGCATTCTCCAAGGTAGCCTTCGAGACACACGACAACGCAAAATCGTCGAGCAGAAACTGATAGCCAAGTTCCGTACCCATGAGGACGGCCTCAACAGAGATCTTGGGTTCATGTCACGCTACATGTAACCCCACCTGATGCAGGGTCATCCAGACTCGAGTCGACATTGGCTTGTTCTCTCTACACGGATGCGGCCGGACCTGCTGTGATTTCCAGCCAAAAAAAAAAAAAAAAAAAGTTTTTTGTCTGTTTTTTTGTTTTTCATACAGACCCCAGCATCTGCAATATTTGACCCCTTGTGACCCCACCTCATTGTTCTTTGATGTAATGTTTCCCTGACTGACCTGTTTGGACACCATTCACACCTTTGACTGCTGTGATTATCTCTCTGCCGAGGTGTGATTAATGGCAGTTGGAACGGTTACCTGTAAACATCTGACATGATTCTCTGACTATATAAGCTGTGTCTTTATGCATTTCTCCACTTCACCTGAAGAAGGAGCAGCGCTCCGAAAGCTTGTGATTTCAAATAAAGCTGTTGGACTATAACCTGGTGTTGTGTGACTTTTTACATTTGTCCACCCCAGTCCAACTCCGGCATCTCCACACCATAAATAAACAGAGATCAGGCAACTTGATTTGAAATGGCATCTACAAACCAGTCAGGAACTTGCTCCATCCCCTTCACAGGATGATACTCTCAGGGAGCTACCGAAGAACACCATTTTAGAAAAAACAAGATGTTGAACTAGTTAAGTATTCATTTTAAAATATTTAATGCGGTAATTCTTTAGATCTGAAAATGGACAGATCTCTGATCTCCCACATCCTCTGTGGGGGTCATTTTCACTTTAAGCGGTAATCTAGCAGAGCAGAGTGCCCGCCCATTCTAAAACCCGCCCAATTTTCATTTCCATCAAGTTCACTGCTGCTCTACAGATGAACAGACGTGATCCCATTATCAGTATTTCCCTATCAACTAAGATCGATTCCTCCAGCAGCACAAAAAGCAAGCAGACGCCAAAGAATTATACATGAATTTCAATCCGCTTACAAAGTCACTAAAATCCAGAAATCCATGAGTAAATTGACTACTCACCTTTTAGTCTTATGCTCTCTGGGCTTCCATCTTGCTGTAATAAAACAGAAAATAAAATATTAGAGAAAAACAGCACAAATGAATGGAAGAACATTAAACAAAAAAAAAATTTACTTGTGGAGGTATTCATTTGTTTATATTACTAGATATATAAAAAAGGAATTTCTACAGTTAATTCTGCATTTACTTTTGTTGTATGTTAGAAATGTATTTTTAAACCTTACAATACTCATTGGCTCACATCCCCTTCCTGTTTGATACCACTGAAACACACCAATGATTGACCTGTTTATATCCATGACAGCATTAGATCAGTTTTGAGATCTTTGCCATTTGATTGGGAGTAAAACCAACTTCTGAAATCACACTTAAACCAATGAAATTACAGTTTTTTAAAAGTTGATTCCTGTTCCAAAACAGTTGGCGATAGCTGGGAGGCAAATGATTTCAAATTTCAAAACAATTAGGGAGAAAAAGTTAGAACAGGCAAAACAGTTGCATTAGGTAGAAGAAAGAATAATATTAAGCTTTGAATTACAAAAATAAGACTGAGAAAGAACAGGAAAAAGGAAATACAGGTCAGGCTAGATTGAAGCCATTTAAAAATTTTAATTTAAAATTGTGCTTTTGATGTTTATGTTGGTGCTGCAGGGTTAATACAGCAGTAATAGAGCTATGCCTGATGGTTTAGTAACTTTATTCCTATACTATTACTAAGACAGGAATTTCCTTGAATCCATCAGCAGTCTAAGAACTTTTTTTCAGTTAACCCCCTTTCTTAAGTCTCCCAGTGGATTTTTCCAATCTGCAAGACTCCTCCTTCACTTGGAAGGGCTGCATGAACTGAACCGCATCCTACTGCCATACCTACTGCACGACAAACCAATAAGAAAAGGTGTTTGTTCACGGCACTGTACTGCTTTGAGGGGGTCCGTCTCAGCAGGAATTTCTAAGTTATTTGCAAATTAGTATGGGAGTCCATTGTTCTACCACTACAACAATCGTCGGTATCCCTTGTTAAAAAAATCTTAATATTCTTTAATTCTTTGGGGGAGAAATTGGGTATAGACCCGCTTGAGGTGCTAGAATTGTCGGAGCGCAAATTGTATCGCCAGGTGCAACTTATCGCCACCTCCAGCGATATTGGGTTTCATCGCCCCTGAAGGAGATTGCGGCGTAAAATCAGGCGCTGCACGGGAATCCTAAGGCGCTAACCTGGCGGCGCTACTCAATATCTGGGCGGACGGGCGCAGCGCAGGTGCTGTCAATAATCGATGACCACGAGACATGCTGGCGCCGGCCAGCTCTTAAAGGGGCGGGTCATTTAGGTTCAGTAGCCACACTCATCGCCCTGTAGGCCTCAAAATCGGCGCTGTGCAATCTGAGGCATTACAAACTTTGACCAGATGGAGAGGGTGAGGCAGAGAGCGGAGCGCTTTACCGAAAGGGCATTGGATGCTTGGGTTGGCGCAGTGGAGCGCCGGCGAGCAGTGCTGTACCCTGACAATGGCAGGAGGCCTCATCAGAACGAGTACCGCAGAGCTTGGAGGGAAGTTTGTCAAAGAGTCAACTCCAGCAGCGTAGCGCCCAGGACACCTGTGCAATGCAGGAAGAAGTTCAACGATCTCACTCGGGTCGTTAGGGTGAGTGGCTTGTTGGCAATCTTCTTCATCCCTCCATCTGCACCTGACTTTATAGCCAGAGGGTGCACGATGCCCCAATGGCCATCTGTCAGCTAGCACCCATGGCCCTTTCTGGGAACGCACACGCACATTCAACTCAGGGCATAATGTAAGGGCTGATCCACCATGGGGGGGCATGAGATGACAACTCAGGGCATAATGTAAGGGCTGATCCACCATGGGGGTGCATGAGATGACAACTCGGGGCAGCATGTTTCATAACTTCCCGTCCTTTCTCCTGCAGGGCAAGCTGGCCAGGAACCGGAGGGAACAGATTCGTACTGGAGGGGGCCCTCCTCAGCTGCAGGAACTCACGGACCTGGAGGAAAGAGTCCACCAGATTGTTGGAGGCCGGATGAGTGGTCCTGTCACCACTGGAGCTGCCGACCCCATTGTGCACAGCAATGGTAAGGTCATCACCTTTTTGAACTCTCTCCTTCCACTTGTTCCCCCCACCAGCATGCTTTTTCACTCTGGACCCATGTCAGAGCATTGCAGCACTCTTGCATCCCTTGCTGCCACCCTGTCCTTTCGCTAAAGCCACTCTTCAACCTCCCTGCTTTCAGATGCTGCATCACCAGCTCGGGAGCCGGGCCATCAAGCTGCCAGGGACACTGACTCCGGAGGCGACGAGCAGGAGGAAGCCGGACCATCCGTCCCACCCTCAGGCGAGCCAGCCCATCTGCAGACTGGGGATAGTGCTTCCCTGGAAGGGAGCGGGGGGGAATGGCTCTGAGGAGGAACCAGTTGCAGGAACCAGCGGCCTCCAGCAGCGCAAGGGGGGTAGGGAAGGTCGGGAGCCATCTCCCCGGAGGGCGCGTCAGGCCACGATGACTGCTGCACAGAGCGCAGAGAGGTGCGTTGCCTCGCAGAATGAGCGCCCAGGCTCGGCTCAGGCACACTGAGCTGATGGCTGCAGTTGCAAGGATGCCTGAATCCATCGAGACACTGGCAAGGAGTGTGCAAGACTTCAGGGCAGCACAGGAAAGGATTGTGCAAGACTTCGGGGCAGCACAGGAAAGGAGTGCCCAGGGCTTCGGGGCAGCCCTGGAAAAGACTGCCCAGGGCGTCGGTACATCACTGGAAAGGACTGTCCAGGGCGTCGCTACATCACTGGAAAGGACTGTCCAGGGCTTCACCGAAGCACTGGCACCTGCCACGCAAGTGCTGAGTGCTGCCACGCAGTCCCTCGCTGGCCTCATGCAGAGGCAGATTGAGGCCACACAAGCACTGACTGCTGCCACCCTCAATGGATCAGGCAGTATTACCCGGGGCCCTTGCAGCACCACAGCAGGCCAGCAATCTGTGGACCAGCCAATTGGTCCGCATGCTGTGGTGCTACCCCGTCAGAGTGCCAGTGTGTCGGCCGACCACGGAGCAGGTGTCCACTCTCAGGATGTCAGCATTCCTGATGCCAATGCTGGCACGTCTCCACTGCAGCTGCCATCACCTGCAGGACAGACTGCTTCCACCCATGCCCAATTGGAGCAGTCAGCATCCGGCCCCTCCAAGCCCAGAGTCCGTCCAGGCCGTCCCTCAGGGGCATCTGCGCTTTCGGACAGTCAGCAGGCGTCCCCCAGCCTTCATGCAGCCACTGGGGTCCCATTACGGAGGAGCTGCAGGGAGGGAAGGGGCCGTTCTCGCAAGAGAAGTAGATCACCATCAAAGGGGAAAGAGTAGAAGGCGCTGCTGAAATGTCCTATTTCTAGAAATCAAGGCCGTGGATGCTGGTCTGAATGTTAGTCATGTTTTGGATAGCCTCCCGGGTGTGCAAGTCACTTGGTCTGAATGTTAGTCATGTTTTGGATAGTCTCCCGGGTGTGCGAGCCATTTATGTGTTAGTTTGTTAGTTAAGCTTTCTGTTGCCATTGCTTTGTCATGTTGGAAGGAAGCACAGTTTTCAAAATAAACAAAACATTTTATTGTCATTGGCCATGTCTGCTATTTACAATCATTGTGGCCTTCATAGGCTTTGGGTTATCCGAATGGTTCCATTCCTGATCTTCGAATGGCACCAAGCAGTCTGTGAGAGGGACCTAGAACCGACTCCCTATCAGCCTCAGACGGACGGCCCTTCCAGTTTCTCGGACCCTCCCGTCTTGGTCCTCCTCCTCCTCCTCCTCCTCCTCCTGCTCTGCTGGTCCTTCAATGTCTGCTGGCATTGGCTGGGTGTGCAGGGTGGCGAGGTTATGGAGCATGCAGCAGACAACGACGAAGTGGGAGACTCTCTCTGGTGAGTACTGCAAGGCGCCTCCCGAATGGTCCAAACAGCGGAACCGCTGCTTCAGCACGCCGATTGTGTGCTCCACAATGTTCCTCGTCGCCTGATGGCTGACATTGTAGTGCTCTTCTGCAGGGGTGCTGGGCGTATGGAGCGGGGTCATCAGCCATGGGCACAGTGGATAGCGCTTGTCGCCGAGAAGCCAGCCTTCTGGGTGAGCCGGGGCCTCGAAAAGGTCAGCGACTGAAGTCTGGCGCAGGATGAATGAGTCGTGGCTGCTGCCTGGGAACTGTGCATTGACCGCCAGGATCAGCTGCCGGTGGTCACAGACCAGCTGCACATTCAAGGAGTGGAACCCCTTGCGGTTGCGGAACTCCTCAGGATTCTGTACAGGGGCCCGCAAAGCCACATGCATGCAGTCAATGGCGCCCTGCACCATGGGGAAGTCCGCTATTGCCGCGAAGCCCTCTGCGCGCTCCCGCTGCTTCTCCGGTGTCACATTGAAGGATATGTACTGACGCCACCTTTTAAACAGGGCATCTGTAACCTGCTGGATGCAGCTATGCACTGCAAACTGGGATATGTTGGCAATGTCCCCAGTTGCTGACTGGAAGGAGCCGGTCGCATAGAAATTCAATGCCACTGTTATCTTCACAGCCACCGACAGAGAGGTCCTGCACCTTATCTGCGGCTGCAGATCTTCCTGAAGCAGGTGGCACAGCTCAGTCACCACCTCCTTTCGGAATCGCAGCCTCCTAACACACTGCTCCTCCGACATGTTGAGGTAAGAGAACTGCTGCCTGAATACCCTGGCAGCGTAAGGTCTGGTGTGGCGACGTCTTTTGGCCCTCCTCCATCTGGCCATTCCTGGCCCTCTCTCCCTCCGTCCCTGTGCCCTTTCCAGATGGTCGAGCAGCAGGACGTTCCCCTCCAAAGCAGCCCCCATAATAATAGGTCAGCAGAAATTAAATAGGGTGTAAACGCTCACCAGCAGCAGGGTGATGGTATGAAGGCTGAATGTCCTCTGGCAGTGCTGGGTCACTAGTGAAACGGCTGAGTTCAACTTTGCAACTCTGTGTAAATCTCAAATAAGTTGTGCTCCCAAAATGGCTGCCGCTTTTATACCAGTGCAGTCCCCTTTAAAGAGCGCCCCCCTAAGCCCGAGAGCGACTGGGGAACGTTCCAGGAAGCAGTCCTTATTAGTGCCGGTCTGAACAGAGGAGCGCGCCACTGAATTTCCGGTCCGGGGCACCAAAAAGGCGTTGCACACTGAAATGACGTCATGATCTGCCTGCGCCCGCGAGCGGGCGCTAAGATCTAGCGCCGACGCTAAAAGCCCACTCAATATGGCAAGAGGCGCTGGGTTCACTGTGCCCACCCGAAAATTGGGTAACGCCCCAATTCTCGGCCTCTTTAGGCACTAATCGCTGGCGCTAACAACCGAATTTCTCCCCCTTTGAATATTTTTGTTTAAGAAAGTATGCTAATGACATCATTGACAGAAACTGGCTTGGAGGAGTAGCTGACCCCAACAGTGTGAGTGAGCTGATTTAACATGCACAATTAAATTGGCAAGATCACTGAAGCACCCCATATTAATGACTGAGGGAGGGAGGGGACATTTTCATCAAGAGCAAGATAACAATCAGAAGTGATGCCACCAGTCCCACCCTGCTGTGACCCCCATCCCATTTTCCTGGGTGGGGTCAATTAATTACCCACAATGGACCCTGCTTTGAGGATTTGTCACGATCGGGAGGTAACTGATACAGAGATGTAGCATTACCCTCGCTGGAACAGCTTAAAGGCTTTGGCCATCAACTAACTGGCCAATGTGCAGGAGCACCAAAGTGAATTCTAATCCTGCTGCAAGCCATCTTTAATGGCAGGGGCAGGAAGCATCTAAAGTGATAAAAACATTGATCCTGCTGGCTCCTGCTGCTACAGACTCCCTGTCCCCTCTTCCTTTCTGGCCCTCCCTTTCATTGGTGGTGCAGAGGCAGAGACAGAGAGCAATCTGTTAAGGGGGGAACTACTTTTTACAGCTCATGTATACTGTAGTACCGGCAGTGACCACACCTGTATATAGCACGGAGTAGTAATCTGTACAGTTCAGTTCCAGAGTGAGCCACGTTGAGTAAACACCTGTTGTACCATTCTCCTGCAGTCTGTGTCTTACTACTGACGGACACAACATTGGCGACGAGGCAAATTCGATCCTACCTGCAACTCTGCATCACCTCCCAGGGATTCATTCCTGGAGACCAGTAGATTGGAGGTCAAGGCCAGAGACACGGGCGTCGACCACGGGCAACCGCCCAGTCATCCAGCAGAGACTCGAGAATTGCGGGGGAGGCTGCTGAGAGCCAGGCTTGGCTTTCCAGTCGCGGTGGTCCAGCGAGACGGGCTGGCAACAGGTAGTGCGCAGACCCTTCCCGGACAGCGGCGGGCTAGAGCCCGACCGAGCGGCACAGCAAAAGGCCGAGCAGCATCGACGGGAGAGAGAGAGGACAGAGCGCACAGGGCGCAGCCGGTGTTCAGGGGCCGAGCAGCGTCGAGGAGAGGGAGAGAGACGTGCAGAAACCCGCGAGGCACCGCCATTGCCACGAGGACCGCCGAGAGCGGCATTGGCAGCAGCGCAGGAGAAGTGCGCGAAACCTACAGGGCGCCGCCATTGCCACAAGGACCGCCGAGAGCAGCGTTGGCAGCAGCGCAGGAGATGCGTGCGAAACCTACAGGGCGCCGCCATTGCCACGAGGACCGCCGAGAGCGGCGTTGGCAGCAGCGGGGGAGGAAGGAAAGCACGGGAGACGCCATTTTAAGCCATTTTAAATCACACCCAAAATGCCGAAGAGTGGCAGTATCACCGCATTTGACAATGAAGTCGAAGATTGGACTACATATGTCGAACGAATAGAGGTATACTGCAAGGCAAATGAGGTGTCAGATGACAAGAAAGCGCCGGTATTGTTAAATTTAATGGGTGCAAAGACGTATGGCTTACTGCGAAACCTAGTAACCCCAGCGAAGCCAGTGGCAAAGCGTTTTGGAGACATACTACAGGAACATTTAAACCCCACACCACTGCTGATAGCAGAAAGATTCAAGTTTCACAAACGGAACCAGCATAAGGTGAAAGCAATGCTGAATATTTAACAGAACTGCGCAAACTATCGAAACACTGCCAGTTTGGAACGGGACTGGCAGATACCTTAAGGGACAAGTTTGGGTGTGGGCTTCAAAGTGAAGGAACCCAGAAACGGCTTTTATCTGAAAAGGACCTTACGCTGGACAAGGCTTTCAGCATTGCGGTATCATATGAAGCAGCAGCACGGGGCACTGCAGAGATACAACAGAGACCGCAAGAATATGGCACAAACAAAATGTCATACAGAACAGAGAAGTGCTATCGCTGCGGCAGAACAACACACGACCACAATGATTGCTGATTCAAAGACAAAGTGTGCAGACAGTGTGGAAAAGTAGGACACATAGCACGAGTCTGCAGGTCGGGAAAGAAAACCAGCAATAAGAAATCTCCAAAAGAAAAGTACAAGAAGGTACATAAGGTGACGGAGAATAGTTCAGACGAACAAAAGAGTCATACCGACTCCAAAAGCAGGGAGCTGAGTTGTCTGAAACTACATAATGTGATCAAAACGGAGGATCACCGAACCATTTGGGTCACTCTCAAGATAGCAGGAGTCCAGGTAAAAATGGAATTGGACACAGGATCAGCCCTAACAGTCATAAACCGACGGGACTACAAGCGGCTATTCTCACACATACCCTTGAGAGACACAAAAATTATTTTGAAGACGTACACGGGACAAAAATTCTACCCCAAAGGAAAAATAAGGGTGACCGTTTTATATAACGGTAAGGAAACACCAAAACTAGACCTGTATGTATTGCAAGATGGAGGACCACCATTACTGGGACGTGAATGGATCCGGAAAATACAGCTGGATTGGCATTCCATACAAGCACTGACTGTGGCTGCCAAAAAGGATGACGACGTCACACCTGGGCGACTGTCAAAGATCCTAACCGACGCGCAAGAAGTGTTCCAGCAAGGACTCGGAACACTAAAAGGCATGACAGCAACAATTAAAATCGAAGAAAACGCAAGCCCAAAATTTTTTAAGGCCAGACCGGTACCTTATGCGATCCGCCCAGCTGTCGAAGCAGAGCTGGAGAGTTTGGAACATTCAGGAGTACTGTCCAAGGTAGACTGGAGCGAGTGGCTACACCCATCGTCCCTGTGATGAAAATGTCATTGAGCAGCACGCCTGGGGAACCAAGGAAGGTTCGCATCTGTGGGGACTTTAAGGTAACAGTGAACCCAGTCCTTCACACCGTGCAATATCCACTTCCGCGGATTGAAGATATTTTCGCCTCGCTATCTGGAGGAAAACGCTTCACTAAGATTGATCTGGCCCAGGCGTATCTGCAAATGGAGGTAGAAGAAGCATCAAAAAAATACCTCACAATCAACACCCATAAAGGTCTCTACCAATACAACCGGCTGGTATTCGGGGTAGCATCAGCTCCGGCTATTTGGCAAAGGGCAATGGAACAAGTCCTGCAAGGGATCCCAGGGACCCAGTGTTATTTGGACGACATCCTGGTCACGGGCGAAAATGACAGTGATCACCTCGCCAACCTGGAGCAGGTGCTCACTAGATTGAAGGAATATGGGCTCCGAGCTAACCGCCCCAAATGCGAGTTTTTTAAAAAACAGATCTCGTATTGTGGCCACGTTATCGATAAAGAGGGGTTACATAAGTCCCCAGAGAAGATTGAGGCAGTAGTCAAGGCTCCAGTACCGGAAAATGTGTCACAACTGAGGTTGTTCCTCGGGCTGGTAAACTACTACCATAAGTTCTTGCTAAATTTGTCTACAATACTACACCCACTGAACACCCTACTGCAAACTGAAGTGCCATGGAAGTGGAGTGACGAATGTAAACGAGCTTTCCAGAAGAGCAAAACACTAATCACATCGAAAGATGTATTGGCCCATTTCAACCCAGCACTACCAATTCGGTTGGCGTGTGATGCATCACCCTACGGCATTGGAGTGGTGCCGTTGCACAAATTCTCGTACGGCTCAGAGAGGCCAATAGCCTTTGCGTCACGATCACTAACCTCAGCCGAGCGTAACTACGCCCAGATTGACAGGGAGGCCCTCAGCCTAGTGTGGGGAACTACTTTTTACAGCTCATGTATACTGTAGTACCGGCAGTGACCACACCTGTATATAGCACTGAGTAGTAATCTGTACAGTTCAGTTCCAGAGTGAGCCACGTTGAGTAAACACCTGTTGTACCGTTCTCCTGCAGTCTGTGTCTTACTACTGACGGACACAACACAATCCACCAGAGTCCTAAGCGGTGCTCCCCACCCCATTTGTTACTAACATGTGCTAAGGTGGACGAGGGGTGGTCGGCTGTCAACCAAAGCAGGGGAGGCAAATTTTAGACAACAATTTAAGGGTCAACGATTTGGCAGGCAGCCTACGCATTCCATTTTCCTTGATTCTCTATCCCGGGACTATAATATACCAGACAATAATATAAAAGGAAAATCCTCTCCTTTACCTCTAATCATGTTAATTCAGTTCTCTTACACTGTTTAATATTCAAATATGAATAATGATAGAAACTTGAAAAGGGAAAATTTGCAGGGCTATGGGGAAAGAGCGTGAGTGAGACTAATTGTAGAGCACATTCAAAGGGCCGGCACAGGCACGATGGACCGAATGGCCTCCTTCTGTGCTGTATCAGACTAAGCTTCTATGAAACACTGACGCTTTAAAATTCACCTTTTATAGTGACTAGCCAAAGTATTTCAGAAGACAATTAATTATTCAGATTGCAGCATGTAAAAAGAAACCACTTCTCTTGAAAGACCATCTTTAGTCAGTTACAAACATAAAAGATGTTCTCAATGATGCCCAAATCTTCTTTATCATCTTATTGGAAATGTGTGCAGGAAAATCCAATTTAAAAAAAAACAAGGCCTGGAAAGGTTGGTGACATGATTACTCACATTAAAAGGGATTAAAAAGACTCTCCAGGAGTACCTTCTATTCAAAGTACTAGTTCTCTCCTAAAAGGAGGTAGACATATAAATTACCTTGCTCTACATAACATTTCATACTTCTGGTTCCCTCCAGGGCTGCAGTTGCAGCTTTTCCAGCCTGTTGTAATTTTCTATGAGGTCAGGTGCTTCCATATCAGCCACCAGTCTGGTCATAAGTTTCAGCTTCCACTGAAGTCAATGGAATCACTCTAAGATATGTAAAACCCACTCTTTTAACTTAAATTGCTGGGGTAGCTCAGGAGGGATGCTGAGGCACAAAATGGCAGGTTCCATAAAACTACAAAAAGTAAAGGTATTTACATCAAAGTAATCTATATGCTTATAAACATATTTATTAAGAGAAAAAGTACTTTTAACAGAGAGTGGTCCTATCCGCTCATTCCTTCTATATCCTTTAAGTAACATCTGTGTTACAAATTCAGCAGAAGGTACCAACTCGGATTTAGTGGCATCAGTCGCTCCCGTGAGTGGTCTAAGTGTCTTACTTTTGTGGGAGTTGACTCACACTGCCCTATCTCTAACTGCATTAGTACCCACTTGTGACCTGAACCTTTCACATGTGTACTATTTCAATCAGTCTGACCGTGGGTCAAGCAAACATTTGGTAAAATAAGGCTTCATTCAAATCAATAAGTGGCTTAATATCACAGTAGGACAACATAAAGAACAGTAGTTATGATTGGTCTCACCTAGTTCAGTCAGGACAACTTACCTTTGCATAATAATACAAAATAATGAATATGCTATGCTTCCGCGCATCAGCAGGTCATCTAGCTTGAATTAAACGAAATAGTTTTGGATTACCTTCTACTGCATTCCATCATTCTCGATGCGTTTGTTGCCTGAGTGCCTGGGAGGAATTTTAACTTTTGGACCCGCCAGGAGCAAGGGGGCCTGGAAGCGTCTCCCAGCATGCTGTGGAGTTTTAACTTCATAGTGTGCGTGTGGCATCACTGATAGGTTCCCCGCCCGGATGTCAGCCTGGCTTGGTTTCCAATTGGGCAGGGAACACTGAAGAAGAGGCCACAGCTCCAGGCAGGTAAAGCCCTGACCCTGGAGGGGATTCCGATCCCCAACCCCAGGGGGAGGGGGCGGGAGTGCGATCTCTGATCCTGGGGAGAGACTGTTCCCCGACGCTGGGGGTGTCTGTTCTCCATTACGGGGGTTGGGGGTCCGATCCTGGAGTAGAGGGTATTTGTATGGGGTGGGGATGATACTGGGGGAGCTCGTGGAGCCGGGGTGAAGCACCCCTGCTCCTCCTGGGCCACAAGGGTAAATCCGAGGCTCCAGCCTCATTATAAGAACATAAGAATCAAAAGCAGGAGTAGGCCATACGGTCCTTTGAGCCTGCTCCGCCATTCAATAAGATCATGGCTGATCCTTGATCTCAACTCCACTTCCCGCCCGATCCCCTTATCCCTTGATTCTCCTAGAGTCCAAAAATCTATCTATTTCCACCTTGAATATACTCAACGACATCATCCACAGCCCTTTCAGGTAGAGAATTCCAAAGATTCACAACCCTCAGTGAAGAAATTCCTCCTCATCTCAGTCTTAAATGGCCGACCCCTTATCCTGAGACTATGTCCCCTAGTCCTAGACTCTCCAGCCAGGGGAAACAATCTCTCAGCATCTACCCTGTTGATCCCCCTCAGAATCTTATATGTTTCAATGAGATCACCTCTCATTCTGCTAAACTCCAGAGAATGTCAGCCCAATCTACTCAAACACTCCTCATAGGACAACCCTCTCATCCCAGGGATCAATCTAGTGAACCTTTGTTGCATCACTTTGAAGATAAGTATTTCCTTCCTCAGATAAGGAGACCAAAACTGTGCACAGCGCTCTAGGTGTGGTCTCACCAAAGCCCTGTACAATTGTAATAAGACTTCCTTACTCTTGTACTCCAAACCCCGTGCGATCAAAGCCAACATGCCATTTGCCTTCCTAATTGCTTGCTGTACCTGCATGCTAACTTTCTGTGTTCCCTGTACGAGGACACCTAAATATCTCTGAACACCAACATTTAATAGTTTCCCAACATTTAAAGAATATGCTGTTTTACTATTCTTCCTACCAAAGTGAATAACCTCACATTTCCCCACGTTATACTCCATCGGCCACCTTATTGCCCACTCACTTAACCTGTCTATATCCCTTTGCAGGCTCTTTGTGTTCTCCTCACAGCTTATTTTCCCACCTAGCTTTGTATCATCAGCAAACTTGGATACATTGCACATGGTCTCTACATCTAAGTCATTATTATAGATTGTCAATAGCTGAGGCCCCAACACTGATCCTTGCGGTACCCCACTAGTTACAGCCTGTCAACCAGAAAAGTAACTGTTTATCCCTACTCTCTGTTTTCTGCCCATTAATCAATCCTCTATCCATGCTAATATATTACCCCCAGTCCCATGAGCCCTTATCTTGCGTAGCAACCTTTTATGTGGCACCTTATCGAATGCCTTTTGGAAATCCAAATATACTACATCCATTGGTTCCTCTTTATCTACCCTGCTAGTTACATCCTCAAATAACTCTAATAAATTTGTTAAACACGATTATGTACTGTCCGTGTGTAGATAAAGACACTGAAGACAGGAGTTGGTTCATAGGTATTTACTAAGCAAGTCTGGGGGGGGGGGTTTCTAAAGGATATACACAATACACAGGCTTATATAGCCCAAGTGGCAATTACCGGCATTACGCACGCCTGGGGCTCTTAAAGGCACATACACCATAATTGTTCTTAAAGGCACATACACCACAATTCCTCCCCTTCTAGCTAACTAGTACATCATATTTTAAGTAATTATTAATTACATGTTATATGCAAAATAATATACATTGCTGTATTAATTAATTATAAGTTAGTCTCTCAGGAGGCTTCCTGACTCGGTCCGGATAACGCCTCGGGGGTGTAGTAGTTTCTGGTGGTGTAGTAGGTTCTTCTGGCAAGGCTGATTCGGCTTGAAGGCCAGTGTCGGGTTCATCGGGCTCCAGTATCACCAGATCAGAGGTAGATATGGGTATCTCTACTTCATCGTTAGATGTATAGAGTGGTGGTGTAGGTTGTCCCTTTTCGGATGACTTGATGATTTGGTCAGCATGGCGCCTTATTATGCTGTCTCCAATGTCCACGGTATACATCAGTGGTCCTAATCGTGTGCAGATAGTTCCAGGCTGCCATTTCTCGGTACGGTAGTCCCGGGCCAAAACCGGTTGGCCTATCTGGAAGGCCCTAGTTGGCCTTTCATTCATGCCCTGAAACTGCCGGTTCTCCACGTCCCTTCGGATGTTGGGCTTGACCAAATCCAGCCGGCATCTTAGGTTTCTATTGTAGAACATCATGGCGGGAGTTTGGTTAGTAACCATATGCGTTGCATTCCTATATGCAAATAAGAAGTTATCCACCTTGTGCTGAAGTTTTATGTCTTCATTACCCATGGCCTTTATGGCCTTCTTGAAGGTCTAGACAAACCTTTCAGCCAATCCATTGGTGGCGGGATGGTATGGGGCGGACATGTAGTGCTTTACCCCATTGTTCTTTAAGAACTTTCTGAATTCTTCAGACACAAATTGCGGTCCGTTATCAGAACATATCTGCTCCGGCAGCCCATTCCTGGCAAATATGGTCCTTAATACTGTGATGGATTTTTCCGTGGTGGTGGAGGACATCTTTATTACCTCCGGCCACTTGGAGTGTGCATCAACTGCGATTAAGAACATTGAGTCCATAAATGGACCAGCAAAGTCGATGTGCACCCTTTGCCAGGGAGATGAGGGCCACTCCCATGGATGTAGAGGGGCCTGTGGCGGAGCATTTTGGACCTTCTGGCATCCTAGGCAGCTCTTGGTCATGTCTTCGATGTCTCCATCGATACCTGGCCACCATACAAACGCCCTAGCTAGGTTCTTCATTTTCACTCCACCCAGATGCCCCTCGTGAAGCTCCTTTAGCACTTTATCCTGGAGTTTGGGTGGAATCACCACTCTGGATCCACACATCAAGGTTCCTCGGCACACTGACAGCTGTTCTCTTCTTTGCGAGGATGCTGGCAACAGTGGTTCGCTATGTGCTGGCCATCCCTTCACTGTTAAATCGTAGACCCGTGAGAGAGTAGGGTCATTTCTTGTCTCCCTTTCAATGGCAGAATTTGTCACCGGTAGACATTCCACTATGGTAGAGTGGAATATCTCTACTGGGTCTACTGTAGGTGCCTCTTCTATCGTTGGCAACGGTAGGCGTGATAAACCGTCAGCATTCCCATGCTGTTTTGACCCTTTGTATTCAATGTTGTATTGGTGTGCCCCTAGAAAAAGGGACCACCTCTGTAGTCTTTGTGCCGTCATAATGGGGACACCTTTTTTAGGGTTGAATATGGAGATGAGGGGTTGATGGTCAGTCAGCAAGGTAAATTTTTGTCCGTGTAGGTAATGGTTGAATTTCTTCACTCCCCATACCAGGCTGAGTGCTTCCCTGTCTATCTGGGCATAGTTACGCTCAGCTGAGTTCAATGAGCGTGACGCAAAAGCTATCGGCCGTTCCGTGCCATCAGGGAATCTATGGGACAATACCGCTCCTATGCCGTAAGGGGATGCATCGCACGCCAGTCTGATTGGTAGTGATGGGTTGTAATGAGCCAAAATTTTCTCGGATGTGATTAAGTCTTTACATTTATGGAAGGCACGTTTACAGTCTTCGTTCCATTTCCAAATCACTCCTGTCTGTAGAAGATCATTAAGAGGGTGTAGAATAGTTGATAAGTTCGGTAAAAATTTATGATAGTAATTTATTAATCCCAGGAATGACCTTAATTGTGAAACATTTTCAGGTGCTGGGGCTTTTATAACTGCTTCAATTTTTTCAGGTGACTTATGCAACCCTTCCTTATTAATTATGTGGCCACAATATGATATCTGATTTTGGAAAAATTCGCACTTGGGGCGATTTGCTCGTAGGCCCCGTTCTTTCAGCCTAGTGAGCACCTGCTCCAAATTGGCAAGGTGCTCGTTGTCGTTTTCTCCTGTTAGAAGGATGTCGTCTAGGTAGCATTGAGTCCCCGGAATCCCTTGCAGGACTTGCTCCATAGCTCTTTGCCAGATAGCTGGAGCTGATGCTATTCCAAAAACTAGTCGATTGTACTGGTACAGGCCTTTGTGTGTGTTTATTGTGAGATACTTTTTAGAGGTCTCCTCAACCTCCATCTGTAGATATGCCTGTGCCAAGTCAATTTTTGTGAAACGTTTCCCTCCGGATAGTGAGGCGAAAATATCTTCTATCCTCGGAAGAGGATACTGCACCGTGTGAAGGACCGGGTTTACAGTCACCTTAAAGTCCCCACAGATGCGAATTTTTTTCTGTTCCTCAGAGTTATTTTTCAATGTTTTTTTCATGACTGGAACAATGGGTGTTGCCCATTCGCTCCAATCTATTTTGGATAATACGCCTGCCTTTTCCAAATTCTTCAGCTCTGCCTCGACTGCCGGACGTATTGCGTATGGCACCGGTCTTGCCTTAAAAATTTTTGGAATTGCTGTATCTTCCACTTTTATTGAGGTGGTGATGCCTTTCAAGGTTCCTAGTTTCTCTTGAAACACTTCTTTGGCGTTGGCCAAGATGTCTTTTAATCGTTCAGGTATGATGTCATCATTGTTTTTTTTCTTACTGGTCACCGTCAGTGCCTGAATGGAGTGCCAGTCTAAACGTATCTTCCTTATCCATTCACGTCCCAACAACGGTGGACCACCATCTTGTAGAATGTATAAATACAACTTTTGTATTTCTTTGCCGTTGTATACCACAGGCACCCTTATTTTTCCTTTGGGGTAGACTTTCTGCCCCGTATATGTTTTTAAGATAATGGATGTGTCTTTTAGAGGTATATGCGAAAATAGCCTCTCGTAATCTCGTCGATTTATTACGGTTAGAGCTGATCCTGTATCTAGCTCCATTTTAACTGGGGACCCTGCTATTGTGAGGGTAACCCAAATGGTTTGGTAATCCTCTTTGGCAAGTACATTATGTAATTTGAGACAGCTTAGTCTCTTGTTTCCGGAGTCGCTATCGCTATTCTGGTCTTCGGAGCTATTGTCCGTCATCATTTGTACCTTCCTGTACTTTTCTTTATTGATTTTTTGTTTTCTGTCAGTGGATTTATTTTGTCCAGATTGGCATACCCGTGCAATGTGTCCAATCTTACCACATTGCCTGCATGCTTTGCCCTTGAACCAGCAGTCCCTCTGGTTATGGGTGGATCTGCCGCAGCGATAACATCTTCCGAACTCCTGTGTCATTTTATGGGTGCCGAAGTCCTGTGTCTCTTGTTGTATCTCTGCAGCTCCTTTTGCTGCTGCTTCGTATGATACAGCCATACTGAAAGCTTTGTCCAATGTTAAATCTTTTTCAGAAAGCAGTCTTTTTTGTGTTCCTTCACTTAAGAGACTGCAAACAAATTTGTCTCGAAGATAATCCGATAGTCCTGCTCCGAATTGGGAGTACTTTGATAGCTTTCTTAATTCGGTTAGGTAATCAGCGTTACTTTCATCCTTGTGTTGATTTCTCTTGAAGAACTTGAATCGTTCCGCTATCAGCAGCGGTGTTGGGTTTAAATGCTCCTGCAGGGTATCAACAATTTCTTTAAAAGTCTTGTCCTTTGGTTTGGCTGGAGTGATTAAATTTCGTATGTCTTCGCGCCCATTAAGTTCAGAAGTACTGAAGCTTTTTTTTCATCTGTTATTCCATTTGCAGTGCAATAAACCTCTACTCTTTCCACGTATGTGGTCCAATCTTCTATTTCGCCATCAAAAGCCTCAATATTACCAGATTTAGGCATTTCAGAAAAGATATGGCGCTTCCCGCGCTTTTTTTTCTCTCTCTCTGTAGCAACGATATGGCGCTTCCCGCGCTTTCCCGCCGCTGCTACCGATAACAACGCTGTTTTACTGTGGTTTCCGTTTATTCACTGTTGGAGACTCGTTCCCGACGGAGGTCTAAACGCTGACCTGCTTGCCGCGCCGGCCGTCTCTCGAGTGCACCCTCCCAGTCCGTTATTGCTTGCCTCCGATTTCGCTGCCTGTCTCAGCTGTAGAGCCCACCGCTGGAGCTCCAGCCTGACGCCCAGGAAGGATTAGCGCAG
Organism: Somniosus microcephalus; assembly: GCF_052327205.1. Taxonomy (NCBI): domain Eukaryota; kingdom Metazoa; phylum Chordata; class Chondrichthyes; order Squaliformes; family Somniosidae; genus Somniosus; species Somniosus microcephalus. The sequence continues at coordinate 85,206,125 of NC_140988.1, forward strand.
TACCTGTCACCAGCTTGGCCAGCTGGTGAAACCACAGTTTCTCTTACTTCCTTGAGTCTTCTGGACGCTGGAGGAATCGATGTCCTTGAGGTGCTGCCGAATTGCAAGCAAGTCCGTTTCCACTTCGTCGCCACTGTAGTGTCCGTGTGTAGATAAAGACACTGAAGACAGGAGTTGGTTCATAGGTATTTACTAAGCAAGTCTGGGGGGGGTTTCTAAAGGATATACACAATACACAGGCTTATATAGCCCAAGTGGCAATTACCGGCATTACGCACACCTGGGGCTCTTAAAGGCACATACACCATAATTGCTCTTAAAGGCACATACACCACAGATTTATCTTTCATAAAACCATGCTGACTCTGCCCAATCATTTTATGATTTTCTAAGTGCCCTGTTATCACATCCTTAATAATGGATTCCTTATTTTCCCAATGACTGATGTCAGGCTAACTGGCCTGTAGTTCCCTGTTTTCTCTCTCCCTCCTTTCTTGTATAGCAGGATTACATTTGCTAACTTCCAATCTGCTGGGACCATTCTAGAAGCTAGGGAATTTGGAAAGATCACAACCAATGCATCCACTATCTCTGTAGCCACCTCTTTTAGAACCCTAGGACGTAGGCCAACAGGTCTAGGGAATTGGTCAGCTTTTAGTCCCAATAGTTTCTCAAGTACGTTTTCTTTACTGATCTTAATTACTTTAAGTTCCTCACACTTATTAGCCCCTTGATTCCGCACTATTTTTGGTATGCTTTTTGTGTCTTCTACTGTGAAGACAGATACAAAATATTTGTTTAATGTCTCTGCCATTTCCTTATTTCCCATTATAATTTCACCTGTCTCAGCCTCTAAGAGACCAACGCTTACTTTTGCTACTCTCTTCCATTTTGCATACTTGTAGAAGCTCTTACAATCTGTTTTTATATTTCTAGCTAGTTTACTCTCATTCTATTTTCTCTCTTTTTATCAACTTTTTGGTCATCCTTTGCTGGTTTTTAAACTCTCCCAATTCTCAGGCTTTGCAACATTATAAGCCTCTTCTTTTAATCTAATACTATCATTAACTTCTTTAGTTAGCCACGGATAGATCACTTTTCCCGTGGAGTTTTATTTCTCAATGGAATGTATATTCATTGAGAATTTTGGAATATTTTTTCACTGGTGACTACATTTCCGAGTTTTGTGTCATCTGCAAACTTTGAAAATATGCCCTGTATACCCAAGTCCAGGTTATTAATATATCTCAAAAAGAGCAGTGGTCCCAACACTGACCCCTGGGGGACACCACAGCACACTTCCCTACAATATGAAAAACAACTGCTCACTGTTACTCTCTGCTTTCTGTCCTTTAGCCTATTTTGTATCCACGCAGTCACTGTCCCAGTAATCCCATGGGCTTCAATTTTTCTAATAAGTCAATGATGTGGTACTTTATCTAATGCCTTTTGAAAGTCAACATACACATCAACCACACTGCCCTCATCCACTCTCTCCATTACTTCATCAAAGAACGCAATCAAGTTAGGTGCTCCTGGTGGGCAAGACTCTGTGGGAGTGAGGTTTTTGAAAATTACACCTTGTATGTGCATTGTGTCCATGACAAAGAGATAAAGATGTGGATGAAGGTATTGTAGTCTTTCTGTTCATTTCGAGTTACACATCGATTACTGTTATTTTCTCAATGATGTTTTGTAGGAATAAACACAAAAAGTGTTATTTTACCCACACATTTTATTTCGGACACAGTTAACATTGTGTCAGAAAACTATTTTTTTCCATTTTCACCAAAATATCAGGCTGGATTTTCCGGGGGGGGGAGGGGTGTCAGTGGGCGTGATCAGTGGCGTGTCGGGTGTGAAAGTGTTTTTTTCCCCAGCGGATCAGGACCCCACTGTGAACCCGCTGCCACGCGCCTTTCCCCGATGTCAGGTCTGTCAGCACTGAGCAGACCTGACAGGCAGCGGCGGGGGGCCCAATTCAGGTCATTATGACCTTGTTTAGAGATGATTAAGAACACATTTGAGCTCACCTTCAGATTTAATGTGCTCGCCCATGGGATCATCGCTGCTCAGGGATCACGTCTGTCAAGCTGAGGCGGGAGGTCAGTGGCCATTGAATCAGCTGTTGACTTGACAGCTTCAAATGTAAAGTAAAAGCTCCCACCTTACAGAAATATCTTCCCTCAGCCATAGGATCTTCCTTACTGCATTTCCACAACAGATTCACTATGCTGCAAGTCTTTACACAAGTTTCCATCCAGTCTCACTTCATTACCTCTCTCACCATTGACAGATCGTTTCTGTCATCTCTACTTCATCTGCCATCTATTCCATCAGCATGGGTGCCCTTTATACTCTCTCACCTTGGTCCTCAGAATCCCACCGCAGCCAGCCCCAAAACCAGCAGCACCAGACACACCAGGAGCACCAACAACAACACCAACCTTCTCCGCAATCAACTGACGCTGCACAGGACACAGGGCATCAGCACCTGACCACATGCCCTCACCATGGCCAGATTTACTTCACTAGACGCTGTACACCCTGGCTGCCACATGATGCACCAGGTTGGCACCACCTCACACCAACACCATAAGGCATCCCTACAATGCCCAAGCCATTCCTTTCACACTCATGTGGAGAGTTGGGATTGTTCTCCTTAGAGCAGAGAAGGTTAAGGCATGACCCAATAGAGGAATTCAAAATTATGAGGGGTTTTGATAGCAAGCAGGGAGAAACTGTTTCCTCTGGCAAGTGGGTCGGTAAAACAGAGGTCAAGGATTTAATATAATTGACAAAATAATTAGAGGGGAAATTAGGAGAAATATTTTCACACAGTGTTGTTAAGATCTGGAATACACTGCCTGAAAGGGTAGTTGGATCATATTCCATAGGAACTTTCAAAAGACAATTGGACGTGTACTTCAAGCGGAATAATTTGCATGGTTATGGGGAAAAAGCTGGGATGTGGGACTAAATTGGACAGGTCTTGCAAAGAGGCAGCACAGGCATGATGGGCCGAGTGGCCTCCTTCTGCGCTGTAAGATTCTATGGGGGCACAATTCGGAGTACCGCCCCAGCCACTAAATTGGGCTTACCGCCCTGGCAAGGAAGCAGAGCGCTATCTCAGGCGCTTCACTTTCACATGGGGCGCAAAGCACGGTAGCGCCAGAGCACTACGCGGCCACTCCGCATAGTGCTGACGTGTTTCAGCGCCCCTCCCCTTCCGTTAAAGGGGAGGGCCGCTGCGCACTCTGCAGGCCGTTTGACGGCCTCCACTAGCCCACCAGGGCGGCATGGTGCCATGGCCACAGCCTGGCACTGAGATGCGGTGCTGGAAGGCGTGATGCCGGCCACGGACCACGGACCATGCCAAGGGCCGCCAAGAGGGGCTGACCTGGAGGTCGGCCAAAATAAAAAACGTCGACACGGGGCGCAGACAGACCACCCCTTTAATTAGCACCCCGCCAACGGTGTGCGGCCTGGCTCACGACCCGCGAGGGTGTTGCTGACATTGCCATCGGCAGCCTCGCGGGGCACAGCTGAATTTCGGCTGCGAGGCACTAAGGGGCACTAAGGGGTTGCGTCACTTGATGATGATGTCATCGCCGGCAGCGCTGCGCCCGGGGTGCTACCGCTGGGGGTGCGGCCCTATCGTCAAGTGCGTCAGTAGCGCCCCGCTAAATTTCTCAGCAGGTGCTGCCCCCGCCCGGGCAATAAGCTCTTTGCGCCCCGTTACCACCCCCCGGAGGTGCTAACGGTGGGCACAAAGGAGGCGAATTTTGCCTCCCATCATTCTAATTATCTTCAAAATAAGCCTATTGACCTTTGCAAATTGCTTCTGTTCTTCTCACACAAAAGCATAAAATAGACGCAATATTGTCTACTGCAGATACACTGGAAACCAAAATCTGCACATTGGCTTTGCAAGTGCATGTAAAACAATTCAAAAAAGTATATTTCTCAGCATGAAAATCAAAATGCTCACTCTAGAGCTCCATGAGCTATTCCAATGATACAATCTCAGGTGCTAGCATTAAACACAATATATGCGACAATAATAGAAATGAAATTTTTTTAAATATAAAGTTCAATCCCGGAGGCTTGTGAGCTGCCTGTGGTGGTGTGATAGGCACCAGTAGCTCATGTGCATTATTTAGATGAGGCCTGAGGTCTGAGGCCAAATTCTGGTCAGCCTTGGGCCTTTCTGTTCAGATGTGCGATGCCCAAGGAGTGCCGAATCTGGGTCCGAAAACAGGCTGACACTAATTACTACCCCTGTGATCCCAAAGGAGTAGGAGCTGTCTGCTCAGGACAAATAACCTAATTTTGCTGAGGAAGCCAAAAAAGTGAAACATAGTCCATGGAAGGAACAGATGGCAATTTTAAATTGCAGGGAGCAAGACCAGCCTAAGTTGGTGATATCCTCTTTAAATGTGTAGATCTGCTATTTTAACGTGAGGCCTGAGTGGGGAAGCAGTGATGTCTTCCCCACCAGGCCAAACCGGCCTTGAACAGCAGCCAGGGTCAGAAGAGGCCCAGCAAGGCAGGTTTTTAAAATGTTATTTGTTTCCTTGTGGGCCAGGAGAATAGGGTTGCAATTGCTCCTGGATTGCTCAGGAAACTCCCAGATTGGGGCACGAATCGCTCATGGATTGGAGGTCGGGAGATTGGGGCTCGGGCAGGGGAAGGTAGGGAGACTGGGGATCAGGGCATTGGGGCTCAGGTGGGGGAGAGAAGAAGTCTGGGGGTTGGGGAATTGGGGCTTGGGCAGGGGGGGGATAGAGGGAGAATGGGGAATAGGGGATTGGTGTTTGTGGGGCCCACCATTTCCTGAAGAGCCAGGAGCAGCAGCAGCAATGTCCTAAGTAGGAGCGGTGCCGAGGGACGAGCGCCCAGAGCAGGGGTGAGTGAAAACTGGGGACTTTCCTCTCGATAAATAGTGAAAGATTGTTTTCACTGGTGGACGAATGGGGAACTAGATGACTGAGAATGAAAATTCTCACTGGAAGAATATACAGGGAAGGGAGAAGGAAGGTTTGTGAACTGAAAGCTATGGGACTGTGGGGACAGAGATTAGAACATCAATTAAAAGGGATTGGGAAGTTGAAAGAGTTGTCACCTTCACACAGAACCTGAGTCCAAAACGGACTCCTAAATTAGATAGGGAGAGAGATTGGGTCTGCTAAAAGTGGTATTGGTTGGGGAGCCTGACTACACCTTCTGCGGTGCGGGGGGATTTTGACTGTACTTATAGGGTGAATATCAGAGAGTATAGGATTACTACAAAATATCGGGCATTATACCAATTAATACCAGTTACATAAAGACCATGGGCTGGATTTTGATACTGGAGGCGTGTAGGAAGCGCGACTACAACTTTTGGGGTTGTAGTCCCGCCTCCATCGAGTTGTGGCCAACCCACGCGATTTTCACTTGATTGGCCTCGTTGAGCCCGCCCAGCGGGCTCACCAGGCCAATTAAGGGCCACCCGGCAACAGGTGACGTCACAGATTGACATTTCATCTGTCAAGAGCTTTTGACAGATTAAATATCAGCGTTTGACAGCTCTTTGAAGCTGTCAAACACTGACAATCTGTACTCCAAGTTAATTCCTTCCTCTCAGGCTGATTTAGAGATCTCTCCAGAACAGAAAGCTGAATGCTGCAACTTTTGACAGCTCGCGGCCATTCTGCTTTCTGTGCCAGTAAGATGAGGGACTCTCGAGACCTGAAGGAAGGAAGGTTGTAAAGGTAAGTAAAAGGTAATTAAACTTCTTTAAACACTTTACACACACCAAACACACTTACCTCTGCACTCATGCACCCATCACTCACCTGAACACCGGACATCTCGAACCCTCCAAGTCCTTCAGCCCAACGGTCCACCTCGCTAACTTGGCGTGGTTTGGAGCCGTCGGGAATCCCACACTTCAGGAATAAAAATAGAGATTAGGCTAAAAACTGCCTGTCAACTATCTGTTAACAGGCAGTTAATTGGCACTAATCCCCTTCCCGCCTCGGGGAGGCGGCTCCCAGCACAGGTCGGGTATCCGCCTCCTTTGAAACTGGCATGGAGGCGGGTTGGGGGCGGGATGGGTTCGTGTCCCCCGATTTTGCGATTTTAACCCCCCGCACGCCTCCAATCCCGCCTCCACGGCCCAATGAAAATCCTGCCCCATCAGTGAGATATTATTGTATTACTGTTGGTGATGAGGTGATTCTCTGGGTGTTACCAGTATTAATATTAGTTACTATAACTTACTAGTAGAATCAGAGTTCCTCCCACCTCTGGTTTTGCCTCTGTGAATCTCTCCCTCATGGTTTCCCCTCTTTGAATCTCTTTCCCACAGGTCCCCCTCTCACCTATGCTTAGTTTCCCCTTTTACCCTGCTCGCGGGTGGCCTTCTGTTTCTCAGTACCTCCCTGCACATGGCTCGAGCAACATTTTCCTGAGGTTTCCTCCCAGGGGCACCATGGGCCTTTTCTGCCTCCAACCAAGACCCCGGACCCTCCTTTTGGTGCCTCTCCCAGTTTCATGAGCACAAGACGTTTTTTTTTTTTAAAGTGCCACGAAATCTTGCATGGAGGAAGAGGCTCCTCCTGTTCCTATGTTCCTATTAGTCATCTGATACAAAGCTAGGTGGGACAGTAAGCTGTGAGGAGAACACAAAGGGCTCGATTTTCATTCAGGTGCGGGTTGGTGTCGTGTTATCCGAATTTTGTGTTTCCCACACGAATCTAAATGGATGTGGGAGATTGATGCAATTTTAACTCAATTGGCCAATTGATTTCCAATGTGTGGGAAGCCTCTGCAAAGGGGTTTTTCATGACTGAAAGTCCCCTCCGATTACTTCATCATTGCTGCTGCATTTAAGGTCCACAGCAAGCCTTGCTTCTTCTGCAGGCTGCCAAGCTTCCTCCATTTGGTGTCAGAGGGACCTGCAGGAAAGATGACAAGCAGGAGGCCCAGATCAGCTCCTCGTTTCAACGAGATGGCCCTGCAGGCATTGGTGGATGGGGCGAGGGCCAACAGGGAGGACCTGTTCCCTTCATCAGGGAAGAAGAGGCCTCCCACTCAAACCAAGGCAGTGTGGATGCAGGTGGCTGAGGAGATCAACTCCTTGGAAGTCACCCACAGAACCTGGATACAGTGCAGGAAAAGCTTTTATGACCTTCAGCGCACTGGAAAAGTGAGTATGAATTTCCCATCACCCTCAATCTGATCCCCATTGCCTTTCCTCACCAGCACTCAGCTTTAGCAATCTCTTCCTCCACATCCCACTTGACACTGACATCCATGCACCCTTGCCCATTCCCTTTCTCTCTATGCTCACATTCACATAACTATTCCACTATGCAGCCCTCACACTCCCTATCACTCTGATGCTTTGAACACAACTGACAACACACAGGGAGGGCCCTTGGTCTTGCAAACTCACTCCATCTTTGTCTCCTTCTAAGTATCTATGCTATACAATCTCTACACTCACTCCTTCATTCTCACTCAACCTCCACTTGTCTCCCTCAATGCAGGAAAAGAGAGCTCACAACAAAAGAGAGCGAGCCAGGAGAGGAGGAGGGCTACTCTCAATAGCCCACCTGACCCACTGGGAGGAGGTCGTCCTGGAAATGATGGGCATTGAGGATGATTCGCATGTGGGGGATGGACAGACGGGTGCAACACAGCAAGCTGGTGACAGAAAAGTTTCCCATCTCTCCCTTTCACATTGCATGAGTCGCTGATAATGATTGTGCAGCTGTAACAGATGCACTTATGAGCATCTGCAAAAAACTATGTGCATGTAGCCTTTGCATCACATCTCTGACTCTTTCCTTTACTCCCCCACAGGACCATCACAAGCATCCGTCCCCTCTAGCCAGGAAGAAGAGGCTGAGCAGCCAGACTCCTCAGAGGACGCTGCAACCTCTGAGGGTGCAGCGTCAGCAGGATTCAGCACACCCAGCACCAGCGCAGACACTCACACCTCGGTGGGACCTTCGGGACATAGAGTAGTATTGTCACCTGGTGTATCACAGCTCACAAGTGAGCATCAGCAGATTGTGGAGACAGGGACAGCAGTGGAGAGTCCTAGTCGGAGGGTGCAGGACTCTGTCAGCTCGGCTCAGCAGCATGTCGACCCTCTGCCTCTGGGTCCATCCATAAGATCAGAGGTGATGGAACTCCAGGCACAGATGCAGGCGTCTCTGGCATGCTTTGTCTCTAGGGTCGCTGCGAGTGTGGAGCGAATGGAGGAGTCCATAGCGAACATCAGCAGAGCCTTTGTGGAGTCATTGGTGCATGAACGCATCACCACGGAAAGGATGGCTACCTCCGTGGAAACGCTTGCTACTTCCGAGGTAAGGCTGGCTACCATAGATGAGAGGGTGGCTATGGTAGAAGAGAGGAGGGCTACGGCCATGGAGGAGCATAGTCACCAGGCTATGGAAAACATGGTCATTGTTCAGAATAGAATGACATCTCTTGAGGAGCGATGGGCATCTATTGAACAGAGAAACCAGACCTTCATGGAAGTACTTCTGACTAGGACTGCCAGTGCAGATACAGGTCCCCATGACCCCCCTGATGTGCAGCAAGGTGCTCTCCAGCCACTTGCAGGCGCTGAAGGGGACCTGACCCATGAGAGGGAGATTGGTGGCAGACCTCAAGGAAGTGTGGGTTCCTCTCCAAGCGCTCACACTTCCATGCCACTGCAGAGCCCTCGGTCAGAGCCCCACCGGAGTCCACACCCAAGTGAGATAGACGTCTCAACACCTGCACAGCCGCAGGAGCAGCAGATTGTTGACGAGCCCTCACAGGCTCGCAACCCAAGAGGAGGCCCACCAAAGGTATCGAGACAGGAGCAGCAGGAAAGTGAGCAAGGGTCCTCCACATCTGCCGAAGCCGCAGGGGAAGCACTATGTAGGAGCACGCGTAAGAGGAAGAGAAAGCACAAATAGTCATAAGGGTACTCACTTGGGTAGAATTTTGTGTTTAGTGTAAAAATGCCATCACGTCGTAACTGTGCGTAAAAATTCTGATGGCAAATGTTGCAGTTGTGGCGTCTGTCATTTCGCTATTGGGACTTCCACATTGAGGCCTTAGGAATACTTGCAACTGTCAGTATGGTGGTCAGAGTGCTAGGAATGCTCTGGTTCTTGGCCATTGTCAATGCTCTGGTAAGAAGCAGCAAGGCAAAAGTGTTTGATTGACTAGGCTAAGCAAATCTGGCCAGGATGAGTGCGTTCCTTGCATCCCGGGTAGCAATGTTCTCACGTAATGCTGCCGCTGGTTGATGGGCCTCTGCAGGATGCTCGTTTTCACCCTCCTTCTCCTCCTCCTCCTCCTCATCTGAGGAGGATATGTGAGGAGCCACTTAGTCCTCAGGAATCTGCAAGCCACGACGCTGTGCCATGTTGTGAAGTGCACAGCAAACCACGACGATTCTGGAGACCCTGGCTGCTGAGTACTGTAGGGCTCCACCGGATCTATCCAGGTATCTGAAGCGCATCTTCAGCAACCCGATGGTTTGCTCAATAATGGATCTGGTGGAAATGTGGCTAGAATTGTAGCGCTCCTCAGCTTCGTTGGCTGGCCTCCTCAACAGCGTCATTAGCCACGTCCTCAGGGGATAGCCCTTGTCTCCAAGTAGCCATCAGTTAAGTTGGTCTGGCAGACTGAATAGCAGAGGCACACTGGACTGGCGCAGTATGAAGGAGTCATGGCAACTGCCAGGGTACATGGCACAAACATGCAAAATTTCCTTCTTGTGGTCACACACCAGTTGAACGTTGAGGGAGTGGAAGCCCTTGCGGTTGACAAAAGTACCTGGACTGCGATGGGGTGCCTTAAGGGCCACATGTGTGCAGTGAACAATGCCCTGCACCCTTAGAAAGCCTGCCAGGTAAGCTAATCCAACCGCTCGCGCCGTGACATTTGCGCGATCCCTGGTGAAATGGATGTGATTGTGCGCGAGGGCAAAGAGGGCATCAGTTACCTGCGTGATGCAAGTGTGTATGGCTGCCTGGGAGATGCCGCTGATGTCTGCTGCTGATCCCTGGAATGAGCCTGAGGCAAAAAAGTTGAATGCGGTGGTGACTTTGACAGCCACTGGTAATGTTTGTCCACCTGGTCCTCTGGGCAGCAGGTCAGTCTCTACCTCTCGCAAAAGTCGGAGTCTCCTTTGGCACTGCTGCTCAGACATGTTGAGATAGGTGACCCTGCGTCTGTAGACCTTGTTTGGGGGGTATCTCCTGTGCCGACGGGCTTCCAGGCGCTGGCCCCTTCTGGCCTGTGCAGCCTCAGGTGCGTGAGCAGTAGCCTGGCGCTCCTGCTGCTGCTGCTGGTGCTGCTGGTGCTGCTGTTGTTCCTGGTTCTGCTGCTGCTGCGGCTGGTGCTCAAGCTCCTCTAATGCCCAGATGGGAAGGAAATAAATGGCTCCCATGCTTCTGGTATAAGCCTCTGTTGAGGAAGCGCTGAGTGAAGGCAGCGAGAGGGGTTTCCCAGGAGGCCACACTGGAGATGGGTGTGAGGCTCCAACCTTGCCCCAGACCTGAGAACACTAAGTCCTGCCACCTGCAAATGATGGCTGATCAAATCTCCTCTTTAATGGTTAACCTGCAATTGATAGTCAGCAATCCAATAGTGCTCCCGCCAGGTTTCACATTTGTGATTCCCACCAGGCATGTTTTACGTGGGAAAAGGGTTAAATTTGCAAGGGCCTCTTAAAAGAGGATTAGACAGGCCATTTAGTGGTAATTAAGGGCCTTAAAGACCAGTCCCGCCTGTTGGATGCGGGACGGAGTCGGGACCATCAGACACGCCTGAGTTAAATTTGCTCGGAGTTGGGAACCAGGCGGGTGGATTCCGCCCACCAATTTTTGCGATTTTAACCCCCCGCACGCCTCCAAACCCGACTCCACGTCGCAATGAAAATCGAGCCCAAAGATTCTGTAAAGGGATATAGACAGATTGAGTGGGCAGTAAGGTGGCCAATGGAGTATAATGTAAGGAAATATGAGGTTATTCACTTTGGTAGGAAGAATAGAAAAACAGAATATTTTTTAAATGGTGAGAAACTTTCAAATGTTGGTGTTCAGAGAGATTTGGCTGTCCTCGTGCAAGAAACACGGAAAGCTAGCATGCAGGTACAGCAAGCAATAAGGAAGGTAAATGGCATGTTGGCCTTTATTGCAAGGGGGTTGGAGTATAAGAGTAAGGAAGTCTTGCTACAATTGTACAGGGCCTTGGTGAGACCACACCTGGAGTACTGTGCACAGTTTTGGTCTCCTTATCTAAGGAAGGATATACTTGCCTTGGAGGCGGTGCAACAAAGGTTCACTAGATTGAGTCCTGGGATGAGAGGGCTGCCCTGTGATGAGAGAGTGTGTAGAATGGGCATATACTCTCTGGAGTTTAGAAGAATGAGAGGTGATCTCATTGGAATATACAAGATTCTGAAGGGGGTTGACAGGGTCGATGCTGAGAGGTTGTTTCCCCTGGCTGGAGTGTCTAGATCTAGGGGGCATAGTCTCAGGATAAGGGGTGGGCCCTATAAGATTGAGATGAGGAAGAATTTCTTCACTCAGAGGGTTTTGAATCTTTGGAATTCTCTGCCCCAGAGGGCTGTGAATGCTGAGTGTTTGAGTATATTCAAGGCTGAGGTAGATTTTTGGACTCTAGGGGAATCAAGGGATATGGAGGTCGGGCGGGAAAGTGGAATTGAGGTCTATGATCAGCCATGACCTTATTGAATGGCGGAGCAGGCTCGAGGGGCCGTATGGCCTACTCCTGCTCCTGTTTCTTATGTTCTATTGGAACTACCTGACGGTCACTCAGTCTTGCCAAAATTTTAATTCTTACTGCTGCTCTCCCAGCCTGCTGCAGAAATATTCAACCATTCTGGGCTTTTTAAAGGTTGCACTTTAAATTTTCAGCCACGCCAGGATAGTATTCCTGTGTTACACACAAGTTGCTTTCAGCTGATGCCAGTGGTATGCAAATGAGCTGACCCCACAATTTCTGGCAAGGTCAGTGCTAGGCAGACGTCCTGGCTCAGCACAGCAACACTGAGGCAAATGGCCGCGTGGAACTTAGAGGTCTATTTTCTCTGTGAGTGTGCTAATATTCTTTTCTCCTATGATACCAAACTCAGTTTACACCTTTATTCTGTCCCTTCCCTTATGTAAAAGACTTGAAGTGTTCACTCAAAATCTGTTTTCTGTATTAATGCAAAGAATAAGAGATTATACAAGATATACAGAGGTGGAATCTGCCAAAGCCTTTTGATAGTGAACAAGATGATGATGAAACTCACTCCTGGCAGATGTTCCTGAATCCCATTTTAAAGTGAACCATGACAGGTCTCTACTCTGACCAAATTCTCCTAAAACAGCTGGGGGGAAAAATTGGGTGGCGCTGAATTTTAGCGCCCCGAAAAAGTTACCGCCCCTCCGCCATAAATTCATTAGTAGTGCCCCAAGCAGGAGGTGGGGCGCTACTAGAAAGCGCTCCATCTCCTGCTTGGGGTGCTACTACTGAAGTTCATGTCGGCACGTAGCGCCGCGTCTTTGCAGGCCTCCTCTCCTGATGAAAGGGGAGGGGCCTAGTGCTGCGCACACTGTTGCCCTGCTGGACCACCAGGGAGCGGGGTGTCATGGAAACAGCCCAGCACTCAAGAGGAGTGCCGAGCTGAGCGATCGCGGCCAGCACCCCACATAAAAAAGTGAAAAGGGGCAGGTGCTGGCAGTTGGCCAAAATAAAATGGCCGCCCGACACCTGCCTCTTTAAGTAGCGCTGCCGCCGCTGCAAGAACAACCCCTGATCCTGTCAGACATATCATCTGGCAATAGGTCAGGGGGCGCAAGGGAAGTTTGCGGCCTGGGCTACCGGTTACCGCCGCCGCTAACCTCCCGCTGAATTTCACGGGAGGCATTAGCAGTGCCGTTCCTGGGCGCTAGGGGATTTGAAGGCGCTAACGAGAGACGCAAATCAATTTTTCCCACCTGAACTCCACTGGATGCTAAAAACTGCATTGCACATTTGTGGATGAAAATAACAAAAGACTCGAGAAATTCAAACCTCAAGAAGTAATTGTACATACGGCATAAGTGTGAGTCTTAGGACAGTTAATTATATGTAGTATTGTAGGAACGGAGGTTCCTATCAAAAAGACTGAGTTCGACTCAGGTAATTAAATGAATGAACTTTAATGAAATCAAACGAGTTTAAACTGGAAACTGCTAGGACACATCAATAACAGGTCTACTCTCCTTGAGGGCTCCACGAGGACTGATCCCCTGATCAGGAGAGTGACATCATGACATCATCACGTTCTTCCCGCCGTTGGGGCATCACGTGACTAACGGCATGACATCATCACGTGCTGTAAAGGTAACTGGCATTGTACAGTCAAACAGTGTAATTAAAGGTACAGGCACAGACAGTAACTACATTGCTGTTAAAGGAATTATGTACAACCGCTCTGAGTCCTTTGGTGGCTTCGCCACATGCGCCCCCCCAGAATTGTCTTTAACAGAAAAGGTGAGGCGAGGAGGAGGCCTGATGAGCCTGTCCGATCGACTTCGATGCCGTCGGTGGCGGCTGAGCAGGCGCGGCGAGCGCCGATGGGTTGTCAGGCGGCTTTGGTTGATCAGGTGCAGCGGCCACGGGCAGTCGGCCACGTTTGGGTGGTTGAGCGACTACAACAGGGTGGTCCAGGTCCAGGTCCAGGTGAGCCGGCTTCAAGCGGTCCACCGAGATGTGATCCGGTTTCCCTCCGACATCGACCAAAAAGGATTTGTCACCCGGTTCGATGATGCGGAAAGGACCAGTGTAAGGAGGCTTGAGCGGATCCCGGTGAGCGTCGTGTCGGATGAAGACATACTCTGCAGTCTTCAGTCCCGGTGGCACGTAGGAGGTCTGCAAACCGTGATTGGACGTAGGGATCGGGGCAAAGCATCTGGCCGCTTCTTGGTGGCGAACGAGTTGCTGGGAGTCGGACCATGGCTCTGTGGGAGAAGGAAGGAAATCTCCAGGTACCCGGAGCGGCTGGCCAGCTGAAGACGATTGTAGATCATCTTTGGGTGCCGTACGGAGACCCAACAGGACCCATGGGAGTCTGTCCACCCATCCTACGCCTTGAAGACTGGCCCGAAGAGAGGCTTTAAGCGACCTGTGGAATCGCTCGCAAAGGCCGTTTGCCTGCGGATGATAGGCGGTGGTGCGATGAAGCTTGGCACCGAGCCCCTGAGCCACAGCAGTCCAAAGATCCGAGGAAAATTGTGGCCCGCGGTCAGAGGAGATGTCCGCCGGTACTCCGAAACGGGCAACCCAACAGGAGATGAAAGCTCTAGCGACGTCTGCCGACGTGGTGGAAACCAAAGGAATTGCCTCTGGCCACCTAGTGGTGCGGTCCACTATGGTAAGGAGATGAGTATAACCCTGAGAAGGCGGAAGCGGCCCCACGAGGTCCACATGCACGTGGTCGAAACGACGCTCCGGAACAGTAAACACAGCTACTGGAGCCTTGACATGACACTGGACTTTGGCCTTCTGGCATACGACGCAGGTATTAGCCCAGTCACGGATATCGATGTGCATCACCTTCCAGACGAACTTGGCTGACATAAGCCGTTGCGAAGCCTTCATCCCTGGGTGCGACAACCCATGGATGGCATCAAAAACCCTCCAGCGCCATGTGACTGGCACTATGGGACGAGGAACTCCCATGGAAATGTCGCAAAGGAGCGTGGCACCTGCATCCTGGAAGACGACGTCGGTCGCTTGGAAGCTGGAGGGAATGGTTCGATACGATTGGACCTCCGAATCCGAAACCTGATCTTTCGCCATGAGGGCGTAGTCGATCCCCAGGTGCACCGCGTGGACCGTCGCACGGGAGAGGCAATCTGCCACCAGGTTGTCCTTACCAGACACATGTTGAATGTCCGTAGTAAATTCGGAAATGAACGTCAAGTGGCGTTGTTGACGAGCGGACCACAGTTCGGTGGTCTTGGCCATGGCGAACGTAAGGGGTTTGTGGTCGACAAAAGCCGTGAAGGGGCGCCCCTCCAATAAAAACCGGAAATGGCGAATGGCGAGGAAAAGGGCCAGTAGTTCCCTATCAAAGGTGCTGTACTTTTTCTCATTTGTTCACAATTGACGGCTGAAAAACGCCAGTGGTTGCCACGTGCCGTTGACCCACTGTTCTTGCACCGCACCGATGGCGTAGTCTGACGCGTCGGTGGTAAGGGCGATAGTAGCACCTGGAAGTGGGTGTGCCAGCATGGTTGCGTTGGTCAAAGCGTTCTTGGTGTCGCCGAATGCCTGGATCATTTCAGCTGTCCAGCTGGTTGGGTCTTTACCAGACTTGCCCTTGAGGGCCCCGAACAAGGGTTGCATGAGTTGAGCCGCCTTGGGGACGAAACGGTGGTAGAAGTTGACCATCCCCAGGAACTCCTGCAAGGCCTTGACTGTTGACGGCCGCGGGAAAGAAGTAACCACCTCAACCTTCGTCGCCAAAGGGACGGCGCCGTCCGATGTTATGCGGTGTCCCAGGAAGTCGATTTGTTGCAGGCCGAACTGGCACTTGGCCGGGTTGATGATTAAACCGTGTTGGCTGAGGCGCGTAAAGAGGGAATGTAAACGGGAGATGTGCTCCTCCTTGCTGGCACTGGCGATGAGTATGTCGTCAAGGTATACGAAAAGGAAACGCAGGTCCCGAAGAACGGAGTCCATTAAACGCTGGAGCGCCTGTGCTGCGTTCTTTAAGCCAAATGGCATCCGCAGGAACTCAAAGAGGCCAAAAGGGGTGATGACAGCGGTTTTCGGGATGCCTTGTGGGTGCACTGGAACCTGGTGATATCCACGGACGAGGTCGACTTTAGAAAAGATAGTATTTCCTGCCAAGTGGGCCGAGAAGTCCTGGATATGCGGGATCGGGTACCGATCTGGAGTGGTGGCGTCGTTGAGGCGTTGGTAGTCACCGCATGGCCGCCAGCCGCCGCCTGGTTTCGGCACGATGTGTAGAGGCGAAGACCAGGGACTGTTCGATCGCCTAATGATGCCGAGCCGCTCCATTGTGGCGAACTCCGCCTTCGCAGCTACAAGCTTGCCGGGTTTGAGCCTTCTAGCCAGCGCATAAACCGAGGAGCCAGTAGTGGTGATGTGATGTTCAACACCATGTTTCATCGCCAAAGAGGAGAAGGTGGGCCTTGTCAGCTCCGGAAACTCCCCGAGGAGCCGCGTGAAGTCATCTAGAGGAGGGAAAGCACAGGCAATGGAACGCGCCACGGAGGTACCGTGGAAGCACGGGATGGAGCTCCGGGTGCTCCGGTTTCCTCCCACAGTCCAAAGATGTGCGGGTTAGGTTGATTGGCTATGATAAATTGACCCTTAGTGTTAGGGGGATTAAATACGTGGGGTTACGGGGATAGGGTGTGATATGTGTTGGTGTAGGGGTTACGGGGATCAGGTGGGATATGTGTCGGTGGAGGCTCGATGGGCCGAAATGGCCTCTATCTGCACTGTGGGGTTTCTGTGATTTCTGTGGCCGCATTGATCAGCCGGCGGTGTCGGACATCGACTAGCTGGCTGTTGGCACACAGAAAATCTGCCCCTAGGATAGGCTGTGAGACTGTAGCCGTGATGAAATCTCAAAAGAAGCGCTGACCACTGAAACAGACTTTGACCCGCCGCTTTCGGAATGTTCAAATAGCTGTGCCATTAGCCGCTACGAGGGAAAAACCAAGGTTCCCAGTCTGCGTGTTGAGCTTCGACGCAGGTAGAATGCTACACTGCGCCCCGGTGTCACAAAGGAAACGGCGGCCCGAGAGGGAATTGGTGATATAGAGGAGTTTCCCCGTAGAACCGACGGCCATCGCCACCGCGGAACGCCCGTTAGATTTGGTCATCCGTCGCCAGGGACGCCGCCTGCGCCTTCTTGTTTTTTTTTTGGTGAAAAACTACAGGGGGAACGGCAGCATTGTGCTTTCGCGCCAAAACGCCCGCTGTAGGAGAAACCGTGACCGCGTCTGTGGGGGGTGGGCGCCTCGTGGCCACGCAGCACTGCTGGGTAACCATGAAAATCTTATCGGCTTCGGCCGCAAGCTTGGCGCAGTCAGTAATGCCGGAGCTGGCCAGGTTTGGAGTCCCCGAGGCCGGGCAGCGTGATGAGCCGGCGAGCACGCTCCGACTTTGATAGCCCGAAAACCTGAAGCAACCGCGCCTTAATTGCATCATACTTGCTGTCAGTAGGAGGACTACCAATGAGGCTGATGATCCGGGATGCAGTTGCGCTGTCGAGGGCGGTGGCCACGTAATAGTAACGGGTCTGATCCGCATTGATGTTCCGAATGGCGAACTGGGCTTCGGCCTGGATGAACCAGTCGTCTGGTTGTTGCTCCCAGAACTGTGGCAGTTTCAGCGTGACGGCGTTCGTGTCCACGTCGAATCTTCCACGAAAATCGTTCGTAGAAGTTGGGGTCACCAATGTAGGAACGGAGGTTCCTATCAAAAGACTGAGTTCGACTCAGGTAATTTAAATTAATGAACTTTAATGAAAACAAAAGAGTTTTAAACTGGAAACTGCTAGGACACATCAATAACAGGTCTATTCTCCTTGAGGATTCCACGAGGACTGATCCCCTTATCAGGAGAGTGACGTCATGACGTCATCACGTTCTTCCCGCCGTTGGGGCATAACGTGACTAACGGCATGACGTCATCACGTACAGTCAAACAGTGTAATTAAAGGTACAGGCACAGACAGTAACTACATTGCTGTTAAAGGAATTATGTACAACCGCTCTGAGTCCTTTGGTGGCTCCGCCACAGTATAACAAAATCTCCATCAGTTTTCTTTGAAAATCAAAAACATCTGTTTCAGATTTTGAAAAGCTATCTCCAAAAGTATCAACAAAATTATTTCTTCTTTAAGCATTTTTCTTTTCTTCTGTCTTTATATAGTCCTTTTCCTTATGATATTCTATTATTTCTTTGCTTCTTTTTTGCCATTTTATATTTGTATTTTCCTGATTTTCATTTTCTGCATCCTCACCACATTTTTTTCAGTTGCTGTTTCTAATTTCTTTAATTTGTTCCTTCTTTCTATCTATGTGGAGAGGAACCAGTGGAGGGTATTTCAGGAGTACAGTGTGCAGCAGAATAACTGAGGTGCCAAACCACGGAACACAGTGCATTCGGGGCCAGTATAGCTGTGATAATGAGGTGGAGATGGTGGTCCTGACCTCTTCCTCCCCCAACACACGCTCAGCTCCCCAAAAGAGGGGCACATGTGGAAAGCTGGTATAAGGCCTTTGCCCCAGACCACCACAGACCAGATAGTCTGTGAAGGTCCCATACTCAGGTTAAAGACTCCTGAGGCATAAAAAATGTATTCCATGCTCCCCCCCCAGAACAATAAGAAGCAATTATGCATAACATTCAATGATCAAAGTCAAATCACAATATCAATGAAACAAAGATTACTGTACACATTTTAGCATGTAATTTAATACATATAACAGGAAAATAGACACTGTGTGCATGTCAATATACAACTACACTGTTATTCTTTACTTTTCAATGTATTTAGAGTAATTGTGTCCCTCCCTCTGTCTGCTGTGAACACCATGCTCAATATATAGACGTGAGATACAAATCTTCCCTTGACCTAGATCAAGAGAGTTTCGTGGCAGAATGCTTATGAAGCAGAAGACAAAGACAGATTCTGCAATAATGCGGAGTGATATGATGGGACCTGCACTATGTGTGGCAGTTGCTCATAGCTCCTCTGGGAGATAAACACTGCAGCAGCGAGGCCCATCTGAGCTGATCAGTGCAGTAGATGAAAGAAGCTGACAAGCAGCTTCTATCTTAATCTTATCTCTAAATCCCTGGGACCTCATTTCACTAAATCATTTGCTTTCAACTATGATTGCTAAGCACTCTCCGTGGTTATTTCTTTATAATCTAGATATGCCTCAGGAGATGACGATTGTCCCAATAAACCTTACAGATTCTTTTCCATTTACTGGCTACAATCCAGATTAGGGTCCACTGGGATGTTTCAGTGGAACACCTGCTCGACAGAAAAGATCATTCAATGGCACAGTTCTTATTTTTCAACACATATGCGTGCTATTTATCTGATGTTGCTAGCAGCCCTGCAGTATATCTCACTAATGGCCATCCTTCATGTGCACGTCTAGCCAGTGAGTGTCAATGGTCCATTCAACTATAGAGAGGCATCATAGCCAAGTCGAATTGTGTCCTCAACTATTGCCTACGCACATGCCCTGCAGTTGTAGGCTAGTAATCAGTAGGAGCAATCCAGGCTGATTTTTACCCTCCTTCACCTTGGAGTGGCCCTCCTTCACAGTAGTGCCCCAAATGGCACCAACTCCTCAAAGACTGGAGATTAAAACTAGGACCTTCTGGTCTGTACGGTTTAGCACACCATTAACCTAGTAAGGCATTGGGGGACATTGTCACATGTTAATGTAAAGGCCAATTTACTTAAAAATAAGCTATTTCAGGATTATGCAAATGTTTGTTCTGTTTACTTTTATCAACTTGTGCAATTTGAGATGTGTAGGAATCTGTCCAATAATAACGCATTGGCAAAACATACTAATGTCTATAACTTTCCTGTAATTCTGTGAAACATGCCAGAAATGAAGATGTTACAGTTATGAGTGACAATCACGAGGAGGACTGTAAAAATCTTCAAGACATAGACAGGTTAGCAGAATGGGAAGACAGGTGGCAGGTGCAGTTTAATATGGAGAAGCGTGAAGTAATGCATTTTGGAACAAAATACAAGGAATGGAGATATACCCTTAATGGAAAGGCACTGAAGGGTGTGGATGAACAGAGAGACTTAGGTGTTAAAATACATCATTCTCTGAAATGTGAGTGCAGGTAAATAAAACTATTAATACACCCAATAGAATTTTGGGTTTTATTGATAATGATATAGAGTACAAGAGTAAAACAGTAATAATGAATGTATACAAAACATTGGTTAGGCCACAGTTAGAGTCCTTTGTGCAGCTTTGGGCATCTAAATTAAACCATAGAGTTTACAATGTAAATTCATCAAGATGAGGACAGGGATAGAAAACTAGTTTGGAGGACAGACTTGAGATGCTGGGTCTATTTCCACTGGCGCAGAGATGACTATGGGGGGATTTAATAAAAGATTTTTAAATTATGAAGAGTGAATACGAAAAGATTATTGAGGAGTCAATGATGAGAGTTTATCAATTCAAAGTATGAATATGCGAGTCAGGAAAGGTTAGGAGAAATTTCTTTACACATGGTTGTTGTAACATGCAATGCTTTGCGACAGGGAGGCAGAGACCATCTGGATTTCCCCACCAGAGGAAATAGCTTCTCTGGGCTGGATTTTCCCAGTGGAAGTGGGATCGTGGCAGGAGAGCTGGTTTGTGGATTCCGTCCTGCGACTGGCTGCAGCCGCTCTGTCAAAAGGACGGACAAGCACTGCACAAAGGTGCACGGTTGCTCCCAGGCTCTCCATGACTCCCTCCATATGCTTATGGAGGAAGTCACAACACGCAGGGAGGTTCTCTTCCCTTCCCATGGATGGAAGAGACCTCCCCAGGAGACCAACGCAGCCTGGTTGCAGATGTTGTCAGGAGTACCTGGCTGTAGTGGCGCAAACTTTTCAATGATCTCAGTAGATCACGAAACATTACTGCAAAGCCACACTCAACCTCATCCTGCTGTGCCACTCATCATATCCCCATAACTCTGCCCGTCCTACCCTACTCCTGCACATCCTTACTCACACCAACTTACCTTGCATCTCCACCCATCCCTCTCTATCTACATTATCACTTCTCCATCTCACTAGCCATCCCTCACACTCACCCTCATACAAGTCCAATCATACCAACTAACAACACACAAGGGTAGGCACTTGTGTGTCTTATGCAATGTTCATGTAAATTTTCTGTTAATGTGTTGTCAAACATTGAAATCTTTATTTTCAACCTTTTGCCTTATTGTACAGATCTGTGCTCATCTTTGGAAGTGTTTTAGTGAGTTCCAGTGAATGGTGAGATATAACGGCACCCCCCGCAATGGTGATGAGTGTGGAAGGAATAGCTTGGACATTGTAGGAATGCTTTATGGTGCTGGTGTGGGGTGGTGCCAACCTGGCACATCATGGGGCAGCCAGGGTATACAGCATCAAGTGAAGTAAATCTGGCCATGGTGATGCCATCGCTGGCTCCCGGGCAGCAGTGTGGTCGGGTGCTGATACCCTGTGTCCTGTGCAGCATCAGGTGATTGTGGAGAAGGTTAGTGTTGTTGTTGATGATGCTGGTGTGCCTGGTGATTTTGGTGTTGGGGCTGATCGTGGAGGGATTCAGAGGATCAAGGTGAGATTTTTTCAAGGGCACCGATGTTGCTGGAATAGATGGCAGCTGAAGTTGAGATGACAGAAGTGATCTGGCAATGATGAGACAGCTTGCTCCAAGGAGTTGACAGTGGCTAGAGAGTTTACTCCAAACACTTCCTGCATACAGCTCAAAAGTGTCTTCCAAGTCCTGAAGACTCAAGCTTCTGATATTGGAAAGTGACTAGCTGTGAAATGGTAGCTTTTATACCACTTTTGCAGCTGTCACCTATTCACAGCAATGGGGAGACATAGAGAGCCCGACCTACTTACCTGACGTGATCTTCAAATGACGGGAACCCTGTTAAAAATGTGGGAAAATAGAAAAAGGCTGGCAAAATAGTGGTTAACAAGCACTTAACAAGCAGCTAACTCTCTTAAATGCCTCCCCCGCCGCTTGGTGTCGGATCTGTTCTCAAATTTGCATCTGACTTCCAAGTTTCCCGACCAATTAATGCGAGCAGGTATGATGATGACATGCATGGGTTGCTTCTGTCATCTCAACTTCAGCTTTTATTTCAGCTGAGGCATTTAAAGGAATACTGCAAAGGTGACAGTTGAAGGATAGTGGAGGTGGAAGAAAGATTGGTTGGTGATAAAAATGGATTCTTAACATTCCAAAGCTGCCCCTCACTTTAGTGATGCCTCCCTGGAGCTCATGCTGCAAGGTGTTTGGGCCAGCAGGGAGGTTTACTCCCTTCTGACGGGAGGAAGAAGCCAGCCTTACTTACAAAGAAGATATGGCTGGAGATTGCGGAGGAGATCAGCAGCAGGAGTGTGATAGCACGCTCCTGGATACAATGCAGGAAGAGATTTAATGACCTCATGAGGCAGCAAAAGTGAGTACAATGCCACATTGCCCTACATCCTGATGTGTCTGTCACCCCAACCCCCTCACTCTGCCTTCCAAAGCCTACTCCTGCACATCACTCCTCACACCAACCTACCTTGCAGATGCACCCCTCCCTCTCTGTCGATGCACTTCTTGACATCCCCATCTGGCCATCCACCACTGACACTCACCCTCATCTTAATGCAATGTAACACCTCTCCCTCATAGTCACCCTCTACAGATGTTGTCCATCCATCCATTCCATTCATTCCATGACTCTCACTCAAAGGTCTCTTCTTTCCCTCCTTGCAAGAGAAGAGAGCGCAGAACACCAGGAAGAGGCAGAGAACAGGAGGTGGCTCTCCAGTTATAGCAACTCTCACATCTGCAGAAATAAGTAGAGTGTTGGCATGCCTGTTGGTGGGAGATGGGGAGACAGGGAGCGCCCAGCTACATGTCAGCAGACAGTGAAATATAATAATTTGCATAATGGTAACTTAAAACATTCTTAACATGACAGTTCTAATTCATGTCTTTACTCTCCCACAGGCCCATCAATTGTCCAACAGCCAGTGGAGCCAAAGGAGGAAGAAGACTCCTCAGAGGAAGTCGCTAACTGTGAGGGTGCAGCGTCACAGGACGCATGCACACTAAGCACCAGCGCAGATACACACACATCAGTGGGACCAAGACAGATAGTTGTGTTGTCACCTGGTGTCTCACAGATCACATGTGAGCAAGAGCAGATGGTGGAGTCAGGGACAGCAGTGGAGAGCCCTCGTCGGAGGGCGCAGGGTGCTTCAAGCACTGCTCAGCTGGATGCAGATGCTGAACCTCGGGGGCCATCGACAAAGCGGACGATTCTGGAGGAGGAGCAAAAAATGCGGGAGGCTCTGGCAGGATTTCCAGCTTATGCATGCTTGCAGAGCAAATGGAGGAGTGCATCTCAAGCTTGACTGCATGATATCACAGGCCATGTTTATGATGTGTTCGTTCATGGAAAGGGTGGCCACCAGCATGGAGCATCAAATGTGGCAGTCAAATGAGTGCATGCTTGCCCTGACAAACAGCTTGTACACACTGAATGCCACCTTAACTAGGATGGATAGAAAATTGGACTTGGCCGTTCATCATACCACTGATGTGCAGCAAAATGCTCTCCAGCTCATTGCTAGCAGGGAAGTGCGGGTGTGCCATGAGAGGGATGATGACGAAAGCGGACTTAGAAGTGGGGACTCTCCTCAAACCGCTTCCACTTCTCACCCGTTGCTCCCCCCCCGCAAATCAGTGCCCCACATGCTGCCTCCTGTTCTGATGGCCGAGTCTGCCCCTGCACAGGTGCAGGTGGAGCAGTCTTTGGCGGGGCCCTCATGGGCTCCAAAACCCAGAGTACGTCAGCCAAGAGCATCTGAGCAGTCAGAGCAGGGAAGTGAGCAGCCTGCCTGTATGTCTGGTGAAGCCACAGGGGTTGCACGTCGTAGGAGTTATAGGAAAAGGAAGATGAAAGATTATTAGTTGCACAAGGGTATATACATGGGTGTTTTAAACATGTCACAATAATAAGTTACTGTATCAGTTTTGATGCACATATAAAATTATTTCTTTGAACCACTTTCCAGTCTTGCCCATTTTTGCCTGCAGCCTGCCAGCTGGCATTCTCAGTTCTGATGAATGGTAATACAAGACTTAAATCTGAGCACTGGGTGTCTGTGAAAGCGATGCTTTGTTGATTGCAGGACTGTTTTGCGCTGGGGGTGGTGGGGGAGGGGGGCAAGTATGTTCAGCATGTGACTGCCAGATAGGTACAGTGGTGCAAACTACCTAAATGTTGTCATGATGAGTCCATCCCGGACATCCCAGGCAGCATTGTGTGCTGCTGAGGTTGCTGGTGCTCGTCTTGGTCCTCATCTGAGGTCCAAGCTGAAACTGCATAAACAGCACCCATGCTGATCTGATATATGACAGATTTAAAACGGAGAACAGACACACAAACCTCCAAATAGTGAGAGTGACCTCCAATGTAGTGAAAGTCACCTCCAAAATAGTAGGAACCATCACCAAAGATGTAGAAATCACCTGCAAAGTACTGAAAGCAAACTCTCAGAACAAATGCTGTGAGCAAAAGCCTTTCACTTAGGCAAGGAAGCAGGTGCGAGGTCTCTTTTGCCTGTCATTTCTTCAGCCCCCTGAAATGCCACTGTGCTCTCGCCTTGCTTTCACTGGTGTAGTCCAGGCAGCTCGGGAAACCCATGGACCCACACTGAAAGTTGCAAAACCTTGTTCAAAAAACCTGTTAACGACCTCTTAATTGCTTTCAATTGGTAACCCGCCTCTCCCGAAAGGTTTTCTCACACGCTGCCGAACGTGCTCCAGTGAAATGTTGAAGTCGACGGGTTGGAGCCGGCTTCCTTTTCCGCTATCAATTTCAACGCTTTTTACTGCCCACACGCTCCTCAAGCCACTCGTTACTGCTGGTAAACATTTCCCCTATTAAGACAGGTGACCAAAAGCTTGGTCAAAGAGGTAGGTTTTAGGGAGTGTCTTAAAGAAGGAGAGAGAGGTAGAGAGGTGGAGAGACTTAGGGAGGGAATTCCAGAGCTTAGGGCCTAGGCAACTGAAGGCACGGTCACCAATGGTGGAACGATTAAAATTGGGAATGCACAAGAGGCCAAAATTGGAGGAATGCAGAGAACTCGGGGGGTTGTAGGGCTGGAAGTGGTTACAGAGATAGGGAGGGGCAAAGCCATGGAGGGATTTGAAAACAAGGATGAGAATTTTAAAATCGAGGTGTTGCCGGACCGAGAGCCAATATAGGTCAGCGAGCACAGGGGTGATGGATGAACAGGACTTAGGATATGGGCAGCAGAGTTTTGGATGAGTTCATGTTTATGGAGGGTGTTATATGGGAGGCTGGCTAGGAGAGTATTAGAATAGTCAAGTCTAGAGGTAACAAAGGCATGGATGAGGGTTTCAACAGCAGATGAGCTGAGGTGGGGCGGAGATGGGCAATGTTACAGAGGTAGAAGTAGGCGGTCTTGGTGATAGAGCAGATATGTGGTCGGAAGCTCATCTCAGGGTCAAATAGGACGCCACCGTCTAATTCAGCCTCAGACAGTGACCAGGGAGAGAGATGGAGTCGGTGGCTAGGGAACAGAGCTTGTAGCAACTTTCTGCTCAAATGCAACCTTCATACACTTCAGACAAAGATATTCACCGACCCGCTGTAAACCCGCCTCCTTGTCAGTTTCCCAAGTGTCGGGTCTGTCATCCCTGAATAGACCCGGCACCAAGCGACGGGTCAGCCAATTTAGATACTTAAAAGCTTATTAAAAGGAGGGTAAGAACCATTTTCCCATGTACTTACCATTTTACCAGGTTTTCAACGAGGTTCCCGGAGAGCGGCTATCACAACAGGTAAGTATGTCGGGTTCCCAATGACTGTGGATTGCTGTGAATAGGTGAAAGCTGCAGAAGTGGTATAAAACCTACCATTTCACAGCTGTTCACTTCTCAATCTTAGAAGCTGCAGCATTAATGATTTGGAACCCACTTTTGAGCTTAATGCACTTTTGAAGTGTTTGGAGTAATCTCTCTATCCACTGTCACCTCCTTAGAACAGCCTATCTCAACATTGACAGATTACTTCTATCATCTCAACCTCACCTGTCATCTATTCCATCAGCATTGGTGTCCTTGAAAAAATCTCACCTTGGTCCTCGGAATCCCAACACGATCAGCCCCAACACCAGCATCACCAGGCACACCAGCAGCACCAACATCCACACCAACCTTCTTTGCAATCAACTGATGCTGCACTGGACACAGGGCATCATCACCCATGCACATTGCTGCCCGCGATGCCATCGATGGCCTCACTTAAAACTGTAAACCCTGGCTGCCACATGATGCACCAGGTTGGCACCACCCCACACCAGCATCGTACAGCATTCCTATAATATCCAAGCCATTCCTTTCACGCTCATCACCACTGGGCAGGAGGACGTTGTATCTCACCATTCATTGGAACTCACTAAGGCACTTTCAAAGGTGCACACAAATCTGTCCATGAAGACAAAGTGGTGACAATAAGGGAACAGAAAGTTTACACAAACATTGGCTAAAACACCCACGTGCCTACACTTGTGTGTTGTTAGTTGGTATGATTGGACTAGGATGAGGGTGAGTGTGAAGGGTGGCTAGTGAGATGGTGAAGTGATAATGTAGATAGAGAGGGATGGATGGAGGTGCAAGGTAAGTTGGTGTGAGTAACGATGTGCAGGAGTATGGTAGGGAAGGCAGAGTGATGGGGATGTGATGAGTAGCACAGCAGGATGAGGTTGAGTATGGTTTTGCAGTAACGTTTCGTGATCTACTGAGATCATTGAAAGGTTTGCGCCACTGCAGCCTGGTCATCCTGATGACATCCCTGCTTGTGTCCTCCTGTACAATGTGCAACCAGGCTGCGTTGGTGTCCTGGGGAGGTCTCTACCGCCCATTGGAAGGGAAGAGAACTTCCCTGCGTGTTGTGACTTCCTCCATAAGCATATGGAGGGAGTCATGGGCGAGCCTGGGTGCAGCCATGTACCTTTGTGCAGTACTTGTCAGTGTTTGCAGCACCTCAGTGCTGTAGAACACTGAGAGCACAAATGTCAAAATGAATGTGGACATGGCCCCTTTAAGGAAACTGGCTGATGATGCGTCATCAAATAATGTCATCAGACCCACTTCCTTTTAATTGGCTGGGAACCTTGCAGGGCAGGCTTAACAAGCCGTATCTGGGCTAAATTACTTCAACAGAGCGAGATGGAACCGGGAGCGGGGTTGCAGTCCGCCATCTACCTCGGCCACGCTTATCCCGCCTCGGTACGCAAAATCGTGGCCTAATTTTCTTTTTCTATTTAATTGCCTAGAAATTTGGACAAGCTGTGTGAATATCATATTTTAGAAAGGCGAGGTCTGGGGCATCCTGATATTGGGCCTCGGACCTCATTATAATAAAGCAGACATGGCATAACAGCCCACCTGCAAAGATTAGAGAGGAGTGAGAATTCAGGTCACTACTGCTGTCACAGCAGCCCTCAGGTAATTGTGTCTGGGAGTTGGGTCTGGGTTGGGGGATCAAGACAATGCAGGGCTGTGGCCAGGGGGCCTGTAATCATGAGGGATGAGGGACAGGAGCGTGGGAGATAAGGAGCTGGGAGGAAGGAGTTCAGGGGTTGGGGCCAGGAGGGAGGGAGATCGGGGATTAGCCTGGGTTGTTTTGGTCTGAAGAGGGAGGTGCTTGTCAAATGGGGGATGTGATGCTTTTGGTTTTGTTTTCTATCGTACTTTGCTTATCATTTTGTTCAGATGGTCGGGGAAGGTTCCATTAGATTGGAAAATAGCGAATATAACTCCTTTATTCAAAAAGGGAGGGAGACAGAAAGCAGGAAACTACAGGCCAGTTAGCTTAACATCTGTCATAGGGAAGATGTTAGAAGCTATTATTAAAGATGTTATAGCAGGGTATTTAGAAAAGTTCAAAGTAATCAGGCAGAGTCAACATGGTTTTGTGCAAGGGAAATCATGTTTAACCAATTTATTGGAGTTCTTTGAGGAAGTAACATGTGCTGTGGATAAAGGGGAACCGGTGGATGTACTGTACTTAGATTTCCAGAAGGTATTTGATAAGGTACCACATCAAAGGTTACTGCGGAAAATAAAAGCTCATAGTGTAGGAGGTAACATATTGGCATGGATAGAAGATTGGCTTGCTAACAGGAAACAGAGAGTAGGTATAAATGGGTCATTTTCTGATTGGCAAGATGTAACGAGTGGTGTGCCATAGGGATCAGTGCTGCGGCCTCAACTTTTTACAATTTATATAAATGACTTGGATGAAGGGACCGAAGGTATGGTTGCTAAATTTGCTGATGACACAAAGATAGGCAGGAAAGTAAATTGTGAAGAGGACATAAGGAAGCTATAAAGGGATATAGATAAGTTAAGTGAGTGGGCAAAGATCTGGCAAATGGAGTATAATGTGGGAAAATGTGAAGTTGTCCATTTTGGCAGGAAGAATAAAAAAAGCATATTATCTAAATGGTGAGAGATTACAGAGCTCTGAGACGCAGAGGGATCTGGGTGTCCTAGTGCATGAATCGCAAAAGGTTACTATGCAGGTACAGCAAGTAATTAGGAAAGCTAATAGAATGTTATTGTTTTTGCAAGGGGAACTGAATACAAAAGTAGGGAGGTTATGCTTCAGTTATACAGGGCATTGGTGAGACCACATCTGGAGTACTGTGTACAGTATTGGTCTCCTTATTTAAGGAAGGATGTAAATGCATTGGAAGCAGTTCAGAGAAGGTTTACTAGACTAATACCTGGAATGGGCAGGTTGTCTTATGAGGAAAGGTTGGACAGGCTAGGCTTGTATCTGCTGGAGTTTAGAAGAATAAGATGTGACTTGATTGAAACATATAAGATCCTGAGGGGTCTGGACAGGGTGGATGTGGAGAGGATGTTTCCTCCTGTGGGAAAATCTAGAACTAGGGGTCACTGTTTTAAAATAAGGGGTCGCCCATTTAAGACAGAGATGAGGAGAAACTTTTCCTCACAGAGGGTGGTGAGTCTTTGGAACTCTCTTCCTCAGAGGGCGGTTAAAGCAGAGAAATTGAATATTTTTAAGGCAGAGGTAGATAGATTCTTGGTAAGCAAGGGGGTGAAAAATTATCGGGGGTAGGCGGGAATGTGGAGTAATCGGATCAGCCGTGATCTTATTGAATGGCGGAGCAGGCTCGAAGGGCCGAGTGACCTACTCCTGCTCCTAATTCCTATGTTCGTATGACTAACACTGGTGCTTCAGGGATTTGTGATACTTGCAGGCCACTTGGACTCGATCTGTTTCTGTTTCTTCTACATTTTGTGGAGTGGGGGGTCCCGATATATGCTCTTCAGGGGCGTGGGTGAAGGAAGCTTCAAACTTGCTCAGCAAGAGGGAGGGAAAGTTCGAAATCTTGTTCTTCAGGGGGAGTGGGCCAAAATCCTAATGTAGGGCCTTGCTACTGATGTGATTCTTCCAACAATTAGCTTTTTCCTTCACTGGAAATCTACGACTCTAAGCCTGCTGTATTTCCTCTCCTCATTTCTTTCTACATTCCCTTTGTTTCCTGCTTGCTTCCAAAACTTGAGTTTTTTTCCCCCCATGAACCGCTTTGTTTCAGGCATTCATCAGTTTGGTTCCTGTGCACTTTATTTACTTTTGAATTTGAAGGTTTAACTTATTGCGATCATTCAATTGTATTGGGCCGGATATTCCGATCCCTATGGGTGAGTATGCGCTGCGTACCCACCCGTAGGGACATCGGAAATGCCGGTTTCAGGCATGCACTGTGCATGAGCTGGAAACCGGCATTTCTGACCTGTCAAGAAAGCTCTTGACAGATCCTCTGGCTGCCCAGGAGAAGGGCCTCTGCGGGCGGATAGTTCTGCTTTTTGGAGAGCCTCCGCCCGCAGAAAACCCTTACAATTCTAGTGCCTGGTAAAACCAGGTGTAAGGCCTGCTTTTACCAGGATAAGAGTTGAAAAAAGTAATTAAAAAAAAATTCCACTGATTTATCATTTAAAAATACTTTAAAAAAAGGTACGTTTATTTTTAGCCCCATAAAAAACTTTAATTATTTTTTTCAAAAATGTAAAGTTTTGTTTAAAATATTTAATTTATTGGACTTTCAAGTCATTTTAAAAATGTGATTTTCTTATTAAATTTATTTAAAATTTTACTATGTTTTGGGGGTGATCTCCATTCATATATTTGACAGGTCTTCCTGTCAAATGTATGAAGGGAGATTCCCTTCTTTGATTGGCTCCCCATGGCCCACGTGATCCCAGGGATGCTGCAAACTACCTGCGCCTCTGGGATACGTGGGCCCTGCACACCAGCAGTTTGGAGAGGCCCAGCACCGGAATTGTGTGCGTCCCGGGAGCCCTCAAGTAAGGGCGCAGATTTTTCCAGATCGCAGTCCTCCGCCCGCGGGAGGCCTGCGATTGGAATATCTGGGCCATTAAATAAATTAGCTGC
The DNA here is from genome assembly GCF_052327205.1 of Somniosus microcephalus. Classification (NCBI taxonomy): domain Eukaryota; kingdom Metazoa; phylum Chordata; class Chondrichthyes; order Squaliformes; family Somniosidae; genus Somniosus; species Somniosus microcephalus. The sequence goes on from NC_140988.1 coordinate 85,236,443, forward strand.
ATCCTTTGACATATTTTTCACACCTCAGTACCATTTAGGCTGTCACATAACATTATATGGTGTCTCATGGTTTTCCATTTATCATGTAGCGTTATGTTGACAGTGCCACCTACTGTTGCAGTACGTTTGGCATCCTGAAACCTTCACTATTTTTAATATATAATGGATTTCCGGTTTCTAATCAGCCATCTTATCCTCGCGCAATATTTAGTCATGTCAAGCAGCCACTTTTTCAAAGATGAGACTAGGAAGTTGCAAATACATTTTGAGTGCTGAAGGTATAATTCCTGAAAGAAGATGCAATACTATTTTTCCTTGTTTAAGACCATGGAATACTGTGGACAGTGTTGGTCTCCTCATTTAGTGGGGGATATTGAGGCTTTGGAAAGGGTGTAGAGGAGGGCCACAAGATTAATTCCAGCTTTAAAATATCTTAGTTACCCAGATAAGCTCAAAGAGCTGGGTCTCTGGACTTTAGACATAGGGGCTATTTTATCAAGGTTTATAAAATAATGAAGGGACTAGATTGTGTTTATGTAGACCAATTATTTCAATTGAGTAGGTTAGGGAGGACCAGGGGTCACGCTTACAAGTTATGTAAGAGTAGAACCAGGTTGGATGTTGGCGGTTCTTTTTGTTCCAGAAAATAGTGGACCTGTACCAGCTCGTGCGGTGGACGCCGATTCACTGAATTCCTTTAAGTGAGCACTGGACCTATTTCTGGCTGAGGCAGAGATCACCTCTTTCAAGACGTAGATATCCTGTTATGTAAATCATGGCCAATTTGATATCCTGGACTAGTTTTGATCACCTAAGGGGGTTGGAGAAGAATTTTCCAGGTTTTTTCTTCCCTAATTAGCTTGGGTTTTTATCTGTTTTTTTCACCTTTCCCAGAAGATTACATGGCTTCAGGTGGGGCGGGGAGTATAGTGATGCATAAGGCATCACAACTGTGTGGGACTGGCTGGATGGACCAGTAAGTATTGTCCTGTGCATCATTTTCACAAAGATAGGTTAGGAAGGGAATTCTAGAGACTAAAAATATTTGATTTAAATATATCTGCTGATTACTGTTCAGTGGAACATTTGCTAAAATTAATAATCCTTCTAACACTAATTCCACTTGCTTATAGCCTTACTGAACTTGTTCATACTGTCACACTCACTGTTCCTGGTTCTGTTTAGTTTCTATCACCATTTTTGTACTGAATTCAAAACTGCATAAGGTTGGTACTTTGTGATGAAAGTCACAGTTCTGATGAAAGGTCATCGACCTGAAACCTTAACTTTATTTCTCTCCCCAAAGATGCTGCCTGATCTGCTGAGTGCTTCCAGCATTCTATGTTTTTATTTCAGATTTCTAGCATCCGCAGTATTTTGCTTTTGTTTCGGTGTTTTGTGGTTCTTTCCAGTATTTAATTTTATTTTGGAGTCAGTTTGCACTCTGAACTCAAACGATTCATTAGAAACAGATTAATCAGGCCCTCAAGCCGTTGAACCATTGACACAAGACCACTCCTCTCTCAGAACCCATAACTCTTTAAGTGAGTTTATTAAACTTTATTAAACAACTCCAGCCATTTTGTGTATTCAACTTGAAAGATGTAACTTTGTGCAGTGTAATGGCCCTGCTTGTACTTTCCTTCTTTTACATTAAAAATATCATGGAAAAATTGCTTTTTTTAATGAATCAATGCCACTTTTAGACGAAGAGTTCCATGGCCACTTCAAACATGAGAAGGAAGTCAATCTAGTAGCTTAGTGTACGACGTGTCATTTTCTCCATTGTGCAGTTTACAATAATAAAAATGTATCTGCTACAAGGTGGAAACAATATTGTCAATTCAGGATATATTTATATTCTTTTGCAATTAAAATATATGCTTACTTTGGTCTGGAAAATATGCATTTGAGGAATTAGTATAAACAGAATGCAGCCAATACCTTATGTCGCAATCGCACTAATGGTGGATAGTGTTTTGGACCATATCCTTCTTTGGTCGGCCACCCCTCTGTGCTCAGGAAGACAATGCTAAGCAATAAAACTGCTGACCACCGCTCTGGTGTCATCATTGATCTATTCCTGAAAGAGAAAAGGGAATAAATATGAGACATTCGATCATTTATCTCAAACAGTTATGCAAAAATCAGATGTGAAGTTACTACCTATCCAATATATCAGCAACAATGTAATTGAAGTAGGCTCCGTGGAATTAAGGTGGCCAATAACAGTCTGACTTTAATTTCTTAATTTCACATCAGGATAACAAATGAGCAGAGATTCTGTATTAGTCCCTTTAAATTGTTTCTACTTTATGCAAAATACATTTTTAATTCGCTGTTCACTGCTGGAAATTATTATACCAATTGTATTACTGTGTTCATGTTAGTGATTCTGAACCACATTGAAGGTTAAATTTGTGTTATTCCACTGTCTCTAATTTGCATAATTTATTCAACCGTGGGGACTGAGATTTTGGGGGGAATTTTGCTGGCGCTCAGGGGGTGGGTTTGGAGGCGGGGCTGGTGTCAAAATTGCAAAGATTGCAATTATGGTGTGAAGGATCCAATGGTACACTAGTGAGTTTCAGAGGTAAGAAAATGTTGGGAAAATCATTTTTAATGTATTTAGACTTTTCTGTAAGTAACAAGTTTTGCAGTGTTTGTGTAGTCCCACCTAATTGGGAGAACCTCTATCACCAGTGACAGATCGCTTCTGTAACCTCACCTGCAGCTGCCATCTGTTCTAGCCTAAGGAGGGATTCACTGGAGAGCCTGGGTGCAAGGGCTCACCTTTGTACAGTGATTGTCAGTGTTTGCTGCACCTCAAAGCTGTCAAACACTTAAAAATCACCTATCAAAAAAAATTGTGCGTGGCCCCTTTAAGAAACCCAGCAGATGACGTGTCATCAACTGATGTCATCTGACACCGGCTTTCTCTTAATTGGCCGGTAAGCCCGCAGGGTGGGCTTAACAAGGCTAATTGGTGCAAAATAGCGTCTGTGCGTCGGATGTCGTTGGGGGCGGGATCGGAACCCGGAAGCCAGCTGTCCCGCCCCATAGCTGCATCGAAAGGTAAAATCCAGCCCTATATGTTCCTATAATCCCACAGTACCAGCAACTGAACAGAAAACACTGGAAATATTCAGCACAACAGTCAGCATCTGTGTGGTGAAAAGATTGGTATATGTTTCAGGTGTACCACCTTCAGAACTCAACTGAAAACTCAACTTCAAAGGCATTTTTCATACAGCTGGTTTAAATTTCCAGCTCCATTTTTTACTGGGGCTGTAGGTATTTAAAAAAATTGCAAATTCAACGGCTCAGCACTAGTGTCTGAAATATTAAGATACAGATTTGAGCTGAAATCATTCACACACTATTCAGCTTCACTGCACAGGCGGTAATCTGGAATGAAATCAGGCGGGTTCTGGAATGGGCGAGCAATCCATTCCACCAGATTACCGCTCATGTGGTGAAGGCGAATACTTACCGCTTAGCTCTTGAATAATTTTAGTTCAAATCCTCATCCGAATATTCCACTCATACGTTAAGGAGCTGAGTCCTTGGACTTGCGATTTTTTAAATACCTACAGCCACATGGTTGATAATCGTGGAGTGCTTTGCCCATCCATTATGGAGCACATCCGATTTTCATTTTAGTTTACTACCTATGCGGTGGAGATGAATATTCACCTATAAATTCCCAATCTCGGGGGCGGCAAAGGGTAGAAACAAGTCATATCTCCACAGGAACTGAAAGTAAGAGGGCCAGTTTTTTTTACGTCCTTCTTTTGCATTACTGCAATGACATTAATCTGAGAATTTATCATTTGACACCCCCTCATTCAGGAGGAGAAAAAATAATTTACAGTCAGTTAAAATGAAACGTTAGCTTCATTGCTTTACTAGTAATCGTCAGTAACTGGGAGAAAATCACTTATTTGATTTCTACATTCAACAAGTCAAGAACTCCATGAAATGCTGACAAGGATAACTAGTTTGCAGCACACATAGTTATAGCCCTCCTAATAAGTCACAACTGGATACAAAATTACTTGTCAAAAATTATTAAAACCTAGAGTTTTCAGGTGTACCCTATCCATAATTACCAACTTCAGTCTCCTCGTAAATAATGTACAACCTGGCAACAAAACAACTCTGCAGTAGATCAGAACTCGGGGATAGAATTTCAACTTGCTGTCCAGGCATAAAACTGGCGTCGCGGTTCAGCTGCCTGTAATAGAAAACCACTCGAAAACAGCGGAAATGAAAAGCAGGCGGTTTCTATAATGGACGGTAGATCTGCGACGTCAGTTTAATGCCCAGGTGGTAAATTTATCCCAGTGCCATCTCTTCTGCCACTTGCTTTGGAAAAGAGCTCAGATTGATTTGAAAAGAGCTCAGTCTTGATCCTGCTCTTCTGTGTGCAAATTCCAACCTACAATTCAATAACAAGTTGTCAATCGCATAATTACTAAATTGAGAACTGACATGTCACAGTCATTCAGTGGACACTGTTGTTCTGTGGTTGGGATTAAAGTGAAGCGTTTGAGCAGAGATACACCCTCATTTTTAGTGTGCTACACCTGTTATCTAGGAGTTTGGATATTATCACAATGATTATGTGTTCCATTCCCTAGCATTAACGACCCTCACTTCAATGAGCACCTAAATATACCCCCAACAGATAAAGACATAACTACCTCTTCAGAGTGGAGAGGCCTCCTCACAGAATGTTATGGAAATATTAAAGTGCCATCAGTGATTTGATCATATATTTTTTTTAAATTGACATTTCGTTCCACAGTAGTCATAGATGTTATATCTGTGTATCTTAATGTTGTGTCCTTCAATAATCAGACAACAGACTGCAGAGAATGATCAACAGGTGTTTACTGAATGAGGGTTCAAACTGCAACTGACTGTACAGATCACTACTCAGGGTTTATATACAGGTGTGGTCACTGCCGGTACTACAGGATACAGAAGCTGTAAAAAGTAGTTCTCCCACTTAAAGGTACACACATTACAATTCCTCCCCTTTTAGATTAACAGTACCATAACACTCATTTAACAATCAAATATTAAACTAATTACAATTAACACTTTTAACATGCAACATTAACTGAAAATAGTCTATTTATAAATTCAGTCTTTGGGGAGGCTTCCTGATTCTTTCTGGATAACGAATTTCCCGAGTGTCTCGCTCTTGGTGCGGAGGCGATTCTAACACCCTGTCGTCAGTTGATTCATCAGCTTCCAATGCTATTGTTTATGAGGTAGATGCGACCTGTACGTCGGGTTCCTCACCAGGTACGTTTGGCCGAGACATGGGGTTGACTCGTTCCTGTGACTCTAGGAGCTGGTCAGCATGGCATCTCACAATGTTCTCCCCAACATCCACTGTGTACATTAGTGGCCCCTGCCGTGTGCATATCGTTCCTGGTTGCCATTTCTCTGTTCGGTAGTCGCGGGCCAAGACTGGTTGCCCTACATTGAAGCTCCTTGTCGACTTCTCATTGATGTGCTGGAATTGCTTATTCTCAACATCTCTTCGTACATTTGGTCTGAGCAAATCCAGACGAGATCTCAACCTTCAGTTAAAGAACATCATGGCCTGGTTGGTGACTGCATGTGTCGCATTTCTGTAGGCGAACAGGAAATTGTCCACTTTATGCTGCAGTGGAATGTCGTCATCGCACATGGCCTTTACTGCTTTTTTTAAAGGTTTGTACGAACCTCTCAGCCAATCCATTTGTGGCTGGGTGATACGGGGCGGATGAGTAATGCCATACCCCATTCCTTGTGATAAATCTTCGAAACTCTTCGGACACAAACTGTGGTCTGTTATCAGAGCAAATCTGCTCTGGCAAGCCGTTCCTGGCAAAAATGGTCCGTAGGACTGCAATAGTTTTCTCCGTGGTGGTGGAGGACATTTTGATGACCTCAGGCCATTTCGAGTGCGCATCCACGGCTATTAAAAACATTGAGTCCATGAATGGACCAGCAAAATCAATATGCACCCGTTGCCATGGAGATGAGGGCCACTCCCATGGGTGTAGAGGGGCATGTGGTGGTGCATTTTGGACCTTCTGGCATCCTGAGCAGCTCTTTGTCAGGTCCTCGATTTGCTGATCGATCCCCGGCCACCACACATAAGCCCTAGCAAGGCTTTTCATTTTCACCCCTCCCAGATGACCTTCGTGAAGCTCATTGAGCACTCTCTCCCTTAACTTGGGTGGAATTACCACTCGGGATCCACACATCAAGGTCCCCTGGCATACTGACAGCTGTTCTCTTCTGGATGAGAATGCTGGCAACAGTGAGTCGCCATGTGCTGGCCATCCCTTCACCGTCAAATCATATACCCGAGACAGTGTCGGGTCATTTCGGGTCTCCTTCTCTATACCAGCGTTAGTTACTGGCAAGCATTCAATTATAGTCGAATGAAATATTTCGACAGGATCCACTGCTGGTGCTTCCTCCGCAGTAGGCAGTGGCAGGCGTGATAGCCCATCAGCGTTTCCATGCTGTTTCGTGCCCTTATACTCGATTTCATATTGGTGCGCCCCTAGAAAAAGGGACCATCTTTGTAGCAGTTGCGCAGTCATCACCGGAATGCCCTTCTTTGGATTAAAGATGGAGACAAGTGGTTGGTGGTCAGTCAGCAAGGTGAACTTCTGCCCGTGCAGACAGTGATTGAACTTTTTCACTCCCCACACTAGGCTGAGGGCCTCCCTGTCAATCTGGGTGTAGTTACGCTCGGCTGAGGTTAGTGACCAAGACGCAAAGGCTACTGGCCTCTCCGAGCCGTCTGGAATTTGTGCGACAGCACCGCTCCAATGCCATAGGGTGATGCATCACACGCCAACCGAATTGGTAGTGCTGGGTTGAAATGAGCCAACACCTCTTTTGATGTGATCAATGCTTTGCTCTTCTGGAAAGCTCGTTTACATTCGTCACTCCACTTCCATGGTACCCCCGTTTGCAGTAGGGTGTTCAGTGGGTGTAGTACGGTAGACAAATTCGGCAAGAACTTATGGTAGTAGTTCACCAGCCCGAGGAACGACCTCAGTTGTGACACATTTTCCGGTGCTGGAGCCTTGACTACTGCCTCAATCTTTTCAGGGGACTTATGTAACCCCTCTTTATCAATAATGTGGCCACAATACGAGATCTGCTTCTGGAAAAACTCGCATTTGTGGCGATTAGCTCGGAGCCCATATTCCTTCAATCTAGTGAGCACCTGCTCCAGGTTGGAGAGGTGATCACTGTCATTTTCGCCCGTGACCAGGATGTCGTCCAAATAACACTGGGTCCCTGGAATCCCTTGCAGGACTTGTTGCATTGCCCTTTGCCAAATAGCCGGAGCTGATGCTACCCCGAACACCAGCCGGTTGTATTGGTAGAGACCTTTATGAATGTTGATCGTGAGGTACTGTTTCGAGGCTTCTACTACCTCCATTTGCAGGTACGCCTGGGCCAGATCAATCTTAGTGAAGCGTTTCCCTCCAGATAGCGAGGCAAAAATATCTTCAATCCGCGGAAGCAGATATTGTACATGGTGAAGGACTGGGTTCACTGTCACCTTAAAGTCCCCACAGATGCGAACCTTCTTTGGTTCCCCAGGCGTATTACTCAACGACCTCTTCATTACAGGAATGATGGGTGTAGCCCACTCGCTCCAGTCCACTTTGGACAGTACTCCTGAACGTTCCAAACCTTCCAGCTCTGCTTCGACGGCTGGGTGGATCGCATAAGGTATCGGTCTGGCCTTAAAAAACTTTGGGCTTGCATTTTCCTCTGTTTTGATCGTCGCTGTTATGCCTTTTAGTGTTCCGAGTCCCTGCTGGAACACTTCTTGTGCGTCAGTTAGCATTTTTGACAGTCGTCTAGGTGTGACGTCGTCATCCTTTTTGGCATCTACAGTCAGTGCTTGCATGGAATGCCAATCTAGCTGTATCTTCCGGATCCATTCACGTCCTAGTAGTGGTGGTCCTCCATCTGGCAATACATATAGGTCCATTTTTGGTGTTTCCTTGCCGTTATATATAACGTTCACCCTTATTTTTCCTTTGGGGTAGACTTTTTGCCCCGTGTACGTCTTCAAGACAATCTCTGTATCTCTCAAGGGTATATGTGAGAATAGCCGCTTGTAGTCCCTTCGGTTTATGTCTGTTAGGGCTCATCCTGTGTCCAATTCCATTTTCACTTGGACTCCTGCTATCTTGAGCGTGACCCAGATAGTTTGGTGATCCTCCGTTTTGATCACATTATGTAGTTTCAGACAACCCAGCTCCTTGCTTCCGGAGTCTGTATCACTCTTCTGTTCATCTGATCTACTCTCCGTCACCTTATGTACCTTCTTGTACTTCTCCTGTGGAGATTTCTTGCTGCTGGTTTTCTTTCCCGACCTGCAGACTCTTGCTATGTGTCCTACTTTTCCACACTGTCTGCACACTTTGTCCTTGAACCAGCAATCATTATGGTCGTGTGTTGTTCTGCCGCAGCGATAGCACTTCACTGTTCCGTATGACATTTCATTTGTGCCATATTCTTGCGGTCTCCGTTGTATCTCTGCAGCGCCCCGTGCTGCTGCTTCATGTGATACTGCAATGCTGAAAGCCTTGTCCAGCGTAAGATCCTTTTCTGATAGAAGCCATTTCTGGGTTCCTTCACTTTGAAGCCCACACACAAACTTGTCCCTTAAAGTATCTGCTAGTCCCGTTCCAAACTGGCAGTGTTTCGATAGCTTGTGCTGTTCCGTTAAATACTCAGTATTACTTTCATCTTTATGCTGGTTCCTTTTGTGAAACTTAAATCTTTCTGCTATCAGCAGCGGTGTGGGGTTTAAGTGGTCCTGTAGGATTGACACTATGTTTTCAAAATCCTTTTCTACTGGCTTCTCTGGGGTTACTAGGTTTCGTAGTAAGCCATACGTTTTTGCACCCATTGAATTCAACAATACCAGCGCTTTCTTGTCATCTGGCACTTCATTCGCCTTGCAGTATACTTCTATGCGTTCGACATATCTCGTCCAATCTTCGACTTCATTGTCGAATGCTGTGATGCTGCCACTCTTTGGCATTTTTGGGTGTGGTTAGACTGGCTTAAAATGGCGTCTCCCGCGCTTTCCTTTCTTCCCCGCTGCGGCTTAAAATGGCGTCTCCCGCGCTTTCCTTTCTTCCCCGCTGCGGCTTAAAATGGTGTCTCCCGCGCTGCTGCCATTGCCACTCTCGGCAGTCCTCGTGGCAAATGGCAACGCCCTGTGGGTTTTGTGCGCTGCTCCTGCGCTGCTGCCAATGCCGCTCTCTGCGGTCCTCGTGGCAATGGCAGCACCTCGCATTTTCCTGCGTGCCTCACTCCCCCGTTGACGCTGCTCGGCCCTTGAACACCGGCTGCGCTCTGCTGTCTCTCGTCTCTCTCCCCGTTGACGCCGCTCGGTCCTGAACATCGGCTGCGCTCTGCTCTCGCTCGTCTCTCTCCCTCGTTGACGCCGCTCGGTTCTGACCACCGGCTGCGCCTTGTGCGCTCTGCCCTCTCTCTCTCCCCCGTCGACGCTGCTCGGCCTTTTTCTGTGCCGCTCGGTCGACTCTAGCCGCCGCTGTCCGGGAAGGGTCTGCGCAGTACCTGTTGCCAGCCCGTTTCGCTGGACCACCGTGACTGGAAAGCCAAGCCTGGCTCTCGAGAGCCTCCCCTGCGATGCTCAAATCTCCGCTGGATGACTGGGCGGTTGCCCGTGGTCGACGCCCATGCTTCTGGACTCGACCTCCTTCCACTGTTCTCCAGGAGCGAATCCCTGGGAGGTGATGCAGAGTTGCAGGTAGGTTCGAATCTGCGTCGTCGCCAATGTTATATCCGTGTATCTTAATGTTGTGTCCTTCAATAATCAGACAACAGACTGCAGGGAACGATCAACAGGTGTTTACTGAATGAGGGTTACTCTAGAACTAACTGTACAGATCACTACTCAGGGTTTATATACAGGTGTGGTCACTGCCGGTACTACAGGATACAGGAGCTGTAAAAAGTAGTTCTCCCCCTTAAAGGTACATACATTACAATAGAGTCATTGGGGGAAAAATTGAGTTGGGCCCTTTTGGGGTGTTAACTTTGTCAGGGCACTACTTTTAGCGCCCTGAAAAAATTAGCGCCCCCGCGGCCAAAATTCATCAGTAGCGCCTCAAGAGGGAAGTGGGGTGCTACTGGAAGCGCCCTGCCTCCCTCTTGGGGTGCTATGAGTGAATATCACGGCGCTGCATGCCGCAGTGTCGCGTCGCGGTACTGCAGGCCTTCCTCCCCTTCTTAAAGGGGAGGGGCCTTGAGCAGCATGACCCAGGGCCCAGCTGGGCCACCAGGGATCGGAGTGCCGGCAAAGGAGCCCGGCACTCAAGCAAAGTGCCGGGCTCACGGAGTGCAGCCGGCACTCCGCGGGGTGGCTGCTCAGGAGGCCAGGGACAGCAACGGGGGTGGGTGCTGGCAGGCGGCCAGCAAAAAAAATGGCTGCCCAACACCTCCCCTTTAATTAGCGTCGCCCCAGCCGCAGGTAGGCCCCGCTGACTCCGTCGGACATAGCGTCCAGTGGTAAATCAGGGGGCGTTACCGAAGATCGCGGCTGGGGTGCGAGAAGGATGCTGTGCACGGCGATGATGTCAATGCCGTGGCGCAGCACCGCAGGGCGCTAACAGTTACCACCGCTGCTAACCACCCACTGAATTTTACGGGAGGCATTGGCGGTGCCCTGCCCGGGCGCTAGATGCTTTGCGCCCTGTTAGCGCCCTCTTAGGGTGCTAAGGAGGTGCAAAGCAACCGAATTTTTCATAACGGCCCAGAAGGAGGCCATTCAGCACATTGAGTCCATGCCGGCTCTCTGTGGAGTGATCCAGTCAGTCCCATTCCCCCGCTCTATCTCCATAGCCCTGCAAGTTTATTTCCCTCAAGTGCCTATCCAGTCTCCCCTTGAAAACATTGAGCGTCACCGCTTCCACCACTTCCGTATATGATGAGTCTGTGGGAGCCCAAAATATCTCAATTGGACCAAAACTTCTCAAACTGATCACGTTCCTGGAAGTGCAGCAGACCAGACGCTCCTGACCTCCACTCCATCCTGACCTCAACAGAGTGTCTGTGGTCAGGACAAAGTCAATTTAGTTGAATGTGTTCCGCAGACACCAGTGTCAATGTGCAAAATTTACCTTGTGCATAAGCGCAAAATGGGCGTTAAATCCGCCGGTGTGTAAAACAGGCTGCTGATTGGCTATCACCATTTAACGCTACTGCCGGAGACAAATTTCACCCCCTCTATGTCTGCATGCATTTTCTGTCTACTTATTGTCACAGTTTTTGGTCATACTTTTTTGGCAACCTTTCCCACTGTAAGTTTCCACATCCATATTTTGAACTCAATTTTCCTATTCTGACATCGTTTTTTATTGATAAATCAATTAAATCACTCAAAATAAGTTTTCAAAAAAAAACTTTATCCACCATTTTTCTTAGCAACTTAAATTTCTAGACTTGCATTCTCCTCACATAAGTGTGTTTGCAATGGGTCGTCTTCACATCCACTAATGTGATATTACCATTAACACACAGCAATTGGACAATTGGAGGAAGATCAACCTGAGTCTGCAAAAAGAAGAAATGTTAGACATTAACAGGCAAATGAACAAGAGAACCTGTAGGAGAGGTTGGAGGGAATCTGGTAAGAAGAGGTTGGTGAAGGCTGAGCAGGGCTCATCATATATATATCTTCAGTTTCATGTGCTTTCTCAAAGTATTGCAATGCCCTCACACTCATCCACTACTTCTTTAAAGGCATATGTCATTATGTGCACAACTAAACAAGCTTTTCTTTCACATCATAGGGAATGGCTTGAAGGAAGAGGCCAGCCACTCTTATGGCCACCCAGGCACTTCCAGTTCACAACTGCTCATACATCCTCGCCAACTCCATCCTGCAATCTTAGCTGTACAAGCACTGGTGCAGAAATAGCCACTCGCAAGGGATTGGTTAGACAGTCAGAAGGATTGTCACTGCATGAGTCACTAAGCACCAGTAAAGAATGAGAACTTGGGAGTGGAAGAGAGGGAAAATGCCATTCCTCCCCAGAGGGGAGGGTCTGCCTACAACTTCACATTCTGGCCATGCAGCGACAATAGAGCACGATTTACGCCGTCCCATGTCTGACTCTCTGCCATATTGTATTTTTACACCAGCAGGTTAGTGCTTTCATGTTTAACTTTTAAATTTACTGTTTTAAATTTTATATATTATCCTTTATTATTGTTATGTATTATCACTTTCTTCTAGGATTTCCTCTTCCTGCCTGCTGCCTTAATGAGAGAAGCGCCACTCCCGATTGAAGCTCAACATTTCCTGAACTGTTTGGCAAAGTTTTTGTCAGTCCTGATCAGGCTTTGGTCAACCTGATACCCCGCTGTTTCATGCTAGTATCACCACTCCCAACTGAGGCCCTGCTTTGCTTCCTTGTTGTCAGTCTAAAGTCCATTCGCAAGCACTGCTGCTGTCTCACTGGGCCATTGTTGGCTGCAGGTTTTTCTTGACTCTCCTCATTCCATTACTCCCTATTCCTCCCCTTTCATTCTACCTCTCTCCTTTTCCTCCCCAGCCTCTAACCCTACTCTGACTTCCCCCTCTACTGGCCTCCAAAATCACTGTCCCCCTTCATGTCCAATTATACCCTGCCCTCTAGGCCTGCTTCATCGAAGAACTACAGGTTGTTTTGACAATGTACAATGCTATGGGAGAGTGGCTGGTTAGAAAAGGAAACAAAGAGAATATTTTACATTGTAGGAACGGAGGTTCCTAGCTGAATAAAGTATTCGACTCGATGAATCAAATCAACAGGTTTTAATGAACAACGAAGTTAGCAGGGAAACTACAGGAGAAACGGTATACAGGTCTATACAGCTTGCTGGGCACTCGACTGGAAGATTCTGGAAGCTGATGTCATGACGTCATCATGTTCTTCGCGCCACTGGTGGTCACGTGAGCAGCGTCATGACGTCATCACGTGGAGTGCAGGAAAACACCATACAGTAGTTAACAGGCAGTTTAAAGGTGCAGTCCGCGGTTGCACTATACTGTAGTTAAAGGGATTATTACTAATTGTTCCGAGACCCTGCCACAACATAATGTATTGCTGTTGAAAATCTAATTAAAAATCACACTCTGTTCCCAGAATGTCAAGTTCCAGTGTTCCTGGAACGCTAGGATTCTCCCACTTTTCAAAATAGAACTAGACCCAGAGACTCCATTCAAATACTGCCAGACCTCAGGCGCCCTTTCTAGTGTACTCAGGGCCCAGGGCTGTCCCCAATGCTGATAAGTTAATGTCCCTGGTAATACCACTTGGCATAACAACCCTGTTCTTATAAAATCTCCGACTACTATAACGTGATCTGCTAGTCTTTAAAAAACAATCAATAGGCCTGAAATTCAGTGGGTCAGGGAGGATGTAAAATGGGCAGATTACCCTTGCAGGGGTGCAATTTGACGTAGTACCTGGATCCATAGGGTTTCTGGCCCATGTATAAAGCGGTCTAAATTCTGATTAGGAGGTGGGTGGAAGGACTGCTTTGGGGTCATATCTGGGCGAGTTCCTGAGCTATCATAGGATTTTCACTCACTATGCTCTCCCTAGGCCCAACAGAACTCACTCTAGCTGAGAGATCAATTATCTATAAAAAAAATGCTTGTTTTCTCCCTTAGAAGCAGTAGAAAATTTGTTTCCCTTATTTCTACAGCCCTTAACAGATCTCGGGGTCCCCTATTTAACTGCTGGGTGCCACCCAGAGTTCCACCAGCATATGGGGTGGAAGCCTCTGATGAACCCACACAGGTGTGGGTTGCCCTCCCTGATTATAGAAATAACCCTGCCTCCATAATTTGGGATAGGATTTAGATCAAGAGTCTTAGGTGGCTGGGTGTCCTGCCACACTTCCAAGAGCAGAGCATTGACCTTGGAATCTTGAGAGCCACTAACTATCATATAGTAGAATCACAGAGTCAGTTGCAATATTACATTTCAAAATGTATTGAAACCATCTATGTAGGGACCTGTCAATGAGAAAATCAACATGTCAACATTTGGATGCAGTGCAGGTTACACTTGTAGGTGGTGTTGTGATGTAACATTAGCTTCACACCCAGGACTGATATTGTATTTTTGGCCTTAAAATGAGAGTGACCCTGAATCGCTGCAGGGCCTGTCCTAATTGCATGTGCAACCTTTCAGATCTCCATGCATGCGCAACCCAAGTTTCCCACAGTGATTTCACTACAAGTCAATCTCCCGGAGCCAGCTTTACACCTTTTGAAGAATATCCTGAACCTCCTTTTTTAAAACGAATTCTCAGGATGTGGGCATCATTGGCAAGGTCTTCATTTATTGCCCATCCTTAGCTTTAACTGAGTGGCTTACGAGGCCACTTCAGAGGGCAGTTAAGAGTCAACCACGTTGGTGTGGGACTGGAGTCACATATAGACCAGACCAGGTAAGGATTTCCTTCCCTAAAGGACATACCAATCAACATAGTGAAACAGGAGAAGTGGCAGGTACAGATGCAAAGAAGCGTTGTCTCTCCCTAGGCACACTCTTTTGACACATGCCTGGAATTAAAGAGTTTTTCCACATCAGCTTTGAGGATATTTATTTTCTTCCTCACTGACGACAAGTTAAAAGTAACTCCAAATGTAAGGTTTCTGTTGCAGACAATGCATGCTTTCCAACCCCATTTCATGGTTTAAATCATGACTGTGCTATAGTGGCTCCGGGGCACCAGAAACTGAAGGCACTCTTCCTACTGTGGCCGATAAAGGGAGTGCATAATAAAATTAAACGGTGACACATAAAATTATGAAATAAATTGGAATAAACAGGAAGATAATTTGAAACTGAATATAAACTAACAAAATGTTATTAAAAACAAGAAACACAAATAGCTTTTCTTTTATTACAAAAAGTAATAAACAGCAAAAACTAACTGATGCAACTTTTAAATAAAAATTATTACGGTAAATGTGAATAAAAACATAAAACCATAAATATTGGAAAAGTGTAAACATTAAATGCAAAACCAAAATAAGAAATACACAAAATATTGAAAGATTTAAATACACAAGAGCATTCTTATATTAGAATCTTCTCCATGAGCATCGTCATCAACCAGTATTTAATAAGAGAAAACGTCGTCATTGTCATTTTAGTTTTGCTTTAAAAATATTGTCACATGATGCTTAAAGATACTGGTCTAAACGTATTAAAATGGGGCAGATTTCCCTGTTCCTGTGCATGGTATATTGGATCACTTGGGCACAATGCATAGAGGAAAACTGGGCAAGGAGGATCCCACAATTGTCTGTAAATGAATGGGCTGGAAATCAGGCAAGCTTCCTTAATAGGATCCTCCTCATCTAATTTTCCTCTATGTGCTGAGCCTAAGTGATCCAATACACGGGAACAGCAAAGTTGGCCCGATAATTGTTCCTACTGATAAGTTGTGTGAGTGCAAAAGGTGCAATGGCTGTTCTGTTTTTCACTACACTTCTGTGGAACTCCAGAATGCACTGCAAAAAACACATGTCATATGATAACCAGAGATACAAACAACCATGAGATAGAAATGGCAGAAGAAAATATGAAAATGTTTTTCAACATTTAGTACAGTTTAACTTATTAAATAAAAATTCTAAGCTGAATGGGTTGTTTGGGATGAGATTTTTTTTGAGCTGCTGATGGGTATTGATGTTTGCTGAAGGGATGTTTATGATGTGCTTTGATGTTGAGCTTGGACACTGTGATTACTGTTTAGAGTCAGTCTGGACCATGGCGAATGACATCCTCTTCAAGGTGCTTGCCATTGGAGATTCAACAGCAGGCAAAAGCTCCATGACTTAATACTACACAACACCTTCAACAAAAACTACAAAACCAATGTGGGTAGTGGAGAGAAAAAATATTTTGTGATCATCATGTAAATAACTGGGCATAAACAAGAATGGCTTTGGGAGGGAGGGAGAACATCAAATAGAAAAATGATTTGGATCTTAAGCAAATCTGTTATGCAATGAGCTCTTTAATGTCCATCTGAACTACCAAAACAGACAGTTTAATGCCTCATCCAAAGAATGGCACCTATATGATAATACAGCAGTCTCTCTATACAGCACGAGGCTCATCTTGGATCATAGTCTTTCAAACTGGGATCAGGGAGCAGATTCCAAGGGATCCATGACATTATCAAATTTCTGACTGTCTGGGGCTAGGTTATACTCACACTGAAAGCATAGGTCTCAAAAATTCTGTGCTCCCTATTTTTCTGTATTTGTTGATTTACCAGCACATTTTTTCTGTTGCTGTACACTAATATATATATATTTTTCAATCTTAAAGTGACGGCACTATTTTCCTCAGGTAACTAATAATGTATTTTGGAGATTACAGCAGGGTGTCCTGGGAATCAGTTAATATTTACTGGGGACCCAATACATACAAAATTTGAAAACCACTGGCCTAGACCATGAGCTCAATTCTTGGTGTGAGGCTTGGAACCCACAACCTTCTGACTCAGAGGCAAAGGCCTCGATTTTAACTGACCCATGGAGGCGGGCTCGGAGGCGTGCAGGGGGGGGGTTAAAATCGCAAAAGCTGGCGGGCGAGACCCCCGCCGCCTGGTTCCCGACTCCGAGCCATTTTTACTCAGGCGTGTCTGATGTTCCCAAATCCAACAGGCGGGACTGGTCTTTAAGGCCCTTAATCACCACTAAATGGCCTCTATGCCATTTTAACAGTCCCTTGCACTTTTAACCCCTTTCGCACGTAAAACATGCCTGGTGGGGATCACGCCTGTGAAACCTGGCGGGAGCACTATTGGCTTGCTGACTATCAGCTGCAGATCAACCATTAAAGAGGAGATTTGATCAGCCATCATTTGCAGGTGGCAGGATTTTTTGTCTCAGGCCTGGGGCAACTTTTACCAGGCTTAACTACACCTGTGGAAGGTTGGAGCCTCACACACATCTCCAGTGTGAATTCCTGGGAAACCCCTCTCGCCACCTTCACTCAACGCTTCCTCAGTGGAGGCATATGCCAGAAGCATGTGAGCCATTTTTTTCCTTCCCTTCTGGGCATTAGAGGAGCTCGAGCACCAGGCACGGCAGCAGCAGAACCAGGAACAACAGCAGCAGCAGGAGCGATAGGCTGCTGCTCACCCACCTGAGGCAGCACAGGCCAGAAGGGGCCAACGCCTGGATGCCTGTTGGCGCAGGAGAGACCCCCCAAACAGGGTCTACAAACACACGGTCAGCTACCTCAGCATGACTGAGCAGCAGTGCCAAAGGCTGCTCCGACTTTCTCGAGAGGTTGTGACTGACATCTGCGCAATGCTGCAGCAAGACCTGCTGCCCAGAGGACCAGGTGGACACTCCTTACCAGTGGCCATCAAAGTCACCACCGCAGTCAACTTTTTTGCCTCAGGCTCATTCCAGGGAGCATCAGCAGACATCAGCGGCATTTCCCAGGCGGCCGCACACACTTGCATCACACAGGTAACCGATGCCCTCTTTGCCCTCGCGCACAATCACATCCATTTCACCAGGGATCGAGCAACTGTGACGGCGTGAGCGGTTAGATTAGCTCATCTGGCAGACTTTCCAAGGGTGTAGGATGTTGTTGACTGCACACATGTGGCCCTTAGGGCACCCCATCGCAATCCAGCTATTTTTGTCAACAGCAAGGGCTTCCACTCCCTTAACATTCAGCTGGTGTGTGACCACAAGAAGGAGATTTTGCATGTTTGTGCCATGTACCCTGGCAGCTGCCATGACTCCTTCAAACTGCGCCAGTCTGGTGTGCCTCCGCTATTCAGGCCGCCAGACCAACTTCACGGATGGCTACTTGGAGACAAGGGCTATCCCCTGAGGACTTGGCTAATGACGCCGTTGAGAAGGCCAGCCAACAAAGCTGAGGAGCGCTACAACTCCAGCCACATTTCCACCAGATCCATTATCGAGCAAACCATCGGTTTGCTGAAGATGCGCTTCAGATGCCTGGATAGATCAGGTGGAGCCCTACAGTACTCAGCAGCCAGGGTCTCCAGAATCGTCGTGGTTTGCTGTGCACTTCACAACATGGCACAGCATCATGGCTTGCAGATTCCTGAGGACCAAGTGGCTCCTCACATACCCTCCTCAAATGATGATGATGATGATGATGATGATGATGGAGGAGGAGGAGGATGAGGAGGGCCAAAACAACCATCCTGCAGAGGACCAACAACCAGCGGCAGCATTACGCCAGAACATTGCTGCCCGGGATGCAAGGAATGCACTCATCCTGGCCAGGTTTGCTTTGCCTAGCCAATCAAGCACTCTTGCCTCGCAGCTTCATACCTGAGCATTGACAATGGCCAAGACCCTGCGGATTCCTAGCTATTTGTCCAGCATACTGACAATTGCAAGTAATCCTAAGCCCTCAATGTGAAAGTCCCATTCGCGAAATGACACATGCCACAAATACAGCAGTAGCCATCAGACTTTTTATTGACAGAATTCATCTGATGGCTTTTTTTAACAATACATCAAATTTCACCCAAGTGACTACCCTTGTGACTACTTGTGCTTTATTTTCCTCTTACGTATGCTCCTACGTCATGGTTCCCCTGAGGCTTCAGCAGATGTGGAGGCCCCTTGCTCATTTTTCTGCTGCTCCTGTCTCGACACCTTTGGCGGGCGTCCTCTGGGGTGGCGAGCCTGTGAGGGCTCGTCAACAGTTTGCTGCTCCTGCGGCTGTGCATGGGTTGAGACGTCTATCTCCGTTGGGTGTGGACTCTGGCGGGGCTCTGACCGAGGGCTCTGCAGTGGCATGGAAGTGTGAGCGCCTGAAGAGGAACCCGCACTTCCTTGAGGTCTGCCACCAACCTCCCTCTCATGGGTCAGCTCCCCCTCCGTGCCTGCAAGTGGCTGGAGAGCACCTTGCTGCACATCAGGGGGGCCATGGGGACCAGTATCTGCAATGGCAGTCCTATTCAGAAGGACTTCTATGAAGGTCTGGTTTCTATGTTCAATAGATGCCCATCGCTCCTCAAGAGATGTCATTCTATTCAGAACACTCACCATGTTTTCCATACCCTGGCGACTAACCTCCTCCATGGCCGTAGCCCTCCTCTCCTCTACCATAGCCAGTCTTACCATGGAGACAGCAATCATTTCCACGTAGGTAGCCATCCTTTCCGTGGTGATGCGTTCATGCGCCAATAACTCCACAAAGGCTCTGCTCATATTCATTATGGACTCCTCCATTCGCTCCACACTCACAGCGACTCTAGAGACAAAACCTGCCAGAGACTCCTGCATCTGTGCATGGAGTTCCATCACCTCCGATCTTATGGATGGACCCAGAGGCAGAGGGTCGACATGCATTTGAGCCAAGCTGGAAGAGTCCTGCACCCTCCGATGAGGACTCTCCACTGATGTCCCTGTCTCCACAATCTGCTGATGCTCACTTGTGAGCTGTGATACACTAGGTGACAACACTACTCTATGTCCCAAAGGTCCCACCGAGGTGTGAGTGTCTGCGCTGGTGCTGGGTGCGCTTATTTCTGCTGACGCTGCGCCCTCAGAGGTTGCAGCTTCCTCTGAGGAGTCTGGAAGCTCAGGCTCTTCCTCCTTGACAGTGGGATGGGGGCTCTCGCTGGTCCTGTGGGGGAGTAAAGGAAAGAGAGTTAGAGGTCTGAGGTCAAGGTTACATGCACATTGCATATTGCAGATGATCATAAGTCCATATGTTATAGCTTCAGGATCATTATCAGCGACTCATGCAATGTCAATGAGATGGAAAACTATTCTGTCACCAGCTTGCTTTGATGCACCCATCTGTCCAGCCCCAACGTGCGCATCTTTTTCAACCCCGACAATTTGCAGGATGGCTTCCTCCCAGGTAGTGAGCTGGGCTAATGATGATGGGCCTCCTCCTGTCCTGGCTCTTTCTCTTTTATTGTGAGCTCTCTTTTCCTGCAATGAGGGAGATAAGTGGAGTTTGAGTGAGAATGAAGGAGTGAGTGTAGAGATTGCATAGCATAGATACTTAGAAGGAGACAAAAATGGAGTGAGGTTGCAAGACCAAGTGCCCTCCCCGTGTGTTGTCAGTTATGTTCAAAGCATCAGAGTGATAGGGAGTGTGAGGGCTGCATGGTGGAATAGTTATGTGATTGTGAGCATTGAGAGAGAGGGAATGGGTAAGGGTGCATGGTTGTCAGTGTCAAGTGGGATGTGGAGAAAGAGATTGCTAAAGCTGAGTGCTGGTGAGGAAAGGCAATGGGGATCAGATTGAGGGTGATGGAACTTCATACTTACTTTTCCAGTGCGCTGAAGGTCAAGGAATCTTTTCCTGCACTGCATCCAGGTTCTGCGGGTGACCCCCAAGGAGTTGACCTCCCCAGCCACCTGCATCCACACAGCCTTGGTCAGACAGGGAGGCCTCTTCCTCCCTGATGAAGGGAACAGGACCTCCCTGTGGGCCCTAGCCCCATCCACCAATGCCTGTAGTGCCACCTCGTCAAACTTAGGAGCTGCTCTTGGCCTCCCGCTGGCCATTGTTCCTGCAGGTTCCTGTGCCATCAAATGGAGAAAGCTTGGCAGTCTGCAGAAGAAGCAAGGCTTGCTGTGGACCTTAAATGCAGCAGCAATGATGATGTCATCAGAGGGGGACTTTCAGTTATGAAAAACCCATTTGCAAAGGCTTCCCAGACGTTGGAAATCAATTGGCCAATTGAGTTAAAATTGGATCAATCTCCCACATCCATTTAGATTCGTGTGGGAAACACGAAATTCGGGGAACACGCCAATAGCCCGCACCTGAGTTAAAATCGAGGCCAAAGTGTTTCCAATGGAGCCAAGCTGACACACGTTGACATCTAAAGTATTCCTTCTTTATTGATGAAAAAGATGAACTTACATTTTGTTTAGACCAATCAAACTTACTGTTGAAATGGAGACAGATGAATAGGATGTCACTCTCTGCTAGAGTATTCAGGTGATGCCTATTTGCTGGAACTAGTCTAGTGCAGTGGAGGACATACCCCACTGTGACCTGAGGGCCACTCAGGAACCATCTAATAGTGGGAAACTGTGCTACAAACTGGGAATACAAGTATCCCAGCCTGTAGCATGATTCCCAGGGCTGAGGAACTCGAGTGGCACTAAAGCCAGCTTGAGGTGGTTTACCGCTCCTCCTTGTGATGGAGCCATGCCAGAATACATAGGTTGTTCCCCATAATTGACACAACCAGAGTTGCCTAGCTGAGTGGGTGACCCTATTCGAGGATCTCCATGCCGGCAACAAAATTATGTGTGTGTGTGGCTCAGTACAATACCATACAGTGCACTTCACTACTGAGCCATCAGGAAAGCCTAATTAACAA
The DNA here is from genome assembly GCF_052327205.1 of Somniosus microcephalus. Taxonomy (NCBI): domain Eukaryota; kingdom Metazoa; phylum Chordata; class Chondrichthyes; order Squaliformes; family Somniosidae; genus Somniosus; species Somniosus microcephalus. The sequence continues at coordinate 85,257,890 of NC_140988.1, forward strand.
CTTTAATTCATTACTGATGAAACCACTCGTCAATACTAATTGCAGAAACATCAACATAATTATACAATGAACCTTTACTGCCCTATTGTAAGTTAGTTCATTGTATGTTTTTTTAAAATTCTGTTGAATATTTATTTTACAGTAAAGATCACACTGGATGATTTATCTGTTGTTAATTCTCCACCACAAACACTATCACAAGAAATATCTAGTCACTCTAAAATGAGTCCTACACCACATGATGTTCTTCCTGCTGAAGAACAGTTTATATTCAACTGTGTTGCTAAATGGCTTCAGATGTAATTCTAATGAAAGGAGAATATGCACTGGACCACCTACAATTTGCTTTACTGAGAATTGTGAGTCCTGCAGCTATATTGTTGTTGTTAACAAATAAAAACTACTCCTATTGTGTGCCATTTACTCTAGATACTCCAGTGACCAGATTATTTACCTTCAGAACTCAAAAGAAGCAACTGTTTAACTGAATTTGGGGCTACGAACAATGATATATGCCAAAATTCTGAGAAATGCATAATATTCTTTTTAATAAATATAACTTAGCGATATTATGAACTTCTATTTAATTGGTGGGAAGTTAGTGTTAGTCTTACTTTTCTGCTACTACCTCAACCAATTTTGTAAAATAAGGAGCCTGATGTCAGACATGCAGACTCTCCTTCAGTGCATTACCCCAACTTGCAGAAAATAAACATCCTCTTTCCAACAGAAAATTATAAATTATACACGCATCTATATTAAAACTGTACATCTGCACGCACTTCGGGCTGGATTTTGTCATTGGGGCCGTGCTGGCAGCGTGTCAGGTTGTCGTCGTGTCAGGACCCCGACTCCAATGTGAAGTGGAACAAAAGTGCGATTTTGCCCTAATTGGGCCCTTGATTTCCAGCGTGTGGAAACCCCTGGCCCAATGAGCCTTTTCATACAGAAAGTCGCCTCCGATGATGTCATCAATGCTGCTGGATTTAAGGCCTGCAAGCAGCCTTGCTTCTTTTTCAGCCTTTAAACTTTATGCCCATTGTTCTGAGCGCTTCCTTCAGCAATTATGTCCACCAGTGGACCAAAGTGTGCTCCAAGATTCGATGAGGCCTCCCTCCAAGCTCTGGTGGAGGGAGCAAGATCAAATAATGAGGTGCTCTTCCCTTGAGGAAAAAGCCTCCCCAGCAGACTAAAGCTGTGTGGCTGCAAGTGGGCCAAGAGATAAACGCAATTTCTATGTGCAGCAGAACCTGGCTTCAGTGCAGGAAGAGGTTTCATGACCTTCTCTGCACAGGAAAAGTGACTATGACATTCCCATCACACTCAATCTGATCCCCATCATCTCTCCTCACCAGCACTCTGCTTTGCCAACCTCTTCCTCCACATCCCACTTGACCCTTACATCCCTGAACCCTTACCCATTCTCTCTCTCTCTATGGTCACATTCACTTAACTATTCGACCATGCAGCCCTCACACTCCCTATCACTGTGATGCAATGACAACAACTTACAACACACAGGGAGGGCCCTTTGTTTCCTTCTAAGCATCTATGCTATGGATTCTCTACACTCACTCCTTCATTCTCACTCAAACTCCACTTGTGTCCCTCATTGCAGGAAAAGAGAGCCCACAATAAGAGGGAAAAAGTGAGGACAGGAGGAGGGCCACCCTCAGTAGCCCAGCTCACCACTTCAGAGGAGGCGGCACTGGAGATCGCCGGAGTGGAGGATGATTCGCAAGTGGGGGACGGACAGGCGGGTGCATCACAGCAAGCTGGAGACAGAATAGTTTAGCATCTCTCTCACTGACATTGCATGAGTGACTGATACTGATTCTGATGTTCTAACAGATTGACTTATTATCATCTGCACAATTCAATGTGCATGCAAACTTTACCTCACATCTCTAACTCTTTCCTTTACTCCCCCACAGGACCATCCAGGAGGAACAGCGTGAGCCTCAAGACTCCTCAGAGGAAGCTGCAACCTCTGAGAGCGCAGCGTCAGCAGAATTCTGTGCACCCAGCATCAGCGCAGACAATCACACCTCGGTGGTACCTTCGGGACATAGAGTAGTGTTGTCACCTGGTGTATCACAGATCACAAGTAAGCATCAACAGGTGGTGGAGACAGGGACAGCAGTGGAGAGTCCTCGTCGGAGGGCGCAGGACTTTCCCAGCTCGGCTCAGCTCCATGTCGACCCTGTGCCTCCGGGTCCATCCAGAAAGAGAGCATTGCTGGATCTCCAGGAACAGGTGCAGGAGTCTCTGGCAGGTTTTGTCTCCAGAGTCACTGTGAGTGTGGAGCAAATGGAGGAGTTCATCGTGAACATGAGCAGAGCCTTTGTGGAGGCGTTGGCGCATGAACGCATCACCATGGAAAGGATGGCAACCTCCGTGGAAAGGATGGCTACCTCCGTGGTAAGGCTGGCTACCATAGAGGAGAGAGTGGCTACGGTAGAGGAGAGGATGACTACAGCCATGGAGGAGCTTAGTCGCCACGGTCTTGAAAACATGGTCATTGTTCAGAATAGACTGACATCTCTTGAGGAGCGATGGTCAGCTATTGAGCATAGAAACCAGACCTTCATGGAAGTCCTCTGGAGTAGGACTTCCAGTGCAGAAACGGGTCCTCATGGCCCCCCTGAAGCGCAGCAAGGTGCTGTCAAGCCACTTGCTAGCTCTGAAGTGGGGCTGACCCATGAGAGGGATGTTGGTGGCAGACAACAAGTGGGGACTCCTCTCCAAGCGCTCACATGACCATGCCACTGCAAAGCCCTCGGTCAGAGCCCCACCAGAGTCCTCACCCAACTAAGATGGGCGTCTCATCCCCTGCACAGCCGCAGGAGCAGCAGACTGTTGCCGAGCCCTCACAGGTTCGCAACCCCAGAGGACGGCCGCCAAAGGTGTTGAGAAAGGAGCAGCAAGAAAGTGAGCAAGGGGCCTCCACATCTGCTAAGCCACAGGGGAAGCACCATGTAGGAGCATGTGTAAGAGGAAGATAAAGCCCAAGTAATCACAAGGGTGTTCTGTTGTATTGATTTTTGACAAATCATCCTTGAATTGTTATGATAAACAGATTTGATGGCAAACTGTTGAAGTTGTGGCCTGTGTCATTTCGCAAATGGGACTTCCACACTGTGGGCTTAGGGCGACTTGCAATTATCAGTATGGTGGTCAGAGTGATAGGAATCTGCAGGTTCTTGTCCATTGTCGATGCTCTGGTAAAAAGGTGAAAGGCAAAAGTGTTTGATTCTGCAGGCTAAGCAAATCTGGCCAACATGAGTGCGTCCCTTGCATCCCGGGCAGCATTGTGGTCGCGCGCTGGCGCCTTCTGGCCTGTGCAGCTTCAGGTGGGTGAGCAGCAGCTTGGCGCTCCTGTTGTTGCTCCTGCTGTTGGTGGTGCTGTTGTTCAGGGTTCTGCTGCTGCCGCGGCTGGTCTTTGTCTGAATCTGATGTCGAGGAGGAAAGGAAATAAATGGTTCCCATGCTTCTGGTATATGCCTCAGTTGAGGAAGCGCTCAGGCAAGGTGGGGAGAGGGGTTTCCCAGGAGGTCACACTGGAGATGGGTGTCAGGCTCCAAACTACCACAACAATGAGTAGGCCTGCTAAATGTTCCCTCAGACCTGAGACAACAACGTTCTGCCACCTGCAAGTGATCAATGGTGAAAACTACTTTTTAATGGTGGAGCTGCAGCTGTTAGCAAGCAATCCACTTGTGAGGCTGCCAGGATTCACTGGCATGTTCCAGAGGAGATGTGCAGGATGAGAGAAATGTGTTAAATTCAGAAAGGCCTCTCAAAATGGGATTAGAGAGGCAATTAACTGGTAGTTAAGGGCCTTAACGGCCTATCCCGCATCTTGGACGCGGGATGGAAACGGGGTCTGAAACCACAAATGTGGGAAAATTGCTTGGAGGCGGGATCGGAGCCGCCCGCCATTTTTTGCGATTTTTTACAACTCACATGCCTCCAAACCTGCCTCCTCAGGCTTGGCAAAATCGAGTCCTTCCTGTCTGTGCCACTTGACTTCCTGTTGTCAGGCGTATTTCTCAGAATTTTTTTTCTATTATATGTTTCTACATCCACATTTATTATAGGTTTTGCCAATGTCAACTCGATTTTTTTTAAGAAATTGAATTTTAAAAGCAAACAAATCCTCTTTGAGGATAAAACAGATATGAAAGGAGGACAGAAGGAAGAGAGGAGAAGAGAGGGGGGGGGAGAGAGAGAGTAGGGTTGAGAGAGGGGGTTTGCAAGACAGAGAGCTGGTTGGAAGACAGGGTGGTAGAAAAAGAGCATGAGAGACAGAGGATGATGAAAGAGAGTGAACAGGTTGAGAGAAAGAAGAGTTGAAAGTGAGTGAGGTAATGAGAGAGGGAGGGCTGAAAGACAGAAATGGGTAGAGAATGGGTTTAAAAGAGAATGTAGCTAGAGGAGATGGCCGCAGCGTTACCATTGAAAAATTGGCTCTGGGGGTTGGCGATGTGGGGTGCAGGGCTAACTTACCGTGCAACGCCCTACCTGGTGATGTTAATGGAGGCCTCCGACCCAAAGTTCCCATCCACAGTCGGTGTTGCTGCTTCTCACAGCCTCTGGGAGCGAGGCTGCGTAGCTCACAAGGCATTGTGGGCAATTAAAGGGGCTAGGAATTAAAGGGGCAATGCATTCAAAACTAATAAAAATTAATACCAAGTGAAAAAATGCATTTTTCAACCCTTACTGCTTTTCCAAAACAACATAAACATTAATAATAATTTCCAAATGGCAGTCTTCAGTTTTTAAAGCTGAATTGTCTTTCACACCTAAAAAAATGATAAAAGTGCTTCAGCACTAACACAGATGGCTCAGCAAACCAGGGAAAGGGCACCCAGTGACTCACACGCAGCACTCCAGCTTATGCAGGAGGGGTCCTCTACCCACAGGGGCCAGGAGGCCCTCCAGAAAGAACAATGTGGAGCCACATCACCAAGGACGTCACTGCCAGCAGTGTCGCCCCCACCACCTGGCTCCAGTGCCCAAAGAAGCTCCATGACCTCAGACCACTGGTCAAGGTCAGTGAATGCATCTTCAAAAGCCATCTCCTACCAACTGAATCACCAGCCTCACACACTGCTCAATGCACGACTCCACCCCCCCATCACTCACTTACCAACAATCTGTACCAATCATGAGGTACATCTCCCATTCCTAGCCTCACCTCACCCCCTTGGAGGAGACGGTGCAGGCCATTCTTGACAGGGGCATGGCTGAGCCCTTGGTCAGTGGCGGGGTTCAAAGGATACATAATGCTTGTATCCTCATAAGTTATCCTTCTTCTGGCATGCACCTCATGCTTTCCTGCCCTCCCCTCACTACAACTGCACCCTTGTGTCTTCCTCTTTTCACACACCCAAGAAATGCATCCAGCCAGTGGGTAACCAAGAAGAAGGAGAGAAGTGAAGACGAACAATAAGAATATTAATTTGACACTCCCAGCCACCAGCTCCTCAAGGTCGACCTGCAAGCCCATTTGCAGTGTCCCCCGCTGAAAGTCAGCAGCCTTCCAGCAGCCATGCTGTAGCCACTGGGAATGCATAAGGGTGATGAGTTGATTTCTTTATGTCATATTGGATGGATAAATGTATAGAGTTGGACTGGAAAGTTTGTGGCTTTAATTTCAGCATTGTGGCCAAGAGGACACTGTAATCGTCAGTAACAGAGGGTAGGTAAGGTATGGGACTAATGTTGAAAGGGGATTTGGGGTTGTGGTCACTGGTACTGCAGGTGGATGATTCGATCCGGGATATCCTGGTCAGAAAGGGGTTGTCTGGGTTGCACCCTTCCGTCTGCTTCCTCCTCTTCTGCTTCCTTTTCTTCTGCTTCCTCCTCTTCCCTCTGCGAGCAGATGCTGTAAATCTGAAATGCCAGCATAAAATGCTAGAACTACTCAGCAGCTCAGGCAGCATCTCAAACTGAGACATGAACTCTGTTTCTCTCTCCACGGATGCTGCCTGACCTGTTGAGTATTTGCAGCATTTTCCGTTTTCTCAGAGGTCTTCCTTTGCCATTCGAGGCATTGAAAGCATCCAGCAGCACGCCATACTCACTTAAAAAACTTATAGCATCTATTGCAGCAAGCCGCTATTCAATAGAAGCAAAAAAAACCCAGTCCAAAAGCTTAAATGCAAACTTACCTGAAAAATGTGTGTGTCCCTCTAAGAGGTGCTGACAGCACCTCTGACAGTCTCTGGTTTCCCTGGCGTGGTTACGACCCAGTGCTGAAGATCGAAGTTGGCCATGGTGACGTTAAGTCGGTGTTGCACGCTGAATGATGTCACCAATCCGCCATTTTCTTTGCAGGGCGCTAATACTTACCAGCAGCGCTACGGAGAGGACCAAAATGGAGGACTCTGCGGGACCCACCACCAGCTGCCATTTTTTGCCAGTAATGGGTGGCGTTAAGCCCCCAAATTTTTAGCCCAGAGAGTTTCCATTATAAATGTGGACATAGGAATTTATAATGATAATAAAAAATTAAGGTTAGAATATATGACTTTAAAATGGGATCTGAATTATGTCTGCTTGGCTTCATCCAGTAATTCCCTATCATCAAATTCCACTTCATCTGACGACTACACTTTTGTGACTCCCCATGTGCAATGATTTGGGAGGCTGACTAGTAGTGGCCCAGATTTTCCTGCATCGGCGATTTTGGCGACGAATGTCATTAGTTAGAACATTGTGCGCTCCGAAACTCCAGTGGCAAATTGACGCCAAATTCTACTGGAAAACGAACTTGAATACGCCACACTGAGCATAGTGGCGAATCAGTAGTGGCACTGCCAACAGTCAACAAAGGGATTTTGTTTTATGGAAGAGAACCAATAACAGTCATCTTAATCTTTCTTCATATGCACCTGATTTTTTTTTAAATTATGTATGCAGAATTTATTTGAAGCAGAGCCAGTATCTATAGGTTTACATGGGAAGTTGAGCGAATTGATCGTCAGGTTCACTTTTTTTAAAAACTACTTTGGATTGTAATTTTCATTAAGCTACAATTACAATTACAGAAAAAATGTACAAGTCTGAATATTGAGGCTTGGTAGTGCTGCCTTGTGTCTATTTGATTTCATTTTCATTGAGCTCCGGTTTCCTCCCACAGTCCAAAGATGTGCGGGTTAGGTTGATTGGCTATGATAAATTGACCCTTAGTGTTAGGGGGATTAAATACGTGGGGTTACAGGGATAGGGTGGGATATGTGTTGGTGTAGGGGTTACGGGGATCGGGTGGGATATGTGTCGGTGCAGGCTCGATGGGCCGAAATGGCCTCTATCTGCACTGTGGGGTTTCTGTGATTTCTGTGATTCTGTGAGTAATTGCATATTTCATTGGAGCTGGAAGGTCTTTTTAAATCTGTTTCTTCTTTTAGAAAATAGCAAGCTTATACAGAGCGGCCACTAAATAATGTTCTCTGAAGCTTGTTTTAGTTTGAAGTCTAGAAGGGCTGATAAATGCACAGCAGTTGGTGAAACCAACTCTCTGGTATTTTATGGATGTTTATTTTTATTCGGAACACCACAATCTTGTTTCTTGAGCTTCAAGTATTTTGCTGAAACATTGGCCTAGAAATTGGGGTGAGGCACCAAACTGGCGCCAAGTTCACCTGGGCACAGATTTTTGCGCCGCGTTCGGAGCAGTAGCGATCGTCAGATATTCAGCCTCAGTGCCCCTAGAGGGAGACGGGGCGCAGCTCGAGGCGCTCCGCGTCCCACTTAGGGCGCTGAAAGTTAATTTTGCAGTGCAACGTGCCGCAGCGCACGGCACACTGCGGTACTGCAGGCCTTCCTCCCATTGTTAAGGGGGAGGGGCCTGCAGCAGCGCGAACCCCGATCGTGAGTGCTGGCAAAAGAGCCCGGCACCGTGGAGAAGTTCCGGGCTCTCGGGAAACAGCCGGCAATGCCGCGGGAGGGGGATCTGGAGGCCGGGGACGGAGGAGCTGGCAGGCGGCCGCCGAAAAAACCGGCCGCCCCGCACCTCCACCTTAACTTGCGCCTCTGCCGGCGCAGTAAGGCCCCGTGAACCGGGCGCGGGTAGCGAACAGCGCAACAGCGGCGTTCGCTACCAAATATCGCGATTGGGGCACGAATGGGGCGTTGCGCACACTGATGACGTCATCGGTGGCGGCGCAGCGCAACAGGCTAACGCCACCATTAGCGCCCCTGCTGAATATCGCGGGAGGCGCAGCCAGTGGCGCTACAGCCACTGGCTGCCTCTTTAGGCGCTAACAGGTGGCGTCACCCACCCAATTTCTCTTTGCTATATTTTTGGCTAAGAGATTGTTAGTACTCTGAAAAGAAAACAACTTCTATCGGGGTTCAAACATATATTCAGCAACATTTAAGAGTAAAAGTATGATTCAGTGAATCTATTATAAAGTCATTGGCCCAAAATCTGCTGTCAAAATAACAGCAATTTAAGTGCAAACGTCACAGCAACTTCAGGCGAGTGCAGATGCACGATTAAACACAGAAATCATAAAGTTGCTGTTGGCGATGCACCGCTCCTCCCATAGCTTCGTGATAATGGCACCTTGCTGTCTGGCTCCCCATTCAAATGCATTGAGCGGCGTGAAGTTCCTGTTGTTGCACTGTAGACGGAAATGCCCCATAGAAAGTTAAGTCAAGTCATTTCACGTGTAACTATGCCTTTAACAATGTGTTAAGTGTTAATTATTGCCATTCAACTGTCTGGCACTGAAAATTAACTATTGCAAGTGTGGAGTCTCATTCTTTCAGGTTTCAATTGTTGTTGGAGATTTTTTTTTAATTTTAATTAAAATGTTTTACTTTTTCTTTTTGTGTCCTTTTTCTCTCTCTCTTAATCCAATCTTTCTTTCCTTCTCGTTATTTTGCTTTCTGTACCTGATTGACATTGAATTCTAACTTACACTTCCTTGTTCTGACCTTGCGCTGTTAATTTCCCAATACTTCAGTCTGATTGGTTAAGGAAATCCACAGTTGATTGCCTCCTGAGGCCTAATGCTCAGTAGAGGGCGCTGCGCCGTTTACATCTCGTACATCCAGCAGCTTGCACTGCAAAATATCATCGACATTAAACGGGAAGGGCAAGTCTAACTAATTCTGGGCACCATTAGTTGCTCTGCCACAGGAAAGCTTGGGCCAGTATCACACTGCTGCTAGGCCACTTAGCTCATTATTTTTAAGGCTAAGTGACAACAGCATGAAAACTGGCAAAACTGCATGAAAATGGGAGGAGCTATTTTAAAAACCTTGGCCCGCGATCTCCAATCCACTGATCATTTCCCCCTTCCCTGAGGCACGTGATCCCCTCTCCCTGGCCACCAATCATTCCCCTCCTTTCAATGGGAGGAGCTATGTCAAATACCTTGACCAACCTCAACGCTGGATACTTACCCTGCGTAAAAATGGTAGGGCCCGAGGAATCCCGATTTTTGGGCAGTGGACCTCATTTCCATACAAATGGCGCTGCCAGAGGAGGTCCAGAATCTAAGTGATGGTAGTCCAGGCCATTGCTAGCCCCTTGAGAGGGGATTGATTGGTGGCCGTGGAGAGGGGATCACGGGCCTCGAGGAGTGGGGAAACGATGTGGCCAGGAGATCGCAGGCTTTGGGGGGAGCGATTGAAGGCCGGGGTGGGTGGTACCGCCAGCTGGCAGTGGCCCGCGGGATCAGGGCTTAGGGCTCCACAATCAGTAACTTAATTTTTTTGTTGCACGCGTTCTGCAGTGTTGGTTTCCCCGAGTGCAGCCAGCAATCCAGCAATAGTCGGAAGGTGAAGGGGTAGGGGATACAATGGGAATGAGCAAATGGGAAACCTAAGTGATTGGGGAGACTATTGGAAGTGAGCTACTGAGGGTAACATTTTTCCTCAAATGCATCCTGCAGCTGTTGATGGCTCTTTTTTGTGCTACACCACACCCTACGGGCTCACCACCACAAAAAAAACAGCAAGCAAAGCAAAAAGAGTTAAGGGAAGAGACGCAGAAGATAAGATAAAGAGAGAACAGAAAAAGAAAAGGCGGGACAGAGATAAAACTGAAAAACGACAACAAAGATAGGTAAGATAGAATGGAGGTGACAGCAATAGAAAGGAAAATTAAATGGGATGTATAATGGCCATCTGATCCGTTGACAGCCATTTTGTACCCCCGCCAAAGTTGAATTTATAACAGGACAGGTTTACACAGGCCGTTTCCATTACAAATGTGAATATAGGAATTTAAAATGTAGATACAAAAATAAGGACGTAATGTAAGCTTTTAAAATTGGGGCTGAATTACATGTGTGTGCGTGATCCAATTTGTAGTGTATGTAACCGTCTACCTTTAAGAGACTATTGTATGTAACCGTTCACCTTTAAGAGAACTATTTTAGGTGTGGCATTACTTGTTTGGCTTCTGTATACGGTAATACCGACGGTGACCACACCGGTATATAAGTGCTGTGGCATGATTTATAGGGCAGATTCGCCCTGACCTTCGAATAGTAAAGTCCTGTTGTATGTTACTCCTGAAGTCTGTGTCGTAATTAACTGCACAACCCACAGACTTTACACAATTATCCGCTACCCTCTAACTCCACTTCACCTGAAGACTAGCATTGGTCTTGACTCTGCGTGTGCAATGCCATGGCAGAGCAACTAACTTTTTTATATTAAAATTCTTTACAAACACTTCTGGGCAACTTTGACATTATAAATTCTTAATATCCACAATTACAATAGAAGCTACCTATACAAACTTGCCATGCTGTAATGACACCCTCCCCCAGTGCTGGTGCTGTACTGCGACTGCTGGAAGGAGGGTATCATTATAGCCTGACAAGTTTATGTAGGCATCGCGGGGGAGAGATTGTGGGGCGAGATCGAGGGGAGAGATTGAGTGGAGAGATCGCGGGGAGATATCGAGGGGAGAGATCGCGGGGAGAGATCGAGGGGAGATATCGAGGGGAGAGATTATTGGGTAAGAGATCGCAGGAGGGGAGTTCGTGGGGGAGAGATCGTGGGGAGAGATCATGGGGTAAGAGATCGCAGGAGGGGAGTTCGTGGGGGAGAGATCGTGGGGGAGAGATCGAGGGGAGAGATCCAGGGGAGAGATCCAGGGGAGAGATCATGGGGTAAGAGATCGCGTGGGAGAGAACGTGGGGAGAGATCGTGGGGTTAGACATCGCGGGGGAGAGATCATGGGGAGAGATCATGGCGTAAAAGATCGCAGGAGGGGAGTTCGTGGGGGAGAGATTGTGGGGAGAGATCATGGGGTAAGAGATCGCAGGAGGGGAGTTCATGGGGGAGAGATCGAGGGGAGAGATCCAGGGGAGAGATCCAGGGGAGAGATCATGGGGTAAGAGATCGCGTGGGAGAGAACGTGGGGAGAGATCGTGGGGTTAGACATCGCGGGGGAGAGATCATGGGGAGAGATCATGGGGTAAGAGATCGCAGGAGGGGAGTTCGTGGGGGAGAGATCGTGGGGAGAGATCGAGGGGAGAGATCCAGGGGAGAGATCCAGGGGAGAGATCCAGGGGAGAGATCCAGGGGAGAGATCGTGAGGAGAGATCATGGGGTAAGAGATCGCGTGGGAGAGAACGTGGGGAGAGATCGTGGGGTTAGACATCGCGGGGGAGAGATCATGGGGAGAGATCATGGGGTAAAAGATCGCAGGAGGGGAGTTCGTGGGGGAGAGGTTGTGGGGAGAGATCATGGGGTAAGAGATCGCGGGAGGGGAGTTCGTGGGGGAGAGATTGAGGGGAGAGATCAAGGGGAGAGATCGAGGGGGAGGGATCACGAGCGATAGATCACGGGGGAGAGATCGCAGCAGCAGGTTTGCTTGAGGGGCCGGCGGGAAGCACTCTTGCTCCTCCTGGCCCACAAGCAGTGCTGGAAAAGCACTTACCTGCTGGACCTGGTAGCACCCACCTCCCCTCAGCCGTCAGGTTTCCCGAGCCCTGGGAAACCCGGCTCACAGCTGTTAAATTTAATTGGCTCCCAAAATCTGAGGAACGGAGCCTCATTTAAATATTGTAATCGCTGACCCGCCTCTCCAGAGTGGGTTCCTCGGATGTTCCCAAACCCGCCCAGGTTAAACCAGAAATAGACGCATTCACGGCTGGTTGGGTTCGGGTTTCCCAATTTTACCAAATTTAACCCCCACTCCGACCCTCTCCCACCTCTCATGGGGAGTTAAAATTGCCCCATTAAGTCAGCACAAGTCCTGAAGTAAAAGTCAAAGAAATAAGGATGAAATGACAGCTATGAAAATAAGCTTTTCAGCAGTTTTAATGCAAAACATAAAATATAATTTTAGTAAAGGTTATACAGATACATTGAACACAATACATTACTAAACAGAATTTCATGACTGGATTTATCCCAATTATGTCACTTGATGTCCTCCAAGATAAAAGTAATCAACAGATGTGGGCAAGTCAGAGACAAAACCTGATTTCAATGATGAAAAGAAATTAGAAAGCATGTGTGAGTGGGAAGAAAGGAAAAAGAAAACCATACAATTAAAGCCAAAATGAAAGCCACGGGCATAATAGTGACTACACATTGGAAGAAAAATCTTAAATAATGGTACATTCTGCCTGTGGTAAGTGTGCTGGCTAGTGTGAGCCAAGAGCCAGACAGACTACAATCCATGGCTCATACTGAGATCGCTGATCTCAACTAAGGCAACAGTAAAGGCATTACATAAAATGCTGGAAATACTCAGCGGGTCAGGCAGCATCTGTGGCGAGAGAAACCGAGGTAATGGCTGGAATTTTCTGAGGTAAGAGCGGGTGGGTTGGAAGTGAGGGGGGAAGGGAAAGTTGAAAAAATGTCAACCCCGACCCCAATCCGCCTCCAGCCCGCCCACTTTCACCTTTCACTCAGGTGGGACGGGGGGGGGCGGCGCGGTGGGGCTGCCAACCCGCACCATGCGGGTGGGACCCGGGAAAATCCAGCCTGTTCGTTTCAGGTTGATGAAAAGTCAGCGATCTGAAACGTTGGGCAGAATTTTCCTGGGGGTCAGCGGGCGCGATTGGGGGCAGGTCGGGTGGGAAAATTTTATTTCTTGACAGCGGGCCAGGAATCCGCTGTCAACCCGCCGCCACGTGTCTTTCCTAAATGTCGAAGCTGCCAGCGCTGAGCAGACCCGACACAAAGCGGCGGGGGAGGCAATTGAAATCATTAGTGTCTTGTTTACAGCCACTTAACAATGCTTTTTTCCCAGCTTTTTGATTTTGACAGGTCACTCACTGGTTTCCCGTTGTGCCTAGACCTCATCAGTGAAGCTGAGGCGGGAGGTCAGTGGCCACTGAATCAGCTGATGAGTTGACAGCTTCAAATGTCAAATCAAAGCTCCCAGCTGATTGCGATATATTCCCTTAACCACTGGCTTCACTAAACTGCATTTCCACTACAGATTCAGAATGCTGCAAGTCTTTACACAAGTCTCCATCCAGTCTGACCTCATTACCTCTCCCACCATTGACGGATCCCTTTGTTATCTCTCCTTCACCTGCCATCTATTCCATCAGCATGGGTGCACTTTATACTCTCTCACATTGGTCCTCAGAATCCCACCACAATGAGCCCCAACAGCAGCATCACCAGGCACACCAGCAGCACCAACAACCACACCAACCTTCTCTGCAATCACCTGATGCTGAACAGGACAGAGAGTATCAGCACCTGACCACATTGCTGCCTGGGAGGCCAGGGATGGCCTCACCATGGCCAGATTGATTTCAATTGACATCCTGGCTGCCACATGATTCGCCAGGTTAGCACCACCCCACACCAACACCATAAAGCATCCCTACAATGCCCAAGCCATTCCTTTCACACTCATCAGCATTGCAGGGGGGTACCGTTATGTCTCACCATTCACTGCAGCTCACTAAGCCACTTGCAAAGGTTCACACACATCTGTCCAAGAACGGAAAGCGTTGAAAATAAAGATTTCATTGTTTGACAGCTCATTAACAGAAACTTCACATGAACATTGGCTAAAACACACAAGTGCCTACCCTTGTGTGTTGATGCTTGGTATGATTGGACTAGGATGAGGGTGAGTATGAGGGGTGGCCAGTGAGATGGGGAAGTGATAATGTAGATAGAGAGGGATGGGTGGAGGTGCAAGGTAAGTTGGTGTGAGTAAGGATGTGCAGGAGTAGAGTAGGGAAGGCAGAGTGATGTGGATGTGATGAGTGGCACAGCAGGATGAGGTTGAGTGTGGCTTTGCAGTAACGTTTTGTGATCTACTGAGATCATTGACAGGTTTGCACCACTGCAGCCTGGTCCTCCTGTGCAATGTGCAACCAGGCTGTGTTAGTATCCTGGGGAGGTCTCTTCCACCCACTGGAAGGGAAGAGAACCTCCCTGCGTGCTGTGACTCCCTCCATAAGTCGTGGGAGAGCCTGGGTGCAACCCTGCACCTTTGTCAGAATTTGCAGCACCTCAATGCTGGAGAACACTGACAGCACAAATGTCAAAATCAATTTGCGCATGGTCCCTTTAAGGAAACCGGTTGATGACGTGTCTTCAAATGAGGTCATCAGACCCGCTTCCTTCAATTGGCTGGGAAACGCGCAGGACAAGCTTAACAAGCCCAATCAAGGGAAAATCATTCTACATAGTGGCTTGGAGCCGACTGCGAGGCCAGGGCCTGCCACCGACATCGTCCGCCACGGACCCACCGAGGTTTGTAAAATCCAGCCTGTTAATTCTGTTTCTCTCTCCACTGATGCTGCCTGACCTGCTGAGTATTTCCAGCATTTTCTGTTTCATGTTTTATTCTGTCAGCATCCGTAGTATTTTGCTTTTGAGTAACGGCATTACATTTGGCCTGTGTGCCCCTGTGTTAGGATGGGGATAAATCAGCCAAGGTTCCCCCTGCTGATCTCTGTCCAATCTAACTGTGCATGTGTGGACGTCAGATCAGAAAAATTAAGGTCAGCTGTGATGTTTCCCTTTCTGGGATTACACAATGAGAATGATCGGTACCAGAAGGCAGCTCGTGTCCATAGAACCATCCCAATGAGCCACTGCCTTAAGCAGAGGATGGGAGTAAAGAATAACAAAAGAAGGAACTAATAGTGACAATGAGAAACCACAATAAAAAGTAATTTTGAGTTAATCTAAACTGAATTAAATCTCTATTTGATGCAACCACTAAATATTGCAGCCTGGGTTTTGGTGTGCATCTCTAGCAGGGCAGGATTTTTGTCTAGAAATGCAGCCCTGATCCTGGCTGAGCTTCAAGCTCAGTCTCATATAAATATTGGAGGTGTGATTCCTGGCCTGTGCACGGCTACACAGGCCCTAGCAGCAAACAAATGTCTTTGGCCCCCTCCACTATCATTACATGTTGGACACCTGGACTACAGACATTCTTGCATCCAGCATTTTAAAGACACATATCTTGGAAAATATATCAGTGGATGTATTTCCCTAATTTGCATCTTGTTACAATAAACCTCTCCATATATGGGTGGGCAATGGTACACACTGCTGGGCCCCAGGTAAGGGAAATGGGATAAATGCAGAAACATTGCGGAACACATCCCCAAGCAGTTTTCCACTCCTGCCCATCCCAGAGCCACTGAAAAATCTGCTGATGGCATGGGCAGATAATTCAGGCCTATATTTTTTCAGTAATTATTTTCCATAACAAGTAGTTTTATGGATTGCTGCTTAATTTTTGTAGTAAAGTTTGTGGTCATGAATGTAAAAGATGGCAACGTTGGGCAATTAAACATTTTAATACTCTTTACACCTGGATTAAACATTACACACTCCCAAGCATTGTATGACAAGGAGCAAGGTAGTGCTGTCAATATTCTGCATCAGTAATGGGGAACATTATGTCTCTGCACAAAGTATAACAAAATCACAAGTGCATTCTCTCTAAACATGTTTAAGATTTCACTAAGCCCAACGTACAGAGGAAATTGTCAGTGCATCTTAAGGCCAACCTTAAGCACCAATCCATTTCAAATAGATGGGTTAATGCCTCTGCTAAAATAAAAGCCAAAGAATTTAATATGAACTGATTAAACATTCATACACTAATATTCTAAGAGCTTAATTGCAGCATTGGTTTCAGTTTACAAGATTAGAAACACAGCCTGTACAAAAACAAATAACATAGAGCCAGCATAATTTATTGACTGATTTTCTTAATGGCACAGAGAAATTGTTCAGCATCTTATATTTTCCTAGTGTAAAATATTCAATCAATACCTATGATAAGCATGATCTTGCTTTAAAGGAAGTACCGCTGCAGGTATTACAAAACCTATATTCAATGAATAGGTCTGTCACGTGTGACTACACACTTTATATCAATGCCATCCTAGTAGTCTTGTTAACTGATCTTGTTACTGCTGCTTTCTCAATGCCCTAGAGATTTCACGCACACAACCGCGTCAACTGTTGAATGTCTGCCCATTAAAGCTAACCTTTCTATCCTTTTAAATCAGCATGCATTGACCTTAAGCACTATGGGTAGTAGGCAAGCCTTCAGCTCTCTGTACTTGAAGCTTTTTTTCAAATATATACATCTTTACAATAAATCACATGACAGATTGGTGGACCAAGAAGAAAAATTATATTGTTAAATACCGATAGATTAACAAACCAGTCTATTGTCCATTGACAGATCTATCTATATTACATTTGTAGAACTGAAAACACTGTTTTTACAGTATTATCAGTATAACTGAAAAACACATTAAACATCCAACAACTTTAAAATCTAGATTTAACAAATACAGGAGAAAACATTTATTTTAAACCATACAAGAAATATTTCACAACAGATGTCATCAACACAGATTTATTACTGGAAAACAATTCCCTGGTAATCAATTGCAGATTACTTCTTGATAAACCTATAATAATAGTGTTGGATAATCAATCCTCTTGGGTAAATATCATCATGCATCAAGTACATGAAAGTTGGCATAGACTCTGAAGTAGCTGGTGGCACAAAAACTGAGCAGAAAGAAACATTTTCCACATAACTGAAACTGTGTGCCTTATAAAGCCTTTATCAAGAAGTGATATTTCCAGGCTATTTCTCCTCAGATGGCTGTTATTTACAATGTCATGTGACCTTTTTTAATTAGGTACTATCTTGGGGGTGTTCTCTGATATGGATTATTGATTACAATATATACTATTTAAATTTCATCTGAGCTACCCATTATTCTATGAAATGGTAATCCCAACTGATTTAACAGCTGTCACTGCATCCTATTTATTTGCAGTATTACTGAGCTATAGTGTACAGTAAGTGATGTCAGCAGGCATTCGAACAGCAATTATTCCCAATAGAATCAAAAGGCATAAACTTTAGCCTGTGCTTAACTACTGATGTATTTCAGGGGAGATGGTGGAGGCAGCTTCCAGCATCGCACACTATTGAATATTCATCATAAATAATAACACTTTAATTTTGGAGCATAATTCACCCATCGATTGTTACTGCAGAAGCCTGTGCTCTTTGCATTTTCTGTGCCTGTCGGTCCTAGTTCTCTGCTAAATTTTTAAATTTTGAATTTAAATCCAACATTATAATAAAATGAAAACCATTATAACAATATAAAGAAAGGCATTGCTTCACGAGTTACAAAAGTGACCTTGAATGTGCAGCAATGCCTTCAGCCTTCTGCCTCTGGCACTGTAACACTGTTAATCATTTTGTGAAGTCCTCAGGTCAACAGTGTATCGCTACAGTCCTTCACTGCAGTCAGTATATTTACACAATGCATAGGTCAGTGGCTCTTCACTGCAGTCAGTATATTTACACAATGCACAGGTCAGTGACTCTCCTGAAAGAGACAATATAATCATTTTCAGAAAAAAATGGCCTTTTCCTGTCACATGAAAACATCACATGTATTATCAGTAAAATTCCCTCTCATGCAATTTGACATGGCAAACTCAGTGGCCATGATGGAGACATAAATTTGTCAGTAGTAAAAAATAGGAATGGTAACCCAATACAAACTCAAATGGGAATGATCAAAATATTAAGCAAATTAACAAATATGTTACCAGCAAAGCATCTACACCTCGAACATTAACTTATTTTTTGTCCTGAGATACTGATGAAGCTTTTGTGTATTTCCAACATTTTCTGTTTTGCTTCAATTTTCAACATTTGTATTTTTTTCCTTTTTATGATAATAGGTGGCTGGGAACGTAATACGTTCCAACTCATCTTTTATTCTCTTTATTAAGTTCTTTGTAAAAATTAAATCAATGGAGTCCCAAAAAAGCAACCATGAATGCTATTTTAAAAAAGCTATTCATACTATTGAGATATCTACTGTACGATAACAATATGACTAGATTTCCATTTAAATCACATCTTAATCCATAAGTGAGTAGTAAAGATTATTGCAATTTTACTTTTTGATGGTCAAATATTGCTATTTGTTTTAAAATTTTCAAGTGGTCTGAATAGAACAAGAGGCAATGCAGATTATAAGAAATGTATGGAAAGCGATGGCCATGTCATTAAAACCAAATTGGATTGCCACCTCTACCTCTGAACTTTTTACGTAAAAACATTGGCCTAGAAATTCGGTGGGCTGCGCCACCAGTTAGCACCCAAAGAGGGCACTTAGTGGGTTTAGCGCCACTGGCCATGCCTCCCGCAAAATTTAGCAGGGCACTAATGGCGGCATTAGCCTGTAGCACTGCGCCACCACCAATGACGTCATCGGTGTGCGCAGCACCCCGCTACCGCCCCGATCGCGAAATTTGGTAGCGCCCCCCGCTGTTACACCGGTCGCAATTTGCGACCAGTTCAGGGGGGCCTACCTGTGGCGGTAGAGGCGCAAATTAAAAGGAGGTGCGGGTCGGCCATCTTTGTTGTTGGCCGCCTGCCAGCACCTCTCTGCGTTCCCGTCCCCGGCCTCCTAACCCCACCCCCCGCGTTGTGCCGGCTGAGTCCCAAGAGCCCGGCACTTCTCCTCGGTGCCGGGCTATTTTGCCGGCACTCGCGGTCTCTGATCGCGCTGCAGCAGGACCCTCCCCTTTAAGAAGGGGAAATGTAAGAAGTCACACAACACCAGGTTATAGTCCAACAGCTTTATTTGAAATCACAAGCTTTCGGAGCGCTGCTCCTTCTTCAGGTGAAGTTTCTGCTCGACGATTTTGCGTTGTCGTGTGTCTCGAAGGCCGCCTTGGAGAACGTTGTCTACCTCATACGTTGCAGGAAAGGATGCCCCGGAGCATGGTACATCGGCGAGACCATGCAGACACTGCGACAACGGATGAACGGACACCGCGCAACAATCACCAGGCAGGAGTGTTCCCTCCCAGTCGGCGAACACTTCAGCAGTCAAGGACATTCAGCCTCCGATCTTCGGGTAAGCATTCTCCAAGGCGGCCTTCGAGACACACGACAACGCAAAATCATCGAGCAGAAACTGATAGCCAAGTTCCGCACCCATGAGGATGGCCTCAACAGAGATCTTGGGTTCATGTCATGCTACATGTAACCCCACCTGATGCAGGGTCATCCAGACTCGAGTCGACATTGGCTTGTTCTCTCTACACAGATGCGGCCGGACCTGCTGTGATTTCCAGCCAAAAAAAATGTTTTTTGTCTGTTTTTTTGTTTTTCATACAGACCCCAGCATCTGCAATATTTGACCCCTTGTGACCCCACCTCATTGTTCTTTGATGTAATGTTTCCCTGACTGACCTGTTTGGACACCATTCACACCTTTGACTGCTGTGATTATCTCTCTGCCGAGGTGTGATAAATGGCAGTTGGAAAGGTTACCTGTAAACATCTGACATGATTCTCTGACTATATAAGCTGTGTCTTTATGCATTTCTCCACTTCACCTGAAGAAGGAGCAGCGCTCCGAAAGCTTGTGATTTCAAATAAAGCTGTTGGACTATAACCTGGTGTTGTGTGACTTCTTACATTTGTCCACCCCAGTCCAACTCCGGCATCTCCACACCTTAAGAAGGGGAGGAAGGCCTGCAGTACCGCAGCGCACCATGCCGCAGTGTGTGGCACTGCGGCACATTGCGCTGCGATTTTCAGTTGCAGCGCCCCAAGAGGGATGTGGGGTGCCTCAAGCAGCGCCCCACTTCCGCTTGGGGCGCTGAAACTGAATTTCCGGCTGGCGCTCGCAGCTCCTTCCGGGATGGTACTTCCAACACCCAGGCGAGACTGGCCCCTAGGGTGCCACCGAATTTCTAGGCCATATATTTTTAAAATAAATTTTTGGGTTTTTTTTTCGAGGCAATTCATAATTCGCACTTGAGATATCAAGTTATTTTCCTCCTCTTTCAGTATCCGAAGGGGCCACTCCCTCCATGAAACCCTCAATCACACCAGCACCCCCTCCCCTTCCCGTGCAAGCGCAAGAGATGCAACACCTGCTCTTTTACCTCCTCCCTTCCCACTGTCCAGGGCCCCAAACACTCCTTCCAGGTGAAACAGTGATTTACTTGTACTTCTTTCAATTTAGTGTACTATATTCGCTGCTCATGATTCAGTCTCCTCTACATTGGGGAGACCAAATGCAAATTGGGTGATCGCTTTGTGGAACACCTCCGTTAAGTCTGCAAGCTTCTGGTCGCTTGCCATTTTAATTCTCTGTCCCACTCCCACTCTGACCTGTCTGTCATCGGCCTCCTAATCTGTTCCAACCTTCCGGACTCAACATTGAGTTCAATAATTTCAGATCCTAACCACTGCCCCCATTTTTCGAACAGCAGGTGGTGTTGATGGTTCTGCTGTTGCCATTTACAGCTCCTCTAGACCCATCTTTTGTTTCTTCACTTGTCCCATTGCCACTCCCTTTTGACTTGCACCATCATCGCTTTTGTCATTTAATCGCTCCTGTCTTCCACCCTATCACAGACCTTCCCTTTTGTTCTTTCCTCCCCTCCCCTTTTCCCTGCCCCTGCACTTGCTTAAAACCTGTTACATCTGTAACATTTTCCAGTTCTGACGAAATGTCACAGACCTAAAACATTACTAACTCTGTTTCTCTCTCCACAGATGCTGCATGACCTGCTGAGTATTTCCAGCATTTTCTGTTTATTAAAGTTATTTAAGTTGCGTTATACATTCACATACAATCACCAGAGTTATTTGAAAGGTCTGAAACTACGTACAAAATATTAAGCTGTGACACACCAGACAATTCAAACTGTGTATGACAACTGACTAATGGATATGAGGGCTGAAATTCCCTTTCAACCCCGGGAAAATCTTCAAACCAATGAATGGACCTTCACCATCGATGGGTAATCGGCAGTATCAAAAGAAAAACACCCCGATCACAACCTCCAGTAAGATTCTCCAAAACCACTAGCACACACAAATGCATACACACGCCATCACATCGTACTTAGCATGGAGATGGCGCACGGCACGTAAATCAGATTCTGAACATTGTTGGAATTTGAACTTTTATATCTTTTTGTAAAAATCGGCGATTCCTAGTCAATTACCTAATATGGGAGTTTTCTATTTCAGAAACACAAATGGTTTATGGCCAAGAAAACAAATGCTTTTTTGCGCATGTTCGGTTAGTTGGGCGCATCTCCCTGTCCATAACAAACAATTTTGACTCGCAAGTATTTCCTTCCCAAATGTAAAACTCTGAGCACTAAAAGTAGACATGAATATAGCACGCCTTTAGTACAACCTCGCTTTTAACATTTCATAAAAAATTAACTTTCTCATTGTTATATAATTATTGCAATTTAAAAAATAACTTTGAAGCTTTATACAGCTGCGGTACTTCATTTGTTAGCAAAAATGTAGAAAAGAGATAGGAACATCCCCAGGCAACCACCTCTAAATGGGGTAAACTAACCGCCAGAGGGATTACCGGCGGGAGTTATGGTAAATCTCATCACAGGAGATTGAAGGGTCTGACACTTTGTAGATTTTTAATATATTCTCTCGAAAGCTCGGGTCACTGAATAAAAAGCTCAACCGATTCACATGTAAATTCAGGCTGAACTTCATCCCACACCAGAGCGCTCAACAACACAGCCAGGCTCCCCACAGCTGCCAAACGCCGCCTTGCATCAGTCCACTGCCAACTGTCTGCAATTGCAACCGCTTACAAAGCCGGGCAAGTTAAGACTTCTCCATTTTTTAAAAAAACAGAGCGCAACCAAAGCAGAGAGGGGAAAAAAAATCGGAATTGCCTTGAACCTTTACAAATATGAAATGTTTTAATAACAGTTGTTGACTCTGGGGCACCTTGCAAGGTGCAAGGAGAAAGCGCCCATTAAAAGCCTCAAACTATCTTCCAGAATTTACAGCTCGTCCCTCACCGAACAGCAATTAACACGTGAACTGAAATCGGTGCTGTAAATGTACAGAGGAGCCCGCCTCGGGCAAACTCTGGACACCTGCAGAATGTATTCTTCCCAAATCTAATGTTGCGCCAATTGTCCAGATTTGTCTCTTTTAAGTTGGTCTACAAGTCTTATATTGCGTGACAAGCACAGATTTCCAATTACACCAACAGCGTTACTGCACACAATAATGTTAAGCATCGTCTGCTGTTACTTTCCACAGTACTTGCAAGCTATTTTTTTCAGTAGTTACAACACTACATTTATTCAATTTAACTACTACCCAGTCTGAATCTCTTTTTCTCTTTACAGATGCTAGTTGATCTGCTGTGTATTTTCAGCATTTGACTTCTTTTATTTCTTAGAAATCTATAAGCCTGGGTACATAAAAAAAAGACTGCGATCATGTAACAGTTGAAGAACAAATACACCTCAGCTTCAGTACTTAGTATTCCCTCCCCTCCCAAGTATATATAGATATATATCTTCTTACCTGTTTGACACACTCCGCGGTGTTGAGAACCAATACAATTTATAATTTCACCTCGAAATAAACGAAGACGCGAACTGAATTTGTCCCTCAAACCTAAAACAACATTAGCTTAAAAAAACAAGGGAGGGGAAAAAAGCTCAGCGTGTGAATAAGTGAAAGAAGCCGGATTGGAGGCAAAGGGTGCAATAATCCCGGGCTGGAAATGTGTGTGTGGTTGCGGCGGAGAGCAGATCGCAGGTGCCTGCTGTTCGGTGCACGCTGGCTGTGCACTGAGCTCCGGCAGACGGACGCGCTCCGCTCAGTCTCTGTGCCTTTTTTTTTGCACAACTAGCACTGAGTGAATGAACAGCTCCCAGCGCAGCTCGGCCGCACCCGGCGCTGCCCCGCCCCGCCCGCCCGCCATCCTCATTTACATACAGGCCGCAGCCCGGCCAATAGCGTCCCCAGAGCTCGCTTCCACCTGCTGAGGGGCGGGTGCGGGGCATCCTCTCCGCCCAGCCCTTCCACCCCAACCCTGCCGCCTGTCAGCTGCACTGCAAGGGTTCCCTGTGTCTCAATCATACACATGCACATTATTACTGTACAACATTTGTCCCGTTCAGGATTTGATTTTACTCTAGCTGACTGAGTAACTGCGATAAAGGGCATTATCTCTGAGCCTTGAAAAGTTGCACAAAAAGCTTTGCTCCTGTCTTCTGTAATTGCATGCCTTACACAGGATTACATAGGATATCCAACACAGAAACAGCCCATTCGGCCCAACCAGTCCGTGCCGGCGTTTATGCTCCACTCGAGCCTCCTCCTGTCTTTCCTCGTCTAACTCTATCAGCATAACCCTCTCTTCCCTTCTCCCTCATAGGCTTATCTAACCGCCCCTTAAATGCATCTATACTTTTCGCTTCAACCACTCCTTGTGGCAGCGAGTTCCACATTCTCACCACTCTCTCGGTAAAGAAGTTTCTTCTGAATTGCCTATTGGATTTCTTGCTACTATCTTATATTGATGACCTATAGTTTTGCTCTTCCCCACAAGTGAAAGCATTCTCTCTGTATCTACTCTATCAAAACCTTTCATGATTTTAAAAACCTCTATTAGGTCACCCCTCCGCCTTCTCTTTCCTAGAGAAAAGATACCTAGCCTGTTCATCCTTTCCTGATAGGTATACCCTTGCATTGCTGGTATCATCCTTGTAAATCTTCTCTACACCCGCTCCAGTGCCTCTATATCCTTTTTATGATATGGCGACCAGAATTATACGCAGCACTCCAAGTATGGTCTAACCAAGGTTAGATACAAGTTTAACAAAACTTCACTACTTTTCAATTCTATCCCTCGAGAAATAAACCCTAGTGCTTGGTTTGCTTTTTTTCATGGCTTTGTTAACCTGTGTCGATAATTTTAGTGATTCGTGTATTTGTACTCTGAGATCTCTTTGCTCCTCTACCCCATTTAGATTCTTATTTTCCAAGTAATATGTGACCTCCTATTTTTCTAAACAAAATGTAATAACCTCACATTTATCTGTGTTGAATTTCATTTGCTAATTATATGCACATTCTGCAAGTTTATTAATCTCTTCCTGTAATTCGTTGACGTCCTCCTCAGTATTGACTATCCCCCAATTTGGTGTCATCCGCAAATTTAGAAATTGTGTTTTTGATTTCAAAGTCTAAATCATTAATATAAATTGTGAACAACAGTGGTCCCAGCACTGATCCATGTGCAACACCACTTTCCAACTTCTGCCACTCTGAATAGCTACCCTTTAACCCTACTCTCTGCTTTCTGTCTTGAAGCCAGCTAGCTATCCATTCTGCTACTTGTCCCCTGACTCCACATTTCCTGACCTTAGTCATTAGTCTATTATGTGGTACCTTATCAAAGGCCTTTTGAAAATCTAGATAAATTACATCTACAACATTACCCTTGTCTACTCTTTCTATTACCTCTTCAAAAAATTCAATGAGGTTGGCCAAGCAAGGCTTTCCCTTTTGAAATCCATGCTAACTATTTATTGTCATATTTTTGGTTTCTAGATGTTCTTCTATTTTCTCCTTTAGTAGGGATTCCATTATTTTTCCTAATACCGATGTTAAGCTGACTGGTCTATAGTTTCCTGGACATGTTCTATCTCCCTTCTTAAATATAGGTATTACATTAGCTATCCACCAGTCCTCTGGCACTTGTAAGGTTTTTTTTTTACTAAGTCTCTCTCTCTGGTGAGACCTCTCTCTCTTTTGCAATTTACCGAGTGGTTCGACCCACTCACCCCTTAGGTTCTGTACACTGGACTTTGAGGCAGGAACTACAATGCAGAGAATACTCTGTAGACCAAGTTTAATGAAACAAAGTGAAATTTTATTGCATAAAGGAAAAATTGGATGTAAGCCAATAAGGTACATGGGAGGGAAAAACAAATCATAATACAGTACTAACCAATATATCCACAGGCATATTATACTTTACAAGGTTCACCATGAAATAGGGAAACACACGGCACATCGAGGGACAACAACTCATTGGTAATTATCCCCTAAAATGCCCACCCCCTAAACCTAGCTAGATTAGATTATGAGGGGCCAGAAACATGCTCACCAGTCCCAGTTAGAAAATAGAGGTTTTGAAGTCAGCATTTTGGTCCTCTCAGGCGTCCTGTCTCCACGTGGTCAGCGGAACACAACGGGCTGCGACACTCTTTTCTCCCTCGAGGTAATGGACATGGGCAGGCTGGATGTTAGCAGGCCTGGACATCGGCGTAGAGAGAGACCAACTGTTTGACCATTTTCAGATAGGTTTCCTCTTGGAGGGTCGCCGTCTTTTCATCTCGTCAAATGGCCCGGGGTTTGTCGATGATCTCCCGATAGCTACCCCGGGTCTGGGCGCTGACTCGATCTTCCCTCTCGAACCTTTCTCTTGAACCTCCCTATCGAACATCTCCCGATAGCTGCCCCGGGCCTCCAGTTATACTTTTTCATCGAGGCCCTTATCTCCCGCCATATCAAGGTTAGTCTTTGTTTAACTTTTGGCGGGCTTGTAGCACAGAGGGGTAGTCATTGTGTTTAAAGTACTTTCAGGATGGCCGGTAACTGCCATCTCTGGTCTGGAATGACCTTGTATTGTCTTTAATGGGTCTTGATGTTCCCCTTTGAATTTGAAGCTGTTTCCCCTTTGTCTGGGTAAACATTTTGATGGCCTTTATCTACAGGCCGATCTGATTGGATCTGCATCCAATCTATATGTATGGGGTTCTGTCTGGTTTCGCATTCTCCGAAATTGCATTCCAGAACTTACTGTGGGCTGAATCCACAAAAGCTGTCTGTGGACTGCAGGAACCATTTTAAAATGTCCCAAAAAGCTGGTCACTGGGTCTGGTGGCTATTTTGTGTGCCCCTTTTTTTCTGGGCTTCTTTTAAAACAATCTTTAAAGTTAAGGCCTTTTCTGCCAATAGACCCTTATAGGACAATTTTCAATTTTGCGAATCCTACAGTCCTCCCTGATGATACTATAACTTGCTTGAAGTATCATAATTCTGGGTGAGCAACATTTTCTAACTCTCCATAATCAAACCATCCCCTGTATTTACCTATCTATGACCCCACGACACATGCATTTCCCATTTCAGAAAACCCACAGTGTACATTAAGCATCTATAGATGGCAATACTTTGGAGTTAAAATCTGACACACATATTTCCAGGCGTGGAGGGGGGCCTAATACCCCTACACCACCTGGTTCATACATGTTATCTTTTATTAATAACAACACGCATAATAAACTTCAATAAAAATAATAAAGAAAGAAAATACACACAAAATCACATGTGAATACTATCAAAAATAGAGGAGGGAGGGAAACTCTAACTCTATACCTAGCAGCAACATTTAAATGGGTGTCTCCTCGTCTACCCGCACATAAAGCTCCCTCCATTCTCTGTTCTCATACTTCTGGAAACGTTTGTCCCTCTTACAATGTACAAAGAGTAAATAAATCACAATAAAAATCTGACATACTATGAGGATGTGGGAGGCTATCCTAATCCATGAAGGGACTTCTATATTAGTGAACAGGTCCCACCACTGTGGGGTCACTATATCTAATATGTCTGCCCCTATTTCTAATGTCTTCTGCTCCAGCGTGTAAAAATGTTTCTGTGAAACGGCAATGGCTTTTAGTATCTTGGTGAGGTGCTCAGGGAGAGGGGGAATGATGTAGCCAAAATGTGCAACGAATCATTGCAGACCGGTGAAATTTTCTTTGACAGTGAGGTGAACAGTAGAAGGTTCAGGAATAGGGACAATTTGCTCTTGGGCCACTTGAACTTCTGCCTTGGGTTTGAAGCAGAAACTGCTGTCACTGACCGGACACCAGCCGTGCTGTCCATGTTGGTAGTGGGGCGCTGCAGTGGTGACACAGTATGTCCCACCTCCTATATATGCCACCTGCGGGGGCACATGGCTTTGTGCCATTGCCTCCATGGTGCAATTTATAGGCTTCGCGCCAGCAGTTCTGAACCTGCACTGTGGTTTCGAATAGGCATTCAAGTGCTGGGGACACAGGATGATGTGTGCTCCCCGGCTCCGGCACCCCGAGAGGTCGGTACCCATCATTGCATGCTCCCATCGAATGATGTAAGGTGGGACCGCTGTGTAGCGAATGTGTGCACCCCCTTAAATGACTCCAATGTTCTCCACCCTGTATACCGGGGCGGGTTTAGCTGTCTTTCCCATAACCGGCATTCTTACCACTATACCCATAATGGTGTGATTAGACCGCCCACAGTCCACTGGGACTGGGTAGGCCTCTGAAGCTAGTCTGAGCTGGCATGGACTTAATGCATTCTCAAAAGGGTGGAGGGCTGCGAGGTGCTTATTGCCGATCCAGGAGAGGACCAAACCTTGTTTTAAATCCTCCAGATTACTGCGGCCCTCGCCCAGTAACCATGCCCCGTACAGCACGCACGCCTCATTCTGCGCAGCCTGATCTGACGCATTCCGATCCTCTCTGATGAGAGCATTTACCGTTTTAGCATTTTTCTCCAGCTCAGCTATGATTTCTTTTAAGTGTAGCGTCATTGCCTGGTCCTCATGTAACTCAGAACCCACTACCTTATTCTCGTCCGTCAGTATCTTTCTTAACCGCGCTTTTAAACCATTGATCTGGGTCTACAGCTGCATGTCATCCAGAGTGTTGATGACGGAAGTCCCTGTGTTAAAGGTGGTAAAAATATCATTGACTGTACCCCTTCTTTGTCTCCCTAGCCTGTCCAAGACCTCATGTGGTGTGGTGTACAATCCGGCTCTTTCGACATCGGCAAAGTCGAACTCAAAAAATTGTCTGAACATACTTGTTAACAGGACCTGGTACAATTGCTCCATTTCCTTGGGGCACCACTCTAGCAATCGCACCTCGGTGAGGTTTAAAATCACCGAGGCTACCACGTAGTGCACCCCTTGGTACAGCACCTGACCTGTGGGTACCAATACTAGTCCATTCACGGGTCCCTTGGTAGTGGCGGGGCACCCTTCCTTGCGGGCTTTGGCTACCGGAATCGTGGGCAGGGGCTCGCGGGGGTGGGTGATGAGCTCAGTGGCATTCACCGGGATCAGAGAGTATGGGACTCTGCACGCCCGCGTGCTAAAGTCCCACCTCATCCCTTTCCCAGCTCCCTGCCACTGTCTCTGGAAAAAGATGGAGACACCTGTGGGGCAGATGCGTTCTGAACCCCACATGCAGATGTAAATCCCATCATCTGGTTCCCAACATTTGTCCCAACAGACACTCAATCCCCCATGAGTCCCCGTAATAGTCCGATGGGTATTGTTACCCAGTCGCTCCCACTCGATCGTGGAGTTTTTCATGGTCTTACTCAGCTTCCGAAGCCACCACCATCTGTCCAAAGGAACATGTCCGTTGCACACTAAACAAATCTTCCTCCCGACGGTTACGCTGACTCTGGGCGCGATGATCCTCACCCTGGGACACATTAGAGAAGTCTCTCCGTATGCAAACCCAGACTGGCTGGAGTATTCCGTAGAGTTCGACCCCAGCCATCCTGGCCACCTCCCTTCGTGGAAGTAGGTGGCTGTTTCCTCAACGTCCCATTCACCTGTCCCATCAGTCGCGATGGGGGCTGTGTCCCCAGAGCATCCATACACGATGGAGTCCTTGGTGTAGCCCCGACAGGCCAAGCTACACCCGATCACCACGAACACAATGAGAATCCTCTCCATGGTACCTTTGGTTCCTGCAACAGATTAAATGATACAGCCAGGCTCCCGAGAGATTCTGGCCTAGGTGAAGGCATGATCGGGTCTTTCGACCTCGATCCAAAACAAACACACATGCTGGGCAGATTCCAAAACTATTTCTTATAACACCCATCACCTTAAAAATTTACACACCTTATACTTAACCAAACTTAAACTTAACTAAACTTATGTACAGCGCCGCCCGTCCCCGGGTGGCCTGCCTAATCCCTGTTCGGACTGCAGCTCACCGCTCCCTGTGGCGGGGCCGCACTGACCTGTAGCTTGAGTCCCCCGCAGCCTTTTGCTGCCAATTGGTGACTGCGTCTTTCTAGGGATTTCCCAAGTCGGTGTCCGCTGAAGTAGGGGGAATCTGGCCAGAGTTTTATTGGCTGAGGCGTCCGAGACGACCTGCGAGGGGGTAATCCGGGCGAGGCTCCCTTTGCGAATGGACCTTTGGTTGGGACTTTAGCCCTCACAGCCCATGGCTTCTCCACGACT
The DNA here is from genome assembly GCF_052327205.1 of Somniosus microcephalus. Taxonomy (NCBI): domain Eukaryota; kingdom Metazoa; phylum Chordata; class Chondrichthyes; order Squaliformes; family Somniosidae; genus Somniosus; species Somniosus microcephalus. The sequence goes on from NC_140988.1 coordinate 85,287,493, forward strand.
GTCGGCTTTGGCTCCCTTCCCTCAGACTCCGCCCCTTTGGGATTTGTGTCTGTGGCAGATGACTCCTCCCTACCTGTCCCTACAGGTGGAGAATCTCCGCCCCCAAGTTCTACCTCCCCTACGCTTGAGCCGAGGGCGGGACCTCCGTCCTCCGACTCCACCTCCTCCAGAATCGTGTCAGGGGTGGGGCCTAGCTGTTCGGGCTCCCCCCTAACTGTACTCGGGTCAGACGACCTGCGAGGGGGTACTTCGGGCGAGGCTACCTTTGCGAGTGGACCTTTGGCTGGGACTTTAGCCCTCACAGCCCGTGGCTTCTCCACGAATGTCGGCTTCGGCTCCCTTCCCTCAGACTCCGTCCCTTTGGGATTTGGGTCTGTGGCAGACGACTCCTCCCTACCTGTCCCTACAGGTGGAGAATCTCCGCCCCCAAGTTCTACCTCCCCTAAGCTTCAGCCGAGGGCGGGTCCTCCATCCTCTGACTCCACCTCCTCCAGAATCGTGTCAGGGGCGGGACCTAGCTGTTCGGGCTCCCCCCTAACTGTGCTCGGGTCAGGGGGAGGGCCTTGGTTTTCGGGCTCCTCCCCGTCCGAGTCCCAGGCCAATGGGGAAACCTCCCAGGTAAGTGGGATAGCTCCTTGATGTAAGAAAAAGGAGTCTTACCATCAAGTAACTTTAAAGTAAGCTTTAAGTAACTTATAAACACACTATATACAAGAGAGGTCTTTACCATGCCTCTGGTAGAAGCCTCTTACAATACTGAACAGTCCAGTATTTATACCAGTCCAACAGGAAGTGACATATGACAGGAAGTGAGGTATGTACACAGTTCATAGTTCATAGTTCACAGTTCATAGTTCACAGTTCACAGGAAGTGATGACATAACTTCCCGGAAGTTATTATTATTATCACATTCTTCCCTCCTGCAGGATTAGGAGGCTGTGGTCTACCTTTTGTTCCGCAGCCACCGAACAAGGAAGAGTCGCACCCATTTGGCTTCCTGTCATAGAGGGTCGCTGGTCCGCTTACATGCGGTTGGCCATTGGTCAGAGTCTGTGTGGCCTGGATTGCCCTGTGAAGGGTCGGGGAGATCATGGCTTCGTGTACGAGCCCCAATAGGTTCAAAGTCGGACTGCCTCTGTTCAGAGGGAGGTGCAGAGCTGGTCTGTGGCGGATCAGTACTTTCATGCGCGGTACCGGGAGAGTCGCAACCTTGAGTACGTGGTTCTACCGGCACCAAGCTAGTTGGTGTCCAATCAGGATCCTGGAGAGGGGTACCCGATAGGTCCCAAGAGTTTCCTGGTGAAATGCCATCAGCCTATGTCCCACTAGGTCCTGGTGGGCAGGGAGCCAGATCCCGTAATGATACAGTAGATTCTCGGCCGTCGGAATATCGTATGTTTGCATAGGTGGGGTTGGCATCGGTTAGTTCGACCTCGTCTACGAGAGGGTCATTTTTAGACGTCCGAACGTATCTTCGGAGTAATACAGGTCCAGGAGTAGTTAGCCATGATGGGAGTGATGTCCCATGAGATGAGCGATGCTGGAATCCAAAGAACCGCTCATGAGGTGTAGTATTTGTGGCTGTAGAAAGCAGGGACCGTATAGCGTGCAATGCATCCGGAAGCACTGTTTCCCATTGCTGGTCTGGTAGGCCCCGAGATCTTAAAGCGAGACGTACGGAATTCCAGATGATACCGTTATACCTCTCTACCTGCCCATTTCCGATGGGATGGTATGGTGTTGTTTTGCTTGTAGCAATTCCCCATTCTGAGAGGTAGTCCTTGAGTTCCCTTGACATAAAGGACGGACCCCGATCTGAGTGAATATAAGCCGGCATGCCACAGAGAGAAAATACCTGCTCAAGGCAGCAGATTACTGTGGACGCCAGCATATTGGAGCAGGGGAAGGCAAACGGAAAACGTGAATATTCGTCGATCATGGTGAGCAAATATGTGTTCCGAGTTGAAGAGGGCACTGGGCCCTTAAAATCGATGCTAAGTCGTTGCATCGGTTGGGTTGCATGTATGAGTATACCATCTGAGGGGCGGAAGAACTGAGGTTTTAATTCCGCACAAAGCCAGCATTCTGAGCATATTTTCTTTACATCTCCAGTGGAAAAAGGGAGATTCCGTGATCGTACGAAATGTAGCATGCGCGTAACGCCAGGATGACACAATCCATTGTGGACATCCATGAGAGTGGAGGATGACATAGTGGAGCAGAATGCCCGTGTGAGGGTGTCCGGGGCCACATTCTCCTTGCCAGGCCGATAGAGAATGGTATAACCAAAAGAGGCCAGTTCCATCCTCCAAAGTTGTATTTTATTATTCTTAATTTTGGTTCGTTTTCGATTATCGAGCATGAAGGCGACTGATCATTGGTCCGTGATCAATGTAAAGTGCTGGCGAGCTAGAAAATGGTTCCACTTCCGTACTGCCTCTATGATGGCTGTGGCTTCTTTCTCAACCGGAGGATAATGTAGCTCGGCACCTTGTAAGGTCCTGGACATAAATGCTACAGGACGACCTTCCTGATTCAGAGTAGCCGAGATCGCCACCTCCGAGGCATCACATTCAACCACGAAAGGGAGATTCTCATTGATGGAGTGAAGAGCCGCTTTCTCCAACTGTTTTTTGAGAAGGTTAAAGGCTGCAACAGCCGCTGTTCCCAGTGGAAATGATCTAGCATGCAGCAAGGGTTGGATTTTGTCCGAAAAATGAGGAATCCATTTAGCGTAGTATGCAAACAGACCGAGAGCCCAACGTAAAGAAGCTGGATTCTTAGGTGACGGGAGCTCTTGGAGCGGGCAAAGTCTTTCTGGTTCTGGCTTAATGATACCATTGCCTACGCAGTAGCCAAGGATGTTGATGGTCGGTTGTGACTCAACAGATTTGGATTCATTCAGGGTCAAATTACGGCGATGGAGGGCATCCCGAAATTTTTGGAGGTTGGCGTCGTGTTCCTGTTGATCGTGACCTGCAATGGTAATGTTATCAAGATAAGGAAAAGTGTCCCTTAGGTTTTCCTGCTTAACCAGGCCATCCATTGCCCGTTGGAAAACAGCCACTCCATTAGTAACCCCGAATGGGAGGCGACAAAATTGGTACAGCCGTCCATTAGCCTCAAAGGCCGTGTACTGCTTATCTGAGACCTTCAAGGGTACCTGATGATAGGCACTTTTTAAATCGTAAGTTGAGAACACTTTGTATTCGGCCAGTTTATTAACCATATCATCAATGCGTGGCAATGGGTAGGCGTCCAAGTCGGTATATTGATTGATGGTTTGCGAATAATCGATGCATAGTCGCTGTTTGTGAGGTTTTAGAGGGTTCTTGACAATGACGACTTGAGCCCGCCAGGGCAATGAACATGGTTCGATGATATCCTCTGCTAGAAGTCGAGAGATTTCAGCCGCAATAAAAGATTGGTCTTCCTGATTAAAGCGCCGCGATGTCGTTATTATTGGTTTGCATCGAGGCGGAATACTGGCAAATAATGAGGGTTCATCAAGTGAAGCTGCTGACAATGCACAAAACAGTAATTTAGACGGTATATTAGAAATAGTAAGTCCGGGTTTGGATCCACCGAACTCAATGGTGAGTTTCTTATGCTGTTTTTGGAAGTCCAGCCCTAAGAGGAGATCACTACATAAGTCGTTGAGCACCGAAAGTCAGGTGGAGGGATACATACGACCATGAAGTGTCATATCAACAACACAAAAGCCGGAGATTCTGGTATTAAGTGATGACTGAGCCATCGCAATTGCCTGGTCCGATGGGAAGACATGTAGTTTCAATTTCGCAACAATCTGTTCCTTAATGAAACTATCAGTACTTCCTGAGTCAATTAAGGCATCTAAGGTATGCCCTTTAATTGAAATTTTTGTGGCTGCATGAGACAGGTTCTGTGGGCAAGCAGCTGTAATTGGTGTCGTTGCACAGAGAGTGGCTAAAACTCTCGGTGTGCTTCTTCGGGAGATAGCTCGAGAGGAAGCTTGATAGGTCCTAGCTGGAGCATCTTGATAGGCCCTAATTGGGGCAGTTCGGTAGGCCTTAGCTGGATTGGCCCTCGTAGAGGCCCTTGATAGGCAAACCTTAGCAAAGTGTCCTTTTTTTTTGCAATAACTGCAGATTGCATTGGGAGCAGGGCAGGTTTTCCTAGGGTGAAAAGCATCTCCACAAAAGAAGCATTCCTTCCTAGATTGCCAAGAGGCTGCTAAAGTGGAGTCATCCTCCTCTTCTTCATCAGAATTATCAGAATTAGATTCCCCCATGATAGGGTTCACCTGAGACCGCTTGAATTGTCTGGTTGCAGTTACAGCAGCAGATCGAGATCTGGGCAGCTGATAGAGGTCTGCATTTCTCTTTGCCAAATCCAGAGAACAAGCTAGGTCAAAAGCTTTTTGTAGCTCAAGTGTTTTACTTTCTAGTAGACGCTGGCGTATAAATGGAGAGGCAATCCCGCAGATGAAAGCATCACGAATCATTTCTTCGCGGTACAGCTCAGCTGAGGCTGCCTGAAAGTTACAATCTATGCTGAGCCTGCGAAGTTCTTGCAGGAATTCGTTAATTGATTCCCCTGGCCCTTGTTGGGCTGTGGCCAGTAGATGTCTAGCACAGACCTCATTTGGGGTCTTGGCATACAGTTTCTTAAGTGCCCGAATCACCTCATCGTAATTATCCCATTCATCAACATATTCGAACACTTTTGGGGTCACATAATTGATAAGTATCCTTAATCTAGTAGGAGCATCCGCTTTACATTCATCCAGAAAATTCTCAAAAGTACGGTACCAATGCTTCCATACCCTGCCAGCTGCTGGTGTATTCGGGTCCAAGTCCAGACGAATAGGTCTAAGGATTCTCTCCATGATGGGTGGTTCCCTGGATCCTTAACTCCGGGTTTGTCCGAAGGTCTAGTATTTGTGAGTGTAAATACTAAGTTACTTAAATTGATGTAAGAAAAAGGAGTCTTACCATCAAGTAACTTTAAAGTAAGCTTTAAGTAACTTATAAACACACTATATACAAGAGAGGTCTTTACCATGCCTCTGGTAGAAGCCTCTTACAATACTGAACAGTCCAGTATTTATACCAGTCCAACAGGAAGTGACATATGACAGGAAGTGAGGTATGTACACAGTTCATAGTTCACAGTTCATAGTTCATAGTTCACAGTTCACAGGAAGTGATGACATAACTTGCCGGAAGTTATTATTATTATCACACTCCTCCCCTCAAGCAGGCTGTGGCACCAGCCTGTGTGGTCTGTGACTTTTTGCACGCCTCAGGCTAAGGATTTTTACCCTCAGACCTGGCCTCGGTTGTTGGCTCTTTTGCACCCGGCTTAAATAGTTTGCACTGGTTTACGTGAAACCATTTAGTGCGCCGGGGCAACGTCACTGCGTAGGTGGTGGGGACCGGTGGGTCTTGCCCCGGTTCTCGTCTAGCCTTGTCTATGGCTCTCTCCCCAGCGTGGATGGTCAGACCCAGGAATTTTACTTCCTGCTGGCCGATCCGTGCTTTCTTTGGGTTTACCTTGAAACCCTTTCTGCCTAACAGCTCCAATAGCTCGGCCAATAGTGGGCCATGCTCCTCTCTGGAATCTGTGAACAGGAGCAGGTCGTCCACATACTGCACTAGCTGATTGGGCTGGCTGAACTCTTTTAAGCTCCCTGCCTTACATTGATGGAAAATGCTGGGGCTGTTATGGAAACCCTGTGGCAAGTAGTTCCAGGTGTACTGTTGCCCTTTTAAAGTAAAGGCAAACTTGTACTGATCCTCCCTCCTTAAAGGGATGGACCAAAACCCATTGGAAATATCCATCACCGTGAACGTGGTCGCGGATGCTGGAATACTCCCTATCAGGTCGGCAACAGCTGCTACCATCAGCGCACAGGCTGGGATGTTACTATTGAGGACTCTGTAGTCCACTGTGGCTCTCCAGGAATTGTCCGGCTTCTTCACCAGCCACAAAGGAGAGTTTATGTGGGTGGCTATCGGCCTCAACACGCCCTGCTGCGCCAGTAAAGACATTGCTGTTTCCATGTTGGGCTCCGCTTCCCTGGGGAAGTTGTACTGTTTTTGGGGTCGGGCCATGGGGTCCCCATCTACTCTGACCCCAAACCCGGTGACCCTCCCGTAATCATGTTTGTGAGTGGCAACCGTAGTCAGGCGGTCTGACACGAATGCCTGCAGATCTTGTGGGACGCTGGCGACCGTGAGCTCGAGGTCGTAGCCCTCTTTTGGCTTCACGGTACATAGGGTCCCTTTCCCTTCCTTCCCTGGGATGATGACTACCTCGCCTTTCTTACCCGTACTCGCTCCCCAGAGACAGTGATTTCTAAGATCCATGAGAATCCCATGTTCTACTAAGAAATCGGACCCAAGGATCCCTTTTCCACCCTCCACCTCCCACTTCATCAGTATACACTTCCACGTGGTGTGGAGTGGTCCTAAATGAATGGAGAGGGGGATGGAGAATGCGCCAGCCTGTTCTTTGCCCGTGAAGCCCGACAGAATATATGGAACCCCGGTGGACAGAGGTGAGGTGGTAGGGTTAGCTGTGTGGATCACGGTGCACGATGCCCCTGTATCCAACAGATAGGTCCCTTTTACCTTCTCTACCTCCATCACCACGAGGGGTCACCTTCATAAATCATATCGCAACGAACACAGGTAAACGGGCTGCGCTGGCTCTAGTCATTGGGGTGAAGCGGTTGAGGCCGCGGGAACGGTGGGACCGGTGGTGACTGCTATCTTCCCCTGTGAGATCATAAGAGACCGCATTGTCTCTAAAATTGATTCTATCGCAGCGGGATCTATAGCTGCACCGGCTCCTTTTCCTGGGACAGGGGCTGCGGCTTGGACCTGGACTCGTGCTGGGGCGACGGTCTGGGCTTGGGCTTGGGCTGCGGGAGATTTTCCCTTATTATCCTTCCATGGATTTTTACAGTCTCTGCGCCAATGTCCATCTTTCCCACACCCGTAGCAATTGAGCTTGGCCTGGGGAGGGCGATTTCCCTCCTGATGCCACTCCTTTTTACTTGGGGCTGCGGGTTTTGCCTCATGCACTTTTCCCTTAGAGGGAGGCGCCTCCTGACCCCTGCAATTCTTATATGCAATGGTGAGCTGTCGGAGCACTGTCTCCTCTGTGGTACCAGGACCTTGGGGGTCAAACCAAGATTTGGCTTGGGCCTGTATCTGCGGTAAGCTGTTGGCAACCAGGCAGTGGAGCCAATGAACCCGTTGGACATCGTTCATTGCGGCCCGTTCAGGCATGCCCGGACAGCTGCGCCGATACACTGGCCACAGCCTTTCTGCGAAAACCCGTGGGGGCTCTCCAGTTAGCTGCATAGTCCCTTCCACACGGAGGAACGGGTTGCCGTCGTCCACTCCCATAACCTCCAGGACCTCGTCCCGGGGTTCCTCATACCCTCTCTGCCCCCTCTTACTCCCGTCTGAGAGGCAGTGAAGGATTGTGCTATCCAGGGAGAATAGCAACATCTTAGCCTGTTCTGGACCATCGCAGTCATTGACGGCGGCTGCCTGCTCTATCTCCCTGAAATGGACTGCGGGATCTCCCTTCTCGGAGAGTTTTGGGAGGTGGCTCACCATCGCTCTGAGTTGTTGGGCACTGTGGGGCAGTATGAGATGGTTCTGCAGGGGTCCATCATCGCCATTTGCGGCGGCGGGACCGTACCTCTGGTGCCGAGCAGGACACATTGGTGCCGGCTCCGGCTTCACCACTCGGGGCTGTTCTTCCTCCTGTTCTACCTCGGCTTTCTCCTCTTCTACCACCCCTTCTTCGGGCCAAACCTCGCTACAGCTCGGCGGTGCTGAGGGTTCAGTGGCTGGTGCCACAACTACTTCATGTGGAATCGTTTTTTTTTATTCCTTCAGGAAGTCTATGTGACTTGCCTTTGGGCTTACGAGGCATACCATGCCTTTTGCCTTAGCCAGGGCCATTCTTAGGTCTTCTACAGCCTTCTGGCAGGGGCCGTGGTCTGCGCTTTCAAACCCCTGCTCGGTGGCCACCTTGTAAGCTGCCTAACCTCCACTACTTTCTCCTTCTGCGCTCTTAGCTGTTGTGTGAGGCGGGCGCTTTTCTCCCGTACTCTCGCTTCATGAATCTTTGCCTCAGTAACCTGGCATTCCAGGTACTCTACTTTAGCCTGATGTTGGCTGGCTACAGTTTGGTGTTCCTGGTTCAGCGCATGAAGCATTGCGATCAGCTTTTTCCCACCCATGGCCTTTTCCTCTATTTCTGATGCCTGGGTTTTGACCTTGGCTGCCTGCGCTGCAACGACTCTGTCCAAAATCTGGACATTTCTTTTGTAACACATCAGCCACACTGCCTTCTCTACTGACTTTTTATGTTCTTTACTCTCTGTCCACCTGATGGCTGCGTCTACCGGACGCCCATCCAGTAAGAGATCGGAAATCCACTGCTTAGTGAGATTTACCTTACCAAAAACATAATCCGCTATCCTCTCATCCATAACATTTCTTCCATTTGAACCTGGGTCTAATAGATTGCAATCCTGCTGCCAATGTCTTGCTGCAGTCTCCATTTTCTGTAAGGGTTTTTTTTTTACTAGGTCTCTCGCTCTGGTGAGACCTCTCTCTCTTTTGCACAGTAATTTACCGAGTGGTTCGACCCACTCACCCCTTAGGTTCTGTACACTGGACTTTGAGGCAGGAACTACAATGCAGAGAATACTCTGTAGACCAAGTTTAATGAAACAAAGTGAAATTTTATTGCATAAAGGAAAAATTGGATGTAAGCCAATAAGGTACATGGGAGGGAAAAACAAATCATAATACAGTACTAACCAATATATCCACAGGCATATTATACTTTACAAGGTTCACCATGAAATAGGGAAACACACGGCACATCGAGGGACAACAACTCATTGGTAATTATCCCCTAAAATGCCCACCCCCTAAACCTAGCTAGATTAGATTATGAGGGGCCAGAAACATGCTCACCAGTCCCAGTTAGAAAATAGAGGTTTTGAAGTCAGCATTTTGGTCCTCTCAGGCGTCCTGTCTCCACGTGGTCAGCGGAACACAACGGGCTGCGACACTCTTTTCTCCCTCGAGGCAATGGACACGGGCAGGCTGGATGTTAGCAGGCCTGTACATCGGCATAGAGAGAGACCAACTGTTTGACCATTTTCAGATAGGTTTCCTCTTGGAGGGTCGCCGTCTTTTCATCTCGTCAAATGGCCCGGGGTTTGTCGATGATCTCCCGATAGCTACCCCGGGTCTGGGCGCTGACTCGATCTTCCCTCTCGAACCTTTCTCTTGAACCTCCCTATCGAACATCTCCCGATAGCTGCCCCGGGCCTCCAGTTATACTTTTTCATCGAGGCCCTTATCTCCCGCCATATCAAGGTTAGTCTTTGTTTAACTTTTGGCGGGCTTGTAGCACAGAGGGGTAGTCATTGTGTTTAAAGTACTTTCAGGATGGCCGGTAACTGCCATCTCTGGTCTGGAATGACCTTGTATTGTCTTTAATGGGTCTTGATGTTCCCCTTTGAATTTGAAGCTGTTTCCCCTTTGTCTGGGTAAACATTTTGATGGCCTTTATCTACAGGCCGATCTGATTGGATCTGCATCCAATCTATATGTATGGGGTTCTGTCTGGTTTCGCATTCTCCGAAATTGCATTCCAGAACTTACTGTGGGCTGAATCCACAAAAGCTGTCTGTGGACTGCAGGAACCATTTTAAAATGTCCCAAAAAGCTGGTCACTGGGTCTGGTGGCCATTTTGTGTGCCCCTTTTTTTTCTGGGCTTCTTTTAAAACAGTCTTTAAAATTAAGGCCTTTTCTGCCAATAGACCCTTATAGGACAATGTTCGATTTTGCGAATCCTACACACTACACCTTTTTCTAACGAATTACTAAATATGTGTAGTAAAGCCTCTGTTATCTCTTCCCTAGATTCTTTGAAATGCACAGATGTAATCCGTCCAGACGAGGGTTTTTTATCCTCTTTGAGTTTCATTAGTTTAGTTAATATATCTCCTTATTTTACTTTAAATGAAATTATCTCATTACTAGCCTCAGCATCCGATGTCATCGCCACCTGTTCTATCTCCCTGGTAAATACTGAAGCAAGGTAATTATTTAATATTTCTGCCATCTCTCTATCGTTGCCTGTGGTATTACCCTCTCCATTACTTACTGTCCCTATTCCCATCCCGACCTTCCTTTTTTTATTGACGTGCCTGTAAAATATTTTATTATTTTGTTTTATGTTCATTGATCAATTATTTTCATAGTTCCTCTTTGCCTTCCTAATTTTCTTTTGACTTCTCTCCTAATCTCTTCAGATTCTCTCTTGTCATGCTCACCCTTGCTGCCCATGTATTTAATATATGCCTCTTTCCTTACTCTCAATTTTTCCTTTATGTCTTTATTCATCCATGGTGTCTCATTAGTGTTTAGCTTGTTCTTGTTTAGTAGAATATATTTTTCCTGGACTCTGTTGAACACCGTTTTAAATGTTCCCCATTGCTGTTCTACATCATTGTTTGCCAATATTGTTGCCCATTTTATTTTCCCAAGTTCTATTCTCAGCCCCTCAAAATCAGCTTTTTGCCAAACTATTACCCTGGTCTTTCTGAAATATTATCTTAAAGCATGTCACATTATGATCACTATTGCCTAGATGTTCCCCTACTTTTATTTCTCTTATCTGCTCTGGTTCTTTCCCCATTATTAGATCAAATAGCAAATCCTCCCTTGTTGGGCTTTTTAAATATTGGTTTAGAAAAGAGTCCTGTACATATTGTAGGAATTCCATTCCCTTATCCCTTTTAACTACCTCATGTGTCCTATTAATATCATGGTAGTTGAAATCCCCAATGATTATTATTCTATGTCTTTTACTTATTTCCCTAATTTGTTTGCCTATTATAATATTACATTAGGATTATTTTTTATTTGCTTATGGGATCTGGGTGTCGCTGGCAAAGCCAGCATTTATTGCCCATCCCTAATTGCCCTTGAGAAGGTGGTGGTGAGCCACCTTCTTGAACTACTGCAGTCCGTGTGGTGAAGGTACTCCCACAGTGCTGTTAGGTAGGGAGTTCCAGGATATTGACCCAGCGATGATGAAGGATCAGCGATATATTTCTAATTCAGAATGGTGTATGACTTCGAGGGGAACTTGAAGGTGGTGGTGTTCCCATGTGCCTGCTCCCCTTGATGTTCTAGGTGAAAGAGGTCATGGGTTTGGGAGGTGCTGCCGAAGAAGCCTAGGCGAGATGCTGCAGTGCATCTTGTCGATGGTACACACTGCAGCGACGGTAAACCGGTGGTGGAGGGAGTGAATGTTTAAGGTGGTGGATGGGGTGCCAATCAAGCAGGCAGCTTTGTCCTATATGGTGTCGAGCTTCCTGAGTGTTGTTGGAGCTGCACTCATCCAGGCAAGTGGAGACTATTCCATCACACTCCTTACTTGTGCTTTGTAGATGGTGGAAAGGCTTTGGGGAGTCAGGAGGTGAGACACTCACCGCAGAATAACTAGCCTCTGACCTGATCTTGTTGTTACAGTATTTATATGGCTGGTCCAGTTAAGTTTCTGGTCAATGGTGACCCCCCAGGATGTTGATAGTGGGGGATTCGGCGATGGTAATGCCGTTGAATGTCAAGGGGCGGTAGTTATCTCTCGCTTGTTGGAAATAGTCATTGCCTGGCACTTTTGTGCCACAAATGTTATATGCCACTTATCAGCCCAAGCCTGTTAGTCTTCCAGGTTTTGTTGCATGCGGGCATGGGCTGCTTCATTATCTGAGGAGTTGTGAATGGTGCTGATACACTGTGCAGTCATCAGCGAACATCCCCATTTCTGACCTTATGTTGGAGGGATGGTCATTGATGAAGCAACTGAAGATGGTTGGGCGTAGGACACTGCCCTGAGGAACTCCTGCAGCGATGTCCTGGGGCTGTGATGATTGACCTTCAACCACCACAACCATCTTCCCTTGTCCCTGATTCCCATTGACTTCAGTTTTGCTAGGGCTCCTTGATGCCACACTCGGTCAAATGCTGCCTTGATGTCAAGGGCAGTCACTCTCACCTCACCTCTGGAATTCAGCTCCTTTGTGCATGTTTGGACCAAAGCTGTAATGAAGTCGGGAGCCAAGTGGTCTTGGTGGAACACAAATTGGGCATCAGTGAGCAGGTTATTGGTGAGTAAGTGCGCTTGGTGGCACTGTCGATGATACCTTCCATCACTTTGCTGATGATTGAGCGTAGACTGATGGGGCAGTATTGGCTGGGTTGGATTTGTCCTGCTTTTTGTGGCCAGGACATACCTGGGCAATTTTCCACATTGTTGGATAGATGCCAGTGTTGTAGCTGTACTGGTACAGCTGGGCTAGAGTTATGGCTAGTTCTGGAGCACAGGTCTTCAGCACGATATCCAGATTGTTGTCGTGGCACATAGTCTTTGCTGTATCCAGTGCGCTCAGCCGTTTCTTGATATCACATGGAGTGAATCGAATTGGCTGAAGACTGGCTTCTGTGATGGTGGGGACTTCGGGAGTAGGCCGATATGGATCATCCACTCGGCACTTCTAAATGACAACCCCCTCTAAATGTACACTGTAAATAGTTAAAACCAGTATTTTCAAATTTGTACTATATGTATGACAACAGGATGCAACCTGTAACTCGGATAGATGTCCCGCAAGTTTGACACTTTCGCTTGCTGGGAACGCAGAAGAACTTTTTAAAAAATTGCATAGTGGAGAAGTTACCACTGGATTAATCATAGATTTCCTAAAGGCCTCTTTAATGTTTTGTCAACCTTAGTTTGAAAATCAATAGATAAGCAAACCTGAAGATGATGTGCAACTGAAGGTATTAAATGGTGCTGTTAACAAAAACATTGTTAAATATTAACATTTTCTAAATGGCATGAAGCTAGAAACTGTGGATGAGCAGAGAGATTTAGTGGTCCAAGTAATCACTAAAAGCTAGTGGACAGGTACAAAAATTAATTTAGAAGACTAGTGGAATGTTGGCCTTTATCTCATGAAGGCTGGAATACAAAGGGGTGGAAGTTAGACCCCAGCTGGAGTACTACGTTCAGTTCTGGGCGCCGCACCTCAGGAAGGACATATTGGCCTTGGAGGGGGGAGTAGCGCAGCTTCACCAGACTCATACCAGGGCTAAAAGGAATACATTATGAGGACAGGTTACATAGACTAGGCTTGTATTCCCTTGAGTGTAGAAGATTGACATATTTAAGATGATTAAAGCATTTGACAGGGTAGATAGAGAGAAACTATTTCCTCTGGTGGGGGAGTCCAGAACAAGGGGACATAACCTTAAAATTAGAACAAGACCATTTAGGGGTGATGTCAGAAAGTACTTCTTTACACACAGGGTACTGGAAATGTGGAACTCTGTCCCCCACAAAACTTGTTGAGGCTAGCTGAATTGAAAATGTTAAAACTGAGATTGATAGATTATTGTTAGGCAAGGGTATTAAGGGTTACAGAACGAAGGTATGTAGATGGAGTTAAGATACAGATCAGCCATGAGGGGCTGAATGGCCTACTCCTGTTCCTATGTTCCTAAAATAGATGAGGATATTGTTTTCAAAAGAAAAAGAAATCTTAAAATAGATCAGGCTGCTGTTCCAGATGATATACATCCGAGGGTCCTTAAGGAGATGGGACAGGCGTGTGTGAGCCCTTTGATCGTATCTTTAATAGTTCACTGGAGTTGGGGACTGTTCTCTTACACTGGGAGGAAGCTAATATAGTTCCAATTTTTAAAAAGGGGGATAAGGCAGAACCGGGTAACTATAAGCCCATTAGCTTGACATCAGTAATGCTCAAGGGAATCATTAGGGATGCAACATATGTCGACTTAGACAGAGGAGACCATATCAGGGACACCCAACCCGGCTTCTGGAAAAGGTTGTGTCTAATCAATCTGACTATATTTTTTGAGGTTGTTACCAGGTTAGTGAATGAGGATAACCCGGTAGACATTGTTTACCTGGACTTTCGGAAAGCTTTTGATAAGAGACTTCTATAAAAAAAATAGAATCATGTGGAATTAGTGGTAATCTGCTGTGCTGAATTGGTTGAATGCCCATAGACAGAGAATGGTTGTTAATGGATTTAGATCTGCTTGGAGGCCAGTTACCAGTGGTGTCCACAGGCCCTTTGCTATTTATTAATTTCATTGATGATCTAGATGTAGATGCTGGGGGAATGATCTGTAAGTTTGTGGGTGATACTAAGATATGTGCGAGAGTTAGGACTGTAGAGAATGTTCGATTACTGCAAGCAGACCTTGATGTGCAAGGGATTGGGCCTATGATTGGCAAATATAACTTGGAAAAGTGTAGTGTTATGCAACTGGGCAGGTCAAATACTAAATGTTCATACACCACATTAACAGAAAAGAATTCAAACCAGTCGTGAAAGAAGGAGATCTGGGTGTTTTAGTGCATCAATTGGTAAAGATTCATGGCCTATGCCATGAAGCTATAGCCAAAATAAACAGGGTTCTAGGCAATGTTGCTTTTAAGGTGTGTGGCTGCGCACCCGTGCCGCTGTCTGGAGCTCCTGCATAGCCGGCTCATCGGCTTTTAAAGCAAAAACAGCACAAGTGTAAATGTTTGAATGGGCCGCATGGCCTGTGATGAAATATATTCCATTCATCACTGCCTGTTTTCTGTGTCTTGTAACTGCCTGCTTTCTGTGTCTTTTCCCTTCCCCCAGTCCTCATGTATTATGTATTGGAATGTGCTGGAACTGGTTGTGTGCAGGGCTCCGCCCATACCTGGCTCCTTTGTAATCTAACTTCAGTCGGGTTCAGCCTCCTGAAGGTAGACATCTCTCTATTTTCCGTGTTATGTTCTGAGTTAATAAAAGCCTTACTTTTGTTCTGCTAACTTCGAATCTCGGAATAATTGAGGCACATCAATTTTATTAACTCAATTTTCAACACTATGGATCAACTCCTGAAACCCGAACGTTTGGATTTGGATCAACATGCTCCGGACGCATCAGCACGCTTCGGACACTGGTTTGACTGTATGGAATTCTTCCTGGACAATTCCGCAGCCGTCAAAGACGCTACGGACACTGCGAAGATGAGACTCGGAATGCTACGGAATTGGGTAAGCCACCGGGTTTACCCCCTCATCCAAGACGCCGATACGTACCTGGCCGCCTGCAACACCTTAAAGGCGCATTACCAGCAGCCTACGAATGAGGTGTATGCTAGGCATCTACTCGCCACTCGCGCACAGCGACCTGGGGAATCGGTGGAGGAGTTCCTAAGCATCCTGAAAAAGCTTGGCAAGGACTGTAAGTGCCGAGATGTAAAAGCCGCAGTGTACACCGACGAGCTTGTTCGCGATGCCTTTATCACAGGCCTCAGCTCCACTCACATCCGGCAAAGACTGCTGGAAAAAACGGAGTTGGACCTGAAACAGGCTGCGGACACCGCGCGGTCCCTGGAGATGGCCCAGAGAAACTCGGACGCCTACTCTTCAGCCCGCGCCGCCCACGCCACCACGTGTGCGCCGAGGGCGCCGCCATCTTGGAAGGCATCTTCCCCGCCCGGCAGCCCGACACCGGCGGGGCCCAGCTCTCCCCCCAGAAGCCCTACGACAGCCGCGACGCGTCAAGGACCCAACTGCTACTTCTGCGGGCAGCCAAAGCACACCAGAAACCTGTGCCTGGCGAAAGGCACCACCTGCTTTAAGTGCGGTAAGAAGGGGCACTTCGGGAAGGTGTGCAGAGGGAACCCCGCCGGAAAAACAACCGCCGGAAAACCCGCCACCGCCGCGTGTGCGCCGTGGGAGCGGCCATCTTGGACGCCATCTTGCCCGACCTCGTGGGGTCCGCCATCTTATGAGCAGACAGCGTGGACGCCATCTTGTCTCGATCAGGGCCCTACAGTGGCATCGGTCACAGTGGACCAGACCAGGCCGCATCCGCTATCCAAATCAATGGTGGACATCGAGGTAAATGGGTGCCGGGTTAAATGCTTAATTGACAGTGGAAGCACGGAGAGTTTTATCCACCCTGAACTGGCACAACAACTCTCCCTAAAGGTGGTCCCTGCTCAGGGTACCATCTCTATGGCCGATAAAACCCAGACATCGACCATTCTGGGTTACTGCACGGTACAATTGTGCGTTAACGGAACTGTGTATGATAATTTTAAAGTATTAATCATGAAGAATCTATGTGCGAGCGTGATCTTGGGTTTGGATTTCCAGTGCAACCACCAAAGCATCACGCTCAAGTACGGTGGGTCCCAGCCGCCCCTCACAGTGTGCGGTCTGGCTACCCTGAAGGTAAAGCCGCCTTCGCTATTCGCGAACCTTACCCCTAACTGCCGGCCAATAGCGACCAAAAGCAGGAGGTACAGCTGGGAGGACAGGCGGTTTATCGCGACCGAGGTAGACAGGCTCCTGAAAGAGCGCATTATTGAACACAGCAACAGCCCGTGGCGCGCCCAAGTGGCAGTGGTAAGGGGTAGCGAGAAGAAACGGATGGTGATCGACTATAGTCAAACGATCAACAGGTACACCCTACTAGACGCCTACCCGCTACCCCGCATATCAGAAATGGTGAACCAAATCGCCCAATACCGGGTGTTCTCCACGATCGACCTCAAGTCAGCGTACCACCAGCTCCCTATCAGACCAGAGGACCGCCCGTACACCACCTTCGAGGCGAACGGACGCCTCTACCAATTCCTCAGAGTCCCCTTTGGGGTGACGAACGGGGTCTCGGTCTTTCAGAGGGAGATGGATCGCATGGTCGATGACCACCACTTGCAGGCAACCTTCCCCTACCTCGACAACGTCACCATCTGCGGTCACAACCAGCAGGATCACGACTCGAACCTCGAGAGGTTCCTGAAAACCGCACAAAAACTCAACCTCACCTATAACGAGGACAAGTGCGTTTTCAACACCACGCGCCTCTGCATACTGGGCAGCGTGGTGGAGAATGGGGAAATCGGACCAGACCCCGACCGATTGCGCCCCCTACGGGAGCTGCCCCTGCCCAACACTCCCAAAGCCCTGAAAAGGTGCCTGGGGTTATTTTCTTACTATTCCCAATGGGTCCCCAACTACTCCGACAAAGCCCGCCCCCTCTTGAAAGCATCCTCTTTTCCGCTCTCTGCTGAGGCCCACGCCGCCTTCAAAAGCATTAAGCAGGATATTGAGCGGGCCACGCTACAGGCAGTGGACGAGAACACTCCATTTCAAGTGGAAAGTGATGCGTCCGACTTCGCCTTGGCGGCCACCCTCAACCAGGCGGGGCGGCCCGTAGCTTTCTTCTCGAGGACCCTCCAAGGCCCCGAGATCAGACACTCCTCCGTGGACAAGGAGGCCCAAGCCATCATGGAGGCAGTGCGCCACTGGCGCCACTACCTAGCCGGCAAACGCTTCACCCTACTTACCGACCAGCGATCGGTAGCGTTTATGTTCAACAATAAACAGAGGGGGAAGATTAAAAATGATAAGATTCTTAGGTGGCGGATCGAGCTCTCCACTTTCGAGTACGACATCATTTACCGGCCAGGGGCCCTTAACGAATCCCCTGACGCCCTCTCACGAGGGATGTGTGCCAGCGCCACCGAGGATCGGCTACAGACCCTCCACAACGACCTCTGCCACCCAGGGGTCACGCGGCTGTTCCACTTCATAAAGTCCCGTAACTTACCCTACTCGATTGAGGAAGTTCGGTCTCTGACCAGGAACTGCCGCACTTGCGCTGAGTGCAAGCCTCGGTTCTACCGCCCAGATAGAGCCCACTTAATCAAAGCTACACGGCCCTTCGAGCGGCTCAGCTTAGATTTCAAGGGCCCCCTCCCGTCCGTCGACCGCAATGTTTACTTCCTGAACATTGTGGACGAATACTCCCGTTTCCCATTCACCTTCCCCTGCCCAGACATGACCAGCGCCACGGTCATTAAATGCCTCAACAGCCTGTTCTGCCTGTTCGGTATGCCGAGCTATATCCACACGGATAGGGGGGCGTCCTTCATGAGTGAAGAGCTACGCCAGTACATGCTGTCCAAGGGGATCGCCACGAGCCGTACCACCAGCTACAACCCCCGGGGTAACGGCCAGGTGGAGCGAGAGAACGGGACAGTGTGGAAAGCAGTCACTCTAGCTCTAAGGACCAAGGGCCTCCCTATCTCCCGCTGGCAGGAAGTCCTCTCGGATGTGCTCCATTCGATACGGTCGCTATTGTGTACGGCCACTAATGCCACGCCTCATGAACGAATGTTTGTCTTTCCTCGGAAATCCACCTCAGGCGTATCCATGCCGTCATGGCTCTCCACCCCAGGTCCGGTACTCGTGCGAAGGCATGTGAGGGGCCACAAGACGGACCCTCTCGTGGAGCCAGTACACCTACTCCACGCCAACCCCCAATACGCATATGTCCAGCACGCCGACGGAAGGGAGGCCACCGTGTCCATAAAAGATGTCGCCCCAGCTGGCATCGACAACAACCACGGCAATAGCAGCGACGACGATCACAGCAACCCTTACCCACCCACTATTCTTTCATCACCCCCGGAAGAACATCGACCAACGGCACCCCCACCAACTACCCCTTCAACAACCCCGGCGGCACCCCCGGCAGAGACCCAGGAGGCTACCGGGGACACCCAGCCGACACCCGCAGCACCACAACAGCCACGTCGGTCGCAGAGGACTATCAAACCCCCGAACAGACTAAATCTATAGAAGGGGTGAATGTGATGAAATATATTCCATTCATCACTGCCTGTTTTCTGTGTCTTGTAACTGTCTGCTTTCTGTGTCTTTTCCCTTCCCCCAGTCCTCATGTATTATGTATTGGAATGTGCTGGAACTGGTTGTGTGCAGGGCTCCGCCCATACCTGGCTCCTTTGTAATCTAACTTCAGTCGGGTTCAGCCTCCTGAAGGTAGACATCTCTCTATTTTACGTGTTATATTCTGAGTTAATAAAAGCCTTACTTTTGTTCTGCTAACTTCGAATCTCGGAATAATTGAGGCACATCATGGCCCCTTAAAAAATTAGAGGGAACATTGGTTCCAGAGTGTATTTACAGGACAATTTACTATAAAATGATGCATATTATTTTGTGCTTGTACAAGACCTTGGTTCAGCTGCAGTTAGAATACTGTACCCAATTTTGGTCTCCTCATGCAGTGGGGGATATTGAGGCTTTGGAAAGTGTGCAGAGGCAGGGCACAAGATTAATTCCCAGTTGAAAACACCTTAGTTGCACAGATAAGCTCAACAAACTGGGTCACTATAAAGAAGTGTAGACTTAGGGGTTGGATGTTGACATTGAAGAGAAAGATAACATGCAAGTCGATTCACAAGGGTAGCCACTTGGGTGTCTTACCCAATGTTTACATACATTTTTCGTTAATGTGGTGTCAAACATAAAAATCTTTATTTTCAACATTTTCTGGTCTTGGACAGATTTGTGTGCACCTTTGGAAGTTTTAGTGAGTTGCAGTGAATGGTGAGACATAACGGTACCACCAGCAATGGTGATGAGTGTGAAAGGAATGGCTTGGTCATTGTAGGGATGCTTTATGGTGTTGGTGTGGGATGGTGCCAATCTGGCACATCATATAGCAGCCAGGGTGTACAGTGTAAAGATAACTAAATCTGGCCATGATGAGGCCATTCCTGGCCTCCCGGGCAGCAATGTGGTCGGGTGCTGATGCCCTCTATCCTGTGCAGCATCAGGCGATTGCGGAGAAGGTTGTTGTTGTTGGTGGTGCTGCTGGTGTGCCTGGTGCTGCTGGTTTTGGGGCTGATCGTGGTCAGATTCTGAGGACCAAGGTGAGACAGTATAAATGGCACCCATGTTGATGGAATACATGGCAGGTGAAGTAGAGATGACAGGAGCAATCTGTCAATGGTGAGAGAGTTTTTCCAATGAGGTGACACTGGATGGAGACTTGGCTGGAAAGACTTGCAGCCTGCAGAAAGCTCAATCTGTGCTGGCAATGCATTGAGCAATAGCTTCTGCCTGAGGAAAGTGATCAGCTGTCAGGTGGGAGCTTTTATAGTACATTTGATGCTGCCAATGAATCAGCTGGATCAATGGCCACTCGCTTCCCGCCTCAGGTTGACAGGCGCGGTCCCCGAGCAGCATGAGTCCCGTGGGCATCCAGTGAAATTGGAAAGCTAAGGTTAAAAAGGCTCTTAAGGGTCTGACAACAAGCTAATAATCCTTTAAATTGGGTCGCTCCTCTCTGTCGGTCGGGTCGCTGCCGCGCTGACAGACACAAACGAGGGAAAAGCGAGTGAGGGCGGGATGACGGCGGGTTTCCGATCCACTGTAAGAGCTTTCAACTTAACCACTCGACCCGCCTCCAATCATGCCCGCATGGACCGCGAAAAATTCCGGCCCACACTTCTGAACACATATTTTACTAAAATTTACTTAGACGTTTGTGATTTTATGTCACTAAACTGAAATGGAACACGGTTGATACCAACATTAACTATGATGCTCAAAGAGCACAAGCATTGTATCATCATATCTAATATTGTAACTCCAAGCGTTCTGTTTTTAAAAGGAGAATGGTTTAAACACATTCAAAATGAGAGTGACGTTTATTTATATTTTTGGTGAATTTTTCATCAAGGTGAGAGATCTTAGTACTGGGAACAGAACTTGTTTGGTCCTTTGGCACCCAGTGTCAACAACAGGTGCTTCCAATACCAATGTCGAGTGAAGTTCTCTTTGTCTGCCTGACAATGTGCTTTAACCCCACTTCCAGAAGAGTGCCTGTGCTGCATTAAATTGAATTCTTTGGTTTTGCAGTGCAATTATTCTCTTGAACTCCATGTGCGATTGCTAATTAATGCAAAATTATGGTTATTACAAAAATAAAAAATCTACAGATGCTGGCAATCTGAAACAAAAACCAAAAGACCTTGATATACACAGCAACTGGCATCAAGGCAGTATTTGACCGAGTGTGGCATCAAGGAGCCCTAGTAAAACTGAAGTCAATGGGAATTGGGGGGAAAACTCTCCACTGGCTGGAGTCAGACCTAGCACAAAGGGAGATGGTTGTGGTTGTTGGAGGTCAATTATCTCAGCCCCAGGACATCGGTGCAGGAGAATGGGAGCATAGTGGTAATGTCACTGGGTTAATAATCCAGAGACGTGAGTTCAAATCCCACCACAGCAGCTGGGGAATTTAAATTCAGTTAATTAAATAAATCTGGAATTTAAGAAAAAGCTACTATCAGTAATGGTAAGTATGAAGCTATTGGATTGTCATAAAACTGGTTCACTAATGCCCTTTAGGGAAGGAAATCTGCTGTCCTTACCTGATCTTACCTGGTCTGGCCTATATGTGACTCCAGACCCACAGCAATGTGTTTGATTCTTAACTGCCCTCTGAAATGGCCTAGCAAGCCACTCAGTTGTAACAAGCCGCTATGAAACACAACAATAAGAATAAAGCCGGATGGACCACCCAGCATTGACCTCGGCACCGGCAACAGCAGACCCAGCCCAGTCGACCCTGCAAAGTCCTCCTCACCAACAACTGGGGACTTGTGCCAAAATTGGGAGAGCTGTCCCACAGACTAGTCAAGCAACAGCCTGACTGTAGTGTATGTGCTTTAAGTCAGAACTACTTTTTACAGCTCCTGTATACTGTAGTACCGGCAGTGATCACACCGGTATATAAGCTGTGCACATGCCTCTGTATCCCAGTCTAGAGATTACCCTCCTCCAGTAAAGACCTGTTATTTGTTTATGTACAGCATCCGTGTAATTATTTATCCACTGAACCACTGATCTAACAGTGGCGATGAGTGTCGATGCGAATCTACCTGCAACATAAAACAAAACAAAAAAACAAACAAAAATAGTCGATTCCAGGAACACGGGCGTCGACTGCGAGCAACCGCTCAGCAGTCAGGCAGAGATCCAACTTCGCTGGGGAGGCTGTGGAGAGCCGGGCTTGGTTCCCCAGCCACAACGAGCAGTAAGAGACCGACGACAGGTCCAGAGCAGACCCTTCCCGAGCAGCGGCGGCTGGAGCTGACCGACGGCAGAGAGAGAGAGCCGAGCAGCGTCGGCGGGGTAAGAAAGGGGGTGAAGAGAGCAGGGCACAGCCGGGGGTTGATCACCGAGCGGCGTTGAGGAAAAATACTGCAAACCACAGAGAGAGAGGGTAAGAAACAGCCGGGTTCGAGACTGAGCGGCATCGACAAATATCAAGAGAGGAACATGCAGAGCACAGCCAGGGATCACGGGCTGATCAGGGTCCGCGGGGCGAAGCAAGGGGAGATGCCATTGAGCCGTGGAGAAGCAGGGAGAGCGCGGGAGGCACCATTGAGCCGCAGAGAAGAAGGAAGAGCGCGGGAGACACCATTTTGCGAAGCCGCAGTGGAGAAGACGGGCGAGCGCGGGAAGGAAGGAAAGCGTGGGAGACGCCATTTTGTGCCAGCGGAGAAGAAGGGGAAGCGCGGGAGGCGCCATTGGTGATAGTTAACGCATAACCAAGGATGCCGAAGAGTGGCAGTATCTCTACGTTTGACAATGAAGTCGAAGATTGGGTGACATATGTGGAACGTATTGAGGTGTACTGCAGGGTGAATGAAGTGCCAGATGCTAATAAAGCACTGGTTCTGTTAAATTCCATGGGTGCAAAAACTTATGGGTTACTGCGAAATCTAATAACTCCAGAGAAGCCGGTAAACAAGAATTTTGAAAGCATAGTAGAAATCCTACAGGACCACTTAAACCCCACACCGCTGCTGATAGCAGAATGGTTTAAGTTCCATAAAAGGAACCAACACAAAGACGAAAGCAATGCTAAGTACCTAACGGAACTGCGCAAGCTATCGAAATACTGCCAGTTTGGAGCGGGACTAGCAGACACGTTAAGAGACAAGTTTGTGTGTGGGCTACAAAGTGAAGGAACCCAGAAACGGCTTCTATCAGAAAAGGACCTTACGCTGGATTTCAGTATGGCAGTATCACACGAAGCAGCCGCAAGGGGCGCTGCAGAGATACAACGGAGACTGCAAGAATATGGCACCAACGAAATGACCTACGTAATAGGGAAGTGCTATCGCTGCGGCAGAAGAGCACATGACCAGAAAGATTGTTGTTTCAAGGACCAAGTGTGCAGACAGTGTGGGAAAGCAGGACACATAGCAAGAGTCTGCAGGTCTGGGAAGAAAACCAACAGTAAGAAATCTCCACAGGAGAAGTACAAAAAGGTACACCAGGTGATGGACAGTGGTTCAGACGAACAGAAAAGTGACACAGACTCCGAAAGCAAGGAGCTGGGTTGTCTGAAACTACATAATGTAACCGAAATGGAGGATCACCAGACTATCTGGGTTACACTCAAGATAGACGGAGTCCAAGTGGAAATGGAATTGGACACAGGGTCAGCTCTAACATTCATAAATCAAAGAGACTACAAGCGGCTATTTTCACACATACCCTTGAAAGCTACAGAGATTGTCTTGAAGATGTATATGGGGCAAAAAGTCTACCCCAAAGGAAAAATAAGGGTGAAAGTGACATATAAAGGCCAGGAAATACCTAAAATGGATATATATGTATTGCCAAATGGAGGACCACCACTGCTAGGACGTGAATGGATCCGGAAGATACAATTAGATTGGCATTCCATACAGGCACTGAAGGTTGAGGCCAAAAAGGATGACGACGTCACACCTGGACGACTGTCAAAAATGCTAACTGACGCAAAAGAAGTGTTCCAGGAGGGACTAGGAACACTAAAAGGAATAACAGCAACAATTAAAATAGAGGAAAATGCAAGCCCAAAGTTTCTGAAGGCCAGACCAGTGCCTTATGCGATCAGACCAGCAGTTGAAGCTGAGCTGGAAGGGTTGGAACGTTCAGGGGTACTGTCCAAAGTGGACTGGAGCGAGTGGGCTACACCCATCGTTCCTGTAACGAAGAGGTCGTTGAGTAATACGCCTGGGGAACCAAAGAAGGTCCGCATCTGTGGGGATTTTAAGGTGACAGTGAACCCAGTCCTTCACACAGTACAATATCCGCTTCCACGAATTGAGGATATTTTCGCCTCGCTATCTGGTGGTAAACGCTTCAGCAAAATTGATCTAGCCCAGGCGTACTTGCAAATGGAGGTAGAAGAAGCTTCGAAACATTACCTTACGATCAACACTCATAAAGGTCTCTATCAATACAACCGGCTGGTGTTTGGAGTAGCCTCGGCTCCGGCTATCTGGCAAAGGGCGATGGATCAGGTCCTGCAAGGGATTCCAGGGACCCAGTGTTATTTGGACGACATCTTGGTCACGGGCGAAAATGACAGTGGTCACCTCGCTAACTTGGAGAAGGTGCTCGCCAGATTAAAGGAGTATGGGCTACGAGCTAATCGCCACAAGTGCGAGTCGTTCCAGAAACAGATCTCGTATTGCGGCCACGTCATCGATGAAGAGGGGTTACATAAGTCCCTGAACAAGATTGAGGCAGTAGTCAAGGCTCCAGCACCGGAAAATGTGTCACAACTGAGGTCGTTCCTCGGGCTGGTAAACTATTACCAAAAGTTCTTACCAAATTTGTCTACGGTATTACACCCGCTGAACACCCTACTGCAAGCAGGGGTACCATGTAAGTGGGATGACGAACGTAGACGAGCTTTCCAGAAGTGTAAAGAATTGATCACATCAAAAGAGGTGTTGGCCCACTTCAACCCAGCACTACCAATTCGTTTGGCATGTGATGAATCACCCTACGGCATTGGAGCAGTGCTGTCGCACAAATTCCCAGACGGGTTGGAGAGGCCAGTAGCCTTTGCGTCTCGGTCACTAATCTCAGCCGAGCGCAACTACGTCCAGATTGACAAGGAGGCCCTCAGCCTAGTATGGGGAGGAAAAAAAATTCAACCATTATCTGCATGGGCAGAAGTTCACCTTGCTGACTGACCACCAATCACTTGTCTCCATCTTTAATCCTAAGAAGGGCGTGCCAGTAATGACTGCACAGCGGTTACAAAGATGGTCCCTGTTTCTAGGGGCGAATCAATATGAAATAGAATATAAAGGCATGAAACAGCATGGGAACGCTGATGGGCTATCGTGCCTGCCACTGCCTACGCTGGAGGAAGCACCAGCAGTGGACCCTATCGAGATATTTTATTCGTCGATAATTGAACGATTGCCAGTAACAAACGCGGATATAGAGAAGGAGACCCGCAATGATCCGACACTGTCACGGGTATATGAATTGACGGTGAGGGGATGGCCAACACATGGCGACTCACTGTTGCCAGCATTCTCATCCAGAAAAGAACAGCTGTCAGTATGCCAGGGGACAGTGATGTGTGGATCCAGAGTGGTGATTCCACCCAAGTTAAGGGAGAGAGTGCTAAAGGAGCTACATGAAGGCCATCTGGGGGGAGTGAAAATGAAAAGCCTTGCTAGGGCTTATGTGTGGTGGCCGGGAATCGATCAACAAATCGAAGACCTAACTAAGAGCTGCTTAGGATGCCAGAAGGTCCAAAATGCACCACCACATGCCCCTCTATACCCATGGGAGTGGCCCTCCTCTCCATGGCAACGGGTGCATATTGATTTTGCTGGTCCATTCATGGACTCAATGTTCTTAATAGCAGTGGATGCTCATTCAAAGTGGCCTGAGGTGATAAAAATGTCTTCAACCACTACAGAGAAAACGATTGCAGTCCTACGGACCATATTTGCCAGAAACGGTTTGCCAGAGCACATTTGCTCTGATAATGGACCACACTTTGTGTCCGACGAGTTCCAAAAATTTATGAGAAGGAATGGGGTAAGGCATTACACATCCGCCCCGTATCATCCAGCCACAAATGGATTGGCTGAGAGGTTCGTACAAACCTTTAAGAAGGCGATGAAGGCCATGTGCGATGATGAAATTCCACTACAGCATAAGATGGACAATTTCTTATTAGCCTACCGAAACGCGACACATGCAGTTACCAACCAGACCCCGGCCATGATGTTCTTTAACCGAAGGTTGAGATCTCGTCTGGACTTGCTCAGACCAAATGTGCGAAGAAATGTTGAGGACAAACAATTCCAGCACATCAATGAGAAGCCGACAAGGAGCTTCAATGTAGGGCAACCAGTCTTGGCCCGTGATTATCGAACAGAGAAATGGCAACCCGGAACGATATGTACAAGGCAGGGGCCATTAATGTACACAGTGGATGTCGGGGAGAACATTGTGAGGCGCCACGTCGATCAGATCTTAGCGTCACAGGAACGCGTCAACCCCATGTCTCGAGTACCTGGGGATGAACCCGACATACCGGTAGCATCTACTTCAGACCCAGTAGCAGTGGAACCCGATGAACTACCCGATGAAAAGGGGTCAGAATCGCCTCTGCACCAAGAACAAGAACCTCTGGGAAGGCGCTATCCCGAAAGGGTCAGGAAGCCGCCCCAAAGATTGAATCTATAAATGGACTTTTGTTGTTTAATGTACATGTTGAAATGTTAATTGTTATTTGAATATTAGGGGTACTACTAATCTAAAAAGGGGAGGAATTGTAGTGTATGTGCTAAGTCAGAACTACTTTTACAGCTCCTGTATACTGTAGTACCGGCAGTGACCACACCGGTATAGAAGCTTTGCGCATGCCTCTGTACCTCCAGTCTTGAGACTACCCTCCTCCAGTAAAGACCTGTTTATTGTTAATATACAGCATCCGTGTGATTATTTAATAACAGCATATCCTCTGAATCACGGATCCAACACTCTGTCAGTGCAGCACTCCCTCAGCACTGCACTGGAGCGTCAGCCTAGATTTTTGTGCTCAAGTCTCTGGAGTGGGACTTGAACCCACGACCTGCTGACTCAGAGGTGAGAGTGCTACCCACTTTTTTTAAATTATATTATTTATTGAACATTAAGAACATTTCTATCATTGTGATCATTCCATTGTATCATACAAATCAATTCCTCCGCCACATATTAACATCAAAACCTGAAGTTTAATTTGTCTCCCGTTACATATATTAATCGATTGTACTTTAAAAATTGATCATAAAATACTATCTTTAAATTCCTTTCTGAATAAAACATCCACAGAGCCTTATAATGATCTTTTAGCTTATATTTAAAATATTCTTTTAGATTGATTCTCCTCCCCTTAAAAAAGAGCATTTCTTCTTTGAACAATCACGAATCTAGCCAAACTGAACATTAAATTAATTGCCACTCCGTTAGACTCAAGCAGACTCTCCTGCAATCCCCATCTCAAAACTGAGTTCCACGGGATTCCCATTCTCGCTCTTCGGTCCCCACCCAGTAAAAAAAACTCCACACAACTGTCGAACATTGTACTCAATCATTTAACTGTGAACATATCACCAGTAAATGGGACAGAGTCTCATCCCGTGTCCCACACACTGGGCAAGCTGCCCCCTCCACTCGTCCAATCTCACACAAGACCGTCATGGTAAAAATCCGGTTATGAGCCAATTTGAAATCCAGTTCAATCCACTCTGGACATTTAAAATTTGCCCACACTCCCTTCCAAATCCTGTTGAAGTCCAGCTGTGGGTATATACTCTGCCAAAACTCCATGTCTCGAGTACCTGGGGATGAACCCGACATACCGGTAGCATCTACTTCAGACCCAGTAGCAGTGGAACCCGATGAACTATCCGATGAAAAGGGGTCAGAATCGCCTCTGCACCAAGAACAAGAACCTCCGGAAAGGCGCTATCCCGAAAGGGTCAGGAAGCCGTCCCAAAGACTAATCTATAAATGGACTTTTGTTATTGAATGTACATGTACAAATGTAATTGTTATTTGAATATTAAGGGGGTATTATTAATCTAAAAAGGGAGGAATTGTAGTGTATGTGCTTTAAGTCAGAACTACTTTTTACAGCTCCTGTATACTGTAGTACCGGCAGTGACCACACCGGTATATAAGCTGTGCGCATGCCTCTGTACCCCAGTCTAGAGATTACCCTCCTCCAGTAAAGACCTGTTATTTATTTATGTACAGCATCCGTGTAATTATTTATCCACTGAACCATGGGTCTAACACTGACATTGTCATACTCACAGAATCATGCATTTCAGCCAATATCCCAAACTCCTCCATCACTCTCCCTGGGTATATCCTGTTCCATAAGAGGTGGTGGCACAATGGTATACAGTTGGGAATGAGTGGCCCTGGGAGTCCTCAACATTGACTCTGGACCCCAGGAAGTCTCGTGGCTTCAGGTCAAGCATGGGCAAGGAAACCTCCTCCTGATTACCACCTACCGCCCTTCCTCAGCTGATGAATCAGTACTCCTCCATGTTGAACACCACTTGGAAGAAGCACTGAGAGTAGCAAGGGCACAGAATGTACTCTGGGTGGGGGACTTCAATGTCCATCACCAAGAGTGGCTCGGCAGCACCACTACTGACCGAGCTGGCTGAGCCCTGAAGGACATAGTTGCCAGTCTTGGCCTGCGACAGGTGGTTAGAGAATCAACTCGAGGGAAAAACCTACTTGACCTCATCCTCACCAATCTACCTGTCGCAGATGCATCTGTCCATGACAGTATTAGTAGCAGTGACCACTGCACAGTCATTGTGCAGATGAAGTACCATCTTCACACTGAGGCCACCTTCCATTGTGTTGTGTGGCACTAACACCGTGCTAAATGAATAGATTCAGAACAGATCTAGCAGGTCAAAACTGGGCATCCATGAGGCGCTGTGGGCCTTCAGCAGCAGTAGAATTGTATTGCAGTACAATCTATAACTTCATGGCCCAGCATATCCCTCACTCCACCATTACCATCAAGCCAGGGGACCAACTCTGGTTCAATAAGGAGTGTAGAAGAGCATGCCAGGAGCAGCACCAGGCGTACCTAAAAATGAAGTGCCAACCTGGGGAAGCTGCAACACAGGACTACATGCATGCTAAAAAGCAGAAGCAGCATGCTATAGACAGAGCTAAGCAATCCCACAATCAATGGATCAGATCAAAGCTTTGCAGTCCTGCCACATCCTGTCGTGAATGGTGGTGGACCATTAAACAACTAACGGGAGGAGGAGGAGACTCCATGAATATCCCCATCCTCAATGATGGTGGAGCCCAGCACGTAAGTGCAAAAGACAAGGCTGAAGCGTTTGCAACCATCTTCAGCCAGAAGTGCCAAGTGCATAATCCATATTGGCCTACTCCTGAGGTCCTCACCCTCACAGGAGCCAGTCTTCAGCCAATTTGATTCACTCCACGTGTTATCAAGAAATGACTGAGCACACTGGATACAGCAAAGGATTTGGGCACTGAAAATATCCCGGTTATCCTGCAGAAGGCTTGAGCTCCAGAACTAGTCCCGCCTCTAGCCAAGCTGTTCCAGTACAACACTGGCATTTATCCGACAATGTGGAAAACTGCTCAGGTATGTCCTGTCCACAAAAAGCAGGACAAATCCAATCTGGCCTATTACCACCCCAGCAGTCTACTCTCAATCATCAGCAAAGTGATGGAAGGTGTCATCAACAGTGCCATCAAGCGGCACTTACTCACCAATAACCTGCTCACTGATGCCCAGTTTGGGTTCCGCCAAGATCACTCAGCTGCCGACCTCATTACAGCCTTGGTGCAAACATGGACAAAGGAGCCGAATTCCAGAGGTGAGGTGAGAGTGACTGCCCTTGACATCAAGTCAGCATTTGACTGAGTGTGGCATCAAGGAGCCCTAGTAAAACTGAAGTCAATGGTATTAAATCCGTGTGTTAATGGAGACACGGAATGCAGGAGTTGGTTTAACAAGTCTTTACTGAATGGAGACAATCTGGAAACTGAAACTACAGAAGCCTGCCAGGGCCTTTTATACAGGGATGGTCACTGCCGGTACTGCAGTCTGAGACCAGTTATTCCCTTAAAGGGACATACACAACAATTCCTCCCCTTTTAGATAAACAGTACATAACATTAATTTAACAACTAAATAATAACTAATTACAATTACAATTACGGTTGCTAGATACATTAGTTGAAGTTAAGCAATTATAAGTTCAGTCTTTGAGGAGACTTCCTGATTCTGTCTGGATAACGCCTCTTTGGGATATCAGGTTCTTCTGGCAAGGTTGAGTCGGGATCAATGTCGTTGTTTGGTTTGTCTGCTTCCAATATCACCGATTCTGCGGTAGATGCAATTGGTACTTCGGTTTCATCGCCAGGTGTATCAGATCGTGGTGTGGAGTTGAGGTTTTCCAGTGACTCTAGAATCTGGTCAGCATGGCATCTTACAATGCTTTCTCCAACGTCCACGGTATACATTAGAGGTCCTTGCCATGTACAGATCGTTCCTGGCTGCCATTTCTCTGTGCGGTAGTCCTGGGCCAAAACTGGTTGACCTATCTTAAAACTCCTGGTCGGCCTTTCATTCATATTCTGAAACTGCCTGTTCTCCACATCTCTTCTGACGTTTGGCTTAACCAAATCCAAGCGGCATCGTAGTCTTCGATTGAAGAACATCATGGCTGGAGTTTGGTTGGTAACCGCATGTGTCGCATGTAGGCAAACAAGAAGTTGTCCACCTTGTGTTGTAGGGGTATATCTTCATTACACATTGCCTTGATAGCCTTCTTGAATGTTTGAACAAACCTCTCAGCCAATCCATTAGTGGCTGGATGATATGGGGCGGATGTGTAATGCTTAACACCATTGTTCTTTAAGAACCTCCGGAACTCTTCAGACACAAACTGTGGTCCATTGTCAGAGCAAATCTGTTCAGGCAGCCCATTCCTGACGAATATGGTTCATAAGACTGTGATAGTTTTTTCTGTGGTGGTTGAGGACATTTTTATTACCTCTGGCCACTTTGAATATGCATCCACCGCAATTAAAAACATCGAGTCCATAAAGGGACCAGCAAAATCAATGTGCACCCTTTGCCATGGAGATGAGGGCCACTCCCATGGATGTCGAGGGGCTTGTGGTGGGGTGTTTTGGACCTTCTGGCATCCTGTACAGCTCTTGGTCATCTCTTCGATTTCTCTATCGATTCCCGGCCACCACACAAACGCTCTGGCTAAGTTCTTCATTTTTACCCCTCCCAGATGACCCTCATGAAGCTCATTGAGCACTCTATCCTTCAATTTGGGTGGAATTGCTGCTCTGGATCCACACATCAAGGTTCCTCTGCACACTGACAGCTGTTTTCTTCTCGGCGAGAATGCTGGCAGCAGTGGTTCGCCATGTGCTGGTCATCACTTCACCGTTAAATCATAGACCCAGGAGAGTGTCGGGTCATTTCGTGTTTCCTTTTCTATGTTTGCATTCGTCACAGGGAGACATTCGACAATAGTCGAGTGGAATAACTCCACTGGATCCACTGCCAGTTCTTTATCCACCGTCGGCAACGGTAGGCGCGACAATCCATCAGCATTCCCATGCAGTTTAGTTCGTTTGTACTCGATGTCATATTGGTGTGCCCCTAGGAAAAGGGACCACCTCTGTAGCTGTTGTGCCATCATTATCGGTACGCCCTTCTGAGGGTTGAAAATGGAGACGAGAGGTTGATGATCAGTTAGTAGAGTAAATTTCTGACCGTGCAGGTAGTGATTGAACTTCTGCACCCCCCACACCAGGCTGAGGGCCTCTCTGTCAATCTGGGCATAGTTACGCTCGGCTGAAGTTAACGAGCGTGACGCAAAAGCTATCGGCCCCTCAGAACCATCAAGGAATTTATGTGACAGTACCGCCCCAATGCCGTAGGGAGACGCATCACACGCCAGTCTTATCGGTAGTGATGGGTTGTAGTGAGCCAATACTTCTCTTGAAGTGATTAGGTCCTTACTCTTCTGAAAGGCCCGCTTACATTCATTGCTCCATTTCCATGCTACTCCCGTTCGTAGTAGGGCGTTCAGTGGATGCAGAATTGTGGACAAATTCAGCAAAAACTTATGGTAGTAATTCACCAATCCGAGGAATGACCTCAGTTGTGACACATTTTCAGGCGCTGGAGCCTTAACCACCGCTTCAATTTTGTCAGGGGACTTATGCAACCCCTCTTCATCAATCACGTGGCCACAATACGATATCTGTTTCTTAAAAAGCTCGCACTTGGGGCGATTGGCCCGTAGCCCATGTTCACGTAGTCTAGTGAGCACCTGCTCTAGGTTGGCAAGGCGTTCACTCTCATCTTCACCTGTCACTAGGATGTCGTCCAAGTAACACTGAGTCCTCGGAATCCCTTGCAGGACTTGTTCCATCGCTCTTTGCCATATCGCCGGAGCTGATGCTACTCCGAATACCAGTCGATTATACTGGTAAAGACCTTTGTGAGTGTTTATCGTGAGATACTTCCAAGAGGACTCTTCAACCTCCATCTGCAAATATGCTTGCGCTAGGTCAATTTTTGTAAAACGCTTCCCTCCGGATAGTGAGGCGAAGATATCTTCTATCCTTGGAAGAGGATATTGTACTGTGTGAAGGACTGGGTTCACCGTCACCTTGAAGTCCTCACGGATGCGAACCTTCCTTGGCTCCTCAGACTTATTGTTTAACGTTTTCTTCATGACAGGAATGATGGGTGTCACCCACTCGCTCCAGTCTACCTTAGATAACATGCCTGCATTCTCCAGATTCTCCAGCTCTGCCTCGACGGCTGGGTGAATTGCATATGGTACCGGTCTTGCTTTGAAAAACTTGGGAATTGCATTCTCCTCTATTTTTATCGAGGCGGTTACGCCTTTAAGATTGCCCAGTTCTTGTTGAAATACCTCTTTGGCGTCAGCTAAGATTGTTGACAATCGTCCAGGAGTGACGTCGTCATCCTTTTTACCAGCCACCGTCAGTGCCTGAATGGAGTGCCAGTCTAAACTTATCTTTCTGATCCATTCACGTCCCAATAACGGTGGTCCACCATCTTGCAGAATGTAGAGATATAATTTCCGTATTTTCTTGCCGTTGTATTCGACAGGCACCCTTATTTTTCCTCTGGGGTATACTTTTTGCCCCGTATACGTCCTCAAGGCAATGGATGTCTCTCTCAAGGGTATGTGTGAGAATAGCCGCTCATAGTCTCGTCGATTCATGACGGTTAGAGCTGATCCTGTATCCAATTCCATTTTGACTTGAGACCCTGCTATCGTGAGGGTGACCCAAATGGTTCGGTGATCCTCTTTTGCGATTACGTTGTGAAGTTTGAGACAGCTTAGTCTCTTGTTCCCGGATTCACTATCGCTCATCTGGTCTTCAGAACTACTGTCCGTCATCTTTTGTACTTTCCTGTACGGTTCCTTAGTAGCCTTTTTATTGTCATTGGTCTTCTTCTCAGACCTGCAAACTCGTGCAATGTGTCCCATCTTTCCGCATTGCCTGCATATTTTGTCCTTGGACCAGCAGTCCTTCTGGTCATGGTTTGTTCTGCCGCAGCGACAACATTTTGCAAATCCCCGTGTCATTTCGTGGGTGCCGTATTCCTATGGCTTTTTTTGTATTTCCGCAGCTCCCCTTGTTGCTGCTTCGTGCGATACTGCCACGCTGAAAGCCTTATCTAGCGTCAGCTCTTTCTCTGAGAGTAACCTCTTCCGGGTTCCTTCACTCAGGAGTCCAGAGACAAATTTGTCCCGTAAGGTATCTGCCAGTACTGCTCCGAACTGGCAGTGCTTTGATAGCTTGCGTAGTTCCGTAAGGTAATCAGCATGGCTCTCATTTTTATGCTGATTTCTCCTGTGGAATTTAAATCTTTCTGCTATCTGCTGCAGGATTTAGGTGTTCCTGTAGGATAGCAACAATTTCGTTAAAACTCTTCGCCTTCGGCTTGGCTGGAGTAATCAGGTCCCGCAATAGGCCGTACGTTCTTGCGCCCATTAAATTTAGCAATACCGATGCCTTTTTCCCCTCGGCTATTTCGTTTGCCTCGCAATATACCTCGACTCTTTCCACATACGTGGTCCAGTTTTCTATTGCATTATCGAAGGCAGTGATATCGCCAGTCTTCGGCATCTTGAAAATCTAAGATGGCGTCTCCCATGCTTTTCCTTCGTCCCCGATGGATCAAAATGGCACCTCCCGCGCTTTTCCTTCTTCCCCGTTGAGTTAAGATGGCGCCTCCCGCGCTTTCCTGCCGCTGCTGCTGCAGTCAACGCCGCTCTCAGCGGTATTTTTATTTTTAACCGTTCCCATCGTGTAGCGGACCCTCTGGGACACTTCCCTCACTCTTCTTAGATCCGAACGCTGCCCGGCTGCGAAGCACCGGCCGCGCCCTGTGTGCGCCACCCTCTCTCTCTCTCTTTGCTTCCCGACTCGCTGCCCGGCCCCATTGCAGAGCCACCCGATCGAGCTGTAGCCCCCGCAGCCCAGGAAGGATCAGTGCACTACCTGCCACCAGCTCGATTAGCTGGGAAACCACAGACTGGGGAACCAAGCCTGGCTCTTGACAGTCTCCCCTGCAAGTTTTCAATCCGATGATTTGGAGGGCGGTTGCCCACGGTCGACGCCCGTTTCTCGAGTTTCTTTGGATTATTTTTTTTCTTTTCTGGCTTCGACCTTCAACAACGTCGTCTGAGGTGCTGCCGAGTTGCAGGTAAGTTCGTTTCTTACTTGTCGCCAGTATTAAATCCGTGTGTTAATGGAGACACGGAATGCAGGAGTTGGTTTAACAAGTCTTTACTGAATGGAGACAATCTGGAAACTGAAACTACAGAAGCCTGCCAGGGCCTTTTATACAGGGATGGTCACTGCCGGTACTGCAGTCTGAGACCAGTTATTCCCTTAAAGGGACATACACAACAAATGGGAATCAGGGGGGCGGGGTTGGTGGACACTCTCCACTGGCTGGAGTCATACCGAGCACAAAGGAAGGTGGTTGTGGTGGTTGAAGGTCAATCATCACAGCCCCAGGACATCGCTGCAGGAGTTTCTCAGGGCAGTGTCCTAGGCCCGACCATCTTCAGCTGCTTCATCAATGACCTTCCCTCCAACATAAGGTCAGAAATGGGGAAGTTCGCTGATGACTGCACAGTGTTCAGCGCCATTCACAACTCCTCAGATAATGAAGCAGTCCATGCCCGCATGCAACAAGACCTGGACAACATTCAGGCTTGGGCTGATAGGTGGCAGGTAACGTTTGTGCCACAGAAATGCCAAGCAATGACTATCTCCAACAAGCGAGAGTCTAACCACCGACCCTTGACATTCAACGGCATTACCATCGCCGAATCCCCCACTATCAATATCCTGGGGGGGTCATCATTGACCAGAAACTTAACTGGACTAGCCACATAAATACTGTGGCAACAAGAGCAGGTCAGAGGCTAGGTATTCTGCGGCAAATGTCTCACCTACTGACTCCCCAAAAACTTTCCACCATCTACAATGCATAAGCCAGGAGTGTGATGGAATACTCTCCATTTGCCTGGATGGGTGCAACTCCAACAACACTCAAGAAGCTTGACACCATCCAAGACAAAGCAGCCCACTTGATTGGCATCCCATTCAACACTTTAAACATTCACTCCCTCCACCACCGGCGTACCGTGGCTGCAGTGTATACCATCTACAAGATGCACTACAGAAACTCATCAAGGCTTCTTCGGCTGCACCTTCCAAACCCGCCACCTCTTCCATCTAGAAGGACAAGGGCAGCAGCAGCATGGGGACACCACCACCTCCAAGTTCCCCTCCAAGTCACACACCATCCTGACTTCGAAGTATATCGCCGATCCTTCATCGTCGCTGGGTCAAAATCCTGGAACTCCCAACCTAACAGCACTGTGGGAGTACATTCACCACACGGACTGCAGAGGTTCAAGAAGGCGGCTCACCACCACCTTCTCAAGGGCAATTAGGGATGGGCAATAAATGCTGGCATTGCCAGCGACAACCACATCCCGGGAATGAATTTTAAAAAATGAAAGAAGGAAAGGAAGAATTTCATTTATATTCCACATTAACACATTTCTCAGAAAGCACGTCTCATACAATGAATTACTTTGAAGTGCAGTCATTGTTACCATGGAAGCAGATGTACCAGTTATTTTGTGCACAGCATGATCCTACAAACTACAATGGGATGAATGACCAGTTAATCTGAATAGTTTACATAGTATTACAAAGTATTTACAACACTGAAACAGGCAATTCAGTCCAACATGTCCATGCCTGTTTTTATGCTCCACATCAGCTTCCTCCCACCCTTCTCATCGAACCCCATTCCTTTCTCTCTCCTGTGTTTGTCTAGCTTCCCTTTAAATGCATCTATGCTAGTCACCTCTACTATTCCTTTTGGTAGCGAGTTCCACATTCTAAGTACTAGCTGGCTCTGGCTCATCTGACTCCGGGTAGTGGTTGAGGGAAGAATGTTGGCCGAGACATTTTAGGGCTGATTTTACAAATGCACACTCCCAGGAATGGACAGAAAGGGGTGAATTTTAACCTATGAAAATGGGTGACTTGGGGGCGTGGGGAAGTTAAAGTGTTAAAATTCAGAATTCCGACCTGAACACGCCTCCAACTCGCAAACTTCCGGTTTTAACGTAAGTGGGACGGGGCGGGACAGGGGTGGGATGGACGGGCAGCCAACCCGCTGCCAGGAGGCAGGCCATCTTTTTAAACGTTATAATGAGACTGGAAGATTCTTTAACCTCCATTTTGTGTTTAGCTGTAGCTGGTCAGGTTTTGCACGCCTCGTAAAACCCGATAGCTACACCAAGGTGAGGACTGCCGGGTCCAGGAGGTAACCTACCTTCTGGATCATAGGTCCCTGCCTAACCCACCCACGTGATCGGAGACACCCCCCAGACTACCAATCCCCCACCCAGGCCTCCGATCACTCTACAAGGCTTCCCCCACTTCAGGCCTCCGATCCTCCCCCTCCACCGGCCCTCCCTATGCTGCTCCTCCGGCCATAAATCCTCTTCGGAACACCCTTATCTTCCTCCAGCCCCCGACTCTCTTCGGACCACCTCCCCCCCCACCGCCGCCGCCTCCACACCCCACCCCTGATCTTCTCCCGGCCCCTGACACTCTTTGGACTCCTGCAAACCTCCTCCGGCCACTGACTCTCTTCGGACCCACCCCCACACCCCACCCCGATCTTCCCCTGATCCACTTTGGACCCTCTCGATCTTCTACTGGCCCCCAATCCACTTTGGACCATGACCGATCTTCTCCCGGCCCCTGACCCCTCAATCTTCTCCCGGCATGATCCCCACGCGATCCCTCCCTCCCTTCCACTTCCTGTGTCCCTGACAACCATGTGTGCGGGAAGTGTGTCCAGCTGCAGCTGCTGAAAGACCGCATTGTGGTGCTGGAGCTGTGAATGGATGCATACTGCAGCATTCGCGATGCTGAGGACATGTGAATATCATGTTTAACCAGTTGGTTACACCGCAGGTAAAGGCTGCATAGGCTGGAAGGGAATGGGTGACCGCCAGGCAAAGTAGTAGGCGCAGGCAGGTAGCGCAGGGGTTCCCTGTGGCCATCCCCCTCTCAAACAGATATACCGCTTTGGATATTGTTGAGGGAGATGGCTTATCGGGGGAAGGCAGCAGTAGCCAACTTCCTGGCACCATGGGTGGTTCTGCTGCACAGGACGGGAGGAAAAAGAACGGGAGAGCGATAGTGATAGGGGATTCTATTGTAAGGGGAATAGATAGGCTTTTCTGCGGCCGCAAACGAGACTCCAGGATGGTGTGTTGCCTCCCTGGTGCAAGGGTCAAGGATGTCTCGGAGCGGCTGCAGGGCATTCTGGAGGGGAAGGGTGAACAGCCAGTTGTCACGGTGCATATAGGTACCAATGCTTTAGGTAAAAACTGGGATGAGGTCTTAAAAGATGAATATAGGGAGTTAGGAGGTAAATTAAAAAGTAGGACCTCAAAGGTAGTAATCTCAGGATTGCTAGTGATAGAGTAGAAATAGAAAGATATTTCAGATGAATACATGGCTAGAGGAATGGTGCAATGGGGAGGGATTCAAATTCCTGGGGCTTTGGAACCGGTTCTGGGGGAGGTGGGACCAGTACAAACTGGACGGTTTGCACCTGGGCAGGACAGGGACCAATGTCCTAGGGGGAGTGTTTGCTAGTGACGTTGGGGAGGGTATAAACTAAAATGGCAGGGGGTTGGGAACCTGTGCAGCGAGACAGAGGAAAGGGAAGCAAGGATAGAAGCAAAAGACAGGAAGGAGAAAAGCAAAAGTGGCAGTTAGAGAAATCAAGGGTGTAAATCAAACATGGCCACAGTAAATCATAATTCTAAAAGGTCTAAGCGTGTTAAAAAACAAGCTTGAAGGCTTTGTGTCTTAATGCAAGGAGCATTTGTAATAAGGTGGCTGAATTAGCTGTGCAAATAGATGTAAGTGGATATGATATAATTGGGATTACGGAGACATGGCTCCAGGGTGACCAAGGCTGGGAATTTAACATCCAGGGGCATTCAATATTCAGGAAAGACAAGCAAAAAGGAAAGGAGGTGGGGTAGCATTGCTGGTTAAAGAGGAGATTATCACAATAGTAAGGAAGGATATTAGCTCTGATGATGTGGAATCTGTATGGGTAGAGCTGAGAAATACCAAGGGGCAGAAAACGTTAGTGGGAGTTGTATACAGACCCCCAAACAGTAATGCTGAGGTTGGCGATGGCATTAAATGGGAAATTAGAGATGCATTCAATAAGGGCACGGCAGTTATCCTGGGTGACTTTAATCTACATATAGATGCGGCTAACCAAATTAGTAACAATACTGTGGAGGAGGAAATCCTAGAGTGTATACGGGATGGTTTCCTGGACCAATATGTCGAGGAACCAACTAGAGATCAGGCCATCTTAGGCTGGGTATTATGAAATGAGAAAGGATTAATTAGCTATCTTGTTGTGCGAGGCCCCCTGGGGAGGAGCAATCATAATATGATAGAATTCTTCATTAAGATGGAGAGTGAAGTATTTGACTCAGAGACTAGGGTCCTGAATTTAAATAAAGGAAACTATGATGGTATGAGGCGGGAGTTGGCTAGGATGGATTGGGGATGGTTGATGGTGGATAGGCAATGGCAAACATTTAAAGATCACATGGATGAATTATAGAATTTGTTCATCCCTGTTTGGCATAAAAATAAAACAAAAATGGAGACTCAACCGTGGCTAACAAGGGAAATTAGGGAGAGCATAAGATCCAAGGAGAGGACATATAAATTGGCCAGAAAAAGCAGCAAAACTGAGGATTGGGAACATTTAGGATTCAGCAAAGGTGGTCAAAGGGATTAATTAAGAGGGGGAAAATAGAGTATGAGAGTAAGCTTTCAGGGAACATAAAAACTGACTATAAAAGCTTCTATAGATATGTAAAGAGAAAAAGATTGGTGAAGTCAAGCATCGGTCCCTTGCAGTCAGAATCAGAGGAATTTATAATGGGGAACAAAGAACTGTCCGACCAATTAAATACATACTTTGGTTCTGTCTTCACAAAGGAGGACACAAATAAACTCCCAGGGATGTTGTGGAACATAGGGTCTAATGAGAGGGAGGAACTGAATGAAATCAGTATTTGTAGGGAAATGGTGTTTGGGAAATGGAAGGGATTGAAGGCCGATAAATCCCCAGGGCCTGATAATCTACATCTTAAGGTACTTAAGGAAGTGGCCCTATAAATAATAGATGCATTGCTGGTCATCTTCCATAATTCTATAGATTCTGGAACAGTTCCCATGGATTGGAGGGTAGTTAATGTAACCCCACTATTCAAAAAAGGTGGTAGAGAGAAAACGGGGAATTATAGACCGGTAAGCCTGACATTGGTAGTGGGGAAAATGCTGGAGTCCATTATCAAAGATGTAATAGCAGAGCACTTAGAAAACAGTGACAGGATCGGACAAAATCAACATGGATTTACAAAAGGTAAATCATGCTTGACTAATCTACTGCAATTTTTTGAGGATGAAACTGGTAGAATAGATAAGGGAGAACCAATGGATGTGGTGTATTTGGACTTTCAGAAGGCTTTCGATAAGGTCCCGCATAAGAGAATAGCGTGCAAATTTAAAGCGCATGGGATTGGGGGTAAGGTACTCACTTGGTTAGAGAACTGGTTGGCAGACAGGAAGCAAAGAGTTGGAATAAATGGGTCTTTTTCCGAGAGGCGAGCAGTGACTAGTGGGGTACCGCAGGGATCGGTGCTAGGACCCCAGTTATTCACGTTGGGCCAGTAATTCCGGTCCCAACGCATGAGTACGGACGGTGTACTCACGCATGGGCCCGTTGGAAGTGCCGGATTTCAGCATGCACAGCGCATGCGCGGGAAACCGGCATTTCCTCTCCATTGAACCAAGGGGTTAAGAGGTCTAACGCGTGCGTGCAGGACTCTGCGCGCACGCGTTGAACTTCCTTCTTTTTGATAGGTTTGCGCGTGTGCAAGGGCCTGAACTTTTTAGAAATGAATAAAGGAGGCATAAGGAGTGGATTCTTGAAGGTAAGTGGTCTATTATTTAAAATTATTACACTTTTTCCACAGATTAATTGTTTATAAGGACTTTACAGTAAGGTAAGTTTATTTTTAGACCCGATTTCGTAAAAAATTATTTTTTTCAAAAATTTTATTAATTGTTTTAAATAGTTTTTTAAAGTTATTTATAGTTTATTTAATTATTGGGATGTTTTTTAAAATTTTAATTAAAGTTAAACTAGTCTTTGGGGCGCCCGTACTTTAAATGAGTTTGACAGTCTTTACTATCAAACTCATGAATGAGTTTCACCTCCCCTGATTGGCTGCAGAGTGCTCACCTGATCCCAGCCGGCACATCGCACTAACTACGCCGCTGGATCAGGTAAGCACATCGCGCCAACAGCTGAACCGGGCCAGTGACAGGAAATGCAAGCAGGCCCGGGCTTCAGATGTCGGCGCGCAGGGTGAGTGCACATCGGGGGCTTGCACGCGCGGCAAGCACCCGATCCTAATTTCTTGCCCAATATATATTAATGATCTAGATGAGGGACCTGGATGTAATATCTCCAAGTTTGCAGATGACACAAAGCTGGGTGGGCATGTGTGCTGTGAGGAGGATGCAGAGAAACTCCAATATGATTTGGACCGGTTGGGTGATTCAAATCAAATCAAATCAACTTTTTATTGTCATTGTTAGTGCACAAGTGCAGTACAACGAAATGTAGGCTTGCGGCTCCCGAGAGTGTACAATTTGGATTAGGACACTTAAACATTCAACATACCTTTATACATTTGGCTTGCAGTATATTAGCATAAATATGACCATAATAAAGTGCATTGGCAGATGTGCAGGCTTTAGTGTTTATTTGTGGAGTTCAGTAGGATGACAGCCCTGGGAAAGAAGCTGTTCCTAAATCTGGTCGTACGGGTGCGAATGCATCTGTAGTGTCTTCCAGATGGTAGGAGGGCGAACAGACTGTGGCTGGGGTGGGTAGGGTCTTTGATGATGGACCGTGCCCTCCGTAGGCAGCGTTTCTGATATATATGCTCTATGGTCGGTAGCCGGGTGCCGGTAATGCGTTGGGCAGTTTTGACTACCCACTGCAGGGCTTTCCGGTCATGGGATCTACAGCTGCCATACCATACCATGATACAGTTTGTCAGGATGCTCTCTATAGTGCAGCGGTAGAAGTTAGAGAGGATCAGGGGTGACAGATTACATCCCTTCAGCCTCCTCAAGAAATATAGGCGCTGCTGGGCCTTCTTCACCAGAGAGGAGGTGTTGAGGGACCAGGAGAGGTCTTCCGTGATGTGGACTCCGAGGAACTTAAAGCTGGCCGATTGGGCAGATGCATGGCAGATGCAGTGTAATGTGGATAAATGCGAGGTTATCCACTTTGGTGGCAAAAACAGGAAGGCAGATTATTATCTGAACGGCAATGGATTGGGAAAAGGGGAAGTGCAACGAGACCTGGGTGTCCTTGTGCACCAGTCGCTGAAGGTAAGCATGCAGGTGCAGCAGGTGGTTAAGAAGGCAAATGGTATGTTGGCCTTCATAGCGAGAGGATTCGAGTACAGGAACAAGGATGTCTTGCTGCAGTTGTACAAGGCCTTGGTGAGGCCACACCTTGAGTATTGTGTGCAGTTTTGGTCGCCTTATCTAAGGAAGGATGTTCTTGCCATGGAGGGAGCGCAGCAAAGATTCACCAGACTGATACCTGGGATGGCAGGAATGACGTATGAAGAGAGATTGGGCCGATTGGGCTTATATTCGCTGGAGTTTAGAAGAATGAGAGGGGATCTCATCGAAACTTTAAAATTCTAACAGGACTAGACAGACTAGATGCAGGAAGGATGTTCCCGATGGCGGGGGAGTCCAGAACCAGGGGTCACAGTCTAAGGATAAGGGGTAAGCTATTTAGGACAGAGATGAGGCGGAATTTCTTCACCCAGAGAGTGGTGAACCTGTGGAATTCTCTACCACAGAAGGCATTTGAGGCCAATTCATTAAATATATTCAAGAAGGTTTTAGATATATTTCTTAAGGCTAAAGGGATCAAGGGATAAGGAGAGAAAGCAGGGACAGGGTACTGAATTTGGATGATCAGCTATGATCTCAGTA
Organism: Somniosus microcephalus; assembly: GCF_052327205.1. NCBI lineage: Eukaryota > Metazoa > Chordata > Chondrichthyes > Squaliformes > Somniosidae > Somniosus > Somniosus microcephalus. Next base: position 85,330,056 of record NC_140988.1, read on the forward strand.
AATGCCGGACATTTTCGAGGAGCCGAATGGCCTACTCCCCCTCCTATCTTCTCTGTTTCTGTTTCCCTTCCCTCTGAAGCCTAGTGCCACAGGCATACCTGCCTGACGCCAGCCAGCTTCTCAATCTGGCTGGATGCGGGTGGGAAACAGAGGCTTCCTATTCAAACCAGGCCCTGCCGTTAAAGTCAGCAGGCCTTGCTGGAAACCCGTTCTCCCTGGTTTTCAGACTGCCTCAGAGCCCCCCGCCTCCAATCCGCCTTCTCCATTAAAATGCAGCCCACAATTTCTGTGACTAAGTCCACAATTTCCTAATATGAGGTTCATGCCTGGAACAAGCACTCAGAATATTGCCCTTTCAGGGTACGGACACTTTGTCAGAACTGAAAAAGAAAAGATGGGGAACTGCTTTATAGGACTGACCTAAACAAAGCTGGGAAAGGAGAATGACAGATAAAGGTTTAACACATTTGATTCATAAACTTTATCTGCTGTCTCTGCTTCCTTCATTTGTTTTGGTCAGTCTTGTAAAGGGATTCACTTTTTCTTTTTTACTTCTGACAGTGGGTTTTTACATGAAGTATTTAACCTATCTTTTCTCTTATCAGCAGCTGATGGACCTGCTATATATTTCAGACAGTTTGTATTTTTATTTATGGTTAGTTACATGCTTCCATCTGCTCGGGACCCAGATGAAATTTCACAAGATAATTTCACTTTGAACTCTTGCAGATAACAGGAAGATAAGACATAAATTCTGCCAGTGTAGGCTAAATTTGAACCTAGTCCCTGAGGTGAAAGGTTAGTTTTCAATCTCACTGCAGCTAGTCACAGCTAGCTACTTTTAAATTAAAATTGCAGTTTTCAAACTGTCCAAAACATTTCCTCCAATTTCCTTCCCTCTTCGCAAGGCAGTGACTCATTCTGGAGTGTGCAGCGACTGGCAGTCCTCGAATAAATCACCAAGTATTCATTCTTCATGTAAAGACCTAACCAGTAATTCATTATTTTTCTGTGGTACACCATAGCCAAGTCCAATCCTATTCTTACTGATGTTGGCACAGCAGGGATCACTGGATAGTCATGAAGATTGGGAACCCTGGCTGGATTTTGCCCTCCCTAATTGAGGGATATGTAGATAAATTTTAGTGTGGCTATCTTAGCACAGACCAAGGATCAAATCTCGGACTTTCCTAATCTGAGTGGCTTAGTATCATACCATGCAGTACAATCAGTTTCGGATCCACTGGAGAGTTTGCTAAAAACAGATTTATTTAATTGTTAATTAACTAGTTAGACAGTACAAAATGATGTCCCTTGTTTATGGCTCCCCAGTAATATATTCAAAGCAGTTTGGGAATAGTTAGTTTTTTGGAGGCAATATTTTGAAGTTATTGGTCAGCTTTTGCTAGTCCTCTAAGTTTAAATAAAAATGTTCTCAGGATGTGGTGGGCACCCAAATTCTTCTGAGAATGTGGTGGTGGGGCTTCTTCCTGAACTGTTGCAGTCCTTGTTGTGATGGTGCCGCACAATGGTGTTTGCTTGGCAGGTAGGCTCTCTATTCCTGCACTGAATTGAATATTAAACCATTTGGAGCATATTTCCATTCTTAGTTTTTTCTCAAAATGCTTTACACATTACCCACGATAAATGCATTTGTGATATAGCTGTTAAGTTCCTTCATCTATAAATGTCCTCCTTGAGTCTCCTGCATTCTTCATCACACTTTGCCATGCCCCCTAATTTAGTATCATCAACAAATTTTGATATTTTTTCCTGTATGCTCATGTCCAAATCATTTATATATTTCAAGAATAAGAGGGGCCCCAAAACAAAGCACTGAGGTATCTCACTAGCTATATCTTGCCAATCCAGGAAATATCCATTTTCCATTTTGCAGGACCGAAAATGCATGGCCTGATCTTGGAGTATACTGTCTGATGGAAGACAGTGAATACACCGTAATTTTCATAATAACTGGTTTTAAACAGCTTCAAAGACCTTGTCCAGATTGCTTCTTTGAAATTGTTCAAAAACACTGTTATTACAAAAATCCAGCTCTGTTGCCATCATGTTGACTACTGCAGAATTGACCACATGTAGTATCTGCCTTACAAAGTATTTCGTTATTTCGCATGGTGAGACAACCCTTTTGAATGTCCCCCGTTTACACTTTTTTGAGAACATGCTGCAGAAATAAAAGTTCATGTATGCTGGGTAAATTTTCAAAGGATCACAAAGGCTAATATTACTGACAAGATAACTTCTGTGCTGTGTCCTTTAGCGGTACGTTTCAACAATATTTTAAAAGTAATAAATTCTTACCAAACCTCAGTGAAATGTCTTTCAAGTATTCAGGATGTGCAGCTTCTATTTTTTCATTCGAGTATGCCTTTTGTTTTACTGATTATCTTTCTTCAAGGCTCCAAGATATAAAATAAATATCTTCAGCAGTCTATCCACTGAAATCTTAATTTGCTGCCTTTTTACTGCCACAGTATGTGGAGTCCGATCAAGGGAGTCACTTTACCGGACAGGTCATGCAAGAGACCCTCATGGTACTCGGCATTGAGGGGAAATGGCACGTCGCCTACAACCCGCAGTCATCGGGTCCTGTGGAGCGTTTAAACTGTACCATTAAAGAAAGGCTGCGGAAGGAGACGGGAGACTCACCCAAGAAGTGGGTAGAAGTCTTACCGTTGGTCCTAATGGGGATCCGAGCCAGCCAGTCAAAAAGCACGGGGTATTCCCCACACAAGCTCATGACTGGTAGTGTTATGTGGACCCCCACCCATGTTCTAGCCCCGGTGCTCACGGAAGGTCAGCTCAGAGAGGTGAACCGGGACAGTTTTGTCAGGAATCTGTTTGAACACCTTAAACAGATTCACTGGCAGGCTGCTAGCAACATGGGAAAACAGCACCGGGGTAACCGCCTGCTGCTAGAACCCAACAGTCACCACGAGTGGGAGATAGGGGATCAGGTCATGGTGAGGAACTTTGCCCGGTTAGGGAGTTTTGAACCATTGTACATGGGGCCGTACAGCATTGTGGACAAGGCAAGCCCCATGGTCTATGCCATAAAGATGCCCCGCCGCACAAAGTGGTTCCACCAGTGTAAATTGTTTAAACCTGGGAAAGGGGAACGGCTAGAAAGGGTGAACCGGTTTAAAAAGAGAGATCATCAGCCTGCAGCTGTGGCAGACTCACAGACCGCACCAGTGGGGGCAGTGGCTTATGTTATTGGAGGGGCCCTCCCACCAATTATTTGGGACATGCCCCCAGTAACCGGAGCCCTAAGGAGGTCTCCTCGCATACCACAGCCTAAACTACCATGGTCACCTGTGTATCAGTTCAAAAGGTCCAGCCCCGGGAGGGCCACAACCCAAAAAGAAATGCCCAAGGTAAGGGATCAGCCTAAAAATAGGGATCCCCAGCCTGCCGCCACCAATGGTGAGGGACTCACAGGAGAGGTATCATTGGGCAGAGAGAGAGAGAAGGGTCCCCAGCCTGCGGCATCAGGCTACGTGGAATCCACAGGACAGGACAGGGAGCCAGCAGCCACACCGAAGGGGGTCATGTGCTGCAGCACTGGAGGGCACACTCCCCTGATTAACTGGGATTCAGGGAAACTCCCAGTTGTTTTAAGGAGGACTCTCCAGGTCCGGTGGCACAGGCCACCATATGCCCAGTCGTACAAGCTGCCCAGAATCCACAGAAGACAGAGGCCTAACATAAAATAGCCTGGCCATCCGGAGTCTAAGGGGCGTGTGGTCAGCTTTGCCTCTGACTCCTGAGCGGTTCGAATCGCTCCCACTCCCTTGGTTCTAGACTTTGGACTTATTTGGGGGTTGTAATGAAATTGCAACAGACAACTGAGTTGGTGAAAAAAACTTGGATTTTATTTGAGACAAGAAAATATACACAACACAACAATCTTATCACTCTAAAAGGGGGAACACTTCGGAATATATGAATGAGAATAACAATAGACAGAATACTTCACCCCTCCCAATCCCACTTAACTGACTAAGTTGGACTCCAGAGGGCCAGGGAAAATGCTCACCAAATGACTTTCTATACAGTTGTAGAGGTTCGCGATTTCGGGGTTCTCTAGATGTGGTGGATGGGGCCTGCCATACCCTGGACACGATAGAAGACTTCACCTGCGTTGCTTTTTCAGTCTTCGCGTGTCCGCTGATGCGGTCGGGTGCGTATTAGATCTATTGGGTAAGTACCCAATTTCCTTTGATCAGCAATAGGGTTTAGAGTTTTTCATCAAATCTTACCCAGGGGTAAGTCAGGATAGCTTGTAGAGTGGAAACAAACTAGCGAATCTTTGGTTTCTTCCAGGTTGATTTCTTGTTGGTCGTGGTGGCCCAATATTGCCTAGTTGCTGGTAATATTTTTGGTTGTTTGTTTCTTGGGGCTTTTGGTTGCTGTGAGGCGTTCGACGGGATACTTTTATGATTTGACTTGGATTTTGAAGTCCGTTTCTTCTTCTCCTCTACACGAGTCGTGCTGTATCGAACGGGCCGAAACCAAACTGCTCTCTTCTTCTTTCTCCGTGTGGCTGTGTCTGCTTTTTACTGAAAAAGCAGGCCCCAATTATACCGTTTGAGGCCTAGCTTATCTGCCCGCCAAATCTTCTCTGGCCCATTGTCAATTTTGGAGGGCTCGTTCACATTAATAGTGTTGCATTCTTTAACGGGTTTCGAGCCAGTCCCATCTATATTTAATTGATTTAGGTTGGTGTAAACTAGGTTCGTGATGGCCCATTGAAACCTAAATTGGCTTTAAATGACTGTATAATCTTTGGTCCGATTAGTAAGTTTTGTCTTCTCCTGCTGTGGTCAGGGTCTCTTTTGTTGGTCACTGGCATGTACTGCATTATGCATACTCTTGCTGGCTCTGTAATTTTGGCAGGAACTGCTCTTCTGTAGGCCTTTTGTCATTTATGTGAAATGACTGAGACAGCCCAGAACATTCCCAGACAGTTTGGCCTATGCCAATACCCAAACTGCTTATTTTACAGAGGCCCATCCCAACCCCTTTGCCGTAGCCTTCCACAGGCCTGGACATGCCCTTTTAAAATAACCAAAATCCTGGGGTTTTAACTTTAAGCCCCTTTTTGACCCAACATTTTTTTAACCAGTCCAAAATCTCTTCTTTGGGGTAATCTTCTTGGTCTGGGGGAATCTGCAGAATTTTGCGAACCTTACACTCCCCCCTGTGATACTTTATCCACTATAGTATCATCCTGGGTGAGCAACATTTCTGATCCCTGGGAGCCAACCTTCCCCTGTATTATCTAAACTAGAAACCCAAAACAAAACACTCTCCCATTCTCCTTTAGGTTTAGTGTTCAAAATATATACAAGGTACAAAAATTCGCTTACATCCACATCCAACCACGGAGGGGGTCCAACACCCCTGCACCACTTGGAAAAAAAATTACACTCACATAGGAAAAATAATGACACACACACTCATCAAACTTTATTTTTAATAACGGTTAAGGTTTGTTTTATACCTGGTCATAGATTTTATTTTTATGTTTGTCCCATGCTCCCTCATGTTGAGAGTGGAGCATCTTGTCCCTTCCCCTGCACTTTGTGCACAACAAGTAGAAAACTATGCTAAGCTGGCAAACCACTAAAATGTGTGAAGCCATTCAAATCCAAGAAGGGACCTCTATATTTTTGAAAATGTCCCACCAGGGTGGGACTACGATATCCAAGATCTTGGCCCCTATCTCGACTGTCTTCTGCTCTAATGTATAGAAATGTTCCTGTGAGATGACCACTGCTTTTAATAGGGCGGTAAGATGTTCTGGTAGAGGGGGAATTTCATAGCTGAAATGTGTTACATAGTTTTGCAGGTTGGTGATGTTTTCAGTTATAGTGAGGTGAACAGTTGAGGGTTCAGGGATGGGTACAATCCGTTCCTGGGCCACTTGAACTTCTGCCTCGGGTTTAAAACAGAAACTGCTGTCACTCACCGGACACCAGATGTGCTGTCCATGCCGGTAGTGGGGCGCACTTGTGGTGACACAATATGTCCTACCCCCTATGAATGCTACCTGTGGGGAAACATGGCCTTGTGCCATTACCTCCATGGTACAGTTCACAGGTCGTGCACCAGCAGCTTTAAACCCACACTGTGGTCTTGAATAGGCATTCAAGTGCTGGGGACACAGTATTATGTGTGCTCCCCGGCTCCGACACCCAGAGAGGTCTGTACCTGTCATAGCGTGCTCCCACTTTATGACATAAGGTGGGACCTCTGCGAAACGGACGTGTGCACCCCCTTGAATGATCCCAATGTTTTCCACCCTGTATACTGTCCCACCCATGACCGGCATCCTCACTACTATCCCCATGATAGTACGGTTGGAACATCCACAATCCATTGGAACAGGGTAGGCTTCAGAGGCCAGGCGGAGCTGACACAGGCTCAGCGAATTACTAAATGGGTGGAGGGCTGCGAGCTGCTTGTTGTTAATCCAGGAGGGGACTAAACCCTGTTTTAAATCCTCCAGGTTGCTGCAGCCCTCGCCCAGCAACCATGCCCCGTATAGCACGCACACCTCATTCTGTGCAGCTTGATCTGAAGCATTCCTGTCCTCCCGTATGACTGCATTTACTGTTTTGGCGTGTCTCTCCAGCTCAGCAATTATCTCTTTTAAATGGACCATCATAGCTTGGTCCTCATGTAGCTCTGAGCCTACCACTGTGTTCCCCTCTGTTAGGATATTTCATAATTGGGTATTTAAGCCATTTATCTGTGTTTGTAACTCTATATCGTCTAGGCTGTTTACTACTGAGGATCCTGTACTATAGGCAGTGAAAATATCATTCCAGGTCCTCCTTCTTTGCCTCCCTGCGCCCATGTCATGCTCAGGATGTAAACTGTACAGATTCGCTTTGTCTACACTGGCAAAGTCAAATTCATAAAATTTCTTAAACATTTCCTTCAGCAGGGCTTGTTACAACTGTTCTGTCTCCTTAGGGCACCACTCAGGTAAGTGTACCTCGGTCAAGTTCAGGATCACTGAGGCCACTGCATAGTGTACCCCCTGGTACAGTAACTAATCGGTTGGCACTAGGACTAAACCATTCTCTGGTCCCTTGGTGGTGGTAGGACACCTCTGTACTATAGTCCGTGATGTCGTGGCTTTCGGGGGTGGGTTACGAGTTCGGTGGCATTGACTGGAATCGGGGAGTGTGGGATCATGCACGCATGCAGGCTAGAACCCCCCTCCATCCCCTCCCCGGCATCCTGCCATTGCCTGTGGAAAATGATGGATATGCCTGCGGGGCAGACTTTCTCTGACCCCCACATACAAACATAAATCCCTGATCCGGCTCCCACCACTTGACCCAGCAGACACTCAATCCTCCTCAGGTCCCTGTAATCGTCCGATGGGTATTGTTCCCCAATCGTTCCCCATCAACTGCGGGGTTTCCTATATCCTTGCTCAGCTTTCTGAGCCACCACCACCTATCCAAAAGAATCTGTCCCTTACATGTCAAAGACACACTTTTCCCCTCGGTGACGCTGACCCTTGTAGCAACGATCTGTACCCTGGGGCACGGGATGGAGGCCTCCCCGTACGTGAACCCAGCCTGGTTGGAGTACTGGGTCGAGTTAGACCCCAGCCACCCTGGCCACGTTCCCTCGTGGAAGTAAATGGCGAGCTCTATAAGTTGCAGGGTTCTCAAAATTCCCGCACTCCCCAAATTATGGATCAAGGGACCCTGTTTTGGACAAGTTATTAAAACCAGGGTACCCAAAATGGCTTCTGTTAACTCGTGACCAAAACTGACATGATTTTTAAAACATGGCTCTGCAGACAAGCAGGCCCGGAGGTGAAACTTAAAATGCAGGAATATGTGAAACAGGACTCTCTGGAGCCAGCCAGACAAAGTAAACACAGAATATGCATTCATTCGACTTGAATCCAATCAAGCTAGAATGGGCCTATAATCGTGGCCATTAGGTTTCTGCATGTTTAATCGGTAACAGCTCACAGTAGCCATCAAGTTAGGATGGGGACAATTAAGTCTTATCCATGACAAACAACCAGGACATCAGGGCCATTAGACCCGGAGACAACCACTCCAAAAGTTGTTAAAGTAAATAGTTGTAATCATTTAAACAAGCCCGCCAAAAGTTAAACAATGGACTGACCTGATTTGGTGCGCAGATAAGGAGTTTAAGAACGGGTATAATTGCAGGCCCATCAGTAGCAATCGCTCTCTTATCGCTCTTGACTCTGACCTCTTGCCTTTGGCCTTGGCCTGCTGCCACTCGTACTCATGCCCGGGCCTCATGGCGGGTTCTCTTCTCACTCCCCGCATCGCCCAAAAACCAAGAACGCCCATTACACCGGGGCTCAAATGTGGGAGGAGAACGAGACCCGAGTTCAAAGCCACACAGGACACACAGGCCACAAAGTAGCAGACGAGACGAGACGAGGCGAGACGAAGAAGAATATAAACCGATAAGAGCAGAGAAGGGCAGCGAAAGACGCACTGGTAAAAGCACAAACGCCTAGTTATAAGCTGGCGTTTGGTGAAGAAATTGGCAGTGCATGTATGGACAGTGAGAATAAGTTGGCATTTGAACATTGCGAATAAGCAGGCAATCGAAGAGTGGGTGGCAGCGCCCGTGACGAATATACTGGCATTCGAAGGATGGGTAGTAAAATCTTTTAGACGGTAAAGACCGCCAATCGACTCTGACCATAACATTACCGCCGACGACTGCCTGAGGGAGAAGAAGAAGAAAACCCATCGTGACGAGACGACGACGGTAGCTGAGGAAAAGGGAGGGTGCTTCGCATCGACAACTTCAGCGCCGCGCCCTGAGACCACGTGGCGACAGGGTACCCCAAAGGACAGGGAGGACAGACCTCAAAACTCACAACCGTTAAAGCAACAGGCTTTGGATTGGTGAGCATGAATTCCTGGCCCCTCATAGCTTAATTTAGTTAAGTATAGGGGGTGGGATAAGGATAAGGGGATTGTTAATGTAGTTGTTTTTCCTCGATGTGCCGTGTGTTCCTCATTCCCATATAAGTGTAATTGTTTTATGCCTGTATTTTCATACCAGTAATTTTCTTAAGATTGTTTTATTCTGCCTTTAATAAAATGTTGGTTTTCTTGCACCAAACCACTTGTCTACTCGATTTTCTGTATCGCCGCCTGTACCTAAGTCCGGTGTCTAGAACCCAGGGGTGTGGGAGCGATTTGAACCGCTCAAAAGGGGACAGTCAGAGGTGAAGCTGGCTGGGCACCACACACCAACCCTACAGAAATGGTGACCACAGCAGGACTCTGGCAACAGGGTTGCGATACAGTAGACAGTGGTTTGGATGAGCAAACCGTGATGGAGGAAAGGATTTCTGATTATGTGTTTAGCAAGGTGAATATCACAAAGAAGTGGATCACCACTCTGTTAAGGGCTGGGCGTCCAGTAGATGCAGCAGCTAAGTGGACAGAGGGGAGGAAACACAAGACGTCCTTAGAGAAGGCAGTCTGGCTGATGTGTCTCAAAAAGCAGGTCCAGCTTTTGGACAGGCTCGTTGCAGCACAGGCAGCTGAGTTAAAGGAGTCAGCCCTGGAGATCCAGGACAAGGCTCTAGCAGGGGAGAAGCTACTGGTAGCATTGCAGGCCCTGAATCAGGAGAGGTTGTATTTAATGGGTGAACATAATGCCCAGTTGGAATACCTACAGTGCCAAGTCACCGAAGCCAAGGGTAATGAGTTAAGGTTGCAGGAAAAGAATGCCCGCCTAGCAAGGCAAGTTAGAGAGCAGGAGGAGAAAGTAAAGGAGATAAAAGCAGCTTACAAGCTAGCAAGTGAACAGGGGTTTGAAGATGCAGATCATGGCCCCTGCAAGGAGCAGATAGAAAATCTGAGCCTGGCCTTGAGGAAGGCGAAAGGCATGGTGTGCCTCATAAGCCCGAAGGCAGGCCAGGCCGATTTTATGGGGAATGAGGGGAGGACGGTTCAAACATCACTGGTAGTGCCCAGGGACGACCCAGTTGAGGAACAGGAGGTCTCACGACCACCGCCTGTAGTGCCAGGCTTCAGCGAGGTCTGGCAGCAAGGGGGGGGTGGAGCCAGAGGTGGGAGCGGAGGTGGAGCAACTCCCACCAGAGAGTTCAGAGCCGGGAACAATGTGCCCAGCCCGGCATCGGAGGTTCGGCCTACCCGTCAATGGTGACGATGAGGGACCCCTCCAAAACCAGTTCTTATTACCCTATAGCACCCAACAGCTTAGGGCTATGGCGAGCCATATCCAAAAGCTCTCCAAAAAAGGGAGACCCCTCGATCCACTTCAGGGAAGTAGAGCAGGCAGCCAGCGTCAACGACTGCGATGGTGCTGAGCAGGCAAAATGCTGCTATTTTCCCTGGAAAGTAGGTTCCTCCAATCCCTCTCTGACGAGTGTAAGAAGGGGCAGAGCGGGTATGAGGAGCTCAGGGATGAAGTTCTGGAGGCCACGGGGATGAATGAGGGAAGTCCTTTCTCCCGTGTAGAGAAGACGATCCAGCTCACAGGGGAAACCCCGCAGGCTTTCGCGGCCAGGTTATGGCCGGTGTACTGGAGTTCTTGTCTGGGGACACCTAACCGGGCGCTCCTAAATGGGGATCCACTGGCTCATTGGCTCCGGTGCCTGCTGGCAAACAGCTTGCCACAGGTCCGGGCCAAGGCAGAGGTCTGGTTTGACCCCAAGAATCCCCAGACCACCGAACTTATGGTGATCAGACAGTTGACCCTAGCCTATAAGAACGGTAGGGGAACCGATGTACATCCAAGGGGAAGGTGCATGAGGTAAAACCCGGACCGGGTAGGAAAGAGTGGCATCAGGAAGGGAATAAACCCCCCAACACAAAGACGAATTGTTACAGGTGTGGGAAGGATGGTCACTGGCGGAAAGAGTGCAAAAACCTTTGGAAAGACAACAAGGGAAAGAATTCCACAGCCTCAGCCCAAAAGGTAGAGGTGGGAATCCCTCCCGCTGCGGTCGAGTCATTCTTGGACACCATGAGGTCCTTATTGACTGGCCACGGGAGAGTAGCAGCCGCTACCGGTACTCTGACCCCATCAGCCCCATCCAACCCACAGCCATGACTAGAGCCAGCGCAGCCTGTTTACCTGTGTTCTCTCCGGTACGATGAATGGAAAAGACCCCTCGTCGAGATGGAGGTGGAAAAGGTGAAGGGGACCTATCTGTTGGACACGGGGGCATCATGCACCGTGGTCCATTCAGCTAACCCCACCACCTCGCCTCTATCTAACGGGGTCCCATACAGCCTGTTGAGGGTCACAGGCAAAGAACAGGCCGGCTCGTTTTCCATCCCGCTCGCCATTTGTTTAGTACCACTCCGCTCTAAGTGGACCTGTGTCCTGATGAAATGGGAAGTGGAGGGTGGAAGAGGGGTCCTGGGAGCCGACTTTATTGTAGGCCATGGGATCCTAGTCGATTTAAGAAAACATTGCCTATGGGGGGCAAGCACAGGAAAGGAAGGTGAGGTAGTAGTAATCCCAGGGAAGGAAGGGAAGGGGACCCTGTGCACCATGAAGCCCAAGGAGGGTTATAACCTCGAGCTTATGGTCAGTAACACCCCACAGGAATCCCAGGCATTTGTGCAGGCCCACCTGGCCACATTTGCCACACACAAACACGACTGCGGAAGGGTCAACGGGTTTGAGGTCAGCGTAGACGGGGACCCCATGGCCCGACCACAGAAACAGTATAACTTCCCCAGGGAAGCGGAGCCAGACATGGAAGCAGCCATGTCCTCTTTAGTGCAGCAGGGAGATCTGAGACCAATAGCCACCCACGTAAACTCTCCACAGTGGCCGGTTAGAAAGCCGGACAATTCCTGGAGGGCCACGGTGGACTATCAAGTGCTCAATAGTAACATCCCAGCCTGTGCACCCACGGTAGCAGCAGTTGCCGACCTGATAGGAACTATCCCAGCATCCGCGACCACCTTCACGGTGCTGGATATTTCCAATGGGTTTTGGTCCATCCCTTTAAGGAGGGAGGATCAGTACAAGTTTGCCTTTACATTTAAAGGGCAACAGTACACGTGGAACTGCTTGCCTCAGGGCTTTCATAACAGCCCCAGCATTTTCCATCAGCGCGTGGCAAACAGTTTAAAGGATTTCAGTCAGCCCAGGCAGTTGGCCCAATATGTGGATGACTTGCTTCTCTTCAATGATTCGAGAGAGGAGCATGGCTCACTATTGGCCGAACTGCTGGAGCTGCTCGGGCAAAAAGGTTTCAAAGTAAACCCCAAGAAAGCGCAGATCAGCCAGCAGGAGGTGAAATTCCTAGGCCTGACCGTACGCGCTGGAGAAAGGGCCGTAGACAAGGCTAGGAGGGAAGCGGTACAAGAGGTACCGGTCCCCAACACAGTCACGGGTGCAAGGTCGTTTCTAGGGCTAACTGGGTACTGCAGAGACTTCATTGAAGACTATGCAGCCACAGCAGCCCCTCTGCTCCAACTCCTGCACAAGGGAGTGGAGTGGGCTTGGGATGAGGGTTGCCAGGCAGCATTTGTCAGGCTCAAGAAGGACTTGCAGACTGCACCAGCTCTAGGGGCCATAGATGGGGGGAAAGAGTTTTTCCTGGAGGTAGCAGCCAGCGGAGATAGCCTGAGTGCTGTGCTGCTCCAAGAGCGGCACGACAGGCTAAGGCCGGTGGTCTGCTCCTCCAGGATACTCACGGATGTGGAGAGAAGCTACTCCAACTGTGAGCGGCACCTCTTGGCCACACATTGGGCTGTGAAAAGATCATTGATCTTCACAGGCACCTCTCCCATCACCCTCCTCACCCATCACACACCCACCCAGATGCTTCTGGATGGGAGGATCAAGGATGGAACAGTGAGCAGTGCCCGCATTGCCCGCCGGACCCTACTCCTCTCACAGATGGATCTTAAGGTGAAGGGTCTCTGCGAGCCAAAGCTCACAGCCAACCTGGTATATCCTGGAACAGCCCACCGGTGTTCCATAGAAGCAGTTTGGGTAGTGAGCATAGGCTTACGGGCCGGGATACATCCCACGGGCTGCGAGATCTATGTAGACGGTTCAAGCATGGTATCTGCTGGCGAGTGTCTCACGGGGTGTGGAGTTTATGACCCAGTGGCAAACAGCGCCCTGGTGATTAAGCTCCCCAGCACCATGAGCGCCCAGCAGGCTGAACTGTCCGCGGTAGTGTACGTCGTTACACACCCCGAAATCTTCCCTACCCCATACACGATTTCCTCGGACAGCATGTTTACGTGCAATTCGTGTACAGAGTACCTAGCCATCTGGTCCCGCCGCGGATACACCTCCGCTGACGGGAGACCCCTCAGAGCAAAACCCCTGCTGGAAAAGATCCTGGCAGCAGTGGGGGAGGAAGGGGAGGTTTTCATTCACAAGGTGAAGGCCCATTCCTCCACAGAACCCCGCAGTCAAGGCAACCAGCAGGCTGACATGCTCGCCAAGGAGGGTGCCCGCACCGGCACTTTCTGGGACCCATTCGGGTCCAGACCCATGGCGGCGGTCAGGGGTAGGGATGGGACACAAGGAAGTGCAGGGGTAGCTTTAGCCCCGGACCTTAAGACGGTCCAAGCCCAGGACCCCGTCCTCAAAGCAGCCCTCAGTGCAATGACTGAGGGAAAAAGGGTAGAGGGTCCTTACGGCACAGCAACCCTCTCCGTCAAAGAGGCATACTGTTCCGGGGGGAACAACGGTTTGTGCCACAGCAACACCGGAGCGAATTCCTTCAACTGGCCCATGAGGGTCCAGGAGCGGGCATCCCGGGCCTGAGGGCACCTGGCAGCGGGTGGAACAGGCGGGATGGTGGCCGGGACTCAGGGAACATGTCCACGAGTTCTGTGCCAGCTGTCTGGTGTGCGCTGCTAATAACCCTGACCCCCACAAAAGGAAGGTACCCATGGGACACATCAGGAGGGTAGAGGGACCATGGCAGTCGATACAGGTCGACTACATCGGGCCCCTACCCACCGCTCAGGGAGGCTATAAGTACCGCCTAGTCCTGGTGGATGTGTTCACCATTTGGGCAGAGGCCTTCCCCTGCAGAACAGCCACAGCTCTGGGTACTGCCAGGATCCTGGCCCGGGAGGTGTTCTCGCGGTGGGGGCTACCAGAGTATGTGGAGTCCGACCAAGGGAGGCACTTCACCAGACAAGTGATGCAGAATACCCTTATGCTGCTAGGCATCGAGGGGAAGTGGCACGTGGCCCACAACCCACAGTCATCAGGGATTGTGGAGAGAATGAATAGGACCCTAAAAGAAAGGTTGAGGAAGGAGACGGTGGGCTCGCCCCGTAAATGGGCCGAGGTCCTGCCGTTGGTTCTGATGGGGATCCGGGCCAGCCAGTCAAAAAGCACGGGGTACTCCCCATACGAGCTGATGACTGGCAGGGTTATGCGGACCCCCACCCATGTACTAGCCCCGGTGCTCACAAGACGTCAGCTCAGAGAGGTAAACCGGGACAGGTTCGTCCGAAACCTCTTCGAGCACCTTAAACAGGTCCACGAGCAGGCGGCTGGGAACATGGGAAAGCAGCATCGGAATAACCGATTGCTGCTCGAACCCCGAAGGCACCACGAGTGGGAGGTAGGAGATCAGGTCATGGTGAGGAACTATGCCCGAGTAGGGAGACTGGAACCCTTATACATGGGGCCCTACAGCATTGTAGACAAGGCCAGCCCCATGGTATACGCCGTTAAGATGGTTCGGCGCACAAAATGGTTTCACATTAATCAGTGCAAACTGTTTAAGCCCGAAAGGAGATAACAGCCAGCTGGGGTAGGGCCTGAGGATAGAGATCCTCAGCCTGCAGCAGGAGCAAGTTCACAGACTGCACAGGCAGGCGCTGCGGCTTGCTTAAGGGGAGGGGCCAACCCGCTCACCGATTGGGACACTCCCCCACTCTTCTGGGATCTAGAGGAGGAGGGACCCGAGGGCGAAGACCCCGCCACGGACCCAGGTTTGGGACCTGGGGGCGGAGACTCTCAGCCTGCAGCAACAGGCTGCAAAGAGGTACCTGCCCCTAGCCCAGGTTCGGGAGAGGTGAAGCCTGAGGGCAAGGATCCCCAGCCAGCTGCAGTGGTGAGCCAACAGGCCGTGCCGGAGAGGGCAGCAGTTCGGGTTAAAGACCCACCAGCCAAGAAAACCCCATCTGCCAAAGTCCCTAGAAGGTCCCCACGGACGCCCCAGCCAAGGAAACCCTGGTCATCGGCTCCCCACTTTAAAGGGACAGCCTCCCGAGTCAGGGGTAAGTCCAAAGACAGAGGCTCCCAGCCGGCAGACGCAGGCTGCGAGGGACCGGAAGTGTCGGACAGTGCGGCCACGCCGAAGGGAGCGGTGTGCCGTAGCCCTAACAGGAATTAGGTTGGCCGCCCGGAGACGGGCGGCGGATGTACATAATTTAGTTAATTTTAAGTTTAGGTATTCAGCTTAAGTTTGGGTGTTTTAGCTTAAGTTAAGTAAGGTGATGGGTAGTTTTAATTAAGTAGTAATCTGCTAAGAGTGCGTGTATTTGAGTCGAGGTCGCGAGGCCCGACTATGCTTCACCCAAGCCAGAGAATCTCTTGGGGACCTGGCTGTATGTTTTTTGTATCTGTTGCAGAAAGACTTTCAGGATGAAGGGGAGCGTAATCCTACTCGCCCTGATAGGACTAAGTGTTGGAAAGAGAAGTGACGTGGAGGACTCTCACATCTACGGGTGCTCGGGAGAGAGAGCACCGATAGCAACCGATGGAAGCGGCGAACAGGATGTGGAGGAGACCGCTATCTACGTCCACGAGGGAAGGTGGCCAGGGTGGCTGGGGTCTAATTTGTCTCAGTACTCCAGCCAGACCGGGTTCACGTACGGGGAGGCCTCCCTCCTGTGCCCCAGGGTACAGGTCATTACCACAAGGGTTAACGTCACCGTAGGGAAACGTGTATGGTTAACGTGCAAGGGACACATTCCTTTGGCTAGGTGGTGGTTGCTCAGAAAGCTGAACAAAGATATGAGAGACCCCGCAGTTGAGTGGGAACGGTTGGGGAACAATACCCACCGGACGATTACAGGGACTCACGGGGGATTAAGTGTATGTTGGGACAAGTGGTTGGAACCGGATCAAGGGATTTATATCTGTATGTGGGGGTCAGAGAGGGTCTGCCCCGCAAGCATATCTATCATTTTCCACCGGCAGTGGCAAGACACCGGGGAGGGGATGAAGTGGGATACCAGCCTGAAGGCGTGCACGGTCCCATACTCCCCGGTCCCAGTCAATGCCACCGAGCTTGTAACCCGCCCCCAAAAGCCCCTGCCCACGACCCAGGCGGCGAGGATACACAGGGAAGGGTGCCGCGCCACCACCAAGGGACCAGGGAATGGGCTGGTACTAGTGCCTACGGATCAGGTACTATACCAGGGGGTACACTACGCGGTAGCCTCCGTGATTTTAAATCTCACCGAGGTACATTTACCAGAGTAGTGCCCCAAAGAAACAGAGCAGCTATACCAGGGCCTATTAAAGGAGATGTTCAGGAAATTTTATGAGTTTGTTTTTGCCAATGTCGACAAAACCGAACTGTACACCACACACTGTGAATTTTTGGGTAATGCAGGGAGACAAAGAAGGGGAGTATGGAATGATGTTTTTACTGAGTTTAATACTGGGTCCTCTGTCATCAACAGTCTAGATGACATAGAGCTACAGACCCAGATAAACGGTTTAAAAACACAGTTAAGGAAGATATTAATGGATGAGAGCAATGTAGTGGGCTCGGAGTTGCATGAGGACTGGGCCATGGTGGTCCATTTAAAGGAGATTATAGCGGAGTTGAAGAAGCACGCAAAGCCGGTAAATGCCCTCATAAGGGAGGACAGAAATGCTTCTGACCAGGCTGCACAGAACGAGGTGTGCATGCTGTACGGGGCGTGGTTGCTGGGTGAGGGCCGCAGTAATCTGGAGGATTTAAAACAGGGTTTAGTCCCCTCCTGGATCAGCAACAAACACCTCGCAGCCCTCCATCTGTTTGAGAATGCATTAAGCCCGTGCCAACTCTGGCTAGCTTCCGAAGCCTACCCGGTCCCAGTGGATTGTGGACGGTCTAACCACATGATCATGGGAATAGTAGTTAGGATGTCGGTCATGGGTAGGACAGCCCAACCCATGCCGGTATACAGGGTTAAGAACATTGGAGTCATTCAAGGGGGTGCACACATTCATTTTCACAGCGGTCCCACCTTACGTCATAAAGTGGGAGCACGCTATGACAGGTACTGACCTCTCAGGGTGCCGGAGCCGGGGAGCACACATAATCCTGTGCCCCCAGCACTTGAATGCCTATTCAAAACCACAGTGTGGGTTCAGAGCTGCTGGCACAAAACCTATAAATTGTACCATGGAGGCAATTGCACAAGGCCATTTTCCCCCGCAGGTAGCATATATAGAAGGTGGGACATATTGTGTCACCACAGATGCGCCCCACTACCAGCATGGACAGCATAGCTGGTGTCCGGTAAGTGACAGCAGTTTCTGTTTTAAACCCGAGGCAGAAGTTCAAGCGGCCCAGGAATGAATTGTCCCCATTCCTGAACCCTCCACTGTTCACCTCACTGTAAAAGAGAATTCTACCAACCTACAGAAGTATGTAGCGCATTTCAGCTACAAAATTCCCCCTCTCCCAGAACACCTTACCAAAATACTCAAAGCAGTTATAGTTTCACAGAAACATTTTTACACTCTGGAGCAGAAAACAGTAGAGATAGGGGCTAAGATATTGGACATTGTGATCCCACCCTGGTGGGACACTTTCAATAATATAGAGGTCCCTTCGTGGATCAGACTGGCTTCCCACATGCTCGTGGTTTGCCAGTTGGGGATAGTATTGTACCTAGTATACATGCAGTGCAAGGGAAAGGGTCAGATACTAGAATTCTGAAACCAAAGGACCTGGAATAAACATTATGTTAAGATGGAGGGAGATACACATGTTTGTATTTGCTGTTTGTATCATTGATTAAAGATTGTTGTTGTTTTTATGTTCTTTTATTGGATTTAATAAAGATGTTCAAACGTGTTTATAATAAGGATAATGTGTACCGAGTGGTGCGGGGGCGTTGGACCCCTCCGTGCTTGGATGTGTGTAAACGACTGTAATATTATTCAATGTATGCTTGTGTACACTACATTTTTACAGAATGGGAAATGCATGCGTTGTGGGTATATTAGATAGATAATTGCAGGGGAAGGTTGACTATGGAGGGTTAGAAATTTTGCTCACCTCATCAGGATGATACTTAAAGCAAGTTTAGTTTCAACAGGGGGGAGTGTAAGTTGCAGGGTTCTCAAAATTCCTGCACTTCCCAAATTATGGATCAAGGGACCCTGTTTTGGACAAGTTATTAAAACCAGGGTACCCAAAATGGCTTCTGTTACCTCATGACCAAAACTGACAGGATTTTTAAAACAAGGCTCTGTAGACAAGCAGGCCCGGAGACGAAACTTAAAATGCAGGAATCTGTGAAACAGGACTCTCTGCAGCCAGCCAGACAAAGTAAACACAGAATATGCATTCATTCGACTTGAATCCAATCAAGCTAGAATGGACCTATAATCGTGGCCATTAGGTTTCTGCATGTTTAATCGGTAACAGCTCACAGTAGCCATCAAGTTAGGATTGGGGACAATTAAGTCTTATCCATGACAAACAACCAGGACATCGGGGCCATTAGACCCGGAGACAACCACTCCAAAAGTCATTAAAGTAAATGGTTGTAATCATTTAAACAAGCCCGCCAAAAGTTAAACAATGGACTGACCTGATTTGGCGCGCAGATAAGGAGTTTAAGAACGGGTATAATTGCAGGCCCATCAGTAGCAATCGCTCTCTTATCGCTCTTGACTCTGACCTCTTGCCTGTGGCCTTGGCCTGCTGCCACTCGTACTCATGCCCGGGCCTCGTGGCGGGTTCTCTTCTCGCTCCCCGCATCGCCCGAAAACTAGGAATGCCCATTACACCGGGGCCAAACGCGGGAGGAGAACGGGACCCGAGTTCAAAGCCACACAGGACACACAGGCCATAAAGGGAAAGATGAGACGAGACAAGGCGAGACGAAGAAGAAGGTAAACCAATAAGAGCAGAGAAGGGCAGCGAAAGACACATTGGTAAAAACCCAAATGCCTAGTTATAAGCTGGCGTTTGGTGAAGAAATTGGCTGTGCATGTATGGACAGTGAGAATAAGTTGGTGTTTGAACATTGCGAATAAGCAGGCATTCGAAGAGTGGGTGGCAGCGCCCGTGACGAATATACTGGTGTTCGAAGGATGGGTAGTAAAATCTTTTAGACGGTAAAGACTGCCAAACAACTCTGACCGTAACATTACCGCCAACGACTGCCTGAGAAAGAAGAAGATGAAAACCCATCGCGACGAGACGACGACGGTAGCTGAGGAAAAGGGAGGGTGCTTCGCATCGACAACTTCAGCGCCGCGCCCTGAGACCACGTGGCGATGGGGTACCCCAAAGGACAGGGAGGACAGACCTCAAAACTCACAACCGTTAAAGCAACAGGTTTTGGATTGGTGAGCATGAATTCCTGGCCCCTCATAGCTTAATCTAGTTAAGTATAGGGGGTGGGATATGGGTAAGGGGATTGTTAATGTAGTTGTTTTTCCTCGATGCGCCGTGTGTTCCTCATTCCCATATAAGTGTAATTGTTTTATGCCTGTATTTTCATACCAGTAATTTTCTTAAGATTGTTGTATTCTGCCTTTAATAAAATTTTGGTTTTCTTGCACCAAACAATTTGTCTACTTGATTTTCTGCATCGCCGCCTGTACCTAAGTCCGGTGTCTAGAACCCAGGGGTGTGGGAGCGATTCGAACCGCTCAAAAGGGGACAGTCAGAGGCAAAGCTGGCTGGGCACCACACACCACCCCCTACAGCTCCTCCACACCCCGTTTGCCACCCCCTGCGGTAACGATTGGTGCTCTCTCTCCTGAGCACCCACAGATGTGGGAGTTCTCCACCTCTCCTCGGTCACCGATGCTCACCCCTACCAGGGCGAACAGGAGCAGAACCTTTCTCATGCTGATTTCCTTTCTGTCGGGGTACATAAACAAAATAGCCATGTCCCGAGAAGGTTCTCTGGCCTGACACAGTTACCAAAATTTTCAAAACTTAAACTTATCATAAACTAAAATGAGACTATTAAAATTCCAAAATCTAAGAAACTGTAAAAAACTCTTAAACTAAAAGCTATATACATCCGCCACCCGTCTCCGGATGGCCAGGCTAATTCTTATTAGGCCTCTGCCTTTTATGGAATCTGGGCAGCTTGTAAGCCTGGGCGTAAGGTGACCTGTGCCACTGGACCCGGAGAGCCCTTCTTAAAAGAACTGGGGGGTTTTCCGTTTCCCAACTGACCGGAGGAGTGTGCTCCCCTGAACTGCAGCACACTACCCCTTTCTGTGTCTGCCGAGTCCTTACCCTGTCCTGTGGGTTCCCCGTGTAGAATTCGCAAAATTTCCCCATTTCCCCTAGGTTATTAATAAAAGGGACCCTATGAACAATTTAAAAAGGGTACCCAAAGATGGCGTCCACACCTCGTGACCAAAAGCCTGTAAGATTTTAAAAGCCTGAACTCTGCAGCACAGAATCACAGAATCACAGAATCACAGAAACCCCACAGTGCAGATAGAGGCCATTTCGGCCCATCGAGCCTGCACCGACACATATCCCACCCGATCCCCGTAACCCCTACACCAACACATATCCCACCCTATCCCTGTAACCCCACGCATTTAATCCCCCTAACACTAAGGGTCAATTAATCATAGCCAATCAACCTAACCTAAGAAGCAGCTTTGGGAAATCAAAACTTAAAATGCATTTCTGTGAAAAGGACGTTTGTGTTTGAAGGGGCCAGACAGCTAAGCAAACATTTGAATATGCATTTTCGTCAAATTGGAACAGATCAACCCAGTTAGGCCTAAACAGGAGGCCATTAGTTTGTCCGCATAAATAATCGGAAACAGCTTAAGGAAACCATCGAGGCTGGACAGGCCGATTAAAATGCATTAATGACAATACAGTCCGGACATCAGGCCATTAGGTGCGATAAATGGCCATCTAAAAACAGTTATTTCAGATTGGTGCAATCATTTAAAACAGCCCGCCAAAATTGAAACAATGGACTAACCTGATTTGGCGCACAGATAAGGGCCCGTCAAAAGAGGTATAACTGTAGGCCCTTAGTACAATCGCTCTCTTGTGTCTTGTCTCTCGACTCTCGTCTGGGCCTTGGGCTACCGCCGCTCGCACTCGAGCTCTGGCCTCGTGGTGGGTTCGCTTCTCGCTCCCGCATTAAGTTGCAACCAAGGACATCCATCCAATAGCAGGGGAGGGAACGAGACCTGAGTCCAAAGTCACTCAGGACACCCGGGCCACGAGAGAGGGCAGAGGAAACGAGGCGAGACGAACCGAGACGAAGAGTAAGGTAGACCCGACAAGAGCAGAGAAGGGCAGCAGAAGACGTATTAATTAAAAAACCCGAGCGCCAAGTTATAAGCTGACGCTCGAGGAAGAAGGTATCTGAGGACGGTGAGACTAAGTTGGTTGGGCGAACCCCGCAATTAAGCTGGCAAGCCCTTGTTGAACACTGTATCGCAGGTGTCACATGCCACAACGAATATACTGGCATTTGACGCTTGGGTAGTAAAGATCTAAACAGTAAAGACTGCTAATCGTCTCATTGACGCAACGTCACCGCCGACGACCGCCTGAGGGAGAAGAAGAGAACCCATCGTGATGAGACAACGACGGCAGCTGAGGAGAAGAAAGGTGTGTCGCAGCAGCAGCTCCAGCACCGCGCCCTGAGACCGCGTGGCGACGGAGTACCCCAAAGGGCAGCAGCCCAAAATCGCGATTGCTA